>NC_134359.1:193744687-194972187 GCF_048569485.1 Anomaloglossus baeobatrachus
GGGGATTGAGCACGATGGTGGGGAGTGCGCAGCATGGGGGATGGAGCACGATGGGGAGTGCGCAGCATGGGGGATGGAGCACGATGGGGAGTGCGCAGCATGGGGGATGGAGCACAATGGGGGGTGCGCAGCATGGGGGATGGAGCACGATGGGGAGTGCGCAGCATGGGGGATGGAGCACGATGGGGAGTGCGCAGCATGGGGGATGGAGCACGATGGGGAGTGCGCAGCATGGGGGATGGAGCACGATGGGGAGTGCGCAGCATGGCGGATGGAGCACGATGGGGGGTGCGCAGCATGGCGGATGGAGCACGATGGGGAGTGCGCAGCATGGGGGATGGAGCACGATGGGGATTGCGCAGCATGGGGGATGGAGCACGATGGGGAGTGCGCAGCATGGGGGATGGAGCACGATGGGGGGTGCGCAGAATGGGGGATGGAGCACGATGGGGGGTGCGCAGCATGGGGGATGGAGCACGATGGGGGGTGCGCAGCATAGGGGATGGAGCACGATGGGGAGTGCGCAGCATGGGGGATGGAGCACGATGGGTAGTGCACAGCATGGGGGATTAAGCACGATGGGGGGTGCGCAGAATGGGGGATGGAGCACGATGGGGGGTGCGCAGAATGGGGGATGGAGCACGATGGGGGGTGCACAGCATGGGGGATGGAGCACGATGGGGAGTGCGCAGCATGGGGGATGGAGCACGATGGGGGGTGCGCAGAAGGGGGATGGAGCACAATGGGGGGTGCGCAGCATGGGGGATGGAGCACGATGGGGAGTGCGCAGCATGGGGGATGGAGCACGATGGGGAGTGCGCAGCATGGGGGATGGAGCACGATGGGGGGTGCGCAGCATGGGGGATGGAGCACGATGGGGGGTGCGCAGCATGGGGGATGGAGCACGATGGGGGGGTGCACACCTCCCCCCAAAACACACACACACCACCACACACGCACCGCACAACACACCACACACACACACACACTGGGAACCACAAACACCGCCCTACACAGACACCCACACACATAGACACCGCCGCACACACACAACACCCAACACACAAACACCGCGGCACACACAAATATACGTACATACCGCACAACACACACATTGCACAAAACATACCTCCCCCCAAAACACACTCGCACTCCACACCCACACAAACCGTGCAACACACACAGGACCACACACAAAACGCTACAGACACACAGCGCTCCACAAACAACGCAACGCACACAACGCAACACACATACAACACCGCTCACACCCCCAGCCACACCCAGACAACACCCAGAACATGTACAGCACCCTACACAAACACTTGGCAACTACACACAACATCTATATATATAATTTTTCAATAAAAAAAGAGATTAAACATATATATAACAAAAATCATACATTAACTACACAATACGTAAATTCTAGAATACCCGATGCGTAGAATCGGGCCACCTTCTAGTGAATAATAAATAATTAATATGGAATAGACCTTGAAGTGTGCAAAAAATACAATATTTATTTATTTATAAAGGGTGGCAAAACACTCACAATTTTAAAATCATTTAAAATCAGACATTAACACTAAACACTGCCTCCAACATGGGACATATGAATTGCATAGACAAGCATATTGAGGGTAAACAGAACAATACTGCCCCCTATCTGGGTATTCTTATACAAAATCAAGTATATACTCCATCTATGTTAAAAATGTGCCTGTATTGCATCAAGTTGTTACTGGGTATCCTGAGACTGTCACCAAATGGTATATAACAAAGGCTAAACTAGCCAAAAATAAAAAATAATAACAATGAGTCCAAACAGTCACTAAGGAAGGTTACCAAAAACTGCAATACAAGGTCCCGGAGTCACAGTGTGAGAGCCCGACGCGTTACGCCAATCACGCTGGCTTCATCAGGAGTATATACTTGATTTTGTATAAGAATACCCAGATAGGGGGCAGTATTGTTGTGTTTACCCTCAAAATGCTTGTATATGCAATTCATATGTCCCATGTTGGAGGCAGTGTTTAGTGTTTATGTCTGATTTTAAATGATTTTAAAATTGTGAGTGTTTTGCCACCCTTTATAAATAAATAAATATTGTATTTTTGCACACATCAAGGTCTATTCCATATTAATTATTTATTATTCATAAGTCTGGTGCCTCTTTGTGCCATATTGTGTGTGTTCAGGTGATTTGATAGGTACATGGCACATGATTTGTCTAATAATTCCGGTGGTGCCAAGCAATCCCCCCTTTGTTAGTAGTAACCACTCACCTCTCCCTTCTTACTGTCCCTCCTCAGGCACCTCCGTAAGAACCCCCCGCTGAGCTACTTCTCTTTTGCATGCCCAGGCTGCTCCGATGCTGTATTCCTAGGAGCCCCCGTCGCTGCTTTTCTCCGTGCGGCCCCAGCTGCTTCAGCTTCTTCTCCTGCCGGGCGGGAACTTTTCAAATGACACACGCCGTACTGACGACATCAGGGCGCGCGTGTTTCACACAGAGCATCTGCCGGGCAGGGAACAGAGGAAAGATTCCTGCGTTCCGCTGCCTGCACTGTGCGGCGCTGCAGGATCTGTTCCCTGCATGGCACGCAGCGTGTGATAACGGCGATCTGACCAGGGACCTCCCCAGAGCCTGGAGCTCCATCAACAGGTCCGATTACTCTCATCACTGACCGGCCAGCAAGGATGCCCTGAACCAGGCGGGCCGGTCACAGAGAGTAGGCGGGCCGGATGTGGCCCACGGGCCGCCCCTTGCCCATGTCTGTTATAGGCTGTGTCGTTACCATGCAGTATGAACATTTACATGTCATATCAGCACTGTGTGTGTAACCTGCTGCTAACGGGCACAGACAGAAGAAGCCCCTATGTAAGAAAGATATAGGGGCCCTTGTCAGTCCAATAAATCATCAAAATGCAAAGTTCCACCTGGTTTGGTAGTAGAAATAGGCCCTTACCCAGGGCCGGACTGGGGCTAAAATTCAGCCCTGGCATTTGGGGGTACACAGGCCCACTTTTCGCGTGGTGAATGTGTAGTATCTTTGTGCACTTGTAGATTGGGTAACACGACCATATAACATGCAGTCACGGCTGCGTCCAGTATTACAGCTCAGGACTATTTATTGCTCTTAGTAGCAGGACCTGGTGAAGCCGCTATTTTCCCTACAGAGCTGGGTCTCCCAGATAATGAAGAGGATGCTGCTCTCCATATAATGCTGCGGTCACATAGCTAATGGGCAGAGATACAAAATCAGATCCCCCTGAACTAATATTGATGACCTATTCTACAGTTAGGTGATCAGGGAAGCTGTTGTTTTCACTGGTGATAATTTTGGACACATACCACTTAGGGAATGTGCAATGAAAAGTTTGGGGGCAGATCCCAGCATGCAAACTACTATGAAAAATAGTGGCCATGAATGACCATCTTTATCTCCTCGCTGTGCACAGGTTCAAGATTTTCAGCATCTTTTACCCACTTCAGGTTTCTAAAACCACCAGGTGATTAAAAGAAGTGACAGCTCCATTCTTCTGGTGTTTTCCACTCGGAAAATGATCTGTATTTTACAATGCAGATCAATGGGAAGGCTCGGAAGATGCCGGAATCTACAACTCCGAGCTTGTCTTTAACAATGGTGAGGAGATGCAGGGAGTTGTTGTTATCAGACTGCGGACCATACAGAAACCACAATACTGATAAAACGCAGGCAATATCACAAATAATCATTTACATCCAGGTACCTTTATAGGTGACATCTCCTGAGTCATTCCCATCCTTTTTGTCTCCATGCAGCACAGACGCCATGATGAGGTTTTGTGCCCACCGCTCGTCTCTGAAGAAGACCTCCCTCTTTATTCTTCAGCAGCACTTCCCCACACAGCACCTTTAAAAATAACAGTATCACTATACTGCCCCATAAATATAAATATCTCCCATGCTGTGCCCCTGAAAAAATAATTGCTGTGCTTCCTTCACAAAATTTCCCCCCCACACTACCCTTATCCAAAATACCTCCGACACTGCCTCTTTCCTTAATATACCCCCATGCTGCCTCTTTCCAGAATGTTCACATACAAAGCTTCTCTCCATAATGTCCCCTCCACACTGCTTTATTTGTAATATAGCCCCACACTGCCTCTCTCCATAATGTCCCTGTCACGCTCCCCGGGTCCCCTGCGCTGCTCCCCGGCTCACCTGTCACGCTCCCCGGCTCCCCTGCCTCGCTCCCCGGTTCCTCAGTCCGGTCTCCACCGCTCCCCGCGCTCCAGCATCCATTGCCGGCGCTTCCCAGGCGTCCTGGTCCCCGCTCCCGGCGCCCGTCGGCGTCTCAGCCCCAGCCTGGCTCTGCTGCTTCCTCCTCTCAGCTTCCTGCTCTGGCTTCTGGCACCCGGGCCGCGCGCATGCGCATTAGGGCGCGCGCGCGGTCATTGACCCTTTCTTAAAGGGCCAGCGTCCATTGACAGGAAATGAAGCACACAGGTACAGGGTATAAAGGGGTTTAATGTCCAAGAGGGCGGGGCCTGATCTTCGTGTTTCCCAAGCTAGGAGTCAGGTCTCCTTGTGTCTCTCTGCCATACTTACGTATCTCTCTTCTAGAGCCGATCCTGCCTCGCCATCCGGTCCTGCCGCATCCCGCACCCCGAACGCTGCTTATCTGCCATCCTGACAGTCCGTACCATCTCGGATCCCTGTGGTGACCCGTCATCTCGCTCCAACGGTTCCGGACTCCGCCTGACATCATCTCGGCTTCCGAACCTGAGCTCCGTCACCCGGACTACCATCAGTGACTCCGTGGTCCCAGGGACTTCTCCTTTATACTCTTGTGCACGGACTGCCCTGCTACCTGTAGTGCTCCAGCTACCGGACCCCTTACCATCATCAAGGAGTTCGGCCCAGTGGATCCACCTCCTGGGTCTGCCCGTCCACCTGGCCCTAACAGTAAGATCAGGCCATGGATCCCGCTGAAGCACTAGCGGCCTTGCAGGAGGAACTCCAAAGCCAGCGTGAGACCCAGACCCGCATGCTGAACTTCATGACTTCGGTGGACGCCCGCCTGAACACGCTACAAGCGTCAATTACATCTTCAGCGTCTCGGGCTTCCACGAGCCAATCCACGGCTCCAGCCCCCGTGGCAGCCTCTTCGGATGCTTCCAGACTTCGTTTGGCCTCACCATCCCGGTACGCCGGAGATCCCAAGACCTGCAGGGGTTTCATAAACGAATGCTCCCTCCATTTCACGCAGCTGCCGCATTTGTTTGCCTCCGACCAAGCCAAGGTCGCCTTCATCATGTCCCATCTAGAGGGTGAGGCACTGGCGTGGATGAACCCCTTGTGGGAAAAGGAGGATCCTGTGACCACGAACATCCAGGAGTTCCTGCAGGCATTTCGTGGCACCTTTGACGAGCCCGGACGCGCCTCCGCGTCTGCTTCATCTCTTCTCCGGTTACGTCAGGGGACCCTGACGGTGGGTCAATACGCAATCCGTTTTCGCACCTTGGCTTCGGAACTCGGCTGGAACAACGAGGCCCTAACCGCCGCCTTCTGGGAAGGACTCTCGGGTCGAATTAAAGATGAGCTGGCTGGTCGTGACGTACCGTCCACCCTGGATGCCCTGATTACCCTAGCGACTCGAGTGGACATTCGCTTTCAGGAGCGATCCAAAGAGGTGTCCCGTGAGAGACGTCCGGTACGGCATTCCTCTCCTCCGCAGAAGCCCGCCGTACTACAGTCAACGGCATTTGGTGTCTCCGTCCACGAGCCCATGCAGATCGACCGTGTGCGGCAGTCTGAACAACGTCGAGGAGAGCGGCTCGCCAAGGGCCTCTGCTTCTACTGCGGAGAGGGCACACACCTGCTACGCTCCTGTCCAGAGAGGCCGGGAAACTCCAAAGCCTAGGGTTGGTAGGAGAGGCCACCCTAGGTGCTGGGACTCTCTCAGACCCGGTTACGTGGACTGTGCAAGTGACAACGGGAGAGACGCGGTTCACAGCTGAGGCGTACCTCGATTCCGGGGCAGCAGGCAATTTCATCCAGCAGGCCACGGTGGACAAGTACCAGGTGCCTGTTACTCCACTTGACAAACCCCTCGTGATTGCCTCTGTGGATGGGAGACCCCTATCTGACACCATCTCCTGGATCACCAGGCCGGTCGAACTGCGTATCGGTGCCCTGCACACCGAGAACATCGCTCTCTACGTCCTCCCACACATGTCCCATCAAATCCTGCTGGGACTTCCCTGGTTACGGACACACGAACCATCAGTCAGCTGGGGCACTGGTGAAATCACCCGATGGGGCTCTTCGTGCCATGAGAACTGTCTGAAGACCATACAACCCATCCGACGACCTCCGGTTCCAGAGAACCTACCAGGACTGCCCTCGGCCTATTGGTCCTTCGCGGACGTCTTTGATAAAAAGGAATCTGAGGTACTTCTGCCACATCGTCCGTACAATTGTGCCATTGACCTGCTCCCGGGAACAACACCACCTCGAGGACGGATATATCCATTGTCTCCAGCCGAAACAAGGGCCATGTCTACTTACATCACAGAGAGCCTGGCAAGGGGATTCATTCGGAGATCCTCCTCTCCTGCTGGAGCAGGCTTCTTCTTCGTGAAGAAGAAAGAGGGCGACTTACGCCCATGTATAGACTACCGGGGATTGAACCAAATCACCGTGAAAAACAAGTACCCTCTGCCGCTCATCCCCGAATTGTTTGACCGGCTTAGAGGAGCTCGTGTGTTCACCAAATTGGACCTTCGGGGTGCCTACAACCTGGTCCGCATCCGCTCTGGGGACGAATGGAAGACCGCGTTCAATACTCGCGATGGGCACTATGAATACTGCGTGATGCCCTTCGGTCTGTGTAACGCACCAGCAGTCTTTCAAGAATTGGTGAACGACGTTTTCCGGGATCTTCTTTACGTCTGTGTGGTGGTGTATCTGGATGATATCCTTGTCTTCTCTCCGGATCTCCAGACCCACAGAGAGAACGTGCAGCTGGTTCTACAAAGACTGAGAGAGAATCGTCTGTACGCCAAGTACGAGAAGTGTGTCTTTGAGCAGTCTTCTCTCCCCACACAGCATGGGGGATGGAGCACGATGGGGAGTGCGCAGCATGGGGGATGGAGCACGATGGGGGGTGCGCAGAAGGGGGATGGAGCACGATGGGGGGTGCGCAGCATGGGGGATGGAGCACGATGGGGAGTGCGCAGCATGGGGGATGGAGCACGATGGGGAGTGCGCAGCATGGGGGATGGAGCACGATGGGGGGTGCGCAGCATGGGGGATGGAGCACGATGGGGGGTGCGCAGCATGGGGGATGGAGCACGATGGGGGGGTGCACACCTCCCCCCAAAACACACACACACCACCACACACGCACCGCACAACACACCACACACACACACACACTGGGAACCACAAACACCGCCCTACACAGACACCCACACACATAGACACCGCCGCACACACACAACACCCAACACACAAACACCGCGGCACACACAAATATACGTACATACCGCACAACACACACATTGCACAAAACATACCTCCCCCCAAAACACACTCGCACTCCACACCCACACAAACCGTGCAACACACACAGGACCACACACAAAACGCTACAGACACACAGCGCTCCACAAACAACGCAACGCACACAACGCAACACACATACAACACCGCTCACACCCCCAGCCACACCCAGACAACACCCAGAACATGTACAGCACCCTACACAAACACTTGGCAACTACACACAACATCTATATATATAATTTTTCAATAAAAAAAGAGATTAAACATATATATAACAAAAATCATACATTAACTACACAATACGTAAATTCTAGAATACCCGATGCGTAGAATCGGGCCACCTTCTAGTGAATAATAAATAATTAATATGGAATAGACCTTGAAGTGTGCAAAAAATACAATATTTATTTATTTATAAAGGGTGGCAAAACACTCACAATTTTAAAATCATTTAAAATCAGACATTAACACTAAACACTGCCTCCAACATGGGACATATGAATTGCATAGACAAGCATATTGAGGGTAAACAGAACAATACTGCCCCCTATCTGGGTATTCTTATACAAAATCAAGTATATACTCCATCTATGTTAAAAATGTGCCTGTATTGCATCAAGTTGTTACTGGGTATCCTGAGACTGTCACCAAATGGTATATAACAAAGGCTAAACTAGCCAAAAATAAAAAATAATAACAATGAGTCCAAACAGTCACTAAGGAAGGTTACCAAAAACTGCAATACAAGGTCCCGGAGTCACAGTGTGAGAGCCCGACGCGTTACGCCAATCACGCTGGCTTCATCAGGAGTATATACTTGATTTTGTATAAGAATACCCAGATAGGGGGCAGTATTGTTGTGTTTACCCTCAAAATGCTTGTATATGCAATTCATATGTCCCATGTTGGAGGCAGTGTTTAGTGTTTATGTCTGATTTTAAATGATTTTAAAATTGTGAGTGTTTTGCCACCCTTTATAAATAAATAAATATTGTATTTTTGCACACATCAAGGTCTATTCCATATTAATTATTTATTATTCATAAGTCTGGTGCCTCTTTGTGCCATATTGTGTGTGTTCAGGTGATTTGATAGGTACATGGCACATGATTTGTCTAATAATTCCGGTGGTGCCAAGCAATCCCCCCTTTGTTAGTAGTAACCACTCACCTCTCCCTTCTTACTGTCCCTCCTCAGGCACCTCCGTAAGAACCCCCCGCTGAGCTACTTCTCTTTTGCATGCCCAGGCTGCTCCGATGCTGTATTCCTAGGAGCCCCCGTCGCTGCTTTTCTCCGTGCGGCCCCAGCTGCTTCAGCTTCTTCTCCTGCCGGGCGGGAACTTTTCAAATGACACACGCCGTACTGACGACATCAGGGCGCGCGTGTTTCACACAGAGCATCTGCCGGGCAGGGAACAGAGGAAAGATTCCTGCGTTCCGCTGCCTGCACTGTGCGGCGCTGCAGGATCTGTTCCCTGCATGGCACGCAGCGTGTGATAACGGCGATCTGACCAGGGACCTCCCCAGAGCCTGGAGCTCCATCAACAGGTCCGATTACTCTCATCACTGACCGGCCAGCAAGGATGCCCTGAACCAGGCGGGCCGGTCACAGAGAGTAGGCGGGCCGGATGTGGCCCACGGGCCGCCCCTTGCCCATGTCTGTTATAGGCTGTGTCGTTACCATGCAGTATGAACATTTACATGTCATATCAGCACTGTGTGTGTAACCTGCTGCTAACGGGCACAGACAGAAGAAGCCCCTATGTAAGAAAGATATAGGGGCCCTTGTCAGTCCAATAAATCATCAAAATGCAAAGTTCCACCTGGTTTGGTAGTAGAAATAGGCCCTTACCCAGGGCCGGACTGGGGCTAAAATTCAGCCCTGGCATTTGGGGGTACACAGGCCCACTTTTCGCGTGGTGAATGTGTAGTATCTTTGTGCACTTGTAGATTGGGTAACACGACCATATAACATGCAGTCACGGCTGCGTCCAGTATTACAGCTCAGGACTATTTATTGCTCTTAGTAGCAGGACCTGGTGAAGCCGCTATTTTCCCTACAGAGCTGGGTCTCCCAGATAATGAAGAGGATGCTGCTCTCCATATAATGCTGCGGTCACATAGCTAATGGGCAGAGATACAAAATCAGATCCCCCTGAACTAATATTGATGACCTATTCTACAGTTAGGTGATCAGGGAAGCTGTTGTTTTCACTGGTGATAATTTTGGACACATACCACTTAGGGAATGTGCAATGAAAAGTTTGGGGGCAGATCCCAGCATGCAAACTACTATGAAAAATAGTGGCCATGAATGACCATCTTTATCTCCTCGCTGTGCACAGGTTCAAGATTTTCAGCATCTTTTACCCACTTCAGGTTTCTAAAACCACCAGGTGATTAAAAGAAGTGACAGCTCCATTCTTCTGGTGTTTTCCACTCGGAAAATGATCTGTATTTTACAATGCAGATCAATGGGAAGGCTCGGAAGATGCCGGAATCTACAACTCCGAGCTTGTCTTTAACAATGGTGAGGAGATGCAGGGAGTTGTTGTTATCAGACTGCGGACCATACAGAAACCACAATACTGATAAAACGCAGGCAATATCACAAATAATCATTTACATCCAGGTACCTTTATAGGTGACATCTCCTGAGTCATTCCCATCCTTTTTGTCTCCATGCAGCACAGACGCCATGATGAGGTTTTGTGCCCACCGCTCGTCTCTGAAGAAGACCTCCCTCTTTATTCTTCAGCAGCACTTCCCCACACAGCACCTTTAAAAATAACAGTATCACTATACTGCCCCATAAATATAAATATCTCCCATGCTGTGCCCCTGAAAAAATAATTGCTGTGCTTCCTTCACAAAATTTCCCCCCCACACTACCCTTATCCAAAATACCTCCGACACTGCCTCTTTCCTTAATATACCCCCATGCTGCCTCTTTCCAGAATGTTCACATACAAAGCTTCTCTCCATAATGTCCCCTCCACACTGCTTTATTTGTAATATAGCCCCACACTGCCTCTCTCCATAATGTCCCTGTCACGCTCCCCGGGTCCCCTGCGCTGCTCCCCGGCTCACCTGTCACGCTCCCCGGCTCCCCTGCCTCGCTCCCCGGTTCCTCAGTCCGGTCTCCACCGCTCCCCGCGCTCCAGCATCCATTGCCGGCGCTTCCCAGGCGTCCTGGTCCCCGCTCCCGGCGCCCGTCGGCGTCTCAGCCCCAGCCTGGCTCTGCTGCTTCCTCCTCTCAGCTTCCTGCTCTGGCTTCTGGCACCCGGGCCGCGCGCATGCGCATTAGGGCGCGCGCGCGGTCATTGACCCTTTCTTAAAGGGCCAGCGTCCATTGACAGGAAATGAAGCACACAGGTACAGGGTATAAAGGGGTTTAATGTCCAAGAGGGCGGGGCCTGATCTTCGTGTTTCCCAAGCTAGGAGTCAGGTCTCCTTGTGTCTCTCTGCCATACTTACGTATCTCTCTTCTAGAGCCGATCCTGCCTCGCCATCCGGTCCTGCCGCATCCCGCACCCCGAACGCTGCTTATCTGCCATCCTGACAGTCCGTACCATCTCGGATCCCTGTGGTGACCCGTCATCTCGCTCCAACGGTTCCGGACTCCGCCTGACATCATCTCGGCTTCCGAACCTGAGCTCCGTCACCCGGACTACCATCAGTGACTCCGTGGTCCCAGGGACTTCTCCTTTATACTCTTGTGCACGGACTGCCCTGCTACCTGTAGTGCTCCAGCTACCGGACCCCTTACCATCATCAAGGAGTTCGGCCCAGTGGATCCACCTCCTGGGTCTGCCCGTCCACCTGGCCCTAACAGTAAGATCAGGCCATGGATCCCGCTGAAGCACTAGCGGCCTTGCAGGAGGAACTCCAAAGCCAGCGTGAGACCCAGACCCGCATGCTGAACTTCATGACTTCGGTGGACGCCCGCCTGAACACGCTACAAGCGTCAATTACATCTTCAGCGTCTCGGGCTTCCACGAGCCAATCCACGGCTCCAGCCCCCGTGGCAGCCTCTTCGGATGCTTCCAGACTTCGTTTGGCCTCACCATCCCGGTACGCCGGAGATCCCAAGACCTGCAGGGGTTTCATAAACGAATGCTCCCTCCATTTCACGCAGCTGCCGCATTTGTTTGCCTCCGACCAAGCCAAGGTCGCCTTCATCATGTCCCATCTAGAGGGTGAGGCACTGGCGTGGATGAACCCCTTGTGGGAAAAGGAGGATCCTGTGACCACGAACATCCAGGAGTTCCTGCAGGCATTTCGTGGCACCTTTGACGAGCCCGGACGCGCCTCCGCGTCTGCTTCATCTCTTCTCCGGTTACGTCAGGGGACCCTGACGGTGGGTCAATACGCAATCCGTTTTCGCACCTTGGCTTCGGAACTCGGCTGGAACAACGAGGCCCTAACCGCCGCCTTCTGGGAAGGACTCTCGGGTCGAATTAAAGATGAGCTGGCTGGTCGTGACGTACCGTCCACCCTGGATGCCCTGATTACCCTAGCGACTCGAGTGGACATTCGCTTTCAGGAGCGATCCAAAGAGGTGTCCCGTGAGAGACGTCCGGTACGGCATTCCTCTCCTCCGCAGAAGCCCGCCGTACTACAGTCAACGGCATTTGGTGTCTCCGTCCACGAGCCCATGCAGATCGACCGTGTGCGGCAGTCTGAACAACGTCGAGGAGAGCGGCTCGCCAAGGGCCTCTGCTTCTACTGCGGAGAGGGCACACACCTGCTACGCTCCTGTCCAGAGAGGCCGGGAAACTCCAAAGCCTAGGGTTGGTAGGAGAGGCCACCCTAGGTGCTGGGACTCTCTCAGACCCGGTTACGTGGACTGTGCAAGTGACAACGGGAGAGACGCGGTTCACAGCTGAGGCGTACCTCGATTCCGGGGCAGCAGGCAATTTCATCCAGCAGGCCACGGTGGACAAGTACCAGGTGCCTGTTACTCCACTTGACAAACCCCTCGTGATTGCCTCTGTGGATGGGAGACCCCTATCTGACACCATCTCCTGGATCACCAGGCCGGTCGAACTGCGTATCGGTGCCCTGCACACCGAGAACATCGCTCTCTACGTCCTCCCACACATGTCCCATCAAATCCTGCTGGGACTTCCCTGGTTACGGACACACGAACCATCAGTCAGCTGGGGCACTGGTGAAATCACCCGATGGGGCTCTTCGTGCCATGAGAACTGTCTGAAGACCATACAACCCATCCGACGACCTCCGGTTCCAGAGAACCTACCAGGACTGCCCTCGGCCTATTGGTCCTTCGCGGACGTCTTTGATAAAAAGGAATCTGAGGTACTTCTGCCACATCGTCCGTACAATTGTGCCATTGACCTGCTCCCGGGAACAACACCACCTCGAGGACGGATATATCCATTGTCTCCAGCCGAAACAAGGGCCATGTCTACTTACATCACAGAGAGCCTGGCAAGGGGATTCATTCGGAGATCCTCCTCTCCTGCTGGAGCAGGCTTCTTCTTCGTGAAGAAGAAAGAGGGCGACTTACGCCCATGTATAGACTACCGGGGATTGAACCAAATCACCGTGAAAAACAAGTACCCTCTGCCGCTCATCCCCGAATTGTTTGACCGGCTTAGAGGAGCTCGTGTGTTCACCAAATTGGACCTTCGGGGTGCCTACAACCTGGTCCGCATCCGCTCTGGGGACGAATGGAAGACCGCGTTCAATACTCGCGATGGGCACTATGAATACTGCGTGATGCCCTTCGGTCTGTGTAACGCACCAGCAGTCTTTCAAGAATTGGTGAACGACGTTTTCCGGGATCTTCTTTACGTCTGTGTGGTGGTGTATCTGGATGATATCCTTGTCTTCTCTCCGGATCTCCAGACCCACAGAGAGAACGTGCAGCTGGTTCTACAAAGACTGAGAGAGAATCGTCTGTACGCCAAGTACGAGAAGTGTGTCTTTGAGCAGTCTTCTCTCCCCTTCCTGGGTTACATCATCTCCGATACCGGACTGCAGATGGATCCAAAGAAGGTCTCCTCCATTCTCAACTGGCCTCCTCCTTCTGGACTGAAGGCAATCCAACGCTTTCTGGGATTCGCCAACTACTACCGCCAGTTCATCCCTCACTTCTCTGCTCTGACCGCTCCTCTCTCCGCCTTGACCAAGAAGGAGGCTAATCCAAAAGACTGGTCACCTGCGGCCGACGCCGCGTTTGGTTCTCTGAAGCGGGCATTTGCCTCCTCTCCTGTGCTCCATCGTCCGGAGTTAAACCGCCAGTTCACCTTGGAGGTGGATGCCTCCTCCTCGGGAGCCGGAGCAGTGCTCATGCAGAAGTCCTCCTCCAGGAAGATGGTGACTTGCGGTTTCTTCTCCAAGAGCTTCTCAGCACCTGAATGCAACTACACCATCGGTGACCGAGAGCTATTGGCAGTAAAACTGGCTCTGGAGGAATGGCGCTACCTTCTGGAAGGAGCAGTGTACCCCGTAATCATTTACACGGACCACAAGAACCTGGAATACCTGCGGTCCGCTCAGCGACTGAACCCACGGCAAGCCAGGTGGTCCTTGTTCTTTGCCAGGTTCGATTTCCAGCTCCATTTCCGACCCGCGGACAAGAATGTACGCGCTGATGCCTTGTCCAGGTCTTTCATGCCCATGGAGCAGGAGGAGGAGACATCCCAAACCATCATTTGTCCTAGTAAAATCATTCCGGTGGCTCCAGTCACCCTGGCCCAGATACCGCCCGGGAAGACCTTTGTCTCTGAGACTGATAGGCATAAAGTGTTACACTGGGGTCATGCCTCGAAAACAGCCGGTCATGCTGGTCAAAAGAGAACATGGAGTGCGATTGTACGTCATTACTGGTGGCCATCCCTTCGCACGGACGTCGCTGCTTTTGTCTCGGCCTGCTCCTCTTGTGCCAGGAACAAGACGCCCAAACACCTGCCATATGGCCGTCTTCTGCCTCTGCCTATACCCTCAGTACCGTGGCAACACATTGCGATGGACTTTATTACGGACTTGCCATTGTCCTCCGGACACACAGTCATATGGGTCGTGGTGGATCGGTTCTCTAAAATGGCTCATTTCGTCCCTATGGCTGGACTGCCCTCTGCTCAGGAACTCGCGGACGCCTATATACATCACATCTTCCGCTTGCATGGCTTTCCATCACACATCGTGTCCGACAGAGGAACTCAGTTCACCTCCCGCTTCTGGAGGGCTCTCTGCAAACATCTGGGAGTGACTCTGGACTTTTCTTCTGCCTACCATCCTCAGTCTAATGGCCAAGTGGAAAGGGTCAATCAAATCTTGACCTCCTTCTTACGACACTACGTCAACGGCCATCACGACGACTGGTCCACGCTTCTTCCTTGGGCTGAGTTCTCCCATAACCACCACGTCAGTGAGTCCTCCTCCAGCTCTCCCTTTCATGTCGTTTACGGACTTCAGCCCTCCGTTCCATTGCCTGTATCTCCTTCTTCGGATGTCCCTGCTGCTGATGCTGTAGCCAGTGACTTTGCAACCATTTGGGACTCTGTCAAGGCGCCCTTTGGGCGTGCTACCCTGCGGATGAAGAGACATGCAGACAAGAGACGTCTGGACCCTCCGTGTTTCTCTCCTGGTGATCTAGTCTGGCTTGCTTCCAAGTACGTCCGATTGAAGATACCATCCTACAAGCTGGGTCCTCGCTACATCGGGCCGTTTAAAGTCCTCAGCAAAATCAATGAGGTCTCCTACAAGCTCCAGCTCCCGGCCACGATGAGGATACCCAACTCCTTCCACGTCTCCCTGCTCAAGCCGGTTGTCCTTGGTCCCTTCTCCGCTGCTGCCAGTTCGGCTCCTCCTCCTATAGCCGATGACGACATCTATGCGGTAAGGGATATCGTGGCCATGAAGACCGTACGGGGTCGACAGTTCTTCCTGGTGGACTGGGCAGGGTATGGTCCTGAGGATAGGTCCTGGGAGCCACGGGAGAATGTGGGTACTCCGTTGATCCGTGCCTTCCTGTCCCGGTTGCGGGGAGGGGGGCGTGGGGGGGGGGTACTGTCACGCTCCCCGGGTCCCCTGCGCTGCTCCCCGGCTCACCTGTCACGCTTCCCGGCTCCCCTGCTTCGCTCCCCGGTTCCTCAGTCCGGTCTCCACCTCTCCCCGCGCTCCAGCATCCATTGCCGGAGCTTCCCAGGCGTCCTGGTCCCCGCTCCCGGCGCCCGTCGGCGTCTCAGCCCCAGCCTGGCTCTGCTGCTTCCTCCTCTCAGCTTCCTGCTCTGGCTTCTGGCACCCGGGCCGCGCGCATGCGCATTAGGGCGCGCGCGCGGTCATTGACCCTTTCTTAAAGGGCCAGCGTCCATTGACAGGAAATGAAGCACACAGGTACAGGGTATAAAGGGGTTTAATGTCCAAGAGGGCGGGGCCTGATCTTCGTGTTTCCCAAGCTAGGAGTCAGGTCTCCTTGTGTCTCTCTGCCATACTTACGTATCTCTCTTCTAGAGCCGATTCTGCCTCGCCATCCGGTCCTGCCGCATCCCGCACCCCGAACGCTGCTTATCTGCCATCTTGACAGTCCGTACCATCTCGGATCCCTGTGGTGACCCGTCATCTCGCTCCAACGGTTCCGGACTCTGCCTGACATCATCTCGGCTTCCGAACCTGAGCTCCGTCACCCGGACTATTATCAGTGACTCCGTGGTCCCAGGGACTTCTCCTTTATACTCTTGTGCACGGACTGCCCTGCTACCTGTAGTGCTCCAGCTACCGGACCCCTTACCATCATCAAGGAGTTCGGCCCAGTGGATCCACCTCCTGGGTCTGCCCGTCCACCTGGCCCTAACAGTCCCCCATATTGCCCCTTTATTATTATTATTATTATTATTATTTATTTATTTATTTATATATTTCCCCAAACTGCTCTTTTGTAATCCCCCCCCACACACACACAATACAATGCACCCTCCATTACCCCTCCACCCCACACACAATACAATGCACCCTCCATTACTCCTACACACACACACGCAGACACACACAATACAATGCACCCTCCATTACCCCTCCCCCCACACACACACACAATACATTGCACCCCCATTACCCTTACAGACACACACACACAATACAATGCACCCTCCATTACCCTTACCCCCCCCCCACACACACACACAATACAATGCACCCCCATTTACCCCAACACACTCACACTCACACACAATACAATGCACCCTCCATTAACCCCCCCACACACACACACACAATACAATGCACCCTACATTAACCCTCCACACACACACACACACACACACACACAAAACAATGCACCCTCCATTACCCCTCCCCCCCACAAATACACACGATATAATGCACCCTCCATTACCCCTCCCCACACACACAATACAATGCACCATTACCCCCCACACACAATACACCCCCATTACCCCTACACACACACACACACAAATACACCCTTCATTAACCCTCCCCTCCCCCACACACACAAATGCACCCTCTATTAATCCTCCCCTCCCCCCCACACACACCCCCTATTAGCACCTATTAGCCCTCCCACACACACGACACAATGCACCCCCCCATCACCCCATACACACACAAATTACACTACCCCATCACTACACACTCCTGCCTCTCCCTCCTCCCTTGGAATACAGTACTCCCCATCTGCCTGTCTCAAATCTGTGTTCCTTCACAAATATTCCCCTTTATGTGTCCTCAGCCCCTCCCCACTCATCCCAATTAATATCTTCAGCTCCTCCATGGAGCGCTTACCGCTGCCTGTTGTGTTCAGTGTGGCGCCCGCATCACTGTGATGACGTCAGCAAGGTGCTGATCTCATCATGTTGCTGCACGTCGGGAGCGGGGCCCAGTCCCGGCGCGCTGTTCAAATGTATTTATGTCTGAAAGACGCAAATACATTTGAATAGGAAGGAGGAAGCTGTGGTCACTGGCACTGCCGCGCTCCTCAGCAGTGTGTGCATGCCGAGCACATTGTCACACAGCACAGCGCTGCCTCCTGGTCCTGCTGCAGCTACTATGCTCAGAGCAGCGCCTGGCTTGCACACTGCTGAGCAGAGCGGCAGTGACAGCAGAGAGCGGCTCACTACAGGCATCAGCCCACTACAGGGACCAGCCCATCTGGCATTTGCCAGACTTGCCCTATGGTCAGTCTGGGCCTGCCCTTACCTCTTAGGCGTCCATGAGGCTGCACAGGCTACACCATTGATATGTCCACCCCTGTGCCTGGCATATCACGTATGTTAGGGATGACACAGTTTTGGGTTAGCTGCATAAAGTAGGGTAATCTTTAAGATTTAAGTGTCCTACAAGCACTTGAAGCAGTGGAAGTGCAAACAGTTGCGATCATTTCAGCACTGGTGTGGATAACTAGCAAAGCAACATACATAGAGGAGAGCCATTATTTCATCATTTTCTAGTTTTGGCAACTGTAGGACAGCAGGTAGTATCTATCACAGAGGGAGTAACTTTGATGTTTGCTTTGGTACCTGTAGTGCCACAAGACTTTTTAGGGTGTACATTGGCAGGTTTTACAGATAGCCGGAGAGACAAGCGGGTGTGGCTATTTACATACAACCGTCCATGGGTGTGCCTCATATCTTAACCCATGAACGACTGCCTATATACCTTTTAACAGCGGTCATTCAGGGTACTTATTCCTCAGCGTTGCTTTTTATCAGCTCTGAAGAAGTAGTAAATAATGCTGTGCTTGGAAATACCGCGGGTGTCAGCTGTACATGAAAGCTGACACCGACGGTTTTAGAATCTTTTCCCTGTGAGTGGCGGTTGTATATGTGTACCGCCCTGGGGCTCGGCCAGCAGCCGAGCCGCTCGGGTCCGGGCTCGTTTGGTTGGTGGCTCGAGCGCCTCCGGACCCGGGGGTCACGTCGCTCTGAAGGGAGGCTGGCGCTACGTGAGGGAATTTCGGTGGGGAGGTTCACGGCCGAGGCCGTGTTGTTTAGGGATGTAAGTTCGTGACGCCACCCGCAGGTTGTGGTGAGTGTGGACACCACCGCTGCCGTTAACTAGGCTCCCGGGGACGGTGTTAAGCAGCCTGGTGTTGACCCATCCGTCGGCAGGGGGCGATGGTCCCGGGGCCCGGTGGTTGCAAGGTGCGGGCGTGTTAGTGCGGTGCGATGCGGTGTGCAGCCCGAGGGCACTGTTGTACTCACTATGACAGATACACCGGAGTCTCTGGTAAACCAAAAGGATGGTGGTCGGTGCCCGCAGCTGGCTGCGTCTGGTCACCCACCCGGTTCGGTGGTTCCCGCCTTTCTCCTATACCTCGTTTTTGTAGATTTTGACTGCCTACGCTTCAGCGACAGTAGTCCGCTTCCCGGCTGTGTGTGTGTCGGGGAACCCGTTTGCCCGCAGGTGCTGGCCCATGGGATCTCTCTGCCTGTGTTGTGGCTTTCTATCTTCCTCGTTGGGCTGTTGCCATCTTTCGGGTCTTGGGATGGGAAAGGACCTAAGGTCCAGACCTCAATAAGTAAATTCAACGTGGTCCAGTGGCTTCTGGGCCTCGTTCTGGGTCTGAGTACCCCTCCTGGTGCTCCGGTTTCCAGTTGGTTCCCCGATTCGTTACCGGCGGGCCACTACCCTGTCCCGGTCCCTCACGGTTCCACCAGCCGTCTTCCTGGCTCCTGCAGGCGGCAACTACTGTCTGCCTCCTGGTCACAGGGTATCCGGGCGGTGACCAAGATTCCTGACAGACATTTACTCCTACTCCTCTCCAACCACTCCACTCTCTTTTCCCTCCTAATGGGGTCCCTCTGGTTTTCCCGCCTCAGGCTATCCGAACTCCTCGGTGGGCATGGCCTGGTGTGAACATCAAGACCTGAGAGGGGTGACTCAGGATTTTTAGGTTGGCTGCTGTTACCTTGTTAGGGAACGGGTGTTTGTGCAAGGGCCTGTCTGTGACTACCTGGCTAGTCCAGGGCGTCATATATGTCCCACCCACCCCTGTCAGTTCCTCAATAACTTTGAAACTTGGCTTCCATAGTTTCTAGCCTGTGACAGTCCAACTTTCATTGTTAGGGACTTTTGCATCCCTATTGATGATCCCATCTTCCCACACGCCTCTCATCTATTATCTCTAACCCCCTCTCTTGGCTTTCACAATTTACTAACTCTCTAAAGCTGGCTTTACATGCTGCAATGTATCTTACGATGTGTCGGCGGGGTCACGTCGTAAGTGACGCACATCCGGCATCGTAAGGTACATTGCAGTGTGTGACAGGTATGTGCGATTGTTATTGAACGGTAAAACGTTCATTGCACGCACGTCGTTCATTCCTCAAGAATTGAACGTCAGATTGTTCATCGTACTCGTGGTAGCACACATCGCAGTGTGTGACACCCCGGGAACGATGAACAGGTCTTACCTGCGTCCTGCGGCTCCCGGCCGGTAATGCGGCAGGAAGGAGGTACGCGGGATGTTTACGTCCCGCTCAGCTCCGTCCCTCCGCTTCTATTGGCCGGCTGCTGCGTGACGTCGCTGTGACGCCGAACGTCCATCCCACTCCAGGAAGTGGACGTTCGCTGCCCACATCTAGGTCGTATGGACGGGTAAGTACGTGTGACGGGGGTTAATCGTTTGTGCAGCACGTTCAATAAATTGAACATGCTGCACATACGATGGGGGCGTTGCACATCGCATACGATATCGTATGCGAAATTGCAAAGTGTAAAGCTGGCTTTCCGCATGAAGATGGGAATACACTGGACCTGGTTTTCTGCTGGCTCTGCTTAGTGCATGATTTTACTAATTCCCCTCTCCCGCTTTCTGACACATCCTTCTTTTATTCTATGTCAAGGACTGCCAAGCCACTCAGTAAGCCTCCACTTACATGCCATTAATATCCAGAAACTTATGAAAAATGTGCAGTCATCATTGGTGCCAATTTCCTCCCTCTCATGTGCTGACTCTGCTCTGAAATATTATAATGAAACACTGCAAAATACCCTGGACCTAGCTGCACCTCCTACACACAGAGCAACTCGGCACAAATATCATCAGTCCTGGCAAACACTGCAAACACGTTTTCTCCAGCGTTGCTCCGGGTGCTCTGATCATCTGTGGAGAAAATCCTATCTGGCCAAAGATTTCATCTATTAGTTTATGCTTACACCATACAACTTTGCCCTCCATCTCTCCAAACAAGCTTACTTCAACACCCTCATCACAACACTATCCAACAATCCCAAATTACTTTTTGACACTTTTCATTTCCTCCTCAGTTCAGGCACCAACCACCAACCTCAGCGCAGATGATCTGGCCAATTTTTTTAAAGAAAAAATTGGCCATATCTGACAGGAAATTTTCTTCAAGTGTCCTAATATCATGCATTCTCTTCCCTCCTGTACTTTATCTAGCTTATTTTCAGTCTTCAAACCGGTCACAGACGACGAAGTTATGAGGCTCCTTGCACCTTCTCGCCCTACTACCTGCACCAGTGACCCTATTCCCTCACATCTCCTTCAGTTCCTTTTCCCGGCTGTCACTAGTCATCTAACTAAAATATTTAACCTTTCTCTCTCATCTGGTGCCTTTTCCTTCTCCTTCAAAAATGCCAGCTTACATCCATTGCTAAAAAAAACAAAACTGTGGTGCTAAATACATGTCTCTAATCTCCCCTTCATCTTTAAACTTCTGGAACGCTTGGCCCTGTCCCATCTAATCTACTCTCTTTCAGATAACTCTTGTCTTGACCAATTAGGCTATGTGCGCACAGTGCGTTTTTCGCGGCATTTTTGAGCGTTTTTGGGGTGCGTTTTTGGCCTCAAAACTGCAGGACTTTGCTTCCCCAGCAAAGTCTATGAGTTTTCATTTTTGCTGTCCGCACACATCTGGTTTTTTTACCTGCGTTTTTGAGTTAAAAAAAAAAAATGGACATGTCAGTTCTTTCCTGCGTTTTCCCCCCATGCAATGCATTTGAAAAACGCAGCAAAACGCAGAGATCAAAAACGCAGCAAAACGCAGCCAAAAATGCACCAAATCGCGGCAAAAACGCATGCGTTTTTTGATGCGTTTTTTCGACGCAGGTGCGTTTTTGTGCGTTTTTAGAGGCCAAAAACGCACAAAAACGCAGCGTCAAAAAGACGCAGTGTGCGAACCTAGCCTTACAATCTGGTATGCACTCTTTATACTCTATGGAAACTGCTCTTAATACAGTCTCTACTAACAGTTAAATCTAATGGTCAGTATTCTGCTGATTCTTGTGGATCTCTCTGCTGCATTCCACACTGTGGATCACCAGCTCCTCCTCACTATGCTTTGCTCTATTGGACTGAATGACACCACTCTCTCCTGGTTTTCGTCTTACCTCTATGACCTTCTTCACAGTATCTTTTGCCGGGTACTCTTCCTCTTCTCTACCCCTTATTGTTGGGGTTACTCAGGGTTCAGTCCTAGGCTCCTCCTCTTCTCTATAGACTGCCCTTATTGGTCAAACCATTAGTAGGTTTGGTTTTCAATACCATCGGTTTGCTGATGACACCCAATTACATGCATCATCTCCTGACAACACCCCTGCATTATTACAAAATACCAGTGATTGTCTGTTTCCTATCTCCAATATCATGTCCTCTATCAAAATCTGAAAAAAAATGAAATTCTCATTTTTCCTCTTTGTGCTTACTTTCCTAAACCCAATATTAACATTTCCATGTGTGGTTCAAACATTACTTTCCAGCAGCATGCTGGAATATTGGGGTCATATTTGACTGAGATCTCTCCTTCACTCCCTACATCCAATCACTTGCTCGCTCATGTTACCTACACCTCAAAAACATCTTTAGAATTTGCCCTTTTCTTACTGTTAACTTTGCAAAAGCTCTGTTGCTCTTATTTATTCTTGTCTGGACTAGTGCAACTCTCTACTGATCAGTCTCCCTCTTACTAAAATCTCCTACCTCTAATCCATCCTGAATGCACCAGCCAGGATCCTATTCCTCTCCAACCGATATACCGATGCTTCTGTGCCACCCCAGCAGCGAATCGAACTGCTCGGATCCGGGGGTGGTGTTTGTTTGTGGCTCGGGGGTCTCCGGCCCCGGGGGCTTAGGGTCCACACTCAAAATGTAAAAGGGAGTATTTACAAGGGATTTGGTATAGTTTGTGACACCACCCATGGTGTGCGGTAATTGGGAGTACAGCCGCTGCTGTTGGGAGTACCCGGGGGATGGTGTGGGACAGCTAGGTGACGTTGCCCTCCATGGGTAGGGGTAGGCCCCGGGACTCTGGATGGTGATGCGGAGACACAGTGCAGGGGTCAGACGGGTACTCACTCAGCAATGAAGCAGACGCTGACAACAGGGTAAACCAAGTCTCTGAATGCCGCTGCCTCTCAAGGGGAGCTCATCCAGGTCCCGTCCCCTGCAGTGTTGCTGGTGGTCTGTAACCTGCCTCCTGGCACTTGATTTTAGAGTGTCCGTTGTGGTTCGGTAGCTTGCAGCTATCCGGGCCCTGCTCCCCACTGTGGCTAAGTGGAGGAGCCTGCTCTCAGGGCTCATCCTTGGGATTTCTGTGGGCTGCTTGCTAGGAAAGCCCTATCCCCCTCGTTGCACTAGTGCCCCAATTTTGGATCTAGTGGGAACAGTCCATAAAGGCCCCGTTCTTCTCAGTTTAATTGCCGGGTTGCCTGAAGCTTCTCCCCGACCTAGGGTCCGTGTACCCCATCGTGCCTTCGGTCCCGGACCGGTGATAGGACCAGGCTGCTGACCGTCCTCTTTGACAGGTCCCAGGTCCCAGGCACCTAGCCTCAATCCCCTGCGACCGGGGGTCCGACTACTCTAGGTCCAAACCACTGTCTGCGACCTAGTTTTCCTCTCCCCATGGGTGCTCCAACTCCCAGCTGCCTCAGAGCTCCTCACAGCTCAAGGGTCACTACAGAACTGACTGACCTCGAGACCTCCCACCTCCCTGTCTGACCCCTAGGTGGGCGGCCCTATATCTGCGGGTAGGATAGTTTGTGCAGTACCCTGTGACGACCTGAAAAGTCCAGGGGCATCACACTTAATAATAATAATAATAATAATTATTCCACCTTATGTCACACTAGGTACGGGGAAGTGTACCAAAAGCATGACAAAAGGGAAGGCAAACTTTGTGTCTAGATAGAGGGAGATGGTGACCCCTGACCGAACCTACTTCTGGTCCCCGGGATCCCTCACCACCCTAGATAGGTTTTGAACCTATGCATTGAGCTGGAAGTTTAACCATAGGTCATACCTCCCAACCGTCCCGGATTCAGCGGGACTGTCCTGATTTCAAGGCTCCCTCCTGTAGTCCCACTGCTCACAACTGTTTTCCCGGCTCCTCCCCTCAGTGCAGTGAATAAATTAACTCAGTCCAGTGCATAAATTAAATTCTTATATGCTCTGGTTTCCTTGGAGGGCCAGGACTCAAACTCGTGAACTCATTGTCCATAGGCAGCAGCTATACCTTTGAGCAACTGCCTCTATTGGAAGACATAAGAAGATTTGGTAATCTTGACCTGTAATGCAACAGAGAAACCAGAAGCAGATTATTCAGATACACAGAGTGAGGGATAGTTATAGATAGATGAATAGATAGATAGATTGATAGATAGATACAAAATAGATACATAATAAATAGATAGATAGAGGAATAGATAGATACATAATAGATAGAAAATAGATAGAAATAGATATAGATAGCTATAGATAGATACATAATAGAGAGATAGATATAGTTAAATACAAAATAGATAGAGGAATAGATATACTGTAGATCCATAATAGACAGATATAGATAAATATAGATACATAATAGATAGATAGATAAATATAGATATATAATAAATAGAGGGATAGATAGATAATAGATAGATACATAATAGATAGATATAGATAGCTATATAGATAGATAATAGATAAATGATAGAGATACACATATAATAGATAGATAGATAGATCGATAGATAGATAGATAGATAGATACTGCCTTTCTATGTAGGTGAAGGAAAGAATCAGATTAATTTGTTCTTGTAAAATTACTATGAAGAAATGAGAAAAAAACACAAATATAGATTTAAAAAAAATAAATAAATGCTCTTTATTTTCACCCCCTTGGATTCAAACCAGCAACTTTCAAACATGTCCAGCAGCCTTTAGCTGTTGAGACACAAGGAATGATAATGCCAGAGGGAGAATTCTATATAGATGAACCTACATTGCAGCCTCTTACACAGCAGATTACACAGGACACAGAGCTCCATTGTGCAGAGCAGCATCTCGATGTCCTGTGTTCTAGAGGAAGAGGAATATATATTTTTTTTTCTTCTAATAAAATTACTAAAAATAATTAATAATTTAGAATTTATCGTCCTTTTTTTTAAATAAAATAATAAACATCACAAATCATCAAATAACATGGACATATTTGGTGTCCCTGTAATCGTAACAACCCGAACAACAGATTGATCAACTTATTTATGGGAATCAGCAAATGGCGAAAAAAAAAGGCACAATATTTATGGGTTTCTCTATTAAAACCCATAAAAAATGTAATAAAAAAAATGTATTGCTGAGGAAGTGTTCATCAATGCTGCGTTTTTTTTCTGCAGGTGTCCGCACCACAAGTGCAATAACAATCTTCTCTGATTATTGCGTGTTTGCGGTATTTTTTATGCATTGTCCCCCTTATTTGATACATGACTTTTGCAGATGTGAAATCTTAAGCTTATAAAGAAAATAAAACACTAAAACCGCACTGTTCAGCAGTGTCTTTAGACGCACCAGGGGCGGTGAATTCATGATGTCACATCCACTTTGCTTGGACATTTAGTCCATGTTCACACATAGCGCAAATGCTGCATTTTGTTTTGCTGCTTTTTTTGCACATACAGTATATTCTGCTGTGTTTAATTGTCCAAGCAAAGTGGATGTGATTCCATGAAAAGACGCTTTGGTGCTTTTTCTCTTTCTAGAGGTTTCTATGTGGAGCTTAATAAAATGCATGAAAAAAACTTTTCTGTACTATAAAAACACTTAAAAACGCAGATTCACATCTGAACCAAAAGCTCATTAAATAATGGAGAAAAGGCATAAAAAATGCAGTGAGAATGGAACAACCAGCGAAGATTGTTATTGTGTAGTTTGGTGCAGACAACGGCAGAAACAAAAAACACAGAATTTATGCAACGTGTGAACACGGCCTTATAGGCACAAATAAGCAACATGTCATATAGTGACGCTTATATAAATATAAGAAAATTCTGGCTGTTATGACTATGAATGAACAGTCCAGGGCATGTGCTGAATGAGCCTTAAGGCCGCTTTACACGCTGCGACATTGCTCAAGCGATCTCGTTGGGGTCACGGAATTTGTGACGCACATCCGGCCGCTTTAGTGATGTCATTGCTTGTGACACCTATGAACGATTTTGAATCGTCACAAAAACGTTCAAAAATCGCTCATCAGTGACATGCCCCCCTATTCTCGAATATCGCTGCTGCTGCAGCTAGAGATGTAGCTCCTCGTTGCTGCGGCAGCACACATCGCTATGTGTGACACCGCAGGAACGAGGAACCTCACCTTACCTGTGCCCGCCGGCAATGAGTAAGGAAGCAGGTGGGCGGGATGTTACGCCCCGCTCATCTTCGCCCCTCTGCTTCTATTGGGTGGCAGTTCAGTGACGTTGCTGTGATGTTGCTGTGACGCTGAACGAACCGCCCCCTTATAAAGGAGGCGGTTCGCCGGTCAAAGTGACGTCGCTAGGCAGGTAAGTAGTGTGACGGGTCCGCGCGATGTTGTGCGACACGGGCAGCGATTTGCCCGTGACGCACAACCGATGGGGGTGGATATGCACGCTAGCAACATCGGTCACGATATCGCAGCGTGTAAAGTGGCCATTACTGTCAAATGGGTGTCAGTGGTGTGGCTAGGGGCGTGGTCAAAATTTACTGCTTCGCAAGGTTTGTCCTTCTTTGCTTTCTTCAAAAGTTGGGAGGTATGCCCTAGGTATCCCTAGTGCTGGGACCAAAATAGGGAACGGATGGGATGAGCACTTCGGCAACCCCACTAAACACTATATGAGAAGAAGACACAAGGGGGACACAAAGGGGGAAAAACATGAACTACTTATCCACAGATGACTCAGGTAGAATTTCAGCAGAGCTTTCAGCAATGATACCACAGAGGAGAACAAACTATTTGCTTGCAACCTCGAAGGAACTGAAATTATCACCATCACAGTTCAGAAGGAAGGAAGGGGTATTTAAACACTAAGGGAATAATGATAATCAACAACTGGGTGGAAGTTGAACTCCTGCTGGGTCCAAAAGGGAGATAGATGAATCCAGCAGGAAAGCTACTTATACAAATGAATACTGACAGCAGGAACAATGGAAGGCCAGGGAGCATTCTGCACAACCAGACTCTGTGACCTTCTATGGCCAGAAACCATATGACTGTCTGTCACACGTGACACACCCGTGACACCTTTTGCTGGTCATTGCACTGTTTGCCTATCAGCTACATTCTTACTCACAAAGCTTTTCGTAGTTCTGCACTACCCTAAATTTCCTCTGTCATCTCTGTCTATTACCCTACCTGTGCCTTCTGCTCCTGACAATGACCTAAGACTGACACCCTCTATAATCTGAACTTCCCTCTCCGTTTCCAAGACTTCTAATGAGCTGCGCCAATTCTCTAGAACGCACTACCCAAAACAATTTGATTAGCTCACCATACCCACAGTTTTTAGCGTGCCCTAAAAATGCATTTCTTTAGACTCGCCTATTACCACAAATCACCTATCTAACTATTTACATTTCCCTTGCAATATTTTCTTCAAAATCAGGTCTTTTTATCATCTGCTTTATGTCCTCCATACACTTAATAGCACTCTGTTCTTGTACTTGTACACTTTTGGACGAGCGTTATTTAAATTTCATATGTATTTTATTTAAGGCCTGATCATACAATACAACCACTTTTTTTTATTTACCTTTCATGCCTCCCCTTTTTCTTCATAGATTGTAAGCTTGCGAGCAGGGCCCTCACTCCTCTTGACATAAGTTGAACTGTGATATTCTGTAATGTCTGATATTATCTGTATATGTCTCCTTTGAATTGTTGGCACTATATAAATAAAAGTTATTATTATCGCATCTCAAGAGCAATACTATACTTTTTTCTTTTTCCTTTTTTATATTTTGTTGTTGTGGACTTAGCTGTATGAGTACAAAAAGAAGTGTGTCATCTCTCCTTCTGAGTGCAGAGTCTGGTTTCTAATACGCCACTCGGATGCCTGGGCAAGGCAAGAAATCCAACAAAGCAAAAAATTTCAGCGCTGGAAGAACCGAACTGACAAGATGTGTCATATAAAAATTTTCATTAATTTTTTTACATTATAATAGTTGCCAAATAGTCAGACAGCTAAAAAATAGACATCCATGAAAGGGGGGGAAACCGACTGATGCATTTTGACCTATGCCTTTATCATGGTCATGATTAATTCATAGGCCGAAATGCTGTCTAGGAGAAGAAACAGATAGCAGGTACAGGTAACTGGTACTAGACAGAGGACTAAACCCAGTGACTGGTAAAGGACTTGAGAACTAGCAACGCTATATGGATAGGCAACATTAATCAGGCGCCCTCCCTTAATGGGAGGCAGACTTATATACCTTCAGGCTGATAGCCGACCTCAAGAATCACTTTTGGGGAGGCATCCACCTCCAGGATAAAGTACTTTGCTGGTCTCAGATCTATGCAGTGCAGGATCAGAAGCAAAGGCCTGTTTAAGTGACAGGTCCATCTCAAGTGTTGAAAGCCGTCTTCCAAACCAGATTATATGGCCCCTGGAGATCAAACTTAGAGAAGATCCTGGAGCTTTGAAGTCGGTCAAACAGTTCAGGAATAAGTGGCAGGGGATACTTATTCTTCACTGTGATCATATTCAGCCTCGGTAGTCAATATGAGACCGAAGAGACCTATCCTTCTTCTTAACAAAGAAGAAGCCTGCAACGGCGAGAGGGAAGACTTTTGGATGAAGCCTCGGGCCAGGTTCACCTTTACATATTCAGACATGGCTTGGGTCTTTTCCTGCGACAGGGGGTAGATATGTCCTTGAAGAGGAGTTGACCCGCAAAGGAGGTTGATGGGGCAGTCATAGGGCCTATATGGCGGCAGCATCTCAGCCTCCTTCTTGTCAAAGACATCGGCATAGACCCAGTAGGTGGATGGTAGGCATGGGAGATTAGCCAGCACCACTGTCACACCAGGATCAGACATATATCATAGTAATGCGCCCCCCCACCAGAGTATCTCTCCTGAATCCCAGTCCAATACTGGCTTGTGCGACCAAAGCCACAGTAATCGCAGCAGTAGGGCATGAGCCATCCCAGGAAGCACATGGAGAGCAATCTTCTCTGAGTGCAACGATCCCACTCACATTACTAGGGTCTCAGTGAAAAACCGAATGGGCTTAGAAAGAGACTTTCCATCCACAGAGGAGATAGGGATGGGGTGAGGAAGATGCCAGACTGGAATCTGGTGCTGATCCACCACAGACTGCTGGATAAAATTCCCAGCAGAGCTGCTCAAGGAATGCATGCTCTGTAAAGTGAGTGGAACCGCAGACCATGGATACTGGGACATAGAGAAATGAAGAGGACTTTCCATTATCTAGGGTAGCCTCTCCAATGTACACTAGGCTCGGTAGTTTCCCGGCTTCACAGTACAGTCCCGAATCTGGTCCTTGATGTTATTACAGTAGAAGCACCCTCCTGACACATGCCGCGACTCCTGACGTTGCCTGGCTTCTGCGACGCAATCATCTCCACGGGCTCGTGCGGGTTAGTGGTCCTGGAGGAGTGAGGAAGTATGGGTTGCTGAAAGGTGGGCGCCAGATGCGTGGTTCTCCTCTCCCTGTCACGGGTGACCTCTCTGACACTCTGCTGGAAGCGTAGGTCAACATGAGTTGCCAAGGATTTGAGGTCCGCCAGGGTGGTAGACATGTCCCGACCGGCCAGTTCGTCCTTAATTCTCCTGGACATTCCCTCCCAGTAGGCGGCCAACAATGCCTCGTTGGTACAGTCAAGTTTGGAAGACGGTGTGAAACATGATAGTGTACTGCCCAACTGTGAGATTCCCCTGGCAGACTCTCATGAGCAACGAAACAGTAGAGGTGAGGTGTCCCACCTCTTCGAATACCTTGCATAAGGTAGCTAGGAAGGTGGGCAGGTGATGGATGACCGGGTCATTCTTCTCCCAGAGAGGATTCATCCATGCCAGGGCCTCTCCGGTCAGATGAGACATGACGAACACCACCTTGGAGCGATCACTCTGCAGTCGCTGAGATGAGAGCCAAAAAAACCACGGCATAGTTTTGGATCACCTCCATACATAGGTAAGGAGGGTAAGGAGACCAGGCGAGATCTATACAGGCATGCTGGCGGTACCATAGGGTCAGAGGTAGCAGAAGGTGCCAGTTTCTTCAGGGCGTACAGACAGGAGTCCACGGACATCGTGTACTTGGACATGTGTCTTTGCACTTTGTGCTGGTGGGAAAATTCCCTCTGCATCTCAATTAGCCAGGATGTGTCAGAGGTGGGTATCTACGGATTTCATGAAAGCCATTAACTTTGCCTGGCTCTCACGTTGACGGGTGAGCTCCTGCTGCAACTCTGCCAGGCAGGTAGGCTTGGCCCCAGTGGAGTCCATGGCTTGAGCAAAACTGTTACGGTCACCAAGGTGTGGTGAATGTCCGGGAGTGGACCCATTGGGCCGTACACTGGACTACCCTGGAGGAGCTTCCCTCGTGCTAACCCCTATACATGAATTGTCAGGCACAGGCCCAGGGGACCTGAATGCATGACTGCCAAGACCAGTAGTGTTGGCTCTTATGAACGGCAAAGACTCTGAAGTCCAGTATGGATATGGTGCACAGATGGGGCAGCTTGAAGGTGGTGAAAGTTACAACATGGCAGCACGGAGTTGGTGGTAGCTCAGACATGGCAGCACGAAGGTGGTGGTAGCTTAGACGTGGCAGCATGGAGGTGTGGGTAGCTCACGCATGGCAGCATGGAGGTGGTGATAACTCAGACGTGGCAGTGTAGCGCACCACAGAGCCTCAGGGGTTAGTTGTCACTGAGCCAGTGGTTTTGTGGGGTTGCTGTGACTGGCCTGACCCAGCTCCGTGGCCCCGTCTTCTATATGTAAAAGACAAACAAGCAGGTGCAAGGTGTAAAAGGGATGGAAGGAGGGTGATGGGTCCCTGGGAAGCATCTCACTGGTTGAAGCGGTGACTAGGATCTCGGCCTCCTCCGCCGCAGACCCTTCCTGCGACTTTTCCTCTTCCAGGAGCGGTGTTGGATGGGAATGGCGGATGCTTTGCAGCGCCATCCGTGGTGTGCGACCCTGGATTAGCCATCACTGCGAGATGTTGCTCTCCTCCGGGGCTGATGTTAACGCAGCCCAGATAGTCCAGCTCCCCACAGGTGGAGCGAGCCCCAGGTAGGATGAGGATGATGGGGATGGCTGATGGGGCCGAAGCGTGGGGCAGCGGTGCCGGCAATGACAAGGACAACACCAGGGCTGTGGTTCAAAGTTCCTTTTATTCACAGTTCTTTAAGCTCCCCTGAGGTGCCGCTTTTCGCCGCCATGGATGGACTCCAGCCGGTCATGGGTGAATCAGAGGCAATCACCGGTGTCTGTAGAAATATATGAGACCTTCCTCCTTGCACTTGGTTGTGGATCCCCATGGCTTGAAGCAACTTGGTGACCCCGCTGTTCGTGGTAAGTGTCCCATTCTGTGTGCAGGTGAAACGGGTCCTCACCATGGGGCCTAGCTGTAAACCCGAGCCCAGATTTTATATGTCACTGTGCTCTGGGAAAGTGGGTGGTGGGTGATGGGACATGGAATCCCCATTCAATGCAGATTTGTTAGAGTCCATGAAGGTTTCCCCAACCGAGGGCTCTGCAGCCCAACTGCGCTGGCACTGTGGGAACGGTTAGGCTTGACTTCTGCTACCATTTCTCCTCTATCTCACCATCTCCACCGGTCGCCTCTCGCCCTATTCCAGTCTTATTCCTGCAGAGTGTGGTGTTGTGGCCCCTGGTTCTGGGACAAAGTCCATCAGTCTCCCATCCCCAGGACCAGCCTTGCTCTCCTTCCTCTCTTAAGGCTGTCTGCATTCTCCTGCTCCCAGACTGAACTGAAGTGAAAAAGGTTTGTGTGTCTCACTTCTTCTGGCAGCCCTCACCCTTAGGATGACTCTTAGTGGCTGTTGCCTGGTGACCTGGAATTCTCTAGACTGCCTGGCTTCCTGTGTAAGTGGTGACTCATAGGTAGATGTTTTGTGTAAGTGAAACAAACACCAGTGGTTAACTCCTTCATCACCCGAGTCCAAGCATTGCACCTTAAATGAAATGCAATGTCCTGTGGCTACTGAAGCCTCAGGGGCACCACAGTGGCACAGAGGTGGTGGTAGTTCAGATGTGTCAGCATGGAGGTGGTGGTAGCTCAGACATGGCAGCACGGAGATGATGGTAGCAGACTCTAGGAGGAGACACAGATAGCTAGTACAGGTAACTGGTACTAGAACAGAAGATGCAGGACTAGACACAGTGATGGGTACAGGACCTGAGAGCTAGCAACGCACTACGGATAGGCAACATTGTTCAGGTGCATCCCTTAAGGGGAGGCAGTGTTAAATACCTTCAGGCTGATAGCTGACCTCAAGGATCACTTTCAGGTAATGGGACGCCGACTTTTTCAGAAAGGGGCGTAGCCATGTGCCCACCTTATGGGCACTCCAAGAAGGCCTGCATGTGGTCTGGAAGCAGGAAGAGGATGCGGCAAAGCCCCGGAGCAGGAGCGGGACACATGGGACTGGCGGGCAAGTGAGGAGAGCAACACCCTCAATGAGCCCTAAAAGCAAGAGCACGCCGGGGTGGCCGAGCCAGGACCGGGATCGGGCACTGCAGTACCCCTCACTTATGCCCTATCCTTTTGAAGAATTTCTTAAGGAGGAGAGGGGAATCAATAATCTTCTCAGGTTCCAAAGACTTCTCCTCTGGACCGAACCCCTTCCAATCTATCAGATAGTAGGTCCTACCTCGGAACAGGAGCGTGTGGGGGTGTCGCGCTGGGACCAGGCGCGACAGTGTATTAAACTAGCTTGCTAACCAGGTGCAACATAATCCTTCTTACCAGCGATGCTATCGTGAAGGAGGTGTTGGATGCCCTCTGTACCTAAGTCTGTGAGGAATATGGGCTCCTTCTTCCCACAATGCACCACTACAGTGAAGGGAAATGGGATGAGCAGAGGGATGAAACTAGTGCAGATAAGAAAATTAAGCCACTAGATGGAGCCTTTATTCTGTGAATAAAAAATTCAGTAATGAAAACATAAAACTTAATGCTGAAGATATAATTACATATATAGGACACTGCACTACTTATATATACTTATATAATGCAGTGCATTATCTTATGTTGTGGAGTGTAAAGGGGCTAAGGGCCCGCAGTCTACTGTGCATTGGAGCCTCCTGACAGTTCCCAATAGATGATGTTGGGGACAGAGGGGTCTGGTAAGTAAGATTTTGTAGTCTTTCCTTTTGTTCTCTCAGGTATAAAAGAGAGAGAACATAGGAGCACTGCTGGATGAACAAACAACCATACCACCATTTGGCTGTTCTAGAGTCTATGGGGGCTTAAAGGGGTGCCCCATCTCCAAGATCCTATCACAATATGTAGTAGATCTAATAATATTAGCATCCAATTACAAATGTAGTATGGTTCTCCTGATTAGCTATGTTACTTACCTCATCTGCAGTGCATTGCTGCTTAGATATTCATGGTTACGACCACGAGCAACTAACTTACTAATGATCATTATATGCGTGGTCGTAACTATGGATACCTAAGCTACAATGCCCTGAATGTGAGGGAAACGACATAGTGAATCAGGAGGAGAACTATACTACATTTCTAAGTGGAGGTATTTGCTAATATTATTAATATTACACCTACTACATATTGGGATAGGATCTCAGAGATGGGAATTGCCCTTTAAGCCTTCATATGTGAAATTTATCATCTTAAGGGGATTTTAAATTGCTGCTAAACACATCCTTACCGTAATCCACTTACCTGCCAATTCCACGCTTGATTTCATCACACATTCTTATCAAATGACCTGTCAAAAGTATAACATTCAGATTTTGTGGTAAATTTATTGTAAATTTCATCCATTTGAAATGAGGTTGACTTTGTAATGGAAAAACTCAGAATTAAAGTTGATTGACATTAGATTTTAAATTTGTAAATTTGTAGAGCACGTCTCATCTATGTTAAATATCTCCTCTACTCTTTTGCGACATATTGCGATTTGTGACGTCTGTATATAAGATATTTATAATCTCATCTAATTAGCTGGTAGTGTATTACATGGCAGAATTTCTGTAGTCGGAGAGCCTCCGTAAGTATGCGCTACGTGTGCATTTCCCCATACCCTACATCCTGAGCCTTCGTCGGGACTATGCAGCGTGCCTTGTGTAACATTTCACAAAGTTTGTTTATATATCGTAGTGTTCGGCTGAGGCACCTGCTTATCTCCATTTTCAGCTTAGTAACAATATTGCCTTTCCATAAGAATAACAAGACATGAAGCAAACGATTGTATTGTTTAAACAGGTCACATATTTTCCTTTCCAACTTAAGCATTGGAAGCAGAGGAATATGAGTCATTTTGGTTGGAAAGTTTGAGTCGACCTTTAGAAAGCAGGTCAAATTCCTTCCAAGGTGGATCTCTTCACACAGAAGTGTGGATAATACTAACAGCACAGCTTACAGATATGCAAAGTTTAATGACTTTTAGTACAAAGAAGAGTTAATGTAATGCTACAATGACTTTCACCAGTGTTACTTCTGCTCAGAGGATCAGCAGCCATTGATTGGCTAAAGTGGCACTTAGGGTACCTTCACACTTTAGCGATGCAGCAGCGATCCGACCAGCGATCTGACCTGGTCAGGATCGCTGCTGCATCGCTACATGGTCGCTGGTGAGCTGTCAAACAGGCAGATCTCACCAGCGACCAGTGACCATCCCCCAGCCAGCAGCGACGTGCAAGCCGGCGTCTGGAAGCTGCGGATGTGGCGCCCCTGACCTGGTCAGGCACCACTGAGTACTGCACCCATGCTGGGGACAGTACAAACAGGTAATCCAGAAGGCTGACCGAGGTGTGACTACACAGGCGCATAGTGATCAGGTCTCACACATGTACCTTTGAGAGGACCCCTGGGGATCCCAGGAGGGGGCAAAGTCTTCACCTCCACTTGAGGAGTGGAGGGGGCGAAGCCTCCATCTCCACTCAAGGGGTGTGGTAGAGAGCCTGGTTGCTAGGTGGCGTAGGCAGGCACAAAGGGAAAAGAGGAAGGAGGAGGAAGAGGAGTCTGAAGCAGAGTGTGGAGGAGTGAGGAGCATGGAAGTGGAGCTCAGACAGGAGCAGCAGTGCAGGTCCCACGAGTGAGCCGGTTTAGTGCAGCAGTCCAGGGAGAGCAGACGTCAGGAGCAGACCCCTGGAGCTGTTGCAGTCTAACAGCGTCCGCGCAGTGACTACCGACGGGGGAGAACGGTCACCTGGTAGTGCTGCCTGAACACCACACACAGCTGGAGAGAGAGCCGCGTAGTGGAAAGTACGGAGACTGTCAGGGAGTACCAGGCCCAAACGGGCGGCAGATCCCGGAGCGGGGATAGATCCACCTTTCCTTGCTAAACCTGCCGGTGTGGGGCCCTCAAAGCCCACGCCACAACACCCCAAAGGCCGCAGCCACGTAGCCACAGTTAGGGCCCATAGTTCACAGGAGGCAAGCAGCTGGAGTGATCTGGCCCAGGCGACAAGCAAACGGCAAACAAACGAGGGGAGCAGTTACTTCCCTGGGTGACCCCCATAGGGACTAAAAGTCGGGGTTACCACAAACCACAGAAGGGCTAAGGAAGGCGAGTCGGTAGCCACCCTCATCAGTCAGCCTGAAGGATACCTGGTTCCAGCCTGGTTCATCCCAGCTACGCCCGGGTTACTCACCCTGCCATCAACAGTGAGTAAAACCCCTGAAAGACATTCTGCTTGTGTTGAGTTATTCTGCGCCTTGTGGTTCTACACACCTACACAGGGCCCTGGGGCTTGCCTCACTCTCAGGAGGCTATTACAACTGACTGCACCCACCATCAGCCCCAGGCGTCCCTTAATCTGCAGTGGCGGTCCCCACTGACCGCAACTCTGAGAGTGGCGTCACGACAATCCTAAATAGAAGATCTCCTACCCGTGACAGGATCCAGCCGAGTGGAGTCCCTGAAGGTAATGCACCGACACATCACTGGTGGGGCTTCACATCTGGCGTCACGAACAGGATAAGGACTAGACCTGTTCAGACAGGTGACCATGTGCCTGGGCGGTCCGCTTGAAAAATTGGAAGCGCCGCCATATTGCCACCATGAAAAGCGCGCTGAAAAACAACAGCAGCCCGCGCTGGGAGAAGTTACCGCCCACGAAGAGGTGTGGCTACCCAGAGATCCCCTGCAGAGTCCTGACCTCGCAAGTGAAGAGAGCGGAGGCGTTCAGAGACGTTGGGACAGAAAGGGAGCCAGAAGCCTGCTGCTGGAAGAGGCAGAGCAGAAACTGAAGAGCCTGCTACTGGAGGCAGCGACGAGTCCGCTGCTGGGAAATCGTGCAGAAGAAGGCGCAGAGGAAATGGCGTCTGAACGCAGAAACCCAGAGCCAGGCTCCGCTGCCTGGTGGTACCGGGAGCTTGCCCAGTTCTGCGACCGACTGGAGACCCGGGTCGTGGAGCAGATCAGAGAGGAACGCATGGAGCTTCTGGAGATGGCTGCAGCGGTTCAGGCCTACGAGGGGAGAGCCACGCGACGAGTGCCAGACCGAGCGGCGACGACTCAGACCCCGATGGTGCCACCGATGGGTGAGTCCAGTGTTGCCCCTGCCAGCGCGAGTGCCCCGACCCCTGCTGCCACGCCCGCGGTCCCTGCAGTAACGCCAAGTCCGGCCCGCAAAGAACCGGCTGCCACCGCGACCCTCATCCATGCCGCGGGTGTGACGCTGACCCAGGCCGCCGCCTTGCTAGGCCCGGCCCGCCAAGACCCCACCGCAGCAGCGACGCTCATCCACGCCGCAGGCGAGGTGCTGAACCAGGCCGCAGCCACTCCAGGTGCGGCCCGCCAAGCCCAGATCGCTGCAGCGACGCTCAGCCCAGCCTGCAAAGATCCCATCGCAGCTGCGACGCCGATCCAAGCCACGACAGCGACGCCAATCCAGGCCGCCGCAGCGATGCCCTGCCCGGCCCGCCAAGAACCGGCCACAGTAGCGACGCCCGCTAAGCCGCCCGTTGCAACAGCGACGCTGATCCAGGCCGCCGCCATGCAGGGCGCGGCCCGCCAAGACCAGGCCGCCGCCATGTCAGGCGCGGCCCGCCAAGATAAGATTGTATCACCGTTTACCCCGGCCTGCAAGGCAAGAGCAGACATCGCTCCCCAGTCCAAGGAAGTCCCTGCTAGGAAGTCCCTGATAGGAGAGGACCCTGCATACTGGGAGCTGAAGGCTAACCTAGAGTCCCAGTTCCCACAGGAGATGGTGGACCGGTATCTGCTCCCTCCACATACCCCCAGGAGGATTCCGGCAACTCTTGCAGCAACTACGCCAAAGAGTCCCCCGCCTGGGCCTGCTGATGAACACCCACCCCCAGCGCTGCCACAACAGGAGTGCTTCGAAGAACTAAGGGGGAGAGGAGGCCAGGAAGCTGAGAAGCTGACCCCGGAGCCATCAGCAGTGGATCCATGCCCAGAGCCAGAGATGCTGCCGTATTCCCGCTGGGATGAAGAGAGCCCGACACCCTCTGCTGAAGAAGATCTGTCCAGGTACCTCACCTGGGAGTCTGCAAACAGTGAAGCAGCAACCCAGCAGAATCCAGCCCGTAGGACACGGCGCCGTAGCAGAACCAAGCTTTCCCCTGCACCGCAGTCTCCAGAGCAGAAAAACGAAGTCATGGCCAGAGACTTGGAAGAGAAACGGTTCCTGAGAAGGGCCAAATCCCAGGTCAGAGGTCCACTTTGTCGTGGTGTAGTAGAAGACTTCAGCTTGAAATCAGGATATGGCTTCATAGTAGCTCCTGGTATGAAGGAAGGCATTTTTGTCAATACAAGAGATGTTAGAGCTCATCTGCCCAGAGGACATCCTGGAAGGAACCTAAGGATGGGAGATTCAGTGGAATTCACCATGCACCAAGGAGAAAGAGGATGGTATGCATTGGATGTTACACCATGTCCCAGAAATCCCTACAGTGAACCTGCTGTCTCAACAGAAAAAGAAACAGATACAGAAAAAGAAACAGATACAGAAGAAGAAAGGAAAGATAAAGAACCCACTGATGAGACTACCTCCGATGATGAGAGAAATGAAGAAAGCAACAGGTGCCGCAGCCCTACAGGCCCAAGCCCTGGTGAGGAGGAATCTATGTAGAGAAAAGAAAGAAGTACAGCAAGTTACCAGTTTGACAAGTTTTGAAAAGTTTGCAACGTTAATGTTTAAGAAATGCGCCCACATGAACTAATGTGAGAAACCCATAAACCTTAAGGCTATGAACTGGCTATAGCCACAAACTCTCGCAGTGTAAATAGTTACCCCAGATGTACCACCACCAGAGCCAGCCTGTTTAGGGGCTTGGCTCGCCTGCAACCAGGGAGCACGTCCATTATGGGGCCTTGGCTTACCTGCAACCAGAGAGCATGCCTGTTTATGGGGCCTGGCTCTCCACCACAAAGAGGGTACCTGGTCAGCACCAACTGTGAAGGCCGCCTCTGGATCCTGCCAGAAGTGGCTGAAGGCGCGGCTTCACCAGGCCAGGTATGCCCTGAAGACCACCAGCCCATGAAAGCCGCCTCTACATCCTGCCAGAAGTGGCTGAAGGCGCGGCCAACGTGAGAGGGTTTAGGGTGGGTTAACGGACTTGTGGGTGGAGGGTGGTGATGTATGGTACCTGGTGGTTTTAAAAGTTTTACCATGTTTTAATGTTTTATGCATTTTAAAATGTTGTCTTGCAGCCCGAGGACGTGCTGGTGATAACTAAGGGGGAATGTGGCGCCCCTGACCTGGTCAGGCACCACTGAGTACTGCACCCATGCTGGGGACAGTACAAACAGGTAATCCAGAAGGCTGACCGAGGTGTGACTACACAGGCGCATAGTGATCAGGTCTCACACATGTACCTTTGAGAGGACCCCTGGGGATCCCAGGAGGGGGCAAAGTCTTCACCTCCACTTGAGGAGTGGAGGGGGCGAAGCCTCCATCTCCACTCAAGGGGTGTGGTAGAGAGCCTGGTTGCTAGGTGGCGTAGGCAGGCACAAAGGGAAAAGAGGAAGGAGGAGGAAGAGGAGTCTGAAGCAGAGTGTGGAGGAGTGAGGAGCATGGAAGTGGAGCTCAGACAGGAGCAGCAGTGCAGGTCCCACGAGTGAGCCGGTTTAGTGCAGCAGTCCAGGGAGAGCAGACGTCAGGAGCAGACCCCTGGAGCTGTTGCAGTCTAACAGCGTCCGCGCAGTGACTACCGACGGGGGAGAACGGTCACCTGGTAGTGCTGCCTGAACACCACACACAGCTGGAGAGAGAGCCGCGTAGTGGAAAGTACGGAGACTGTCAGGGAGTACCAGGCCCAAACGGGCGGCAGATCCCGGAGCGGGGATAGATCCACCTTTCCTTGCTAAACCTGCCGGTGTGGGGCCCTCAAAGCCCACGCCACAACACCCCAAAGGCCGCAGCCACGTAGCCACAGTTAGGGCCCATAGTTCACAGGAGGCAAGCAGCTGGAGTGATCTGGCCCAGGCGACAAGCAAACGGCAAACAAACGAGGGGAGCAGTTACTTCCCTGGGTGACCCCCATAGGGACTAAAAGTCGGGGTTACCACAAACCACAGAAGGGCTAAGGAAGGCGAGTCGGTAGCCACCCTCATCAGTCAGCCTGAAGGATACCCGGTTCCAGCCTGGTTCATCCCAGCTACGCCCGGGTTACTCACCCTGCCATCAACAGTGAGTAAAACCCCTGAAAGACATTCTGCTTGTGTTGAGTTATTCTGCGCCTTGTGGTTCTACACACCTACACAGGGCCCTGGGGCTTGCCTCACTCTCAGGAGGCTATTACAACTGACTGCACCCACCATCAGCCCCAGGCGTCCCTTAATCTGCAGTGGCGGTCCCCACTGACCGCAACTCTGAGAGTGGCGTCACGACAATCCTAAATAGAAGATCTCCTACCCGTGACAGGATCCAGCCGAGTGGAGTCCCTGAAGGTAATGCACCGACACATCACTGGTGGGGCTTCACACGGACACTGGTAATTAAGCTAAACATCGGGTATGGTTACCCGATGTTTACCTTAGTTACCAGCTCACACCGCTTAACTTAGCGTGTGCAGGGAGCAGGAGCTGGCACTGGCAGCATGAGAGCTGCGGAGGCTGGTAACGAAGGTAAATATCGGGTAACCACCTTGGTTACCCGATGTTTACCTTGGTTACAGCTTAGGGGTACTTCACACACAGCGAGATCGCTACTGAGATCGCTGATGAGTCACGTTTTTTGTGACCTCATTAGCGATCTCGCTGCGTGTAACACGTAGCAGCGATCTGGCCCCTGCTGTGAGATCGCTGCTCGTTACACACAGTGCTGGTTCATTTTTATATTGTTGCTCTCCCGCTGATAAGCACACATCGCTGTGTGTGACAGCGAGAGAGCAACGATCCTGAATGTGAAAGGAGCAGGAGCCGGGCATCTGACAGCCTGCGGTAAGCTGTAACCAAGGTAAACATCGGGTAACCAAGGTGGTTACCCGATATTTACCTTCGTTACCAACCTCCGCAGCTCTCACGCTGCCAGTGCCGGCTCCTGCTCCCTGCACACGCTAAGTTAAGCGGTGTGAGCTGGTAACTAAGGTAAACATCGGGTAACCATACCCGATGTTTACCTTAGTAACCAGTGTCCGCAGCTTCCAGACGCCGGCTCCGTGCAAGCGCAGCGTCGCTTGCACGTCGCTGCTGGCTGGGGGCTGGTCACTGGTCGCTGGTGAGATCTGCCTGTTTGACAGCTCACCAGCGACCATGTAGCGATGCAGCAGCGATCCTGACCAGGTCAGATCGCTGGTCTGTTCGCTGCTGCATCGCTAAAGTGTGAAGGTACCCTTACCGCAGGCTGTCAGACGCCGGCTCCTGCTCCCTTCACATTCAGGATTGTTGCTCTCTCACTGTCACACACAGCGATGTGTGCTTATCAGCGGGAGAGCAACAATAAAAAAACGAACCAGCACTGTGTGTAACGAGCAGCGATCTCACAGCAGGGGCCAGATCGCTGCTCAGTGTCACACACAGCGAGATCGCTAATGAGGTCACAAAAAACGTGACTCAGCAGCGATCTCAGTAGCGATCTCGTTGTGTGTGAAGTACCCCTTACAGTGCCTTACGAAAGTATTCGGCCCCCTTGAATTTTCCAACCTTTTCCCACATTTCAGGCTTCAAACATAAAGATAAAAATGTAATGTTCTGGTGAAGAATCAACAACAAGTGGGACACAATTGTGAAGTTGAACGAAATGTATTACTTATTTTAAACTTTCATAAAAAATAAATAACTGAAAATTGGGGCGTGCAATATTATTTGTCCCCTTTAACTTAATTCTTTGTAGCACCAACTTTTGCTGCGATTACAGCTGCAAGTCGCTTGAGGTATGTGTTACGGTTGCTGTGGCACTGGAAACTATGTTCGGATTTCTTGCTACTGCACATGTGCGAGCACTGGAGACTGAGGGGTACTTTGCACGCTGCGACATCGCAGGCCGATGCTGCGATGCCGAGCGCGATAGTACCCGCCCCCGTCGCAGCAGCGATTTCCTTGTGATAGCTGCCGTAGCGAACATTATCGCTACGGCAGCTTCATATGGACTCACCTGTCCTGCGACCGTCGCTCTGGCCAGCGACCCGCCTCCTTGTTAAGGGGGCGGGTCGTGCGGCGTCATAGCGACGTCACACGCCAGGCGGCCAATCAGAGCGGAGGGGCGGAGATGAGTGGGATGTAAACATCCCGCCCATCTCCTTCCTTCCGCATATCCTACGGAAGCCGCAGTGACGCCGGTAGGAGATGTTCCTCGCTCCTGCGGCTTCACACACAGCGATGTGTGCTGCCGCAGGAGCGAGGAACAACATCGGACTGTCGCGTCAGCGTAATCATGGATTACGCCGACGCTGCACCGATGATACGATTACGACGCTTTTGCGCTCGTTAATCGTATCATAGAGCCTTTACACACTACGATGTCGCATGCGATGCCGGAAGTGCGTCATTTTCAATTTGACCCCACCGGCATCGCACCTGCGATGTCGTAGTGTGCAAAGCCCGCCTAAGTCCTATCTTAGAGCCATTGCACATGTGCGGGTGACTTCATCGCTGACACGAGGTCACATGTCTCTGACACCTTCTAAGCTGATTGGCCGCTGGTCATGTGCTTGTGACACGTGGTCACATGTCTCTGACACCTTCTATGCCGATTGGTCGCAGGTCATGTGCTTGTGACGCTTTGCTTGGTGATAGGCCAGCGTGACGTCATTGCTGTCATTCTGGCAGCGGATTGGCTCTGGTGTCCTCCATCTTGGATGAGGCACAGAGTCTATATAAGACCCTGACGCACGCCACCCGGCGCTCAGTCCTCTTGGTTCCTGCATAGGAGTAGACGCTCTGTGCATGTCCCTTGCGGCACCTATTCTATCTAGGTGAGCGTTATCGGTAGGGTAACGCTCTTGTACCTTGCAGCTTATGCTGGGGTCCGTATCCTCGCACCTTAGTGGAGCGGAGATAGGCAGGTGCTTGCTGCACATGGTCTGACTGGGCCTTGTGGTTCTACTCTGAGGTGAGCGCTATCGGTAGGGTAGCGCTCCTGTACCTTTCAGCCGTACTGTTGTCCGTGTCCTCGCACCTTAGTGGAGCGAACATAGGTAGGTTAGGTGGTCGTTGCCTTCTAGGGTAACGCTCCGCTACGCTGCCTCCTGCAGCAGTCCGTATCCTCGCACACTAGGGGAGCGGTCATAGGCAGGAGTTTCAAGCTAGCAGCCTTGCTGCTGTCCGTATCCTTGCACCACAAGTGGAGCGGACATAGGTAGGTGTTTCACACACTACACCTAGCCTCTGTGACTGTTAACTGAGACAGGTGCTTTCACGCTCACAGACTGTGAGACTTCTATGCACTTTTATGTTGTATTCCTCACTCTTTTGCATTTCCACTCCTATGTTATTCTAATAAGGTAGTCGCTGTGACTTAAACAGTATACGCCGCTATTGGTCTTTGTGACACTGTGACGCAACAGTGTCAGTACCGCTTTGGTGGTACAGGTTTCCCCTATCCTCTGCCATACTCTGCAGCAGAGCTCTGCACGGTGGACCCTGACTGTCGGATAGCCTTCCATTACCTTATTATCCGACAGCCCCGTAACATTAGGACTGAGCCAAGGGTCTGGCAGAGATGGCAGAGTATCAACAATTACATCAGTATCTACAGGTTCTTGAAGCAAGGCTCAAGACTGTAGAGGATAAACCTCAAACTTTGGTGTCTTCGCTACATGACCCACGACTTGCTCTACCCAACAGATACTCTGGCGATGCCAGGTCTTGTCGTGGGTTCATAAGCCAGTGTCAGATTCACCTTGAGGTTAATTCCTCTCACTTCTCTACGGAGAGGTCCAAAGTAGGCTTTATTATATCCCTGCTTCAGGATAAAGCCTTAGAGTGGGCTACTCCCTTATGGGAGCGCTCTGATTTGGTTACTCAGAGACATCAAGACTTCCTTGATGCTCTTAAAGCGGTGTTCATGGGACCGCAGGTTACCCATGATGCGGCTTTGAGACTGCTAGATCTGTCTCAAGGTTCGTTATCTACCAGCTCTTATGCCATTGCTTTTCGTATCTTGGTAGCAGAGTTAGACTGGCCTGAGAAGGTGTTAATACCTATCTTCTGGAGGGGTCTTGCAGGCTATGTCAAAGATGCTCTTGCTATTCGGGAAGTTCCGCCTTCTCTGGAGGACTTAATTACGGTAGCAACTAGGATCGATGTACGCCATAAGGAACGTAGACTCGAGGTTACCTTGTCACGTCCCAAGCGTCGAGTTGGTTCAGATGCTGTGGTTCCTTCTCCATCTTCCTCAGCATCTAAGACATCTCCAACTCCTATGGAGTTGGGTTATACTACTTCCCGACCTCGTAAGGCGGGCTCTCCTATCTGTTACATATGTCGTCAGGCTGGGCACTATGCCAACAAGTGTCCTAGCCGTCAGGGAAACTCCCAGGCCTAGTAACCATTAGAGGGGGGTTACTAGAGACGCCTTCTGCACCCTCTAAGTGTAGTGTCCCAGGTCAGCTCTCATTCTCTGAGAATACATGGCCTATTATGGCTTTTGTGGATTCCGGAGCTGACGGGACTTTTGTGTCCTCAGGATTTGTAAAGATAATATTCCCTCTATCATGTTAGAGGTGCCTATTCCTGTCCGGGTTGTTAATGGGACTATGTTGTCTGACTCCATTACATTGAGAACAGTTCCCTTGCGCCTTTCCCTGTCTCATGGTCACATAGAGGAGATTTCTTTTCTTGTTTTGCCTGAGGGTATAGACGACGTACTTCTGGGTCTCCCATGGCTTCGGACTCATGCTCCTCTAATTGACTGGGAGTCCGACAGCATTATTAGTTGGTTTTCGAAATGTCAGTCCCGATGTCTTCCCTTACCACCTAAGGTCGTTGCGGTTGCATCAACTGATCTCTCTCCCTTACCTACACCCTATGTGGATTTCGCTGATGTGTTTTCCAAGCAGGGTGCTGAGACTCTTCCACCTCAAAGGCCTTATGACTGTGCAATAGACCTCTTGCTGGGTTCTGTTCCACCAAAGGGCAGGGTCTATCCCTTGTCTATCCCAGAATCCGTGGCTATTTCGGCCTATATAAAGGATAGTCTGGAGAGGGGCTTCATCCGCAAGTCTGTCTCACCTGCAGGGGCTGGTTTTTTCTTTGTGCGGAAAAAAGAGGGTGATCTGTGTCCCTGCATAGACTACAGGGGTCTTAACGCCATCACTGTAAAAAACAGATACCCCTTGCCCCTAATTTCTGAACTGTTTGACAGACTACGGGGAGCTAAGGTATTTACGAAGTTGGATCTGCGAGGTGCTTATAACTTAGTGCGAATTCGAGAGGGTGACGAATGGAAGACCGCTTTTAACACCAGAGACGGTCACTATGAATACCTCGTCATGCCTTTCGGTCTGTGTAATGCACCTGCAGTGTTCCAGGACTTCGTAAATGACGTGTTTAGGGATTTACTGTTATCATCGGTGGTGGTATACCTGGATGATATACTAATTTTTTCTCCCGACCTGGAGACACATCGGTTGGATGTGATCAGGGTTCTGTCACGTCTAAGGGAGCACTCTCTGTTTGCCAAACTCGAGAAATGTATATTTGAGCAAGTCTCTCTACCCTTCTTAGGCTATATCATTTCTCATGAGGGATTGGCAATGGATCCTGTGAAGCTTTCTGCAGTTATGGAATGGGCTGAACCTCATTCCTTGAAAGCAGTACAACAGCAGTACAACGCTTCCTGGGATTAATAAATTATTACCGGTAATTTATACCACACTTTTCTACCTTGGTAGCTCCGTTAGTGGCTTTGACTAAAAAGGGCGCCAATCCTAAGGTCTGGTGTACTGAGACATGCCAGGCTTTTAATGCAGTTAAAGAACATTTTTCATCTGCTCCTGTCCTCCAAAGACCTGACGAGAATAAGCCCTTTCTCATGGAGGTGGACGCGTCCTCTGTAGGAGCTGGAGCAGTTCTATATCAAAAGAAGAGCTCAGGTAGAAAAAGACCGTGTTTTTTCTTTGCAAAGACGTTCTCTCCTGCTGAGAGGAACTACAGTATTGGTGACAGGAACTACTTGCCTTAAAATTAGCATTGGAAGAGTGGCGTCAATTGCTCGAGGGAGCCAGGCAGCCCTTTCAGGTCTTTACAGACCATAAGAACCTGACATATTTGCAAACTGCACAACGTTTGAATCCTCGGCAAGCTCGCTGGTCCTTGTTTTTCTCTCGGTTTAACTTCTCCATTAATTATCTTACTGGGAGTAAGAATAATAAGGCCGATGCACTCTCTCGCTCTATGGAATCATCTCATGAAGAGAATGAGGACCCTCGTCTCATTCTTCCATCCAGGGTTTTTCATTTTCACACACTCTCTCCTGTAACGTTAGACCAAATCCCACCGGGCAAGACCTTTGTTCCGCCTAATCGACAAAATGATATATTGTCGTGGGCCCACACCTCAAAGGTGGGTGGACATTTTGGTATTAGACGGACATGAGAGTTACTCGAGAGGTGGTATTGGTGGCCACACTTAGCCAGCCACGTCAAAAGATATGTCGGTTCCTGCTACTCATGTGCTCGCAACCGTCCGTTACGGCAGAGACCGGCTGGGCTCTTGCATCCTTTGCCAGTGCCAGATAGACCATGGGAGGTGGTAGGCATGGACTTTGTGGGTGATCTTCCGTGTTCACAGGGACATCGATTTGTGTGGGTCATTACGGACCATTTCTCCCGGATGGTTCATCTCGTACCGTTAGCAAGAATCCCATCTTCCAGGGTACTAGCCAAACTATTCCTCAAGCATGTCTTTAGGCTTCACGGGATGCCAGATCGTATCATTTGTGATAGAGATCCGCAATTTGCTTCCCGTTTCTGGCGAGATCTTTGTAGCCTTCTGCAAATTAAGTTGAATCTCTCTTCGGTATACCATCCAGAGACCAATGGTTTGGTTGAGCATACCAATCAATCCATGATTATATACCTTCGACACTTTGTTGCTGAGAACCATGATAACTAGTCCTCCCTCCTACCCTGGGCAGAGTTTGCCCTTAACAATTCTCTGGCTGAGGCCACTGGGCAGACACCGTTCGTACTCAACAATGGGCAACACCCTAGGATACCGGTACCGTTTCCCGCTGCTGCACCTCTTCCTCTTGTGGCCGACTGGGCGACTAATGCCAGAGAGGTCTGAAATCGGACTCAAGAGTCGATCCAAGCAGCTAAGGACCGTATGAAGACGGTGTCTGATCGGTTTCGTCGCCCGGCCCCTGTCTTTTCTCCTGGGGACTTTGTGTGGCTCTCTGCAAAAAACATGAAACTTAAAGTGAGATCTGTCAAATTTGCTCCTCGCTTCCTGGGTCCTTATGAGGTTTTTCGACAGGTAAATCCTGTAGTCTACCAATTGAAGATACCCGTCCATCTTAGGATCCATGACAAATTCCATGTTTGCTGCAGAATACGCTATGGATGTCCCGCAGCCGCACGTAACTTCATGTCCACTATGGAGATAGAGGCCGGGACTTCTGCAGGTAAGTCGCACGAATGTCCGCAGGTTTATCGCAGATATTTCACTGGAATCCCACAGCAATGGATAGCTGCGGATTCCAGGAAGCTGCTGTGGGAAACCTGCGGACAAACCTGCGGAGATATCCGCAGGTGCGATCTCCCGTGGGCACATAGCCTAACACCTTGAAACGTTTATTTGTGAACCATTCCATTGTAGATTTTGCTTTATGTTTGGGATCATCTTGTTGGGAGACAAATCTCCGTCCCAGTCTCAGGTCTTTTGCAGACTCCAACAGGTTTTCTTCAAGAATGGTCCTGTATTTGGCTCCATCCATCTTCCCATCAATTTTAACCAACTTCCCTGTCCCTGCTGAAGAAAAGCCGGCCCAAACCATGATGCTGCCACCACCATGTTTGACAGTGAGGATGGTGTGTTCAGGGTGATGAGCTATATTGCTTTAACACCAAACATATTGTTTGGCATTGTGCCCAAATAGTTCGATTTTGCTTTCATCTGACCAGAGCACCTTCTTCCACATGTTTGGTGTGTCTCCTAGATGGCTTGTGGCAAACTTTAAACAACACTTTTTATGGATATCTTTGAGAAATGGTTTTCTCCTTGCCACTCTTCCATAAAGGCCAGATTTTTGCACTGTACGACTTATTGTTGTCCTATGGACAGACTCTCCCACCTCACCTGTAGATCTCTGCAGTTCATCCAGAGTGATCATGGGCCTCTTGTCCTCATCTCTGATCAGTCTTCTCCTTGTTTGAGATGAAAGTTTGGATGGATGGCCAGGTCTTGGTAGATTTGCAGTGGTATGATACTCCTTCCATTTCAATATGATCGCTTGCACAGTGCTCCTTGGGATGTTGAAATTTTGGAAATCTTTTTGTAACCAAATCCAGCTTTAAACTTCTCCACAACAGTATCACGGACCTGCCTGTTGTATTCCTGGGTCTTCATGATGCTCTCTGCGCTTTAAACAGAACACTGAGATTATCACAGAGCAGGTGCATTTATACGGAGACTAGATTACACACAAGTGGCTTATATTTATCATCATCAGTCATTTAGGACAACATTGGATCATTCAGAGATCCTGGAGTCAGTTTGCTGCACTGAAAGTAAGGGGGCCGAATAATATTGCATGCCCCAATTTTCAGTTACTTATTTTTTAAAAACGTTTAAAATAAGCAATAAATTTCATTCAACTTCACAATTGTGTCCCACTTGTTGTTGATTCTTCACCATAACATTAAAATTCTTATCTTTATGTGTGAAGCATGAAATGTGGAAAAAGCAGCACCCTAGGGCCATTAATAAAGGGTTATCCAGTAGTGGACAACCCCTTTAATATCACCTTACATGCTGAGCATAACAAATAAACATATATATAATTCATAAAAAAGAATTACTGTGTTACTAAGCTAAAAGGGAATTTCAGGATTCAGTGTGACGTATGGCATTGTTGAGTTGTTGAAAAACATAGTCTTTGCCCTCTTCCAGATATCTGTGAATGGCTTCTGAACTAAGCAATTGGTATATATAAACACAGCTCATTTATTGAATATTACTGTTCACCTACAGGACTACCAGCCATCCACAGAGGGTGGATCCCGGCACAAAACGTCCAAAAATTTCAGAAGTATAATATAAAACTTCACATTTATTCAAAAGAATAAAAACAGCATAAAATAAGCTCCTCCGATCAACGCGTTTCAGACGCGATCGTCCTTAGTCATGATCATCATGGGATACAACTGGTAACATTTAAATACACATAGTCAAAGGAAATGATGACTTTTTGAATAGATTATGCAAAATACATAAAAAAAAAATCACATAAATTGTCTCAAGAAGAACTGTATTAGAAGGGCTGATTCATTAATAAAAATACAATAAATCCGTCCTTTTATTTAATCCTGAGAGGAAAGACGTTTTCATTTGAAAAATAAATAAGGCTTCCTGATAATGGAGTAACTGAATTCTATCACCACCTCTGTTATTATTATAAACTTTTTTAAGAGCATGAACTTCAAGACGATTAGGATTACCATTATGTACCAATCTAAGGGGCACTTTGCACACTACGACATCGCAAGCCGATGCTTGCGATGCCGAGCGCAATAGTCCCTGCCCCCGTCGCAGCTGCGATATCATGGTGATAGCTGCCGTAGCAAACATTATCGCTATGCCAGCTTCACATGCACTTACCTGCCCTGCGACGTCGCTCTGGCCGGCGACCCGCCTCCTTATTAAGGGGGCGGGTCGTGCGGCGTCATAGCGACGTCACACGGCAGGCGGCCAATAGAAGCAGAGGGTCGGAGATGAGCCGGGCGTAAACATCCCACCCACCTCCGTCCTTCCGCATAGCTGGCGTGAGCCGCAGGACGCAGGTAGGAGATGTTCCTCGCTCCTGCGGCTTCACACACAGCGATGTGTGATGCCGCTGGAACGAGGAACAACATCGTAACATCGGTCATTTACAAATTATGGAAATGACTGACGCTACACCGATGATAGGATTACGATGATTTTGCGCTCGTTAATCGTATCAAAAAGGCTTTACACACTATGATATCGCCTGCGACGCCGGATGTGCGTCACTTTCAATTTGACCCCACCGACATCGCACATGCGATGTCGTAGTGTGCAAAGTGCCCCTTACATGCTGGGAAACACTAGAGGGAGTACGAGAAGAAATGTGTTTGGCATCATACAGATGCTCTGCGATTCTGGTGCGTAACGCAAGGTAATTGCATAGATAACAAAATCGTCTCCACAATTAAGGAATTGGTCATTAGTGTGAACCTTACTAGTAGTGGTGGCAGAAAAAAAAATTTTGTTTGACATAAAAGGGCATAATCCACAAGATTTGCTCCCACAGCGAAAAGAACCTGTGGTTGAGAGCCAACTGCGATGTAAGGATTCTTTTAAAAAAAAAATTGTATGGTCTGTAGGAGAAATGGTAGCTCCCAGAGTAAGACCCCTTTTGGACACAAAATTCACCCCAGGACTAAGAATTTTTTTGGTAATGTCATCAGAAAATAAAACTGGCAGATATTTTTTGACTATTTTAACAATTTGTTGATAATACTGTAGTTAGTGGAAAAAGTGACTTGAGAAAAAGCTAAAAAATTGTTATTATCAGATTCATTACAATAAGCCAAATACTTTTTTCTGTCATAAAAATCAACTTTATTTTTGGCACATTCCAAAGTGGCAGTAAAGAAACCCCTGTTTTTAAAACGGTTCTGAATAAGCGCACATTCTTTATTATAATCTGCTTGATGTGAACACATGCCTAGGATGGCAGCTGGCTGCGTGTAGCATGGAATTACCTGCTACAGGCTTGCGAAATAAAGAACAAATTACATCACCTGTAGCAGCAGAACTAGTAAGCAAAAGATCTAAATATGCTATACTATTGATGTTAAAATTGTACGTAAATTTAATCTTGAAAGGGTTGTTATTAAGATAATCGATAAAGGAAGGAATCAATTCACGAGGACCATCCCATATTACCAATCCGTCATCTATAAATCTAAAATAATAAGCAATTTGATCAGAAAACGGATTGGATTCATTATAAATATAACAATACTCCCAATAATTCATGTAAATTATTGCCACTGAGGGGGGAAATTTAGCCCCCATAGAACAGCCAAGTTTTTGAAGAAAAAATTGATTAGAAAATTTGAAAAAATTATTTTGCAACAAAAACCAGATAGAGTCCAGAATAAAATTCTGAAGCTGGTCAGAGTAATGGGTGTGTCTGTTCATATACTCCCTAATAGACATCAATGCCAAAGAATGAGGAATTGAGGAGTATAATGAAGAGACATCACATTTAATCCATACATAATTTGAGGACCACATTGAATCCTGAATGTAGCTATGAGAGCATTGTGTGAGTTGCTGTAATCTATCATCAATCCATTCCCCCAATCGTTCCAGGAGTGAATCAACCCGTGAAACAATTGGTCGCAATGGGGGAGGAAAAACGTCCTTATTACATTTAGGTAAGGCATGGAATATAGGAGTGCAAAAATTTTTAGGACAAAGATATTCTCTTAATTTTTCTGTAAGAACACCTGACAAAAAACCTTCATTCAATAAATTTTCAAGTCCCTGTTGTATATGAGGGGTGGGATCTTCATGCAGACTGAGATAACTTTGTTCATCAGACAAAATTTTAAAAATTTCTCGTTCATATATAAAGAAGTGTCCATGATTACAACAGAACCGCCCTTGTCTGCATTTTTGACAGTAATGTGTGAATTTGATTGTAGGGTATGCAATGCTTTGTGTTCTCTGCTTGATAAATTGTAGATTGGAATAGTATTGTGCATTTGAACAGAAAGTTCTTTGACATCCCTGACAAATAGGGACTGAAATACATCCATATATTTTGTGCGACTTTGGATGGGATAAAATGCAACATTGGGAATGCGTTTTTAATAAGAAAGGCCAGATAACTCAGGATTTTTATAATCGTGCTCCGCCAAAAACTCAAGATCATCTAAAAGTAATTGTTCCTTAAACGTAGAGAATTCAAGGTTAGGAACAAATTTTTTTCGCTGGAAAGGAGAAACATCACTTTCTGAATCAGAGAAATGTTTTTTTTAAAGTGACATTCCGGATGAATCGATACATCCACAATGGTGGAAAATAAATTGAATTTTTGCATAGGAGCAAAGTTTAAGCCTCTGGCCAGTAAATTTAATTTGTCTTGGTTAACAATAGAAGCTGACAAATTGATGACCGACAATAAGTCAGGAGATTCTATTTGTTGTTGCGGGTGTAATAACGGTGTCCTCTGCCGGTTATGTTTGCACCCAGCCCGTCTCGTTTTTTTGAATACTTATGTTTGAAATGATTTTTGTTTATTTGAGGTAAAAAAAAATGAGGAAATATTTGAGGTTCCAGCAATTTCTCCATCTGATAAGTCGGTCTTAATTTCACTGGAGTCAGCATCAGTAGAACTAAAACTGACTTTGGTCTCAGAAATATTACGTTTACCAGATTTCAAAATGGATTTAGGAGACTTACCATCCTCTTTAAACAGATGCCACTTATACAGTATATGATTAGAGGCATAATCTTAAGTCTCTCTTTTGAATTTACTCTGTTTGAGTTTGGGGATGAACTCCTCCATTTTTTGTAGATTTTCATTAATCCTATTTTGTGAGGCTATAAACGCTACAGAAGACGCATGCGATTTGACATTAGATTCAATTTGTTTAATGTCTTGTTCCAGAGTGTCCAATTTGTTATTTTCATATTTCAAGAGTTCTATGAGTTTGGCAGAGCAATTGGACAAAATATCATCCCATAATTTGACAAATGCATCATCATAAACAGTGGTGCGTCTTTTTTTGATGCGGAGACCACGTGGATTCATATTATTTGAAAAATAGGCTTGTAAAGTGGTGGATTCCCACCAGGTTTTTAACCAGCTGGTCATCAACTTTTCAAGTGAAAGCATAGACTCCTTGAGATCCGGACTAAAGGCCCTGTCACACACAGATAAATCTGCGGCAGATCTGTGGTTGCAGTGAAATTGTGGACAATCAGTGCCAGGTTTGTGGCTGTGTACAAATGGAACAATATGTCCATGATTTCGCTGCAACCACAGATCTGCCAAATATTTATCTCTCTGTATGACAGGGCCTTAAGAGTCTCATGTATTGAATTATCAAGAGAAAAAATCTTGGCAGTTTTACTCAGTCTGGTGGTATTATTAACATTAAAAAAGTCGTCATTAGTAGTGGAAAGATTCTCCTCCATGCTGAAAAATTGACTGGAAGAGTGGGAGCACGAAAAAAAATATGGAAAAAAGCCATCAGAACTGACTATGATCCCTATCAGCCTCTTGGTAGGGGACATGGGCGCTGCAGCCAATCAGTAGCTACTGGAAGAAAGAGCAAGGCGACCGTCTCTTATAGATCAGACTGAACATCACTAGTACAACCAATCAGTGCTGAAATTACCTGCTGGAAAAGTAAGCATGATGGTAGGCATAGGTTTACGAGTAGTGCTGCTGAAAATCATAGTTACATAGGTTGAAAAAAGCCCTCGCTCCATCTAGTTCAATCTTCCTCCACCAATTTTACATTTTGTCCCTAAGTCACTTATAACCGACAATGTTGTGCACTGAGGAAATCATCCAGCCCTTTTTTAAAAGCTGTTATAGTATCTGCCATTACTACCTCTTGTGGTAGGGCATTCCACAGTCTGACTGCTCTAACTGTAAAGAACCCTTTCCTATTTAGCAGCCATTCGCAGTGTATGCCCCCTGGTCTTTAGTAATGTCTTTGGAAGGAATAAGTCATGTGCCAGTCCTTAATATTGACCACACATGTATTTATACATATAAATGAGTTCTCCTCTGAGATGTCTTTTTTCTAAGCTAAACATATCTAACTTTTTCAACCTGTCATCATATGTGAGGCCTTCCTTTCCTTGTAGTAGTCTAGTTAGCCGCCTTTGAACTGACTCTAACTTCTGAATGTCCTTTTTAAAATGTGGAGCCCAAAACTGGATCCCATATTCCAGATGTGGCCTTACAAGTGATTTATAGAGGGGTAACAATATGTTGGGATCCCGGGATCTAATCTCTCTTTTTATACACCCTAGAATCTTGTTTGCTTTAGCAACTGCTGCCTGACATTGAAAACTGCTGCTCAGCTTATTTGTAATAAGAAGTCCTTCTCCTGTTCTGTAGTCCAGAGTTTACTTCCATTTAATGTATACGCAGCTATAGGATTACTCCGTCCTAGGTGCATTACTTTACATTTATCAACATTAAATCTCATTTGCCAAGTATCTGCCCCTTCTGACATCTTATCCAGATCTCTTTGTAATATTGCACTATCAAGATCAGTTTTTAATATCCTACATAGTTTGGTGTCATCAGCAAAGACTGACACTTTACTATCAATCCAATCCACAAGGTCATTAATAAAAAGATTAAAAAGAATCGGTCCTAACACAGATCCCTGCGGTACCCCACTGCTGACTATAGCCCATTTAGAGAATGTACCATTTATGACTACTCTTTGTTTCCTCTCTTTTAGCCAATTCCTTACCCAGTTGCATATAGTTTCCTCTAATCTCTGCTTCTGGAGCTTTAGTATAAGGCTATTATGTGGTACAGTATCAAATGCCTTTGCAAAGTCCAAATAAATCACATCAGCTGCATTACCAATATCCAGATTTACACTTACCTCCTCATAGAACTCCAACAGGTTGGTTAGACCCGACTTATCTTTCATGAATCCATGCTGCCTGTCAGTTATATTATTTTCTGCAATATAATTTTGCATGTTATCCCTTAAAATGCCCTCAAAAACTTTTCATACTACTGATGTCAGGCTTACTGGACAGTAGTTGCCTGGATCCACCCTCTTACCTTTCTTAAATATCGGTACCACATCAGCAATCCTCCAATCCTGAGGCACCAATGCTGTTACAAGCGTCCATTTAGTGTCCAGTAGGTATCTTTCTTTTTCTAACTTTTACACCTCCCTGGCCCTGATGTTAACATAAAAATTAGAAGCTGACTACCCTTTTAGGTGTGACTCAAAGAAAATAAAGGTTTCAAAGTAGCTAATGTAGTGATGGTTGTAGCGCTCATCCCTGGTCCTGGCACAGCACCTTCCATGCCTTGGCTGGGGTGCCGTTCTCCTCACCTGTCCAGTGGTCCCAGGCATCCCATTCCTGCCCCAGGGAAGGGATGTAGCCTCTTTCTGCTTCTAGGACACATGCAGGCCTTCTGTGAGTACCTGAGTACCTGGTGCGTACTGCCATGCCCGCTTTCTTAAAGGACCAGCGTCCTATGACTCATAAGTGACCCCTGAGGTCAGCAATCACCATGTAAGTATTTAAGGCATTCTCTCCTTCGGGGAGATGTCAGAGCATCATTGTCTATCCATAGCGCATTGCTAGTTCTCAGATCCCATACTCGTTACTATGTCTAGTTCTGCAAGTCGTGTTCTAGTAACAGTTCCTTGTACCCGCTAACCTGTGTCTCTTCATAGAGCCTGTTTGCTACCACTATCTCCATGCCAACACATCTAAGTCATCACTTCCGTGTCACCAAGTCTAAGTTACCACCTCCGTGTCACATGTGAGCAAATATATATTGAACTTCATAGACTCTCCAGTCCGTCTGAGCCGACACCACTGGTCCTGGCTAGTGATGAGCGAGTACTAAAAAGCTCGGGTGCTCGAAGCTCGGGCCGAGCCTCCCAAGATACTCGTGTACTCGGCCCGAGCAACGAGCCCAATGTTATCCTATGGGAGACCCGAGTATTTTTGTGAAATGACCACCGGCAGCATGTAGAAACCCTAAAAATGGCACAAAAGTCTCAGAAGAGTGCTCAAATGACATGGCAACAGCATGGGGAAGACCCCTTGAAGCATTTATCACTCAAAAGTCACAGCTGGGAACAATTTTGTCCGCGTTTTACGCCATTTTTACGGACTCACCAGAAAACCTTCCAAAATGACACCAAAATGAATTTTCATGGCGGAAATGTTAAAGGGAACCTGTCAGCAGAAATTTCCCCTAAAACCTAACAGATTCCCCCTCTGCAGCTCCTGGGCTGCATTCTAGAAAGGTCCCTGTTATTATTGTGCCCCCTTTCTGACAAAAAAAAGAGTTTATAAAGAGGTACCTTTTTGGCTTCAAATTCTATAAATGTGACACGGGGGCGGGCAGCCTGATGGCCGTTATTCTGCCCCTGGTCCTGTATGCCGCCCCCATCGCTGATTTCCATACTTTTGGACGCCGCCCACTGCTCCAGCCATCCCCGCGCATGCCCAGTGCCAGTCTCACGGGACTGAGCACTGTGACTGCTGGTGACGTGTGCGCAGGCAAGTGATTATGGGCGGGACTGTGACTGTTATCAGCAAGTACCTGCCCATAATCTCGTGAGCGCGCAAACCTCTCCAGCGGTCACACTGTGCTCAGTGTAGATGCTAGACTGTATGGGCTGCTTCCAGGGATGACGTCCCTTTGTCACGTGATAGGGGCGTGTTCAAAATACTATCACGTGACAAAGGGATGTCATCCCTGGAAGCAGCCATACAGTCTAGCATCTACACTGAGCACAGTGTGACGCTGGAGAGGTTTGCGCGCTCACGAGATTATGGGCGGGTACTTGCTGATAACAGTCACAGTCCCACCCATAATCACTTGCCTGCGCACACGTCACCAGCAGTCACAGTGCTCAGTCCCGTGAGACTGGCACTGGGCATGCGCGGGGATGGCTGGAGCAGTGGGCGGCGTCCAAAAGTATGGAAATCAGCAATGGGGGCGGCATACAGGACCAGGGGGCAGAATAACGGCCATCAGGCTGCCCGCCCCCGTGTCACATTTATAGAATCCGAAGCCAAAAAGGTACCTCTTTATAAACTCTTTTTTTTGGTCAGAAAGGGGGCACAATAATAACAGGGACCTTTCTAGAATGCAGCCCAGGAGCTGCAGAGGGGGAATCTGTTAGGTTTTAGGGGAAATTTCTGCTGACAGGTTCCCTTTAAGGGCACATACCCAATAGTGAGATAGAGCTAATGTATGTTACTTTTTGAGATCAATACATGAAAGATTTTACGTAAAACATTGTGTGGCACTCCGATGTCCCTGAGAAGAGACGTACATAAAGGCCTCTGAGTCTAATGTGCCCATTTTGAGGAACTGAGTCTTTGTAGTATTTTCCTTTGCCAGGGCAGTCCAAAATTTTGAGGTTCACCAATGACCCTGCATACAGACGTGCATGAGGGCCTGTAAACCTGAAGTGCCCATTGGAAGGAAGTGGGCCTTTTGTAGTATAGCCCTTAGGCAGGGCAGCCAAAAATTGGGAGGCTCCACGTTGTCCCTGGATAGAGACGTGCATGAGGGCCTGTAAACCTGAAGTGCCCATTGGAAGGAAGTGGGTCTTTTGTAGTATAGCCCTTAGGCAGGGCAGCCAAAAATTGGGAGGCTCCACGTTGTCCCTGGATAGAGACGTGCATGAGGGCCTGTAAACCTGAAGTGCCCATTGGAAGGAAGTGGGTCTTTTGTAGTATAGCCCTTAGGCAGGGCAGCCAAAAATTGGGAGGCTCCACGTTGTCCCTGGATAGAGACGTGCATGAGGGCCTGTAAACCTGAAGTGCCCATTGGAAGGAAGTGGGTCTTTTGTAGTATAGCCCTTAGGCAGGGCAGCCAAAAATTGGGAGGCTCCACGTTGTCCCTGGATAGAGACGTGCATGAGGGCCTGTAAACCTGAAGTGCCCATTGGAAGGAAGTGGGTCTTTTGTAGTATAGCCCTTAGGCAGGGCAGCCAAAAATTGGGAGGCTCCACGTTGTCCCTGGATAGAGACGTGCATGAGGGCCTGTAAACCTGAAGTGCCCATTGGAAGGAAGTGGGTCTTTTGTAGTATAGCCCTTAGGCAGGGCAGCCAAAAATTGGGAGGCTCCACGTTGTCCCTGGATAGAGACGTGCATGAGGGCCTGTAAACCTGAAGTGCCCATTGGAAGGAAGTGGGTCTTTTGTAGTATAGCCCTTAGGCAGGGCAGCCAAAAATTGGGAGGCTCCACGTTGTCCCTGGATAGAGACGTGCATGAGGGCCTGTAAACCTGAAGTGCCCATTGGAAGGAAGTGGGTCTTTTGTAGTATAGCCCTTAGGCAGGGCAGCCAAAAATTGGGAGGCTCCACGTTGTCCCTGGATAGAGACGTGCATGAGGGCCTATAAACCTGAAGTGCCCATTGGAAGGAAGTGGGTCTTTTGTAGTATAGCCCTTAGGCAGGGCAGCCAAAAATTGGGAGGCTCCACGTTGTCCCTGGATAGAGACGTGCATGAGGGCCTGTAAACCTGAAGTGCCCATTGGAAGGAAGTGGGTCTTTTGTAGTATAGCCCTTAGGCAGGGCAGCCAAAAATTGGGAGGCTCCACGTTGTCCCTGCATAGAGACGTGCATGAGGGCCTCAAAACATTGTTCCCATTGCAAAGGAGCGGGTCTCCTGTCGTTTTAATGTCCATTCTGCAAAGAATGGGCGAAAAAATTTACCACTGGGGGTATACCTGAAACAAAGGCCTAACTCTTGTAACGGTCATCATGGTGGCGCATGAGGAGAAGGAGGAGCAGTCCAGCGATTATCCAAAGTCCAGAAGTGTGTACCCATGGGTGACTGGAGGTACATGGCAAATTCCCGTTACAAACTTTAAATTCCGCTCTCATTTGCTGGTGGTGTGGTGAAGTCTGGCCCAATCCAACCCTTGCTCATCTTTATCAGAGTCAGCCTGTCAGCATTTTCAGTTGACAGGCGGGTGCATTTATCTGTAATGATTCCACCTGCGGCACTAAAAACACGCTCTGACAAAACGCTAGCGGCAGGGCAGGCCAGGACTTCCAAGGCGTAGAGAGCCAATTCATGCCACGTGTCCACCTTGGATACCCAATAATTGTAAGGCACAGAGGAATGTCGGAGTACAGTTGTTCGATCTGCAAGGTACTCCTTGAGCATCTGGGCAAACTTAGGATTTCTTGTGGCACTACCCCGCACCTCAGGGCCTGTGGTACGTGAGGGGCTGAGAAAACTGTCCCACATCTTAAAGACTGTTCCCCTACCTCTGGCGGATTGGACTTGTGCCTCTCTCGGCTGTACGCCTTGGTTGTCCACTGATTCCTGACCTATGCCGCTAGCGTTTTGTGAGGGGAATGCTTTGCCTACTTCCGTGACTATGGCCTTCCGGAACTGCTGCATTTTGGTTGACCTCTCCGCCTCGGGAATAAGAGACATAAAGTTCTCCTTGTAGCGTGGGTCTAACAGTGTTACCAACCAGTAATGATTGTCGGCCAAGATGTTCTTAACGCGAGGGTCACGAGACAGGCAGCTTACCATAAAGTCAGCCATGTGCGCCAGACTCTTAACAGCCAGGACTTCAGTAGCCTGACCAACACGTTGACTGAACATGCTGTCCTTCTCCTCCTCCTCCTCCTCCTCATCTACCCTGTCCTCTGGCCAGTCACGCTGAACCGAGGATATGACTGGTGTGCATGTCATATCCTCAATTTGGCCGGAGATTTGCTCCATGTCTTCATCCTCCTCCTCGTCATAGTCCTCCACTGCACGTTGTGATGAGACGAGGCTGGGCTGTGTGTTATCACCCACACCCACTACTGTTTCTTGCTGCAACTCATCGCGCTCCGCCTGCAATGCATCATGTTTGGTTTTGAGCAGAGACCGTTTTAGAAGGCAGAGTAGCGGTATGGTGACGCTAATAATGGCATCATCACCACTCACCATCTTGGTGGAGTCCTCAAAGTTTTGGAGGATGGTACATAGGTCGGACATCCATCTCCACTCCTCAGGTGTTATGTGTGGAGTTTGACCCATTTCCCGACGGCTTAGGTGATGCAGGTACTCAACAACTGCCCTCTTCTGGTCACATATCCTGACCAACATGTGCAGAGTTGAATTCCAACGCGTGGGGACATCACACACCAGTCTGTGAGCCGGAAGATGCAAACTGCGCTGAAAGCCGGCAAGGCCGGCTGAAGCAGTAGGTGACTTTCGAAAATGTGCAGACAGGCGGCGAACTTTTACCAGCAGATCAGACAGCTCTGGGTATGACTTTAGAAACCGCTGAACCACGAGGTTGAGCACATGGGCCACGCATGGAACATGTGTCAGCTGGCCTCGCCTCAAAGCCGCCACCAGGTTCCGGCCATTGTCACACACGACCTTTCCTGGCTTTAGGTTCAGAGGTGTGAGCCAGTGATCTGCCTGCTGTTTCAGAGCTGTCCACAGCTCTTCTGCACTGTGTGGTTTGTCACCTATGCAGATTAGCTTCAGCACAGCCTGTTGCCGCTTCGCCGAGGCAGTGCTGCAGTGCTTCCAGCTTGGAACTGGTGTGGAGGGTACAGTGGATGAGGATGCGCAGGAGGAGGAGGCTGAAGAGCATGACATTCCGGAGCTGTAGAGTGTGGGTGAAACACTGACTGAGGTAGGGCCTGCAAACCTTGGTGTGGGAAGGACGTGTTCCGTCCCTCGCTCAGACTGGGTCCCAGCTTCCACAATATTAACCCAGTGTGCCGTCAACGAGATGTAGCGGCCTTGCCCACAAGCACTTGTCCACGTGTCTGTGGTTAGGTGGACTTTGGGTGAAACAGCGTTGTTCTGGGCACGTGTGATGTTTTGTGACACGTGGTTATGCAAAGCGGGGACGGCACACCGGGAGAAATAGTGGCGGCTGGGGACCGAGTAACGTGGGACAGCTGCCGCCATCAGGTCGCGGAATGCTTCTGTCTCCACCAGCCTAAAAGGCAACATTTCCAGCGCAAGCAGTCGCGAAAATTTAGCATTTAGAACTGTGGCATGTGGGGTGTTGGCAGTGTATTTGCGCCTGCGTTCAAAGGTTTGCTGAATGGATAACTGAACGCTGCGCTGGGACAAGGACGTGCTTGATGATGGTGTTATTTCTGCGTAGGCAACTGCAGGTGCAGGACCGGAGGAGGCTTGTTCGCAGGCAGCATGGACAGGGGATTGGCTCGCATGCACAACCAGCGAAGACGTAGCAGTGACATTAGCAAGCACTGCTCCTCGACTCTGTTGTACTTCCCACAAAGTCGGGTGCTTGGCTGACATGTGCCTGATCATGCTGGTGGTGGTCAGGCTGCTAGTTTTGGTACCCCTGCTGATGCTGGCACGGCAGGTGTTGCAAATGGCCTTTTTAGAATCATCTGGATCCAACTTAAAAAACTGCCAGACTCGGGAAGACCTAACATTTGTACAGGCACCTTGTGTCGTGTTGTTGTTCCGGGGAACGGTTGCCTGACTTCTGCCTGGAGCCACCACCCTGCTTCTTACTGCCTGTTGGGATGCTACGCCTCCCTCCCCCTGTGCACTGCTGTCCTCGCTCTGCATATCCTCCTGCCAGGTTGGGTCAGTTACTGGATCATCCACCACGTCGTCTTCCTCTTCCGCACCCTGCTCCTCCTCCTGACTTCCTGACAATTGTGTCTCATCATCGTCCACCCCTTGTTGAGACACGTTGCCAACTTCGTGAGAACGTGGCTGCTCAAATATTTGGCCATCTGTACATACGATCTCCTCATGACCCACTTCAACATGAGCTGGCGAGAGGCCAGAATGTGCGAATGGAAACGTGAACAGCTCTTCCGAGTGTCCAAGTGTGGGATCATTAATGTCCGAGGACGTGTACTCAGCCTTGTGGTAGGAAGGAGGATCAGGTTCTGAAATGTGCGGTGCAGTATCACGGCTACTGACACTTGACCGTGTGGAAGACAGAGTGTTTGTGGTGGTGCCAATCTGACTGGAAGCATTATCCGCTATCCAACTAACAACCTGTTGACACTGGTCTTGGTTCAAGAGCGGTGTACTGCTGCGGTCCGAAAGAATTTGGGACAGGACGTGCGAGCGACTAGATGTGGCCCTTTGTTGTGGCAAAATTAGAGCTTGCCCACGACCTCGGCCTCTGCCTGCACCACCATCACGTCCACTTCCTTGTTCCTTGCCAACGCCCTTGCGCATTTTGCAATGCTGTGCTGACGTGTATTCACTAGACTTGGGCGTTATATCAAAGTTTGTGCAAATCGTGCACCTGTACGCTGCCACCGACAGGCACACATGTGCGGTTTTTAAATGCAAGCACGGACGCACTAAGAACCTAACACAGGTTTTAGGAGCAAAAATTAAGAACTCTGACACTATCAGCCACTGCTGACTGACGTGTTTTATACACTACACTTGTGCGTTATATAATATTTTTGTAAAAACGCACACAAGTGCACCTGTACGCTGCCACCGACAGGCACACACGTGCGGTTTTTAAATGCAAGCACGGACGAACTAAGAACCTAACACAGGTTTTAGGAGCAAAAATTAAGAACTCTGACACTATCAGCCACTGCTGACTGACGTGTATTATACACTACACTTGTGCGTTATATAATATTTTTGTAAAAACGCACACAAGTGCACCTGTACGCTGCCACCGACAGGCACACACGTGCGGTTTTTAAATGCAAGCACGGACGCACTAAGAACCTAACACAGGTTTTAGGAGCAAAAATTAAGAACTCTGACACTATCAGCCACTGCTGACTGACGTGTATTATACACTACACTTGTGCGTTATATAATATTTTTGTAAAAACGCACACAAGTGCACCTGTACGCTGCCACCGACAGGCACACACGTGCGGTTTTTAAATGCAAGCACGGACGCACTAAGAACCTAACACAGGTTTTAGGAGCGACAATTGCTGAGAAGTCTGACACTATCAGGACTGTTTTAGACTGTGTACACCAGCCCCAGATATGATGAAGGCTGGTATACGGTCACCACTAGGAATGGCTATATACCCTGCCTGCCTGTATACTGCTACAATAGTCCTGACAAGGACTCTTTTGGTCACTAGCCTGTATTCCAACCTGGCTATACCCTGCCTGTATACAGCAACAATAGTCCTGAGAAGGACTCTGCTACTGTACTCCGACCTGGCTATACCCTGCCTGCCTGTATACAACTAGAATAGTCCTGAGAAGGACTTTTGGTCACACTGTTTGCAGCCCTGATACGGAAATAGCTATAAAGGGCCGCAAAACTTTCCCTGAAGCAGCGACACTCTCCCTGCACTGACTGTCTGGATAGCTGTGAGCAGAGCACAGCGCGCCCGCCGGTATAAAGGCTCGGTCACGCTGTGCAGGCCGGCCAATCACTGCAATTCCACAACTAACAGGGCTGTGGCATTGCAGTGGTCTGCCAGCCAATCCCTGCATGAGGGCTGGCTCTCAAAAGAGCGCCAACATGCAGGGATGAAGACCACGAGTACAGCACGAGTATCGCGAGATTACTCGGTCCCCGCCGAGTAGACCGAGTACAGTGATACTCGTGCGAGTACCGAGTAGTAACAAGCATGCTCGCTCATCACTAGTCCTGGCTGCTGTGAATTAAGTCCACTGGGGCTGCACCTGACCATCCCTGTATAGGGGTTAGCTTGAGGTTAGCTCCTCCAGGGGAGTGCGGTGTACAACCCAGTGTGTCCACTCCCGGTTGCTCGCCGCCCCTCAGCAACCGCAACAATGATATTATTGTCATTGTTTTATTGTTGATGATGTGATGCTCTGATACATAAGCATCTGGACAAATTGCCATTACTGAAAGAACTTTAATGCCAGTAATATATCAGAAATTTCTTAAATCTCCACTGATCTGTCTGAGCAATCACAACTGGAGAAGAGAATTATCCCAGCACAAAAGTAAGTGTTAACTCATGTGGGGGATTTAAAATAAATACAAAATAGTAACCTTGTTCCAATGTTTGTACATAAACAAAGGAAGAAACATTCAATGAGTCCGAATTGAAAGAAACCTGCCAAAAGATGGGATATCAATCAATCTTATCCCCAATTATGTCAATCACGTCAGATTGGCGTGACTAAAGCCCCCACCACACGCTTCAATATATCTCACAATCCGTCGATGGGGTCAAGTTGTAAGTGACGCACATCCGGCATCGTTTGTGAGGTATCTGCGTGTGACATCTACGTGCGATCAGGATTGAACGCAAAACCATTGATCGCAAACACATCGTATCTTTGTCTAGAATTGAGAGTTTTGTTGCACGAACCTAGTCAATTGTAACGTGTGACATCCCTCATACGATTTTGGTGTCTGATGCAATGTGCGCAGGTGTGCGCTCTGCACCGCAGCTTAAAAAAGGTCCGCTTCAGAGCGCAGCTGAAAAGCTGCGTTCTTAAGCGCCTCACAATGTCTGTCATTCAGTAATCTCTGTCAGTCGGTCACTATCTCTGTCCCTCACTCTCTGTCCATGTCAGTCTATCCCCCTCTCTCATACTCACCGATCCCCGATCTCCGGCGCTGCACGGCATTCACACTGCTCCGGCGGCTTTTACTGTTTTGAAAAAGCCGGCCGCCCATTAAACAATCTCGTATTCCCTGCTTTCCCCGCCCACCGGCGCCTATGATTGGTTACAGTGAGACACGCCCCCACGCTGAGTGACAGGTCACACTGCACCCAATCACAGCAGCCGGTGGGCGTGTCTATACTGTGCAGTGAAATAAATAATTAAATAATTTTAAAAAACGGCGTGCGGTCCCCCCCAATTTTAAAACCAGCCAGATAAAGCCATACGGCTGAAGGCTGGTATTCTCAGGATGGGGAGTTCCACGTTATGGGGAGCCCCCCAGCCTAACAATATCAGCCAACAGTCGCCCAGAATTGCCGCATACATTAGATGCGACAGTTCTGGGACTGTACCCGGCTCTTCCCGATTTGCCCTGGTGCGTTGGCAAATCGGGGTAATAAGGAGTTATTGGCAGCCCATAGCTGCCAATAAGTCCTAGATTAAACATGTCAGGCATCTATGAGATACCTTCCATGATTAATCTGTAAATTACAGTAAATAAACACATACAACTGAAAAATCCTTTATTAGAAATAAAAAACACAAACATATACCCTGGTTAACCACTTTAATCAGCCCAAAAAAGCCCTCCATGTCCGGCGTAATCCAGGATGGTCCAGCGTCGCTTGCAGCGCTGCTGCATGGAGGTGACTGGAGTTGCAGCAGACACAGCCGCTCCTGTCACCTCCACACAGCAACTGAAGACAGCCTCGGGGAGACGCCTGACATGATTAATCTAGGAGTTATTGGCAGCTATGGGCTGCCAATAACTCCTTATTACCCCCATTTGCCAACACACCAGGGCAAATCGGGAAGAGCCGGGTACAGTCCCAGAACTGTCGCATCTAATGTATGCGGCAATTCTGGGCGGCTGTTGGCTGATATTGTTAGGCTGGGGGGCTCCCCATAACGTGGAGCTCCCCATCCTGAGAATACCAGCCTTCAGCCGTATGGCTTTATCTGGCTGGTTTTAAAATTGGGGGGGGACCGCACGCCGTTTTTTTTAATTATTTAATTATTTATTTCACTGCACAGTATAGACACGCCCACCGGCTTCTGTGATTGAGTGCAGTGTGACACCTGTCACTCAGCGTGGGGGCGTGTCTCTCTGCAACCAATCATAGGCGCCTGTGGGTGGGGTAAGCAGGGAATACGAGATTGTTTAATGAGCGGCCGGCTTTTTCAAAATAGTAAAAGCCGCCGGAGCAGTGTGAATGCAGTGCCGCGCCGGAGATCGGGGATCGGTGAGTATATGAGAGAGGGCTGCTCAATTCAGTTACTCAGGAGTTTAGCGGTCACCGGTGAATCCTTCACTGGTGACCGCTAATCAGGACGCGACACAGACAGAGCCGCAGCATCACAATGAAGTCGGGTGAAGTTAACCCGAGTTCATTCTGACAGTGCGGCTCTGTCTGTGTCTGCTGTCATCTGCCATTCAGCTCTGCTACATGGCTGTCTGTGTCTGCTGTCAGCGGCCATGTAGCAGAGCTGAATGGCAGATGACATAGTAAAAACGCATCCCTGCACATTACACACTCTTGGCAAGTCAATAAGTAAAAAAAAAAAAGGGTGCCCAATGCATACGTCACAGAACACATGATCTAAAGGATCGCACACAAAATTGATCAATTTAACATAGACTACTAACGCACGTGTGACAGCAAATCAACGACCTACGTGCAATCTCATAAGATCCCGTATGCAACCTGGGCGTGTCAAGCCCGCTACACACGCTTCAATATATCTCACAATCCGTCGTTGGGGTCAAGTTGTAAGTGACGCACATCCGGCATCGTTTGTGAGGTATCTGCGTGTGACAGCTACGTGCGATCAGGATTGAACGCAAAACCGTTGATCGCAAACACATCGTATCATTCTCTAGAATTGAGCGTTTTGTTGCACGAACCTAGTCAATTGTAACGTGTGACATCCCTCATACGATTTTGTTGTCTGATGCTATGTGCGCAGGTGTGCGCTCTGCACCGCAGCTTAAAAAAGGTCTGCTTCAGAGCGCAGCTGAAAAGCTGCGTTCTGAAGCGCCTCACAATGTCTGTCATGCACTAATCTCGGTCAGTCGGTCACTATCTCTGTCCCTCTCTCTCTGTCCATGTCAGTCTATCCCCCTCTCTCATATACTCACCAATCCCCGATCCCCGGCGCTGCACGGCATTCACACTGCTCCGGCGGCTTTTACTGTTTTGAAAAAGCCGGCCGCCCATTAAACAATTTCGTATTCCCTGCTTTCCCCGCCCACCAGCGCCTATGATTGGTTACAGTGAGACCCGCCCCCACTCTGAGTGACAGGTGTCACACTGCACCCAATCACAGCAGCCGGTGGGCGTGTCTATACTGTGTAGTGAAATAAATAATTAAATAATTAAAAAAAACGGCGTGCGGTTCCCCCCATTTTTAAAACCAGCCAGATAAAGCCATACGGCTGAAGGCTGGTATTCTCAGGATGGGGAGCTCCACGTTATGGGGAGCCCCCCACCCTAACAATATCAGCCAACAGCCGCCCAGAATTGCCGCATACATTATATGCGACAGTTCTGGGACTGTACCCGGCTCTTCCCGATTTACCCTGGTGCGTTGGCAAATCGGGGTAATAAGGAGTTATTGGCAGCCCATAGCTGCCAATAAGTCCTAGATTAATCATGTCAGGCGTCTATGAGACACCCTCCATGATTAATCTGTAAGTTACAGTAAATAAACACACACACCAGAAAAAATCCTTTATTAGAAATAAAAACACACACATATACCCTGGTTCACCACTTTAATCAGCCCCAAAAAGCCCTCCTTGTCCGGCGTAATCCAGGATGATCCAGCGTCGCTTCCACCGCAGCTGCATGGAGGTGACCGGAGCCGCAGCAGACACAGCCGCTCCGGTCACCTCCACACAGCAAATGAACACAGCCGCGCGATCAGCTGCTGTCACTGAGGTTACCCGCGGCCACGGGCGGCTGTTGGCTGATATTGTTAGGGTGGGGGGCTCCCTATAACGTGGAGCTCCCCATCCTGAGAATACCAGCCTTCAGCCGTATGGCTTTATCTGGCTGGTTTTAAAAATGGGGGGAACCGCATGCCGTTTTTTTTAAATTATTTAATTATTTATTTCACTACACAGTATAGACACGCCCACCGGCTGCTGTGATTGGGTGCAGTGTGACACCTGTCACTCAGAGTGGGGGCGTGTCTCACTGTAACCAATCATAGGCGCTGGTGGGCGGGGAAAGCAGGGAATACGAAATTGTTTAATGGGCGGCCGGCTTTTTCAAAACAGTAAAAGCCGCCGGAGCAGTGTGAATGCCGTGCAGCGCCGGGGATCGGGGATCGGTGAGTATATGAGAGAGGGCTGCTAACTTCAGTTACTCAGGAGATTAGCGGTCACCGGTGAGTCTTCACTGGTGACCGCTAATCAGGGCGCGACACAGACAGAGCCGCAGCATCACAATGAAGTCGGGTGAAGTTCACCCGAGTTCATTCTGACAGTGCGGCTCTGTCTGTGTCTGCTGTCATCTGCCATTCAGCTCTGCTACATGGCTGTCTGTGTCTGCTGTTAGCGGCTATGTAGCAGAGCTGAATGGCAGATGACATAGTAAAAACGCATCCCACATTACACACGCTTGGCAAGTCAATAAATAAAAAAAAAAGGTGCTCAATGCATACGTCACAGAACACATGATCTAAAGGATCGCACACAAAATTGATCAATTTAACATAGACTACTAACGCACGTGTGACAGCAAATGAACGACCTACGTGTGATCTCATAAGATCCCGTATGCAACCTGGGCGTGTCACATCGCAAATGCGATTATACAACTAATTGCAACGTGTAAAGCAGGCCTAAGGCATGGCCAGTCGCATATTCTATGGAAACTAAATGAATGTATGGTAGTCACCAATTTTGGGATGTATTTGTGTGGGAACAGTCCACACCCCGCCTAATCCCTGTACATTTATAAGGCAGAATTCCATCTAAATAGCACAAGTATGATAACTGTACAGCAGATGGCGCCACGGAGTAGAAGACCAAATGATCAACGAGATAATATGGATTATTTCTAGAAAAGTACTCATTCTACTCACATGAATTTTCTGATTATAAAAACAATTCTATGCATCTTTGATACCTTAGGCCATATAGGGGTCAGTTGGCTGCTGTTCAATAGCAAATGATAGCCAGAGAGTGACAATTGTACTTTTAAGTGCTTTATTTATTATGCTTGCTTATAAATCACTACCATGTACCACCGCACTCTACAGACATCATCATCACTGTCCCCATTGGGGCTCACAAGCTAAGGTCTTTAGCAGTGTGTCTTTGGAGTGTGGGAGGAAACCAGAGTAGCCGGAGAAAACTCAGATGAGCACGGGGAGAACATACAAAGTCCTGGCAGATGTTTTTGATGCGATTTTGATCCTGGACCCCAGTCCTGCTAAGTAACAGTGCAAACCACCGAGTCACTGTGTGGTTTCACCCACAGTATTTAATAGAAAAATGGCGCTATGATTTTAATGCATTTTTTGTCCAAAAGTAGATCCAGCTGGGGTAAAAAGGTCTAAGTTCTTCTTAACTATATATTTGCCTTTGACTAATGAATTAACCCAAACTGCTAATTATTTTTTTTTTACGTTACGAGTGAAGTTACCCTTAAAGTTAATCTGGCAGCAACTTTTTACTACTTATTCCGAAAACAGTGTCATGTAAAGACAGAGAGTCTGATTCGAGTTATGTGTCACTTATTAAGCTATGTGCTGTAGTTTCAATACAATAAGTGTTTTATCAGCAAGAGATCATCACTAGAGGACTACATCTCACATGCGGACAAGTCAAGCTAATATGTGTAACCCAGCACCCATCACTAGAGATGAGTGAACCTCTGAAGGCTCGAGTTCGGTTCAGTTCGTCAAGCGGAGAACCCGTTCGACGAACGTTCGACGAACCGTTCGACGAACCTCTAGAACCCTATTGAAAACAATGGGAGGCAAAAACAAACATACACATACAGTTAATAAATATTGCCATAACACTTACAGGTCACCGCGACGCGTCCTGCACTCTGTCTCCCGCAGCTTTTCCTTCCGATAATCACTGCGTCCTCCCGGTAACCAGCACTGATGATAGGACCTATCGTGACGTCAAAATAGCATGTGACTGTGGCGCCCCTGACCTGGTCAGGCACCACTGAGTACTGCATCCATGCTGGGGACAGTACAACACAGGTAATCCAGAAGGCTGACCGAGGTGTGACTACACAGGCGCATAGTGATCAGGTCTCACACATGTACCTTTGAGAGGACCCCTGGGGATCCCAGGAGGGGGCAAAGCCTTCACCTCCACTTGAGGAGTGGAGGGGGCGAAGCCTCCATCTCCACTCAAGGGGTGTGGTGGAGAGCCTGGTTGCTAGGTGGCGTAGGCAGGCACAAAGGGAAAAGAGAAGGAGGAGTCTGAAGCAGAGTGTGGAGGAGTGAGGAGCATGGAAGTGGAGCTCAGACAGGAGCAGCAGTGCAGGTCCCACGAGTGAGCCGGTTTAGTGCAGCAGTCCAGGGAGAGCAGACGTCAGGAGCAGACCCCTGGAGCTGTTGCAGTCTAACAGCGTCCGCGCAGTGACTACCGACGGGGGAGAACGGTCACCTGGTAGTGCTGCCTGAACACCACACACAGCTGGAGAGAGAGCCGCGTAGTGGAAAGTACGGAGACTGTCAGGGAGTACCAGGCCCAAACGGGCGGCAGATCCCGGAGCGGGGATAGATCCACCTTTCCTTGCTAAACCTGCCGGTGTGGGGCCCTTAAAGCCCACGCCACAACACCACAAAAGCCGCAGCCACGTAGCCACAGTTAGGGCCCATAGTTCACAGGAGGCAAGCAGCTGGAGTGATCTGGTCCAGGCGACAAGCAAACGGCAAACAAACGAGGGGAGCAGCTACTTCCCTGGGTGACCCCCATAGGGACTAAAAGTCGGGGTTACCACAAACCACAGAAGGGCTAAGGAAGGCGAGTCGGTAGTCACCCTCATCAGTCAGCCTGAAGGACACCTGGTTCCAGCCTGGTTCATCCCAGCTACGCCCGGGTTACTCACTCTGCCACCTTCTGTGAGTAAAACCCCTGAAAGACATTCTGCTTGTGTGGAGTTATTCTGCGCCTTGTGGTTCTACACACCTACACAGGGCCCTGGGGCTTGCCTCACTCTCAGGAGGCTATTACAACTGACTGCACCCACCATCAGCCCCAGGCATCCCTTAACCTGCAGTGGCGGTCCCCACTGACCGCAATTCTGAGAGTGGCGTCACGACAATCCTAAATAGAAGATCTCCTACCCGTGACAGGATCCAGCCGAGTGGAGTCCCTGAAGGTAATGCACCGACACTGCACTTGTGGGGCTTCACATCTGGCGTCACGAACAGGATAAGGACTAGACCTGTTCAGACAGGTGACCATGTGCCTGGGCGGTCCGCTTGAAAAATTGGAAGCGCCGCCATATTGCCACCATGAAAAGCGCGCTGAAAAACAACAGCAGCCCGCGCTGGGAGAAGTTACCGCCCACGAAGAGGTGTGGCTACCCAGAGATCCCCTGCAGAGTCCTGACCTCGCAAGTGAAGAGAGCGGAGGCGTTCAGAGACGTCGGGACAGAAAGGGAGCCAGAAGCCTGCTGCTGGAAGAGGCAGAGCAGAAACTGAAGAGCCTGCTACTGGAGGCAGCGACGAGTCCACTGCTGGGAAATCGTGCAGAAGAAGGCGCAGAGGAAATGGCGTCTGAACGCAGAAACCCAGAACCAGGCTCCGCTGCCTGGTGGTATCGGGAACTTGCCCAGTTCTGCGACCGACTGGAGACCCGGGTCGTAGAGCAGATCAGAGAGGAACGCATGGAGCTTCTGGAGATGGCTGCAGCGGTTCAGGCCTATGAGAGGGGAACCGCACGACGAGTGCCAGACCGAGCGGCGACGACTCAGACCCCGATGGTGCCACCGATGGGTGAGTCCAGTGTTGCCCTTGCCAGCGCGAGTGCCCCGACCCCTGCTGCCACGCCCGCGGTCCCTGAAGAGGCGCCCGGCGCGGCGATGCTGAGCCAGGCCGCAGCCACGCCAGGTGCGGCCCGCCAAGCCCAGGCCGCCGCAGCAATGCCCTGCCCGGCCCGCAAAGATCCGGCAGCCGCCGCGACCCTCATCCACGCCGCAGGTGTGACGCTGACCCAGGCCGCCGCCATGCTAGGCCCGGCCCGCCAAGACCCCACCGCAGCAGCGACGCTCGTCCGCGCCGCAGGCGAGGTGCTGAACCAGGCCGCAGCCACGCCAGGTGTGGCCCGCCAAGCTCCGATCGCTGCAGCGACGCCCAGCCCAGCCTGCACGGATCCCATCGCAGCTGCGACGCCAATTCAGGCCGCCGCAGTGACGCCCTGCCCGGCCCGCCAAGAACCGGCCACAGTAGCGATGCCCGCTAAGACTCCAACTGCGACCCTGATTGACACAGCGACGCTGATCCAGGCCGCCGCCATGCAGGGCGCGGCCCGCCAAGACCAGGCCGCCGCCATGTCGGGCGCGGCCCGCCAAGACCAGGCCGCCGCCATGTCGGGCGCGGCCCGCCAAGACCAGGCCGCCGCCATGTCAGGCGCGGCCCGCCAAGACCAGGCCGCCGCCATGTCAGGCGCGGCCCGCCAAGACAAGAATGTACCTCTGTTTACCCCGGCCCGCAAGGCCAGAGCAGACACCGCTCCCCAGTCTAAGGAAGTCCCTGCTAGGAAGTCCCTGATAGGAGAGGACCCCGCATACTGGAAGCTGAAGGCTGACCTAGAGGCCCAGTTCCCACAGGAGATGGTGGACTGGTATCTGCTCCCTCCGCACACCCCCAGGAGGATTCCGGCAATAACCACGCCAAAGAGTCCCCCGCCCGGGCCTGCTGATGAACACCCATCCCCAGCGCTGCCACAACAGGAGTGCTCAGAAGAACTAAGGGGGAGAGGAGGCCAGGAAGCTGAGGAGCTGACCCCGGAGCCATCAGCAGTGGATCCATGCCCAGGGCCAGAGATGCTGCCGTATTCCCGCTGGGATGAAGAGAGCCCGACACCCTCTGCTGAAGAAGGTCTGTCCAGGTACCTCACCTGGGAGCCTGCAAACAGTGAAGCAGCAACCCAGCAGAATCCAGCCCGTAGGACACGGCGCCGTAGCAGAACAAAGTTTTCCCCTGCACCGCAGTCTCCAGATCAGAAAGACGAAGTCATGGCCAGAGACTTGGAAGAGAAACGGTTCCTGAGAAGGGCCAAATCCCAGGTCAGAGGCCCACTTTGTCGAGGAGTTGTAGAAGACTTCAGCTTGAAATCAGGATATGGTTTCATAGTAGCTCCTGGTATGAAGGAAGGCATCTTTGTTAACAGAAGAGACGTTAGAGCCCATTTGCCCAGAGGACATCCAGGAAGGAACCTACGGACAGGAGATACAGTGGAATTCACCATGCACCAAGGAGAAAGAGGATGGTATGCATTGGATGTTACACCATGTCCCAGACATCCCTACAGTGAACCTGCTGTCTCAACAGAAAAAGAAACAGATACAGAAAAAGAAACAGATACAGAAGAAGAAAAGAAAGATAAAGAACCCACTGATGAGACTACCTCCGATGACGAGAGAAATGAAGAAAACAACAGGTGCCGCAGCCCTACAGGCCCAAGCCCTGGTGAGGAGGAATCTATGTAGAGAAAAGTAAAGAAAGAAGTACAGCAAGTTAAAGTTTTGAAAAGTTTGCAACGTTGACAAGTTTAAGCATGTGCCCACATGAACTAATGTGAGAAACCCATGAACCTTAAGGCTATGAACTGGCTATAGCCACAAACTCTCGCAGTGTAAATAGTTACCCCAGAGGTACCACCACCAGAGCCAGCCTGTTTAGGGGCTTGGCTCGCCTGCAACCAGGGAGCACGTCCGTTTATGGGGCCTTGGCTCGCCTGCAACCAGGGAGCATGCCTGTTTATGGGGCCTGGCTCTCCACCACAAAGAGGGTACCTGGTCAGCACCAACTGTGGAGGCCGCCTCTACATCCTGCCAGAAGAGGCTGAAGGCGCGGCTCCACCAGGCCAGGTATACCCTGAAACCACCAGCCCATGAAAGCCGCCTCTACATCCTGCCAGAAGTGGCTGAAGGCGCGGCCAACGTGAGAGGGTTTTGGGTGGGTTAACGGACTTGTGGGTGGAGGGTGGTGATGTATGGTACCTGGTGGTTTTAAAATGTTTTACCATGTTTTAATGTTTTATGCATTTTAAAATGTTGTCTTGCAGCCCGAGGACGTGCTGGTGATAACTAAGGGGGAATGTGGCGCCCCTGACCTGGTCAGGCACCACTGAGTACTGCACCCATGCTGGGGACAGTACAACACAGGTAATCCAGAAGGCTGACCGAGGTGTGACTACACAGGCGCATAGTGATCAGGTCTCACACATGTACCTTTGAGAGGACCCCTGGGGATCCCAGGAGGGGGCAAAGCCTTCACCTCCACTTGAGGAGTGGAGGGGGCGAAGCCTCCATCTCCACTCAAGGGGTGTGGTGGAGAGCCTGGTTGCTAGGTGGCGTAGGCAGGCACAAAGGGAAAAGAGAAGGAGGAGTCTGAAGCAGAGTGTGGAGGAGTGAGGAGCATGGAAGTGGAGCTCAGACAGGAGCAGCAGTGCAGGTCCCACGAGTGAGCCGGTTTAGTGCAGCAGTCCAGGGAGAGCAGACGTCAGGAGCAGACCCCTGGAGCTGTTGCAGTCTAACAGCGTCCGCGCAGTGACTACCGACGGGGGAGAACGGTCACCTGGTAGTGCTGCCTGAACACCACACACAGCTGGAGAGAGAGCCGCGTAGTGGAAAGTACGGAGACTGTCAGGGAGTACCAGGCCCAAACGGGCGGCAGATCCCGGAGCGGGGATAGATCCACCTTTCCTTGCTAAACCTGCCGGTGTGGGGCCCTTAAAGCCCACGCCACAACACCACAAAAGCCGCAGCCACGTAGCCACAGTTAGGGCCCATAGTTCACAGGAGGCAAGCAGCTGGAGTGATCTGGTCCAGGCGACAAGCAAACGGCAAACAAACGAGGGGAGCAGCTACTTCCCTGGGTGACCCCCATAGGGACTAAAAGTCGGGGTTACCACAAACCACAGAAGGGCTAAGGAAGGCGAGTCGGTAGTCACCCTCATCAGTCAGCCTGAAGGACACCTGGTTCCAGCCTGGTTCATCCCAGCTACGCCCGGGTTACTCACTCTGCCACCTTCTGTGAGTAAAACCCCTGAAAGACATTCTGCTTGTGTGGAGTTATTCTGCGCCTTGTGGTTCTACACACCTACACAGGGCCCTGGGGCTTGCCTCACTCTCAGGAGGCTATTACAACTGACTGCACCCACCATCAGCCCCAGGCATCCCTTAACCTGCAGTGGCGGTCCCCACTGACCGCAATTCTGAGAGTGGCGTCACGACAATCCTAAATAGAAGATCTCCTACCCGTGACAGGATCCAGCCGAGTGGAGTCCCTGAAGGTAATGCACCGACACTGCACTTGTGGGGCTTCACATGACCAGTCACGTGTCTATTATCTCATTGGCTACAGACTGGTCACATGGCTAGATGTCATTCCTAGGTCTTGTCAGTGCATCTCTCTGGTACGCGGCGATTGTTCCAGCATGTCCGTGTACCGGCGAAATGCTCTGGCACATGGTCAACTCTCCGTCCATGCATGTGGGCGCTCTTTACAGAGTCAGCCCACATGCAGGGACTAGCTGTCACAGCCGATAAATAGCGGCACCGGGAATCACATGATCAGAGCACCGTTGCTATGGTAACCCGTCTATCAGCGGTGACGTCACCGCTTACAGCACACAACTACTGCTCACTCACTGAGTGAATAGACTGCACGGGAAGCAGCAGCGTCTTCCTCCCATGCAGTGCTGTCTGATGTAGCAGAGCTGCATGGGTTGAAGGAGAAAGAAGACAGAAGAGCAGGATCGTGGAGGGCTGACATGGAGTAATAAACATGGAGTCTGTAAGTGTGTCTGTGTATTTATTTCTATTAAAGTATTTTTTCTCTCTGTGGTGTCACTTTTTTAACCCTTTATTGGAGATTCTTAATGGCCGGGTCAAACTTGCCTGATTGCCTGACTAAGAATCTCTGGCTTAATACTAGCTAGTAAAACAAAGCTAGTATTAACTCATTATTACCCAGCAAGCCACCCGGCTTCAGGGCTGCTGGTAGAGTTGGATACAGTGCCAGGTGATGGCGCTTCTATGAAAGCGCCATTTTCTGGGGCGGCTGCGGAGTGCAATTCACAGCAGAGGTGCCCAGAAAGCTTCGGCCAACCTGTGCTGCAGATTCCAATCCTCAGCTGCTTAGCTGTACCTAGCTGGACACAAAAATGGAAAATGAAATTCATGAAATAATTAAAAAAAGGGCTTCCCTATTTTTTTTACTTCCCAGCCGGGTACAAACAGGCAGCTGGGGGTTGGGGGCAGCCGTACCTGTCTGCTGTACCTGGCTAGCATACAAAAATATGGCGAAGCCCACGTCATTTTTTTAGGGGGCAAAAAACTCCTGCATACAGTCCTGGATGGAGTATGCTGAGCCTTGTAGCTCTGCAGCTGCTGTCTGCTCTCCTGCATACACTAGTGAATGGAGCATGCTGAGCCTTGTCGTTCTGCAACTGCTGTCTGCTCTCCTGCATACACTAGTGAATGGAGCATGCTGAGCCTTGTAGTTCTGTAGCTGCTGTCTGCTCTCCTGCATACACTAGTGAATGGAGCATGCTGAGCCTTGTAGTTCTGCAGCTGCTGTCTGCTCTCCTCCATACAGACAGACAGCAGACAGCAGCTGCAGAACTACGAGGCTCAGCATACTCCATCCAGGACTGTATGCAGAAGTTTTTTGCCCCCCAAAAAAATTACGTGGGCTTCGCCATGTTTTTGTATGCTAGCCAGGTACAGCAGGCAGCTACGGGCTGCTCCCAATCCCCAGCTGCCTATTTGTACCCGACTGTGAACCAAAAATATAGGGAAGGGAAGGGAAGCCTTTTTTTTAATTATTTCATGAATTTCATGAAATAATTAAAAAAAATAAATGACGTAGGCTTCGCCCAATTTTTGTGTCCATCCAGGTACAACTAGGCAGCTGGGGACTGGAATCCGCAGCTCAGGGTGCCCAAGCTTTCTGGGCACCCCTGCTGCGAAATGCAGTCTGCAGCCGCCCCAGAAAATGGCGCTTTTATAGAAGCGCCATCTTCTGGCGCTGTATCCAACTGTTCCAGCTGCCCTGGTGACGGGTGGCTCGCTGGGTAATAATGGGGTTAGGGCTACCTGTATATTATCAACTGGCCCTAAGCCCGAAATTCATGGTGTCCCGCCAATACTAGACATGGCCACCATGAATTTCTAGTACAGATAAAAAAAAACACAACACAGAAAAATATTTTTATTATAAATAAAACACAACACAATTAGTGACTCCATCTTTATTGAAATAAAGAACCCCCCTCCGCAGTAATCCTGGGTCAAGGGTCCCGTGCCATCCAATCTGGATCCAATATCATCTGATTGGTTTCCTGGAAGGTAAAGCGATCAGATGATGTGACAGGTTCAAGGGCCTGAATCACATGACACAGCAGCTGATTGTATAAACGGCTTTTATACAATCAGCTGATGCATCAGTGCAAAAACCCCCCAAAAAACTACACACTTCTGTGCAGACCCCTGTCCGACAGCATCAGCTGATAGTTTAGCCGGCCGGGCGGTAAAAAGCCGGCATCACCGCTAGACTTGTAGTGTCAGCTGATTCCGTCAGGTGACCGCATCAGCTGATCATCGCCAGGACTGAGAGAGAAGAGAGAGAAGAGAGAGAAGAGAGAGAAGAGAGAGAAAAAGAGAGTGAAAGAGAGACAGATAGGAGAGAGAGAGAAAAAGAGAGAGAAAGAGAGAGAGAGAGGGACTACACTCTGGCCCCATATCTGGAGAGGCTACACCACCCCAAAGACAGGCAGACCCTGAGCCTGTACAGACTGAGTGCCCACAGCCTAGAGGTGGAAACAGGGCGGCACTGACAGACATACAAGCCGCGGGAGAACAGACTGTACTAGCACTGCCAGCAGGGGGCTCTGGAGGATGAGGCACACTTCCTGCTGCACTGTGACAAATACTCAGCAGTGAGGGCCTCCCACTTCCAGAATTTACCACCCATACCCCAGACTTTCCATCCATGGACGAGGACATGAAACTCCGCTTCCTACTGGGGGAAGAGGAATCAATGGTGGAGATCGCCGCCCAATATGTCACCACATGTCATAAGCTGAGGGGAACAAAAGGCCCCTAAATGGACTTTCAGAGCCCAAATTGTGCCCCCAACTCCCCATAACCCTGATCCCCTCCCACCACACTTACTGTATTTCTCTTGCTTTGGCAACACTAATTGTATTTTGGTCCTGCCAATAAAGCATATTTGAATTTGAATTTGAATTTGAGAGGAGAGAGAGAGAGCTAGGAGAGAGAGAGAGAGAGAGAAAAAGAGAGAGAAAAGAGAGACAGATAGGAGAGAGAGAGAGGGAGAGAGAGAGAGAGAAAGAGAGAGGAGAGAGAGAGAGAAAGAGAGAGGAGAGAGAGAGAAAGAGAGAGGAGAGAGAGGAGAGAGAGAAAGAGAGAGAGAGAGAGAGATAGGAGAGAGAGAGTGAAAAAGAGAGAGAAAGAGAGACAGATAGGAGAGAGAGAGAGAGAGAAAGAGAGAAAAAGAGAGAGAGAGTGAGGGAGAGATGGGAGAGAGAGAGAGGGACAGAGAGAGAGAAAGAGAGAACAAGAGATAGAAGAGAGAGAGAATAGAGAGAGGAGAGAGCAATGCAGCCTCATTCCGTGAACTGCTCCGATTTTAGAGGTGTGTCCTGCGGCTCACAGCTGATGTCCGGCTCCTCCCCTCAGTGCATAATCAAAGTAAATTATAATTATAAATAATAATTATAATTTAAAATTAAAAATAAATTAAATTTTTTTATCGGGAGACAAACTCGTGAAGTACTGCATTTTAGGCGAGAGCTCTATACATTGAGCCACTGGCTCTATTGAGAAACATAGGCAGATTTGGTTATCTTGACTTCTGTATTGCAGACTGAAGTCCCGGTGACAACGTTGCTCCCTTCAGGTGCTGCTGGAGAGAACACAGATCGTTCCCTGTCATCTTCATGTAGCAGAGCTGACAGTGTCGTGTGGATTACTTCGGACCTGGATTGTTGTTTTGGCATTAATAAAAAGGTAAATGTGGGTTTTTTTGTCTTTTATTCCAAATAAAGGATTTTTCGCTGTGTGTGTTGCTTTACTTTCACCTTCAGGTTGATCTTGGAAGGTGTCTCGGGGAGACGCTTGTCATGATTAACCTCTTATTATCCCGATTGCCACCGCACCAGGGCAATTCGGGATGAGCTGGGTGGAGTCCCGGGACTGTCGCATCTAATGGATGCAGCAATTCCGGGCGGCTGCTAGCTGATATTGTTAGGGTGGTGGGCTCCCCATAATGTGGCGCTCCCCATCCTGACAATACCAGCCTCCAGCCGTGTGGCTTTATCCTGGCTGGTATCAAATATGTGGGGAACCGCATTTTTTTTTTCTTTACTTTATGATATATACCCGCCCACCAGCGGCTATGATTGGTTGCAGTGAGACAGCTGTCACTCATCGTGGGGGCGTCTCTGACTGCAGCCAATCATGGGCGCCGGTGGGCGGGGAAAGCAGGGAATAGCTAATTGAATAATGAAACGGCAGCCATGTTCAAAAGAGGAAATGCCGCTGGAGATTTGTGACAGCCGTGCAACGAGACGCCCATGATCGGTGAGTAGGAAAAAGAGAGGGATTGTGCTGGGGACGCAGGACGCATGCAGATACGAAAGGTGCACACATACTTACTGTGAAAAGCCACGCTTTTGGTGCTCGAACCGTTCTTGAACGTAACTTGAACTTTCGAACTTTTAGCAAAAGGCTCGAATTCGTCGAATGACTCGAACACCCCCCAAAAACACTCGAACATGAAATTGGCGAACCTCGAACCTCGCTCTTTTCTACCCATCACTGATTGGCAGCTTGCTGACAATTCAGTGTACACAGGAAGTTGCCAATTAGGGATGTGGGCGAGGTTATACACAAGTATGAAGTCTTGGGCCTCCTACATCTACATCAGACAACACAGGAATTATATCAAAACTGCACCAATCAGTCCATTAAGTGACACATGCCTGGAATCAGAATCTCTGCCCCTACATTATGCAAGTTTCAGACTTCATAGCGAAAAATTGCTGACAGATTCCCTTTAACATTAGTTGACACACATATCTGTTACAGTGCCTACAAGTAGTATTCAACCCCCTGCAGATTTAGCAGGTTTGATAAGATGCAAATAAGTTAGAGCCTGCAAACTTCAAACAAGAGCAGGATTTATTAACAGATGCATAAATCTTACAAACCAACAAGTTATGTTGCTCAGTTAAATTTTAATACATTTTCAACATAAAAGTGTGGGTCAATTATTATTCAACCCCTAGGTTTAATATTTTGTGGAATAACCCTTGTTTGCAATTACAGCTAATAATCGTCTTTTATAAGACCTGATCAGGCCGGCACAGGTCTCTGGAGTCATCTTGGCCCACTCCTCCATGCAGATCTTCTCCAAGTTATCTAGGTTCTTTGGGTGTCTCATGTGGACTTTAATCTTGAGCTCCTTCCACAAGTTTTCAATTGGGTTAAGGTCAGGAGACTGACTAGGCCACTGCAACACCTTGATTTTTTCCCTCTTGAACCAGGCCTTGTTTTTTTTGGCTGTGTGCTTTGGTTCGTTGTCTTGTTGGAAGATGAAATTACGACCCATCTTAAGATCCTTGATGGAGGAGCGGAGGTTCTTGGCCAAAATCTCCAGGTAGGCCGTGCTATCCATCTTCCCATGGATGCGGACCAGATGGCCAGGCCTCTTGGCTGAGAAACAGCCCCACAGCATGATGTTGCCACCACCATGCTTGACTGTAGGGATGGTATTCTTGGGGTCGTATGCAGTGCCATCCAGTCTCCAAATGTCACGTGTGTGGTTGGCACCAAAGATCTCGATCTTGGTCTCATCAGACCAGAGAACCTTGAACCAGTCTGTCTCAGAGTCCTCCAAGTGATCATGAGCAAACTGTAGACGAGCCTTGACATGTCGCTTTGAAAGTAAAGGTACCTTACGGGCTCGTCTGGAACGGAGACCATTGCGGTGGAGTACGTTACTTATGGTATTGACTGAAACCAATGTCCCCACTGCCATGAGATCTTCCCGGAGCTCCTTCCTTGTTGTCCTTGGGTTAGCCTTGACTCTTCGGACAAGCCTGGCCTCGGCACGGGTGGAAACTTTCAAAGGCTGTCCAGGCCGTGGAAGGCTTCCACTTCCGGATGATGCTCCCAACAGTGGAGACAGGTAGGCCCAACTCCTTGGAAAGGGTTTTGTACCCCTTGCCAGCCTTGTGACCCTCCACGATCTTCTCTCTGATGGCCTTGGAATGCTCCTTTGTCTTTCCCATGTTGACCAAGTATGAGTGCTGTTCACAAGTTTGGGGAGGGTCTTAATTAGTCAGAAAAGGCTGGAAAAAGAGATAATTAATCCAAACATGTGAAGCGCATTGTTCTTTGTGGCTTAAATACTTCTTAATACTTTAGGGGAACCAAACAGAATTCTTGTGGTTTGAGGGGTTGAATAATAAATGACCCTCTGAATAAACTTTTCACAATTTAAAAAAAAAAAAATAAAAAAAGAAATAACATTCTTTTTTGCTGCAGTCCATTTCACACTTCCAGGCTGTGACATTCCAAATGTCACAATGCCAAGTTAATTCCGAATGTGTAAACCTGCTAAATCTGCAGGGGGTTGAATACTACTTATAGGCACTGTATAAGCACGTCACTTTGAGCTCGATGACAAAAATATCCATCATACTGATCACTTGGTACAGCTTCTCTGCCACTGTCAGGAGCTTGAGTAATGTACACAACTAAGCTGTTGCTGTAACTGCAAGGATCATGGAGAATGCTGATCTTAGAAGTTTATCCTCTTATATCTCCAGCGGCCCATGACAGAGAGATACCACTCCTTCTTTCAGACCATCAATACCCCTGCAGTACAATAATGGAGTGCTGATGGGTTGCCATGGTAACTGTAGGCCTGAGAAAGCCTCCAAGCCTGCCATACAACAGACTATCAGATTCAGCTAGAGGCAGGGCTTATAGGCGAAGGGCGGCGTTACACGGTAAGATATATCATGCGATATGTCGTCGGGGTCACGGAATTCGTGACGCACATCTGGCATCGTTAGAGATGTCGTACCGTGTGACACCTATGAACGACGGTTAACGAGCAAAAATACTCCCGTTATCGTTGCTCGTTGACACGTCGTTTATTTTCATAATGTTGTTCCTCCTTCTGAGCGCCGGTTGTTCGTCGTTCCCGTGGCAGCACACGTTGCTACGTGTGACACCCTGGGAACGACGAACAACAACTTACCTGCATCCCGCTGGCAATGAGGAAGGAAGGAGGTGGGTGGGATGTTACGTCCCGCTCATCTCCGCCACTCCGCGTCTTTTGGGCGGCCGCTGTGTGATGTCGCTGTGATGCCGAACGTCCCTCCCCCTTCAGGAAGAGGATGTTCGACGCCCACAGTGACGTCGTTAGGGAGGTAAGTACGTGTGACGGGGGTTTAACGACTTTGTATGACAGGGCAATGAATTGCCCGTGACGCACAAATGATGGGGGTGGGTGCGATCGCTCATGCGATCGCACGATAAATCGTTGCATGTAACGCCGCCCTAAGGCCTCATTCAGACTCCCGCGCTGTTTTATGTACTCAGAAAACCAGTCTGACAGTCATGAATTATTTGCATCCGAGTTTCACCAGTGTTTGGTCAGTGTGTACGGTTTTACCATCAGGGTTTCATCAGTATTTTTCACATATGGATAGATAAATAAATTATAAAGCTTTTCCTATACATTGCAATGTTAGTCAGGCAGGTCACAGACAACTATTTTCTGGATTTACTTTAAAATATCAAAGTTTAAAATATCAAAAGCAAAAACAGAATTGTTGTTTTCATATGTCTTCCTATGCAGAGTAAATAAGTTATTTGCACCCTAAAGTCCTTCCACTGACAATCACAACCTTTTTGAAAAAAAATAAGGCCTCACAGAGGTATGATGATGAAAAAATTAAAGTATATGGCTCTTGGAATGCGACAATAGAAAACCACAAAAAACATTTGTGATGTTCAGCCACAAAGTGCGTTCTCTCACCGGCTGAGATCAGTAGTAAAGAGCCAACAACAATTGTCAGTGCACATTGTAAGATGAATATATGGCGTGTAGGGACCAGTGCTTACCCCACAAGTGATGTCACTGACAGGGTTGGTGCTGGTCTGTGCTCGCCAGATAATCCTCTTACAAGGTGCACTGAAAATGCACTCTGCTCTGTTGCTGGGTCATTACTACTGATCTGAGCCTGTGAAAGAACGCACTATCTTTGTGCACATCAAGCAGGGACTAGCCCAGCCTTGAAAAGAAGGTCACTGATGACGCTTTATTTCTGGGAGGGAGCAGACCGCGGCCTGTTCTCCCTGATGACTCTTTGTTTGAGTATCCCAGCATGCAGTGGGATTTTCAAACAAAGCATCATCTAAAATAAAATAGAAAGAAAAAATAAAGAATAAGATCAGTTATATAGTGTAGACAGGGAATTTTCAATTAAAGTATAACAGAAAATAGTTTAGATTATGGCACTAAATAATTAGGGATTTAGAGTGAAAATTACTTTGTATATTGCACCACCCATTAAAGGTGTTGGAATAACAAAGATTTGTATACTTCTTCACATTTCAAGCCTAAAAAGCATTGACATCCTCTGTAATTAATGGAGTGTTTGTCATATGTTCCCATATAGATCAAGTGTAAAATCGATTCAGTTGTAACACACTGTACAGGGAATTACTGTGATCAGATTTACAAGTACTGATTAGAGCGGCCCAGAAGGTCTTCAGGCTTTCTCTGAACTAGCTTAACCTGCCCAATTTCATAATCCTCTGTGGAATCATATGTTATTACAGACTTATATACCTCTACACACAGCCTAGCTAAGAAGCACTGTAAAAATAGGTCAACTCTGTGTTTGTGACTAAAACTAAGATAAGATATCAGGAATACTTCTGTTTTGTTATTATTTTTCTTAAAGAGAACCCAGTCAGTCTGATTTTGTAATGTAAAGACATGGCTGAAAATGACACTATAATAATGATAAAATTGATGGAGTTGGTAAAGAAATCTGCTTTGCTTAATCATCATTTAAAGTTTTCTGCTAATTGGATTTCGGGTCACAGGCACTGAACTGCACTGGGTCTTCTCCTCCCTGTCTGTTATTCCCTAGTCCCTCTGTCTTCCTCTAGTCTGTGAATGACCTGCCTCCTCTATTTGCAATATCAGCAGTGACCTGTCATTCACAGATGAGCGGCAGACATGTAGCGCCCGTGAAGCCATCAGGGAACTATAAGGGACTGCAACCCCACCAGGATGCAGGGCCTACCCCCTAGGGACCCAGAAGACCAGTGCCGGTAACAACCAAACACTCCAGTTAATCCCTGTTTTTCCCCAATTCCCCATAGACTTGTACCAGGCTAGGGTTGGACCAATGGATAGCCGCCAAGAGGTGGAGCCAATCCAGTCCTCTAGACGACCAGGTGGGTGAGGTAGACAGTGGACAGTCAGTCAGTGAGTTGATGTCAGCGAGAGAGAGAGAGGATGGACTGTCAAAAGTGTAACAGTGACCTGAGGGCCCAGGTGGTTGGTTGCCGGTGGAGTACGTTGGAGTACTCCCTGAGCTACGCACCAACGGGGTACAGAATTCTAAGTCAGGCAAACGCTCCAAGCAGACCTGATAAAATCTGCACAGTGAGGGGACCATCAAGGACCTCACTGATCTTGAAGTTCGAGACACAGTAGCAACGGGAGAACCAGGGACCAGGACCAGAGACTTCGACCCCACAGGGTTCACGCTACTGTTATACAGTCTACTGTTAAGAGACTACCAGGAGGGGACCCCCAGCTGCTCCAAGCCATAGGGACTAGAGTTGAGCGCGGTTCGTGGTTCTCCAGTTCGCGGCTCGAGTGATTTTGGGGGCTGTTCTAGATCGAACTAGAACTCGAGCTTTTTTGCAAAAGCTCGATAGTTCTAGATACGTTCGAGAACGGTTCTAGCAGCAAAAAAACAGCTAATTCCTAGCTGGCTTTCCGCTGTAATAGTGTAAGTCACTCTGTGACTCACACTATTATGACATTTCAGTGTATAGTGTGCGGGAACAGCGCATTCAGATCACTGCTGTATGTATAATGGCGATCGCCATTTTTTTTTTTTCCTTGTCTTCCTTCCCTAAGCGCGCGCGTGTAATGGGGCGGGCCAGCATGTCAGCCAATCCCAGACACACACACAGCTAAGTGGACTTTTAGCCAGAGAAGCAACGGCATGTGTGATAGGATGTCCATGTCACATGTCCCTGCATTATAAAAACGAGTATCTGCCCGTCCGGACGCCATTATCTCTTCTGCGTCCTTGGTGTCAGACATCACTGGCGCAGCTCATATCGCCTATACAGCTGTATACGCTCCATACACAGCGCTGTACAGCATAGGGATAACACTTTCTATCAGTCCTTTTAAGGGCTCATACCGGCAGGGTCAGAGCCATAGGTGGCAGGTCCTGAAAACAGAGTTTAACAGCTACACAAGATGACAGCGTCTGTGTAGCTAAGGTCAGGGATTTCCTCGTTGCATTTCCCCATTAGGAGGGATAGAAAGGCAGGCTTCCTTTCCTCTACCCAGAGACCCACAACCCTGCCACTGTACCCTCCTGCCCTTTGCACACTCCAACTCATTATAACTAAGCCATTATACTAGCAAACACTGAGTGAACTTAGTGGCATCCTAAACGTGGCTATTAGACTTCTGTATAGTCCCACTAGTGCAAAGATATTTGCAGCACGTCTGCCTGCATTGCACACTCAAACTCATTGTTACTAAGCCATTATACTAGCAAACACTGAGTGCACTTAGTGGCATCCTAAACGTGGCTATTGGACTTCTGTATAGTCCCACTAGTGCAAAGATATTTGCAGCACGTCTGCCTGCATTGCACACTCAAACTCATTGTTACTAAGCCATTATACTAGCAAACACTGAGGAAACTAAGGGCGGCTTTGCACGTTGCGACATTGCACGTGCGATGTCGATGGGGTCAAATCGAAAGTGATGCACATCCGGCGTCGCAGTCGATATCGCAACGTGCAAATCCTTTTTGATACGATGAACGAGCGCAAAAGTGTCGTTATCGTATCATCGCTGCAGCCTCCGACATTTCCATAATGCCGGTGCAGCGACAGGTACGATGTTGTTCCTCGTTCCTGCGGCAGCACACATCGCTGTGTGTGAAGCCGCAGGAGCTAGGAATATCACCTTACCTGCCTCCCGGCTGCAATGAGAAGGACGGAGGTGGGCGGGATGTTTACATCCTGCTCATCTCCGCCCCTCCACTTCAATTGGCCGCCTGCCGTGTGATGTCGCTGTGACGCCGCACGACCCGCCCCCTTAGGAAGGAGGAAGGTCGCCGGCCAGAGGGACGTCGCACGGCAGGTATGTGCGTGTGAAACTGCCGTAGCGATAATAATCGCTACGGCAACTTTCACTAGATATTGCACGTGCGACGGGGGCGGGACTATCACTGCAGCATCAGTAACACATTGTTACCGATGTCGCAGCGTGCAATGCCCGCCTTAGTGGCATCCTAAACGTGGCTATTGGACTTCTGTATAGTCCCACTAGTGCAAAGATATTTGCAGCACCTCTGCCTGCATTGCACACTCAAACTCATTATAACTAAGCCATTATACTAGCAAACACTGAGTGAACTTAGTGGCATCCTAAACGTGGCTATTGGACTTCTGTATAGTCCCACTAGTGCAAAGATATTTGCAGCACGTCTGCCTGCATTGCACACTCAAACTCATTATAACTAAGCTGTTATACTAGCAAACACTGAGTGAACTTAGTGGCATCCTAAACGTGGCTATTGGACTTCTGTATAGTCCCACTAGTGCAAAGATATTTGCAGCATGTCTGCCTGCATTGCACACTCAAACTCATTATAACTAAGCTGTTATACTAGCAAACACTGAGTGAACTTAGTGGCATCCTAAACGTGGCTATTGGACTTCTGTATAGTCCCACTAGTGCAAAGATATCTGCAGCACCTGTGCAGGACACCCTACTGCTCTGTTTTTAATAAGCTATATTGATAGCAAAAAATACTGCCATTTAGTGGCATCATAGAACTGGATGTTGTATTCCATTATTGTCCCACTGGTGCCAAGCTATTTCTAGCACCTGTGCAGGACACCCTCATGCACATTTTGCTACGCTAATGTTATAGCAAACTCAGGGAATTCATTGCTGCATTTGATAATTCGGAGGGATAGAAAGTGAGGCTTTCTTTAGCTTTTCCATCTGTTCATAGACAGCATCTCCAAGTCCACACCCGAAGAGCAATTTCTCTTCCACGTCTAAGTGTGGAGAGGCAGCTAGTGCGCATGCGTGTGCCGATTTACCCCAGCTGCAGCCTAACTACAGTGTTTCGCCTAGTGAGTATGCTCAGCCTGACTGTGCCATTCCTGACGCTAAGTCTTCATTTCGGGATACAGCGCATGCTCCCACACTTAGTGTGAAAAGCCTCTTTGCACAGGTACTTGCATTCCGTGCCGGGTCTAAGTCCTGTTTTGTGCCGAGACACCATGCTAAAGCTGATAGTCTTTTTTCAGAGACTCTATTTCATGCAATTGACCATGCTCAGGCACTTACTGCATCAGAAACTAGGTCCGGTAATGAACTCTTTGGCCCTGCCCCTGATGTGGGGGGGCCCATATAGACCACAGGGCATCAGGTGTCCTGACGATGTGGTCAGGCCAATCGCAAATGGCTTGCAGAGGCCCGCCCCTATGACTTGTCACCTCATTATTGATGGTCAGACGATGACTGATGAGGTGTTTGTGTCGTGGCAGCCATGAGGTCATTATTGAAGTTGCGGTTCCAAATAGGACGCTAGTTATGCCACTCATGACGTGTCACTCTGCTTTTATCTCCAGGAGGTGCATTGTGGTCCACCCTGGTTTGGGGCGGACCCAGGTTATAAAACGGGCTGGAGCCAACAAGGAGGTGCGCAGTCTTCTAATATGCTCCGAAAGAGCACACCTCCATGTGTTGAACCCATTGCGGCTTTAGGCCAGAGGTAGGCAGGGATAGGGCGTCGATGCAGGCCGCCACAACAGTTGGTAACGCAGAACGGTTAAGACCAGCTCCTGTACTACAAGTCCTGCTTGTGCAGCCCAGTGGCATTAACAGGCCTGCTGCTGCTGATGCGCCTGCTGTCCACAGGTGTGGCCCCAATGCACACGGTCAGCGTACTCAATGGCCCCTGTGATGTTAACAGGGAGTTCCTGGGCTGGGTGGGCGTGTGGACCCTGTGACGCTAACAGGGCTCCCACTCTCAAGATCCGAGTGGCGTCTAACTCGGTTCAGGCAACTATTAGTTTCAGAGCCACACAGCTCTGTATCCTCCACCTAACCTTCCAGTTGCCAACCTCTCCTTTTCCATCTGGGAGCACGGTGGACATTTACTGCTGATGGGGATATATACCTTTCTCTTTCTTTTCTTATTAATTTTCGTTATATACCGCTAACATAGTATATACCACCTTATCCAAATCTGCCAGTCCAACCGTAACAGATGGTGTTTCTTCATCAAATGTAACTTTTGCTTAACCACCAAACCCACGGACAAAAACTTTTTTCCCCCTTTCAAACACACCTGTTCCCCTTTCCACCAGCATTTGTCCTTTTTCAACTCATTTGGTATATGACCAAAAGTGCAACTCTGCAGGGACACCGTACTCAATGCCATCTCAGCACAGCAGCCAGCCCTCGGTCCCTCAGATGTGGACAAGTAAAAGCCCATTTCCTCCTATCCATGACAAAGCGTTGAGATTCACTCTGTGCAGCACTGGTGTTTACTGGAAAAGCAGATCTAAGAATCCATACCACCTTCCGCAGATACTCCTGTATACGTGCGTCCCTTTCTATGGCTGGAATTATTTTGCCAAATTTTGTCTTGTACCGGGGATCTAACAGTGTGGCAACCCAGTAGTTAGCATTACTTCGAATTCGTACAATCCGAGGGTCATGTTGTAGGTAGTGCAGCAAGAAGGCGCTTATGTGTCTTGTGCATCCAGGAGGACAAAGTCCTTGGTTTGTTGGTGGCAGAAAGGTGAGAATCGTGCCTCCTTCCTCTGCCCTCTCCCCCCAAACTCGCACAAATGAAATGTGAGCAAGCTCTCACTCATCTGCTGAGTCTTCCATGCCCATCGCAAGTTCGTCCTCCATTTCTTCATGGGCTCCTGTACCTTCATCAACAATTTTTGCTGATACTATGCGCCCTTGTTAATCCCTATCCCCCACCATGACTGCCGCCTAGGTGCCGCTCAACGTATGGACCTTGTACATCTTATTATCCCTTCTGCATATGACTCCTCCTGTACTTCCTCCCCTTCCTCTTGGACCAACACCTGACTGCGAATAATGCTTACAGTGTGCTCCATCTTGTAGATGACCAGAATTGTCACGCTGAGAATGGCATCGCTAGTGCTAAACATCTTCGTCGACATTTGTAAACTGTGTAGAAGGGTGCATAGGTCCTTGATCTGACACCACTCCAGCAGCGTGATCTGCACCACCTCTGAATCAAGTTATCCCAGGGTATACATCATACCGTATTTCAGCAGGACTCTGCGGTGCTGCCACAGATGCTGCAACATGTGCAGATTCCAATTCCTGTGTGTCGGAACATCGCATTTCCGGCGTTTAACCGCCAGACCCTAAGACTTCAGGAGCGATGAAAGTTGTTGAGCTGCTGGGTGCGAAGGATGAAAGTGAGCACATAGCAGCGTGCCCGCTGCACAAGGCCATGTAGGCCAGGATGGTATTTTAAAAATTGCTGGAGAATCAGATTCAACACGTGAGCCATACAAGGCACGTGTGTCACATTGCCCTGACGAAGGGCCACAGACAGGTTTGCATCATTGCCGCACACGGCTGTTAAGTCACCAACGTAGTCCACTCAATCAATTTGTACTCCGGTCGCCAGGTGACAACGTGTTCCTTTCGTGCATAGTGCTGATGATGGGAAAGGAGTCGATGCCTGTGGCGCAGGTGGACGCAGGTTATGGTCACCCACTGGGTTGCGTTACCTTGACAGATGCAGAACCACAGGCTGAATGTAGGTGGTGGGTATCTAACAGATGAAGTACCATCATTTAGCTACAACCAATGGGAAGACACCACACCCTTTTTTAGGCCCCTCCTGTCTGCAGACCACTGCCAGACAAAGCTATGAACCTCTTGTTACTGTTACCCCCAGTTCAGTTTTATGAGTTTGTGTGCTTGTTACCTGACTACTTTTCCTGCTTGCTGTTTATGTACCTCGTTGGCCGATCCGCATTTCACCTCTGCTTGTTTTCTGATTAAGTCCTGGCAATCCCATTCTGTTCCTCTTCCTCATTTAATGTTTTTGACCCTGCATGACTACAATTCTCTGGAACTGCAGCCTTCCACAGGTATTGATCAACTTGGGCCCTGTGTAATTCCAAATCACTGTATAGGGGTTAAAGGGTTTCAGGGTTCTGGGTGTCCAGCTTGGTGAGTGGCTTCCCTCTAGCCTATCCTTTACAGCCCATCTGAGTGTGTCGATCCAGGCAGGCGTTACACCGTGCCCTGTGCAGAAGGCCATGTAGGCTAGGATAGTGTTTTAAAAATTGATGGACAACCATGTTCAACACGTGAGCCATACAAGGCACGTGTGCCACATTGCCCTGAAGAAGGGTCGCAGACTGGTTTGCATCATTGTCGCACCCGACCTTCCCTGGCTGCTGGTTGAGTGGAGACAACCATTAATGAAACTCGGTCTCACTCTCCAGAGCTAACCGTCCACAATTCCTCAGCGGTGTCTCACATTTCCCCTGCATTTCAAAGTAAACATTTGACCGCCTGATGGCCTTGAGCTCTGCTGCCAATATAGTAAGGAGGTGTGTGGGATTCCTTGGGCGCAGTTACAAGGAAGGGTGGACTGACCACACAGGGTTTGGGCTGAGGTGGAGGACCCACACGAGGTTGAGGAGGCAGAAGCAGTGGAGGAACTTGTACATACAGAGGAAGGATTGAAACACAAGTCGTGGGGACGGCAAGACTTTTACAGCAAACTCTTCTCCATCTCTCACCATAGTTACCCAGTGCCCAGTCAGCAACATGTAACTCCCCTGTCCATGCTTACTGGTCCAAGTATCTGTGGTGAAATGCACCCTGTCACACACAGAGTTTCTCAAGGAATCGGTGAGGTTGTGTGCGACCTACTGTGGTAGCGCGGGCACGCCTATCTTGGAGAAGGAGTGACGACTGGCCATCGGCTCTTGGGGCACTGCAATGGGCATAAGGTCTCGAAAATCCTCGGTCTCAAAAGGGTGTAAAGGCAGCCTTTCTGTTGCCAACAAGTTGCAGATGATGTCTCCCTTGTTTACACTAATTGGGCCACACACACCCCACTTGACTGGCATCAGTTGATCCCCCTTTTCAAAATGAAAAAGATACTTTGCATGAAGCACTCTCAAAAATACGCGTGCCTTTCCCGTCCCCTGGCTGACCCAGGGGAACAAAAGTCCTCTGAGAGCCATGACTTGTTCATCTTGGTTCTTTTAGAAACACAGCGAGGGGACTCCAACCACAGTCTCCCTCATTGCCACTAATTGGGCCACACACACCCCACTTGACTGGCATCACTTGACCCCCTTTTGAAAAAGAAAAAGATGCTTTGCATGAAGCACTCTCAAAAATACGCATGCCTTTCCCGTCCCCTGGCTGACCCAGGGGAAGAAAAGTCCTCTGAGAGCCATGACTTGTTCATCTTGGTTCTTTTAGAAACACAGCGAGGGGACTCCAACCACAGTCTCCCTCGTTGCCACTAATTGGGCCACACACACCCCACTTGACTGGCATCACTTGACCCCCCTTTTGAAAAAGAAAAAGATGCTTTGCATGAAGCACTCTCAAAAATACGCGTGCCTTTCCCCTCCCCTGGCTGACCCAGGGGAAGAAAAGTCCTCTGAGAGCCATGACTTGTTCATCTTGGTTCTTTTAGAAACACAGCGAGGGGACTCCAACCACAGCCTCCCTCGTTGCCACTAATTGGGCCACACACACCCCACTTGACTGGCATCACTTGACCCCCCTTTTGAAAAAGAAAAAGATGCTTTGCATGAAGCACTCTCAAAAATACGCGTGCCTTTCCCATCCCCTGGCTGACCTAGGGGAAGAAAAGTCCTCTGAGAGCCATGACTTGTTCATCTTGGTTCTTTTAGAAACACAGCGAGGGGACTCCAACCACAGTCTCCCTCGTTGCCACTAATTGGGCCACACACACCCCACTTGACTGGCATCACTTGACCCCCCTTTTGAAAAAGAAAAAGATGCTTTGCATGAAGCACTCTCAAAAATACGCGTGCCTTTCCCGTCCCCTGGCTGACCCAGGGGAAGAAAAGTCCTCTGAGAGCCATGACTTGTTCATCTTGGTTCTTTTAGAAACACTGCGAGGGGACTCCAACCACAGTCTCCCTATTGCCACTAATTGGGCCACACACACCCCACCTGACTGGAATCACTTGACCCCCCTTTTGAAAAAGATGCTTTGCATGAAGCACTCTCAAAAATACGCATGCCTTTCCCGTCCCCTGGCTGACCCAGGGGAAGAAAAGTCCTCTGAGAGCCATGACTTGTTCATCTTGGTTCTTTTAGAAACACAGCGAGGGGACTCCAACCACAGTCTCCCTCGTTGCCACTAATTAGGCCACACACACCCCACTAGACTGGCATCACTTGACCCCCCTTTTGAAAAAGAAAAAAATGCTTTGCATGAAGCACTCTCAAAAATACGCGTGCCTTTCCCGTCCCCTGGCTGACCCAGGGGAAGAAAAGTCCTCTGAGAGCCATGACTTGTTCATCTTGGCTCTTTTAGAAACACAGCGAGGGGACTCCAACCACAGTCTCCCTCGTTGCCACTAATTGGGCCACACACACCCCACTTGACTGGCATCACTTGACCCCCCTTTTGAAAAAGATGCTTTGCATGAAGCACTCTCAAAAATACGCATGCCTTTCCCGTCCCCTGGCTGACCCAAGGGAAGAAAAGTCCTCTGAGAGCCATGACTTGTTCATCTTGGTTCTTTTAGAAACACAGCGAGGGGACTCCAACCACAGTCTCCCTCGTTGCCACTAATTGGGCCACACACACCCCACTTGACTGGCATCACTTGACCCCCTTTTTGAAAAAGAAAAAGATGCTTTGCATGAAGCACTCTCAAAAATACGCGTGCCTTTCCCGTCCCCTGGCTGACCCAGGGAAGAAAAGTCCTCTGAGAGCCATGACTTGTTCATCTTGGTTCTTTTAGAAACACAGCGAGGGGACTCCAACCACAGTCTCCCTCGTTGCCACTAATTGGGCCACACACACCCCACTTGACTGGCATCACTTGACACCCCTTTTGAAAAAGAAAAAGATGCTTTGCATGAAGCACTCTCAAAAATACGCATGCCTTTCCCGTCCCCTGGCTGACCCAGGGGAAGAAAAGTCCTCTGAGAGCCATGACTTGTTCATCTTGGTTCTTTTAGAAACACAGCGAGGGGACTCCAAGCACAGTCTCCCTCGTTGCCACTAATTGGGCCACACACACCCCACTTGACTGGCATCACTTGACCCCCCTTTTGAAAAAGAAAAAAATGCTTTGCATGAAGCACTCTCAAAAATACGCGTGCCTTTCCCGTCCCCTGGCTGACCCAGGGGAAGAAAAGTCCTCTGAGAGCCATGACTTGTTCATCTTGGTTCTTTTAGAAACACAGCGAGGGGACTCCAACCACAGTCTCCCTCGTTGCCACTAATTGGGCCACACACACCCCACTTGACTGGCATCACTTGACCCCCCTTTTGAAAAAGAAAAACATGCTTTGCATGAAGCACTCTCAAAAATACGCGTGCCTTTCCCGTCCCCTGGCTGACCCATGCGAAGAAAAGTCCTCTGAGAGCCATGACTTGTTCATCTTGGTTCTTTTAGAAACACAGCGAGGGGACTCCAAGCACAGTCTCCCTCGTTGCCACTAATTGGGCCACACACACCCCACTTGACTGGCATCACTTGACCCCCTTTTTGAAAAAGAAAAAGATGCTTTGCATGAAGCACTCTCAAAAATACGCATGCCTTTCCCGTCCCCTGGCTGACCCAGGGAAGAAAAGTCCTCTGAGAGCCATGACTTGTTCATCTTGGTTCTTTTAGAAACACAGCGAGGGGACTCCAACCACAGTCTCCCTCGTTGCCACTAATTGGGCCACACACACCCCACTTGACTGGCATCACTTGACCCCCCTTTTGAAAAAGAAAAAAATGCTTTGCATGAAGCACTCTCAAAAATACGCGTGCCTTTCCCGTCCCCTGGCTGACCCAGGGGAAGAAAAGTCCTCTGAGAGCCATGACTTGTTCATCTTGGTTCTTTTAGAAACACAGCGAGGGGACTCCAACCACAGTCTCCCTCGTTGCCACTAATTGGGCCACACACACCCCACTTGACTGGCATCACTTGACCCCCTTTTTGAAAAAGAAAAAGATGCTTTGCATGAAGCACTCTCAAAAATACGCATGCCTTTCCCGTCCCCTGGCTGACCCAGGGAAGAAAAGTCCTCTGAGAGCCATGACTTGTTCATCTTGGTTTTTTTAGAAACACAGCGAGGGGACTCCAACCACAGTCTCCCTCGTTGCCACTAATTGGGCCACACACACCCCACTTGACTGGCATCACTTGACCCCCCTTTTGAAAAAGAAAAACATGCTTTGCATGAAGCACTCTCAAAAATACGCGTGCCTTTCCCGTCCCCTGGCTGACCCATGCGAAGAAAAGTCCTCTGAGAGCCATGACTTGTTCATCTTGGTTCTTTTAGAAACACAGCGAGGGGACTCCAACCACAGTCTCCCTCGTTGCCACTAATTGGGCCACACACACCCCACTTGACTGGCATCACTTGACACCCCTTTTGAAAAAGAAAAAGATGCTTTGCATGAAGCACTCTCAAAAATACGCATGCCTTTCCCGTCCACTGGCTGACCCAGGGGAAGAAAAGTCCTCTGAGAGCCATGACTTGTTCATCTTGGTTCTTTTAGAAACACAGCGAGGGGACTCCAACCACAGTCTCCCTCGTTGCCACTAATTGGGCCACACACACCCCACTTGACTGGCATCACTTGACCCCCCTTTTGAAAAAGAAAAAATGCTTTGCATGAAGCACTCTCAAAAATACGCATGCCTTTCCCATCCCCTGGCTGACCCAGGGGAAGAAAAGTCCTCTGATAGCCATGACTTGTTCATCTTGGTTCTTTTAGAAACACAGCGAGGGGACTCCAACCACAGTCTCCCTCGTTGCCACTAATTGGGCCACACACACCCCACTTGACTGGCATCACTTGACCCCCCTTTTGAAAAAGAAAAAGATGCTTTGCATGAAGCACTCTCAAAAATACGCGTGCCTTTCCCGTCGCCTGGCTGACCCAGGGGAAGAAAAGTCCTCTGAGAGCCATGACTTGTTCATCTTGGTTCTTTTAGAAACACAGCGAGGGGACTCCAACCACAGTCTCCCTCGTTGCCACTAATTGGGCCACACACACCCCACTTGACTGGCATCACTTGACCCCCCTTTTGAAAAAGAAAAAGATGCTTTGCATGAAGCACTCTCAAAAATACGCATGCCTTTTCCGTCCCCTGGCTGACCCAGAGGAAGAAAAGTCCTCTGAGAGCCATGACTTGTTCATCTTGGTTCTTTTAGAAACACAGCGAGGGGACTCCAACCACAGTCTCCCTCGTTGCCACTAATTGAGCCACACACACCCCACTTGACTGGCATCACTTGACCCCCCTTTTGAAAAAGAAAAAGATGCTTTGCATGAAGCACTCTCAAAAATACGCATGCCTTTCCCATCCCCTGGCTGACCCAGGGGAAGAAAAGTCCTCTGAGAGCCAAGACTTGTTCATTTTGGTTCTTTTAGAAACACAGCGAGGGGACTCCAATCACAGTCTCCCTCGTTGCCACTAATTGGGCCACACACACCCCACTTGACTGGCATCACTTGACCCCCCTTTTGAAAAAGAAAAAGATGCTTTGCATGAAGCACTCTCAAAATAACGCGTGCCTTTCCCGTCCCCTGGCTGACCCAGGGGAAGAAAAGTCCTCTGAGAGCCATGACTTGTTCATCTTGGTTCTTTTAGAAACACAGCGAGGGGACTCCAACCACAGTCTCCCTCGTTGCCACTAATTAGGCCACACACACCCCACTAGACTGGCATCACTTGACCCCCCTTTTGAAAAGAAAAAAATGCTTTGCATGAAGCACTCTCAAAAATACGCGTGCCTTTCCCGTCCCCTGGCTGACCCAGGGGAAGAAAAGTCCTCTGAGAGCCATGACTTGTTCATCTTGGCTCTTTTAGAAACACAGCGAGGGGACTCCAACCACAGTCTCCCTCGTTGCCACTAATTGGGCCACACACACCCCACTTGACTGGCATCACTTGACCCCCCTTTTGAAAAAGATGCTTTGCATGAAGCACTCTCAAAAATACGCATGCCTTTCCCGTCCCCTGGCTGACCCAGGGAAGAAAAGTCCTCTGAGAGCCATGACTTGTTCATCTTGGTTCTTTTAGAAACACAGCGAGGGGACTCCAACCACAGTCTCCCTCGTTGCCACTAATTGGGCCACACACACCCCACTTGACTGGCATCACTTGACCCCCCTTTTGAAAAAGAAAAAGATGCTTTGCATGAAGCACTCTCAAAAATACGCATGCCTTTCCCGTCCCCTGGCTGACCCAGGGGAAGAAAAGTCCTCTGAGAGCCATGACTTGTTCATCTTGGTTCTTTTAGAAACACAGCGAGGGGACTCCAAGCACAGTCTCCCTCGTTGCCACTAATTGGGCCACACACACCCCACTTGACTGGCATCACTTGACCCCCCTTTTGAAAAAGAAAAAGATGCTTTGCATGAAGCACTCTCAAAAATACGCGTGCCTTTCCCGTCCCCTGGCTGACCCAGGGGAAGAAAAGTCCTCTGAGAGCCATGACTTGTTCATCTTGGTTCTTTTAGAAACACAGCGAGGGGACTCCAACCACAGTCTCCCTCGTTGCCACTAATTGGGCCACACACACCCCACTTGACTGGCATCACTTGACCCCCCTTTTGAAAAAGAAAAACATGCTTTGCATGAAGCACTCTCAAAAATACGCGTGCCTTTCCCGTCCCCTGGCTGACCCAGGCGAAGAAAAGTCCTCTGAGAGCCATGACTTGTTCATCTTGGTTCTTTTAGAAACACAGCGAGGGGACTCCAACCACAGTCTCCCTCGTTGCCACTAATTGGGCCACACACACCCCACTTGACTGGCATCACTTGACACCCCTTTTGAAAAAGAAAAAGATGCTTTGCATGAAGCACTCTCAAAAATACGCATGCCTTTCCCGTCCCCTGGCTGACCCAGGGGAAGAAAAGTCCTCTGAGAGCCATGACTTGTTCATCTTGGTTCTTTTAGAAACACAGCGAGGGGACTCCAACCACAGTCTCCCTCGTTGCCACTAATTGGGCCACACACACCCCACTTGACTGGCATCACTTGACCCCCCTTTTGAAAGAGAAAAAATGCTTTGCATGAAGCACTCTCAAAAATACGCATGCCTTTCCCATCCCCTGGCTGACCCAGGGGAAGAAAAGTCCTCTGAGAGCCATGACTTGTTCATCTTGGTTCTTTTAGAAACACAGCGAGGGGACTCCAATCACAGTCTCCCTCGTTGCCACTAATTGGGCCACACACACTCCACTTGACTGGCATCACTTGACCCCCCTTTTGAAAAAGAAAAAGATGCTTTGCATGAAGCACTCTCAAAAATACGCGTGCCTTTCCCGTCGCCTGGCTGACCCAGGGGAAGAAAAGTCCTCTGAGAGCCATGACTTGTTCATCTTGGTTCTTTTAGAAACACAGCGAGGGGACTCCAACCACAGTCTCCCTCGTTGCCACTAATTGGGCCACACACACCCCACTTGACTGGCATCACTTGACCCCCCTTTTGAAAAAGAAAAAGATGCTTTGCATGAAGCACTCTCAAAAATACGCATGCCTTTTCCGTCCCCTGGCTGACCCAGAGGAAGAAAAGTCCTCTGAGAGCCATGACTTGTTCATCTTGGTTCTTTTAGAAACACAGCGAGGGGACTCCAACCACAGTCTCCCTCGTTGCCACTAATTGGGCCACACACACCCCACTTGACTGGCATCACTTGACCCCCCTTTTGAAAAAGAAAAAGATGCTTTGCATGAAGCACTCTCAAAAACACGCGTGCCTTTCCCATCCCCTGGCTGACCCAGGGGAAGAAAAGTCCTCTGATAGCCATGACTTGTTCATCTTGGTTCTTTTAGAAACACAGCGAGGGGACTCCAACCACAGTCTCCCTCGTTGCCACTAATTGGGCCACACACACCCCACTTGACTGGCATCACTTGACCCCCCTTTTGAAAAAGAAAAAGATGCTTTGCATGAAGCACTCTCAAAAATACGCGTGCCTTTCCCGTCGCCTGGCTGACCCAGGGGAAGAAAAGTCCTCTGAGAGCCATGACTTGTTCATCTTGGTTCTTTTAGAAACACAGCGAGGGGACTCCAACCACAGTCTCCCTCGTTGCCACTAATTGGGCCACACACACCCCACTTGACTGGCATCACTTGACCCCCCTTTTGAAAAAGAAAAAGATGCTTTGCATGAAGCACTCTCAAAAATACGCATGCCTTTTCCGTCCCCTGGCTGACCCAGGGGAAGAAAAGTCCTCTGATAGCCATGACTTGTTCATCTTGGTTCTTTTAGAAACACAGCGAGGGGACTCCAACCACAGTCTCCCTCGTTGCCACTAATTGGGCCACACACACCCCACTTGACTGGCATCACTTGACCCCCCTTTTGAAAAAGAAAAAGATGCTTTGCATGAAGCACTCTCAAAAATACGTGTGCCTTTCCCGTCCCCTGGCTGACCCAGGGGAAGAAAAGTCCTCTGAGAGCCATGACTTGTTCATCTTGGTTCTTTTAGAAACACAGAGAGGGGACTCCAACCACAGTCTCCCTCGTTGCCACTAATTGGGCCACACACACCCCACTTGACTGGCATCACTTGACCCCCCTTTTGAAAAAGATGCTTTGCATGAAGCACTCTCAAAAATACGCATGCCTTTCCCGTCCCCTGGCTGACCCAGGGGAAGAAAAGTCCTCTGAGAGCCATGACTTGTTCATCTTGGTTCTTTTAGAAACACAGCGAGGGGACTCCAACCACAGTCTCCCTAGTTGCCACTAATTAGGCCACACACACCCCACTAGACTGGCATCACTTGACCCCCCTTTTGAAAAAGAAAAAAATGCTTTGCATGAAGCACTCTCAAAAATACGCGTGCCTTTCCCGTCCCCTGGCTGACCCAGGGGAAGAAAAGTCCTCTGAGAGCCATGACTTGTTCATCTTGGCTCTTTTAGAAACACAGCGAGGGGACTCCAACCACAGTCTCCCTCGTTGCCACTAATTGGGCCACACACACCCCACTTGACTGGCATCACTTGACCCCCCTTTTGAAAAAGATGCTTTGCATGAAGCACTCTCAAAAATACGCATGCCTTTCCCGTCCCCTGGCTGACCCAGGGAAGAAAAGTCCTCTGAGAGCCATGACTTGTTCATCTTGGTTCTTTTAGAAACACAGCGAGGGGACTCCAACCACAGTCTCCCTCGTTGCCACTAATTGGGCCACACACACCCCACTTGACTGGCATCACTTGACCCCCCTTTTGAAAAAGAAAAAGATGCTTTGCATGAAGCACTCTCAAAAATACGCATGCCTTTCCCGTCCCCTGGCTGACCCAGGGGAAGAAAAGTCCTCTGAGAGCCATGACTTGTTCATCTTGGTTCTTTTAGAAACACAGCGAGGGGACTCCAACCACAGTCTCCCTCGTTGCCACTAATTGGGCCACACACACCCCACTTGACTGGCATCACTTGACACCCCTTTTGAAAAAGAAAAAGATGCTTTGCATGAAGCACTCTCAAAAATACGCATGCCTTTCCCGTCCCCTGGCTGACCCAGGGGAAGAAAAGTCCTCTGAGAGCCATGACTTGTTCATCTTGGTTCTTTTAGAAACACAGCGAGGGGACTCCAAGCACAGTCTCCCTCGTTGCCACTAATTGGGCCACACACACCCCACTTGACTGGCATCACTTGACCCCCCTTTTGAAAAAGAAAAAGATGCTTTGCATGAAGCACTCTCAAAAATACGCATGCCTTTCCCGTCCCCTGGCTGACCCAGGGGAAGAAAAGTCCTCTGAGAGCCATGACTTGTTCATCTTGGTTCTTTTAGAAACACAGCGAGGGGACTCCAACCACAGTCTCCCTCGTTGCCACTAATTGGGCCACACACACCCCACTTGACTGGCATCACTTGACCCCCCTTTTGAAAGAGAAAAAATGCTTTGCATGAAGCACTCTCAAAAATACGCATGCCTTTCCCATCCCCTGGCTGACCCAGGGGAAGAAAAGTCCTCTGAGAGCCATGACTTGTTCATCTTGGTTCTTTTAGAAACACAACGAGGGGACTCCAATCACAGTCTCCCTCGTTGCCACTAATTGGGCCACACACACTCCACTTGACTGGCATCACTTGACCCCCCTTTTGAAAAAGAAAAAGATGCTTTGCATGAAGCACTCTCAAAAATACGCGTGCCTTTCCCGTCGCCTGGCTGACCCAGGGGAAGAAAAGTCCTCTGAGAGCCATGACTTGTTCATCTTGGTTCTTTTAGAAACACAGCGAGGGGACTCCAACCACAGTCTCCCTCGTTGCCACTAATTGGGCCACACACACCCCACTTGACTGGCATCACTTGACCCCCCTTTTGAAAAAGAAAAAGATGCTTTGCATGAAGCACTCTCAAAAATACGCATGCCTTTTCCGTCCCCTGGCTGACCCAGAGGAAGAAAAGTCCTCTGAGAGCCATGACTTGTTCATCTTGGTTCTTTTAGAAACACAGCGAGGGGACTCCAACCACAGTCTCCCTCGTTGCCACTAATTGGGCCACACACACCCCACTTGACTGGCATCACTTGACCCCCCTTTTGAAAAAGAAAAAGATGCTTTGCATGAAGCACTCTCAAAAACACGCGTGCCTTTCCCATCCCCTGGCTGACCCAGGGGAAGAAAAGTCCTCTGATAGCCATGACTTGTTCATCTTGGTTCTTTTAGAAACACAGCGAGGGGACTCCAACCACAGTCTCCCTCGTTGCCACTAATTGGGCCACACACACCCCACTTGACTGGCATCACTTGACCCCCCTTTTGAAAAAGAAAAAGATGCTTTGCATGAAGCACTCTCAAAAATATGCGTGCCTTTCCCGTCCCCTGGCTGACCCAGGGGAAGAAAAGTCCTCTGAGAGCCATGACTTGTTCATCTTGGTTCTTTTAGAAACACAGCGAGGGGACTCCAAGCACAGTCTCCCTCGTTGCCACTAATTGGGCCACACACCCCACTTGACTGGCATCACTTGACCCCCCCCTTTTGAAAAAGAAAAAGATGCTTTGCATGAAGCACTCTCAAAAATACGCGTGCCTTTCCTGTCCCCTGGCTGACCCAGGGGAAGAAAAGTCCTCTGAGAGCCATGACTTGTTCATATTGGTTCATTTAGAAACACAGCGAGGGGACTCCAATCACAGTCTCCCTCGTTGCCACTAATTGGGCCACACACACCCCACTTGACTGGCATCACTTGACACCCCTTTTGAAAAAGAAAAAGATGCTTTGCATGAAGCACTCTCAAAAATACGCGTGCCTTTCCCGTCCCCTGGCTGACCCAGGCGAAGAAAAGTCCTCTGAGAGCCATGACTTGTTCATCTTGGTTCTTTTAGAAACACAGCGAGGGGACTCCAACCACAGTCTCCCTCGTTGCCACTAATTGGGCCACACACACCCCACTTGACTGGCATCACTTGACACCCCTTTTGAAAAAGAAAAAGATGCTTTGCATGAAGCACTCTCAAAAATATGCATGCCTTTCCCGTCCCCTGGCTGACCCAGGGGAAGAAAAGTCCTCTGAGAGCCATGACTTGTTCATCTTGGTTCTTTTAGAAACACAGCGAGGGGACTCCAACCACAGTCTCCCTCGTTGCCACTAATTGGGCCACACACACCCCACTTGACTGGCATCACTTGACCCCCCTTTTGAAAAAGAAAAAATGCTTTGCATGAAGCACTCTCAAAAATACGCATGCCTTTCCCGTCCCCTGGCTGACCCAGGCGAAGAAAAGTCCTCTGAGAGCCATGACTTGTTCATCTTGGTTCTTTTAGAAACACAGCGAGGGGACTCCAACCACAGTCTCCCTCGTTGCCACTAATTGGGCCACACACACCCCACTTGACTGGCATCACTTGACACCCCTTTTGAAAAAGAAAAAGATGCTTTGCATGAAGCACTCTCAAAAATATGCATGCCTTTCCCGTCCCCTGGCTGACCCAGGGGAAGAAAAGTCCTCTGAGAGCCATGACTTGTTCATCTTGGTTCTTTTAGAAACACAGCGAGGGGACTCCAACCACAGTCTCCCTCGTTGCCACTAATTGGGCCACACACACCCCACTTGACTGGCATCACTTGACCCCCCTTTTGAAAAAGAAAAAATGCTTTGCATGAAGCACTCTCAAAAATACGCATGCCTTTCCCATCCCCTGGCTGACCCAGGGGAAGAAAAGTCCTCTGAGAGCCATGACTTGTTCATCTTGGTTCTTTTAGAAACACAGCGAGGGGACTCCAATCACAGTCTCCCTCGTTGCCACTAATTGGGCCACACACACCCCACTTGACTGGCATCACTTGACCCCCCTTTTGAAAAAGAAAAAGATGCTTTGCATGAAGCACTCTCAAAAATACGCGTGCCTTTCCCGTCCCCTGGCTGACCCAGGGGAAGAAAAGTCCTCTGAGAGCCATGACTTGTTCATCTTGGTTCTTTTAGAAACACAGCGAGGGGACTCCAACCACAGTCTCCCTCGTTGCCACTAATTGGGCCACACACACCCCACTTGACTGGCATCACTTGACCCCCCTTTTGAAAAAGAAAAAGATGCTTTGCATGAAGCACTCTCAAAAATACGCGTGCCTTTCCCATCCCCTGGCTGACCCAGGGGAAGAAAAGTCCTCTGAGAGCCATGACTTGTTCATCTTGGTTCTTTTAGAAACACAGCGAGGGGACTCCAACCACAGTCTCCCTCGTTGCCACTAATTGGGCCACACACAACCCACTTGACTGGCATCACTTGACCCCCCTTTTGAAAAAGAAAAAGATGGTTTCCATGAAGCACTCTCAAAAATACGTGTGCCTTTCCCGTCCCCTGGCTGACCCAGGGGAAAAAAAGTCCTCTGAGAGCCATGACTTGTTCATCTTGGTTCTTTTAGAAACACAGCGAGGGGACTCCAACCACAGTCTCCCTCGTTGCCACTAATTGGGCCACACACACCCCACTTGACTGGCATCACTTGACCCCCCTTTTGAAAAAGAAAAAGATGCTTTGCATGAAGCACTCTCAAAAATATGCGTGCCTTTCCCGTCCCCTGGCTGACCCAGGGGAAGAAAAGTCCTCTGAGAGCCATGACTTGTTCATATTGGTTCATTTAGAAACACAGCGAGGGGACTCCAATCACAGTCTCCCTCGTTGCCACTAATTGGGCCACACACACCCCACTTGACTGGCATCACTTGACCCCCCTTTTGAAAAAGAAAAAGATGCTTTGCATGAAGCACTCTCAAAAATACGCGTACCTTTCCCGTCCCCTGGCTGACCCAGAGGAAGAAAAGTCCTCTGAGAGCCATGACTTGTTCATCTTTGTTCTTTTAGAAACACAGCGAGGGGACTCCAACCACAGTCTCCCTCGTTGCCACTAATTGGACCACACACACCCCACTTGACTGGCATCACTTGACCCCCCCTTTTGAAAATGAAAAAGATGCTTTGCATGAAGCACTCTCAAAAATACGCGTACCTTTCCCGTCCCTTGGCTGACCCAGAGGAAGAAAAGTCCTCTGAGAGCCATGACTTGTTCATCTTGGTTCTTTTAGAAACACAGCGAGGGGACTCCAACCACAGTCTCCCTCGTTGCCACTAATTGGGCCACACACACCCCACTTGACTGGCATCACTTGACCCCCCTTTTGAAAAAGAAAAAGATGCTTTGCATGAAGCACTCTCAAAAACACGCGTGCCTTTCTCATCCCCTGGCTGACCCAGGGGAAGAAAAGTCCTCTGATAGCCATGACTTGTTCATCTTGGTTCTTTTAGAAACACAGCGAGGGGACTCCAACCACAGTCTCCCTCGTTGCCACTAATTGGGCCACACACACCCCACTTGACTGGCATCACTTGACCCCCCTTTTGAAAAAGAAAAAGATGCTTTGCATGAAGCACTCTCAAAAATACGCGTGCCTTTCCCATCCCCTGGCTGACCCAGGGGAAGAAAAGTCCTCTGAGAGCCATGACTTGTTCATCTTGGTTCTTTTAGAAACACAGCGAGGGGACTCCAAGCACAGTCTCCCTCGTTGCCACTAATTGGGCCACACACCCCACTTGACTGGCATCACTTGACCCCCCCCTTTTGAAAAAGAAAAAGATGCTTTGCATGAAGCACTCTCAAAAATACGCGTGCCTTTCCCGTCCCCTGGCTGACCCAGGGGAAGAAAAGTCCTCTGAGAGCCATGACTTGTTCATCTTGGTTCATTTAGAAACACAGCGAGGGGACTCCAATCACAGTCTCCCTCATTGCCACTAATTGGGCCACACACACCCCACTTGACTGGCATCACTTGACCCCCCTTTTGAAAAAGAAAAAGATGCTTTGCATGAAGCACTCTCAAAAATACGCGTACCTTTCCCGTCCCCTGGCTGACCCAGAGGAAGAAAAGTCCTCTGAGAGCCATGACTTGTTTATCTTGGTTCTTTTAGAAACACAGCGAGGGGACTCCAACCACAGTCTCCCTCGCTGCCACTAATTGGGCCACACACACCCCACTTGACTGGCATCACTTGACCCCCCTTTTGAAAAAGAAAAAGATGCTTTGCATGAAGCACTCTCAAAAATACGCGTGCTTTTCCCGTCCCCTGGCTGACCCAGGGGAAGAAAAGTCCTCTGAGAGCCATGACTTGTTCATCTTTGTTCTTTTAGAAACACAGCGAGGGGACTCCAACCACAGTCTCCCTCGTTGCCACTAATTGGACCACACACACCCCACTTGACGGGCATCACTTGACCCCCCCTTTTGAAAAAGAAAAAGATGCTTTGCATGAAGCACTCTCAAAAATACGCGTACCTTTCCCGTCCCCTGGCTGACCCAGAGGAAGAAAAGTCCTCTGAGAGCCATGACTTGTTCATCTTGGTTCTTTTAGAAACACAGCGAGGGGACTCCAAGCACAGTCTCCCTCGTTGCCACTAATTGGGCCACACACACCCCACTTGACTGGCATCACTTGACCCCCCTTTTGAAAAAGAAAAAGATGCTTTGCATGAAGCACTCTCAAAAATACGCGTGCCTTTCCCGTCCCCTGGCTGACCCAGGGGAAGAAAAGTCCTCTGAGAGCCATGACTTGTTCATCTTTGTTCTTTTAGAAACACAGCGAGGGGACTCCAACCACAGTCTCCCTCGTTGCCACTAATTGGGCCACACACACCCCACTTGACTGGCATCACTTGACCCCCCTTTTGAAAAAGAAAAAGATGCTTTGCATGAAGCACTCTCAAAAATACGCGTGCCTTTCCCATCCCCTGGCTGACCCAGGGGAAGAAAAGTCCTCTGAGAGCCATGACTTGTTCATCTTGGTTCTTTTAGAAACACAGCGAGGGGACTCCAAGCACAGTCTCCCTCGTTGCCACTAATTGGGCCACACACCCCACTTGACTGGCATCACTTGACCCCCCCCTTTTGAAAAAGAAAAAGATGCTTTGCATGAAGCACTCTCAAAAATACGCGTGCCTTTCCCGTCCCCTGGCTGACCCAGGGGAAGAAAAGTCCTCTGAGAGCCATGACTTGTTCATCTTGGTTCATTTAGAAACACAGCGAGGGGACTCCAATCACAGTCTCCCTCATTGCCACTAATTGGGCCACACACACCCCACTTGACTGGCATCACTTGACCCCCCTTTTGAAAAAGAAAAAGATGCTTTGCATGAAGCACTCTCAAAAATACGCGTACCTTTCCCGTCCCCTGGCTGACCCAGAGGAAGAAAAGTCCTCTGAGAGCCATGACTTGTTCATCTTTGTTCTTTTAGAAACACAGCGAGGGGACTCCAACCACAGTCTCCCTCGTTGCCACTAATTGGACCACACACACCCCACTTGACTGGCATCACTTGACCCCCCCTTTTGAAAAAGAAAAAGATGCTTTGCATGAAGCACTCTCAAAAATACGCGTACCTTTCCCGTCCCCTGGCTGACCCAGAGGAAGAAAAGTCCTCTGAGAGCCATGACTTGTTCATCTTGGTTCTTTTAGAAACACAGCGAGGGGACTCCAACCACAGTCTCCCTCGTTGCCACTAATTGGGCCACACACACCCCACTTGACTGGCATCACTTGACCCCCCTTTTGAAAAAGAAAAAGATGCTTTGCATGAAGCACTCTCAAAAATACGCGTGCCTTTCCCGTCCCCTGGCTGACCCAGGGGAAGAAAAGTCCTCTGAGATCCATGTCCATATTGTCAGTGGCCAGACATGTGTGCTTATCTGCCAGCAGACCCCCAGCAGCACTGAAGACAGGTTCCGAGAGAACGCTGGCTGCAGGACACGACAAGATCCCCAAGGCGTACGTGGCAAGCTCAGGCAATTTTTGCAGATTGGAAGCCTAAAATGAGCAGGGCTCAAGTTGCACAGTAATGGCATCGATGTTTCCTTGAATATACTCATATATCTGTGTGTCCTCCTCTTTTTCCTTGTCCAGCTCTTTTGTTTTCGCATGAGTATATGTCCTTGTCACTTTCCCATGTGTTTGTGTTTTGTTGTGAGTTGTTTGTCACCTTTTGGACACCTTTGAGGGTGTTTTCTAGGTGTTTTTATTTGTTTGTGAATGCCTGCCATTGTTTCCTATGCAGTTCGAGTTCGGTTCGTCGAACGTTCAACGAACCGAACTCGAACGGGAGCTCCGTTCGGCGAACCGACCTCGAGCCGAACCGCGACCGGTTCGCTCATCTGTAATAGGGATCCACCAACCAAAGACAGGTACAGGGGAATGAAGCCACCAGGTCACTAAACTGGCACTGGTACTAAGGGGACCTGCAGTTGAGACCAGTGAGCCTCGGGTGACCAGTTTCCAGCTTAATGTGAGTAAAGCAACCAGTTACACTGCAACCCCTTGTGTTGCCCACCTTTTTTCAACACCCATCTACATCATCTATCCTCTGGGGCCTGGCCCTGCTTGCAGAGGGCCTAACATCCAGGCTGCCACTAACACCAGCCCCAGCAGTGTGAACTGTGCAGCGGCGGCTTCATCCTTATAGCCGCAAACCGCAAGTGGCGTCATGTGATAAACTTTCATTTAATTCCCCTGTAAATATACCCCTTTTAAAAAGCACCCAGGGCACAGAACCGGGCAATGGCCACCAAGTGACATTCCCCAGTTATACACCGCCCGGGACCGAGTACCCCATAACCCTGGGCGACACAGACAGATGGGCCGCAAAATCATAGACAGGAGGGAGACAACCCAGTGTGCAGTCCTGCCTCTGTGCACCAAGATCTAATTTGTATAAAACTTCAAATAGTGATTAAAGAAGAACCACAATGCTGATTTCTTCGCAACAATATCAATGTAGTCCACATTACAGCACCATTACAGTCATGTCTTTACATTACAAAATTTTGCTGAAAGATTCTCTTTAAGCAAAAAAAAAACTATATCAACATAGAAACCCAAACTTATTAGGGGAGGCATTTTGAATCCCAGTCTAAAAAAATAAGAAAGAGTGATTTGCACCAAAAAAGGTGCACACCTTTTATCAAATGGGGCATTCTTGTCTAAAACCTTGTTAAAATGATACTATTTTCTGCCCTTTCTATTAACTTATAGGGGTGGTCAACTACAAAGCATAGTGGCCACATCGATGTCGAGCTACGACAAAAGGCTTTTTCTAAATACCTTGTATTGTCCATTCACTCTCTGCTCATCCCCCATCATGTGACCCGGGCTATAGCGACCTCTGATGTTCGGTGATGTCACGTCAACTGCCGGAATTGGAAGTTGATTTGGCATCACCGAGGCGGGATCTAGTCTCTGTGAGTGACTGAGCTGTGGGCAGAGTTTCATCGCACGTCACAGCCCATCATCTTGCTCACTCTCTCCTTCACCGCAGCGCACAGCAATCACAAATGATACTGGGCTGTCATGTCTGGTGAAACGCCACCCACAGTCCAGTCACTCACAGAGACTGGGTCCCGCCTCATTGATGTCATGTCAACTTAAAATTCTGGAAGTTGACGTGACATCACCAAACATCAGAGGTCACTGCAGCATGGGTCACATGATAGAGGATGAGCACACAGCGATAGCGCCGCTCACAGGCAAAATCGACAACAGAAGGTGTTTAGGAAAAAGCTTTCTGTCACAGCTTTATATTGATGTGGCAACAATGCTTTGGAGTGGACCACCCCTTTATCTGCATCGCCAGCCTTGGCCTGCATGGTGCACTGTTCGAAAATGTACTTTTGGTGCCTTCATCCTATTTATTTTTTACCCAATTTCCAAGAACACAAATGGGGGAAGGAAGCCATTTTTTGTACTAAGAAGATTCAATACTTTATATGCTTTTTTCTGACATGAAATAACTCCTCCTCATGTTTTGTACTCTAAACTCATCTGAATATATGGTGTAGAATCTGCACCTCAAATTTACATTAATTCCACCACAACTGAACTCACGCTTAAAGGGGTATTATGACCTTGTACATTTACACCATATCCATACATATTACATAAATAAATACTTCATATTGCTCTCACCAGTGTAACCCACATGCATGTCCGCAGGGCCGGTGAGCTCTGAGGCTTGATGGTACAGTGGTGTGCACTTCACTCAAGGAGGGCGATGCAGGACTTCTCTTTCCACGATTCACCGGACAGCTAGGCTCATCAGGTGAGCTCCTCTAGCAGGCCAGATACTGACTCTTCTGTGTGCATACATCTGCACGTCCTGGAACTCTGTCACATAGTCTGCCACTTCCTACTTCTCCCTGCATTTTTTCAGGGCATACCACACAGCAGCAGGGGAGATTTGAGCCATTCCATCGTGCTCTACAGGACAGATAGTCTCTAAAAGCCACATTACAACAAAGTCTGAGGGGTACTTTGCACACTACGACATCGCAAGCCGATGCTTACGATGCCGAGCGTGATAGTCCCCGCCCCCGTCGCAGCTGCGATATCATGGTGATAGCTGGCATAGCGAACATTATCGCTACGGCAGCTTCACATGCACTCACCTGCCCTGCGACTTCGCTCTGGCCGGCGACCCGTTTCCTTATTATTACCCTAAGGGGTACTTTGTACACTAAGACATCGCAGGTGCGATGTCGGTGGGGTCAAATCGAAAGTGACGCACATCCGGCGTCGCTGTCGATATCGGAGTGTGTGAATCGTTTTTGATACAATTAACGAGCGCAAAATCGTCGTAATCGTATCATCGGTGTAGCGTCCGTTTTTTCCAAAATTTGGAAATGACCGATGTTACGATATTGTTCCTCGTTCCTGTGGCAGCACACATCGCTGTGTGTGAAGCCGCAGGAGCGAGGAACATCTCCTAGCTGCGTCCTGCGGCTCACGCTGGCTATGCGGAAGGAAGGAGGTGGGCGGGATGTTTACGTCCCGCTCATCTCCGCCCCTCCGCTTCTATTGGCCGCCTGCCGTGTGACGTTGCTGTGATGCCGCATGACCCGCCCCCTTAGGAAGGAGGCGGGTCGCCGGCCAGAGCGACGTCGCAGGGCAGGTAAATGCATGTGAAGCTGCCGTAGCGATAATGTTCGCTACGGCAGCTATCACAAGAGATCACAGTTGCGACCGGGGTGGGACTATCGCGCTCGGCATCGCAAGCATCGGCTTGCGATGTTGTAGTGTGCAAAGTACCCTGTTACGAGGGGGACCCGGGGAAGCGTGCCAAGATGGGAAATGGACAGCTTCCGCCGGTCAAGGTCCACTGTGCGGTGTAAGGGACCGCCGCTATGGTGGGTGAAGAGTGAGCGGGTTGCTGCTAGCGATCGTCTGGAATGTCACAGACGATCTATGTACACCGATCTGCCCTAACCCGTGAGGGTTGTATGGCTCGGATCTCACGGCTCGGTGTACCTGTTGCACGGGGAAGCACAGAGGTGCCCACGCACGTGTGCCAGTGGAAGTCACGAGAATATGGCACGAGGGTAGCACAGAGGTGCCCACGCACGTGTGCTTTCAATAACCAGGTGAGTCCGGTGGAGACTTGAGGAGCTCACCTGGGACAGGAACACGGCCTGTTGAAGGGGATACTGCCGGAGCAGCAAGGCAGGAACACGGCCTGCAAACCAGGGGCTGCCTAAGCAGCAAGGGCCAAGCCCACATAAGACAGTAATGCCTGAGCAGTGGCGTGGCAGCACGCTGCCAGACATCCAAACATAGAAGGACGGTCGCGCACCGCCATGATGGCAGGAGGAGCTTTTAAGGAGGTGTCGTTCCACCCAAGGGCGGGCGCGAGGCAGAGATGACGGACTTGATCCAATCAGGGTCCACGACGTCCCAGCCTGGCCAGTCAGGATTCACCACGTCACCAGCCTTGTCATCAAGCCGTGTGACGTCAGTGGGCGAATCAGAACCCACCACGCATTGCACATGCTCACCCTCCTGCCTTTGGGAAATAGAGGCGGGATCCTCGGTCTCACAATGTGCAGAGATAACGGAAGTCTCACTGCTTCCCTGAGCAGTAAACCTCTGCACATTGCGCAGCCTTGCAGACCTTCGGGGCTGCTGAGCAGGAGGGTCTGCGGCAGGCCAGGAATGGGAGACCGCTTCACTCCTTGTAACAGGAGAACCACTAGGTGTCACCCTTCTGCTGCCTCTCTGAGAAGGTATCTCCTGCAGTCTGGCAGACCTTCGGCGCTGCTGAACAGGAGCGCTCGTGGCAGGCAAGGAATGGGAGACTGCCTCAGTCCTTGCCTCAGGAGAGCCACGAGATGTAACATTACCCCCCCGTCTAGGCCCCTCCCCCTGTCCGTGCTCGAAGGCCGCTATCAAACCCGGGGCGCGGATATGATCCTCCAACTCCCAGGATCTATGCTCCGGACCACGGCCGGCCCACTCCACGAGGTAGTACCTCTTGCCCTGTATGACTTTTGTCTCCACAAGTTTTGCCACCTCAGGGTCGTCGGACGGGGAGTCGGTTTGAGCCGGCAGGGACCCCGAGAATTTATTAAGTCGTACGGGTTTCAGGAGGGACACGTGAAAGGTGTTGGCTATAGCCCAGCGTGGAGGGAGCTGGAGTCGATATGCCACCGGGTTTACCTGCTGTAGTACTTTAAACGGACCCAGATACCTAGGGGCGAATTTGGCTGCCTGTACCTGTAGGTTAACATTCTTAGAGGACAGCCATACTAGGTCACCAGGGGCGAAGGATGGTGCAGGGCGGCGGCGAACATCAGCCGTTGTCACCATCCGGTCTTTAGCCCTTTTAAGAGCCTCTTGGGTGTCATCCCAGATCTCCCGGGCCTTTGTCGCCCAATCCTCCACTCTAGTATCGGGTGACGTAATGGGCATCGGAACCGGGATTCTGGGAAGTTGTCCGTTATTGAGTAGGAACGGAGTCTGGCCAGAGGATTCATGGACCGAATTGTTAATGGCAAATTCGACCCAAGGAAGCAGGTTAGCCCAGTTGTCGTGGTGCGCGGAGATAAAATGGCGGAGGTAAGTTACCAAGGTCTGATTAGTCCTCTCCACTAGTCCATTGGTCTCGGGATGGTATGCGGAGGAGATGTTCAGCTCTATCTGCAGGCGCTTACAGAGCTCTCTCCAGAAGCGAGACGCGAACTGGGGACCCCGGTCGCTCACCACCTTGTCAGGCATGCCATGCAACCTAAATACATGCCGAATGAACAAGGTGGCGAGAGCACGTGACGTCGGGAGTCGTGGGAGAGGCACCAAGTGGACCATTTTAGAGAAGTGGTCCGTGATGACCCATACGACCCTGTGCCCTGCTGACTTGGGCAGATCTCCCAGGAAGTCCATCCCTACCACTTCCCAGGGACGATCCGGCACTGGCAGTGGGTGAAGAAGACCTGCCGGTCTCTGCCTGGACGGCTTATTCCGAGCACACGACATACAGGCTCCCACATATTCCTGTATGTCCTGGGGTAGTCTCGGCCACCAATAATGCCTGGTCACCAGGTCTCTGGTCCTTTTGACCCCGAAGTGACCCCCAACCTTGCAGGCATGGGCCCACGATAGCACCTCGTTCCGTAGTTCAGGGGGAACGAGGGTCTTGCCAGGTGGCACCTGGTCCAAAGAAGTGGGAGTGACCATCCTCAAGCTGTCTGGGGGTAGTATAAGACGAGGCTCCTTCTCGTCCTCCTCCAACACAACCATACAAAGTGACAAGGCATCGGCCCGTACGTTCTTCTCACCGGCCAGGTGGCGGATAATAAAGCGGAACCGGGAGAAGAATAAAGACCAACGGGCCTGCCTTGGGTTCAGGCGTTGTGCTGTCTGGAGGTATGTGAGGTTTTTGTGGTCAGAAAAAACCTCAAATGGATGCTTCACACCCTCCAGGAGATGCCGTCATTCCTGGAATGCTAGTTTCATCGCCAGTAACTCCCTATTCCCTATGGAGTAGTTCCTCTCGGCCGGAGAAAAGGTCTTGGAGAAAAAGAAACACGGATGCTTCCTTCCTCGTTCGTTTTTCTAGTACAGGACTGCACCTGCACCGACCGAAGAGGCGTCTACCTCCAGTAGGAAGGGTTTGGAGATGTCTGGACGATGAAGGATGGGAGCTCTGGAGAAGTATGTTTTGAGAGTGTGAAATGCCTCTACCGTTTCCCGTGTCCATGCTTTGGGATTAGCGCCCTTGCAGGTAAGGGCAATGATGGGTGCTGCCACCGTCGAGAAGTTGGGAATGAACTGGCGATAATAATTGATAAACCCCAGGAATCGCTGGATCGCCTTCAGCGAGCGGGGCTCAGGCCAGTTCATCACTGTCTCCAACTTCCCCGGATCCATTGCTAACCCCTGACTGGACACTATGTACCCCAGGAACGGCAAGGATTCCCGTTCAAAAACACACTTTTCCAGCTTAGCATATAACGAATGGGTGCGGAGCCTCTTAAGTACTCGGATGACATCCCTCCGATGGGTGGTAAGATCGGGGGAGAAGATAAGAATGTCATCCAGGTATGCAACCACGGAAAGATACGAATCCCGGAAAATGTCATTCACAAAGTCTTGAAATACGGCGGGGGCATTGCAGAGTCCGAAGGGCATAACTAGATACTCGTAGTGACCGTCCCTGGTGTTAAAGGCGGTCTTCCACTCATCGCCCTTTCGGACTCGCACTAGATTATACGCCCCGCGTAGATCCAGCTTTGTGAAGACCTTTGACCCGCGGAATCGATCAAATAGCTCAGTAATGAGGGGCAAAGGGTATTTGTTCTTGATCGTGATTGCATTTAATCCCCTGTAATCGATACAGGGGCGCAGATCCCCTTCCTTCTTCTGCACAAAAAAGAACCCTGCACCAGCCGGTGAAATAGACTTGCGAATGAACCCCTTCGCCAGGCTGTCCTGAATATATTTGGACATAGCCTCCGTCTCTGGAGCAGAGAGTGGATACACTCTGCCCCTAGGGGGCTCGGAGCCTGGCTTCAGGTCTATTCGGCAATCATATGGCCGGTGGGGAGAAAGAGTATCTGCGGTCCTTTTAGAAAATACATCCCTGTAGGCCTCATAAGGTGTCGGTAAACCCGGCCCCTCTGTATTCCCTGAGGACCCAACCGACCTAATGGTAGCGGGTGGTTCGGTAGTCATGAGGTGCTCTCTACAGGATCCTGCCCAGGATGAGATCTCCCCTGTTGCCCAGTTGAGTATAGGAGCATGCTGTCTCAACCAGGGAAGGCCCAGTAGGATCTCATCCGTCCCCCCTGGAAGCACCAGGAAGGACACCTGCTCATGGTGTCCCGGTGGTACATCCATCCTGAGAGGGATGGTGATCTGGGTGATAGGATCGAGTAGTATGGACCCGTCGACTACCCGGACCCTGAGTGGCTTGGGCAACAGAACCAGGGGAACTGAGTATCGGGTTGCCAGGGAGGTCGAGATGAAATTGCCTTCAGCGCCTGAGTCCAAGCAAGCCAGGGCAGAGAAGAGAGTAGTGCCGAACTGCAACTGGGCGCTGATAGTCAACCTAGAGGGAGAGGTAGCGTCTAGAGTCCCCCCCTGTGATAGAAACTAGACGCTTGTCTTTTCCCGACGGTTTGGGACATCGGGTAGCTATGTGTCCCCTCTGCCCACAGGAAAAGCAGATGACACAAGATCGAGAACCTGGGGCAGAGGAGACCACCTTGGACACCTCCATTGACTCCACGGAGTCGCCTACAGGACTGGCTGGGAGACCTGTCTGATGGAAGCCGGGAGCCAGACGCTTTTTAGGCCGAGAAGACGTGGGTGCTGAAGAGACCTCGAGCCTCCGCTCCGCCTGGCGGATGTCTTTGCGAGAGGCAACCTGAATCAAGGACTCTAAAGTGGCAGGCACCTCACGCGTGGCCAGTGCGTCTTTGACAAACCCTGCCAGGCCCTCCCAAAACACAGGGACAATGACCTTATCCGGCCAGTCTAGCTCTGCGGCAAGTGTCCTAAAGTGTACAGCAAAGTCCCCGACTGAAGCGGACCCTTGCCGAAGTCGTAGGAGGCGCAGCGCGGAGTCGTGGGTGACTTGAGGCCCGAGGAACACCATTCTCATGGCCCCAAGATAAGCTGTTAAGTTATTCACCACCCGATCTCCGCGCTCCCACAACGACGTGGACCACTTCAGCGCTCTCCCTGTGAGCAGGGACTGGACGAAGGCTACCTTCGCCTTCTCGGTAGCGTAAAGAGTCGCGGACAGCTCTAAGTAGGTGGTAACCTGGTTTATAAAACCACGGCACTCAGAGCTGTTGCCGCTAAAGCGCTCTGGAAGCGCAAGGCGAGGAGACCTTCCGCCCAATAGCACAGCCAGGGTAGCCGCCTGGGTGGCGACTGTCGTCAGAGTAGTCTTATTGGAGGAAGACTGCTCCACTGCTGCCAATCGTGACTCCAACTGCTGCACATAACGCAGCAACTGCTGCTGCTCTTCAGCCATAGCCAGACCTTTGGCGCGACCGTAATGTTACGAGGGGGACCCGGGGAAGCGTGCCAAGATGGGAAATGGACAGCTTCCGCCGGTCAAGGTCCACTGTGCGGTGTAAGGGACCGCCGCTATGGTGGCTGAAGAGTGAGCGGGTTGCTGCTAGCGATCGTCTGGAATGTCACAGACGATCTATGTACACCGATCTGCCCTAACCCGTGAGGGTTGTATGGCACGGATCTCACGGCTCGGTGTACCTGTTGCACGGGGAAGCACAGAGGTGCCCACGCACGTGTGCCAGTGGAAGTCACGAGAATATGGCACGAGGGTAGCACAGAGGTGCCCACGCACGTGTGCTTTCAATAACCAGGTGAGTCCGGTGGAGACTTGAGGAGCTCACCTGGGACAGGAACACGGCCTGTTGAAGGGGATACTGCCGGAGCAGCAAGGCAGGAACACGGCCTGCAAACCAGGGGCTGCCTAAGCAGCAAGGGCCAAGCCCACATAAGACAGTAATGCCTGAGCAGTGGCGTGGCAGCACACTGCCAGACATCCAAACATAGAAGGACGGTCGCGCTCCGCCATGATGGCAGGAGGAGCTTTTAAGGAGGTGTCGTTCCACCCAAGGGCGGGCGCTTGGCAGAGATGACGGACTTGATCCAATCAGGGTCCACGACGTCCCAGCCTGGCCAGTCAGGATTCACCACGTCACCAGCCTTGTCATCAAGCCGTGTGACGTCAGTGGGCGAATCAGAACCCACCACGCATTGCACATGCTCACCCTCCTGCCTCTGGGAAATAGAGGCGGGATCCTCGGTCTCACAATGTGCAGAGATAACGGAAGTCTCACTGCTTCCCTGAGCAGTAAACCTCTGCACATTGCACAGCCTCGCAGACCTTCGGGGCTGCTGAGCAGGAGGGTCTGCGGCAGGCCAGGAATGGGAGACCGCTTCACTCCTTGTAACAGGAGAACCACTAGGTGTCACCCTTCTGCTGCCTCTCTGAGAAGGTATCTCCTGCACACTGCGCAGTTTGGCAGACCTTCGGCACTGCTGAACAGGAGCGCTCGTGGCAGGCAAGGAATGGGAGACTGCCTCAGTCCTTGCCTCAGGAAAGCCACGAGATGTAACAGTACACCTTAAAGTCACAGTAACTCAACGTCCTTATAAGGGCTGCACTACCCTACATATAAATGGAAAGAAATTCTGTCATCTCTTGACTGACAGCAGTACATGTCATGACCACATTGGTAGGATCTGCATCTACATCCACATCTATACTTCCTTAAAATCTTGTGGCTATGCCATAAATGGAGATTAGAATACCGGATAGTGCACAATGCAGCTGACAGCCCTGCTCTGCGATTACTCAGGGCCAAAAAGACCAAAATACAAATGTTAAAGTGGATTTTGCAAAATTATTTAAAAAAATCTCTTATTGTTCATTGTCCATAGATTATATCTGACATAACTCTCAGCACCACTGACCTGAATGGAGTGAGGTGCAGCAGCACACACACGCACACACACGCACGCACGCACGCACACACACACACACACACACACACACACACACACACACACACACACACAACATGAGGTCATGTGTGGCAAAGTTTATGAAAGAACTCTGCAATGGTAATCTAGAATAACTGTGGAGAATAAGTTTTGCATGAAATCTGTAAAACAAATCCACTTCGAATCATGTGATATTGGTGCAGATTTGCCTTGTAGTTTCTTGTTTTTTGAAAAGACAAAAAAAGTCATGATTTTGAAATCCACAGAAAAATATACAATATATTGTACATATTGTACATAATATAAACCTTAGCTGCACAGAAAAATAATTTATTTTAAAAACCACTTCCCTACTATTGACATTGTTTACCAATATATAAAAAAAGCCATTAAGATCTGAAGTACTTTACCGAATCCGACTTAAGCCACATACAGGAACCTGGTTGAAATCAGCAGGAGAAATGCAGGATTAGAATACCGCGCCAAACCACAGGAGTCCAAGTGAAGATAGTAAAACTCTTTTCTTTATTTTCACAGGTCTTTACACAGGTCTACGCGTTTCAAGGACATATCCGTCCTCTTCCTCAGGACAAATGTGCAGAGAATATAAGAAGATAGTATTCCGAAATCCCTTCTCTAATCTAAGTTCTCCCTCCTACACTAAAGGCCCTGTCACACACAGAGATAAATCTGCGGCAGATCTGTGGTTGCAGTGAAATTGTGGACAATCAGTGACAGATTTGTGGTTGTGTACAAATGGAACAATATGTCCATGATTTCACTGCAACCACAGATCTGCCAAAGATGTATCTCTTTGTGTGACAGGGCCTTAACTCTCCCTGAACTACTCGGTGTAGTAACAAGCATGTCCGAACACCCCGATGCTTGATCGAGTATCGAGCAGTGCCCAGCATGCTCGTGCAGTGCCCCTGAAGCCATCAGGGAGCTACAAGGTACTGCATCCCCACCAGGATGAAGGGCCTACCCCCAAGGGACCGAGAAGTCCAGTGCCGGTAACAACCAAACACTCCAGATAATCCCTGTTTTCCCCAAAAATTCCCCATTTACTGGTACCAGGCTAGGGTTTAACCAATTGATGGTCGCCTAGAGGTGGAGCTAATCAAGTCCACTAGACGACCAGGTGGGAGTGGCAGACAATGGACAGACAATTAGTAGTGAGTTAGTGACAGTGAGAGAGAGAGGAAGGACTGTCAAGAGTGTGACGGTAACCTGAGCGCCCAGGCGGTTAGTTGCTGGTGGAGTACGGTGGAGTACTCCCGGAACTACGCATCAACGGGGTACAGACTCCTAGGTCAGGCAAATGCTCCAGACAGACCTGATAAAATCTGCACAGTGAGGGGACCATCAAGGACCTCACTGACCTTGAAGTTCGGGACACAGTAGCAACGTGAAAAATGAGAACAGGACCAAAGACTCCAACCCCACAGGGTTCACGCTACCGTCATACGGACTGCTATAAGAGACAACCAGGAGGGGACCCCCAGCCGCTTTAAGCCACGGGGACCCACCAACCAAAGACAGGTGCAGGGGAAAGAAGCCACCAGGTCACTAAACCAGCACTGGGACAAAGGGGACCTGCAGTTGAGACCAGCCAGCCTCAGGTGACCAGTACCAGCTTGCAGTGAGTAAAAGAACCAGTTACACTGAATCCCCTTGTGTGGCCTAACTTCTTTCAACACCCATCTCCATCGCCTATCCTCTGGGGCCTGGCCCTGCTTGCGGAGGGCCTAACATTAAGGCTGCCACTAGCACCAGCCCCAGTAGTGAAAACTGTGCAGTCGCGGCTTCTTCCTCATAGTCAAGTGGCATCACGTGTGAACATTATTCAAATCCCCTGTAAATAGTCCCCCCTTTTGAAAAGCACTCAGGGCACGGGACCAGGCAACGGCTACCAAAGTGACATTCCCCAATTATACGCCTCCTGGGACCAAGTACCCCATAACTCTGGGCGACACACTCGTGTATCACTAATATTGAGCAGAATTAATTTCAGCCTATTATTAAGTCCTTATGACCAGTCAAGGTCTCTCATGTGGCCCCTCTGGAAAATTAAGTGCTCAACTATGGTTTAGATCATGGGTCCCCAATCCCAGTCCTCAAGGGCCGCCAACAGTGCATGTTTTCAGGATTTCCTTAGTATTGCACAGGTGATAATTTAGTCACCTGCACAGTTGATGATTCCAACACCCATGCAATGCTAAGGAAATCCTAAAAACATGCACTGTTGGCGGCCCTCAAGGACTGTAGTTGGGGAACCCTGGTTTAGATCATTGCATATTCATGCGTTTGAAAGCATCAGTCAAAGTCCAAACTCAAATACCAATGAGAATCTGTGACAAGACTTGAAAATTGCTGTTGAACAGATGCTCCCCATCCAATCTCACTGAGCTAGAGCTATTTTGCAAAAAAGAATGGGTAAAAATTTCAGCCTCCAGATGTTCAAAGCTGGTAGAGATATACCCCCAAAAGACTTGCAACAGCAATTGTAGCAAAATGTTATCCTACAATGTATTGTCTCAGGGGGTTGAATACAAATGCACATCACAATTTTTCAGTTATATTTTTTAAACATTTAGAAAACCATGTATCATTTTCTTTATACTTCATAAATACTTTTTTACTGTTTGCTGGCTTATCACATAAAATCCCAGTAAAATACATTTAAGTTTGTTGCTCTAACGTGAAAAATGTGGAAACGTTCATGGAGTATGAATATTTTTTCACAACACTGTGGGTATATACAGTATATATACAGTTGAAACCAGAAGTTTACATACACTATATAAATAGTCACATCTGCATGTTTTTCTCACTATCTGAGGCCCCTTTTACACGTCCGTGAAAATCACCCATGTGTTTCACGGACGTGTCAAAGGTGCGTTTTCCCCTCCATGAGCCTGGTTTATGGCACTACATGTGTTCTCCGTGTGTTATCCCTGATAACACACGGAAAACGAGAACTTTCAACTCGCCTGTCCCTGGTATCACTGTCCATGGTGCTGAACTTTGGTCTCCGGTCCTGCCAACTCCCCGCTGCTGCTGCTTCCGGCCGCAGTGAAGTGAATACTAAATGAGCATAATGAGCGGCGGTCGGCAGCAAGTGACAGCAGCGGCAGAGACAGGAGGGCTGGAGAAGGTGAGTAAAGATTTGTTATTTTTTTCTCTGACATGTGAGTTTTCTCTGGCGCGTGTCACACGGGACCGCATCCACACTACATCCGTGTGGTCCGTATGCGGGCCGTGTGACACCCGTGATGCCGGAGAGAAAGTGGACATGTCTACGTGTGGAACACACGGACACGCGTATGCTCCACACGTACACACGTTCCATGGCAAAACATGCACATGTGCTCAGACACATTGATTTTAATGGGTCTACGTGTGCCCGTGTCTCCAGTACGTGCAGGAACGGACCTAACACGTACCGGAGACACGTGCGTGTGAAGGGGGCCTGACATGAAGTCAGAATAAACCTTTCCCATAGTATGTTAATTAGGAACCAAAATGATTTATTTTTGCCAAATGCCAGAATAATGAGAGAAAGAGAGAGAATTTTTAAGCTACTTTCTGCAAAGTCAAAAGTTTACATACTTTAAGTGTACTATGCCTTTAAACAACATGGAACAGCCCATATAATGATGTCATCTCTTTGGAAGCTTCTGATAGGTTTATTGACACATCTGAGTTAATTAGACACACACCAGTGGATGTATTTTAATGCACACTTGAAACACACTGTTTCTTAGTGTAGCATCATGGAAAACAAAAGAAATCAGCCAAGATCTCAGGAAGAGAATTGTGGACTTGTACTAGGAGATGACTGCTATCACTACTAGGCTGATTATTGGGCGCTTTATAGTGAATATATAGTATATAAACACCCAATTCCAATGCAAGGAATATACTTTATGGCAAGTTCTACAATAACCTAAGAAAAATTATCAGCCACAACCATTTGTTCATACAGGCAAATTAAGCACCTGTTCCTGGCTTTACAAGGCTTCAGGGATTCAGTTTATTGAGTAAAAGGAATTAATATATTACATTTTATATATTTCAGTTAAAAAGTTGGTAGTGCTTATAAAAATATACAAACAATATTACAAAGGGGAGAAAACAATTTAGTGTATACAGTTAAATAAAAATGATAAAGAAAAGTACGTGACCAGTGAAATATGGAACAACTCTCCAGTGAGCTGTACCTTCCAGGCTGAACAAAGACGTCAACTCAGAATCTGTATTTATTAAACAACAGTCACTCCCACATACCTCCCCTTGGTGACCTCAGATGGGGATTACCAATTGGGCTGCAGTTCGGGGTTTAAAAATTATACGTTTACCGATCTTCAGGTTATCTGCCCCCCCCCTGAAGGTCCCAGGTGAAAGATATTATTGCCATATTTCCAACCATGATTTTAGCTTTCCATAGATATGAAACATGGATTATACCATGAATCTGGCTGAAACTAATTTGAGGCTGATAAGCAGCCCGCACTGCAAGAATATGCATTTGGTTCACCTCAGGATCACAATGTTGAAAAAGTGTCTCCCAGAACTGTAGAACATATGCCTGTCACCAAAACCCAAACTGTCAAATAAAAAAATTAAAATCCAGAAGGCATTTCCGATTAGAGGACATATCCACCTCCCACATGGAACATATTGATTAGTTTATAATTGGGGAAGAGAGAGGGAAAGCTGACACTTCATGTTCATTGAAGTAAGACCTCCTGGTGTAGAGAGGTAACTGCTATCCAGCAGATGTACCAATTCAGATACAAAGTCTGGGATCTATATACCCAGTGATTAAAAAGTGTCAAATGCTTCTCCTCTGAAGTCAGCTCTGCTGAGTTTCAAAAGATTAACCCATACTGTTGGACATTGTTGCTCCGTGATTAATATTTGGATTTGAATTGATCTGATATTTATAGGAGGTAAATTTTCAGCATCTTGATCATGAGAGTGGGAACATGTATATTTTTTTCATAATGGTATGGCCTGAGAATGATTTCCAAATGAATATCAGACAGATGGATGACAATACATTGTCATGGCCAAAAGTGTTGGCACCCTTGAAAATGTTCCAGAAAATTAAGTATTTCTCCCAGAAAATTATTCCAATTTCACATGCAATACACACAAAAGAAATTAACATGTGTATAACAAAATGTGTGAAAAGGCAAATTGGAAATAATTTCACACATAACCTCAAAAATGGGCCAGACAAAATTGTTGGTAACTTTTCAATATTGTGGGCAAACAACCTTCCTTCGATCATGTGAGGCTCATTTCATTCAAACTCACCTGTGGCAAGTAACAGGTGTGGGAAATAAAAACAGAAGTTGACTCAATCGTTGCATTGTGTGTCTGTATGCGCCACATTAAGCATGGAGAACAGAAAGAGGAGAATAGAACTGTCTAAGGTCTTGAGAATCAAAATTGTTGAAAATATCGTCAATCTCGAGTTACAAGTCCATCTTCAAAGATGTAGATGTTTCTTTGTCCATGGTGAGCAAAATAATCAAGAAATTTAAAACTCATGCTAGTGTAGCTAAACTCCCTGGACATGGACGGCAGAAAAATTGATTAAAGGTTGCAATGCAGGATAGCCTTTAGGTAAATAATCAGCCTTAATTAAATTCCAAAGAAATTCAAGCTGTCCTGTGGGTTCAAGGTGAATCAGTCTCAGAAGGAACTATCAGTAAATATTTGAATGAAAGGAAACGCTCTCTCAGTAGACCCAGGAGGACCTCACTGCTGACACAGAGATATAAAAAAGCTATACTGCAGTTTGCTAAAATGTACTTGACTAAGCCAAAATCCTTCTGAGAAAGTGTCTTGTGAACAATAGAGACCACGATAGAGCTTTTGGTAAAGCACATTGTGATGACTAAACGTCTGGCCACTTGTGTGGGAGGTAAACTGTTCTTAATTACGCCAGATGTATTGTTCCTTTGTTTAGTAGTAATTTTTTCATGTCAGACTGAGCGGAGCCCTATTATTTGTTAAATGTGCACTGCCTGGTTAAATGTGGATTGCTTCAGCCCCTTTGACTACATCAATCAGAGGAAAATTATGCTGTTGGATGGATTGAACTAGCAACCAATGAGAGAACAGCTATCTCCCACCAATTCTGTAAGACACAATACCTGAAATGAGAACTGAATGGTAGAAAAGGGGCTTTACTCCAGTCACCACATTTATATTCTACAAGACTTCAATCTAGGCTCCACAGTCCCAGCTGGAGGATCACAGAACTGCTTCACTTCATTCATTGTTCAGGACTTCAGCCAAGGATTTATGGTTCAAGCTGAAGGATCACAGAACTGCTTCACTGCTCAATGCTGATGTCAGGATTCATGTTTATCTCTGCTGTTGTAGAATTGTCATTGGTGCCTGTTTTGGCTTTCGCTGTTTTCCGGAGCATGACCACTGGGAGGAGCCTATCCCTCCATGCCTCGTTTCCGGGATCATGGCGTCTTTTTATGATCTCATTTCCATTGGGTTGGCACCAGTTATAGTTCTGCTCTGCAGTGTGTTTGCTGGTCATGAGGAAAAGTCTCTTGAGTTTATTTCTTTACCTTCTTCTTTTAATGTCTTTCAGGTTCCCATTTGTGGACTATGTCATATTCAGTGGCGTACTTCGGAGCTGTATGGCTTTTTTCTTTTATATATATATAAATTTGTGAATCAAGGCAAGAGTCAGGGAGTGTTTTACAAAATTATTTATGTGTGTATTTTTTACTTTTTTTAATTACTGGGTTAGTAATGTCTAATGTAATGCACTACTTCTGAGGCAGCTGATATTTTTAGGTTGTGAAGAGCCCAATAACCATGGACCTTCCAAGCCTGATAATACCAGCCCGCAGCTGTCTGTTTACCTTGGCTGTTTATCAAAAATAGGGGTGAGCCCAAGGCATTTTTTTCTAAATGATTTATTTATTGGGTTAAACAAGGCTAAGAACACCCTTTAATGCCACATCAAAAGGACTAAATGGTGCCAATGTATAAATCCTTCTCTAATCTAAGTTCTCCCTCCTACACTAAAGGCCCTGTCACACACAGAGATAAATCTGCGGCAGATCTGTGGTTGCAGTGAAATTGTGGACAATCAGTGACAGGTTTGTGGTTGTGTACAAATGGAACAATATGTCCATGATTTCACTGCAACCACAGATCTGCCAAAGATGTATCTCTTTGTGTGACAGGGCCTTAACTCTCCCTGAACTACTCGGTGTAGTAACAAGCATGTCCGAACACCCCGATGCTTGATCGAGTATCGAGCAGTGCCCAGCATGCTCGTGCAGTGCCCCTGAAGCCATCAGGGAGCTACAAGGTACTGCATCCCCACCAGGATGAAGGGCCTACCCCCAAGGGACCGAGAAGTCCAGTGTCGGTAACAACCAAACACTCCAGATAATCCCTGTTTTCCCCAAAAATTCCCCATTTACTGGTACCAGGCTAGGGTTTAACCAGTTGATGGTCGCCTAGAGGTGGAGCTAATCAAGTCCACTAGACGACCAGGTGGGAGTGGCAGACAATGGACAGACAATTAGTAGTGAGTTAGTGACAGTGAGAGAGAGAGGAAGGACTGTCAAGAGTGTGACGGTAACCTGAGCGCCCAGGCGGTTAGTTGCTGGTGGAGTACTCCCGGAACTACGCACCAACGGGGTACAGACTCCTAGGTCAGGCAAATGCTCCAGACAGACCTGATAAAATCTGCACAGTGAGGGGACCATCAAGGACCTCACTGACCTTGAAGTTCGGGACACAGTAGCAACGTGAAAAATGAGAACAGGACCAAAGACTCCAACCCCACAGGGTTCACGCTACCGTCATACGGACTGCTATAAGAGACAACCAGGAGGGGACCCCCCAGCCGCTTTAAGCCACGGGGACCCACCAACCAAAGACAGGTGCAGGGGAAAGAAGCCACCAGGTCACTAAACCAGCACTGGGACAAAGGGGACCTGCAGTTGAGACCAGCCAGCCTCAGGTGACCAGTACCAGCTTGCAGTGAGTAAAAGAACCAGTTACACTGAATCCCCTTGTGTGGCCTAACTTCTTTCAACACCCATCTCCATCGCCTATCCTCTGGGGCCTGGCCCTGCTTGCGGAGGGCCTAACATTAAGGCTGCCACTAGCACCAGCCCCAGTAGTGAAAACTGTGCAGTCGCGGCTTCTTCCTCATAGTCAAGTGGCATCACGTGTGAACATTATTCAAATCCCCTGTAAATAGTCCCCCCTTTTGAAAAGCACTCAGGGCACGGGACCAGGCAACGGCTACCAAAGTGACATTCCCCAATTATACGCCTCCTGGGACCAAGTACCCCATAACTCTGGGCGACACACTCGTGTATCACTAATATTGAGCAGAATTAATTTCAGCCTATTATTAAGTCCTTATGACCAGTCAAGGTCTCTCATGTGGCCCCTCTGGAAAATTAAGTGCTCAACTATGGTTTAGATCATGGGTCCCCAATCCCAGTCCTCAAGGGCCGCCAACAGTGCATGTTTTCAGGATTTCCTTAGTATTGCACAGGTGATAATTTAATCACCTGCACAGTTGATGATTCCAACACCCATGCAATGCTAAGGAAATCCTGAAAACATGCACTGTTGGCGGCCCTCAAGGACTGTAGTTGGGGAACCCTGGTTTAGATCATTGCATATTCATGTGTTTGAAAGCATCAGTCAAAGTCCAAACTCAAATACCAATGAGAATCTGTGACAAGACTTGAAAATTGCTGTTGAACAGATGCTCCCCATCCAATCTCACTGAGCTAGAGCTATTTTGCAAAAAAGAATGGGTAAAAATTTCAGCCTCCAGATGTTCAAAGCTGGTAGAGATATACCCCCAAAAGACTTGCAGCAGCAATTGTAGCAAAATGTTATCCTACAATGTATTGTCTCAGGGGGTTGAATACAAATGCACATCACAATTTTTCAGTTATATTTTTTAAACATTTAGAAAACCATGTATCATTTTCTTTATACTTCATAAATACTTTTTTACTGTTTGCTGGCTTATCACATAAAATCCCAGTAAAATACATTTAAGTTTGTTGCTCTAACGTGAAAAATGTGGAAACGTTCATGGAGTATGAATATTTTTTCACAACACTGTGGGTATATACAGTATATATACAGTTGAAACCAGAAGTTTACATACACTATATAAATAGTCACATCTGCATGTTTTTCTCACTATCTGAGGCCCCTTTTACACGTCCGTGAAAATCAGCCATGTGTTTCACGGATGTGTCAAAGGTGCGTTTTCCCCTCCATGAGCCTGGTTTATGGCACTACATGTGTTCTCCGTGTGTTATCCCTGATAACACACGGAAAACGAGAACTTTCAACTCGCCTGTCCCTGGTATCACTGTCCATGGTGCTGAACTTTGGTCTCCGGTCCTGCCAACTCCCCGCTGCTGCTGCTTCCGGCCGCAGTGAAGTGAATACTAAATGAGCATAATGAGCGGCGGTCGGCAGCAAGTGACAGCAGCGGCAGAGACAGGAGGGCTGGAGAAGGTGAGTAAAGATTTGTTATTTTTTTCTCTGACATGTGAGTTTTCTCCGGCGCGTGTCACACGGGACCGCATCCACACTACATCCGTGTGGTCCGTCTGCGGGCCGTGTGACACCCGTGATGCCGGAGAGAAAGTGGACATGTCTACGTGTGGAACACACGGACACGCGTATGCTCCACACGTACACACGTTCCATGGCAAAACACGCACATGTGCTCAGACCCATTGATTTTAATGGGTCTACGTGTGCCCGTGTCTCCGGTACGTGCAGGAACGGACCTAACACGTACCGGAGACACGTGCGTGTGAAGGGGGCCTGATATGAAGTCAGAATAAACCTTTCCCATAGTATGTTAATTAGGAACCAAAATGATTTATTTTTGCCAAATGCCAGAATAATGAGAGAAAGAGAGAGAATTTTTAAGCTACTTTCTGCAAAGTCAAAAGTTTACATACTTTAAGTGTACTATGCCTTTAACCCCTTAACGACCTTTGACGTACTGAGTACGTCATGGTGACATGGTGCTAAACGACCCATGACGTACTCAGTACGTCATGGCGAAATCGCGGTCCCGGAGCCCCGGGGAGTGAAATTTGTTTAATTAAACGGTAGATTCGGGAAGGAGGGGACCTCTGCCTGACCTCAGGAGGGGTGGTGCCTCCTCCCCGAACCTACAGAGCCTGTGATTGGCTGACGAACGCCGCTCAGCCAATTACAGCCACTGTAATGTTCCAGCCATTGAAAATGGCTGGAACATTGAAATCCAGCCCTAATCAGTGCTGCTGTAGCACTGGCCATTGGCTGGAGCTGGGTGATCGATGCTTCACCCGCTCCCAGCTCTGATTTGAGAGACCGGTCTTGTGACCGCTCTCTCCAATCAATGTCGATCTGCGGCCTGTGACCGTCCCTGGAAGCCGAGGAGAGCACTAAGTTGCTGTCCCCGCCGCCCGCCCCTGTCCCCGATCGCCCCGCCGCTGCTCCCGATCCACCGCTGTCCCCGCCGCTGTCTCCGATCGACCCGCCGCTGCTCCCGATCCACCGCTGTCCCCGGCGCCACGCTCCTGATCCACCGCTGTCCCCGGCACCATGCTCCCGCTCCACCACTGTCCCCCGCCGCTGCTCCCGATGCACCGCTGTCCCCGCCGCTGTCTCCGATCGCCCCGCCGCTGCTCCCGCTCTACCGCTGTCCCCGCCGCTGCTCCCGATGCACCGCTGTCCCCGCCGCTGCTCCCGATGCACCGCTGTCCACGCCGCTGTCTCCGATCGCCCCGCCGCTGCTCCCGCTCCACCGCTGTCCCCGCCGCTGCTCCCGATGCACCGCTGTCCCCGCCGCTGTCTCCGATCGCCCCGCCGCTGCTCCCGCTCCATCGCTGTCCCCGCCGATGCTCCCGATGCACCGCTGTCCCCGCCGCTGTCTCCGATCGCCCCGCCGCTGCTCCCTCTTCACCGCTGTCCCCGCCGCTGCTCCCGATGCACCGCTGTCCCCGCCGCTGCTCCCGATGCACCGCTGTCCCCGCCGCTGTCTCCGATCGCCCCGCCGCTGCTCCCGCTCCACCGCTGTCCCTGCCGCTGCTCCCGATGCACCGCTGTCCCCACCGCTGTCTCCGATCGCCCCGCCGCTGCTCCCGCTTCACCGCTGTCCCCGCCGCTGCTCCCGATGCACCGCTGTCCCCGCCGCTGTCTCCGATCGCCCCGCCGCTGCTCCCGCTTCACCGCTGTCCCCGCTGCTGCTTCCGATGCACCGCTGTCCCCGCCGCTGTCTCCGATCGCCCCGCCGCTGCTCCCGATCCACCGCTGTCCCCGGCGCCATGCTCCCGATCCACCGCTGTCCCCGGCGCCATGCTCCCGATCCACCGCTGTCCCCGCCGCCGCTCCCGATCCACCACTGTCCCCGGCGCCATGCTCCCGCTCCACCGCTGTCCCCGCCGCCGCTCCCGATCCACCGCTGTCCCCGCCGCCATGCTCGCCACTGTCCCCGCCGCCATCGCACCCACCTTTTTCAGCCGCTGCTGCCCCCGAATCGGCCCCCACTGTTCCCGATCGGCGGCCGCCGCCGCCTCCTTCATCGGCTGCCCCTTCTCCATCACCACACCTCCTATCCCTCCATGTGCTGCAAGCCACCCTCCCCCCACGTGGGGGGAGGGTTGCTTGCAGCACATGTGGGGGGATGGTGGCTGGCTGGCAGCACATGTGGGGGGAGGGTGGCTTGCAGCACATGTGGGGGGAGGGTGGCTGGCTTGCAGCACATGTGCTGCAAGCCACCCTCCCCCCCACATGTGCTGCAAGCCACCCTCCCCCAACATGTGCTGCAAGCCAGCCACCCTCTACCTACATGTGCTGCAAGCCAGCCACCCTCCCCCCACATGTGCTGCAAGCCAGCCACCCTCCCCCCACATGTGCTGCAAGCCACCCTCCCCCCACATGTGCTGCAAGCCACCCTCCCCCCACATGTGCTGCAAGCCACCCTCCCCCTACATGTGCTGCAAGCCACCCTCCCCCTACATGTGCTGCAAGCCACCCTCCCCCCGGGGCCCCCCCTCCTCCATGTGCCATCTCTCTCTCCCATCAGACTCTGCCCCCCTCCCTGATCTGCTGCCTGCTCTCTCCCATTTTCCATCTACTGCCCCCTCTCTTCCTCCTCGATCTGTTGCCTCCTTCATCTGCTGCCTCTTCTGTCTGCTGTGATCCTGCTGCCTAGATCCATCCTGTAAGGTAGGTATCCCCATCTCACCTCCCCCCCCCATCCTCTGCCGCTCCTCCATCCGCTGCGCCATTTCCCATCATCCATCCGCTGCGCCCTTTCCCATCCTCTGCCGCTCCTCCACCCGCTGCGCCCTTTCCCATCTTCCATCCGCTGCACCCTTTCTCATCTGCCGCCCCGCCCTCTCGCATCGCATTATCCAGCGCAGTTGCTCGCTTCCAGACTGCAGTGGATGATGCGATGCGAGACTCGTGCATTGCTCTCACGTTTGGCACTGGTCTTAGTGGCAGGCGCTCATTTTTTTTTTTTTTTTTTTACTGATGTCTGTATTTTTTATTTCGCCAAACTAATTTTTTTTGTATGGGGGGGGGTCTAGTTTCCAAAATGGGATCACATGTGGGGGAGCTCCATTGTTTAGGCACCTCAGGGGGTCTCCAAATGAAACATGGCGTCTGCTAATAATTCCAATCAATTTTACTGTGAAATGGCGCTCCTTCTCTTCTGAGCCCCGCCGTACGCCCAAACAATTGATTTCCACCACATATAAGGTATCGTCGTACTCAGGAGAAATTGCACAATACATTTTATGGTGCATTTTTTCCTGATACCCTTGTGGAAAAAAGCTACCTGTTTGAAAAAACAATTTTGTGGTAAAAAAAAGAATAAAATATTTTCACGGCTGAACATTACAAACGTTTGTGAAGCCTCCAGGGGTTCAAAGTGCTCACTAAACAGCTAGATAAATTCCATGAGGGGTCTAGTTTCCAAAATGGGGTCAATTGTGGGGGAGCTCCATTGTTTAGGCACTTCAGGGGGGTCTCCAAACACAACATGGCGTCCGCTAATAATTCCAACTAATTTTGCTGTGAAATGGCGCTCCTTGCCTTCCGAGTCCTGCCGTGCGCCCAAACATTTGATTTCCACCACATATGGGGTATCTGCGTAATATACATTTTATGGTGCATTTTTTCCTGATACCCTTGTGATAAAAAAAGCTACCTGGTTGAAGCAACAGTTTTGTGGTAAAAAAAGTTTTTTTCTTTTCACGGCTCAACGTTATAAACTTCTGTGAAGCCCCCAGGGGTTCAAAGTGCACATCAAACATCTAGAAAAAATATTTGAGGGCTCTAGTTTCCAAAATGGGGTCACTTATGGGGGAGCTCCATTGTCCATTGTTTAGACACCTCGGGGAGTCTTCAAACCCGACATGGCGTCCGCTAATGAGTGCAGCTAATTTTGCACTCAAAAATTCAAATGGCGCTCCTTGCCTTCCGAGTCCTGCTGTGTGCCCAAACATTTGATTACCACCACATATGAGGTATCTGCGTACTCAGGAGAAAATGCACAATACATTTTATGGTCCATTTTTTCCTGATACCCTTGTGATAAAAAAAGCTACCTGGTTGAAGCAACAGTTTTGTGGTAAAAAAATTTTTTTTTCTTTTCACGGCTCAACGTTATAAACTTCTGTGAAGCCCCCAGGGGTTCAAAGTGCACATCAAACATCTAGAAAAAATATTTGAGGGCTCTAGTTTCCAAAATGGGGTCATTTGTGGGGGAGCTCTATTGTTTAGGCACCTCAGGGAGTCTTCAAACCCGACATGGTGTCCGCTAATGAGTGCAGCTAATTTTGCACTAAAAAATTCAAATGGCGCTCCTTGCCTTCCGAGTCCTGCTGTGTGCCCAAACATTTGATTACCACCACATATGGGGTATCTGCGTACTCAGGAGAAAATGCACAATACATTTTATGGTGCATTTTTTCCTGATACCCTTGTGATAAAAAAAGCTACCTGGTTGAAGCAACAGTTTTGTGGTAAAAAAAGTTTTTTTCTTTTCACGGCTCAACGTTATAAACTTCTCTGAAGCCCCCAGGGGTTCAAAGTGCACATCAAACATCTAGAAAAAATATTTGAGGGCTCTAGTTTCCAAAATGGGGTCACTTATGGGGGAGCTCCATTGTTTAGGCACCTCGGGGAGTCTTCAAACCCGACATGGCGTCCGCTAATGAGTGCAGCTAATTTTGCACTCAAAAATTCAAATGGCGCTCCTTGCCTTCCGAGTCCTGCTGTGTTCCCAAACATTTGATTACCACCACATATGAGGTATCTGCGTACTCAGGAGAAAATGCACAATACATTTTATGGTCCATTTTTTCCTGATACCCTTGTGATAAAAAAAGCTACCTGGTTGAAGCAACAGTTTTGTGGTAAAAAAATTTTTTTTTCTTTTCACGGCTCAACGTTATAAACGTCTGTGAAGCCCCCAGGGGTTCAAAGTGCACATCAAACATCTATAAAAAATATTTGAGGGCTCTAGTTTCCAAAATGGGGTCATTTGTGGGGGAGCTCTATTTTTTAGGCACCTCAGGGAGTCTTCAAACCCGACATGGTGTCCGCTAATGAGTGCAGCTAATTTTGCACTAAAAAATTCAAATGGCGCTCCTTGCCTTCCGAGTCCTGCTGTGTGCCCAAACATTTGATTACCACCACATATGGGGTATCTGCGTACTCAGGAGAAAATGCACGATACATTTTATGATGCATTTTTCCTGATACCCTTGTGAAAATACTAATTTTTATGGCTAAAGTAACATTTTTGTGTTAAAAAAGTAACATTTTCATTTTTTCGTCTACATTGCTTTGGTTGCTGTGAAGCTCCTAAAGGGTTAATAAACTTCTTGGATGTGGTTTTGAGCAGAGTGAGAGGTGCAGATTTTAGAATTGGGTCACTTTTGGGTATTTTCTGTCGCCTAGGTTTCTCAAATCACTCCAAATGTGATGTGGTACCTAAAAAATTTTTTTTTGTAAATTTTGTTAGAAAAATGAGAAATTGGTGATAAACTTTGAACCCTTCTAACTTCCTAACGGAAATTTTTTTTTTTCAAAAATTGCACTGGTGTAAAGTACACATGTGGGAAATGTTATTTAGTAACTTTTTTGTTTGACATATCTCTCAGATTTATGGGCATAAAATTTCAAATTTTGAAAATTGCAAAATTTTCAAAATTTACGCCAAATTTCCGAAATTTTCACAAATAAACGCAAAACATATCGGCCTAAATTTACCACTGACATGAAGTACAATATGTCACAAAAAAACAATCTCAGAATCGCCAGGATCCGTTGAAGTGTTCCAGAGTTATAACCTGTCAAAGTGACACTGGTCAAAATTGCAAAAAATGGCCGGGTCTTTAAGGTGAAAACAGGCTGGGGGCTGAAGGGGTTAAACAACATGGAACAGCCCATATAATGATGTCATCTCTTTGGAAGCTTCTGATAGGTTTATTGACACCATCTGAGTTAATTAGACACACACCAGTGGATGTATTTTAATGCACACTTGAAACACACTGTTTCTTAGTGTAGCATCATGGAAAACTCAAAAGAATTCAGCCAAGATCTCAGGAAGTGAATTGTGGACTTGTACTAGGAGATGACTGCTATCACTACTAGGCTGATTATTGGGCGCTTTATAGTGAACATATAGTATATAAACACCCAATTCCAATGCAAGGTGTTACATCTCGTGGCTCTCCTGAGGCAAGGACTGAGGCAGTCTCCCATTCCTTGCCTGCCATGAGCACTCCTGCTCAGCAGCGCCAAAGGTCTGCCAGACTGCGCAGTGTGCAGGAGATACCTTCTCCGAGAGGCAGCAGAAGGGTGACACCTAGTGGTTCTCCTGTTACAAGGAGTGAAGCGGTCTCCCATTCCTGGCCTGCCGCAGACTCTCCTGCTCAGCGGCCCCGAAGGTCTGCGAGGCTGCACAATGTGCAGAGGTTTACTGCTAGGGGAAGCAATGAGATTCCCGTTATCTCTCCACATTGTGAGACCGAGGATCCCGCCTCTATTTCCCAGATGCAGGAGGGTGAGCATGTGCAATGCGTGGTGGGTCCTGATTCGCTCACTGACGTCACACGGCTTGATGACAAGGCTGGTGACGTGGTGAATCCTGACTGGCCAGGCTGGGACGTCGTGGACCCTGATTGGGTCAAGTCCGTCATCTCGGCCTCGCGCCCGCCCTCGGGTGGAGCTGCACCTCCTTAAAAGCTCCCCCTGCCATCATGGCGGCGCGCGACCGTCCTTCTATGTTTGGATGTCTGGCAGCGTGCTGCCACGCCACTGCTCAGGCATTACTGTCTCTTGTGGGCTTGGCCCTTGCTGCTCCGGCAGTACCTCGTTTGCAGGCCGTGTTCCTGCCTTGCTGCTCCGGCAGTACCCCCGTCAACAGGCCGTGTTCCTGTCCCAGGTGAGCTCCTCAAGTCTCCATTGGACTCACCTGGTTATTGAAAGCACACGTGCGTGGGCACCTCTGTGCTACCCTCGTGCCATATTCTCGTGACTTCCACTGGCACACGTGCGTGGGCACCTCTGTGCTTCCCCGTGCAACAGGTACACCGAGCCGTGAGATCTGTGCCATACAACCCTCACGGGTTAGGGCAGATCGGTGTACATAGATCGTCTGTGACATTCCAGACGATCGCTAGCAGCAACCCGCTCACTCTTCACCCACCATAGCGGCGGTCCCTTACACCGCACAGTGGACCTTGACCGGCGGAAGCAGTCCATTTCCCATCTTGGCACGCTTCCCCGGGTCCCCCTCGTAACATTACGGTCGTGCCAAAGGTCTGGCTATGGCTGAAGAGCAGCAGCAGTTGCTGCGTTATGTGCAGCAGTTGGAGTCACGATTGGCAGCAGTGGAGCAGTCTTCCTCCGATAAGACTACTCTGACGACAGTCGCCACCCAGGCGGCTACCCAGGCTGTGCTATTGGGCGGAAGGTCTCCTCGCCTTGCGCTTCCAGAGCGCTTTAGCGGCAACAGCTCTGAGTGCCGTGGTTTTATAAACCAGGTTACCACCTACTTAGAGCTGTCCGCGACTCTTTACGCTACCGAGAAGGCGAAGGTAGCCTTCGTCCAGTCCCTGCTCACAGGGAGAGCGCTGAAGTGGTCCACGCCGTTGTGGGAGCGCGGAGATCGTGTGGTGAATAACTTAGCAGCTTATCTTGGGGCCATGAGAATGGTGTTCCTCGGGCCTCAAGTCACCCATGATTCCGCGCTGCGCCTCCTATGACTTCGGCACGGGTCTGCTTCAGTCGGGGACTTTGCTGTACACTTTAGGACACTGGCCGCAGAGCTGGACTGGCCGGATAAGGTCCTTGTCCCTGTGTTTTGGGAGGGCCTGGCAGGGTTTGTCAAAGACGCACTGGCCACACGTGAGGTGCCTGCCACTTTAGAGTCCTTGATTCAGGTTGCCTCTCGCATAGACATCCGCCAGGCGGAGCGAAGGCTCGAGGTCTCTTCAGCAGCCACGTCTTCTCGGCCTAAAAAGCGTCTGACTCCCGTCTTCCATCAGACAGGTCCCCCAGCCAGTCCTGTAGGCGACTCCGTGGAGTCAATGGAGGTGTCCAAGGTGGTCTCCTCTGCCCCAGGTTCTCGGTCTTGTGTCATCTGCTTTTCCTGTGGGCAGAGGGGACACATAGCTACCCGATGTCCCAAACCGTCGGGAAAAGACAGCGTCTAGTTTCTATCAGAGGGGGGACTCTAGACGCTACTTCTCCCTTTAGGTTGACTATCAGCGCCCAGTTGCAGTTCGGCACTACTCTCTTCTCTGCCCTGGCTTGCTTGGACTCAGGCGCTGAAGGCAATTTCATCTCGACCTCCCTGGCAACCCGATACTCAGTTCCCCTGGTTCTGTTGCCCAAGCCACTCAGGGTCCGGGTAGTCGACGGGTCCATACTACTCGATCCTATCACCCAGATCACCATCCCTCTCAGGATGGATGTACCACCGGGACACCATGAGCAGGTGTCCTTCCTGGTGCTTCCAGGGGGGACGGATGAGATCCTACTGGGCCTTTCCTGGTTGAAACAGCATGCTCCTATACTCAACTGGGCAACAGGGGAGATCTCATCCTGGGCAGGATCCTGTAGAGAGCACCTCGTGACTACCAAACCACCCGCTACCATTAGGTCGGTTGGGTCCTCAGGGAATACTGAGGGGCCGGGTTTACTGACACCTTATGAGGCCTACAGGGATGTCTTTTCCAAAAGGGCCGCAGATACTCTTCCTCCCCACCGGCCATATGATTGCCGAATAGACCTGAAGCCAGGCTCCGAGCCCCCTAGGGGCAGAGTGTATCCACTCTCTGCTCCAGAGACGGAGGCTATGTCCAAATATATTCAGGACAGCCTGGCGAAGGGGTTCATTCGCAAGTCCATTTCACCGGCTGGTGCAGGGTTCTTTTTTGTGCAGAAGAAGGAAGGGGATCTGCGCCCCTGTATCGATTACAGGGGATTAAATGCAATCACAATCAAGAACAAATACCCTTTGCCCCTCATTACTGAGCTATTTGATCGATTCCGCGGGGCAAAGGTCTTCACAAAGCTGGATCTACGCGGGGCGTATAATCTAGTGCGAGTCCGAAAGGGCGATGAGTGGAAGACCGCCTTTAACACCAGGGACGGTCACTACGAGTATCTAGTAATGCCCTTCGGACTCTGCAATGCCCCCGCCGTATTTCAAGACTTTGTGAATGACATTTTCCGGGATTTGTATCTTTCCGTGGTTGCATACCTGGATGACATTCTTATCTTCTCCCCCGATCTTACCACCCATCGGAGGGATGTCATCCGAGTACTTAAGAGGCTCCGCACCCATTCGTTATATGCTAAGCTGGAAAAGTGCGTTTTTGAACAGGAATCCTTGCCGTTCCTGGGGTACATAGTGTCCAGTCAGGGGTTAGCAATGGATCCGGGGAAGTTGGAGACAGTGATGAACTGGCCTGAGCCCCGCTCGCTGAAGGCGATCCAGCGATTCTTGGGGTTTATCAATTATTATCGCCAGTTCATTCCCAACTTCTCGACGGTGGCAGCACCCATCATTGCCCTTACCCGCAAGGGCGCTAATCCCAAAGCATGGACACGGGAAACGGTAGAGGCATTTCACACTCTCAAAACTCACTTCTCCAGAGCTCCCATCCTTCATCGTCCAGACATCTCCAAACCCTTCCTACTGGAGGTAGACGCCTCTTCGGTCGGTGCAGGTGCAGTCCTGTACCAGAAAAACGAACGAGGAAGGAAACATCCGTGTTTCTTTTTCTCCAAGACCTTTTCTCCGGCCGAGAGGAACTACTCCATAGGGAATAGGGAGTTACTGGCGATGAAACTAGCATTCCAGGAATGGCGGCATCTCCTGGAGGGTGCGAAGCATCCATTTGAGGTTTTTTCTGGACAGCTTGAGGATGGTCACTCCCACTTCTTTGGACCAGGTGCCACCTGGCAAAACCCTCGTTCCCCCTGAACTACGGAACGAGGTGCTATCGTGGGCCCATGCCTCCAAGGTCGGGGGTCACTTCGGGGTCAAAAGGACCAGAGACCTGGTGACCAGGCATTATTGGTGGCCGAGACTACCCCAGGACATACAGGAATATGTGGGAGCCTGTATGTCGTGTGCTCGGAATAAGCCGTCCCGGCAGAGACCGGCAGGTCTTCTTCACCCACTGCCAGTGCCGGATCGTCCCTGGGAAGTAGTGGGGATGGACTTCCTGGGAGATCTGCCCAAGTCAGCAGGGCACAGGGTCGTATGGGTCATCACGGACCACTTCTCTAAAATGGTCCACTTGGTGCCTCTCCCACGACTCCCGACGTCACGTGCTCTCGCCACCTTGTTCATTCGGCATGTATTTAGGTTGCATGGCATGCCTGACAAGGTGGTGAGCGACCGGGGTCCCCAGTTCGCGTCTCGCTTCTGGAGAGAGCTCTGTAAGCTCCTGCAGATTGAGCTGAACATCTCCTCCGCATACCATCCCGAGACCAATGGACTAGTGGAGAGGACTAATCAGACCTGGTAACTTACCTCCGCCATTTTATCTCCGCGCACCACGACAACTGGGCTAACCTCCTTCCTTGGGCCGAATTTGCCATTAACAATTCGGTCCATGAATCCTCTGGCCAGACTCCGTTTCTACTCAATAACGGACAACATCCCAGAATCCCGGTTCCGATGCCCATTACGTCACCCGATACTAGAGTGGAGGATTGGGCGACCAAGGCCCGGGAGATCTGGGATGACACCCAAGAGGCTCTTAAAAGGGCTAAAGACCGGATGGTGACAACGGCTGATGTTCGCCGCCGCCCTGCACCATCCTTCGCCCCTGGTGACCTAGTATGGCTGTCCTCTAAGAATGTTAACCTACGGGTACAGGCAGCCAAATTCGCCCCTAGGTATCTGGGTCCGTTTAAAGTACTACAGCAGGTAAACCCAGTGGCATATCGACTCCAGCTCCCTCCACGCTGGGCTATAGCCAACACCTTTCACGTGTCCCTCCTGAAACCCGTACGACTTAATAAATTCTTGGGGTCCCTGCCGGCTTAAACCGACTCCCCATCCGACGACCCTGAGGTGGCAAAACTTGTGGAGACAAAAGTCATACAGGGCAAGAGGTACTACCTCGTGGAGTGGGCCGGCCGTGGTCCGGAGCATAGATCCTGGGAGTTGGAGGATCATATCCGCGCCCCGGGTTTGATAGCGGCCTTCGAGCACGGACAGGGGGGGGGGCCTAGACGGGGGGGTAATGTTACATCTCGTGGCTCTCCTGAGGCAAGGACTGAGGCAGTCTCCCATTCCTTGCCTGCCACGAGCACTCCTGCTCAGCAGCGCCGAAGGTCTGCCAGACTGCGCCGTGTGCAGGAGATACCTTCTCAGAGAGGCAGCAGAAGGGTGACACCTAGTGGTTCTCCTGTTACAAGGAGTGAAGCGGTCTCCCATTCCTGGCCTGCCGCAGACTCTCCTGCTCAGCGGCCCCGAAGGTCTGCGAGGCTGCGCAATGTGCAGAGGTTTACTGCTCAGGGAAGCAGTGAGATTCCCGTTATCTCTCCACATTGTGAGACCGAGGATCCCGCCTCTATTTCCCAGAGGCAGGAGGGTGAGCATGTGCAATGCGTGGTGGGTCCTGATTCGCTCACTGACGTCACACGGCTTGATGACAAGGCTGGTGACGTGGTGAATCCTGACTGGCCAGGCTGGGACGTCATGGACCCTGATTGGGTCAAGTCCGTCATCTCCGCCTCGCGCCCGCCCTCGGGTGGAGCTGCACCTCCTTAAAAGCTCCCCCTGCCATCATGGCGGCGCGCGACCGTCCTTCTATGTTTGGATGTCTGGCAGCGTGCTGCCACGCCACTGCTCAGGCATTACTGTCTCTTGTGGGCTTGGCCCTTGCTGCTCCGGCAGTACCTCGTTTGCAGGCCGTGTTCCTGCCTTGCTGCTCCGGCAGTACCCCCGTCAACAGGCCGTGTTCCTGTCCCAGGTGAGCTCCTCAAGTCTCCATTGGACTCACCTGGTTATTGAAAGCACACGTGCGTGGGCACCTCTGTGCTACCCTCGTGCCATATTCTCGTGACTTCCACTGGCACACGTGCGTGGGCACCTCTGTGCTTCCCCGTGCAACAGGTACACCGAGCCGTGAGATCTGTGCCATACAACCCTCACGGGTTAGGGCAGATCGGTGTACATAGATCGTCTGTGACATTCCAGACGATCGCTAGCAGCAACCCGCTCACTCTTCACCCACCATAGCGGCGGTCCCTTACACCGCACAGTGGACCTTGACCGGCGGAAGCAGTCCATTTCCCATCTTGGCACGCTTCCCCGGGTCCCCCTCGTAACAGCAAGGAATATACTTTATGCCAAGTTCTACAATAACCCAAGAAAAATTATCTGCCACAACCATTTGTTCATACAGGCAAATTAAGCACCTGGCTTTACAAGGCTTCAGGGATTCAGTTTATTGAGTAAAAGGAATTAATATATTACATTTTATATATTTCAGTTAAAAAGTTGGTAGTGCTTATAAAAATATACAAACAATATTACAAAGGGGACAAAACAATTTAGTGTATACAGTTAAATAAAAATGATAAAGAAAAGTACGTGACCAGTGAAATATGGAACAACTCTCCAGTGAGCTGTACCTTTCAGGCTGAACAAAGATGTCAACTCAGAATCTGTATTTATTAAACAACAGTCACTCCCACATACCTCCCCTTGGTGACCTCAGATGGAGATTACCAATTGGGCTGCAGTTCGGGGTTTAAAAATTATACGTTTACCGATCTTCAGGTTATCTTCCCCCCCCTGAAGGTCCCAGGTGAAAGATATTATTGCCATATTTCCAACCATGATTTTAGCTTTCCATAGATATGAAACATGGATTATACAACCCCATGAATCTGGCTGAAACTTATTTGAGGCTGATAAGCAGCCCGCACTGCAAGAATATGCATTTGGTTCACCTCAGGATCACAATGTTGAAAATGTGTCTCCCAGAACTGTAGAACATATGCCTGTCACCAAAACCAAAACTGTCAAATAAAAAAATTAAAATCCAGAAGGCATTTCCGATTAGAGGACATATCCACCTCCCACATGGAACATATTGATTAGTTTATAATTGAGGAAGAGAGAGGGAAAGCTGACACTTCATGTTCATTGAAGTAAGACCTCCTGGTGTAGAGAGGTAACTGCTATCCAGCAGATGTACCAATTCAGATACAAAGTCTGGGATCTATATACCCAGGGATTAAAAAGTGTCAGATGCTTCTCCTCTGAAGTCAGCTCTGCTGAATTTCAAAAGATTAACCCATACTGTTGGACATTGTTGCTCCGTGATTAATATTTGGATTTGAATTGATCTGATATTTATAGGAGGTACATTTTCAGCATATTGATCATGAGAGTGGGAACATGTATATTTTTTTCATAATGGTATGGCCTGAGAATGATTTCCAAATGACTATCAGACAGATGGATGACAATATATTGTCATGGCCAAAAGTGTTGGCACCCTTGAAAATGTTCCAGAAAATTAAGTATTTCTCCCAGAAAATTATTCCAATTTCACATGCAATACACACAAAAGAAATTAACATGTGTATAACAAAATGTGTGAAAAAGGCAAATTGGAAATAATTTCACACATAACCTCAAAAATGGGCAAAATTGTTGGTAACTTTTCAATATTGTGGGCAAACAACCTTCCTTCGATCATGTGAGGCTCATTTCATTCAAACTCACCTGTGGCAAGTAACAGGTGTGGGAAATAAAAACAGAAGTTGACTCAATCGTTGCATTGTGTGTCTGCATGCGCCACATTAAGCATGGAGAACAGAAAGAGGAGAATAGAACTGTCTAAGGTCTTGAGAATCAAAATTGTTGAAAATATCGACAATCTCGAGTTACAAGTCCATCTTCAAAGATGTAGATGTTTCTTTGTCCATGGTGAGCAAAATAATCAAGCAATTTAAAACTAATGCTAGTGTAGCTAAACTCCCTGGACATGGACGGCAGAAAAAAATTGATTAAAGGTTGCAATGCAGGATAGCCTTTAGGTAAATAATCAGCCTTAATTAAATTCCAAAGAAATTCAAGCTGTCCTGTGGGTTCAAGGTGAATCAGTCTCAGAAGGAACTATCAGTCAATATTTGAATGAAAGGAAACGCTCTCTCAGTAGACCCAGGAGGACCTCACTGCTGACACAGAGATATAAAAAAGCTAGACTGCAGTTTACTAAAATATACTTGAGTAAGCCAAAATCCTTCTGAGAAAGTGTCTTGTGAACAATAGAGACCACGATAGAGCTTTTGGTAAAGCACATTGTGATGACTAAACGTCTGGCCACTTGTGTGGGAGGTAAACTGTTCTTAATTACGCCAGATGTATTGTTCCTTTGTTTAGTAGTAATTTTTTCATGTCAGACTGAGCGGAGCCCTATTATTTGTTAAATGTGCACTGCCTGGTTAAATGTGGATTGCTTCAGCCCCTTTGACTACATCAATCAGAGGAAAATTATGCTGTTGGATGGATTGAACTAGCAACCAATGAGAGAACAGCTATCTCCCACCAATTCTGTAAGACACAATACCTGAAATGAGAACTGAATGGTAGAAAAGGGGCTTTACGCCAGTCACCACATTTATATTCTACAAGACTTCAATCTAGGCTCCACAGTCCCAGCTGGAGAATCACAGAACTGCTTCACTTCATTCATTGTTCAGGACTTCAGCCAAGGATTTATGGTTCAAGCTGAAGAATCACAGAACTGCTTCACTGCTCAATGCTGATGTCAGGATTCATGTTTATCTCTGCTGTTGTAGAATTGTCATTGGTGCCTGTTTTGGCTTTCGCTGTTTTCCGGAGCATGACCACTGGGAGGAGCCTATCCCTCCATGCCTCGTTTCCGGGATCATGGCGCCTTTTTATGATCTCATTTCCATTGGGTTGGCACCAGTTATAGTTCTGCTCTGCAGTGTGTTTGCTGGTCATGAGGAAAAGTCTCTTGAGTTTATTTCTTTACCTCCTTCTTTTAATGTCTTTCAGTTTCCCATTTGTGGACTATGTCATATTCAGTGGCGTACTTCGGAGCTGTATGGCTTTTTTCTTTTATATATATATAAATTTGTGAATCAAGGCAAGAGACAAATTTATTAATGTGTGTATTTTTTACTTTTTTTAATTACTGGGTTAGTAATGTCTAATGTAATGCACTACTTCTGAGGCAGCTGATATTTTTAGGTTGTGAAGAGCCCAATAACCATGGACCTTCCCAGCCTGATAATACCAGCCCGCAGCTGTCTGTTTACCTTGGCTGTTTATCAAAAATAGGGGTGAGCCTAAGGCATTTTTTTCTAAATGATTTATTTATTGGGTTAAACAAGGCTAAGAACACCCTTTAATGCCACATCAAAAGGACTAAATGGTGCCAATGTATAAACCCTTCTCTAATCTAAGTTCTCCCTCCTACACTAAAGGCCCTGTCACACACACAGATAAATCTGCGGCAGATCTGTGGTTGCAGTGAAATTGTGGACAATCAGTGACAGGTTTGTGGTTGTGTACAAATGGAACAATATGTCCATGATTTCACTGCAACCACAGATCTGCCAAAGCTGTATCTCTCTGTGTGACAGGGCCTTAACTCTCCCTGAACTACTCGGTGTAGTAACAAGCATGTCCGAACACCCCGATGCTTGATCGAGTATCGAGCAGTGCCCAGCATGTTCGTGCAGCGCCCCTGAAGCCATCAGGGAGCTACAAGGTACTGCATCCCCACCAGGATGAAGGGCCTACCCCCAAGGGACCCAGAAGTCCAGTGCCGGTAACAACCAAACACTCCAGATAATCCCTGTTTTCCCCAAAAATTCCCCATTTACTGGTACCAGGCTAGAGTTGGACCAATTGATGGTCGCCTAGAGGTGGAGCTAATCAAGTCCACTAGACGACCAGGTGGGAGTGGCAGACAATGGACAGACAATTAGTAGTGAGTTAGTGACAGTGAGAGAGAGAGGAAGGACTGTCAAGAGTGTGACGGTGACCTGAGCGCCCAGGCGGTTAGTTGCTGGTGGAGTACGGTGGAGTACTCCCGGAACTACGCACCTCGGGGTACAGACTCCTAGGTCAGGCAAATGCTCCAGACAGACCTGATAAAATCTGAACAGTGAGGGGACCATCAAGGACCTCACTGACCTTGAAGTTCGGGACACAGTAGCAACGTGAAAAATGAGAACAGGACCAAAGACTCCAACCCCACTGGGTTCACGCTACCGTCATACGGACTGCTATAAGAGACAACCAGGGGGGGACCCCCAGCCGCTTTAAGCCACGGGGACCCACCAACCAAAGACAGGTGCAGGGGAAAGAAGCCACCAGGTCACTAAACCAGCACTGGGACAAAGGGGACCTGCAGTTGAGACCAGCCAGCCTCGGGTGACCAGTACCAGCTTGCAGTGAGTAAAAGAACCAGTTACACTGAATCCCCTTGTGTGGCCTAACTTCTTTCAACACCCATCTCCATCGCCTATCCTCTGGGGCCTGGCCCTGCTTGCGGAGGGCCTAACATTAAGGCTGCCACTAGCACCAGCCCCAGTAGTGAAAACTGTGCAGTCGCGGCTTCTTCCTCATAGTCAAGTGGCATCACGTGTGAACATTATTCAAATGCCCTGTAAATAGTCCCCCCTTTTGAAAAGCACTCAGGGAACGGGACCAGGCAACGGCCACCAAAGTGACATTCCCCAGTTATACGCCTCCTGGGACCGAGTACCCCATAACTCTGGGCGACACACTCGTGTATCACTAATATTGAGCAGAATTAATTTCAGCCTATTATTAAGTCCTTATGACCAGTCAAGGTCTCTCATGTGGCCCCTCTGGAAAATTAAGTGCTCAACTATGGTTTAGATCATGGGTCCCCAATCCCAGTCCTCAAGGGCCGCCAACAGTGCATGTTTTCAGGATTTCCTTAGTATTGCACAGGTGATAATTTAATCACCTGCACAGTTGATGATTCCAACACCCATGCAATGCTAAGGAAATCCTGAAAACATGCACTGTTGGCGGCCCTCGAGGACTGTAGTTGGGGAACCCTGGTTTAGATCATTGCATATTCATGTGTTTGAAAGCATCAGTCAAAGTCCAAACTCAAATACCAATGAGAATCTGTGACAAGACTTGAAAATTGCTGTTGAACAGATGCTCCCCATCCAATCTCACTGAGCTAGAGCTATTTTGCAAAAAAGAATGGGTAAAAATTTCAGCCTCCAGATGTTCAAAGCTTGTAGAGATATACCCCCAAAAGACTTGCAACAGCAATTGTAGCAAAATGTTATCCTACAATGTATTGTCTCAGGGGGTTGAATACAAATGCACATCACAATTTTTCAGTTATATTTTTAAAACATTTAGAAAACCATGTATCATTTTCTTTATACTTCATAAATACTTTTTTACTGTTTGCTGGCTTATCACATAAAATCCCAGTAAAATACATTTAAGTTTGTTGCTCTAACGTGAAAAATGTGGAAACGTTCATGGAGTATGAATATTTTTTCACAACAATGTGGGTATATACAGTATATATACAGTTGAAACCAGAAGTTTACATACACTATATAAATAGTCACATCTGCATGTTTTTCTCACTATCTGAGGCCCCTTTTACAAGTCCGTGAAAATCACCCATGTGTTTCACGGATGTGTCAAAGGTGCGTTTTCCCCTCCGTGAGCCTGGTTTATGGCACTACATTAGTTCTCCGTGTGTTATCCCTGATAACACACGGAAAATGAGAACTTTCAACTCGCCTGTCCCTGGTATCACTGTCCATGGTGCTGAACTTCGGTCTCCAGTCCTGCCAACTCCCCGCTGCTGCTGCTTCCGGCCGCAGTGAAGTGAATACTAAATGAGCATAATGAGCGGCAGTCGGCAGCAAGTGACAGCAGCGGCAGAGACAGGAGGGCTGGAGAAGGTGAGTAAAGATTTGTTATTTTTTTCTCTGACACGTGAGTTTTCTCCGGCGCGTGTCACACGGGACCGCATCCACACTACATCCGTGTGGTCCGTATGCGGGCCGTGTGACACCCGTGATGCCGGAGAGAAAGTGGACATGTCTACGTGTGGAACACACGGACACGCGTATGCTCCACACGTACACACGTTCCATGGCAAAACACGCACATGTGCGCAGACCCATTGATTTTAATGGGTCTACGTGTGCCCGTGTCTCCGGTACGTGCAGGAACGGACCTAACATGTACCGGAGACACGTGCATGTGAAGGGGGCTTGACATGAAGTCAGAATAAACCTTTCCCATAGTATGTTAATTAGGAACCAAAATGATTTATTTTTGCCAAATGCCAGAATAATGAGAGAAAGAGAGAGAATTTTTAAGCTACTTTCTGCAAAGTCAAAAGTTTACATACTTTAAGTGTACTATGCCTTTAAACAAAATGGAACATCCCATATAATGATGTCATCTCTTTGGAAGCTTCTTATAGGTTTATTGACACCATCTGAGTTAATTAGACACACACCAGTGGATGTATTTTAATGCACACTTGAAACACACTGTTTCTTAGTGTAGCATCATGGAAAACAAAAGAAATCAGCCAAGATCTCAGGAAGAGAATTGTGGACTTGTACTAGGAGATGACTGCTATCACTACTAGGCTGATTATTGGGCGCTTTATAGTGAATATATAGTATATAAACACCCAATTCCAATGCAAGGAATATACTTTATGCCAAGTTCTACAATAACCCAAGAAAAATCATCTGCCACAACCATTTGTTCATACAGGCAAATTAAGCACCTGTTCCTGGCTTTACAAGGCTTCAGGGATTCAGTTTATTGAGTAAAAGGAATTAATATATTACATTTTATATATTTCAGTTAAAAAGTTGGTAGTGCTTATAAAAATATACAAACAATATTACAAAGGGGACAAAACAATTTAGTGTATACAGTTAAATAAAAATGATAAAGAAAAGTACGTGACCAGTGAAATATGGAACAACTCTCCAGTGAGCTGTACCTTTCAGGCTGAACAAAGACGTCAACTCAGAATCTGTATTTATTAAACAACAGTCACTCCCACATACCTCCCCTTGGTGACCTCAGATGGGGATTACCAATTGGGCTGCAGCTCGGGGTTTAAAAATTATACGTTTACCGATCTTCAGGTTATCTGCCCCCCCCTGAAGGTCCCAGGTGAAAGATATTATTGCCATATTTCCAACCATGATTTTAGCTTTCCATAGATATGAAACATGGATTATACAACCCCATGAATCTGGCTGAAACTTATTTGAGGCTGATAAGCAGCCCGCACTGCAAGAATATGCATTTGGTTCACCTCAGGATCACAATGTTGAAAATGTGTCTCCCAGAACTGTAGAACATATGCCTGTCACCAAAACCCAAACTGTCAAATAAAGAAATTAAAATCCAGAAGGCATTTCCGATTAGAGGACATATCCACCTCCCACATGGAACATATTGATTAGTTTATAATTGGGGAAGAGAGAGGGAAAGCTGACACTTCATGTTCATTGAAGTAAGACCTCTTGGTGTAGAGAGGTAACTGCTATCCAGCAGATGTACCAATTCAGATACAAAGTCTGGGATCTATATACCCAGGGATTAAAAAGTGTCAAATGCTTCTCCTCTGAAGTCAGCTCTGCTGAGTTTCAAAAGATTAACCCATACTGTTGGACATTGTTGCTCCGTGATTAATATTTGGATTTGAATTGATCTGATATTTATAGGAGGTACATTTTCAGCATCTTGATCATGAGAGTGGGAACATGTATATTTTTTTCATAATGGTATGGCCTGAGAATGATTTCCAAATGAATGGGCCAGACAAAATTGTTGGTAACTTTTCAATATTGTGGGCAAACAACCTTCCTTCGATCATGTGAGGCTCATTTCATTCAAACTCACCTGTGGCAAGTAACAGGTGTGGGAAATAAAAACAGAAGTTGACTCAATCGTTGCATTGTGTGTCTGTATGCGCCACATTAAGCATGGAGAACAGAAAGAGGAGAATAGAACTGTCTAAGGTCTTGAGAATCAAAATTGTTGAAAATATCGACAATCTCGAGTTACAAGTCCATCTTCAAGGATGTAGATGTTTCTTTGTCCATGGTGAGCAAAATAATCAAGAAATTTAAAACTCATGCTAGTGTAGCTAAACTCCCTGGACATGGACGGCAGAAAAAAATTGATTAAAGGTTGCAATGCAGGATAGCCTTTAGGTACATAATCAGCCTTAATTAAATTCCAAAGAAAGTCAAGCTGTCCTGTGGGTTCAAGGTGAATCAGTCTCAGAAGGAACTATCAGTCAATATTTGAATGAAAGGAAACGCTCTCTCAGTAGACCCAGGAGGACCTCACTGCTGACACAGAGATATAAAAAAGCTAGACTGCAGTTTGCTAAAATGTACTTGAGTAAGCCAAAATCCTTCTGAGAAAGTGTCTTGTGAACAATAGAGACCAAGATAGAGCTTTTGGTAAAGCACATTGTGATGACTAAACGTCTGGCCACTTGTGTGGGAGGTAAACTGTTCTTAATTACGCCAGATGTATTGTTCCTTTGTTTAGTAGTAATTTTTTCATTTCAGACTGAGCGGAGACCTATTATCCGATAAATGTGCACTGCCTGGTTAAATGTGGATTGCTTCAGCCCCTTTGACTACATCAATCAGAGGAAAATTATGCTGTTGGATGGATTGAACTAGCAACCAATGAGAGAACAGCTATCTCCCACCAATTCTGTAAGACACAATACCTGAAATGAGAACTGAATGGTAGAAAAGGGGCTTTACTCCAGTCACCACATTTATATTCTACAAGACTTCAATCTAGGCTCCACAGTCCCAGCTGGAGGATCACAGAACTGCTTCACTTCATTCATTGTTCAGGACTTCAGCCAAGGATTTATGGTTCAAGCTGAAGGATCACAGAACTGCTTCACTGCTCAATGCTGATGTCAGGATTCATGTTTATATCTGCTGTTGTAGAATTGTCATTGGTGCCTGTTTTGGCTTTCGCTGTTTTCCGGAGCATGACCACTGGAAGGAGCCTATCCCTCCATGCCTCGTTTCCGGGATCATGGCGCCTTTTTATGATCTCATTTCCATTGCGTTGGCACCAGTTATAGTTCTGCTCTGCAGTGTGTTTGCTGGTCCCTGTAGGTTTGCCTTATCCTGCCCGTCTACCTTGTCAGCCCTCCCTGACTCCCAGCCTCCTTACTGCATCTATCCTCCCTGACTCCCATCTTCCTGATTGTATCCGTCCTCCATGACTCCCATCCTCCCTGTCCTCCCCCTTCTCTGCTGTTCCATCTCTGTATTTTCACACTACTACCTGCTCTCCCGGCTCCAGACCTTGGCTTGTTACTGACTCCGGTATAGTTCTCCTCCGGTCCCTGATGACACCTCTTGGCTTCTGACTTTGCTCTCCCTAGACTCAACTATGGTACTGTGTGATCTCCTGGCTCTGACTTTGGCTTGCACGACTTTCCCCAAAGAATCCACAGGTGGAGCTAGTGACACCTAATGCATTCGTCACCGCCCTGCGTATAGCAGGAGTTCCGGTCCCCCCTGCTGGTATATTACAGCTGAACCAACATATTTGCTTGAAGGACTCAGATTGGGCCAATTCGGTCACCTGGCTACATACCTTGCTGTGCTCGGTTGCTATCTCCTCTCAGTGGATCCCCTGCAACAATAGTGGTGCTGCTGGCTGGGATAGGAAGCCCTGAAGTCATGAAGATTCCAATCACTGGTCAGTGAAAGGGTGATATTCTGTTGCTTGTATAATCTTGTGTTCTTGCTAGAAATGTACAATATGTTTTTAAGGCAAGGTAAGGAAGGAGGGTTGTCCAGCAGAAAAAATCTCTCTTTTTCTTTAAAAAAAGTTTCACTTTATTAAAGCATATTAAATTTTTTTAAAAAGATTAATGTGTGGATCCACACATTAATCGTATTAAAAGTTATTAATATGCTTTAATAAAGTGAAAAAATGTTTTAAGAAAAGAAATGTTTCTATTTTGCATGTGCTGGACAACCCTCCATCTTTACCTTGCCTTCAGTTCACCTGGGAAACTGGCCCATGGACTAGTCCATGCATTGACAAACATGTGTCTTGGATATATCCGCCTGGTTGTGATGAGCTTAATAACAAAACCTTTTTTTTTTCCCTCATGATATGTTTTGCCTGTTGGTGAACCACTAAAGTCTTACCAGTGTGTGGTTCCCTCACCCTGTGTTGTCTGAGTAGAGTTCTGCCTACGGGGAAGGAGAGTGGGTGTTCACTTAGATGATGACATAGGTGTGCCCCGCTCTGGGGTGAAGTCTGCAGAGTCTGAGACCAAAAGGTCACAACACCTTATTGTGTGCAGGTATGCAGCTTATATTTAAATATATTTGCTTTCTTTTTGTGCTGTAGGGGCTAAGGACTCTTTCCTATCTGGCTATCCTTTGGAGTCTTAATCTCAGGTGCATCTTTTTTGACTACTGTCCTTTGCTTTAAATAGTAACATGTCTTAACACCTGATGTTGGTTACAAATTCTCATATCTAAGCTATCCACTTTGAAAGGATCCAGTCCCTGGAAGAAGCTGAAGTTTCATGACATTCCAGCTGTGATGATAGCTGCATTGGAGCTGCTTCGAGTGTTTTCCTATTTATGTCTATTTCCCCATGTCTATCTTCCTACCCTTGTGTTAGATTATTGCAGTGCAATGGCAAGCAAGGGTCTAAGCAGGTGATTGGCGACTGGTTGAAAAAACCCATATAAGGACATTAGGGAGTGCAGGGATCAGCCTTAGGTAAGTGTAGGAGCTGATCCCGCTCTTGTCTCCCTAGCCCCAGAGTCCACCATTGTAACGTGTTCCTAGTGTACCATTTGTTGCGGCGCTCGCTGGGGAGTTTCCTTATTTCTGGCAGAAATCCAGTAGTCACAGCATGACAGATGAGTTCTGATCTGTGTAGTATTTCTGAAGATATCCAGGCCAGTGGACAAGAGGACCCACTGACCCTCGTGTCTCCACAGACATCACTCTATTGTTTACTGAAAATGGAATGAGAACTACAAAGAAAAGAACATAGTATATACAGTCAAATATAGTTTGGTTTCAAAGCTGTTTTGTGGTGGTTTTGTTGCCTCTGGCACTTTATGCTCTGGTTGTGTGCAAGGCATAATGATGATATCTGAAGATTACCAAAGGATTTGGGGTTGCAACGCAGTGCCGAGTGTTGCAAAGCTGGGTTTTGTATGGGTCTTCAAAGAGGACAATGACCTGAAACATTCTTCAAGAAGCACCTAGAAATAGATAGAAACAACATGCTGGTGAGTTCTAAAGTGCCCAGCATTGAGCCCAAATCTAACTCCCATTGAACACCTGTGGAGAGATCTTAAAATTGTTGTTGGGAGAAGGAAACCTTCAAATCTGAGAGACCTAGTGAAATTTGCAAAACAAGAGTGGTTCAAAATTCCAGTTGAGAGGTGTAACAAGCTATTAATTGCAATTAATTATTACAAAGGGTGTGTAGCAATATATTAAGTTGAGGGTGCCAACAATTTTGTTTACTCCATTTTGGTAGTTTTGTGTGAAATTGTGTCCAATTTGCCATTTTTCCTTAGATTTTTTGTGTTGTTCCAATACACATAAAGGAAATAAGTTATGTGTATAACAAAACACGTAATTGGAATACTTTTCTTGGAGAACTACTTCATTTTCTGTAACTATATCAAGGGTACTAACACTTTCACCAATGACTGTATACTATACCCTCACTGTGAGCTATATTTGGCCCTGTAGCAGAAACACCTGCAGTCTCGTCCATTAATCATCGCTCAGTTGGGAAATTGCCCGGATGATTGAGTGCTGTTTGTGACAGATAGGTGGTAGTTGTCGTGGGCGGGGAGGACGCCAGCGCTGCTGCGCTCCCACTAACGCTCGGGTCCGGCGCTGCTGCGATGGCTGCTCGGTGGCTCGAGCGGCGGGCCGGATCCAGGGACTGTCAGTGCCTGGGCCACAAACCCAGACACCCAAGTGTTCACTCCTCTCACTTCCACCTCCTGGACTCAACTCCAACTTCTAACTGACACTTTTCCCGCCTCCAGGCCTGTGAACTCCTTGGTGGGTGGAGCCAACCGCTTAGCTCCACCCCACCTGGTGTGGACATCAGACACTGGAGGGAGGCAACAAGGATTTTGTGTTTGGCTGGTGTCCCTGTCTAATGGGGGTGGGGTTGTGGTGTTTGGGTGTTATCTGTGACGACCTGGCTAGGCCAGGGCGCCACAGTAGTGGTGGTATATCTTCGTGATCTCCTGGGCCATGTTCTTGACCCAAATATTCATAACTGGAAAACCATTGTGTCTACTGTGTCCCTTTTGAAGTCAGGAGCCTTATCTACCCAGCCGCTAAAAGTCGGTGCTAGAGAAGGGAAGTGTAATAATTATTATGGATAACTCAGGAATCTATTTGCGTGGCGCAAAGACACAACTGAACCTGGTTTATAGGTGATAAAATTTGCTTTGTAACACACGGTGATTAGTAAACAAGTGCAGAGGGAAAACAATAAAGTTCATAAACACACAGTGCAAATATCAAATTAAACCTTTAAGGAAGGTCTCTAGAAAACCTCACATGATCATGTGATTTAGCAATGCAGTCTTTGAAGCTCCGTATGGAAGTCTCTGAAAGTCCAAAGCGAGATGCAGAGCAGTATACAATGTTCAGAAAACAAACGCAGAGCAGTTTCTAGTGTCCAGAACTGTCCCGTACTCTGCTACTGCATCAATTCAATGGTGGAAGCAACAAAGCAGTATACAATGGTCAGGAAACAAATGCAGAGCAGTTACTTAAGTGATCCAGCTTACGTGACAGCAAGGCAGGTCAGAACCACAGCAGGGGCTAGGCATCAGCAGCAGGTGAGCATGACGAGCTGAGGGAGTATTCTCCGGTCGTGATGTCTGTATTACCAAAACCCTTATCCTATAAATAAACACACGGAGTGCATGCGACTTGGTTCAAAATGGCCACAGCAGCCTTTATTGCCTATTGTTTACAAACTAAACACCTTAGGGACGCCATCCAACGGGCGACCCAGAACAACAACATACAGATAACAATAGACAATGCCATTTACATGACCCTCCCGGGGGCAGGCCCAGTCCATAACTACTACTCCCCTTGTCCCTGGCCACAACACACCGACCCAGAGACGAGGTGCCAATCACCCACGGATTGACACCCCCACACTTTGGCAGAACCCCGTGCCTGCCACATCCAGGAACTGAGAGCCACCATACCAAGACAATGACTCCCGGTCCAGTTACCAGTCACTTCCAACCTCTGGACCAGACCTACCCCCCCGCCACAGGACAGACCACGTGACACCTTACGTGGCCTGGACCCGCCACACACCAAAAGCTCGCTCAACACCATCCTGCAGGCCCAATGCCCATAAATTCACTCCAATGTTGTTGAGGTGCACTCCGTCACCCCTCCGAAACTGCCAATCTGCCGGCTCCAACTCCCTGTGCCTCACCACAATCCCACCGTTCCTGGTCACAAACCTGGCAACCACCTGATTCACCTGAGCCCTGGCCTTATTGACCTTTTCCACTGACCGAGCCCCCCTCCACGACAACCTGGTCACTATGTCTGACCACAAAACAATCAAACCCGGGTACTGCTTCCACAACCGCAGCAAGTCGATCTTTATATCCCGGATCAGATCCCGCGACGCCCGGACACCCAGATCGTTACCTCCCACATGTAACACCAGCACATCCGGAGGCCGGTCAAACTTACAATGACGACTAAATTCTGGGACCACCCTGCCCCACTCCATGCCCCGAACACCGATCCACCGAACAGTCGCCTGCCCACGATCCAGACCTAGCTGCCGACCATTCGGGCGAACCTCCGCCCGCCGAGCACCCCAAAACACGAAGGAATGCCCCAGAATCCAGATTAGGCACATCCCTACAACAAAGAAAGACAAAACGAAAAACAACAACAATTAAAACCAATAACCATCAACATAACATCACAACCATCAACGCCTCTCAGAAATCCCATACTACCTCCGTCCTCTAACACTGTACGTTACCCTTTTTTTTTTTTTATAAACCACTTCCGAACCGCCAGACCACCCGTACCTGGACCAAAGTTACCATAATGCTACAACAGCTGCGGTCTCACGTACCGCCGAAAACAAGAAGATTCCCATCTACCAATACGCTTTACCACCTCATCTCCAAGCCCCCAACGAGCGGCCTCCGTAGCCGCCCCTATCCGGAAGGAATGCGACCCGAAATCCTCCGGGCGCTCCCCCACGTTCCGCAAACTTCGCTGCAGAACCGCTACAAACTGAAACCTTGATAAGAAAGACCCATCCAGGTGCCGCAAAAACGGGCCCGGCAAACCCCCCCCTTACGGCCATGAATCTCTCCACCAAACGCACTGGGCACAACTCCTCCCCTGGGACCGCGTATAACACCACCAACCTACCATGGCCCAGCTGATCCGTCTTTGACCTACTAATACAGCACTCCACCTGACCACCGCCCACTCGCACATCCTCAAGCAGCAACCCGCCGCTCGTCACCCTGGACGGGCTTACCAACTCACCGATCCGGAAAGCCCCATAAAAAGCAAGACCGAAAGCCGTTGTAAACAAAACAGTCTCGTAAACTGACTCACAAATGCCACTCAGGCCGCCCACCAACCGCCCCAACAAATTAAACGATACGGGACGCCTTCTGTCCCTCTCCCGTACACCGCGGCGAAAACCCCGCAAGGCCTGTCGAACCCAAAAATCCCGCGAAACATCGCGCTCCCCTCTCATTTTTAACCAAAACGTCACAGCCGCCACACGATGTGTCACGGCCGACGCAGACCGCCCGGCCGAGAAATCCACACTCACCAACGCCAGTAATGCCACCAAGTAATCCACGCTCACCCCATCAAACATCAGACCCAACAACTCCTCCCATTCAGCCCACACCTTAGCATATCGGCACCAAGTCACCTCAGTCACCGAATTCCGAATCAAGTCTGAGATCACCGCCTCACCAGATTCCACAAATCCACGGGACACTCCACTCCGACTTCGTCCGCCCAAGGCAGTAGCGCCCGAAACCTGCTGAACTGAAAACGAGACAAAGCGTCAGCCACCCCGTTGTCAACTCCTGGAACGTGCTTTGCCACTACCTGTACATTCAGCTGCAGACATCTCAACACTAAATGCCGCAAATACACCACCACTGGCTCCGACTTAGCGGACAAGTTGTTAATAGCAAACACCACTGCTTTGTTATCGCAATGGAAGCACACCTTCCTCCCTGCAAAACACGACCCCCACAGCTCCACTGCTACCACGATAGGAAATAGCTCCAACAGAGCCAAATTCCTGACCAAGCCGCTCTCCCGCCACGCCTGTGGCCACCGACCCACACACCAGTGACCTCGAAATACGGCCCCAAACCCTGTCGACCCAGCCGCATCGGTGAATAGCTGTAACAACCCGTTAGACGCCACCTTCTCCATCACCATGGCCCGGCCATTGAAACACTGCAAAAATTGATCCCACACCAAAAGATCGTCCTTGATCACCTTCATGATTCGCACGAAATGTGTCGGCGACCTCACACCTGCCGTCGCCGTTGCCAAACGTCTCGCAAATACTCTCCCCATCGGCATAATCCTGCAAGTGAAATTCAATTTCCCAAGCAAGGACTGCACCACCTTAAGCCGCACCTTCTTTGCCGCTTTCACCTCCGCCACCGCGGCCCTCAAATCACGAACCTTCTCCTCTGGCAACCTACATTCCATGGCAATGGAATCAATCTCAATCCCCAAAAAACGCATCACCGGCGCCAGGGCTTCCATCTTATCGGGAGCCAAGGGAATTCCGAAGCTGCCCGCGACTTTCTGCAATGCAAATAAAACAACCCCGCACAAACCATTGAACCCGCCGGCCCAACACAAAGAAAATCGTCCAAATAGTGAATATTGGACGTAAGCCCAGACACATTCCGTACCACCCACTCTACAAACGAACTAATCGCCTCAAAATATGAACACGAAATTGAACAACCCATTAGCAAACAGCGATCAACATAATAACTGCCATCCCACCAGCAACCTAACAAATGCTGACTATCTGGATGAACCGGTAACAACCGAAACGCGTCTTCCACATCAACGCATCCTGACCCGCTGCCCTGACCAGGTCCAACGCCTTGTCGAACGACACATAATATACCGCCGATAACTCCGGTGCAATGCCATCATTCACCGATAACCCCTCCGGGTAAGACAAATGATGAATAAGCTGAAATTTGTTCAGCTCTTTCTTCGGCACAACCCCCAACGGCGAAACCACCAACTTCGAACACAGCGGGGCATCATAAGGACGCTGCCTCGTCGTCCGGATACCTATTTAAAAAGGGGGCCATCGCTTCTACCTTCACCGGCGTCATCCCTTTTTCCAACCCCGTCATCCGTCTTTCCTTTCCCCTTTTTAAAACACTTGGACGGGCTATGTCCTCCCCCACAACCTGAGCATTCATGCTTAAAGCGGCATGCCGCTCCAAACCTGCACTGTCCTTTATTATATTGACAACAGAAACCTTTTTTCTGACTTGCCGGGGACCCGGCCCCCGATCCCCCGGCACCCCCCCGAAAGGGCTGAGTCGGTGCCGACATCAGTCGCATCCATAAGGAAATATCCTTATGGTCCCATCGCATATCCGGCCGTAATGCCTTCTGTCGCGGGCGGGAAAGGACGCCGCTGCGCTCACTAATGCTCGGGTCCGGCGCTGCTGCGATGGCTGCTCGGTGGCTCGAGTGGTGGGCCGGATCCAGGGACTCGAGCGGCGCTCCTCGCCCGTGAGTGAAAGGGGTGGTTTGGTTTGGGGATTTAGTCCGTGACGTCACCCACGGGTTGTGGTGAGGTTGGGGCACCACCGCTGCTGGTGACGGGGATCCCGGGAGCGATAGCAGGGAGCAGCTGGGATGTTGTTTTCCCCTCCGTGGGTAGGGGTTCGTGGTCCCGGGGCCCGGTGAGGTGACGGGGAGGCAGGGTTGGCGAGGTGCAGGGTCGCCTGGACTGCGCAGCGCGGTGCCGGATGGCACGGTGGTACTCACTCAGCCACAAATGTACGCAAAGTCTCTGGTAAACCAAACGGCTGGATGGACGGGTCCCATAGCCGGCTGCTGTGACTTCTCCCAGACGGTTGGTGATGGCTGCCTTTCCCTGCACCTTTTGTGTATGTTCGGTCCCGATGGATTCCCACCGGTAACCCGCTCCCCAGCGTATATATGTGCCGGAGGAGCCCTTTTGCCCCCAGGCTCTGGCCCTTGGAACTCTAGCTGTGGTGGTAGCTGTATTTCCTTCTGCTGGTTGCACGGTTGCCTTCAATCGGGTCTTGGCTGTTAGGAAACCCCTGGGGTTCCGGTCACTGACGGATTTGACCTCTAATGGTGACTCCAAGCCTGGTCGGGGACCGTAGGCCCTGCCTGTGTGTGCTGGCTTCACTTCGCTCCCCGGTTCGGTACCGGCGGGCCACCGCCTGACCCCGGTCCTACGGTTCCGCGTTGATCTGCCTCTCCTGCAGACGGCCACCACCGTCTGCCAACCTTGCTCTTAGTGCCCGGGCGACACACCCGGACACGGTCAATTTGCTCCTCACTCTTTCACTTCCCTAACTGAACTCTTTCCTTTCCCGCCTCCAGGACTGTGAACTCCTCAGTGGGTGGGGCCAACCGCCTGGCTCCACCCCACCTGGTGTGGACATCAGCCCCTGGAGGGAGGCAACAAGGATTTTGTGTCTGGCTGATGTGCCTGTCTCGGGGTGGGGGTGTATGTTGCAGTACCTGTGACAACCTGGCTGGTCCACGGTGCCACATTCCCCCTTGGTTAAATGCAGACCATCCGCGGGCTGCCCGTCCATCACCGGTTTTATTTTTATTTTTTCACTGCAAAAATATAAAACATCAACAGTTTATGCATTTTAAATCTTCCCTTACAGGAGGTAGGTCACTTAAACTTTGCAAAACAAATATATATACATTTTTATTAATAATGGACGAACGACTTCCACTCTCCCACCCAAGCAACCTAGCCCTGATGCTGCCCCTAAGAAGTGGGCAGAACCCCTTGAGCCCAGTCCAGATCCAGGCTGCCCGAGCGGGAATGGGTACGGTGCCTCACACCCGGCTGTCACTTCAGGGGACCCGACGTCCATGGGGGACCCCTGACCCCCGGAGGATCGCCACCGGTTGCGATAGTGGCGGGCCTGGGCCATCACTTTCCTCCAGGCCCATCCTCCAAATCAGCCTCTCCGAAGGCGGCAACGGAAAACATTCCCGCAATATATTTACAATCCCACAAGTTTGTGGGTGCCCTGCAAGTTCTCAGGCATGTTCATGAAGAGTTCCTCATGCCAACGGTAGCAAAGGGTCCCTATGGGGACAACTTGCCGGCAATGGCCGGGTCAATCACGGTGTCAATCAGGTCATTCTCTTGGTTTGATTAATCTTATTCATTTACTTATTTACACACTTAACGTATCACACCCCTAAATGGTAGTTTCCCTGTACCTAAGCGGGGGTCAGCCTAGGTTGGGGTGCATGGACCTTCGGGGCCCAATGCCAGTGGGGCAGAGGAAACAATTGGTTCCCCTTCCCAGCTGTCGTGTGGGGCAGGTGGAGACACAGGGGGGCTGGGTACAGGTGCATCCCTGGGCACTGGTTCATTGGTGGCTACTTCCATCTCTTTTTCCTCCACGGGTTGTGGGAACAGTATCACTGGAAGAATCACTGCGCCGTTCTGCATAGGCCAGTCTGCCGGGAAATCGCCCATCATGGTGTGGATTACCTCTTTTTTTCTCCCCAGCCGGTCTGGGGGCCGGAACTTCAGTTGCCACCCTCAAAGGTGGTGGGCACCTCTTCAGGTGGTCCCTGGAAACCGTGGCCGAAGTCTTCCCCTGGTCACGACTGATCTGGTAGGCCTTCCTATTCTCCCATTCAGTGGGTTGTATAACATATGGGGTCTTCTCCCATTGGTCATCCAGCTTATGGGTTCTTCTCTTTCGCTTCAGTACTACATCCCCAGGCTGAAAGGGACCTGCAGGAGCCTTCCTGTTGAAGCACTGCTCCTGCTGTCCCCGACTCCGGCACAAGTTCTTTTCTACGTACTCTTGGACCTGTCGGTACTGCGCCCTCCGCCGAGTGTCCCATCCAGCAGTCGAAGGGAGGGCTTCTGGGGCTTCCAAACCCATTTCTAGGTCTACTGGCAGCCGACTGGGCCAAGCTCTCATCAGGTACGCCGGTGTACATTTGGTAGAGCTGGAAGGGATGTTATTGTTCATATCGACCAGGTCAGGCAGCTTTTCTGGCCACAGGTTCCGCTCCTCTAGCGGTAATGTCTTGAGGAGACCAAGGACCAGATGGTTCATCTTTTCACACATGCCATTGGTCTGGGCATGGTAAGGCGTGGTCCGAATTTTCTTGCAGCCGTACAACTGGCAGAATTCTTGAAACACCTCCGCTTCAAAAGCCGGGCCCCGGTCGGTAAGCACCCTCTCCGGGTACCCGTGCGGTCGGCAGAAATAGGCCTGGAATGCTCTAGCGGCGGTATGGCCGGTCAGGTCCTTGACTGGGACAACCACCATAAATCTTGAATAGTGGTCTACAATGGTCAGAGCGTAGGTGTACCAACTTCGGCTAGGGGTGAGGTTCACGTGGTCGAGGGCGACCAGCTCCAGCGGCTGATGCGTAATGATTGGGGCCTTCTGGCTGGCCTCGTCCCTTCTTCTCAGTGCACAGGGACCACATTCTCGGCACCAGGCCTCCACAGACATCCCACTCCAATAGAATCGCTCCCTCAACGCATCTCCAGCTTCTTCCACCCAAAGTGCCCGGCACCGTCATGGTATGCCTGAAGAACTGTGGGCACGTTAGTCTGGGGAATCACCAGCTGGCGAACCTTCTCATGGGTCTTCGGGTTGATCAATTCCCGATACAGCTTCCCCTGGTGCAGGTACAGCCGGGCTCGTTCCCTCTACAGTCGTTGGGCCTCGGCGGGGGCGGCAGGGTCTATTCCGGCAGAGCCTTGTTCCACCAGGGTCTTGACCAAGCGGACAGCAGGTGCCTGGTCCTGGGCTTCTTGCCACCCCTGGCTGGGCAGCGGATCTAAGTTCACTTGTTGTTGATGGACATGCAACTTCTCGGCTGGCGGTCGGTGGAACGCAGGCAACTCGATTTCTTCGAGGTCATCATTGTCCGGCCCCTCTCCCAACAGGTGGGGCATCCGGGAGAGTGCGTCTGCATTAGCATTTTTACGGCCGGCTCGGTACTTGATGGTGAAGTCATAGTTAGCCAACCTGGCCACCCACCGCTGCTCCAATGCACCCAGCTTATCCAGATGGGTTAGCGGGTTATTGTCCGTATAAGCGGTGAACTTGGCTGCCGCTAGGTAATGGCGGAATCGCGCGGTGATGGCCCACACCAGTGCTAAGAGCTCAAGATTGAAAGAGCTGTAGTTCTCAGGGTTCCTTTCCGTAGGTCGGAGTTTACGGCTAGCATAAGCGATCATCTTCTCCCTTCCGTTCTGGACCTGGGATAAGACTGCTCCCAAGCCTACATTACTGGCATCGGTGTAGAGGATGAATGGGAAACTGTAGTCGGGGTATGCCAGGATTTCGTCCCCGGTCAAGGCCGTTTTCAGCAGGCGGAAGGACTCTTCATGCTTTTCTTCCCACGCCAACGGGGTTCCAGGGGACCTGCCACCGTTGGTCTGTCCCAGGAGGAGGTCTTGCATGGGAGCGGCCATCTTCGTGTATCCCTTAATGAAGCGGCGGTAGTAGCCCACCAGACCCAGGAACTGTCTCACCTCTCTCACCGTGGTCGGCCTCGGCCAGTCCTGAATGGTGATCTTTTCGGGATCTGGGGCGACGCCTTCCGCGCCCACCACATGTCCGAGGTACTGCACCCTGGACTTCAATAGATGGCACTTGGAGGGCTTCAATTTCATCCCGTACTTGGCAAGGGACGCGACCACCTCGGCCAGGTGCTCCAGGTGGGCTTCATACGTCTGTGAGTATACAATTACATCGTCCAGGTACAGCAAGACGGTCTCAAAATTCAGATGTCCCAGACAGCATTCCATCAGCCGTTGGAAGGTTCCAGGAGCGTTGCACAGCCCGAACGACATGCTGTTGAACTCACAGAGTCCCATGGATATAGCGAAGGCAGTCTTCTCACGGTCTGCGGGCGCCACGGCCACCTGCCAGTATCAACTGGTGAAGTCAAGGGTAGAGAAGTAGTTAGCGGTTCTCAGCGCGGCCAGTGACTCTTCAATACGGGGCAGAGGATAGGCATCTTTATGCGTTATCTGGTTAATCATCCGGTAATCCACACACATCCTCATGGTGCCATCCTTCTTCTTTACCAGTACTAGCGGGGCGGCCCAGGGACTGCAGCTATCCCGAATAACCCCCGCCTCCTTCATGTTCCTCAACATGTCTTTGGCGCATTGGTAGTGTGCGGGTGGGAAAGGTCTGTATCTCTCTTTAATGGGGGGATGCTCGCCGGTGGGGATGTGGTGTTGGACCCCTTTAATCAACCCAAAATCTAGTAAATGTTTGCTGAAAACCTGCTCGTACTCTTGGACCACCCGGTATACCCCTTCTTTGTGATGTGTGGGGGTAACATCAGTGCCTACATGTAACTCTTGACACCACTCATCTAGCCGCTCAGGGGGTGTGTAGTGACTGGCAAAAGGTGGTGAGGTCGGGCGAACGGCCTCCTGGATGCTGTGGGGATCTAGGGTAAGTAGATTGGCAAGGGTAGCGTACCGGGGAAGCCTGACCTCCTCATCCCCGCAATTTAATACCCTTACGGGCACTCTCCCTTTCTTGACATCTACCACCCCTCGGGCGGCCATTACTGTGGGCCAGTGTTCGGAGGGCATGGGCTCTACCATGGCTGGGTAATCACACCCCTGGGGACCTACCACTGCCCTGCACCAAATCATCACTTCACTCCTGGGAGGCACAATCAAAGGGGCCGCATCCATCACTCTCACTCCCCCAATCTCCCCTCCTGTTGAGTTCACTTGCTGCCGATACATCAAGGCCCGGATCTCACGCTGCACAGCCCTCTGTCGGCCTCCTGCTGCGGTGGCGGCCATCTGCTGCAGTAGGGTCAGCACCTCACTCATGCAGTGCTCCATCACATTAGTCCCTAGCACTACCTTCGGGTTATGGTCGCCGGGTTCATTCATTATCACAATCATTCCCTGGTGCTGCAGTTCAGCCCGTCCTACGGTCATGGCCACTTGTTTGTACCCCACTTGGATCAAGGGGAGTCCATCGGCTGCGACCAGTGTCATGCTACCGTCTGGAGGGGCAAGTTCATCATTCCCCCAATACCGCTGATACAGTGTGTATGGTATCGTGGTTACCTGGGATCCAGAGTCCAGGAGTGCCATCAGCGGGATGCCGTCCACTGCCAGAGGGATGATGGGCTGGGCTCCGATGTACCGGTCCCGCCAGTCTGGGGGGCCACTGGGTTCTACTCCTGAGGATTGGCCCTTGGCCCCATGGGTTGCTCGTTTAACGGACACCGTCGGGAGTAGTGGCCGGGCTTGTTGCACCTGTAACAAATTGGAGGTCCATACCGTGAGTCATTGGCCCTTCTCCACTGCATCCAGGGGACGTCCTCTAGGCTGTCGGCGAGCTGCATCCTCCCCGGGGGCTTGGGTCTCGTCGGAGGCTGGAGTGCGGCGAGGATCTTGGCGACGGACCTGGGCAGCCAGCTCCTTCATCATTCCGCCAGGGGCTGCAGCGGCCAAGGGAGCTGGGAGAGGAGGGGCTACCAAGATGGGAGCCGTCTCAGCTGGCCATGGGGCCGCTTCAGGGACGTCGGACGCTGGGGGCTGCAGAGCTTTGATGGCCCGTTCTTTCAGCATAGCAAAGTCCACGTTAGGGTGTTCTAGGGCCCACAGCCGGAGCTGCTTGCGGTACTCTGGGGATCCCAGCCCCTGCACGAACTGCTCGACTAACATTTTGTTGCTGTCCGCATCATTAATGGTATCCACCCGCTTCAGTGTACAGAGGAAAGTTTGCAGGCGTAAGGCATAGTCTCTAATACTATCTGCAGGCCGCTGGCGACATTGATAAAACTGCATCCGCAGCTCGGCTTCAGTGCGGGTCTCGAAGGCAATCTGAAGCTTTTCAAAGATAGTTGCCACGGAGGACCGGTCCCCCTCGGTCCAGGTCTCCGTCTCCTGCTCAGCCGCACCGGTTAGCTGCCCCAGCACTACCGCTGCACGTTGCTTATTGGTCAGGGATAAAGTTCAAGGACCGGGTTAAGCTTCTTCCGGAAGACCTGTAAAGCATCAGGTTTTCCGTCGTACTGCGCAGCCAGGTAGCTCCGGGCACATAGGGCAAAGAGAACAGCATCACCTGAGCAATGGCGGGGGCCACGGCTTCCCCTGCTCGTGCGACCGGAGCATGGGCTGGCCCATTTCCATCCACAGGTGCCGCTGCGGCTTCGACCGCCGCTCCTCCAGCAGTTCCGTCGGGCGCAGACATCTTGTTACCCGCCCACCCCTTGGTCTTCTCTCAGCACCTCTTCAGGGGCGGGGTTTCGGCTTTCGCGCCTCCACTGCTCGGGAAGACACTCAAGTGGGAAAATCTTCGTGCCCAAGATGGCGGATTCTGAAATTTTTCGTCCGGACACCGCCGGCGGGACACAAGGCGCACTTCTACCAGCCGGCAGAACGGTAAGATCCTGTTCGTGATGCCAAGTTGTCGCGGGCGGGGAAGGACGTCGCTGCGCTCGCTAACGCTCGGGTCCGGCGCTGCTGCGATGGCTGCTTGGTGGCTCGAGTGGTGGGCCGGATCCGGGGACTCGAGCGGTGCTCCTCGCCCGTGAGTTTAAGGGGTGGTTTGGTTAGGGGATTTAGACTGTGACGCCACCCACGGGTTGTGTTGAGGTTGGAGCACCACCGCTGCAGGTGACGGGGATCCCGGGAGCGATAGCAGGGAGCAGCTGGGATGTTGTTTTCCCCCTCCGTGGGTAGTTGTTGGTGGTCCTGGGGCCCGGTGAGGTGACGGGGAGGCAGGGTTGGCGAGGTGCAGGGTCGCCTGGACTGTGCAGTGCGGTGCCGGATGGCACGGTTGTACTCACTCAGCCACAAATGTACGCAAAATCTCTGGTAAACCAAACGGCTGGATGGACGGGTCCCGCAGCCGGCTGCTGTGACTTCTCCCGGACGGTTGGTGATGGCTGCCTTTCCCTGCACCTTTGTGTATGTTCGGTCCTGATGGATTCCCACCGGTAACCCGCTCCCCAGCGTATATATGTGCCGGAGGAGCCCTTTTGCCTGCAGGCTCTGGCCCTTGGAACTCTAGCTGTGGCGGTAGCTGTATTTCTTTCTGCTGGTTGGACGGTTGCCTTCAATCAGGTCTTGCTGTTAGGAAACCCCTGGGGTTCCGGTCACTGACGGACTTGACCTCTACTAGTGACTCCAAGCCTGGTCGGGGTCCGTAGGCCCTGCCTGTGTGTGCTGGCTTCACTTCGCTCCCTGGTTCGGTACCAGCGGGCCACCGCCCGACCCCGGTCCTACGGTTCCGCATTGATCTGCCTCTCCTGCAGATGGCCACCACCATCTGCCAATCTTGCTCTTAGTGCCCGGGCCACACACCCGGACACGGTCAGTTTGCTCCTCACTCCTTTACTTCCCTAACTGAACTCTTTCCTTTCCCGCCTCCAGGACTGTGAACTCCTCAGTGGGTGGGGCCAACCGCCTGGCTCCACCCACCTGGTGTGGACATCAGCCCTTGGAGGGAGGCAACAAGGATTTTGTGTCTGGCTGATGTGCCTGTCTCGGGGTGGGGGTGTATGTTGCAGTACCTGTGACGACCTGGCTGGTCCAGGGCGCCACACTTCCGCTGCCGGAATTGCTCATCGTAATGCAGCCACGCCAGCCCGCCATAAACCCGATAAGCCTCCCCTATCGCATCCATGTAACCAAACAAAGCCGAACAATGCTCCGGCTCCTTTTCCCCGACCATGCTCGCCAAAATTGCAAACGCCTGCAACCAGTTTGCAAAAGTCCGAGGAATAAGCCTATAACGGTGCTTTTCCTCCTCGTCCTTCTCCTTTTTGGAGTCGCTCGGCTTAACCCTATCCAGATTAAATTTCTCCAGGGGAAAAAGAGAAAAAATCTCCATATATTCCCCTTTCCAAATTTTTTCCCGCACCTCCTTCTTTAAATGAGCCCTCAGCGGGCCCTCAAAACGCACCACCTCATCCTCCTTCTCCTTTTCTTTTTCCTTCGCCCCCTCTGCCGCACTCACCCCTTCACCCCCCCCTTTCGCCGTGCCCGCTCCGTCCCCCCCTCCCACAGACGTAGCCCCCCGACCGGTCGTCCCCACCCACGACGCCGCCGGCGCCTGCGCCCCCCCCGCAGCCCCGGCAACCGCCGCCAACCCCTGCAACAGCTCCAACAACTGGCTCCACACTGCTGATCCGCCGGGTGCTGCCGTGTCCACAGCCGCCCCCCCTCCCCCAAAACACCCCGACAGCGCAGCCCCTGCCGACTCCACGGCCGTCTCACCCAACTGCGGCTCGGCTTCCCGAGACCACCGCCTCGCTGTCCTCCATCTGCCGTCCATCCGACTCATCCGATAGCACGACCTCCTCTTCCTCGCTGCTGACCTCTTCTTCCATCCGACATCTGGGGGGCGCCGCCGCAGCACCCCCCCCCACCCACGGCCACCAGACCGGGCCGCCGCGTGGGCAGAGCCGTCCCCGCTCCGTCTCTTGCCCCGGGGCGACAACCCAGGAGACCGTCCTGTCCCCCGTGCCGGCACCCCGGGCCTCGACCTCTTGCGCCCGCGCCCACCCCCTCGCCGACTGCCAGGGGACTCTGGACGCGGACGGACAGATACCCGGCTCTGGATCCCAGCCGTCGCTGCCTCTGGCCCTCCTTGGCCGCTGCAGGCCTCCTGCCGCCGGGTCCTCTGGCTCCCACGGGAGACCGCCACATCCGGGGGCTGCACAGCGGTCCTGAGTGACCGGGCGGTCGCCGCAGGGCTCACGCCGTCACTCCTACTCACTGCCGCGCCAGGGTCAGGCACCACAGACCTCCCCCTGGCGCTGGACCTACCGCTGCGTGCATCCCCTCGGTCCCCCAGCCGACTGCAGGAGGAACTGCTGGCCTCCTTCCCTCGCCGAGCGCGCTCCCGACCTGGAGCCACTGCTGTCACTGTAAATCCAGCCCGGAGGCCGGGACCGGAAGTAGGCCCCGCGCTGGCCACTCCCACCTCCCGACCACCGCGGCTGGAACGCAGATTCCTCCCGCTGCTGATGGGAGCAGCAGCGAGACTCCGCTGCTGCTCGGCCCGCTGCGGAGAGTCCCTGGAGGGGCTCTGGCATCTCCTCCTCGCCCCCCTGCACCCGGGGAATACCTGCGGGGGGGCCGCGACTGGCACCCACCGCGGCTGGGGGAGCGAGGGGCAAGCGCCAACGGGTTAACCCCGGCAGCCCTGATGTGGGTCTGCACTGCCAGGGGCCCATGCGCTGCAACTGCTGCTTGAATCAGGCGCTGGAGCTCCTGCAGATCTGCCATGGTGGTCCTCGTGCTGCAGATCTCTTGGCGTCCGGAAGAAGAAGAGGAGGTAACCCCCTCCTCTCCCAGACTAACCCTTTCCCTACTCCTCCTCTTCCTCCCAAGCTGAAACCACCCCTTAGTGCCATATTAGGCCTGCCTACCAAACTGTCCCTATTAACCCCATCACTCCCTAACTCCCCCTTGGTCATGTCGCCCCTCCTCCCCAAGGGGGGATCCATGGCTTTAGGCTACTTTACACGCTGCGATATCGGTCCCGATATCGCTAGCGTGGGTACCCGCCCCCAACTGTTGTGCGACACGGGCAAATCGCTGCCCGTGCCGCACAACATCGCGCAGACCCGTCACACATGCTTACCTGCCCGGCGACGTCGCTGTGACCGGCGAACCGCCTCCTTTCTAAGGGGGCGGTCCGTGCGGCGTCACAGCGACGTCACTCAGCGGCCGCCCAATAGAAGCGGAGGGGCGGAGATGAGTGGCCGGAACATCCCGCCCACCTCCTTCCTTCCTCATAGCGGCCGGGAGGCAGGTAAGGAGAGCTTCCTCGTTCCTGCGGTGTCACACGGAGCGATGTGTGCTGCCGCAGGAACGAGGAACAACTTCGTTACTGCTGCAGTAACGATAATCGAGAATGGACCCCCATGTCACCGATGAGCGATTTTGCACGTTTTTGCAACGATGTAAAATCGCTCATCGGTGTCACACGCAACGGCATCGCTAATGCGGCCGGATGTGCGTCACAAATTCCGTGACCCCAACGACTCCGCATTAGCGATGTCGCAGCGTGTAAAGCCCCCTTTACTGAACCTCTGAAGAGTAGCAACAGGAGTTTCACACAGGATTTGCTGAAGTAACTTGAGATGCCACTAGGAGTAAGAAACCAGGCAGAATACTCAAGCAGGGCACTGGAGGCTGGACTGGGATTAAAAAGGCAAGAGGACACAGAACACATGGAGAAGAATAAAGCAGGGGACACCATCTTGGAAAAGGGCTAAAGCCCAAAAGGATAAACAGAAAAACCAGAGTCCTGACATTAAGTGGGGTTTATCAATATCAATATTGTTGACTTTTTTTGTCCTGAAGAAGGGGACTGAATCTCTGAAACACGTAGACCTATGAAATAAAAGAATTTATTAATAAGCAAAAATTTCTTCATTCGGTGGCAGCGTGGCATAAACCCCACTTCTCCTCTCCAGCACCAAATATTAAGTCACGTGGGGCTGCAGCAGCCGACATTATGTTACAAACCTTCATAGGGGTTGTGACTCTCACAACCCTGATAGGTGAGTGTAATATTTTGTACACCACAGTTTTAATCTGGTAAGACCCTATTTGCACGCTCTTTCCCTCAGTTTTGCAACCGCTAAATGTGTCACTTCTCAGCATGTTGTACACACCGAATCAGGACATTATGCTTGCTTTCAAGCAGATGTACCAGTTCAATTACCCGTTCACACCAAGGGGTTGTACCTGAACTGGGATCAGATGGAGTGTTAAGGCCCCGTTACACGCTACGATTTATCTGACGATCACAGTAGTGATGTGACACGCCCAGATCTTAGTTACGATTTGCCAAGATTGCACATAGGTCATTTAGTAGCGGTCACACGTACACATCTTACAAATGATGCAACATCGTTCAGCGATATATTGTTTGACCAAGGCGGTCGTGTGGATGTTGTTCGTCGTTGGGTGGTGTCAAACGTAGCAATGTCTGCTGTATTCCAAACGACGAACAATATTTTGAAACTGAACGACGTGTCAACGATCAACGATTTTCAACCTTTTTGCGATGGTTCGGAGTTGCACGTAGGTGTCACATGCAAAGACGTCGCTAACGATGATGGAAGTGCGTCACGGAAACCGTGACCCCGACGACATATCGTCAGATAAATCGTAGTGCGCAACGGGGCCTTTAGTTTTTTTTCATTTCAAAATTATGATTAAGTATTGTTTCTAATAGATTGGGCCTATTTTACCAGAACAGAGGTCTGAGAACAGAGAGAGACGTGAAGTTGCCCCTCTGCAGGCTGCCTACCTAGCCAAAGGCAAAGCAAATTAAATTGAGTCACTGTCTCTCTGCGGCACTCCTCTATGATATCTTGCAGTTGGCACTAGAGATGAGCGAACCGGTCGCGGTTCGGCTCGAGGTTGGTTCGCCGAACGGACCTCCCGTTCGAGTTCGGTTCGTCGAACGTTCGACGAACCGAACTCGAACTGCATAGGAAACAATGGCAGGCAATCACAAACACAGAAAAACACCTAGAAAACACCCTCAAAGGTGTCCTAAAGGTGACAAACAACTCAAACACATTGGAAAGTGACAAGGACATATACTCATGCGAAAACAAAACAGCTGGACAAGGAAAAAGAGGAGGACACACAGATATAGGCATGGCACGCCCTTCTAAAATCATGTAAAACACCGCAAGGTGACTCCAAGCGGAGTCTCCCTTTTTTCCAAAAATTGGGCCACACACACACCCACCCCTTCAGTGGTAGCACTTGTGCCCCAGTTGCACACTTCACAGCTAGATTTGCATCAAGCACATTCAAAAATACGCCATAATTAACCGTCCCCAGGATGACACCAGGGTAGGTAGCTAAGTCTTTCCTGATCCCAGCTCTGTGCAGCTTGGATCATTTATAAAAAACACAGCAATCAAGGGTTACTCCAAGCGGAGTCTCCCTTTTTTCCAAAAATTGGGCCCCACACACACCCACCCCTTCAGTGGCAGCAGTTGTGCCCTAGTTGTACACTTCACAGCTACATTTGCATCAAGCACATTCAAAAATACGCCATTCTTATCCGTCCCCAGGATGACACCGGGGTAGGTAGCAAAGTCTTTCCTGATCCCAGCTCTGTTCATCTTGGCTTCTTTTAAAAACAATGTAAGCAAGGGTTACTCCAAGCGGAGTCTCCCTTTTTTCCAAAAATTGGGCCCCACACACACCCACCCCTTCAGTGGCAGCAGTTGTGCCCTAGTTGTACACTTCACAGCTACATTTGCATCAAGCACATTCAAAAATACGCCATTCTTATCCGTCCCCAGGATGACACCGGGGTAGGTAGCAAAGTCTTTCCTGATCCCAGCTCTGTTCATCTTGGCTTCTTTTAAAAACACATCAAGCAAGGGTTACTCCAAGCGGAGTCTCCCTTTTTTTTCCAAAAATTGGGCCCCACAAACCCACCCATTCAGTGGCAGCAGTTGTGCCCCAGTTGTACACTTCACAGCTAGATTTGCATCAAGCACATTCAAAAATACGTCATTCTTATCCGTCCCCAGGATGACACCGGGGTAGGTAGCAAAGTCTTTCCTGATCCCAGCTCTGTTCATCTTGGCTTCTTTTAAAAACACATCAAGCAAGGGTTACTCCAAGCGGAGTCTCCCTTTTTTCCAAAAATTGGGCCCCACACACACCCACCCCTTCAGTGGCAGCAGTTGTGCCCTAGTTGTACACTTCACAGCTACATTTGCATCAAGCACATTCAAAAATACGCCATTCTTATCCATCCCCAGGATGACACCGGGGTAGGTAGCAAAGTCTTTGCTGACCCATGACTTGTTCATCTTGGCTTCTTTTAAAAACAATGTAAGCAAGGGTTACTCCAAGCGGAGTCTCCCTTTTTTTCCAAAAATTGGGCCCCACACACCCACCCATTCAGTGGCAGCAGTTGTGCCCCAGTTGTACACTTCACAGCTAGATTTGCATCAAGCACATTCAAAAATACGTCATTCTTATCCGTCCCCAGGATGACACCGGGGTAGGTAGCAAAGTCTTTCCTGATCCCAGCTCTGTTCATCTTGGCTTCTTTTAAAAACACATCAAGCAAGGGTTACTCCAAGCGGAGTCTCCCTTTTTTCCAAAAATTGGGCCCCACACACACCCACCCCTTCAGTGGCAGCAGTTGTGCCCTAGTTGTACACTTCACAGCTACATTTGCATCAAGCACATTCAAAAATACGCCATTCTTATCCATCCCCAGGATGACACCGGGGTAGGTAGCAAAGTCTTTGCTGACCCATGACTTGTTCATCTTGGCTTCTTTTAAAAACAATGTAAGCAAGGGTTACTCCAAGCGGAGTCTCCCTTTTTTCCAAAAATTGGGCCCCACACACACCCACCCCTTCAGTGGCAGCAGTTGTGCCCTAGTTGTACACTTCACAGCTACATTTGCATCAAGCACATTCAAAAATACGCCATTCTTATCCGTCCCCAGGATGACACCGGGGTAGGTAGCAAAGTCTTTCCTGATCCCAGCTCTGTTCATCTTGGCTTCTTTTAAAAACACAGCAAGCAAGGGTTACTCCAAGCGGAGTCTCCCTTTTTTTCCAAAAATTGGGCCGCACACACCCACCCATTCAGTGGCAGCAGTTGTGCCCCAGTTGTACACTTCACAGCTAGATTTGCATCAAGCACATTCAAAAATACGTCATTCTTATCCGTCCCCAGGATGACACCGGGGTAGGTAGCAAAGTCTTTCCTGATCCCAGCTCTGTTCATCTTGGCTTCTTTTAAAAACACAGCAAGCAAGGGTTACTCCAAGCGGAGTCTCCCTTTTTTTCCAAAAATTGGGCCCCACACACCCACCCATTCAGTGGCAGCAGTTGTGCCCCAGTTGTACACTTCACAGCTAGATTTGCATCAAGCACATTCAAAAATACGTCATTCTTATCCGTCCCCAGGATGACACCGGGGTAGGTAGCAAAGTCTTTCCTGATCCCAGCTCTGTTCATCTTGGCTTCTTTTAAAAACACAGCAAGCAAGGGTTACTCCAAGCGGAGTCTCCCTTTTTTTCCAAAAATTGGGCCCCACACACCCACCCATTCAGTGGCAGCAGTTGTGCCCCAGTTGTACACTTCACAGCTAGATTTGCATCAAGCACATTCAAAAATACGTCATTCTTATCCGTCCCCAGGATGACACCGGGGTAGGTAGCAAAGTCTTTCCTGATCCCAGCTCTGTTCATCTTGGCTTCTTTTAAAAACACATCAAGCAAGGGTTACTCCAAGCGGAGTCTCCCTTTTTTCCAAAAATTGGGCCCCACACACACCCACCCCTTCAGTGGCAGCAGTTGTGCCCTAGTTGTACACTTCACAGCTACATTTGCATCAAGCACATTCAAAAATACGCCATTCTTATCCGTCCCCAGGATGACACCGGGGTAGGTAGCAAAGTCTTTCCTGATCCCAGCTCTGTTCATCTTGGCTTCTTTTAAAAACACAGCAAGCAAGGGTTACTCCAAGCGGAGTCTCCCTTTTTTTCCAAAAATTGGGCCCCACACACCCACCCATTCAGTGGCAGCAGTTGTGCCCCAGTTGTACACTTCACAGCCAGATTTGCATCAAGCACATTCAAAAATACGTCATTCTTATCCGTCCCCAGGATGACACCGGGGTAGGTAGCAAAGTCTTTCCTGATCCCAGCTCTGTTCATCTTGGCTTCTTTTAAAAACACATCAAGCAAGGGTTACTCCAAGCGGAGTCTCCCTTTTTTCCAAAAATTGGGCCCCACACACACCCACCCCTTCAGTGGCAGCACTTGTGCCCTAGTTGTACACTTCACAGCTAGATTTGCATCAAGCACATTCAAAAATACGCCATACTTAACCGTTCCCAGGATGACACCGGGAGAGGTAGCAAACTCTTTCCTGATCCCAGCTCTGTTCATCTTGGATCATTTTTAAAAAACACAGCAAGCAAGGGTTACTCCAAGCGGAGTCTCCCTTTTTTTCCAAAAATTGTGCCCCACACACACCCACCCATTCAGTGGCAGCACTTGTGCCCTAGTTGTACACTTCACAGCTAGATTGGCATCAAGCACATTCAAAAATACACCATACTTAACCGTCCCCAGGATGACACCGGGGTAGGTAGCAAACTCTTTCCTGATCCCAGCTCTGTTCATCTTGGATCATTTTTAAAAAACACAGCAAGCAAGGGTTACTCCAAGCGGAGTCTCCCTTTTTTTCCAAAAATTGTGCCCCACACACACCCACCCATTCAGTGGCAGCACTTATGGCCTAGTTGTACACTTCACAGCTAGATTTGCATCAAGCACATTCAAAAATACGTCATTCTTATCCGTCCCCAGGATGACACCGGGGTAGGTAGCAAAGTCTTTCCTGATCCCAGCTCTGTTCATCTTGGCTTCTTTTAAAAACACAGCAAGCAAGGGTTACTCCAAGCGGAGTCTCCCTTTTTTTCCAAAAATTGGGCCCCACACACCCACCCATTCAGTGGCAGCAGTTGTGCCCCAGTTGTACACTTCACAGCTAGATTTGCATCAAGCACATTCAAAAATACGTCATTCTTATCCGTCCCCAGGATGACACCGGGGTAGGTAGCAAAGTCTTTCCTGATCCCAGCTCTGTTCATCTTGGCTTCTTTTAAAAACACATCAAGCAAGGGTTACTCCAAGCGGAGTCTCCCTTTTTTCCAAAAATTGGGCCCCACACACACCCACCCCTTCAGTGGCAGCAGTTGTGCCCTAGTTGTACACTTCACAGCTACATTTGCATCAAGCACATTCAAAAATACGCCATTCTTATCCATCCCCAGGATGACACCGGGGTAGGTAGCAAAGTCTTTGCTGACCCATGACTTGTTCATCTTGGCTTCTTTTAAAAACAATGTAAGCAAGGGTTACTCCAAGCGGAGTCTCCCTTTTTTCCAAAAATTGGGCCCCACACACACCCACCCCTTCAGTGGCAGCAGTTGTGCCCTAGTTGTACACTTCACAGCTACATTTGCATCAAGCACATTCAAAAATACGCCATTCTTATCCGTCCCCAGGATGACACCGGGGTAGGTAGCAAAGTCTTTCCTGATCCCAGCTCTGTTCATCTTGGCTTCTTTTAAAAACACAGCAAGCAAGGGTTACTCCAAGCGGAGTCTCCCTTTTTTTCCAAAAATTGGGCCCCACACACCCACCCATTCAGTGGCAGCAGTTGTGCCCCAGTTGTACACTTCACAGCTAGATTTGCATCAAGCACATTCAAAAATACGTCATTCTTATCCGTCCCCAGGATGACACCGGGGTAGGTAGCAAAGTCTTTCCTGATCCCAGCTCTGTTCATCTTGGCTTCTTTTAAAAACACAGCAAGCAAGGGTTACTCCAAGCGGAGTCTCCCTTTTTTTCCAAAAATTGGGCCCCACACACCCACCCATTCAGTGGCAGCAGTTGTGCCCCAGTTGTACACTTCACAGCTAGATTTGCATCAAGCACATTCAAAAATACGCCATTCTTATCCGTCCCCAGGATGACACCGGGGTAGGTAGCAAAGTCTTTCCTGATCCCAGCTCTGTTCATCTTGGCTTCTTTTAAAAACACATCAAGCAAGGGTTACTCCAAGCGGAGTCTCCCTTTTTTTTCCAAAAATTGGGCCCCACAAACCCACCCATTCAGTGGCAGCAGTTGTGCCCCAGTTGTACACTTCACAGCTAGATTTGCATCAAGCACATTCAAAAATACGCCATTCTTATCCATCCCCAGGATGACACCGGGGTAGGTAGCAAAGTCTTTGCTGACCCATGACTTGTTCATCTTGGCTTCTTTTAAAAACAATGTAAGCAAGGGTTACTCCAAGCGGAGTCTCCCTTTTTTCCAAAAATTGGGCCCCACACACACCCACCCCTTCAGTGGCAGCAGTTGTGCCCTAGTTGTACACTTCACAGCTACATTTGCATCAAGCACATTCAAAAATACGCCATTCTTATCCGTCCCCAGGATGACACCGGGGTAGGTAGCAAAGTCTTTCCTGATCCCAGCTCTGTTCATCTTGGCTTCTTTTAAAAACACAGCAAGCAAGGGTTACTCCAAGCGGAGTCTCCCTTTTTTTCCAAAAATTGGGCCCCACACACCCACCCATTCAGTGGCAGCAGTTGTGCCCCAGTTGTACACTTCACAGCTAGATTTGCATCAAGCACATTCAAAAATACGTCATTCTTATCCGTCCCCAGGATGACACCGGGGTAGGTAGCAAAGTCTTTCCTGATCCCAGCTCTGTTCATCTTGGCTTCTTTTAAAAACACAGCAAGCAAGGGTTACTCCAAGCGGAGTCTCCCTTTTTTTCCAAAAATTGGGCCCCACACACCCACCCATTCAGTGGCAGCAGTTGTGCCCCAGTTGTACACTTCACAGCTAGATTTGCATCAAGCACATTCAAAAATACGCCATAATTAACCGTCCCCAGGATGACACCAGGGTAGGTAGCAAAGTCTTTCCTGATCCCAGCTCTGTTCATCTTGGCTTCTTTTAAAAACAATGTAAGCAAGGGTTACTCCAAGCGGAGTCTCCCTTTTTTTCCAAAAATTGGGCCCCACACACCCACCCATTCAGTGGCAGCACTTGTGCCCTAGTTGCAAACAGGATGTTTTGATTTGCATCAAGCACATTCCAAATCAACAAGCATTTACTCTCCCCAGGATGACACAGGGGTAGTAAATTCCTTCTGGATCCATGACTTGTTCATTTTGATGAACGTCAGTCTGTCCACATTGTCACTGGACAGACGCGTGCGCTTATCTGTCAGCACACACCCAGCAGCACTGAATACACGTTCAGAGACAACGCTGGCAGCTGGACACGACAAAATCTCCAAGGCGTAAGTTGCGAGCTCTGGCCATTTTTCTAGGTTTGAAGCCCAAAAGGAGCAAGGCTCCAGTTGCACAGTCATGGCATCGATGTTCATTTGGAGATACTCCTGTATCATCCTCTCCAGCCGTTGACTATGTGTCAGACTTGTTGTCTCTGGTGGCCTTGCAAAAGAGGGTCTAAAAAAATTATGAAAAGATTCCATAAAATTGCTGTTACCGGCACCAGATACGGTCCTACTGGTACGGGTAGACTGTTGAAGATGACGAGACCGTCCCATGTTTGTCAAGTTACAACTGGGAGATTCACTCCCTGCACCTGCACGGTTGTTTGTGGAAAAGCCGAGCTAAGATCTAGTAACAGCTTCTGCTGATACTCCTGCATACGTGCGTCCCTTTCTATGGCTGGAATTATGTCACAAAATTTGGACTTGTACCGGGGATCTAATAGTGTGGCAATCCAGTAGTCATCATCACTTCTAATTTTGACAATACGACTGTCATGTTGGAGGTAGTGCAACAAAAAGGCACTCATGTGTCTTGCGCAGCCATGCGGACCAAGTCCACACTGTGTTTGTGGGATAGAGGTGCTACCCGTTCTTTCTTCCTCTGACATCTGACCCCAACCTCTTTCAACTGAAATTTGACCAAGGTCTCCCTCATCCGCTGAGTCTTCCATGTCCATGGACAGTTCGTCCTCCATTTCTTCATGTTCTCCTGCACCTTGCTCAACATTTCGCCTGCTACTATGCGCCCTTGTCGATCCCTGTCCCCCTTGGTCCCATGCCTGCTGCGTTGGTGATGATGAACGTCTGGACCTTGGTGATGTTGTTGTCCCTTGCGCATATGAATCCTCCTGTAGTTCCTCCCCTTCATGTTGTCCCACCCCCTGACTCCGAATAGTGTTTAGCGTGTGCTCCAGCATGTAAATGACTGGAATCGTCATGCTGATAATGGCATTGTCAGCGCTAAACATATTCGTCGCCATGTCGAAACTGTGCAGAAGGGTGCATAGGTCCTTGATCTGAGACCACTCCATCAGGGTGATCTGCCCCACCTCTGCATCTCGTTGGCCCAGGCTATACGTCATGACGTATTGCACCAGGGCTCTGCGGTGCTGCCACAGTCGCTGTAACATGTGGAGAGTTGAATTCCAGCGTGTCGCCACATCGCATTTCAGGCGATGAACCGGCAGGCCGAAAGACTTCTGGAGCGATGCAAGTCGCTCAGCTGCGGCGCTTGAACGGCGGAAGTGAGCAGACAGTTTTCGTGCCCTGTTCAGAAGGCCATCTAGGCCGGGATAGTGTGTTAAAAATTGCTGCACGACAAGGTTCAACACGTGAGCCATACAAGGTACGTGTGTCACCTTGCCCAGGCGAAGGGCCGCACCCAGGTTTGCAGCATTGTCGCACACGGCCTTACCAGGCTGCAGGTTGAGTGGAGACAACCATTTATTAAACTCGGACCGCAGAGCTGACCACAACTCCTCAGCTGTGTGACTCTTATTACCAAGACATGTCAAGCTAAAGACCGCCTGATGCCGTTGCGCTCTGCTGCCAGCATAGTAATGAGGGGTGCGTGATTCCTTCTGCGCAGTGAGAACGCTGGTGGCCTGACCAGGCAGGCTTGGGGCGGAGGTGGAGGACCCAGATGAGGTGGAGGATGCAGAAGCAGTGGCGGAACTTGGACAGACAGAGGATTGACACACAAGTCGTGGGGACGGCAAGACTTGTGCAGCAGACCCTTTACCATCTATCACCATAGTTACCCAGTGCCCAGTCAGCGACATGTAACGTCCCTGTCCATGCTTACTGGTCCAAGTATCGGTGGTGAAATGCACCCGTTCACACACAGAGTTTCTCAAGGAAGCGGTGATGTTGTGTGCGACATGCTGGTGTAGCGCGGGCACACCTTTCTTAGAGAAGTAGTGGCGACTAGGCATCTGGTACTGGGGCACAGCGACAGACATAAGGTCTCTAAAATCCTGTGTGTCCACTAGGCGGAAAGGCAGCATTTCGGTAGCCAACAGCTTACAGAGGGATAGAGTCAACCTCTTAGCTTTGTCATGGGTCGGAGGAAGTGGCCTTTTATTTGACCACATCTGAGGGACAGAGATCTGGCTGCTGTGTGTAGACGGTGTTGAGTAGGGTGTCCCTGGAAAAATGCAGGTTTGTGAGGAAAGTGCAGGCGGAGACATGATGTTGCCTTCATCCAACGTTGGTGCTATCGATGTCTGAGAGAGCTGTACACACTCACTTGTTTCCCCTTCCAAACCAACTGACGACCTTACAAGCAAACTGCCTGTTGCGGTTACAGTGGTGGAAGTTTTGCGTGGAAAAACAGGTGTGACAGCTGTCCCCACAGTCCTAGAAGATGAAGAGCGCGCGGATGCACTGGAAGGGGCGGGCGGTGGATGGTTCGCTCCGCTAGGCCGCATTGCAGCACGGTGAGCTTCCCACCGGGACTTATGATATTTAGTCATGTGACGATTCATGGAAGAAGTTGTCAAACTGCTGAGGTTTTGACCTCTACTAACAGAATCATGACAAATGTTACATATCACATGAGTTGGGCGATCTTTTTCGATGTGAAAAAAGGACCAGGCTAGGCAAGGCTTAGAGGCCATGCGACCTGTTGATCCACCCCGAATAATGCTCATAGGCAGAGTGGTGGCTGAGGATGCAGTTGTAGACGTGCTACCAGTGCTCCGACTCTGTCCAGGAAGGCGCAAGGTAACTTCGTCGTCGGTTGCATCCTCCTCCACCGCCTCTGTTGACCTCCTCGAGTGCCTGACTGGGGGTTGACAGTAGGTGGGATCTAGAACGTCATCATCAATTGTTGTGTTTGCACTCCCCTCCCCCTCAGACCGAGCCTCTTCTTGCCCTGACCGAATATTTAAGTTGTCATCCCAATCGGGTATCTGCGTCTCATCTTCATCAGTATGTTCCTCATTGTCTATAACCACAGGTGTTACAGTTTGTGACAAAGGGTCAACATTATGCTCAGAAACTTGGTCCTCACGGCCTGAATCAGAGTCACAAAGGTTCTGGGCATCACTGCAGACCATTTCCTGTTCTGTACTCACTGTAGCTTGGGAGCAGACCTCTGATTCCCAGGCTATAGTGTGACTGAACAGCTCTGCAGACTCAGCCATCTCAGTTCCACCATACTGTGCAGGGCTGATGGAGACTTCAGAGCTGGGAGAAATCAAGTGTGATTGGGATGACAACTCAGAGGACTGGTGTTTTTTGGATGCGGTACTTGAAGTGGCTGAGAGGGCACTTGTTGGACCACTTGAGATCCATTCAAGCATTTTCCTTTTTTGCCCATCATCTACCTTTGTTCCTCTTGTTCGTGTCCGTAAAAAAGGGAGCACATCGGATTGTCCACAATAAGTAGTAGACATCTTACTTTTGCTAGTAGATGGTCTATCTGCAGCAGATGATAATGGAGCTTTGCCACCTTCCCCACTGACAAAACCTTTTTTGCCTTTTCCACCACGCCTCTTCCCCTTTCCACCAGCATCTGTCATTTTGCCACTCATGTTGATTGCGACAAGATTGTGGACTGAAAATGTGGTAGTAAAAATTGAGAGGTGGTGAAGATTGCAGTGGTGGTCTAGCTTTATTAACAGCAGAATAATAAAGAATAAATATCCCTGACAATGTAACTTAGTTATAATTAGTTGGAGTGTGCAACGCAGGCAGACGTGCTGCAAATGTCTTGGCACTAGTGGGACTAAAGCAAAGTCCAATAGCCACGTATAGGATGCCACTAGGTACACTGAGTGTTTGCTAGTATAATGGCTTAGTTATAATTAGTTGGAGTGTGCAACGCAGGCAGATGCGCTCTGCAAATGTCTTGGCACTAGTGGGACTATAGCAAAGTCCAATAGCCACGTATAGGATGCCACTAGGTACACTAAGTGTTTGCTAGTATAATGGCTTAGTTATAATTAGTTGGAGTGTGCAACGCAGGCAGATGCGCTCTGCAAATGTCTTGGCACTAGTGGGACTATAGCAAAGTCCAATAGCCACGTATAGGATGCCACTAGGTACACTGAGTGTGTGCTAGTATAATGGCTTAGTTATAATTAGTTGGAGTGTGCAACGCAGGCAGATGCGCTCTGCAAATGTCTTGGCACTAGTGGGACTATAGCAAAGTCCAATAGCCACGTATAGGATGCCACTAGGTACACTGAGTGTGTGCTAGTATAATGGCTTAGTTATAATTAGTTGGAGTGTGCAACGCAGGCAGATGCGCTCTGCAAATGTCTTGGCACTAGTGGGACTATAGCAAAGTCCAATAGCCACGTATAGGATGCCACTAGGTACACTGAGTGTGTGCTAGTATAATGGCTTAGTTATAATTAGTTGGAGTGTGCAACGCAGGCAGATGCGCTCTGCAAATGTCTTGGCACTAGTGGGACTATAGCAAAGTCCAATAGCCACGTATAGGATGCCACTAGGTACACTGAGTGTTTGCTAGTATAATGGCTTAGTTATAATTAGTTGGAGTGTGCAACGCAGGCAGATGCGCTCTGCAAATGTCTTGGCACTAGTGGGACTATAGCAAAGTCCAATAGCCACGTATAGGATGCCACTAGGTACACTAAGTGTTTGCTAGTATAATGGCTTAGTTATAATTAGTTGGAGTGTGCAACGCAGGCAGATGCGCTCTGCAAATGTCTTGGCACTAGTGGGACTATAGCAAAGTCCAATAGCCACGTATAGGATGCCACTAGGTACACTGAGTGTGTGCTAGTATAATGGCTTAGTTATAATTAGTTGGAGTGTGCAACGCAGGCAGATGCGCTCTGCAAATGTCTTGGCACTAGTGGGACTATAGCAAAGTCCAATAGCCACGTATAGGATGCCACTAGGTACACTGAGTGTGTGCTAGTATAATGGCTTAGTTATAATTAGTTGGAGTGTGCAACGCAGGCAGATGCGCTCTGCAAATGTCTTGGCACTAGTGGGACTATAGCAAAGTCCAATAGCCACGTATAGGATGCCACTAGGTACACTGAGTGTTTGCTAGTATAATGGCTTAGTTATAATTAGTTGGAGTGTGCAACGCAGGCAGATGCGCTCTGCAAATGTCTTGGCACTAGTGGGACTATAGCAAAGTCCAATAGCCACGTATAGGATGCCACTAGGTACACTGAGTGTGTGCTAGTATAATGGCTTAGTTATAATTAGTTGGAGTGTGCAACGCAGGCAGATGCGCTCTGCAAATGTCTTGGCACTAGTGGGACTATAGCAAAGTCCAATAGCCACGTATAGGATGCCACTAGGTACACTGAGTGTGTGCTAGTATAATGGCTTAGTTATAATTAGTTGGAGTGTGCAACGCAGGCAGATGCGCTCTGCAAATGTCTTGGCACTAGTGGGACTATAGCAAAGTCCAATAGCCACGTATAGGATGCCACTAGGTACACTGAGTGTGTGCTAGTATAATGGCTTAGTTATAATTAGTTGGAGTGTGCAACGCAGGCAGATGCGTTCTGCAAATGTCTTGGCACTAGTGGGACTAAAGCAAAGTCCAATAGCCACGTATAGGATGCCACTAGGTACACTAAGTGTTTGCTAGTATAATGGCTTAGTTATAATTAGTTGGAGTGTGCAACGCAGGCAGATGCGCTCTGCAAATGTCTTGGCACTAGTGGGACTATAGCAAAGTCCAATAGCCACGTATAGGATGCCACTAGGTACACTGAGTGTGTGCTAGTATAATGGCTTAGTTATAATTAGTTGGAGTGTGCAACGCAGGCAGATGCGCTCTGCAAATGTCTAGGCACTAGTGGGACTATAGCAAAGTCCAATAGCCACGTATAGGATGCCACTAGGTACACTGAGTGTGTGCTAGTATAATGGCTTAGTTATAATTAGTTGGAGTGTGCAACGCAGGCAGATGCGCTCTGCAAATGTCTTGGCACTAGTGGGACTATAGCAAAGTCCAATAGCCACGTATAGGATGCCACTAGGTACACTGAGTGTGTGCTAGTATAATGGCTTAGTTATAATTAGTTGGAGTGTGCAACGCAGGCAGATGCGCTCTGCAAATGTCTTGGCACTAGTGGGACTATAGCAAAGTCCAATAGCCACGTATAGGATGCCACTAGGTACACTGAGTGTGTGCTAGTATAATGGCTTAGTTATAATTAGTTGGAGTGTGCAACGCAGGCAGATGCGTTCTGCAAATGTCTTGGCACTAGTGGGACTAAAGCAAAGTCCAATAGCCACGTATAGGATGCCACTAGGTACACTAAGTGTTTGCTAGTATAATGGCTTAGTTATAATTAGTTGGAGTGTGCAACGCAGGCAGATGCGCTCTGCAAATGTCTTGGCACTAGTGGGACTATAGCAAAGTCCAATAGCCACGTATAGGATGCCACTAGGTACACTGAGTGTTTGCTAGTATAATGGCTTAGTTATAATTAGTTGGAGTGTGCAACGCAGGCAGATGCGCTCTGCAAATGTCTTGGCACTAGTGGGACTATAGCAAAGTCCAATAGCCACGTATAGGATGCCACTAGGTACACTGAGTGTTTGCTAGTATAATGGCTTAGTTATAATTAGTTGGAGTGTGCAACGCAGGCAGATGCGCTCTGCAAATGTCTTGGCACTAGTGGGACTATAGCAAAGTCCAATAGCCACGTATAGGATGCCACTAGGTACACTGAGTGTGTGCTAGTATAATGGCTTAGTTATAATTAGTTGGAGTGTGCAACGCAGGCAGATGCGCTCTGCAAATGTCTTGGCACTAGTGGGACTATAGCAAAGTCCAATAGCCACGTATAGGATGCCACTAGGTACACTGAGTGTGTGCTAGTATAATGGCTTAGTTATAATTAGTTGGAGTGTGCAACGCAGGCAGATGCGCTCTGCAAATGTCTTGGCACTAGTGGGACTATAGCAAAGTCCAATAGCCACGTATAGGATGCCACTAGGTACACTGAGTGTGTGCTAGTATAATGGCTTAGTTATAATTAGTTGGAGTGTGCAACGCAGGCAGATGCGCTCTGCAAATGTCTTGGCACTAGTGGGACTATAGCAAAGTCCAATAGCCACGTATAGGATGCCACTAGGTACACTGAGTGTTTGCTAGTATAATGGCTTAGTTATAATTAGTTGGAGTGTGCAACGCAGGCAGATGCGCTCTGCAAATGTCTTGGCACTAGTGGGACTATAGCAAAGTCCAATAGCCACGTATAGGATGCCACTAGGTACACTAAGTGTTTGCTAGTATAATGGCTTAGTTATAATTAGTTGGAGTGTGCAACGCAGGCAGATGCGTTCTGCAAATGTCTTGGCACTAGTGGGACTAAAGCAAAGTCCAATAGCCACGTATAGGATGCCACTAGGTACACTAAGTGTTTGCTAGTATAATGGCTTAGTTATAATTAGTTGGATTGTGCAACGCAGGCAGATGCGCTCTGCAAATGTCTTGGCACTAGTGGGACTATAGCAAAGTCCAATAGCCACGTATAGGATGCCACTAGGTACACTGAGTGTGTGCTAGTATAATGGCTTAGTTATAATTAGTTGGAGTGTGCAACGCAGGCAGATGCGCTCTGCAAATGTCTAGGCACTAGTGGGACTATAGCAAAGTCCAATAGCCACGTATAGGATGCCACTAGGTACACTGAGTGTGTGCTAGTATAATGGCTTAGTTATAATTAGTTGGAGTGTGCAACGCAGTCAGATGCGCTCTGCAAATGTCTTGGCACTAGTGGGACTATAGCAAAGTCCAATAGCCACGTATAGGATGCCACTAGGTACACTGAGTGTGTGCTAGTATAATGGCTTAGTTATAATTAGTTGGAGTGTGCAACGCAGGCAGATGCGTTCTGCAAATGTCTTGGCACTAGTGGGACTAAAGCAAAGTCCAATAGCCACGTATAGGATGCCACTAGGTACACTAAGTGTTTGCTAGTATAATGGCTTAGTTATAATTAGTTGGAGTGTGCAACGCAGGCAGATGCGCTCTGCAAATGTCTTGGCACTAGTGGGACTATAGCAAAGTCCAATAGCCACGTATAGGATGCCACTAGGTACACTGAGTGTGTGCTAGTATAATGGCTTAGTTATAATTAGTTGGAGTGTGCAACGCAGGCAGATGCGCTCTGCAAATGTCTTGGCACTAGTGGGACTATAGCAAAGTCCAATAGCCACGTATAGGATGCCACTAGGTACACTGAGTGTGTGCTAGTATAATGGCTTAGTTATAATTAGTTGGAGTGTGCAACGCAGGCAGATGCGCTCTGCAAATGTCTTGGCACTAGTGGGACTATAGCAAAGTCCAATAGCCACGTATAGGATGCCACTAGGTACACTGAGTGTGTGCTAGTATAATGGCTTAGTTATAATTAGTTGGAGTGTGCAACGCAGGCAGATGCGTTCTGCAAATGTCTTGGCACTAGTGGGACTAAAGCAAAGTCCAATAGCCACGTATAGGATGCCACTAGGTACACTAAGTGTTTGCTAGTATAATGGCTTAGTTATAATTAGTTGGAGTGTGCAACGCAGGCAGATGCGCTCTGCAAATGTCTTGGCACTAGTGGGACTATAGCAAAGTCCAATAGCCACGTATAGGATGCCACTAGGTACACTGAGTGTGTGCTAGTATAATGGCTTAGTTATAATTAGTTGGAGTGTGCAACGCAGGCAGATGCGCTCTGCAAATGTCTAGGCACTAGTGGGACTATAGCAAAGTCCAATAGCCACGTATAGGATGCCACTAGGTACACTGAGTGTGTGCTAGTATAATGGCTTAGTTATAATTAGTTGGAGTGTGCAACGCAGGCAGATGCGCTCTGCAAATGTCTTGGCACTAGTGGGACTATAGCAAAGTCCAATAGCCACGTATAGGATGCCACTAGGTACACTGAGTGTGTGCTAGTATAATGGCTTAGTTATAATTAGTTGGAGTGTGCAACGCAGGCAGATGCGTTCTGCAAATGTCTTGGCACTAGTGGGACTAAAGCAAAGTCCAATAGCCACGTATAGGATGCCACTAGGTACACTAAGTGTTTGCTAGTATAATGGCTTAGTTATAATTAGTTGGAGTGTGCAACGCAGGCAGATGCGCTCTGCAAATGTCTTGGCACTAGTGGGACTATAGCAAAGTCCAATAGCCACGTATAGGATGCCACTAGGTACACTGAGTGTTTGCTAGTATAATGGCTTAGTTATAATTAGTTGGAGTGTGCAACGCAGGCAGATGCGCTCTGCAAATGTCTTGGCACTAGTGGGACTATAGCAAAGTCCAATAGCCACGTATAGGATGCCACTAGGTACACTGAGTGTTTGCTAGTATAATGGCTTAGTTATAATTAGTTGGAGTGTGCAACGCAGGCAGATGCGCTCTGCAAATGTCTTGGCACTAGTGGGACTATAGCAAAGTCCAATAGCCACGTATAGGATGCCACTAGGTACACTGAGTGTTTGCTAGTATAATGGCTTAGTTATAATTAGTTGGAGTGTGCAACGCAGGCAGATGCGCTCTGCAAATGTCTTGGCACTAGTGGGACTATAGCAAAGTCCAATAGCCACGTATAGGATGCCACTAGGTACACTGAGTGTTTGCTAGTATAATGGCTTAGTTATAATTAGTTGGAGTGTGCAACGCAGGCAGAGGTGCTCTGCAAATGTCTTGGCACTAGTGGGACTATAGCAAAGTCCAATAGCCACGTATAGGATGCCACTAGGTACACTGAGTGTTTGCTAGTATAATGGCTTAGTTATGAGTTGGAGTGTGCAGAGTACAAGAGGGTACAGTGGCAGGATTGTGGTGCTCTGGGTAGAGGAATGGAAGCCTGCCTTTCTATTCCCTCCTAATGGTGAAATGCAGGGAGGAAATCCCTGACCTTGGCTGCACAGACGCTGGCGCTGTTTTCAGGACCTGTCACCTTAACTCTGACCCTGCCGGTTTGAGCCCTTAAAAGGACTGCTATAAAGTGCTCTCCCTATGCTGTCTAACGCTGTGTATGCAGCGCATACAGCTGTATCAGCGATAGGACTCAAGACGGAGCTGCGACAGTGATGTCTGACACCAAAGACGCAGAAGGCAGATAATGGCGTCCGTGAAGAAAATGTCCGGTTTTATAATGCAGGGACATGTGACATGCAGATCCTATCACACATGCCGTTGCTTCTCTGGCTCAAAGTCCACTTAGCTGTGTGTGTGTCTGTGATTGGCTGACATGCTGGCCCGCCCCACAAGACGCGCGCGCTTAGGGAAGGAAGACAAGAAAAAAAAAAAAAAAAATGGCGATCGCCATTATAGAAACAGCAGTGATCTGAAGGCGCTGTTCACGCACACTATACACTGAAATGTGATAATAGTTTGATTCACAGAGTGACTTACACTATTACAGCAGAAACCAAGCTATGATTTAGCTGTTTTTTGGCTGCTAGAACCGTTCTCGAACGTTTCTAGAACTATCGAGCTTTTGCAAAAAGCTCGAGTTCTAGTTCGATCTAGAACATGCCCCAAAATCACTCGAGCCTAGAACTGGAGAACCACGAACCACGAACCGCGCTCAACTCTAGTTGGCACTCTGTGCAGCCGCAGCAGTCACCACTAGAGTTGAGCGCGGTTCGTGAGGCAGAGCGCATCTGCCTGCGTTGCACACTCCAACTAATTATAACTAAGCCATTATACTAGCAAACACTCAGTGTACCTAGTGGCATCCTATACGTGGCTATTGGACTTTGCTATAGTCCCACTAGTGCCAAGACATTTGCAGAGCGCATCTGCCTGCGTTGCACACTCCAACTAATTATAACTAAGCCATTATACTAGCAAACACTCAGTGTACCTAGTGGCATCCTATACGTGGCTATTGGACTTTGCTATAGTCCCACTAGTGCCAAGACATTTGCAGAGCGCATCTGCCTGCGTTGCACACTCCAACTAATTATAACTAAGCCATTATACTAGCAAACACTTAGTGTACCTAGTGGCATCCTATACGTGGCTATTGGACTTTGCTTTAGTCCCACTAGTGCCAAGACATTTGCAGAACGCATCTGCCTGCGTTGCACACTCCAACTAATTATAACTAAGCCATTATACTAGCACACACTCAGTGTACCTAGTGGCATCCTATACGTGGCTATTGGACTTTGCTATAGTCCCACTAGTGCCAAGACATTTGCAGAGCGCATCTGCCTGCGTTGCACACTCCAACTAATTATAACTAAGCCATTATACTAGCACACACTCAGTGTACCTAGTGGCATCCTATACGTGGCTATTGGACTTTGCTATAGTCCCACTAGTGCCTAGACATTTGCAGAGCGCATCTGCCTGCGTTGCACACTCCAACTAATTATAACTAAGCCATTATACTAGCACACACTCAGTGTACCTAGTGGCATCCTATACGTGGCTATTGGACTTTGCTATAGTCCCACTAGTGCCAAGACATTTGCAGAGCGCATCTGCCTGCGTTGCACACTCCAACTAATTATAACTAAGCCATTATACTAGCAAACACTTAGTGTACCTAGTGGCATCCTATACGTGGCTATTGGACTTTGCTATAGTCCCACTAGTGCCAAGACATTTGCAGAGCGCATCTGCCTGCGTTGCACACTCCAACTAATTATAACTAAGCCATTATACTAGCACACACTCAGTGTACCTAGTGGCATCCTATACGTGGCTATTGGACTTTGCTATAGTCCCACTAGTGCCAAGACATTTGCAGAGCGCATCTGCCTGCGTTGCACACTCCAACTAATTATAACTAAGCCATTATACTAGCACACACTCAGTGTACCTAGTGGCATCCTATACGTGGCTATTGGACTTTGCTATAGTCCCACTAGTGCCAAGACATTTGCAGAGCGCATCTGCCTGCGTTGCACACTCCAACTAATTATAACTAAGCCATTATACTAGCAAACACTTAGTGTACCTAGTGGCATCCTATACGTGGCTATTGGACTTTGCTATAGTCCCACTAGTGCCAAGACATTTGCAGAGCGCATCTGCCTGCGTTGCACACTCCAACTAATTATAACTAAGCCATTATACTAGCAAACACTCAGTGTACCTAGTGGCATCCTATACGTGGCTATTGGACTTTGCTATAGTCCCACTAGTGCCAAGACATTTGCAGAGCGCATCTGCCTGCGTTGCACACTCCAACTAATTATAACTAAGCCATTATACTAGCAAACACTTAGTGTACCTAGTGGCATCCTATACATGGCTATTGGACTTTGCTTTAGTCCCACTAGTGCCAAGACATTTGCAGCACGTCTGCCTGCGTTGCACACTCCAACTAATTATAACTAAGTTACATTGTCAGGGATATTTATTCTTTATTATTCTGCTGTTAATAAAGCTAGACCACCACTGCAATCTTCACCACCTCTCAATTTTTACTACCACATTTTCAGTCCACAATCTTGTCGCAATCAACATGAGTGGCAAAATGACAGATGCTGGTGGAAAGGGGAAGAGGCGTGGTGGAAAAGGCAAAAAAGGTTTTGTCAGTGGGGAAGGTGGCAAAGCTCCATTATCATCTGCTGCAGATAGACCATCTACTAGCAAAAGTAAGATGTCTACTACTTATTGTGGACAATCCGATGTGCTCCCTTTTTTACGGACACGAACAAGAGGAACAAAGGTAGATGATGGGCAAAAAAGGAAAATGCTTGAATGGATCTCAAGTGGTCCAACAAGTGCCCTCTCAGCCACTTCAAGTACCGCATCCAAAAAACACCAGTCCTCTGAGTTGTCATCCCAATCACACTTGATTTCTCCCAGCTCTGAAGTCTCCATCAGCCCTGCACAGTATGGTGGAACTGAGATGGCTGAGTCTGCAGAGCTGTTCAGTCACACTATAGCCTGGGAATCAGAGGTCTGCTCCCAAGCTACAGTGAGTACAGAACAGGAAATGGTCTGCAGTGATGCCCAGAACCTTTGTGACTCTGATTCAGGCCGTGAGGACCAAGTTTCTGAGCATAATGTTGACCCTTTGTCACAAACTGTAACACCTGTGGTTATAGACAATGAGGAACATACTGATGAAGATGAGACGCAGATACCCGATTGGGATGACAACTTAAATATTCGGTCAGGGCAAGAAGAGGCTCGGTCTGAGGGGGAGGGGAGTGCAAACACAACAATTGATGATGACGTTCTAGATCCCACCTACTGTCAACCCCCAGTCAGGCACTCGAGGAGGTCAACAGAGGCGGTGGAGGAGGATGCAACCGACGACGAAGTTACCTTGCGCCTTCCTGGACAGAGTCGGAGCACTGGTAGCACGTCTACAACTGCATCCTCAGCCACCACTCTGCCTATGAGCATTATTCGGGGTGGATCAACAGGTCGCATGGCCTCTAAGCCTTGCCTAGCCTGGTCCTTTTTTCACATCGAAAAAGATCGCCCAACTCATGTGATATGTAACATTTGTCATGATTCTGTTAGTAGAGGTCAAAACCTCAGCAGTTTGACAACTTCTTCCATGAATCGTCACATGACTAAATATCATAAGTCCCGGTGGGAAGCTCACCGTGCTGCAATGCGGCCTAGCGGAGCGAACCATCCACCGCCCGCCCCTTCCAGTGCATCCGCGCGCTCTTCATCTTCTAGGACTGTGGGGACAGCTGTCACACCTGTTTTTCCACGCAAAACTTCCACCACTGTAACCGCAACAGGCAGTTTGCTTGTAAGGTCGTCAGTTGGTTTGGAAGGGGAAACAAGTGAGTGTGTACAGCTCTCTCAGACATCGATAGCACCAACGTTGGATGAAGGCAACATCATGTCTCCGCCTGCACTTTCCTCACAAACCTGCATTTTTCCAGGGACACCCTACTCAACACCGTCTACACACAGCAGCCAGATCTCTGTCCCTCAGATGTGGTCAAACAAAAGGCCACTTCCTCCGACCCATGACAAAGCTAAAAGGTTGACTCTATCCCTCTGTAAGCTGTTGGCTACCGAAATGCTGCCTTTCCGCCTAGTGGACACACAGGATTTTAGAGACCTTATGTCTGTCGCTGTGCCCCAGTACCAGATGCCTAGTCGCCACTACTTCTCTAAGAAAGGTGTGCCCGCGCTACACCAGCATGTCGCACACAACATCACCGCTTCCTTGAGAAACTCTGTGTGTGAACGGGTGCATTTCACCACCGATACTTGGACCAGTAAGCATGGACAGGGACGTTACATGTCGCTGACTGGGCACTGGGTAACTATGGTGATAGATGGTGAAGGGTCTGCTGCACAAGTCTTGCCGTCCCCACGACTTGTGTGTCAATCCTCTGTCTGTCCAAGTTCCGCCACTGCTTCTGCATCCTCCACCTCATCTGGGTCCTCCACCTCCGCCCCAAGCCTGCCTGGTCAGGCCACCAGCGTTCTCACTGCGCAGAAGGAATCACGCACCCCTCATTACTATGCTGGCAGCAGAGCGCAACGGCATCAGGCGGTCTTTAGCTTGACATGTCTTGGTAATAAGAGTCACACAGCTGAGTAGTTGTGGTCAGCTCTGCGGTCCGAGTTTAATAAATGGTTGTCTCCACTCAACCTGCAGCCTGGTAAGGCCGTGTGCGACAATGCTGCAAACCTGGGTGCGGCCCTTCGCCTGGGCAAGGTGACACACGTACCTTGTATGGCTCACGTGTTGAACCTTGTCGTGCAGCAATTTTTAACACACTATCCCGGCCTAGATGGCCTTCTGAACAGGGCACGAAAACTGTCTGCTCACTTCCGCCGTTCAAGCGCCGCAGCTGAGCGACTTGCATCGCTCCAGAAGTCTTTCGGCCTGCCGGTTCATCGCCTGAAATGCGATGTGGCGACACGCTGGAATTCAACTCTCCACATGTTACAGCGACTGTGGCAGCACCGCAGAGCCCTGGTGCAATACGTCATGACGTATAGCCTGGGCCAACGAGATGCAGAGGTGGGGCAGATCACCCTGATGGAGTGGTCTCAGATCAAGGACCTATGCACCCTTCTGCACAGTTTCGACATGGCGACGAATATGTTTAGCGCTGACAATGCCATTATCAGCATGACGATTCCAGTCATTTACATGCTGGAGCACACGCTAAACACTATTCGGAGTCAGGGGGTGGGACAACATGAAGGGGAGGAACTACAGGAGGATTCATTTGCGCAAGGGACAACAACATCACCAAGGTCCAGACGTTCATCATCACCATCGCAGCAGGCATGGGACCAAGGGGGACAGGGATCGACAAGGGCGCATAGTAGCAGGCGAAATGTTGAGCAAGGTGCAGGAGAACATGAAGAAATGGAGGACGAACTGTCCATGGACATGGAAGACTCAGCGGATGAGGGAGACCTTGGTCAAATTTCAGTTGAAAGAGGTTGGGGTCAGATATCAGAGGAAGAAAGAACGGGTAGCACCTCTATGCCACAAACACAGCGTGGACTTGGTCCGCATGGCTGCGCAAGACACATGAGTGCCTTTTTGTTGCACTACCTCCAACATGACAGTCGTATTGTCAAAATTAGAAGTGATGATGACTACTGGATTGCCACACTATTAGATCCCCGGTACAAGTCCAAATTTTGTGACATAATTCCAGCCATAGAAAGGGACGCACGTATGCAGGAGTATCAGCAGAAGCTGTTACTAGATCTTAGCTCGGCTTTTCCACCAAACAACCGTGCAGGTGCAGGGAGTGAATCTCCCAGTTGTAACTTGACAAACATGGGACGGTCTCGTCATCTTCAACAGTCTACCCGTACCAGTAGGACCGTATCTGGTGCCGGTAACAGCAATTTTATGGAATCTTTTCATAATTTTTTTAGACCCTCTTTTGCAAGGCCACCAGAGACAACAAGTCTGACACATAGTCAACGGCTGGAGAGGATGATACAGGAGTATCTCCAAATGAACATCGATGCCATGACTGTGCAACTGGAGCCTTGCTCCTTTTGGGCTTCAAACCTAGAAAAATGGCCAGAGCTCGCAACTTACGCCTTGGAGATTTTGTCGTGTCCAGCTGCCAGCGTTGTCTCTGAACGTGTATTCAGTGCTGCTGGGTGTGTGCTGACAGATAAGCGCACGCGTCTGTCCAGTGACAATGTGGACAGACTGACGTTCATCAAAATGAACAAGTCATGGATCCAGAAGGAATTTACTACCCCTGTGTCATCCTGGGGAGAGTAAATGCTTGTTGATTTGGAATGTGCTTGATGCAAATCAAAACATCCTGTTTGCAACTAGGGCACAAGTGCTGCCACTGAATGGGTGGGTGTGTGGGGCCCAATTTTTGGAAAAAAAGGGAGACTCCGCTTGGAGTAACCCTTGCTTACATTGTTTTTAAAAGAAGCCAAGATGAACAGAGCTGGGATCAGGAAAGACTTTGCTACCTACCCTGGTGTCATCCTGGGGACGGTTAATTATGGCGTATTTTTGAATGTGCTTGATGCAAATCTAGCTGTGAAGTGTACAACTGGGGCACAACTGCTGCCACTGAATGGGTGGGTGTGTGGGGCCCAATTTTTGGAAAAAAAGGGAGACTCCGCTTGGAGTAACCCTTGCTTGCTGTGTTTTTAAAAGAAGCCAAGATGAACAGAGCTGGGATCAGGAAAGACTTTGCTACCTACCCCGGTGTCATCCTGGGGACGGATAAGAATGACGTATTTTTGAATGTGCTTGATGCAAATCTAGCTGTGAAGTGTACAACTGGGGCACAACTGCTGCCACTGAATGGGTGGGTGTGTGGGGCCCAATTTTTGGAAAAAAAGGGAGACTCCGCTTGGAGTAACCCTTGCTTGATGTGTTTTTAAAAGAAGCCAAGATGAACAGAGCTGGGATCAGGAAAGACTTTGCTACCTACCCCGGTGTCATCCTGGGGACGGATAAGAATGGCGTATTTTTGAATGTGCTTGATGCAAATGTAGCTGTGAAGTGTACAACTAGGGCACAACTGCTGCCACTGAAGGGGTGGGTGTGTGTGGGGCCCAATTTTTGGAAAAAAGGGAGACTCCGCTTGGAGTAACCCTTGCTTACATTGTTTTTAAAAGAAGCCAAGATGAACAAGTCATGGGTCAGCAAAGACTTTGCTACCTACCCCGGTGTCATCCTGGGGATGGATAAGAATGGCGTATTTTTGAATGTGCTTGATGCAAATGTAGCTGTGAAGTGTACAACTAGGGCACAACTGCTGCCACTGAAGGGGTGGGTGTGTGTGGGGCCCAATTTTTGGAAAAAAAGGGAGACTCCGCTTGGAGTAACCCTTGCTTGCTGTGTTTTTTAAAAATGATCCAAGATGAACAGAGCTGGGATCAGGAAAGAGTTTGCTACCTCTCCCGGTGTCATCCTGGGAACGGTTAAGTATGGCGTATTTTTGAATGTGCTTGATGCAAATCTAGCTGTGAAGTGTACAACTGGGGCACAACTGCTGCCACTGAATGGGTGGGTGTGTGGGGCCCAATTTTTGGAAAAAAAGGGAGACTCCGCTTGGAGTAACCCTTGCTTGCTGTGTTTTTAAAAGAAGCCAAGATGAACAGAGCTGGGATCAGGAAAGACTTTGCTACCTACCCCGGTGTCATCCTGGGGACGGATAAGAATGACGTATTTTTGAATGTGCTTGATGCAAATCTAGCTGTGAAGTGTACAACTGGGGCACAACTGCTGCCACTGAATGGGTGGGTGTGTGGGGCCCAATTTTTGGAAAAAAAGGGAGACTCCGCTTGGAGTAACCCTTGCTTGCTGTGTTTTTAAAAGAAGCCAAGATGAACAGAGCTGGGATCAGGAAAGACTTTGCTACCTACCCCGGTGTCATCCTGGGGACGGATAAGAATGACGTATTTTTGAATGTGCTTGATGCAAATCTAGCTGTGAAGTGTACAACTGGGGCACAACTGCTACCACTGAATGGGTGGGTGTGTGGGGCCCAATTTTTGGAAAAAAAGGGAGACTCCGCTTGGAGTAACCCTTGCTTGCTGTGTTTTTAAAAGAAGCCAAGATGAACAGAGCTGGGATCAGGAAAGACTTTGCTACCTACCCCGGTGTCATCCTGGGGACGGATAAGAATGACGTATTTTTGAATGTGCTTGATGCAAATCTAGCTGTGAAGTGTACAACTAGGCCATAAGTGCTGCCACTGAATGGGTGGGTGTGTGTGGGGCACAATTTTTGGAAAAAAAGGGAGACTCCGCTTGGAGTAACCCTTGCTTGCTGTGTTTTTTAAAAATGATCCAAGATGAACAGAGCTGGGATCAGGAAAGAGTTTGCTACCTCTCCCGGTGTCATCCTGGGAACGGTTAAGTATGGCGTATTTTTGAATGTGCTTGATGCAAATCTAGCTGTGAAGTGTACAACTAGGGCACAAGTGCTGCCACTGAAGGGGTGGGTGTGTGTGGGGCCCAATTTTTGGAAAAAAGGGAGACTCCGCTTGGAGTAACCCTTGCTTGATGTGTTTTTAAAAGAAGCCAAGATGAACAGAGCTGGGATCAGGAAAGACTTTGCTACCTACCCCGGTGTCATCCTGGGGACGGATAAGAATGACGTATTTTTGAATGTGCTTGATGCAAATCTAGCTGTGAAGTGTACAACTGGGGCACAACTGCTGCCACTGAATGGGTGGGTGTGTGGGGCCCAATTTTTGGAAAAAAAGGGAGACTCCGCTTGGAGTAACCCTTGCTTGCTGTGTTTTTAAAAGAAGCCAAGATGAACAGAGCTGGGATCAGGAAAGACTTTGCTACCTACCCCGGTGTCATCCTGGGGACGGATAAGAATGGCGTATTTTTGAATGTGCTTGATGCAAATGTAGCTGTGAAGTGTACAACTAGGGCACAACTGCTGCCACTGAAGGGGTGGGTGTGTGTGGGGCCCAATTTTTGGAAAAAAGGGAGACTCCGCTTGGAGTAACCCTTGCTTGATGTGTTTTTAAAAGAAGCCAAGATGAACAGAGCTGGGATCAGGAAAGACTTTGCTACCTACCCCGGTGTCATCCTGGGGACGGATAAGAATGACGTATTTTTGAATGTGCTTGATGCAAATCTAGCTGTGAAGTGTACAACTGGGGCACAACTGCTGCCACTGAATGGGTGGGTGTGTGGGGCCCAATTTTTGGAAAAAAAGGGAGACTCCGCTTGGAGTAACCCTTGCTTGCTGTGTTTTTAAAAGAAGCCAAGATGAACAGAGCTGGGATCAGGAAAGACTTTGCTACCTACCCCGGTGTCATCCTGGGGACGGATAAGAATGGTGTATTTTTGAATGTGCTTGATGCCAATCTAGCTGTGAAGTGTACAACTAGGGCACAAGTGCTGCCACTGAATGGGTGGGTGTGTGTGGGGCACAATTTTTGGAAAAAAAGGGAGACTCCGCTTGGAGTAACCCTTGCTTGCTGTGTTTTTTAAAAATGATCCAAGATGAACAGAGCTGGGATCAGGAAAGAGTTTGCTACCTCTCCCGGTGTCATCCTGGGAACGGTTAAGTATGGCGTATTTTTGAATGTGCTTGATGCAAATCTAGCTGTGAAGTGTACAACTAGGGCACAACTGCTGCCACTGAAGGGGTGGGTGTGTGTGGGGCCCAATTTTTGGAAAAAAGGGAGACTCCGCTTGGAGTAACCCTTGCTTGATGTGTTTTTAAAAGAAGCCAAGATGAACAGAGCTGGGATCAGGAAAGACTTTGCTACCTACCCCGGTGTCATCCTGGGGACGGATAAGAATGACGTATTTTTGAATGTGCTTGATGCAAATCTAGCTGTGAAGTGTACAACTGGGGCACAACTGCTGCCACTGAATGGGTGGGTGTGTGGGGCCCAATTTTTGGAAAAAAAGGGAGACTCCGCTTGGAGTAACCCTTGCTTGCTGTGTTTTTAAAAGAAGCCAAGATGAACAGAGCTGGGATCAGGAAAGACTTTGCTACCTACCCCGGTGTCATCCTGGGGACGGATAAGAATGGCGTATTTTTGAATGTGCTTGATGCAAATGTAGCTGTGAAGTGTACAACTAGGGCACAACTGCTGCCACTGAAGGGGTGGGTGTGTGTGGGGCCCAATTTTTGGAAAAAAGGGAGACTCCGCTTGGAGTAACCCTTGCTTGATGTGTTTTTAAAAGAAGCCAAGATGAACAGAGCTGGGATCAGGAAAGACTTTGCTACCTACCCCGGTGTCATCCTGGGGACGGATAAGAATGACGTATTTTTGAATGTGCTTGATGCAAATCTAGCTGTGAAGTGTACAACTGGGGCACAACTGCTGCCACTGAATGGGTGGGTGTGTGGGGCCCAATTTTTGGAAAAAAAGGGAGACTCCGCTTGGAGTAACCCTTGCTTGCTGTGTTTTTAAAAGAAGCCAAAATGAACAGAGCTGGGATCAGGAAAGACTTTGCTACCTACCCCGGTGTCATCCTGGGGACGGATAAGAATGACGTATTTTTGAATGTGCTTGATGCAAATCTAGCTGTGAAGTGTACAACTGGGGCACAACTGCTGCCACTGAATGGGTGGGTGTGTGGGGCCCAATTTTTGGAAAAAAAGGGAGACTCCGCTTGGAGTAACCCTTGCTTGCTGTGTTTTTAAAAGAAGCCAAGATGAACAGAGCTGGGATCAGGAAAGACTTTGCTACCTACCCCGGTGTCATCCTGGGGACGGATAAGAATGACGTATTTTTGAATGTGCTTGATGCAAATCTAGCTGTGAAGTGTACAACTGGGGCACAACTGCTGCCACTGAATGGGTGGGTGTGTGGGGCCCAATTTTTGGAAAAAAAGGGAGACTCCGCTTGGAGTAACCCTTGCTTGCTGTGTTTTTAAAAGAAGCCAAGATGAACAGAGCTGGGATCAGGAAAGACTTTGCTACCTACCCCGGTGTCATCCTGGGGACGGATAAGAATGGCGTATTTTTGAATGTGCTTGATGCAAATGTAGCTGTGAAGTGTACAACTAGGGCACAACTGCTGCCACTGAAGGGGTGGGTGTGTGTGGGGCCCAATTTTTGGAAAAAAGGGAGACTCCGCTTGGAGTAACCCTTGCTTACATTGTTTTTAAAAGAAGCCAAGATGAACAAGTCATGGGTCAGCAAAGACTTTGCTACCTACCCCGGTGTCATCCTGGGGATGGATAAGAATGGCGTATTTTTGAATGTGCTTGATGCAAATGTAGCTGTGAAGTGTACAACTAGGGCACAACTGCTGCCACTGAAGGGGTGGGTGTGTGTGGGGCCCAATTTTTGGAAAAAAGGGAGACTCCGCTTGGAGTAACCCTTGCTTGATGTGTTTTTAAAAGAAGCCAAGATGAACAGAGCTGGGATCAGGAAAGACTTTGCTACCTACCCCGGTGTCATCCTGGGGACGGATAAGAATGACGTATTTTTGAATGTGCTTGATGCAAATCTAGCTGTGAAGTGTACAACTGGGGCACAACTGCTGCCACTGAATGGGTGGGTGTGTGGGGCCCAATTTTTGGAAAAAAAGGGAGACTCCGCTTGGAGTAACCCTTGCTTGATGTGTTTTTAAAAGAAGCCAAGATGAACAGAGCTGGGATCAGGAAAGACTTTGCTACCTACCCCGGTGTCATCCTGGGGACGGATAAGAATGGCGTATTTTTGAATGTGCTTGATGCAAATGTAGCTGTGAAGTGTACAACTAGGGCACAACTGCTGCCACTGAAGGGGTGGGTGTGTGTGGGGCCCAATTTTTGGAAAAAAGGGAGACTCCGCTTGGAGTAACCCTTGCTTACATTGTTTTTAAAAGAAGCCAAGATGAACAGAGCTGGGATCAGGAAAGACTTTGCTACCTACCCCGGTGTCATCCTGGGGACGGATAAGAATGGCGTATTTTTGAATGTGCTTGATGCAAATGTAGCTGTGAAGTGTACAACTAGGGCACAACTGCTGCCACTGAAGGGGTGGGTGTGTGTGGGGCCCAATTTTTGGAAAAAAGGGAGACTCCGCTTGGAGTAAAGGTCCAGTCACACTAAGCAACTTACCAGCGATCCCAACAACGATAGGGATCGCTGGTAAGTTGCTAGGAGGTTGCTGGTGAGCTGTCACACTGCGACGCTCCAGCGATCCCACCAGCAACCTGACCTGGCAGGGATCGCTGGAGCGTGGCTACACGAGTTGCTGGTGAGCTCACCAGCAACCAGTGACCAGCCCCCAGTCTCCTAGTTACAGCACACATCAGGTTAATTAACCCGATGTGTGCTGCAGCTAAATGTGCACAGAGCAGGGAGCAGCGCACACTGAGCGCTGGCTCCTTGCTCTCCTAGTTACAGCACACATCGGGTTAATTGCCTGATGTGTGCTGCAGCTATCTGTGCACAGAGCAGGAGCCGGCAGCACAGGCAGTGAGAGCGGCGGAGGCTGGTATCAAAGGTAAATATCGGGTAACCAAGGACAGGGCTTCTTGGTTACCCGATGTTTACATTAGTTACCAGCCTCAGCAGAAGCCGGCTCCTGCTGCCTGCACATTTAGTTGTTGCTGTCTCGCTGTCACACACAGCGATCTGTGCTTCACAGCAGGACAGCAACAACTAAAAAATGGCCCAGGACATTCAGCAACAACCAACGACCTCACAGCAGGGGCCAGGTTGTTGCTGGATGTCACACACAGCAACATCGCTAGCAACGTCACAAAAGTTGTTCGTTACCAGCGATGTTGCTAGCGATGTTGCTTAGTGTGACGGGGCCTTAACCCTTGATTGCTGTGTTTTTTATAAATGATCCAAGCTGCACAGAGCTGGGATCAGGAAAGACTTAGCTACCTACCCTGGTGTCATCCTGGGGACGGTTAATTATGGCGTATTTTTGAATGTGCTTGATGCAAATCTAGCTGTGAAGTGTGCAACTGGGGCACAAGTGCTACCACTGAAGGGGTGGGTGTGTGTGTGGCCCAATTTTTGGAAAAAAGGGAGACTCCGCTTGGAGTCACCTTGCGGTGTTTTACATGATTTTAGAAGGGCGTGCCATGCCTATATCTGTGTGTCCTCCTCTTTTTCCTTGTCCAGCTGTTTTGTTTTCGCATGAGTATATGTCCTTGTCACTTTCCAATGTGTTTGAGTTGTTTGTCACCTTTAGGACACCTTTGAGGGTGTTTTCTAGGTGTTTTTCTGTGTTTGTGATTGCCTGCCATTGTTTCCTATGCAGTTCGAGTTCGGTTCGTCGAACGTTCGACGAACCGAACTCGAACGGGAGGTCCGTTCGGCGAACCAACCTCGAGCCGAACCGCGACCGGTTCGCTCATCTCTAGTCACCACTGTCTAATACCTGGAGACCATGAATCCTTGAAGAAAACCACTTTTCTTTGCATTTGTAACATTTGGTGACTGCACTGTAATTTAGTTTTGTGCAATTAACCCCAAAAACTGATATATACAGTATTGCATGTGTGCCAAAGCATTTACCTGTTAATTACCTTTATAGTTCTGGCCCTATTCACTGCTGATTAAATTATTTGGCTAGTGTAAACATTAGTTATGATATGCACTTTGCTATTCATTCTTTGATCCTCAGAACATCTAAACTAAACATGCTCAGACAGCTCATGTATGTGTTACAGTAATAGTAACATATGCCAGTGTGGATATGATAAATGATATGTCTAGCACAAAAATGTGAACCAGATACCCAATTTACAGTATATGGCCAACATCCAAGGTAGTAAGATTCCTAAATAGCCTAAATACAATTATTTCTCTTAGCTCTTAGCTTTTTGATTTTTTACTAACTGCCAAAGCAAATCTGTTAATATATATATATGTATATATATATACTGTGTAGCAATATGTATATACTGTGTATATATATATATATATATATGTATATATATATATATATATATATATATATATATATATATATATATATACATATATATAGAACGGCTGCCGGATGGTTAACTGTATCAGCCTATGTGACAAAAAGTTGACCACCATTTCTAGGTAATTTGGTTGTCAGCTATCTATGGAGAGCTTAAAGGGGTGGTCTGAATGTCAAAGTAATTTTCACTTAAATCCCTATCCATTTAGTGCCATAATCTATACTATTTTCTAATACGCTTGAATTAATAATTCCCGACCATTCCCTAACGGCACTAACTGCTATTCTATTTATTTCAGTGCTTGCGATGCAAGTGCCAGAACTGTCGCATATAACATATGCGGCAATTCTGGGCGGCTGCTGACTGATATTGTTAGGCTGGGGGGCTCCCCATAACGTGGGGCTCCCCATCCTGAGAATACCAGCCTTCAGCCGTATGGCTTTATCTGGCTGGTATTAAAATTGGGGGGGACCGCATGCCGTTTTTTTAAATTATTTATTTATTTATTTTCCTGCACATTATAGACACGCCCACCGGCTGCTGTGATTGGGTGCAGTGAGACAGCTGTCACTCAGCGTGGGGGGCGTGTCTGACTGCAACCAATCACAGGTGTCTGTGGGTGGGGAAAGCAGGGAATACGAGATTGATTAATGAGCGGCTGGCATATTCAAAGAAATTGTTGCCGCGTATTCTCTGCACAGCTGTTCCTCGCCGCCCTGGTGATCGGGGAGCGATGAGTATGAGAGAGGGCCGCTCACTTCTGTCACTTGGGGGATTAGCGGTCACTGGTGAATCCTTCACAGGTGACCGCTAATCAGTATGCGGCACACAGACAGAGCTGCGGCATGACAATGAAGTCGGGTGAAGTTCACCCGAGTTCATTCTCATCGCGCAACTCTGTCTGCTGTCAGCCGAAATGTATCAACGACATTGTGCAACACACAAACGGACATTCCACACGGACATTCCACGTACACATACACGGGCATTTTACACACAAACACGGACATTTTACACGTACACACGGCTCGCATACGCCATCACACGGATGCCATACGTACCGGAGAAACCCCCCAAAAAACCGGAACACGGACCCGAAAAATGGACCGTGTCACACGGACGTTTTTTTTGCGGAAGTGTGTTTTAGGCTTTAAATGGAAGTTTAATAAAGCCAAAACAATTGATTTCTATACTCTACCAAAGTAAAATTTGTTAATTGAATGTATTGAGCTAGCCAGGTCCACAATTCACCATAGGTGGTATCTCTTTTTTTTGTTTAATTATTATTATTATTATTATTCACTTTTATTTTTCCTCTTTTTGAGAAACTACAGTCTTCACAGCATCCCATCTCAAGCAAAATTTCCTCCTTTTCTCTTTAACAAAAAAATCTTTTCCACCTCACTTCTAATGGGTGGTCCATGGGCTACTTGGCACTCATTTTGGGCTTTAAATACCTCCATGTGTCACTGTGTTTCATCATTTGCTTTTCTTAACTTGAAAGACATGCCAGTACAATGTAGAAATTGTGTTGTCCAATAAAAGAACCTTCTACTAGTTTTGCAGTAAGAGACGTTCTTCCAGCCGCGCAGCCTATTTTAAGGTTTTTTTTTATTCTTTCTGGTGAATCAGGTACATAGCATTTCTTGTACACAAGAAAACTATTAAGCCAATACTTTTGTCAGAACATGCTATGGAAAAAGAATGATTTCTATTACTGAAAGGTATTTTCAAAGTACCATTGGGAAAAAGGGAGTGACATTTCAAACAATTATGGATCAAATTGTGTTAATCCACAGGAAGTATGTGGCTTCCTACTTGGATTAAACCTTTCACAGGATCCAACACAATTTCAATGAACAGATGGAAAGCTAAAATTTAAAGTTCATAGCGGGCTGCAGAGTGAAATTTCAGGGTTGGGTACAGCGAGTGCTACAATTTAAAAAACAAATTTTGTCCTGACATAGCAATTTATTTGACTGTAAAAAAAAGTTTGTATTAGGTTAATAAATTAGGATTGCTCCTAATATATTATAGTTAATTTATTTTTACAAAATAAAAAAAACAAATTTACAAATGTTTAAATGGTATACTGCAGTCATGATCCAGGACCAGTATTCCCCGCTCCAGAGTTTCCCAGACCCAGCCTGGTCATGTCAGGGGTTAACTCCCGTCAGGCTCGTTCCAGTTTCAGAAGACACTATATCTGGTCACTGCACCTGCATTCCAATGCTGGTTATAGTTTTGCTCTGCAGCCTGTGACTTGCTCTGGTGAGAATTCCTGTTTGATCTGGCTCCTTGTTACCATGCTCTGACCTGTACCCTACCCCGTTCATCCATCTGTCCCAGTCCATGGCTTCCCGCTCCTGTCAGTTGTTTACCCATCCCGGTTCATTTTCCTTCCCGTGTTTGTTTCTCCTTATCTGCCGGTCTTGTCTTCTGTTCCCTGTGCCCTTTCTGTTTCCCTCTGTATACCTGATCTCCAAGCATCTGACCTAGGTTCTGTTTTCTGACTTGATCTTGATCTTCCCTCTTCAGTGTCTTCCTGGCTTGACCCTCACTGCTTGACTACTCTACTACCCCCCGGTAGTTCACCTGTGAACTGCCTGCTGAGGATACTCTGCTGTACTTCAGCCTCCTTTCTGTTACAATGTTACTTTCACTCTTCTTCACTACTCTGCTGCCACCTAGTGGGGAATAGGGGAAATAGGCTGTACTACGTCTTACCAGTCATTTGTACAGCATGACATGTGCTAGAGATGCATGCCAGCTATATACTGCACACAACACTCACAAATGAATTAGAACTTCATGCATTGTATTTGGATATAAAGATATCCTTTGTGAATAAACACAATAAATAGCGTTGCAGATAAAATAGTAGTTGTCCAGGCAAAATAATATTTTTAACATATTCCCATACTAAAGTAAGAAACTTAATTATATTCACCTACCTTTGCCCAACTGGATCTAAAGCAAACGTGCTCCGCAGAGACAAGAAGTGGTGATGCTGTGGTTCCACTATTCACCAAACCACTACATTAGATGTTTTATGAGGACGTGATGCTCAAAGTCACCTGCATGCTACATCCCATAACTGGATCTGCTGTGAATCATGTAGGTACAAGTAGGTGAGCATGACCAAGTTTGATATATTTTACATATCCCATTTCCTGGATAAAATTTTATTTTGCCTGGACAACTCCATTAAAATGGTACTCCGGGGAGATAAAAATATATTTATATTAATATAATCTAGTAAGCTATAAGGGCTTAAATCCATAGTGCTGTTTTTAATTTTCTTAAACTATTTTGCCAATTAAAGGGGATTATCACAAGAGGAACTGGCTGTTGGGACATTACATGAAGGGATGGCCATTGGCACATTACAAGAGGGGCTGGCTGTGGGGACATTACAATTGGGGCTGTGTGCCTATCACAATAGAGGTTGTAGCGACATCATATTATATGTGAGACTGTGGGGAGCTTTATATTGAGGGCTGTGGGGGCTATTATGCCTGGGCTGTATTTACATCATACTATATATTATATGTGGGAGGCATCATACTCTATAAGGGGCTGTGGAAAACATCCTATCTGAGCCTGTGGAGATATCATACTGTATAGGAGGCCGTGGTTTGCATCCTACTGTTTAGGGGGCTTTGGTGGGCATTATACCAGAGGCTGTGGAGACAGCATACTGTACATGGGGCTGTGTGGAGAATCATAATGTATAGGGGGCTGTGGGCAACATTATACTGGGGGCTATGGAGACATCATACTGTAAAATGGACTGTGGTAACCTTTGGTAACTATACTGTAGAGGGGGTTGCTGAGGTCCTTATATTAAGGGCTGTTATGATCATACTGTATAGTGGGCTATGGCTGACATTATACTGTGTCCGTGGCTGTGGTGACCATACTGGATAGTGAGCTGTGGTGGAAATTATACTCTATAAGGGATGGTGTGGTGACCATTAGAGATAAGCAAACCTGAGGTTTGGTTTTAAATACTTATTAAATTATTTATCTTTGCCAGATTACCAGAATAATGAGAGAGAGAATGTTTTAGTGCATTTTTATTACTTTTTGCAAAGTCAAAAGTTTCCATCCATTTCATTAGTATTTGGTACCATTGCCCTTAAACTGTATGACTTGGGTCAAACGTTTGGATATCCTTCCACAAGCTTCTCATAATAGTTGGTAGGAATTTAGGCTCATTCCTCCTGAGAGAACTGGTGTAAATGAGCCATGTTTGTAGTTCGCCTTGCTCGCACCTGACTTTTTAGCTTTGCCCATAATTTTCAATAAGAATGAGATTACTCCACTCCAAAACATTGACTTTGTTATCCTTAACACTAGAAGTCACAGAAATTTCGAGCTCCCCCCTGAAGTCCCGAAAGAGGGTCAAATGGCACTATACAATAAACTGAATAGAACTAACTAGAAACTAAATGGCTAAACTCAATGGAAAACAACAACCTCCTGTGGTGCGACAGTAATGGCCTTAATTACAGAACAAAAGACGGTGATTATAGGATGCTAGCTAAAATCCTTCAGGTCATTCGACCCGTCTCTGGGTTCCAAAGGTAGAAATGTTAAATGACCCCTCTCTGGGACTTCTAGTGTTAAGTAGAGATGAGCCACCCCCCTAGTGTTCGAGTTCGGTTCGGTTCGTCGACCGGCGGGTGTATTCGTCGAACATTCGATGAACGTTCGATGAACACCTTCGAACCCCATTGAAAACAATGGCAGGCAAACACAAACACATTATACATATACACATACAGTGAATAATAAACATTGCCATTATGCTTACAGGTCCCGCGACGCATCCTCCACTCTGTCTCCCGCCGCTTTTCCTTCCGATCATCGCTGTGTCTTCCCGGTAACCAGCACTGATGATAGGAACTTTCCGTGATGTCATAGCATGTGACCAGTCACGTGTGTATTATCTCATTGGCTACAGACTGGTCACATGCCTATGACGTCATGCTAGGTCCTGTCGGTGCATGTCGCCAGTATGCGGTGCTTGCCCGAGCATCTCTGTACTCAGTATACTCGGCGAGTACTGGCGAGATACTCGGGTACATACTTGGCTCTCCGTTCCTGTATGTCGGCACTCTTTACAGAGTCAGCCCATATGCAGGGACTGGATGCCACAGTCGGTGAATAGCGGCGTCGGGAATCAGGTGATCGGAGATCATCGTTGCTATAGTAACCCGCCTGTCAGATTACTATTGCAACGGTGGCAGCGGTGACATGATCGCTTACCAACCCGCAGCTTTTGCTCCCTTATTGAGTGATTAGACTGCATGGGGAGGAGGAGCGTCTTCCTCCCCTGTGCTGTCTGATGTAGCAGAGCTGCATGGGTTGAAGGAGAAAGAAGACTGAAGACCAGGATCGTGGAGGGGTGAGAGGGAGTAACAAACATGGAGTCTCTAAGTGTGTCTCTGTGTATTTATTTCTATTAAAGTATTTTTTCTCTGTGTGGTGTCTTTTTGTTAATCCTTTATTGGAGATTCTTAATGGCCGGGTCAAACTTGCCTGACATTAAGAATCTCTGGCTTAATACTAGCTAGTAAAACAAAGCTAGTATTAACCCCTTATTACCCAGCAAGCCACCCGGCATCAGGGCTGCTGGAGTGTTGGATACAGAGCCAGAAGATGGCGCTTCTATGAAAGCGCCATTTTCTGGCGCGGCTGCGGACTGCAATTCGCAGCGGAGGGGCCCAGAAAGCTCGGCCCAACCTGTGCAGCGGATTCCAATCCACAGCTGCCTAGTTGTACCTGGCTGGACACAAAAATGGGGCGAATCCCATGTCGTTTTTTTTTTTTGTTTTTTTTTTTATTAATTCATGAAATTCATGAAATAATTAAAAAAAGGGCTTCCCTATATTTTTAGTTCCCAGCTGGGTACAAATAGGCAGCTGGGGGTTGGGAGCAGCCGTACCTGCCTGCTGTACCTAGCTAGCATACAAAAATATGGCAAAGCCCACGTCTTTTTTTTTTTCGTTTTTTGGCAAAAAACTTAAAAAAAATAAAATAAAAAATGCTTCCCTGGATTTTCCATTGCCAGTGAAGGTAATACCAAGCAGTGGGGGTTAGGAACCAGTAGCTACTTGGATTACCCTTAGCTACCAATACAAAAAATGCAGTGGAAGCCCACGTATTTTTTTTTAATTATTTATTTAAATAACAAAAAAAAATGGACTTCCATGTATTTTGATTGCTTGACATCACAGTACTGTAAAAATAAATAATTAAAAAAAATGACGTAGCGCTCCGCGGTATTTTTGGTTCTCAGGGCAGATAAAGCAGACAGCTACGGGTTGCCACCCCCTTCTGCCTGGCGTTACCTTGGCTGGCAATCAAAATACAGGGAAGCCCATTAATTTTTTTTATTTAAAAAAATAGTTAAAAAAAATGCATGGGCTCCCGCCGTATTTTGATCGCCAGTCAGGTAAAGCCAGGCAGCTGGGGCCTGGGATTCTCGGCAGCCCACAGCCACCCCTGGAAATGACGCGTTGTTTCTTAGCGCCATTTCCAGGCACTTTATCCGGCTTAATCAACCAAAGAAAACCTCAAATGTGTGCATGACACTCAGAAAATTCTACATCAACAATGAAAATTGGCCCAAAATCAAGACAATGAAAAGCGATTCATGCTAAAAGATATATGCTTTATTATTGAATTTAAAAACATTTTTTTGTAAATTAAAAATATAAAAAACAGAGAATTGCTCCTGAGAGGGACCTGAAAAAATACCCAGAATATGGAAAATGTACAAAAATCTACAAAAATCTACAGGAAAGGTGAAATTGGCAACAATAAATGCATAATATGCAGTAAAAGTCCTACAACATATGCCCCCGGAAGAAGCAAGGGCGAAACGGTGTTGGGGTGGAGGGACCTGTTCAACCAGACCCAGGCTTTGTACGGTCACCTATTTAGGTAAATATATAACCTTGGGTTATTTGTATAACAGGAGAGTTTTTACTTCAATGTAAATTGGCAGTTTCTGTGCACTTTATATCTTCCCTGGCAGCTAGTTTTGTTGCATTTAGTTCTCTATGGCTGTATGGTTCATGGTTTAACAGCAGCACGAGTATAATGTTTACATTTACCAGGGCATGTGCAATTCACAGCAATAAATGGATGGTAGATTAATTGGGTTTGTGCAATGATCATAATACCTTACAATTTCCACGTAGTCTTTTTTTATATAAATTGGTATTTTACAATTAATTTATATCACATACTATATGTTGTAGGACTTTTACTGCATATTATCCATTTATTGTTGCCAATTTCACCTTTCCTGTAGATTTTTGTAGATTTTTGTACATTTTCCATATTCTGGGTATTTTTTCAGGTCCCTCTCAGGAGCAATTCTCTGTTTTTTATATTTTTAATTTACAAAAAAATGTTTTTAAATTCAATAATAAAGCATATATCTTTTAGCATGAATCGCTTTTCATTGTCTTGATTTTGGGACAACTTTATCCGGCTTGTCCAGCGGCCGTGATGGCGGTGGCTCGCTGGGTAATAAAGGGGATAATACCAGCTTTGTATTCTCAGATGGTACTAAGCCCGAAATTCATGGTGTCACGCCAAAAAAGACATGGCCACCATGAATTTCTAGTAAAGATAAAAAAAACAACACACAGAAAAATATTTTTACTAGAAATAAAACACAACACAATTAGTGACTCCTTCTTTATTGAACTAAACACCCCCCCCTCCGCTGTAGTCCTGGGTCGAGGGTCCCACGATGTCCAATCCGGATCCAATATCATCTGATCGGTTTGCTGAAAGGCAAAGCGATCAGATGATATGTCAGGTGTTCAAGGACCTGAATCACATGACACATCAGCTGATTGTATAAAAGCCGTTTATACAATCAGCTGATGCATCAGTGTAAAAAAATGAAATTACACACTTCTGTGCACACTCCCATCTGATCCCTGCAGGATCCAGCGGTAATCAGCTGATGCGGTCACCTGACAGCATCAGCTGATAGTTTCAGCCGGCCGGGCGGTAAAAATCCGGCCTCACTGCTGGACTTATACGATCAGCTGATGCCGTCAAATTACCGCATCAGCTGATCACCGCCAGGTCCTGCAGCCATTGGACGTGTCCAGGGAGTCTGCAGACAGGTGAATATGATATTTTTTTTTCTACTGTTCACTTTTGATTTTGCAGCTGCTTCAACCTCCTGTCTGGACATGGCGCCGGACGGAAGGTGGAAGCAGGGGTGGCGGTACCGAGAGGATCCACTCTTCTGTGTTTACCAACACAAGGAATCCTCTTCCTGTACACGTGATTGTACTACCCACCCCTTGCACTTATAGCTGCGTTTATAGTCATAGAAACGCTTAGGGTAAGTTCACAAACTGCGTTTTTTTGACGCTGTGTTTTTGTGCATTTTTTCCCACAAAAAACGCACAAAAATGCAGCATCATAAAAAACGCATCAAAAATGCGTTTTTTTTTGCATTTTTGGCTGTGTTTTGACGCGTTTTTGCTCACTGCGTTTTTAGACGTTTTTAAAGATTGTTGAAAAAAAAATGGTTTGATGTCCTTTCCTTTTTCAATATGTTCTTCATTCTCCACTAGTGTATGCAGGAGAGCAGACAGCTGCAGAACTACAAGGCTCAGCATGCTCCATCCAGGACTGTATGCTGGAGGGAGAGGCAGGGGGAGCAAAACTGCAAGCCTCAGCATACTTCATCCACCATTCAGTTTGGTGCTTGTTCACACACAGCCACCGCCTCCTGCTCCACAGGCATCACTATTTAAACACCACCTGCCTGAACCTTGTTCCGCCCTCATCCATGTTTGCTGGTCTGGCACTGTGAGGGCCAGTCCTGACATTGTGCTGGTTTGTGTGGTTCTGCCACACACACTGGCACCTGGGCTGCCTTTATTCGCGGTTGTCAGTCCTGGCAGCAGCATGGGAGCGATTCAGACATGTCTCGGGTAAGTGGTGTTTTCATATGGTCCTGCTCATTATATGAGACCTTATGGTACAATAATAATTTATAATATAGCGTTAGGGACCCCCCTATAGAAATTTGCTGTGACGGGGCAGGGGGGCTCAAATCATTGATCAATCATTTGCAAAAAATCTCATTGAATTGTTACAGTAGGAATGAATTTGTATTACACTTTTCATTTCTTCATTGTTGCATGCCATTCATAAGCAGTGCTGGCTCCCCTCCTTTTTTCATCCACTAGTGTATGCAGTAGAGCAGACAGCAGCTGCAGAACTATAAGGCTCAGCATGCTGCATCCAGGACTGTATGCTGGAGGGAGAGACGGGGAGCAGACCTGCAAGGCTCAGCATACTCCATTCACTAGTGTATGCAGGAGAGCAGACAACAGCTGCAGAACTACAAGGCTCAGGATACTCCATCCAGGACTGTATTCAGGAGTTTTTTGCCCCCCCCCCAAAAAAATGACGTGGGCTTCGCCATATTTTTGTATGCTAGCCAGGTACAGCAGGCAGCTACGGGCTGCCCCCAACCCCCAGCTGCCTATTTGTACCCGACTGGGAACCAAATATATAGGGAAGCCCTTTTTTTTTAATTATTTCACGAATTTCATGAAATAATTTAAAAAATAAATGACGTGGCCTTCGCCCAATTTTTGTGTCCAGCCAGGTACAACTAGGCAGCTGGGGATTGGAATCCGCAGCGCAGGGTGCCCAAGCTTTCTGCAGTCCGCAGCCGCCCCAGAAAATGGCGCTTTTATAGACGCTCCATCTTCTGACGCTGTGTCCAACTCTTCCAGCTGCACAAGTGACGGGTGGCTCGCTGGGTAATAATGGGGTTAGGGCTAGCTGTATATTATCAACTGGCCATAAGCCCAAAATTCATGGTGTCATGCCAATATTACACATGGCCACCATGAATTTCTAGTACAGATAAAAAAAACACAACACACAGAAAAATATTGTTATTAGAAATAAAACACAACACAATTAGTGACTCCATCTTTATTGAAATAAAGACCCCCCTCCGCAGTAATCCTGAGAGAGAGAGAGTGAGAGAGAGAGTGAGAAAGAGAGGCACTGCCGCACCCATCATCATCACCGCACATACGCAAGCACTACAGCACCCATCATTATCCCCGAACACACCCCGGCACTACTGGACCCATTATCATCACCGCACACACCCCAGCACTACCGCCCCCATCATCATCCCCGCACACACGCAGGCACAACCACACCCATCATCCTCACCACACACCCCGGCACTACCGCACTCATCATAAGCCCCACACACATGCAGGCACTACTGCACCCATCATCATCACCACACACACCATGGCACTACCGCCCCATCATCATCCCCGCACACACGTAGACACAAGCACACCCATCATCATCACCACACACACCCTGGCAGTACCGCCCCCATCATCATCCCCGCACACACCCTGACACTACCGCCCACATCATCATCCCCCGCACACACGCAAGCACTACAGCACTCATCATCATCCCCGCACACATGTAAACACTACTGCACTCATAATCATCATCGCACACGCGCAGGCACTACCTGAGTGAAGTCTCTGGTGACAGCGCGGCTCAATTCAGTTACTGTGTGGAGCTGACACAGAGCGGTCGTGTTCTACGGCGCTCTCTGTCAGCTTCATGTAGAACCTGGATGGGTGTTTGGGGATTAATAAAGTGGTAAAAGAGGGGTTTTTTTGTCTTTTATTCCAAATAAAGGATTTTTCGTTGTGTTTGTTTATTTACGTTCACTTACAGGTTAATCATGGAAGGTATCTCGGAGAGACGCCTGCCATGATTAACCTAGGACTTAGTGGCAGCTATAAGCTGCCATTTAACTCCTTATTACCCCGATTGCCACTGCACCAGGGCAATTCGGGATGAGTCGGGTAGAGTCCTGGGACTGTCGCATCTAATGGATGCGGCAATTCCGGGCGGCTGCTGGCTGATATTGTTAGGGTGGTGGGCTCCCCATAACGTGGCGCTCCCCATCCTGACAATATCAGCCTCCAGCCGTGTGGTTTTATCTTGGCTGGTATCAAAATTGGGAGGGAATGCAGGTTTTTTTTTTTTTTTTTTTTTAATTATATATTTATTTTACTGCACGATATAGACCCGCCTGCCGGCGTCTGTGATTGGTTGCAGTGAGACTGCTGTCACTCAGCGTGGGGGCGTGTCTGACTGCAACTAATTATGGGTGCCGGTGGGCGGGGAAAGCAGGGAATGCCAGGTTAAATAATGAGCGGCAGCCATTTTCAAAAGAGGAAAAGCCGACGGAGCAGTGTGACAGCTGTGCCTCTGATTGGTGAGTAGGAAAGAGAGAGGAATTGTGCTGGGGACGGAAGACGCATGCATATACGCAATGTGCGCATATAGCCTTACTGTGAAAAGCCACGCTTTTGGTGATCGAACCATTATCGAAAGTTAACTCGAACTTTCGAATGTGAAGCAAATCGTTCAAGTTCGTCGAACGACTCGAACATCGCCCAAAACAACTCGAAATGATATTGGCGAACGGTTCGATTCGAACACCGCTCATCTCTATCCTTAAGCCACTTTGTAACAAGTTTGGCAGTATGCTTTGGGTCATTGTCTATTTGGAAAACCCATTTCCGCCTGCCCAAGCTTTAAGTTCCTGACTGATGTCTTTTTATGTTGCTTCAGTATTGCTACATAATCTTCTTTCCTCATAATATCATCTATTTTGTGAAGTCCTTTCTGCAGCAAAACATCCCCACAAAATGATGCTGCCATCCTTGTGTTTCACAGTAAGGATGGTGCTCTAAAGCGGGCTTTACACGCAACGACATTGCTAATGAGATGTCGTTGGGGTCACGGAATTCGTGACGCACATCCGGCCTCATTAGCGACGTTGTTGCGTGTGAAACGCACGAACGACCATTAAACAATCAAAATTACTCACCTAATCGTTAATCGTTGACCGGTCGTTCCAATCCCGATTATCGTTGCTGTTGCAAGACGCAGGTTGTTCGTCGTTCCTGCGGCAGCACACATCGCTATGTGTGACACCGCAGGAATGAGGAATGTGGCGCCCTGGCCTAGCCAGGTCGTCACAGATAACACACAAACACCCCACCCCCATTAGACAGGGACACCAGCCAAACACAAAACCCTTGTTGCCTCCCTCCAGTGACTGATGTCCACACCAGGTGGGGCGGAGCTAGGCTGTTGGCTCCACCCACCGAGGAGTTCACAGGCCTGGAGGCGGGAAAAGTGACAGTTTAGTCCAGGAGGTGGAGGTGAGAGGAGTGAGCACTTGGGTGTTTGGGTTTGTGGCCCAGGCGCTAACAGCAAGGTTGTCAGACGGTGGTGGCCGTCTGCAGGAGTGGTGGAGCAATGCGGAACCGTAGGACCGGGGTCGGGCGACTGCCCGCCGGTACCGACCGGGGAGCGAAGTGAAGCCAGCACACACAGGCAGGGCCATCGGACCCCGACCAGGCTTGGAGCCGCCGACAATAGTCAGATCCGAATGTGACTGGAACCCCAGGGGTTTCACAACAGCAAAAGTCCCGATTGAAGGCAACCGCCCACACCGTGAGGGTATACAGCTACCGCCTAAGGCTAGAGACCCAAGGGCCAGCGCCTGCGGGCAAACGAGCTCCTCCGGTACCCATACACCGGGGAACGGACTACCGTTGGGAATCCATAGTAGTCAGAAGAAGAACTTCAGGTGCAGGGAAAGACAGCCGCCATCACCTGTCCGGGGAGAGACACTGCAGCCGGCTGCAGGACCCGTCCATCCAGCCGTTTGGTTTACCGAGGACTTTGTACCTTTCTTGCTGAGTGAGTACACCCGTGCCATCCAGCACCGCGCCGCGCTGTCCCTGGAGCCCTGCACTTCACCGACCCTGCCTCCCCGTCACATCATCGGGCCCCGGGACCACCGACCCCTACCCACGGAGGGGGAATACAACATCCCAGCTGCTCCCTACCATCGCTCCCGGGATCCCCGTCATCAGCAGCGGTGGTGCCCATAATCAATATGACCCGTGGGTGGCGTCACGGACTAAATCCCCCAAACCAACCACCCTTTTCACTCACGGGCGAGGAGCGCCACTCGAGTCCCCGGATCCGGCCCACCGCTCGAGCCACTGAGTAGCAGCAGCAGCCGCAGCAGCGCCGGACCCAAGCGTTAGCGAGCGCAGCGCAGTGGCGTCCTCCCTGCCCGCGACAACTTGGCATCACGAACAGTATTGAACCCATCTACTTACCAGTAGAAGTGCGCCTTCTGATCTCCGCCGGCGGTGTCCGGCCGAAAATTTTGAAGCGCCGCCATCTTGGCGTGAAAATCTCCCGCTCGAGCGTCTTCTCCGAGCAGGAAAGGCGCGAAAGCGAAGCCCCGCCCCCAACAAACGGAAGTGCTGAAGAGTACCAAGGGGACGTGAGAGTGTGTCTGCCTGATGTAGCCGAGGCTATAAAAGCGGGGACGCCAGGACTCTGCAAACAATTGGTTCCTGGAACACGGCTACGCATGATGTCCCATCCGTCTGGCACCGCGGAAATCACCGAGCCCACACCAGGAACAGCGGCGTGGGTGGAAGCCCGGACCGAACAGATGTGCTGCCGCCTTCAAGCCCAGGTCCGGTTCTTGATGGAGCGCTGGGTGGCTGAGATGGAGGAAGTGGCGGCGGCCATGCGGAGATGCGAGGTGGAGGCAGAGTTGGAGGAGCGGGTAAGCGACCCACGCCCCTGTGATCGAGAAGGACCGGCCGCTGCGGCTGAGGGGCCCGGCCTGCGCCCGCTCACCCTCCTGCTTCCCCCGCCATCCGTACCGGCTGCTGTCGCCCCTTCGCTCGGTTCGCTACCCCCAACACCGGTAGCGGAAGCCAGCCCGTCCACCCTAGAGGACCGGCCTGGGGGCATTGTTCGGGAACGGCCTGCATCCCTCCCGTTACCGTGGAAGGCCCCGCGGGAAGTAGCCATCCACGATGAGAAGCCATCGGCCCAGGAGGTGGCCACACCTGAGACCGTCCCGGCTCCGGCAGTCCGCCCGGCCGTGGAGGAACCGGCCGCTGCAGGCCCGAAGGCCCAACCGGTGAGGCCAGCTGTCCCTGAATCCCCCGCCTCGGCTGAGGCTGTGCCAGGCCGCCACTGCCAAGCAGCAGTACAGGCCACGACACCGCAGGACCCCCACGAGAGAACCGGTAGTGGCCGCTGTGGGTGTGGTCCAGCGGGGCCCGACCTGGGCGCAGGGGTCTGCCAACGCCCCATACTGGGACAGGGAACCGAACCCATTGGGCCGGGAGATTGCCGCCAGGGAGCAGCAGAGGGCTGAAGTGATGGCGAGGGTGATCAGAGAGAAGGATGCACTCCGTCATGCCACCTTTCGGGTGCGGGGCCCAGTGTACGAGGGTCAAGTCCAGCAGTTCGACCAACGGAGGGGGTTCGGCTTCATTTATGAGCCGGGCCTGGAGGCCGAAGTATTCGTGGCCCGCCGTGATGTCAATTCACACCTTCCCACGGGCCATCCAGGTCGTGATCTACTGCCAGGCGATCTGGTGACTTATACCCGCCACTGCGGAGAGAGGGCTGGTTCGCCCTGAATGTAAAGCAGAGGAAGAGCCGCAGTGAGCAGATGTGGCCCCAGCCCCCTCCTCCCCCAAGCCATCCGGATGTGGAGCAGGAAGAGGTGGAATAGGCAGCAGTCCGCCGTTGCAAGAAGTTGTCCCCCGTTGGGACTAGAGATGAGCGAACCGGTCCCGGTTCGGCTCGAGGTCGGCTCGCCGAACGGGGGTCCCGTTCGAGTTCGGTTCGTCGAACGTTCGACGAACCGAACTCGAACGTATAGGCTAGAATGGGAGGCAATCACAAACACATAAAAATGCATGATAAATGTACACAAACAGTTAATAAACATTGCCATAACACTTACCGGTCCTCGCGATCCCTTCTGCACTCTGTCTCCTGCCGCTATTCCATCCGATGATCGCTGAATCCTCCCGGTGACGGCACTGCCAGCAGAGATGCAGGACCTATCGTGACGTCAAAATAGCCATGTGACCAGTCACGTGGCTATTATCTCATTGGCTACAGACTGGTCACATGACTATGACACGTCATGTAGGACCTGCGAGTGCATCTCTCCGGTACACGGTGCACATATGTGTATCGCCGTGTACCGGCGACATGCCTTAGCACACGGTCGACTCCCCGTTCCGTTAGGGACCGGCTGACACAGCCGGTCATTAACGGAGATCACCATTGCCATAGCAACGCAGTTAGCGGTGATGTCACCGCTAACAGCGGCTCCGAGAGCACCGTTGCTATGGTAACGTGTCTGTCAGCGTTACCGCTGTTATCGCTGACAGCCAGCACTGATCACTCACGGAGTGAAGGCTGCACGCTGCTTCCCGATTGTAGTGATGATTGTAGTGAGGATGGAGGTTCCCCAGCCCCAAGTGATGAGCTGGTGAATCTCATCCTTCCTCACTACAATCGTCACTACTACTACACTAGTGAGGATTGTAGTGAGGATGGAGGTTCCCCAGCCCCAAGTGATGAGCTGGTGAATCTCATCCTCACTACAATCGTCACTACTACTACACTAGAAAGAAAGAAGACAGAAGAGCAGGATCGTGGAGGGCTGACAGGGGGTAATAAAGATGGAGTCTCTAATGTGTCTGTGTATTTATTTCTATTAAAGTATTTTTTCTCTGTGTGGTGTTTTTTTTTAACCCTTTATTGGAGATTCTTAATGGCCGGGTCAAACGTGCCTGACATTAAGAATCTCTGGCTTAATACTGGCTAGTAAAACAAAGCCAGTATTAACTCATGATTACCCAACAAGCCACCCGGCTCCAGGGCTGTTGGAAGAGTTGGATACAGCGCCAGATGATGGCGCTTCTATGAGAGCGCCATTTTCTGGGACGGCTGCGGACTGAAATCCGCAGTAGAGGCGCCCAGAAACCTCGGGCTAACCTGTGCTGCGGATTCCAATCCCCAGCTGCCTAGTTGTACCCGGCCGGACACAAAAATGGGGCGAAGCCCACGTCATTTGTTTTTTAATTATTTCATGAAATAAGTGAAATAATTAAAAAAAACAGCCTTCCCTATATTTTTGGTTCCCAGCCGGGTACAAATAGGCAACTGGGGGTTGGAGGCAGCCCGTGGCTGCCTGCTGTACCTGGCTAGCATACAAAAATATGGCGAAGCTCACGTCCTTTTTTTTGTAGTTTTTTGGCAAAAAAAATAAAAAATGCTTCCCTGGATTTTCCATTGCCAGTGAAGGTAACACCAAGCAGTGGGGATTAGCAGCCAGTAGCTGCTTGGATTACCCTTAGCTAGCAATAAAAAAAATGCAGCGGGAGCCCATATATTTTTTTTTTAATTATTTATTTAAATAACTAAAAATAAAATGGGCTTCCCTGTATTTTGATTGCTGGACATCACAGTGCTGTAAAAATAAATCTTTAAAAAAATGACGTAGCGCTCCGCGGTATTTTTGATTCTCAGCGCAGATAAAGCAAACAGCTATGGGTTGCCACCCCCATCTGCCTGCCGTTACCTTGGTTGGCAATCAAAATACAGGGAAGCCCATTAATTTTTTCTATTTAAAAAATAGTTAAAAAAAAAAATGACGTTGGGTCCCCCCATTTTTGATAGCCAGCTAGGGTAAAGCAGACGGCTGTAGCCTGAAAACCACAGCTGGCAGCTTTACTGTGGTTGGGGATCCAATGTGGAGGTCCCCTCAGGTTTTTTTTTATAATTATTTTATAAATATTAATAATTACACAATAAAAGTAGGGTCCCCCCCAAATTGGATCACCAGCCAAGGTAAAGCGGACAGCTGTGGTCTGGTATTCTCAGGGTGGAAAGGTCCATAGTTATTGGGCCTTCACAGCCTAAAAATAGCAGGCCGCAGGCACCCCAGACGTGGCGCATCCACTAGATGCGCCAATCCTGGCGCTTCACCCCAGCTCATCCCGTGCCCTGGTCCAGTGGCAAACGGGGTAATAAATCGGGTTGATACTAGCTGTAAAGTCACCTGAGATCAAGCCCAGCAGTTTGTGATGTCATGGCGTCTATTAGATACCCAACATCATAAACTGTCAGTACTAACAAAAACAAAAAATCGACAAAAGAAATTTATTTGAAAAAACAGTCCCCAAAACATTTCCTCTTTCACCAATTTATTGTAAGAAAAAAAATAAAGGGGTCCCACGACGACTCTGGACCGTCTAGAATATGGGGGGGGAGACACTCAGGGAACGTATCCCCCATTTTCTAGGAGTGCGGACCCTTCATGTGAGGAGTGGGGGTGCAATGAATCTGCACTCACTCTCCCCGGGTCCACAGCAGCAGAGTCCATGTCGTAATGGTTGCTACCAAAGCTGCAATGCCCTGCTCATGAGGTAAGGGCATGCCTAATCAGGAGAACTACTGTAGAGGAAGCTCTGCTCACTGGTATATAGGTGCTCAGAGGTAATAATAGATAAAATTAGTGAGTAACCTCGGCACTCTAAATCTCCCAGACTAAGTCAGTAAGTCACAACGGATAGTAATGCAAAATCACTCTTTATTGGTCCGTATTAAGAAAAAAAATTTTTTCATAAGCATATATGTTTTTGTCCAAAACAAGTTACAAATGACGTTTCGGCCTGAGCCTTCGTCAGATTGGACTTATCTGCATGTAATCATGAAAAATGACAATAATCAGTATCACATAAGAGTGAGAGAACAATAACATAAACTAGAACAATGTAGAGGTACAATTGGGATGCAGCAAAAAAATTGCAACACAGCAAGAAATGAAACACATGATACAAATGTCATAATACAGTACAAGGACAATATAGTAATGACAAATATGGGGTCAGAGTAGACTTAGACAGCTCTGGTACGAAAGAGATGTCAATCATAAAGTAACATGTGCAGTAGGTGTAGAGCTACAGTATGCATGGCAGAGCTAATGGGTAGACCGACCATAGAAAAAGAACAGAGAAAAAGTGGAGAAAAAGTGGAGCAAAAGTGGAGAAAAAGTGGAGAAAAAGTGGAGAAAAAATGGAGAAAAAGTGGAGCAAAAGTGGAGAAAAAGTGGAGAAAAAAATGGAAAAAAAGTGGAGAAAAAGTGGAGAAAAAGTGGAGAAAAAAATGGAAAAAAAGTGGAGAAAAAGTGGAGAAAAAAATGGAAAAAAAAGTGGAGAAAAAGTGGAGAAAAAAATGTAGAAAAAGTAGAGAAAAAGTGGAGAAAAAAATGGAAAAAAAAGTGGAGAAAAAGTGGAGAAAAAGTGGAGAAAAAATGGAGAAAAAGTGGAGCAAAAGTGGAGAAAAAGTGGAGAAAAAAATGGAAAAAAAGTGGAGAAAAAGTGGAGAAAAAGTGGAGAAAAAGTGGAGAAAAAAATGGAAAAAAAGTGGAGAAAAAGTGGAGAAAAAATGGAGAAAAAGTGGAGCAAAAGTGGAGAAAAAGTGGAGAAAAAAATGGAAAAAAAGTGGAGAAAAAGTGGAGAAAAAGTGGAGAAAAAGTGGAGAAAAAGTGGAGAAAAAATGGAGAAAAAGTGGAGCAAAAGTGGAGAAAAAAATGGAAAAAAAGTGGAGAAAAAGTGGAGAAAAAAATGGAAAAAAAGTGGAGAAAAAGTGGAGAAAAAGTGGAGAAAAAGTGGAGAAAAAAATGGAGAAAAAGTGGAGAAAAAGTGGAGAAAAAGTGGAGAAAAAGTGGAGAAAAAAATGTAGAAAAAGTAGAGAAAAAGTGGAGAAAAAAATGGAAAAAAAGTGGAGAAAAAGTGGAGAAAAAGAGGAGAAAAAGTGGAGAAAAAGTGGAGAAAAAAAATGGAGAAAAAGTGGAGAAAAAGTGGAGAAAAAAATGGAAAAAAAGTGGAGAAAAAGTGGAGAAAAAGTGGAGAAAAAAATGGAAAAAAAGTGGAGAAAAAGTGGAGAAAAAGTGGAGAAAAAAATGGGAAAAAAGTGGAGAAAAAGTGGAGAAAAAGTGGAGAAAAAATGGAGAAAAAGTGGAGCAAAAGTGGAGCAAAAGTGGAGAAAAAGTGGAGAAAAAGTGGAGAAAAAGTGGAGAAAAAGTGGAGCACCCTTTGGTGCCTTTCATGTGGCACTAAGGGGTGCTTAGCTTTGTATTTAGCCAAAAAAATGAAAAAAAAAATGACGTAGTGTTCCCCCTAGTTTTGTAGCCAGCTAGGGTAAAGCAGACGGCTGCAGCCAGCAGACCACAGCTGGCAACCTCACCTTGGCTGGTAATCCAAAACTGAGGGCACCCCACGCTGTTATTTTAAATTAAATAAATAATTTAAAAAAAAAAAACACGTAGGGGTCCCCCAAAACTGGATCACCAGCCAAGGTAAAGCAGACAGCTGGGGCCTGATATTCTCAGACTAGGGAGGTCCATGGTTATTGGACTCTCCCCAGTCTAAAAATAGCAGGCCGCAGCCGCCCCAGAAGGGGCGCATCCATTAGATGCGCCAGTCCTGGTGCTTCGCCCCAGCTCATCCCGCGCCCTGGTGCGGTGGCAAACGGAGTAATATATGGGGTTAATACCAGATGTGTAATGTCACCTGGCATCAAGCCCTGGGGTTGGTGAGGTCAGGCGTCTATCAGATACCTGACATCACCAACCCAGTCAGTACTAAAAAAAAATAGACGACAAACACATTTTTATTTGAAAAAACACTCCCCAAAACATTCCCTCTTTAACCAATTGATTAGATTGAAAACAAATCCAGGTCTGCTGTAATCCAAGGGGTTGCCATGACGATCCACACTGTCCCAGTCAATGAAGAGCAGGATGTTCCCCATTGGCTGGGAGAGCAATGCAGTGACCTGAGCTAACATCAATGGGTCAGCCCAGGTCACTGCAGGGGGGTGACAAGTGCTGCTGTCAGCGAGGTACATTACCTGCGCTGATCTCCAGCACTGCCGACAGCCCCTGTCACTGAGTTCAATGACCGGCGCCTTCCCCTCAAGTATCGCGAGAGGTCCGTGACGTCACCGCTAGTCAGTCTCGGGTCGGAAGCGAGAGGTGATGTGACAAGCGGGCGGCGGCCATGGAGGACAGTGACAGCGCTGAGGTCGGGATGGTGGGACTTCATCACCGCAGGTAAGCCGAGCGGGAAGGGGGGGGTTTGTGTGTTGTGTGTGTGTGTGTGTGTGTGTGTGTATGTATGTGTACATGCCGCGGGCAGGAGGGGGCGGAGTGAGCTGAGCGGGAAAGTGTGGGCTTCCTGCACGTAACTAAGATAAACATCGGGTTACTAACCAAAGCGCTTTGCTTGGATACCCGATGTTTATCTTGGTTACCAGCTTGTGGCAGGCTGCCAGCGATGGCTCCTGCACACTGTAGCTGTAAAAAGCCCTGCTTTTTGCTGCTAGAACCGTTCTCGAACGTATCTAGAACTATCGAGCTTTTGCAAAAAGCTCGAGTTCTAGTTTGATCTCGAACAGCCCCAAAAATCACTCAAGTTTAGAACTGGAGAACCTCGAACCGCGAACCGCGCTCAACTCTAGTTGGGACCCACAGCAGTTTGATTGAATGACTTTTAATGAATCGTGAACCTTTACCTGATTATCCATGTGATTATTCTGGCCGTTGCCGGCAAGTTGTCCCAGGAGGGACTCTGTGTTTACCACCTGCAGGAGAGACTACTCATGGACATGGCCGAGAACTGGCAGGTCACCCACGAACTTGTGGGCTTGTAAATAAGTTGAGGGGTGATTTCCGTCGGAGTCGCCTCCGGAGAGGCAGATTGGAGGAAGGGCCCGCAGCAGAGCAGGCTGGGGCCCGGCCACCACCTGGACCGGTAACCATCCTCCGGGGGTCAGGGGTCCCCCAAGGACGTGGGGTCCCCTGAAGTGACAGCCGGGTGCTAGTAACCATACCCGTTCCCGCTCGGGCAGCCTGATCCTGGACTGGCATCAAAGGGGGGTTCCCACTTCTTAGGGGCAGCATCAGGGCTAGGTTGCTTGGGTGGGAGAGTGGAAGACACCCGTCCGTCCGTCCGTTTGCATTAAAAATGTTTATATGTGTAACGTTCAAGTGTCCTAACAAAAATGCTTATATGTTAAAATGTTTACATGTTAATTTATATTTTTACAGTTGGAAAATAAAACCGGTGATGGATGGGCAGCCCACGGACGGTCTGCATTTCACCAAGGGGGAATGTGGCGCCCTGGGCTAGCCAGGTCGTCACAGATAACACACAAACACCCCACCCCCATTAGACAGGGACACCAGCCAAACACAAAACCCTTGTTGCCTCCCTCCAGTGACTGATGTCCACACCAGGTGGGGCGGAGCTAAGCGGTTGGCTTCACCCACCGAGGAGTTCACAGGCCTGGAGGCGGGAAAAGTGACAGTTTAGTCCAGGAGGTGGAAGTGAGAGGAGTGAGCACTTGGGTGTCTGGGTTTGTGGCCCAGGCACTGACAGCAAGGTTGTCAGACGGTGGTGGCCGTCTGCAGGAGTGGTGGAGCAACGCGGAACCGTAGGACCGGGGTCGGGCGACTGCCCGCCGGTACCGACCGGGGAGCGAAGTGAAGCCAGCACACACAGGCAGGGCCATCGGACCCCGACCAGGCTTGGAGCCGCCGACAATAGTTAGATCCGAATGTGACTGGAACCCCAGGGGTTTCACAACAGCAAAAGTCCCGATTGAAGGCAACCGCCCACACCGTGAGGGTATACAGCTACCGCCTAAGGCTAGAGACCCAAGGGCCAGCACCTGCGGGCAAACGGGCTTTTCCGGGACCCATACACCGGGGAGCGGACTACCGTTGGGAATCCATAGTAGTCAGAAGAAGAACATCAGGTGCAGGGAAAGACAGCCGCCATCACCTGTCCGGGGAGAGACACTGCAGCCAGCTGCGGGACCTGTCCATCCAGCCATTTGGTTTACCGAGGACTTTGTACCTTTCTTGCTGAGTGAGTACACCCGTGCCATCCGGCACCGCGCCGCGCTGTCCCTGCAACCCGGCAGCTCACCGACCCTGCTTTCCCGTCACATCATCGGGTCCCGGGACCACCGACCCCTACCCACGGAGGGGGAAAACACCATCCCAGCTGCTCCCTACCATCGCTCCCGGGATCTTTAAGCCACCTGGTTGTTGATGGATGCTGATGGATTCAGTCTAAGCTCTTTGGAGCTGACTAGGGGATCAGGATATCCTATGGCTTCAATCTAGGGACTCCGGTTCCGGTTGGAGACCATATCCACAGCCTAGGGATTTCGACTCCGGCTGCCAGGATTGTAACATCATATCAGGACTACCTAAGGAGGACACTCAGGTTGGGACAGTCCGGTCACCTGGCTACAGACTTTACAGACCTCACACAGCTTCCTAAATCTGGCGCTATTCCTTTCTTGGTGGGTGCCCGCCGAAAGCGGGGTGCTGCTGGATTGGAGTAAGCGGCCCTGGAAGCTCTGAGGCATGGACATTCTAAATCCCTGGTGAGCCAGCGGAAGGGTGAGACTCTGTTGCCTGTTACATTTGTGTTTTTGCTGGTTATGTGTTATGTGCCGTTAATTGTTTGGGGATCCAATAAAGTCTAATTATTGTGGTTCCCTCACCCTGTGTTGTCTGAGTAGTGTTACGCCCACGGTTAAGGAGGCCGGCGTTCAGTTGGGATGAGACCTGAGCCACGCTGTCTTTCTAAAGGCGGTGGGTTTTAGTGGACGAGAGCACCCACTGAGCCCCGTGTCTCCACAATTGGTGGCAGCAGTGGGATACTACTCAGCCTGGTTTACCCAGGAGAGCTGCAGCGGACTGGTGTTCTTGGACACCGTCAAGGGCTCAACAACCAGGGAGGCACATAAGCATACCCAGCAGGCCATAGGGGAGGCATTCAGGTTTCGGACGCTGCCATGTCCAACCCCACCAGCTCAGCCATGGGACAAGAACAAGAGAGGAGTTACGACTGCTGCAGAAAATGGATGCTACAGGATCTGTGCCAGAGGCGAAAGATTATCTACTGGAACGCTGAGACTCGGTCAGACTTGATCCAGAAATTTGTCCGTTGGGATGCCCAGAATGATGCAGAGGACGATGAGGATCCCGCCGATATTGACCCAGAGGATTTAAACTATGTGCCACATCATGGATCTAGTGACAATCGCGAATCAACTTTGTCCAAAATGGCCCAAGCCACAGCGTTGTTGGATGCATTGGGGCCTAGATCCTCAAGAGAAGAGAGGGCTTATGTTCTGGAATATGTTTATGGGATTCCAGCTGCAGTACTGCTAACACCAGCCGGTCGAGAAGGATGGTCCCGCTACCCAGCAGAAGCTGCGCCAAAACAAAGGACTACAAACAGGGCCTGTGACTCGCCCAATCTATGGCGCTGTTATACATGTGGGCGCCATGGACATATAGATAAAGATTGTCTCCAAAACCGAGACCACATGCTTGGAGCCCATCTTCCAGCTCAGCCGGTCAAGAGCCAGGGACTACGAGACACTGGTTCCTCCATTACCCTGGTAAGCCCGGTTATTGTTTCCCCAGAAGACCCTGTACCAGATTCCCAATTATCCATCTCCCTGGCTGAGGGCCAGCGCTCAGACATTCCTCTGGCATGTGTGCAGTTGGACCTAAGGACTGACCAGGGAGAGGTCGAGGTGGAGCTTGTGGACAGCCTCCCCACACCTGATATTTTGGGGACCAACCAGGAAGTGATCGATGTGGGGATTGTGAACAGCCTCCCCATACCTGTCATTGTGGAGACTGACCAGAGCAAGGCTTATGTGGAGCTTATGGACACCGTCCCCACACCAGTTACTTTGGGGTCTGACCAGGAAGAGGTCCATATGGAGTTTATGGACAGCCTCCCCACACCTGTTGTTTCGGGGACTAGCCAGGAGGAAGTTGAAGTGGGGTTCATAGATGGCCCCACCAAGCCTGTTGTTTCGGATACTACTCAAAGGGAAGTGAAAGTGGGGCTTGTGAATTACCTGCTCACACCAGTCATTTTGGAGAATGACCTAGGACAAACACTATCCAGTCAGTCTGAAGCAGCCATCACCCACTTCCAAGCAAAGCAGGACCCTGATGTGGATCTTTCTAACATCTTTTCCAAGGATAATTCACATTCCCAGTCTACAGCATCCACTTCTGAGCCAAGAACTGTGAGTAAGCCTAACCACACTGTGGCTATTGACTGGGGGAAGATTGATGGTAAGAAATATATGCAAGCCCAACTCATGGACCCCACCTTAGTGCTTGTCCGCAATATGGCTGCTCAACTTGGGGGAGGTAATCAGGTTGAGGTGTATAGATGCAAGCCTCTGTTGCTGACCTCACCATTAAAAAGGACAATGCCGTTAAGAGGAGAAGGATGATCGGAAGCCTATCATGTCTGGCTAATATTAAGAAGGGGGAGGAATGTGACGACATAGACTCTCATGGGTTAAAGTTTCTTAAAATTCAGCCAGACAGGATGATAGATTGTTTATAGACGGGGGATAAGTCCCTCATTGTTTCTACAAGACTCTTTTGGACTCATGTAATTGTGTTGGCCACTGAAAGCCAGACGTATTGTTTCTCCAGACCTTTCCAGTAATCATTGTATTGTAGTTGTGTATTGCTAATGTGATTAACTTAGTAGCGTTTGTCTAGTCGGTGACTCCCAGACTGCATGTATACCCTCAGTCTTTCTGTAGACATCATTTGGATGAACATTGTCCATGCAGCTTGAGATTCATCCAACGGGAGAGGCGCTCTTGTCCAACCAATCGATGAGGACGCAGTGTATCTAAGTGGAAGGCTGTGGCTATAAAAGGGACTTCTTTAAGCCACCTGGTTGTTGATGGATGCTGATGGATCCAGTCTAAGCTCTTTGGAGCTGACTAGGGGATCAGGATATCTTTTGGCTTCAATCTAGGGACTCCGGTTCCGGTTGGAGACCATATCCACAGCCTAGGGATTTCGACTCCGGCTGCCAGGATTGTAACATCATATCAGGACTACCTAAGGAGGACACTCAGGTTGGGACAGTCCAGTCACCTGGCTAAAGACTTTACAGACCTCACACAGCTTCCTAAATCTGGCGCTATTCCTTTCTCGGTGGGTGCCCGCCGAAAGCGGGGTGCTGCTGGATTGGAGTAAGCGGCCCTGGAAGCTCTGAGGCATGGACATTCTAAATCCCTGGTGAGCCAGCGGAAGGGTGAGACTCTGTTGCCTGTTACATTTGTGTTTTGCTGGTTATGTGTTATGTGCCGTTAATTGTTTGGGGATCCAATAAAGTCTAATTATTGTGGTTCCCTCACCCTGTGTTGTCTGAGTAGTGTTACGCCCACGGTTAAGAGGCCGGCGTTCAGTTGGGATGAGCCCTGAGCTACGCTGTCTTTCTAAAGGCGGTGGGTTTTAGTGGACGATAGCACCCACTGAGACCCGTGTCTCCACACCAACCACCCCTTTCACTCACGGGCGAGGAGCGCCGCTCGAGTCCCCAGATCCGGCCCACCGCTCGAGCACCGAGCAGCAGCAGCTGCAGCAGCAGCCGCAGCAGCGCCGGACCCAAGCGTTAGCAAGCGCAGCGCAGTGGCGACCTCCCCGCCCGCGACAGGAACATCACTGTCCCTGCGGCCGCCCACAATGAGGAAGGAAGGCGGTGGGCGGGATGTTCAGCCCACTCATCTCCGCCCCTTTGCTTCTATTGGGCGGCCGCTTAGTGATGCCGCTGTGATGCCGAACGAACCGCCCCCTTAGAAAGGAGGCGGTTTGCCAGCCACAGCGACGTCGCTAAGCAGGTAAGTATGTGTGACGGGTGTAAGCGATGTTGTGCGCCACGGGCAGCGATTTGCCCGTGACACAACCGATGGGGGCGGGTGCTTTCACCAGCGACATCGCTAGCGATGTCGCTGTGTGTAAAGCGGGCTTTAGGCTTCAAAGCTTCTCCCTTTTCCTCCAAACGTAACAATGGTCATTTTGCCAAACCGTTCAATTTCACTTTCATCAGACCAGAGTAGGTGTCCCAAAATTAAGGACATTATTTGTTCCTGTATGCATTTGCAAACATTAATATGGCTTTTATATATTTATTTTGGAGTAGTGGCTTATTCCTGGCATAGTGGCCTTTCAGCTCATGTTGATACAGTACTCGTTTCACTGTGGATAACTGTGGATAATGACACAATCTTCCCAACTTCCCCCAGTGTCTTCATAAGTTTTTTGCACTTGTTCTTGGGTTCATATGCTCATGTTTGACCAAAGCACGTTCATGTCTGGTGCAGAGAACCCGTCTCCTTCCTGAGTGGAAGGATGGCTGGAAATTTCCATCTTGTTTGTATTTGCTTATAGTTGTTTGTACATCTGAAAGAGACATCTTCAGGCATCTGGAAATTGCACCCACGTATATACCAGACTTGTACAAGTCCACATTATAATACATTCACAGGTGTGTCTCTAATTAACTCAGATGTTGCCAATAAACTTATCAGAAGCTTCCAAAGACATGACATCATCATATGGCCTGTCCCATATTGTTTAAAGGTATGGTATTCCTAGTGTATATAAACTTTTGACTTTGCAGAAAGTAATAAAAACATTCTTTCTCTCATTATTCTGCAATTTGGTAAATATAAATAATTTTGCTAATCTTAACCTAAAATGGGAAAGGTTTAATCTTATTTCATGTCAGATAGTGAGAAAAACATGCATTTCTGTCTTTTTAGATAGTGTATGTAAACTTCTGGTTTCAACTGTAAATGTTTATTTGTTGATATTGACTACGTCTCATCAGTACTGCGGATCCTATGTGTCTGATAATGACTTATAACAACTCCCAGCACTTCCTTACCATTGTAAGGCTGGGTTCACACATAGCGACAGCGACAACGACGTCGCTGTTACGTCACCATTTTCTGTGACGTAACAGCGACCTTGTAAGTCGCTGTTATGATCGCTGCTTAGCTGTCAAACACAGCAGCGATCATAATGTTGCTACATGTGCAGAGAACAGGGAGCCACGCACACTGCTTAGCCCTGGCATCCTGCTCTCCTAGCTACAGTACACATTGGGTTAATTACCCGATGTGTACTGCAGCTACATGTGCAGAGAGCAGGGAGCCGGCACTGGCAGCATGAGAGCGGCGGAGGCTGGTAACGAAGGTAAATATCGGGTAGCCACTGGAGATGAGCGAACCGGTCCCGGTTCGGCTCGAGGTCGGTTCGCCGAACGGAGGTCCCATTCGAGTTCGGTTCGTCGAACTTTCGACGAACCGAACTCGAACCGCATAGGAAACAATGGCAGGCATTCACAAACACATAAAAACACATAGAAAACACCCTCAAAGGTGTCCAAAAGGTGACAAACAACTCACAACACAACACAAACACATGAGAAAGTGACAAGGACATATACTCATGTGAAAACAAAAGAGCAGGACAAGCAAAAAGAGGAGGAGACACAGATATAGGCATGGCACGCCCTTCTAAAATCATGTAAAACACCGCAAGGTGACTCCAAGCGGAGTCTTCCTTTTTTCCAAAAATTGGGCCACACACACACCCACCCATTCAGTGGCAGCAGTTGTGCCCCAGTTGTACAATTCACAGCTAAGTTTGCATCAAGCACATTCAAAAATACGCCATAATTAACCGTCCCCAGGATGACACCAGGGTAGGTAGCAAAGTCTTTCCTGATCCCAGCTCTGTTCATCTTGGCTCCTTTTAAAAAACACAGCAAGCAAGGGTTACTCCAAGCGGAGTCTCCCTTTTTTCCAAAAATTGGGCCCCACACACACCCACCCCTTCAGTGGCAGCAGTTGTGCCCCAGTTGTACACTTCACAGCTAGATTTGCATCAAGCACATTCAAAAATACGCCATAATTAACCGTCCCCAGGATGACACCAGGGTAGGTAGCAAAGTCTTTCCTGATCCCAGCTCTGTTCATCTTGGCTCCTTTTAAAAAACACAGCAAGCAAGGGTTACTCCAAGCGGAGTCTCCCTTTTTTCCAAAAATTGGGCCCCACACACACCCACCCCTTCAGTGGCAGCAGTTGTGCCCCAGTTGTACACTTCACAGCTAGATTTGCATCAAGCACATTCAAAAATACGCCAAAATTAACCGTCCCCAGGATGACACCAGGGTAGGTAGCAAAGTCTTTCCTGATCCCAGCTCTGTTCATCTTGGCTCCTTTTAAAAAACACAGCAAGCAAGGGTTACTCCAAGCGGAGTCTCCCTTTTTTCCAAAAATTGGGCCCCACACACACCCACCCCTTCAGTGGCAGCAGTTGTGCCCCAGTTGTACACTTCACAGCTAGATTTGCATCAAGCACATTCAAAAATACGCCATAATTAACCGTCCCCAGGATGACACCAGGGTAGGTAGCAAAGTCTTTCCTGATCCCAGCTCTGTTCATCTTGGCTCCTTTTAAAAAACACAGCAAGCAAGGGTTACTCCAAGCGGAGTCTCCCTTTTTTCCAAAAATTGGGCCCCACACACACCCACCCCTTCAGTGGCAGCAGTTGTTCCCTAGTTGCAAACAGGATGTTTTGATTTGAATCAAGCACATTCCAAATCCACAAGCATTTACTCTCCCCAGGATGACACAGGGGTAGTAAATTCCTTCTGGATCCATGACTTGTTCATTTTGATGAACGTCAGTCTGTCCACATTGTCACTGGACAGACGCGTGCGCTTATCTGTCAGCACACACCCAGCAGCACTGAAGACACGTTCAGAGACAACGCTGGCAGCTGGACACGACAAAATCTCCAAGGCGTAACTGGAGAGCTCTGGCCATTTTTCTAGATTTGAAGCCCAAAAGGAGCAAGGCTCCATTTGCAAAGTCATGGCATCGATGTTCATTTGGAGATACTCCTGTATCATCCTCTCCAGCCGTTGACTATGTGTCAGACTTGTTGTCTCTGGTAGCCTTGCAAAAGTGGGTCTAAAAAATTATGAAAAGATTCCATAAAATTGCTGTTACCAGCACCAGATACGGTCCTACTGGTACGGGTAGACTGTTGAAGATGACGAGACCGTCCCATGTTTGGCAAGTTACAACTGGGAGAATCACTCCCTGCACCTGCACGGTTGTTTGGTGGAAAAGCCGAGCTAAGATCGAGTAACAGCTTCTGCTAATACTCCTGCATACGTTCGTCCCTTTCTATGGCTGGAATTATGTCACAAAATTTGGACTTGTACCGGGGCTCTAATAGTGTGGCAAGCCAGTAGTCATCATCACTTCTAATTTTGACAATACGAGGGTCATGTTGAAGGTAGTGCAACAAGAAGGCACTCATGTGTCTTGCGCAGCCATGCGGACCAAGTCCACGCTGTGTTTGTGGCATAGAGGTGCTAACCGTTCTTTCTTCCTCTGACATCTTCCCCCAACCTCTTTCAACTGAAATTTGACCAAGGTCTCCCTCATCTGCTGAGTCTTCCATGTCCATGGACAGTTCGTCCTCCATTTCTTCATGTTCTCCTGCACCTTCCTCAACATTTAGCCTGCTACTATGCGCCCTTGTTGATCCCTGTCCCCCATGGTCCCATGCCTGGCGCCTTGGTGATGATGAACGTCTGGACCTTGGTGACGTTGTTGTGTCTTGCGCATATGAATCCTCCTGTAGTTCATCCCCTTCCTGTTGTCCCACCCCCTGACTCCGAATAGTGTTTAGCGTGTGCTCCAGCATGTAAATGACTGGAATCGTCATGCTGATAATGGCATTGTCAGCGCTAAACATATTCGTCGCCATGTCGAAACTGTGCAGAAGGGTGCATAGGTCCTTGATCTGAGACCACTCCATCAGGGTGATCTGCCCCACCTCTGCATCTCGTTGGCCCAGGCTATACATCATGACGTATTGCACCAGGGCTCGGCGGTGCTGCCACAGTCGCTGTAACATGTGGAGAGTTGAATTCCAGCGTGTCGCCACATCGCATTTCAGGCGATGAATCGGCAGGCCGAAAGACTTCTGGAGCGATGCAAGTCGCTCAGCTGCGGCGCTTGAACGGCGGAAGTGAGCAGACAGTTTTCGTGCCCTGTTCAGAAGGCCCTCTAGGCCGGGATAGTGTGTTAAAAATTGCTGGACGACAAGGTTCAACACGTGAGCCAAACAATGGAACGTGTGTCACCTTGCCCAGGCGAAGGGCCGCACCCAGGTTTGCAGCATTGTCGCACACGGCCTTACCAGGCTGCAGGTTGAGTGGAGACAACCATTTATTAAACTCGGACCGCAGAGCTGACCACAACTCCTCAGCTGTGTGACTCTTATTCCCAAGACATGTCAAGCTAAAGACCGCCTGATGCCGTTGCGCTCTGCTGCCAGCATAGTAATGAGGGGTGCGTGATTCCTTCTGCGCAGTGAGACCGCTGGTGGCCTGACCAGGCAGGCTTGGGGCGGAGGTGGAGGACCCAGATGAGGTGGAGGATGCAGAAGCAGTGGCGGAACTTGGACAGACAGAGGATTGACACACAAGTCGTGGGGACGGCAAGACTTGTGCAGCAGACCCTTCACCATCTATCACCATAGTTACCCAGTGCCCAGTCAGCGACATGTAACGTCCCTGTCCATGCTTACTGGTCCAAGTATCGGTGGTGAAATGCACCCGTTCACACACAGAGTTTCTCAAGGAAGCGGTGATGTTGTGTGCGACATGCTGGTGTAGCGCGGGCACACCTTTCTTAGAGAAGTAGTGGCGACTAGGCATCTGGTACTGGGGCACAGCGACAGACATAAGGTCTCTAAAATCCTGTGTGTCCACTAGGCGGAATGGCAGCATTTCGGTAGCCAACAGCTTACAGAGGGATAGAGTCAACCTCTTAGCTTTGTCATGGGTCGCAGGAAGTGGCCTTTTATTTGACCACATCTGAGGGACAGAGATCTGACTGCTGTGTGTAGACGGTGTTGAGTAGGGTGTCCCTGGAAAAATGCAGGTTTGTGAGGAAAGTGCAGGCAGAGACATGATGTTGCCTTCATCCAACGTTGGTGCTATCGATGTCTGAGAGAGCTGTACACACTCACTTGTTTCCCCTTCCAAACCAACTGACGACCTACCAAGCAAACTGCCTGTTGCGGTTACAGTGGTGGAAGTTGTGGGTGGAAAACCAGGTGTGACAGCTGTCCCCACAGTCCTAGAAGATGACGAGCGCGCGGATGCACTGGAAGGGGCAGGCGGTGGATGGTTCGCTCCGCTAGGCCGCATTGCAGCACGGTGAGCTTCCCACCGGGACATATGATATTTATTCATGTGACGATTCATGGAAGAAGTTGTCAAACTGCTGAGGTTTTGACCTCTACTAAGAGAACCATGACAAATTTTACAGATCACATAATTTGGGCGATCTTTTTCTATGTCAAAAAAGGACCAGGCTAGGCAAGGCTTAGAGGCCATGCGACCTGGTGATCCACCCCGAATAATGCTCAGAGGCAGAGTGGTGGCTGAGGATGCAGTTGTAGACGTGCTACCAGTACTCCGACTGTGTCCAGGAAGGCGCAAGGTAACTTCGTCATCAGTTGCATCCTCCTCCACCACCTCTGTTGACCTCCTCGAGTGCCTGACTGTGGGTTGACAGTAGGTGGGATCTAGAACTTCATCATCAATTGTTGTGTTTGCACTCCCCTCCCCCTCAGACCAAGCCTCTTCTTGCCCTGACCGAATATTTAAGTTGTCATCCCAATCGGGTATCTGCGTCTCATCTTCATCAGTATGTTCCTCATTGTCTATAAACACAGGTGTTACAGTTTGTGACAAAGGGTCAACATTATGCTCAGAAACTTGGTCCTCACGGCCTGAATCAGAGTCACAAAGGTTCTGGGCATCACTGCAGACCATTTCCTGTTCTGTACTCACTGTAGCTTGGGAGCAGACCTCTGATTCCCAGGCTATAGTGTGACTGAACAGCTCTGCAGACTCAGCCATCTCAGTTCCACCATACTGTGCAGGGCTGATGGAGACTTCAGAGCTGGGAGAAAGCAAGTTTGATTGGGATGACAACTCAGAGGACTGGTGTCTTTTGGATGCGGTACTTGAAGTGGCTGAGAGGGCACTTGTTGGACCACTTGAGATCCATTCAAGCATTTTCCTTTTTTGGCCATCATCTACCTTTGTTCCTGTTGTTCGTGTCCGTAAAAAAGTGAGCACATCGGATTGTCCACGGTAAGTAGTAGACATCTTACTTTTGCTGGTAGATGGTCTCTCTTCAGCAGATGATAATGGAGCTTTGCCACCTTCCCCACGGACAAACCCTTTTTTTCCTTTTCCACCACGCCTCTTCCCCTTTCCACCAGCATCTGTCATTTTGCCACTCATGTTTATTGCGACAAGATTGTGCACTTAAAATGTGGTAGTAAAAATTGAGAGGTGGTGTAGATTGCAGCGGTGGTTTAGCTTTATTAACAGCAGAATAATAAAGAATAAATATCCCTGACAATGCAACTACGGCCCTTAAACTGGCAGCACCAATTGCTAGTATAATGGCTTAGTTATAATGAGTTGGAGTGTGCAATGCAGGCAGAGGTGCTGCAAATGTCTTTGCACTAGTGTGACTAGACAAAAGTCCAATAGCCACGTTTAGGATGCCACTAGGTACACTGAGTGTTTGCTAGTATAATGGCTTAGTTATAATGAGTTGGAGTATGCAATGCAGGTAGAGGTGCTGCAAATGTCTTTGCACTAGTGTGACTAGACAAAAGTCCAATAGCCACGTTTAGGATGCCACTAGGTACACTGAGTGTTTGCTAGTATAATGGCTTAGTTATAATGAGTTGGAGTGTGCAATGCAGGTAGAGGTGCTGCAAATGTCTTTGCACTAGTGTGACTAGACAAAAGTCCAATAGCCACGTTTAGGATGCCACTAGGTACACTGAGTGTTTGCTAGTATAATGGCTTAGTTATAATGAGTTGGAGTGTGCAATGCAGGCAGAGGTGCTGCAAATATGTTTGCACTAGTGGGACTATAGCAAAGTCCAATAGCCACGTTTAGGATGCCACTAGGTACACTGAGTGTTTGCTAGTATAATGGCTTAGTTATAATGAGTTGGAGTGTGCAATGCAGGTAGAGGTGCTGCAAATGTCTTTGCACTAGTGTGACTAGACAAAAGTCCAATAGCCACGTTTAGGATGCCACTAGGTACACTGAGTGTTTGCTAGTATAATGGCTTAGTTATAATGAGTTGGAGTGTGCAATGCAGGCAGAGGTGCTGCAAATGTCTTTGCACTAGTGTGACTAGACAAAAGTCCAATAGCCACGTTTAGGATGCCACTAGGTACACTGAGTGTTTGCTAGTATAATGGCTTAGTTATAATGAGTTGGAGTGTGCAATGCAGGTAGAGGTGCTGCAAATGTCTTTGCACTAGTGTGACTAGACAAAAGTCCAATAGCCACTTTTAGGATGCCACTAGGTACACTGAGTGTTTGCTAGTATAATGGCTTAGTTATAATGAGTTGGAGTGTGCAATGCAGGCAGAGGTGCTGCAAATGTCTTTGCACTAGTGGGACTATAGCAAAGTCCAATAGCCACGTTTAGGATGCCACTAGGTACACTGAGTGTTTGCTAGTATAATGGCTTAGTTATAATGAGTTGGAGTGTGCAATGCAGGTAGAGGTGCTGCAAATGTCTTTGCACTAGTGTGACTAGACAAAAGTCCAATAGCCACGTTTAGGATGCCACTAGGTACACTGAGTGTTTGCTAGTATAATGGCTTAGTTATAATGAGTTGGAGTGTGCAATGCAGGCAGAGGTGCTGCAAATATGTTTGCACTAGTGGGACTATAGCAAAGTCCAATAGCCACGTTTAGGATGCCACTAGGTACACTGAGTGTTTGCTAGTATAGTGGCTTAGTTATAATGAGTTGGAGTGTGCAGAGGACAGGAGGGTACAGTGCCAGGATTGTGGGGCTCTGGGTAGAGGAATGGAAGCCTGCCTTTCTATTCCCTCCTAATGGGGAAATGCAGCGACGAAATCCCTGACCTTAGCTACACAGACGCTGTCTCTGTTTTCAGGACCTGTCACCTATGGCTCTGACCCTGCCGGTACGAGCCCTTAAAAGGACTGATGGAAAGTGCTATCCCTATGCTGTCCAGCGCTGTGTATGGAGCGCATACAGCTGTATCAGCGATAGGACTCAGGACGGCGGTGCGCCAGTGATGTCTGACACCAAAGACGCAGAAGAGATAATGGCGTCCTGGAGGAAAATGTCCGTTTTTATAATGCAGGGACATGTGACATGGACATCCTATCACACATGCCGTTGCTTCTCTGGCTAAAAGTCCACTTAGCTGTGTGTGTGTCTGGGATTGGCTGACATAATGGCCCTCCCCACTACACGCGCGCGCTTAGGGAAGGAAGACAAGGAAAAAAAAAAAATTTTATACAAACATTATACAAACAGGAGTGATCTGAAGGCGCTGTTCACGCACACTATACACTGAAATGTCATAATAGTGTGAGTCACAGAGTGACTTACACTATTACAGCGGAAAGCCAGCTAGGAATTAGCTGTTTTTTTGCTGCTAGAACCGTTCTCGAACGTTTCTAGAACTATCGAGCTTTTGCAAAAAGCTCGAGTTCTAGTTCGATCTAGAACAGGCCCCAAAATCACTCGAGCCTAGAACTGGAGAACCTCGAACCTCGAACCGCGCTCAACTCTAGTAACCACCTTGGTTACCCGATGTTTACCCTGGTTACAGCTTCCGCAGCTGCCAGATGCCGGCTCCTGCTCCATGCTCACTTCATTTCGTCGCTCTCTCGCTGTCACACACAGCGATCTGTGCGTCACAGCGGGAGAGCAATAATAAAAAAACGAACCAGGGCTGTGTGTAACAAGCAGCGATCTCACAGCAGGGGCCAGATCGCTGCTCAGTGTCACACACAGCGAGATCGCTAATGAGGTCACTGGTGCGTCACAAAAACCGTGACTCAGCAGCGATCTCGCTGTGTGTGAAGCACCCCTAAAAGAGGACCAACAAGCAGGATTATCATATGTAAACTAAAGCCAGTGATATACTGGCGCTATCATGCTCATTTTAAACATACCTTTAGTTATGAAATCAGATGTATAGTTTCTGAAATATAGGCAAGTAAAGCTTGTGAAATGTACTGTTTCCACCTATTCCCACCTATTCCTAACAAGGAAAGACAGACAGATAGGAGCGGGACATACTAGCAAAACCCAGCCCACCTATTAGATATTCTGCAGCACCTATCAAATAAGAGTGCATTTAACAAACTTTATGTACCTACATTTCAGAAACTATATATCCTATCTCACAACTAAAGGCATGTTTAGCATCAGCAAGAGAGCGCCAGTATAGCAGTGGCTTTATTTTATATATGAAAATCCTGGTGGTTGGTCCTCTTTAAGGACATACTGGGAGCTGTAGGTTCTTGAGATACAAACGTATATGGGCCTGACCTGACATTACAGTTGATTGCTGTATTAAGCTTGGTGATGTAGTCATGCACTGATGGTGGTTCAGCTAATGTATTAATGTACTGATGGTGGATTTGGTGATGCATTTATATACTGGTGGTTATTCTGGTGTTATATTGTATTCATGTACAGATGGTGGTTCTAGTGACCTATATATTTACTTCTGATGGTTCTGGCGCTGTATTTACACTAACTATAAAGAAGGTAACAATGTTTTGAACTTCTGACTTTCAGGCTTAATATCTCACCATCCACAACAGCTTCGAACGTGAGACTACCTTCATTGTATAGACAATCATCTTGGCTATCTTATACATAAATGTGACTTGCAGATATGTAGCATATAACTAGTTATGCAAATTCTTGTCATGTCACTGCATTGTTACTGTTTTGCTCCTGGTAATGGAAAAATATTTCAACAATTTAGCTCATTACAAGGTCTATCAGTTCTGGTGTGACAAACACGCTAGGGGGCTGCAAAATGAACGTGAATGGTGTGAGACTGTGACCGGGGTTATCTATGACGGCCGGTATGTCTCGCCCCGGTTGTGCTCACTCCATGATAGAAAGTAAATCCACTCTAGGGTTAATGCTGTTTCCTTACAGGCTGAAGGAAGGGTTAAATTGAAACAGGAACAAGGGCAGGTGTGCCGGGTGTGAGGGAGTGAACACAACTCCCTGAGTTCTCTGCTGGAGAGGCACATGTATCTTGTTGTGGACTTTTGTTTTGGACATTAAACCGTGTGCTGTGAACCTTAATGCCTGGATCCCGTGTCTTCTGCTGCGCAGCCGACCATGCTACCTCACATATGGTGGAGAATGCGGGCATGACAGCCGGTGAGGTGTAGCATCCATTCCTGGTGACCCAGTAGCACATGTCCTGGATTCGAGCGGCTATACTACAGCCCAAACCCGGCGACGCCATGGAGGACATACTAAGGCAGCAGCAACAGACTAATGCACAGCTACAAGAGGCTAATGCACAGCAACAACAGGCTAATGCACAGCAGCAACAGACCAATGCACACCTGCTCTGGTCGTTGGAACGTCAGCAGCAAGCCTTGCAAATGCAGGAAAAAAGGCACCAAGAACAGATGGTTCTCCTGGCCAATTCGATCCGTGCCGGACCGGCAGCAACAACCCCGGGACCGGGTGACGACGGCAGCGTCCGGAAAGCGGTGAGACAAGCGTTGCAAAAGATGACCCCGGGGGATGATGTGGAAGCGTTCCTTGCGGTGTTTGAGCGGGTGGCCGAGCGGGAAAAGCTGCCGACCCCCCAGTGGGCTGAGGTATTGTCGCCCTATCTGACGGGGGAACCCCAAAAAGCGTACCTGGACCTCTGTACCGAGGACGCCATTGACTATGTGACCTTGAAAGCTGAAATACTGGCTCGGTTGGGGGTGAATACCTATGTGCGGGCTCAGCGGGTAAATCAGTGGTTCTATGAGGAAGCCAAACCCGTACGCTCCCAGGCCTATGACTTGTTGCATCTTGTAAAAAAATGGTTGCAGCCTGACACTCTGAGCCCGGCGCAAATGGTGGAAAGGGTAGTAGTGGATCGTTTTGTGCGCACTTTACCCATCACCGTTCAACGGTGGGTAGGACAGGGTGACTCGAGTACCCTGGACCAATTAGTGTCCCTGGTAGAGCGGCATGTGGCTACGCAGGACTTGATACGGGACACTGAGACTTTGCGTACCGCCCGTCGGTCCGGCCCCTCCAAGCCTAGGGCCAAGGACCCACCGCTGACAACGGTGCAGGAGTCCCCTACCGTCCCGTCTGAGGCCGCGGCCGCCATTCCTGAGGTCCGGAAGGTTCTGTACCCTAAACGACAACCCGTCAAGGGGGTTTCCGTCCCCATTAGATGTTGGCGGTGCCAGCGGGTGGGACATATGGAAGCCCAGTGTCCACTCACCACGGAGCCCATGGATTGTGGGGTTACCCGGCGGGGTTCAATGTATGCTCAGGTGGTGTGTACCGCTGACCTGGTCTCCCCAGAGACGGAGCCCCACTTGTGCCAAATACAGGTGAATGGATGTCCGGTTGCAGGATTGTTGGATTCCGGAAGCTTAGTGACCCTTGTGCGATCCACCTTGAGGGCTAAAGTAAAGGCCACAGGACGTACCGTGGGGGTGGTTTGCATACATGGGGACCGCCGAGACTATCCCACGGGGATTGTCACCATCACAGCACCTTGCGGTCAGGTGCAACATGAGGTGGGACTTCTTAACACTCTTCCTTATGACGTGATCCTAGGAAGGGATCTGCCCTATTTTTGGACTTTATGGAGGGGACCCCCTAAGTCCCCTCAGATATTGGACAGTCCGGGACCTGAGCCCTACAATCCTGAATCTGGGACGCCTGCCGTAGGGGTCACCATGATAGGGACAGAGTGTGAACCCGATAGGTCACCCCTAGAGGTATTGGCAGGAGAGGCTGAGATGGTCGAGCCCATCCCGGAGTTGGAGGCGTCCCCGGATACGTTTGGGACAGCCCAACTCCAGGATCCTACGTTAATACATGCCCGGAGTCGGGTGACAGTAGTTGACGGGGTGGCACAGCTGCCCGGTGCCCAGGTAAGGTACCCCCATTTCGCTCTTAAGCAGGATTTACTCTACCGGGTAGATGAAATACGGGGCGTGGGTGTAGAACAGTTGGTGGTGCCCCAGCCGCATCGCCGGCGGGTCCTCGACTTGGCTCATAAACACCTGATGAGTGGCCACCTAGGGGTCAAGAAAACGCAGGAGCGAATATTGCAAAGGTTCTATTGGCCCGGGGTCTTTGGGGAGGTAAAACGGTTCTGCGAAACCTGTCCGGAGTGTCAGCTTACCGCACCCCTGACCCATTTTCGCAGTCCGTTGGTACCGTTACCCATTATAGAAGTCCCTTTTGAACGGATAGGGATGGATCTGGTGGGGCCCCTCGTAAAGTCCGCTCGAGGGCACCAACACATCCTAGTGATCGTTGACTATGCCACCCGGTATCCCGAGGCGATACCTCTCAGACATACTGCAGCAAAGCTTATAGCTCGGGAGTTGTTTGCTGTGTTCTGCCGAGTGGGGTTGCCCAAGGAGATCCTTACGGATCAGGGGACCCCGTTCATGTCTAAAGTGACCAAAGAGCTATGCCGGCTACTCCAGATCAAGCAGTTGCGTACGTCTGTGTATCATCCTCAAACTGACGGTTTAGTCGAGCGTTTCAATAAAACCCTGAAAACCATGCTCAAAAGGGTGATTTCAAAAGACGGGAAAGACTGGGATATGATGCTTCCCTATTTGATGTTTGCCATACGAGAGGTGCCACAGGCATCCACGGGGTTTTCGCCTTTTGAATTGTTATACGGGCGACATCCCCGGGGATTGTTGGACCTGGCAAAGGAAACATGGGAGCAAGAGCCCACCCCCCATAAAAGTGTGATTGAACACATTTTGGGTATGCAGAACCGCATAAGCGCGGTCATGCCAATTGTGAAGGAGCATTTACAGGAGGCTCAGGCCGCGCAAAGCAGCCGCTACAATAGACAAGCCACCGTGCGGACCTTTAAACCCGGGGATCGGGTGTTGGTATTAATCCCCACGGCGGAGAGTAAATTCCTGGCTCAGTGGCAAGGCCCCTACGAGATAAAGGAAAGAGTCGGGGTGGTTAACTATAAAGTATTGCAGCCCGGTAGGCGGAAACCTGAACAAATATACCATCTCAACTTATTAAAACCTTGGCAGGAACGGGAAAGCTTGATGGCTGTTTTTTCCCCACCTCCCTCCTCTTCGGGTCGTTCACATCCGGCTCCAGCGACCTCCGGAGAGGACGAACCAGAAGTAAGGATTGGAGAAGCCCTCACCAAGACTCAGAGGCGAGAGGCCAGACGGTTGGTTCAGCAGAACCCCGATGTCTTCTCCGAGCTGCCCGGTAGGACTAGTCTGATACGACATGATATTGTCACCGAGCCCCACCTGAAGGTACGCCTGAAGTCATACCGGGTACCGGAGGCTCGACGACAAGCCATATCGGAGGAAGTAAAGACAATGTTACGCCTGGGGGTCATCGAAAAATCCCGAAGTGAATGGGCTAGTCCAATTGTCCTAATACCAAAACCCGATGGCTCCTTAAGGTTCTGCAATGACTTTAGGAGATTGAATGAAATATCCAAGTTCGATCTCTACCCCAGGTGGATGAGCTGATTGATAGGCTGGGACAGGCGCGATATTTTACCACGCTCAACCTGACCAAGGGGTACTGGCAGGTGCCACTGACGGAGTCCGCCAAGGAGAAAACCGCTTTTGTTACGCCGGAGGGTCTCTTCCACTATGTTGTCTTGCCTTTTGGGTTACATGGCGCTCCGGCCACGTTCCAGAGGTTGATGGACCTGGTGCTGGAACCCCACCAGGCGTATGCATCAGCGTACCTTGATGACATCATTATTTACAGCTCCGATTGGCAGACCCACTTGGAACAGGTACAAGCGGTGGTGGACGCGCTTCGAACAGCCGGCTTGACAGCCAATCCCAAGAAGTGTGCGTTGGGACTCACGGAAGCCCGCTACTTGGGCTACGTGATAGGCCAAGGAGTGATTAAGCCCCAAATTAACAAGGTTGAGGCGATCCAGAAGTGGCCTAGACCCCTGACCACGAAGCAGGTTAGGGCCTTCCTGGGTATCGTGGGGTACTACAGGAGGTTTGTAAAGGATTTTGCGGGACTATCAGCCCCCTTGACGGACCTTCTCAAAGGCAAGAAGTCCGTCATGGTGCGCTGGACTCCGCAGGCCGAGGACTCCTTCCGGGCCCTGAAGGAGGTCCTGTGCGGACAGCCCGTTCTTGTACACCCTGATTTCCGGAAGGAGTTCATAGTACAGACTGAAGAAGTTGCTGCATTTAAGAAAACTTGTAGTTGGTTTTGGAATTGAACCGGAGATATGCCAGCTAGACTTGCTACTGCCAGTCCCAGCCATTTGCACTTCAAGCTGCTCATGCATGCTGCCCAGTGTCTATCTTGTGAATCCGAAATATTTATTTTAAAAAAATTATTGTTCAAAGCAGGCATACATAAAACATCGACAAAGTTTACCCACAAAGCAACAATATTAACAAAGAATGTTCCCTATATAGCATGAATTCCCAGTTCACCTTCACAGCCAATACTAACAAAGTTTCCTCAAAGAATACCAAATTGTAAAAATAAGTCCCAAGATCCACCACACAGCACCCAATGAAAACAGAGATGGGCCACGGAACCCAATCCAACAGAGTGCTTAAAAACCTGAAGTGCCAGGTACCTGAATTGTTGAAGTTCACACAGCTTTGCTCGTTTTCAAGGGGTGACATTGACAAAAGATGGCTATGCACCGATTCTTTGACTGCCTGTTTTAATGGTTCCCACACAGGAGCTGATTTTTGCTCCAGTTATGGATAGTCAAGTTGCTACATTTAAAAAGCTCATAGTTGGATTTTGAATTGAGACAGAGGTACGCCAGCTAGACTTACTACTGCCAGTCCAGCTATTTACTCTTGAAGCAGCTCACCCATGCTGCTCAGTGTCTATCCTATGAATCTGAAGCATTTGTTTTTAAAAATATATTGGTCAAAGCAGGCATCTCTGTCTGAATAGTACAGCTTTGAATAATGCACTAACACTCTGTTTCCATTTTTTGGTTTGGTGGTACTGTGGCCATAAAGAAGAGGTGACTCAGCCACGCTGATGGAAGTACGCATGGCACCTTGACATAGTAGGGAGCATCCAGCATGACAACCATAAAGTAATCAGCACTGTCAATAGTTAGGGCAACTTGGCAGTCACTGCTGGAAGCATTAGCTCACGTTAGCCATTCTCCCCAAAGTCTACAACAAGCTGTCATCAGTTGAAGCTGTAATGCAGTTTAAAATTTACAAATTCCCCTCCATAAAACCTGTTTTAAAACGGCCCCTAAACAGCTTCTTTACCCAGTTGACCCTCACAGCCAAAATTGCTCGAGATCCAACACTTTTGATCAGTGCTGTAATATAGATGGTTTTCCAACTCCGCAGCATTGTGCCTGCTGCCATGCAGTTAACGGTTTGTGACAGATAAAGCAGCATCAAGAGGAAAAAATCCAGCTCCAAAATATTTGGATACAAATTTTCAAGGCTTTATTACAAAGCTTGCTCATAAAATCCAGAATGGCATGTAGCAAAAGGTATAAAATGACATTACATGACCCCCAAGGGGTTGAACATAGACCATACAAGCAAATGTCAACGCGTTTCAGACACACGGTCCTTTGTTGTAGCTAAATTCATCCAGTCGCTGGGCGTCTTTTATAGGCTTTCCATTAGTAGAAACAGGTGGGAGCAAAAATCCTCCTATTGACCATATATCTCCAATAGATCCAAATGTGGATTATCCTATATATTTCACATTCAAGCCCAGAACAAACTGGCAAACATTTGTCAATGAAAAAATTTGTATTTTATATGTCCCCGCTTATGTACCACCTCAATGCAAAATATCTTCAAAATTTCACAGGAACGTATGCAGAGACATTTTTTCAAAAAATCCTCATATAGATTAAATACATGTGTGACGCCCTGGCAAAACCAGGTAGTCACAGATGACTGTACCCACTCCTGGGTACAGGAATCACCTTCTCCTTGGGATTCCACTAACACCCTACACATAGGTAACATCAGCCACAAAAGCCTAGTCACCCCCCGGGACAATAGGGACACACCAGTGGGCGGTACCAGGCGGATGGGAGCACCCACCTAGGGGTCATGAGGTGTCAGGAGAGTGAACACAACAGAACAGAGCAGACAGTAGTTCAGTGCTGACAGTGGAGTTGAGAGGAGTGTGAATTGGTGGTCAGGGGTTGGAGCCCTTGGACTACCGGACTAGCTGAGCTAACTAGGAGGTAGACGGCAGAGCAGGGCCACAGGCGACTGAGATCCGGTCGCAGGAGACCTAAAGTGGACCGGGGCAGGGTTGTTGCCCGCCGGTGCCAACAGCGGGAATGCGGTCCGGAGGCTGTGCACAGTCGGGGTACCTGGACCCAAGGGCAAGAACCGCTACAAGCACCTTACCGATTAGTTAGCAGGGGACAAGGTTCTAGACTTTGTCCCACGAGTAGCCCAGAGAGCAAAACGGAAGCCCAACGCGGGGAATAGAGTGTCTGCCAGAACCTCAGAGATCCTAAGGGTCAGATTTTGAGAGAAATGGCTCCTACAGTACACAAAACACTGGAGAGCAGATTTCTCCCGTTTCATGCGGGTAAGTAAACACACAAGAAACTACAAGTGCAGGAGGAAGGTCCCCTGCCGTGTCAAGCCATGTGCGGGACAAGCACACCCCTCCAGAGGCTCTTGGCAACCGGCCTTTGTGTACCACATGGACTTTGTGTGATTTATTACCACAGTGAGTACACCGGTATCATCCAGTCAATTTCTAAAGACTGCTCCCTGCAATCCCGCACCATCCTCCGGGCCCCGGGACTACACCTCCCCTACCCGAGGAGTGGATTCCACCTTGCTGCCCAGCTCCATCAGCCCCGGGCGTCCCATACCAAGGCAGCGGCGGTGTGACCAACCTTCACCGCAACTCACGGGTGGCGTCACTGACAAACTCTTCTCCTGTAAATAACCCCCTTTTATTTGTTGTGGGCGATGAACAGCTGCACGAGCCCCGGATCCGGCTGCCACTCGAGCCCCAGCCACGATCCCAGATCCGAGCGCCTTGGGCAGCCCTTCCCTGACGTGGTCAGGCACCCCCTTGCCCGCGACATATGATATTATCAAAACTTTCACAAAACTATTTCCAAAAAATATACATACAAAATTATAATACATAAATACAAACAAAAAATGTGCTAAAAAAAACAAACAAGAAAGGGGGAGAAAAATAATGAAAAATTAATTTAAAAAAATAATGAAATTACTTTCAAATAGAAAAATTCTATATATAAATCCCATAACTTTAAAGAAAAATATCCAGACATACCCGCCATTTTATTAATATTATCAAATTATACATTTACATTAGTAATGAAAAAGAATCTCCCTCCTGGAATTTAACCCATTAGGGGAACATGTGCCAAGGTACAAAATCCAATAAGTTTCCCTTGTGAGTAGAATCTTCCTGCGGTCTTCCCCCCCCCATTTTCGTAAATTAACTCTTTCAATGCCACATATCCTCAAAAAAGATGTTGACCGATTATAGGAAGAAAAAAAGTGTTTGGCCTCTTCTGAGATATTACTCACATTATTTACAGATATAATATCTGTGATATGTTCCGACATACGTTATTTTAAAGGACGTATCGTCCATCCCACATATTTCAACCTGCAATGTGTTCATTCCAATAAATACACCACATATTTCGTACACAAATTAATTTAACGGGCAATGGTATGTTCTTTACTATTATTATGGTTAGTATATGTTTTTGTAACATATGCATGTTTGCATGTTCCACAGTTATTAAAACTCCTCATATAACCAAGTATGGGAAGGTAATGCCTCTGAATAGAAGTTAGAAGAGACCAAGATACCTATTGTATTGTGGAGCTCTTCTCGCTACTTGTTGGTATATGAGGCGATGAGCGGGAAGTGACTTTTTGCAGCACAGACAGCAGAGTAGTATTAGGGTGAGAACAATGAAAATGTACACATACTGCTCCTGCACACAAAAAGGAAGAGTTTAAAAATGGCCTGCTGTCATTTACCCCTGGTTGTGCTGAAGATAGTGGTGCAGGTCTTACTCTGACTAGATGAGAAGGAAGTGGAGGAAACAGAAAAGGAGGAGGAAGCAATACTGACCGACACATGTCCAGGGATCCAAGGTGGTGGTAGGACATGTGCGCTTGAATGTCAGGAACCTTATGCCCAGCTGCCACTACGTTTACAGCTATACCACTACTTGGTTTGGCTGTGATGGTTCTGGAAGTGCCCACAGCCTAAAAGCTTGCTGATTGGCTACTCTGCAACCTTTCAACAAGCTTTATTCAATTGAAAAACCTGAACAGAAAGTTGACATACAGGCAAGAGTCTGTGTTCGATGTTTAGCACTGGACAGAAGGTGATCGGTACGGACACTGAACTATACAGTTTACGTTTGCTCATCCCTAGTAAAAAGCTCCTCAGACTGTCCAAAAGTGGAGCCATTTGTCTCTTTAGACTCGCCAATTAATCACATCTGCCCCCTTCTAAGTCAAGTCAGTGAGTGGTTTGACAATCTTGGAGAAATTTTTAATAAATTTATAATATGAGTTTGGGAATCCAAGAAAACACTACAGAGCTTCAGAGACTTGGGTTGAACCTTAGAAGTATCCACAGATTTCCCAGACAAAATATACCCCAGGAAATTTACTTCCTCAACTAAAAAAACCCCATATTTTTCAAGTTTAGCAAATAAATTGTTCCTGAGTATTTGGAGTGCAGTACGCACATGTAGAAAGAGCGGATTAAAATCAGGTGAAAAAAATGAAGATGTCATTTACATTGAGAACCACATATTGACCATTGATATCTCTGCATATATCATTACCAAAATTTATAAAGACACTCGGTGCATTACTTAGCCCATAAGGCATCACAAGATACTCATAGTGCCCCTCTGGTGTGTTAAATGCTGTTTTCCAACCTTCTCCTTCGCTGATATGGATAAGGTTATATGCTCCCCTGAAATCAAGATTGGTGAAACAATGGGATCCTAAAAGCTGGTTATAGAGATCAGAGATGAGTGGCAGAGGATACTGATTCTTTACTGTAATCGAGTTAACAGAAAACCTACAATATTGGCCACCACTCAAAAAACTGAACTCAATCACAAAAAGAACAGCCAGGTAAGTTACCCAGTGGAAAATATAATACCTATAAAACTACACTGGAATGAATCAAACGAAAATTGATACAAAAATTCATCAATTCAACATTTGACAAAAAATACCATTAAATTCATAATCATACATTGTGAAGACAAACGCAAAAATAATTTCTTCTTTTTGCCAGATACAAATTGTGCCACATACCAATATATGATAGAAACTTAATTCATGTAAGGATGACAAAGGCATAATATAGTAGCAATGTGGGATAGACGAAAGTAAGATGGTAAATGAAAATAATAATTATATATATATCACGAGAAAAAAATATATTAACCTGATTGTGAAATTAAAAAATAAACTACTAAATGCCAATGAATAAAGTATCCCACATTGCTGCATATAAACACAGCCTTACCAAGGGGACACCCTGACGTGTTTTGCCGTGGCTTTCCCCAAGGTGCCTGTTTTTGTGCTGCGTCTTGAGACCGCTGTATTTTTTCTCTATACATTGGTATGTGGCCCAATTTATATCTGGCAAAAAGAAGAAACTCTTTGCTTTTGTGTCAGCGGCCGAGCCACTCGAATCCGGGACCGCGGTGGCTCGAGGGGTCTCCGGACCCGGGGGTTCGCGCGGTCACTCGAGTTTGAAAAGGGGGGTATGTACAGGGGAGTTAGAAGTTCGTGACGCCACCCATGGTGCGTGGTAAGATGGAATACCACCGCTGCTGTTAGTGGGGGAGCACGGTGGCGGTGGAATGGCAGCAAGGTGTTTAACCCCTCCGTGGGTAGGGGGTTTGTGCCTCAGGGTCCAATGGTGGTGCTGGGGGTGCCTTTGGGAAAAGGAAGGGACTCTGTGTACTCACTCAGTCCAAGAACACTGACACCGACAGCTTGTAAACCAGAGTTCTGAGCACCGCTGCAGCAAGGAGGGAGCAGTGAGCATGCTTGGATCCGTGCCCTTGGTGTTGCTTGTTAGCCTGTGGCCTTTTCCGTGGCACCTTCTCACTTGTTGGACCCTATAGTCTGGAACTAATTGGGTCCTGCTCACCTGTATGGCTAATGGAGTGAGCTTGCTCTCAGGGTTCACGCTTGGGATTCTCTGGACTGTGTTTGGAAAAGTCCTATCACATCGGTGAGCTAGTACCCTGATTTTGGAGCAGATGAGGGATGAATCTTGAAGACTTCACTCCCGTCGAGTAAATTACTGGGACGCTTGAAGCTACTTCCTGACCTAGGGTCCGCGTACCCCGTCGTACCCTGGCCCCTGCCCGGAGATGGCTCAAGGCCGCCAGCTGCCCTCCTCGGCAAGTCCGTGCCCCTTGACATGATCCCCTGCGACCGGGGTTCCAGCTCCTCCCAGGCCCAGACCAATGTCTGCCACCTGCCACCTGCCCTGCTCCTCACTTCCTCTCTCTCCAACAACACATGACAACTCTCCTTTCACTTTTTCACTTTCCCCTACCAACCCCCCAAGTGGGTGGCCCTATTCCCTTCAGGCCTCCAATGGTGTGTCTGGTGGGTATGGTGTAAAGTGTTCCTAGGGTTTTGACTGGCTTTGATTTTAGCAACACCAAAGGACAAGAATCCTTAACCAAGGAGGATGCGGATACTGTGCAGAAGGGCAGATTGCACAATACCCTGTGACAACCTGATATGCCAGGGCATCACATATGCGCCATTTTTCAACTTCTTCATTCTATACTGCTGTGCAATTTATTATATTTTTTAATTGTTTCAATAAGCATCTGGCTCAAAAATGCTATGGTGGACAGACTAAACACAAGCCACTCATTTTTACAGAATCCCGAGAAAACATGACAACCTTTAATCCCTATATAGGATCTGCATTTCCAATGGGGTCTAGAATATTTCCGCCTTTAGATGGGCTACTGTCCAGAGGTATGAACCAGAGGCAGGAATGGTTGCCAAGCAGGGTCAAAACCGGGAGGTCACAAAAAGGACAAAACCAGGATCTAATAGAGAAGTCAGGGAGCCAGGTCAAAATCGAGATGACAGCGAGATACAATATCAACAGGCAGGAGAAGCATCCGAAAAACAGACCAAGGTCAAACAGAAAACCACCAATACAAAGCAGGAGACCTACCAAACCTAACCAGTCAAGCACAAGCTATATCTGGCTGCTTTCTGCAGAAAGCTGGAAGCTTAAGAAGGGTGTGGTGGCTTGTAATAGGCTGTAGCCAGGAACTGACAATTTCAGCTGGACAGCACACACACACACACACACTCTGTCAGACTGGAAAGTACTATATGTCCCAGTCACTCTATTCTTAGTGGATGGGCAGAGGGTATGATGTCCAGAATTTCTGGCTATGACTTCTCCTCTATCAGCTCAGCAGCACCACCTCTATGGAGTGAACACAGCAATGCCTGATAACAGAAGCAGATGTCGCAGAAGCAGGCTCTGGTGTAGCTGTGACACCCTGGTTTTCCTCTTGTGTGCTGCACTGCATGCTGGATATTCCTTCCCTTTGGCATGACACTCTCCTTAGAATACTTTCTAGGTCTTGCACTGCACCAGGGTAGCAGTATGAATCTTTTTAAAAATTGTCCAAAAGTGTAGTCAGAAGTTGCCCTCTATGTCTCTTGTTGTGTGTATTGCAATCCATCCTTAGGCTTTACTAGTCTACGAGTCTCACTTCTTAAAAATATCTTGCCTGAGGCCCTCCTCTATGTGTCTTCTGTGGGGTATTGCAGTTCCTCTTTCTAATTTTTGGCAGCCCTTACACTAACTGCATAGGCTTTATGAGTGAAGGAGTCCACTACCTTGCAATTTTAATAGAATGTGTATGAAAGGCTCCTTTAAGGTTTATTGGCATTAAGACTGCAAGAAGACCCTTTTACCAGAGCTCACAGCCACCGGGTTTCACGGCAGTTGTCAACCCAGTAACTTTAAGGAAGCCTTTAATGTTCCTGGAGTTCCTAGCTGCTGTGACATCTGGAAGACATGAATTCTAGTAAGAGTTCACAGCCTCCAGATGTCCCAACAGCTGGGAACTACAGGAAACGTAAAGGCTCCTTTAAAGGCTCCTTTAAGGTTTCCGGGCCTCACAGTTACTGGACTGTTGGACTGCTGTCTCGCAAAACAGGGCCACACAGCAGTCCAGCAATCCAGAAGTCACACATGGGGGCTCCTCTGCTGTCTCAGTGAATTCCGTTGAACCTGCTGCCAGATAACTGGACTGCTGTATTGCGGGACATGATTGCACAGCAGTCCGGCAACCAATTGAGTTCACTGAGGGTAGTGGAGAGCCCCCGAGTGTGAACTCTGGTGACCTGACTGCCGGATTGCAAGAATGCAGTGCCACAATCCTGCAGCGAGTTCACTAGTGGTCACACTTGGTACCATGGGAATCTGGATGTGAACTCCAGTGACCTGACTAATATCACCGTTTCTCACAACCGGGTCCTCCACTGCTCTCAGTGTATCCCAGGAACTGCTGTGATTGGTTGCATTTTCCATCACAGCAGCTTCTGGATGTAGCAGAGCCAGGATCATTGTGGGACGTTGTGTGGATTACGGAGGACCTGCGGGGGTGTATTTGAGGTTAGTAAATAGGTGAAAGAAGGTATTTTTTAAATAAAGGATTTTTGAGTGTTTTTGTTTTTTTTCTTTTTACTAACAGGGTTCGTAATGGAAGGAGTCTCATAGACACCTCTCCATTACCAATCCAGGGCTTCATGGTAGCTGTGATTTTTGATAAATCACAGCTGACATCAACCGCATATATCACCATAATTGCCACCGCACCAAGGTAAGCTGTATGAACCGGGTAAAGTGACACAATTAGCGCATCTAATCAATGCACGAATTGTGCGGCGGCTGCAGGTGGCTATTGTTAGGATGGGGAGGGCCCAATAACCACGGTCCTTTCCAACCTGAGAACACTAGTCCTTAACTGGCTCCTTTACCGGTGTTGGTTGTCACAAATAGGCAGGGGACCACACGTCATGTTTCTTTTTTTTCACTGCGCTAGTAGCAAAGATGGCGACAGCATTACTGTGATTGCAAGGCAATCCCTGCATTTTTAGTGGATGAAAATCAAGCACCAAACATGTGGTGAAGGGACTCTAAACTGAGGATGCAAGTAGCAAAATACTCAACGAGTAACGGATATCTTGAATACCTTAATATTTGTGGGAGTAACGACTAGTGCCGAGTAAATTCGCTCATCAGTAGTGTCTTTGTCTAAAATGTCTTTGTCACATATAGACACAATTCTTGTTCTTGTTTGGCGTTATAAACAGTTTCTATACATTTCTCTCGGTAGAGTTCAATTTTGATTTTTCCTTCTAGAAGAATGCGATCATCTCTTTTATAATCTTTGAATGTAACTCCATTCCCTGTTTTGTACTGACAAGATTTTGCTTTGAAGGCTGGGAACAGAGAGTACATCCTTTATAAGAATCTTTCTGCTTTGTGTTGGAAAGACTTGCCAATGGAGGTAACCATCTCTTATTCCTTCTGAAGTCATACATTGGCTAATAGCTAAGATAACTTTTTCTATTTTGCTTTGGTCAAGGTTAGAAAAGAAGCTTTTGTCATTAGTCATATGACTTGTTGCTCCATAGTCTATGCAGCATATATTCACTGCTCATATAGGATTAATGCGGTCTCAATGCACAGTGCCTTCTTTATTACAATAGCTCTTTTGATATTTATTTTTCCTATTCATGCATTTCATTCTAGATTTCCAAACATTGTAGTCTGCCTTGGTGTGTTTAAACTGATGTTTATTTTTTAGCTTGATTTTTTTGTTTTGTTTTTTTTTACAGGGGATTTGTCAACAGGCTTTTGCCTTCCCATCTGAGAGCAGTATAATATAGGGGTTTGCCAGCGAAGTGTCCTTTATTTTTCTCCATCTTGTATTTTTTTATTTTATTTTTACTTATTTGTTCTATCTGCTGCAAATCTACCAGTTATATAGAGCTCATGAATATGGAGGACTACATGTCAACAGGTTTACTAGTCCTCTAGTGATCATCTCCTGCTGATAAAACAGTGTTTTTTTCAAATAAAGATGATCCCTTTTCGTGTTGACCAATGTGCCAATCATGCGAAGTGTAGGGTAAAAATACTATACAAATCAGGCTAAAAGGCAGTGGGGCGTGTTAGTGCACTTGTACTGAGTAGCAGGTGAAGCCTTCCCTAAGAATACCCAAAAAACACCCATGCACACCCACAAACACACATTTTCAAGTGGTACTCCTAAAGGGGCACTTTGCACACTACGACATCGCAAGCCGATGCTGCGATGCCGAGCGCAATAGTCCCCGCCCCCGTCGCAGCTGTGTTATTATGGTGATAGCTGGCGTAGCGAACATTATCGCTACGCCAGCTTCACATGCACTCACCTGCCCTGCGACGTCGCTCTGGCCGGCGACCCGCCTCCTTATTAAGGGGGCGGGTCATGTGGCGTCATGGACAATGAACATTATAAGAATATAGATTAATAAAAACAATTTTTGAGCACCATTTTGGACTTCTCTCATATATTTCTCTCAGTGTGCCGGAGTATATTTGCTGTTGTATTGATTTTTTCTCCAGAGCACCTATTGCTACTAGTGGTCGAGCCAGATCTTTTTTGTACAAAATAGAAGCGGAGGGGCTGAGATGAGAGGGATGTAAACATCCCGCCCACCTCCGTCCTTCCGCATAGCCAGCGTGAGCCGCAGGATGCAGGTAGGAGATGTTCCTCGCTCCTGCGGCTTCACACACAGCAATGTGTGCTGCCACAGGAACGAGGAACAACATCGTAACATTGGTCATTCCCAATTCATGGAAATGACGGAGGCTACACCGATGATACAATTACGACCCTTGTGCACTCGTTAATCGTATCAAAAATGCTTTACACACTACGATATCGCCTGCGACCCCGGATGTGTGTCACTTTCAATTTGACCCCACCAACATTGCACCTGCGATGTCGTAGTGTGCAAAGTGCCCCTAAGCCTTGTCACCCAATTTATGGAATTGCCTTGGCAGAATAAGAAGTGTTGACAAGCATACAGAGTAATCTTTAACATCCTCTCTAATCACTGTTTTCCATATTCTGGTTGTTTTTAGGTTAAAATGGTACAGCTTTGACTTGTCTTACATTTTCTACATCTCCTCCCTTTTTTTTTTTTTTTGCAGCTTCACATTTGCAAACAGTGGATATAAAAAGTCCACAATCCCGTATTAAAATGCCAGATTTTTGTAAAATAAATAAAAAAAAAACCATACCAATAAGAATCATCTCAGAATTTTTTTCACCTTTATCCCCGTACCGACATTGGACATACTGGACACGTCATGATTAGAGCTGGACAGATTAGCAGAAAACCGGCACTGGTGCGTCCCATCTAAATTTAAAAAAAACTCTATACCCATGTAAGTCTATGGGAACCAGAATCTGGAGATTAAAAATGTTGGTAGAAGGAGATAGGGGGGTAGGAGCGCGCACGGTGTACTCACTGAAGATAAGTCATGGCAGCAAGCTGCTTCCAGGTCACACTTTGCCTTCCGAAGCCCACAATTAACCCTCATTGAATATTCACTGCTGTCCCCACCCACCGGCATGTGTATTTGGTTGTAGTTAGATGGTCTCCCACCTTGAGTGTCAGCGTGTCAGCTGACTGCAACCAATCACAGGTGCCATGACAACTGGTGGCGGAGAAAGCAGTGCAACTGTGTGCAGGTCAGTATCGTGGTATAAAAATAAATTAGTAAATAAAACAAGCAGCGTAGGTTTCCCGTATTCTGATACTAGCACAGATAAAGCCCACGGCTGCAGCCCCCATCTGTCGTGTTTTATCTTGGCTGTGTAGCAAGATAAGACTGGAATCACAGACTTGCGAGAGTCTCGCATCGCATCACCCGGCGGCCGCACAGGAGTGAGTCGGCTGCATGTATTTCTATGCAGCTGCACGCTCATGTCCGGAGAGTGTGCGGCTGCCTCGCGATGCAATCCAACACTCGTGCAATTCATACAGCTCGTGTGAACGCACCGTAAGGCCAGAGTCACACTTGCATGAGTCTCACATTGCATCACCCGATACAGCCTGATGCTCTCCAGACATGAGCGAGCAGCTGCATAGAACTACATGCAGCAGACCTGCTCCTGTCAGGAGAGTGTGCGGCCATGCCGGGTGATGCAATCCGATACATGTGCGACTCATAACGCTTGTGTGAGCGCACTGTAAGTCTGGAGTCCTACTTGCACGAGTCTCGCCTTATATTGCCCAGCACGGTCGATGCTCTCCAGACACGAGCCTGCAGCTGCAAAGAACTACATGCAGCCGACCCACTCCTGTCGGGAAAATGTGTGCGGCCGTGCTGGGTGATGCGATGCGAGACTCGTGCAAGTCCCTTGCAAGTGTGACTTCGGCCTAAGAGGAACCACATGTGGCTTTTTTTTTCTTATTTAAATAATTAAAAAAACTGATTTGTAGTCCCCCAAATTTTGATACCCAGTCAAGGTAAAGCCCGACAGCTGGGGCTGTAGTTTTAGGCTGGGGAGGTTCAACTAAACATATTAGCCTCCAGCTGCCCGGAATTGTCGCATCCATTAGATGTGACAATCCTGGAGCTTTACCTGCTTTTCCCGATTGCCCTGGTGTGGTGGTAATTGGGGTTATAAGGAGTTAATGGCAGCCAACAGCAGCCACTAAGTCCTGGATTAGTAATGGCAGCGTCCATTACTAATCTGTAAGTGAAAATAAATAAACACAGACACTGAAAAAATCCTTTATTTAGAATAAAATACAAAAACCGCCCTCTTTCACCACTTTATTAACCCCAACAGACTCCTGCAGGTCCGATGTAGTCCACACGAGATCCCACGATGATTCCAGCTCTGCTACATCTCTGTCACAGTGAGCAACCATAGAGCATGACCGCTCGCTGTGTACTCCACCGAAACAATGAATGAGCGATTACTGATTGCAGTCAGACGTGGTCACACAGGCCGGGGGCACATCTGACTGCAACCAACCACAGAGGCCAGGCCAGCTGGTGGGCAGGGAAAGCAGTGCTGAGTGCATATTGATGAGCAGTATTGAGTAGAGGTCGCAGAAGCAGCGTCCAGCCGCGTGGGAGCAGTTTACAGCTGCGACGGAGTCTAGGTAACTATAAAGCGCTCGTTTTATTCTTATTTTCTGTATTTTTTTTTATAACTTTTCGAGTGCTGAACCAAACAGCAGGAATCCCGGCCCCAGGGAAAATTTGAAACTGGATCCGAACTATTACACTCCGGGTCCGATCGGCTCTAGTCATGATTGTTTGTGCCTTAAAGAAAACCTTTCAGCTGCAATATGCACCTAGAACCACGAGCAGTTCTGGGTACATATTACTAATCCCTGCCTAACTGTTCTTTTATCTAGTATGATACATAAAGAGATCTTTTAAAAAAAAGTATTTTTAAAGACCCTTTATGATATGCTAATGAGCGCTGGGACTAGGTGTTATGTCACCCGACTAGTCCGCCCTCTTAGCATATTAGCACGCTACTTTGGGTGTGCTAACATGCTATTCAATGCCCATTGCCCAGTTTCATTGGCAGTGACGTGCGTACCTGTGTCCATTGTCACTGCCTCAGACCCCAAGTTTAGGCTCAGTGCACATGATCAGAAGTCACCGGTCATGCACACTATGAAGTCGGATTTATGCGTCCCTGCTTCATAAAGGTCTACTGCACATGACCAGAAGTACCAGGACTTCTGATTATGGACACTGAGCCTAAACCTGGGGTCTGAGGTGGTGACAATGGACACAGGATGATGACGCTGGGCAATGGGCATTGAATAGCATGTTAGCATGCTCCTGTGGGCGTGCTAACATGCTAAGAGGGCAACTATTCGTGGGATATAAAACCCTTGCAACAAGTCCTTGCACTCATTAGCATATCAAAAAAGATGTTTAGAAATTATTTTTCTAAGGATCTCTTTATCTATGCTAAGGTATACAGGGACAGTTAGGCAAGGATTAGCAATATACATGCAGAACTGCTCGTAGTTCTAGGTGTATATTGCACCTGACAGGTTCCCTTTAATGACACGATGTACCCAGTGCGTCATGGCGATCACGAGGTTCAGATGCTGTACCTCCACAAGGTCTGTGCCTGGTCTGTGGCTTATGTTAAGAGCATACGTGAAATGAGAAAGTGAGTCCTGCACCACTCGTACACCTCCGTTACCAAGATAAAAGATTCCACTTTCTGGAAGCTGCAGCACCAGTATATGGATCGCTCCGGACGCAGCGTGCTGGTCAGGTATGGAGATACATTCTGATCATCAGAATAAGAAGAAAATGACCGCAAAAACAGCTGCTAAGCCGGATGTTCTTTATTCAAACTTCAGTGCAGGATAAAAACAGCGGCGGGAGGAGACCTGGATACCGGCCCCTCACTGAGGACGACGGCCGTTTCGCCTGTAATTAGGCTTCTACGGGTCCACGTCTGGGTGCAGCATAGCTCTCGTTAAATAGGGGAGTGTATCCAGGTGCCAAGCCGCACATACAAAATAGGGAATGTCAAAGTGATTTTTGTTAACACATACAAACAGTTAAAAAACCAGATGTCAGCAATCCCTGCTGAAATTAAAACCAATATTTGAATACATCAGAGTTTTACAGATTTTTACAGATTTTACAGATTTATACAGATTTTTTGCAAATTCTTACAGATTTATTGCAGATTTATACAGATTTTTTACCAATTTTTTATGGATTTTTTACGGATTTTTTACAGATTCTTTAGACTGGAAACAGAAATGATCATAATATGATACGATAAATCACTCTCAAAAACATGTACATGATGATTATCATAACTTTAAACCTACTAATCGAGTACATTAAAAAATGCATTTTATCCCGCTATGAATTACTCGTACTTTTACACTTCATACAGATAACATGATTTATCAAACATAATCATCTGTGCCTCACAGAAATATTGCCAGATCATTCCGGTCATTAAGACCCAAACCACCTTGTGCTCCATATTTTATTATTAATTTGGCTGCTGTTTGTAGCAAAATTTTGTGGAGATCCCCACCCTGTGGGGGTAAGGTCATTCTCACTAAGCCAGCGAACCGCAGAACGTCTGGACAGCTAGCATGAGTCTCACGTACATGTTCTATTAGTCTGGGGGAACCTTTGCCAGTGTGGATTGAATTATAGTGTTCTTTAAAGCGAATGTATAAACACCTAATGTTTTTTCCAATATAAAACCTTCCACACGGGCATGTCACCACATAAACCACGTATTTCGTTTTACATGATATAAATTGTTTGACTTTATGTGTATGTGAGCCAATCTGCAGGGACTTGCCCGTAAAGTGCAGGCTACAAAATCTACACTGTCCACATTGATAATTCCCTACTGGGGATTGTATATCCAACCAGGATCTCGGACTTATTAGCCTGTTCCTAACTAGCAAATCCCTCAGATTATGGCATCTCCTGTATGTGACTAAGGGTCTAGAGCCGGTCATGCTTATTAGATCTGAATCCTTCTCTAAGATATGCCAATTTTTATTCAAAATTGTCTTTATTACGTCATGCATTGGGCCAAATTTAAAGCTAAACATAAATCTTTTGTTAGCATCTCTCTTTTCTTTTTTATTTTTATTTTTATCCCTAACATCATTCAGTGAACAGATACTAGGCTCATCACTTATGGCTTTTTTCCATGCTGAATCAATGACCACATCGGGTAACCCCGATCCTGCAGTCTATGTTTCAAATCCCTTGCCTGTTCCGACAAACCCTCACTGGTACTGTTCGTTCTTTTCAACCTCAAAAACTGGGCATAGGGTAAGGCCGTTTTTGTATGGTGTTGATGCGCGCTCTGGAAATGTAGTAAGGCATTGGAGGCAGTCGGTTTTCTATGAACTTTGGTAGAAATTATACCCTGTTCCACCCACATTTCTACATCTAAAAAGCTAAGGGATTTACCTCCAAAGACCGACGTGAACGACATGTTCATGGTGTTGTTGGTATTCAGGTATGAAAAAAAGTCGGAAAAAACCTCCTCAGTTCCATCCCACACCATGAACACATCGTCCACATACCTTAAATAATGCCTAATATGTTTCAAATATGGATTGGAGCTATCAAAAACAAATTGGCTCTCAAAGTGGCCTAAAAAAAGATTAGCCATAACGCACGACACGGGGGTACCAATCGCGGTACCCCCGCATTGTACGTACCACTGCTCCAAAAACATAAAGGCATTCTTTGACAGAACAAAATCCAAAGCTTTCCCAACAAAATCACAAAATAAAGGATTTTTGCCACTCCGTGCCACTATAACCTTCACTGCCTCTATACCCAGAGTCTGTGGAATTCGAGTATATAAATTTTCCACATCAATTGATGTCAAATTAAATCCTTCTTGCCAGGTAATCCCTTTTAATAGAGATATAAAATCTCCACTATCTTTAACATAAGAGGGAATAAATTGTAGTAAAGGTCTTAACAGCCAATCCAGATAGTGGGAGAGTGGCTCAGTAAAGGCCCAGTCACACACAACGACTTACCAGTGATCCCGAAAGCGATGCGACCTGATAGGGATCGCAGCTAAGTCGCTGGGAGGTCGCAGGTGAGATGTCACATAGTCAGATCTTACCAGCGATGCAGGAATGATACAGGTCGCAGTAGCGACCTGTATAACAATCTCAGCAGTCACTGTGACCCTGTCACACAGTGTCAAACACAGCGATGTGTCCTGCCCAGCAGGACATCGCCTTTGAAGAAAATGGCCTGGACCATTCTGCAACGACTAGAGATCTCACAGCAGGGGCCTGATCGCTGGTAGGTGTCACACATAACGAGATCGCTAACGGGATCGCTACTGAGTCACAGAAACCGTGACTCAGCTGCGATCTCGAAAGTGATCTCGTTATGTGTGACGGTACCTTAAGTGAGCCAATCCCAGCCACTATCGGACGGCCTGGGGGATTATTGATATTTTTATGAATTTTGGGTATACAGTACCAGTGGGGTTTTGTCGGAAAAGGTGTAATCAATTTTTCAGCCTGTGTCTGGGAAAGAAAACCAAGAGCCACGTATCTGTTCAATAAACGAGTGAGTTGTTTTTTATACTCATTAATGGGGTTATAAGATAATGGAGTATATGTGGAGCGATCCTGTAGTTGTCTCAAACATTCCTGCAAATACATTTTGCGGGACAGGAGTACTATGTTACCTCCTTTATCCGCTTTGCGGAAAACGGTATCGCTCCAGGAGTGCATAGTTTGAACTGCAGCCATTTCATTCTTATTTAAATTCAAATCTTCACTAGGATATAAAAGAGCTTCCACGTCCCTGAGAACCGTATCTTGGAACAAATCAATGAGATTACCATGAGTTGTGGGGGGGCAAAAATTAGACTTATTCCCCTTTGTGAAAACTGCTGGTTTACTGCCCAATTCATTTAGATCAGTGTGAAAATCTTGTACAGGGTCATTCAGACTCAGCAAGAGCTCAGCATCCTGGACTGTCGCCAAGTCAAAAGCACCTGTCACATCAAAATTCCCATTTACCACAGTACATGGTTGCTCACCCTCAAGAACGGTCTTCTCAGGTGCAGATACCTGATGGAAGTGTTTGAACAAATGGATTTTCCTTATAGCTTTAAACAGATCAACCTTAAACTCCACAAAATCAAAGTCCTCTGGGACACAAAAAATAAGCCCTTTTGAAGGAACAGATAACATATCATTAGAGAGTTCATGCTCAGACAGGTTCACTATAGTATTTTTAGCTGTGGTACTAAATGGCTCATTTATTAATTTCTCCAAGACACTGTTTTTCTCTTGTGGTTTCTTCCCCTTGCGATTTTTCCTGCCCCCCTATGGATACGTTTCCTAAAGGGGCAGGAATCGTTGCTAGGGTAGGGGCTGCATTGGAGGGACCAGCAACCACGTCCTCAGAGCCACTTGACTCTGAGTCTGTCGTCCAGTATCCTCTGCCCTGAAATCCAGATTTTTTATTTTTTAAATAAGATTGGTTTTTTATACACCCTAGTTTTATCTTTAGTCCAGCAAAAGATTTGATCAGTGTCATAATCATATTTATCTCTCAGGAATTTTTCCCTTTTTTATTTTTTATATCAACCTGTGCATCAATTAATTTTTATCTAATTTTTGTGAAAAAGCAAGCCAATAGTCCTCTGCCACCCTTGCCCGAGTGTCCGATTTCAAAGTTTCCAGTTCAACTTGAACTGACGCATAGTCCTCTTCGTTTTTCTTTAAACCTAACTGTAATAATTTCATGGAGCAGTCTAATTTAATCGCCTCCCATTCTTTAGTAAAATTATTATCATGCTGGAAATGTGATAGTGACTTGATCACCCGCAGTTCTCTTGGGACCCTGTTACAATCTACATATGAGCGGAGTGATCTGACAGTCCAAAAAAGCCGTATCTCCCTTTCAGAGAGGGAGTACATTTTTTGTTCGAGTGTTTTCACACTCATTACCTCTGTTTCTTTCCTCTGATTACATTCCACAAAAAAGGAATCGGCATCCGCTCTCCCCGCCTGTACTCCTGAAGCAGTCAAGCCTGGTGCGCTGGTGCTGTCCATTAATTCCATGGTGTGAAAACTGCAGACAGTGTGATCCGCAGGTACATTCAATGGTAACTTATTAAGAGCTGAGTATGCACATAAAGACCCAAAATAGAACAAGTCCTGTACATACGTGAAATGAGAAGGTGAGTCCTACACCACTCGTACACCTCCGTTACCAAGATGAAAGATTCCACTTTCTGGAAGCTGCAGCACCAGTATATGGATCGCTCCGGACGCAGCGTGCTGGTCAGGTATGGAGATACATTCCGATCATCAGAATAAGAAGAAAATGACCGCAAAAACAGCTGCTAAGCCGGATGTTCTTTATTCAAACTTCAGTGCAGGATAAAAACAGCGGCGGGAGGAGACCTGGATACCGGCCCCTCACTGAGGACGACGGCCGTTTCGCCTGTAATTAGGCTTCTACGGGTCCACGTCTGGGTGCAGCATAGCTCTCGTTAAATAGGGGAGTGTATCCAGGTGCCAAGCCGCACATACAAAATAGGGAATGTCAAAGTGATTTTTGTTAACACATACAAACAGTTAAAAAACCAGATGTCAGCAATCCCTGCTGAAATTAAAACCAATATTTGGATACATCAGAGTTTTACAGATTTTTACAGATTTTACAGATTTATACAGATTTTTTGCAAATTCTTACAGATTTATTGCAGATTTATACAGATTTTTTACCAATTTTTTATGGATTTTTTACGGATTTTTTACAGATTCTTTAGACTGGAAACAGAAATGATCATAATATGATACGATAAATCACTCTCAAAAACATGTACATGATGATTATCATAACTTTATACCTACTAATCGAGTACATTAAAAAATGCATTTTATCCCGCTATGAATTACTCGTACTTTTACACTTCATACAGATAACATGATTTATCAAACATAACTTTTTTTCTCTACTTTCTCTCTTTTGTCTCTCAGCCACACATAGAACAGGGGGCGGCCATTTTAGTCTCTGCCACACCCTAACCAAAAATTGTGATTGTTTTATTGTAACTTCTCTTATGTTTACATATAATTTTTGCATTCTTTATTTCAGATGTCTTATTACAACAACCAAGAGTTCGTGCGCAAGCTTTTGGAGTTGTATCAATCACTGCCCTGCCTGTGGAAAATCAAATCAGCAGATTATTCGGACAGAATAAAAAAACAAGAGGGCTATGCCCAATTGGTGGAACTATTTAAAAAACACAGTGCAGGCGAGGCGGTGGATGCCAAACTTGTTAAAAAGAAAATACAGGGATTGCGGACTGTTTACAAGAAAGAAGTTAACAAGGTGGAGAAATCCAAAAAGTCTGGGGCCGGCACCGACCAGGTCTATCTTTCACCTTTGTGGTCCTATAATCTCCTAGAATTCACGAGGGACCAGGAGCTACCCAGAAGGATGGAAAGCTCATACATACCAAACCAGGATCTGCAAACAGACATCCCGATCGATGACATCTGATCGATGACAACACCTCCGCTGTTGTAGATGTAAGTACCTTATTTGCTTCACGGTACATAGCATTAAAACTTTGTATGTACATGCCATAGATGAATACAAAATAGTAACTTCTTGTTACCATGATTTATTGTGCAGTTTTGAAAAGTTATCCCTTCCAGTTCAGATAAGTACACTCCAATACAATTTTGTCACACTTAAATTAAATATAATACCAATTAAAATGTATGGCTTTTACTTAACATTTATTTTTCTGTTCCCGCAGAACCCTCAGACAGATATGGTGAAGCCCCAATTGGTCGAGGACCCCACCACGTCTACCGAGGCGATTGTGGAGGATAATGAAGCACCTGCGCCCTCTGGTGAAATGCGGCGAACAAATTTCCGCCAAAGGAAGGCCGCCCCAGTGACATCCGCCGACTTTTACTCTTTAGCGAACAACCTTCTATCCCAGCCAAAAAGCACACCAGTTGATACCTTTGCGACATTTGCGGCAGACAGACTCAGCAAACTGGATTCCACACAGAGGGAGCAAGCAGAGAGACTAATGTTCGAAGTCCTAAGAAAGGCAGCATGAGGAGAACTTGATGAAACTGATACTATATGTAGGATGATCCAGCCCGATCATTCTACTTCATGGATTCATCCAAAGCCCCTCCGAAGTACACCGAAGAGGATGCCTCCACCAAGCTTGCACCTTGACTTCCCCCCACAGTATCCCCCCTCACAGTATCCCATGTATTCAAATCAATCATTTTTATCCCAACTGTCGTCTCCCACCTGGCCAGGATATGCCACCCGATATGAAGAGGGCAACTATAGTTTGTAATTTTGTGTAATTTTAATTGATTGTTTCATTTTGATTGTAATAATAAATTTATGATGGTTCAATCTTGCAGCCTGCTTTACTTAATTCAGCATATGGTTGTGATGCCCTGGCAAAACACGGTAGTTACAGAGGTTGTACCATACTCCACCCTCATTGGCATACCACCACACAACCCACACCCATGTAAACCAAACAACCAGTAAAGCCTAGTCACCCCCTCGTGACAATAAGGACATAGCAGTGGGCGGGACCAGGCAGATGGGAGCGCCCACCTAGGGGTCCTGAGATGTCAGGGGCGGGACCACTGTAGTCAAGTACTGACAGTTGAAGTGGAGTAGTCTGAAGCATAGCGGAGTCAGGGGTTGGGGCCCATGGACTACTGGACTAGGTGGCAGACGGCAAGCAGGCTCACAGGCGACGTAGATCCGGGCACGGGTGAGTACACCAGTACAACCCTGCATGTCACCTTCCTCAGCCATTTAGCCCATACACCCGTGCCCAGGGACTACACCTCCCCTAACCGTCCTACCATCAGTCACCGCAGCACCCGGTTGGCCTCACCAACAACTCACTCCCAAGTAAATAATTCCTTTCTACGGTATACTGGACGGACGGCCACACGAGCCCGGGTCCGGCCACCACTTGTTACTACCAGGCCAAAGGCGGGATAATGGGGTTGGTGCATCTATACAGATTCATACATGTAATATAATGTTTGTGAGTGGTAATTAACCCGATGTGTACTCTGGCTAGGAGGACAGGGAGCCAGCGCTAAGTGGTGTGCGCTGGTGACCAAGGTAAATATTGGGTAACAAGCGCTTGGCTACCCGATGTTTACCGTGGTTACCAGTGTCCGCAGCTTCCAGACGCCGGCTCCCTTCAAGCGCAGCATCGCTTCCAAGTCGCTGCTGGCTGGGGACTGGTCGCTGTTGAGATCTGCCTGATTGACAGCTCACCAGCGACCATGTAGCGACGCACCAGCGATCCTGACCATGTCAGATCGCTGGTGGGATCGCTGCTGCGTCGCTAAAGTGTGACGGTACCCTTATACCTTCACTATCAGTTTAAGCTCGCGGTTCACTAATGTTCAATGTTCCGTCTTCAAATTCCTCTGGCGATGGTATTCGGTCATTGGATTCCTCAGGCAATGGTATTTGGTCTTGGGGTTTCTCCGACGATGGTATTCAGATTTCAGGTTCCACTGGTAATCGTATGCAGTCTTTGTGTTCGTCTGGGGATCAGCACACTTCCAGAACATTCCACTGCAGGCAACATGAGCCTGACCTACTGCACACACGTCTTCTTCCTTGGTAATCTTGGCATCAACTCCACCTTCTCGCTACCGGCCCAGCCTCTTATATATTGCCCACTGCACCACAGTTGTCCCCTGACTCGACATCCTGCTCTGCCAAAGGCGGAATAATGGGGTTGGTGCATCTATACAGATGCATACATGTAATATAATGTTTGTGAGTGGTGATAGATGTTAACTTGCTTTTTGAATTGACACGTACCAAACAGCAGATATCAATTTTAAAGTCTTTATAAAACAACATGTACTTGAGAGGGTTCAAGGCCCGAAAGAAGCCATTGAAGACAGCCATACAAAGCCAAGCGTAACATAACCGATTCTAAACTTGGGACATTGAAAAATGAGTATGGCATACAATGAGGGATTACAAAAACATATACAGTTATATTGAAAAATGTGGCCACCCCTATTAATGTTAACATTTTCATTTATAAAAAATTGGGTTTTTGCAACAGCTATTTCAGTTTCATATATGTAATAACTGATGGACTGAGTAATATTTCTGGATTGAAATGAGGTTTATTGTAGTAACATAAAATGTGCAACCCGTATTTCCAAAAAATTTGACCGGTGCAATAATATGGGCAACCTTAACAATTTCTTGAATTGAACCCTCCTAACTACTTTTTACTAAAGCACTAAATTGGTTGGGCAACCTCATTGAGCTTTGAAATTCATAGACAGGTGTACCCCATTAAAAGCTACAAAAAGAAAGAAGAGGCTGTTATTTATGCAAAAGGAGGATCTACAATATATTAAGGTCACTTTTATGTTGAGGTGCCCATACTTATGCATCGGTCAAATTTTCTTTCAATGCGGATTGCACATTTTCTATTTGTACAATAAACCTCATTTCAATCCAAAAATCTTACTCAGTCCATCAGTTACTACATATATGAATCTGAATTAGCTGTGGCAGAAACCAAAATGTTTAGAAAGAAATAAAAGGTTAACATTAATAGGGGTGCCAAAAATTTACCATATGACTGTATGTTCCTCCAGTTTCACTTTACAGATGGATTATTGGCTGCTGCCCTCCGCTTGGCCAGCCACATAACAGGCCAGCATCGCTGCATGATGCTCCACTTTGGCCATCAGTCTCCTCTGGGCTGAGATGATTCTTCTCTGTGATGCCATGATGGTAGCTTGAGAGGAGACGAGGTCTGCCAAAGTCGGGATGCCTATGGAGGGAATGGTAAAAGTTTAAAATCATAAATTTTTATTTCTGCTTATTATTACGAGGTAGGAGATTCATGTTTAAGACTTACGACTTTTCCCCTCGTCCGATATAGAGGGACTGATGGAGCCCGTTGGAATACCATCTATGAAAACAAAAAACACTTTATAGTACTCAAGAGCTTTATGTTTTGCAATTTAAATGGAGTTTATTTTATATGAAACAATTACCGGGAGCCGATCCAGCCGATGCCTCATGTTGTTGCTCCTCCGGGTGCTCCTCCTCCTCTGGGGGCTGTAGCTGCACTGGGAGCTCTGGACCCTCCAGGGGCCTATGCTCCTCTGGGGCCCCTTGCTCCTCTGCGTGTTCATAATAAGATATGAAGTATTATGGGGTTGCGTTATGATACATATAGGACTGTGGGGACTACATTATAATATATGGCGGACTATGTAGCCTACCTTATACATGGACTATGTGGGTGCATTATAAAACATTGGGGACTATGTGGTGCAGTATAATATATGGAGGACTATGTGGTGCAGTATAATATATGGAGAACTATGGGGTGAATTATAATACATGGAGAACTCTAGGAAATGCATTATAGTACATGGAGGACTATGGGGTGCATTCCAATATATGAAGGGTTATGTGGGACCCTTTATGCTATATGGAAGGCTATGTGGGGGCCATTATTGTATTTGGAGAACTATATATACGAGGGGGACAAAGATACAAGCAGGAGATGGAAACGTTTTATGCTGAGGGAAAAAGGCTCCTACCCACAGCACCCAGCTTTCCCATGCTCTGATATGGGAAAGTTGGATGCTGAGGGAATGATGTTTAGCCAAGCATGGGGAAGCTGGGTGCCGAGGACAAGACGTATATCAGAACATAGGAAAGCTGGGTGCTGATAGAGGGATTTCAGATCAGGGGAAATCTGGGTGCTGTGGGTAAGAGCCAAGTGTCAGAATCATTATCCTGTGCCCCGAGTGTCAGTGTCATTATCCCGTACCACAAGTGTCGGTGTATGTGGAGGGGGTCCCAGATCTGAACTTTGCACCGGGCCCATCAAACTCTAGTTACACCACCGTATATATATGTATATATATATATATAAACATATCTATCTATCTATCTATATATATATATATATATATATATATATATATATATATATATATATATATATATATACAGTGCCTACAAGTAGTATTCAACCCCCTGCAGATTTAGCAGGTTTGATAAGATGCAAATAAGTTAGAGCCTGCAAACTTCAAACAAGAGCAGGATTTATTAACAGATGCAAAAATCTTACAAACCAACAAGTTATGTTGCTCAGTTAAATTTTAATAAATTTTCAACATAAAAGTGTGGGTCAATTATTATTCAACCCCTAGGTTTAACCCCTTCACCCCCGGCCACTAAAACACCCTAATGACCGGGCCATTTTTTGCAATTCTGACCAGTGTCACTTTGACAGGTTATAACTCTGGAACGCTTCAACGGATCCTGGCGATTCTGACATTGTTTTTTCGTGACATATTGTACTTCATGTCAGTTGTAAATTTAGGCCGATACTTTTTGCGTTTATTTGTGAAAATTTAGGAAAGTGTGCGAAAATTTTGAAAATTTTGCAATTTTCAAACTTTGAAAATTTATGCCCATAAATCTGAGAGATATGTCACACAAAATAGTTACTAAATAACATTTCCCACTTGTCTAATTTACAATAGCGCAATTTTCGAAGAAATTTTTTTTTCATTAGGAAGTTAGAAGGGGTCAAAGTTCATCAACAATTTCTAATTTTTCCAACAAAATTTACAAAATAATTTTTTTTAGGGACCACATCACATTTGAAGTGACTTTGAGAGGCCTAGGTGACAGAAAATACCCAAAAGTGACCCCATTCTAAAAACTGCACCTCTCACACTGCTCAAAACCACATCCAAGAAGTTTATTAACCCTTTAGGTGCTTCACAGGAACCAAAGCAATGTGGAAGGAAAAAATGAAAATTTTACTTTTTAACAAAAAAATGTTACTTTAGCCATAAAATTTTCATTTTTACAAGGGAGAAAAGAGAAAGTGCACCCTACAATTTATTGTGCATTTTCATCTGAGTACGCTGATACCCCATATGGGGTAAAAATCAATTGTTTGGGTGCACGGCAGAGGTCGAAAGGCAAGGAGCGCCATTTGAATTTTTGAATGCAAAATTAGCTGCACTCATTAGCGGACGCCATGTCGGGTTTGAAGACCCCCTGAGGTGCCCAAACAATGGTGCTCCTCCACAAGTGACCCTATTTTGGAAACTAGAGCCCTTAAATAATTTTTCTAGATGTTTGGTGAGCACTTTGAACACCTGGGGGCTTCACAAAAGTTTATAACGTATAGCCGTGAAAAGAAAAAAAAACTTTTTTACCACAAAACTGTTGCTTCAACTAGGTAGCTTTTTTTCACAAGGGTATCGGGAAAAAATGCAACATAAAATGTATTGTCCATTTTCTCCTGAGTACGCAGATACCTCATATGTGGTGTAAATCAAATGTTTGGGCACACGGCAGATCTCGAAAGGGAAGGAGCGCCATTTGAATTTTTGAATGCAAAATTAGCTGCACTCATTAGCGGACGCCATGTCGGGTTTGAAGACCCCCTGAGGTGCCTAAACAATGGAGCTCCCCCACAATTGACCCCCTTTTGGAAACTAGAGCCCTCAAATATTTTTTCTAGATGTTTGGTGAGCACTTTGAACACCTGGGGGCTTCACAGAAGTTTATAATGTTGAGCTGTGAAAAGAAAAAAAACATTTTTTACCACAAAACTGTTGCTTCAACTAGGTAGCTTTATTTTCACAAGGGTATCGGGAAAAAATGCAACATAAAATGTATTGTCCATTTTCTCCTGAGTACGCAGATACCTCATATGTGGTAGAAATCAAATGTTTGGGCACACGGCAGATCTCGAAAGGGAAGGAGCGCCATTTGAATTTTTGAACGCAAAATTAGCTGCACTCATTAGCGGACGCCATGTCAGGTTTGAAAACCCCCTGAGGTGCCTAAACAATGGAGCTCCCCCACAAGTGACCCCATTTTGGAAACTAGAGCCCTCAAATAATTTTTCTAGATGTTTGGTGAGCACTTTGAACACCTGGGGGCTTCACAGAAGTTTATAAAGTTGAGCTGTGAAAAGAATGTTTTTTTTTTTTACCACAAAACTGTTGCTTCAACTAAGTAGCTTTTTTTTTCCACAAGGGTATCAGGAAAAAATACACCATGAAATTTATAGTGCATTTTTTTCCTGAGTACGACGATACCTCATATGTGGTGGAAAGTAATTGTTTGGGCTCATGGCGGCGCTCAGAAGAGAAGGAGCACCATTTGACAGCAAAATTTGTTTGAATCATTAGCGGATACCATGTCACGTTTGGAGACCCCCTGAGGTGCCTAAACAGTGGAGCTCCCCCACAAGTGACCCCATTTTGGAAACTAGACCCCTCAAGGAGTTTATCTAGATGTTTAGTGAGCCCCAAGGGGCTCCACAGAAGTTGATAATGTTGAGCCATGAATACAATTTTCTTTTGTTTTACCACAGAACTGTTACTTGAACCAGGTAGCTTTTTTTTTCACAAGGGTATCAGGAAAAAATGCACCATAAAACGTATTGTGCAATTTCTCCTGAGTACGCAGATACCTCACATGTGGTGGAAAGTAATTGTTGGGCGCATGGCGTGGCTCAGAAGAGAAGGGCACCATTTGACAGCAAAATTGGTTGGAATCATTAGCGGACGCCATGTCACGTTTTTAGACCCCCCCTATGGTGCCTAAACAGTGGAGCTCCCCCACAAATTACCCCATTTTGGAACTAGACCCCTCAAGGAATTTATCTAGATGTTTAGTGAGCCCCTTGTACCCCCAGGGGCTCCACTGAAAGTTGATAACGTTGAACCGCCCTTTCCTCAATTTGCAATCTACTAAAATGCTAGTGCATGCCCTCATAATCTCCCGCCTCGACTACTGTAACATCCTCCTCTGTGGCCTCCCTGCCAACACGCTCGCCCCTCTCCAGTCCATCCTTAACTCTGCTGCCCGACTTATCCACCTCTCTCCTCAATACCACCCCGCTTCTCCCCTCTGCATGTCCCTCCACTGGCTTCCAATCTTCCACCGTATCCAATTCAAACTTCTAACACTGACCTACAAAGCTGTGCATAATCTTTCCCCTCCGTACATCTCCGAACTACTCTCCCACTACACTCCAACACGTCACCTCCGGTCCTCCCAAGATCTCCTCCTCTCCTCCTCTCTCATTCGCTCCTCACGCAACCGACTCCAAGACTTCTCCCGAGCATCCCCAGTCTCCTGGAACTCGCTGCCTCAACACGTCAGACTATCCCCTACCCTTGCAAACTTCAAACGGAACCTGAAAACTCATCTGTTCAGAAATGCCTACAATCTACAATGAACTCGCTGCCGCCCGACCACCGTGCGGAGCTGCCGCCCGACCACCGTGCGGAGCTGCCGCCCGACCACCGTGCGGAGCTGCCGCCCGACCACCGTGCGGAGCCGCCGCCTGACCTACACCCCACCTATTGTCTCCTCCCCATAATCCTATAGAATGTAAGCCCGCAAGGGTAGGGCCCTCTTCCCTCTGTACTAGTCTGTCTACTGTAACTTGTATACGTATTTTGTATGTAACCCCCTTCTCATGTACAGCACCATGGAATTAATGGTGCTCTATAAATAAATAATAATAAATAAATAATAAATAATAACCGTGAAAATTATTTATTTATTTATTTATTTTTTTAATTTTTGCAGCAACAAGGTAGCTTTTTTTTTTTCTTTTTACAACGGTATCAGGAAAAAATGCACCATAAAACGTATTGTGCAATTTTTCCCGAGTATGCAGATACCTCATATGTGGTGGAAATCAATTGTTTGGGCGCATGGCGGGGCTCAGAAGACAAGGAACGCCATTTGACTTTTCAAACGCACAGACGCAGTGCACTGATCAACCGCTGCAGGAGGCACGGTCGGATGAGATACAAAAAGCGCTGGGGATACGGGAAAAAAAAAGTCACACCAAAAATTGAGCAGGGATGCTGATCCGCGCTCAGTGGGACGCATGGACAGATGCGATACTTTTTTCTCCGTATCCCCGACGCTTTTTGTATCGCATCCTTACGTGCGTCCCGCCGAGCGCTGATCAGGGATGCACATAACGGATCGGCATCCCTGCTCAATTTTTGGCGTGACTTTTTTTTCCGTATCCCCGATGCTTTTTGTCACGCCAAAAATTGAGCAGGGATGCCGATCCGTTATGTGCATCCCTGATCAGCGCTCGGCGGGACGCACGGACTGATGCGATACAAAAAGCGTCGGGGATACGGGAAAAAAAGTCCCGCCGAAAACCGACCACGGATGCAGATACGTTATCTGCATCCCTGATCAGCGCTCGGTGGGATGCACGGACGCATGAGGTGTAAAAATGGACAGGGGATAAAGGAAAAAAAAGAAGAAAAAAAAAAAAAAGTTATACTCACAGTACCCAGAGGATTAGCAGGAGGAACAGCTTTACAGGAGCAGCAGGCAGGAAGTTGTACAGCTCAGCAGAAGACCCAGGAAGAAGGACCCAGCGATGGAGGCAGATGTGATCGGTCGGTGAAGACAGGTAAGAGGACGTCGGGGGGACAGCAGAGGGGGAGGGGGACAGCAGAGGGGGAGGGGGACAGCAGAGGGGGAGAGCAGAGGAGGAGGGAGATACCGGAGATGCTGCAGAATAGAGATCACGGGGGAGGCCGGCAGATTGGGATGTCCGGGGGCAGATTGGGATGTTGGAGGGCAGATCGGGATGGCGGGGGGCAGATCGGGATGTCGGGGGGGCAGATCGGGATGTCGGGGGGCAGATCGCAGGGGGGCACGGGCAGGGGCCATTACGGGAGCACGCAGGAGCAATCACATGAGCGAGCAGGGGCTGCAAGGTGAGCACAATACTAACCGCTCCTGCTCCTGCTCCGTGACGTGACAGCAGCGGCAGCAGCAGCGGTGGCGTGGTACCACTAGTACCAGCCAGTGCTGCACGCTGCAGACATGTTGGGGGAAGGTCCTCAGACCAGCACAGGCCTGGGGAGGGCGGCCACCAGCAAATCAAACCGCCCCACTGCACACTGATTGGAGCGATTGTGCGTCATCGCTCCAATCAGTGCTGCAGGGGCTGGGGGCGGCATGTTTGAGATCCACCTATGATCTACTGTACCTGCTACGGCATCTCATAGCCGGATCTCACAGTATCACACTATTTCCGGCATTATTTTTACCGAAATCAGTGCGAAAGATGTGGTTGGCGGTTCAGATTTGAACAGCCAATCACATCGATCGTCGATGGGGGGTGGCGATGCCACCCCCCCTATGGTGAAGCAAAGGTCCCCTGCTGTAATAAACAGCAGGGGACATCATTTGAAAGCCGTTGCTATGGCCACGGCAATCAAATGAACTTTAGGGAAAGAAAATTACGTCCCTGGTTGTTAAGTCACGTTAAAATAGGACGTAATTTTACTGCCCGCGGTCGTGAAGGGGTTAATATTTTGTAGAATAACCCTTGTTTGCAATTACAGCTAATAATCGTCTTTTATAAGACCTGATCAGGCCGGCACAGGTCTCTGGAGTCTCTGGCCCACTCCTCCATGCAGATCTTCTCAAAGTTATCTAGGTTATTTGGGTGTCTCATGTGGACTTTAATCTTGAGCTCCTTCCACAAGTTTTCAATTGGGTTACAGTCAGGAGACTGACTAGGCCACTGCAACACCTTGATTTTTTCCCTCTTAAACCATGCCTTGGTTTTCTTGGCTGTGTGCTTTGGGTCGTTGTCTTGTTGGAAGATGAAATGACGACCCATCTTAAGATCCTTGATGGAGGAGCGGAGGTTCTTGGCCAAAATCTCCAGGTAGGCCGTGCTATCCATCTTCCCATGGATGCGGACCAGATGGCCAGGCCCCTTGGCTGAGAAACAGCCCCACAGCATGATGCTGCCACCACCATGCTTCACTGTAGGGATGGTATTCTTGGGGTCGTATGCAGTGCCATCCAGTCTCCAAACGTCACGTGTGTGGTTGGCACCATAGATCTCGATCTTGGTCTCATCAGACCAGAGAACCTTGAACCAGTCTGTCTCAGAGTCCTCCAAGTGATCATGAGCAAACTGTAGACGAGCCTTTACATGACGCTTTGAAAGTAAAGGTACCTTACGGGCTCGTCTGGAACGGAGACCATTGCGGTGGAGTACGTTACTTATGGTATTGACTGAAACCAATGTCCCCACTGCCATGAGATCTTCCCAGAGCTCCTTCCTTGTTGTCCTTGGGTTAGCCTTGACTCTTCGGACAAGCCTGGCCTCGGCACGGGTGGAAACTTTCAAAGGCTGTCCAGGCCGTGGAAGGCTAACAGTAGTTCCATAAGCCTTCCACTTCCGGATGATGCTCCCAACAGTGGAGACAGGTAGGCCCAACTCCTTGGAAAGGGTTTTGTACCCCTTGCCAGCCTTGTGACCCTCCACGATCTTGTCTCTGATGGCCTTGGAATGCTCCTTTGTCTTTCCCATGTTGACCAAGTATGAGTGCTGTTCACAAGTTTGGGGAGCGTCTTAATTAGTCAGAAAAGGCTGGAAAAAGAGATAATTAATCCAAACATGTGAAGCTCATTGTTCTTTTTGCCTGAAATACTTCTTAATACTTTAGGGGAACCAAACAGAATTCTGGTGGATTGAGGGGTTGAATAATAAATGACCCTCTGAATAAACTTTTCACAATTTAAAAAAAAAAAAGAAATAACATTCTTTTTTGCTGCAGTGCATTTCACACTCACTTCCAGGCTGATCTACAGTCCAAATGTCACAATGCCAAGTTAATTCCGAATGTGTAAACCTGCTAAATCTGCAGGGGGTTGAATACTACTTGCAGGCACTGTATAAATATATATATATATATAAAAATATCTATCTATAGATATATATATATATAGATATATACATATAAATATCTATCTATATATATATATATATATATATCGATGTATATAGATGTTTCTCTCTCTCTTTCTCACTATATATATATTTAAATATGTAAATATATATATATATATGTATATATTTTTATATATATATATATATATATATAAATATATATGTATATATAAATATATATATATATTTATATATAAAAACACACACATATATATATATATATATATATATATATATATATATATATACAGGGGCGTAACTAGAGTTTGATGGGCCCCGGTGCAAAGTTCAGACCTGGGCCCCCCCTCCACGTACATCGACATTTAGGGTACAGGATAATGACACTGACACTCGGGGTACAGGATAATGATGCTGACACTTGGCTCTTACCCACAGCACCCAGATTTCCCATGATCTGAAATCCCTCTATCAGCACCCAGCTTTCCTATTTTCTGATATCCATCTTGTCCTCGGCACACTGCTTCCCCATGCTCTGCTATACATCTTTCCCTCAGCACCCAGCTTTCCCATATCAGAGCATGGGAAAGCTGGGTGCTGAGACATGATGTATAGCAGAGCATGGGAAAGCTGGGTGCTGAGAGAAGATGTATAGCAGAGCATGGGAAAGCTGGGTGCTGAGGGAAAAGAGCCTTTTTCCCTCAGCACAAAACGTTCCCATCCCCTGCTTGTATCTTTGTCTTCCCTTGTATATAGTTCTCCAAATACAATAATGGCACCCACATAGCCTTCCAAATAGTATAAAGGGTCCCACATAACCCTTCATATATTAGAATACACTTCCATAGTCCTCCATGTATTATAATGCATTTCCCATAGTTCTCCATGCATTATAATTCACCCCATAGTACTCAATATATAATACTGCACCACATAGTCCTCCATATATTATAATGCACCCCCATAATCCTCCATGTATAAAGTAGCCCTTCAATTATTATCTTGAATTTCTCATAGTTCTCTATGTATTATATTTCACCCCATAGTTCTCCATGTATTATACTGCACCACATAAGCCTTTATATATTACTAGAAGGTGGCCCGATTCTACGCATCGGGTATTCTAGAATTTACGTATTGTGTAGTTCATGTATGATTTTTGTTATATATATATATATAGAGAGATGTTGTTGTCTGTAGTTACCAAGTGTTTGTGTAGGCGCTGTACATGTTCTGGGTGTTGTCTGGGTGTGACGGGGGGTGAGAACGGTGTTGTATGTGTGTTGCGTGTGTTGCGTTGTTTGTGGTGCGCTGTGTGTCTGTAGCGTTGTGTGTGTGTTGCGCGGTTTGTGTGTGTGTGGTGTGTTTTGGGGGGAGGTATGTTTTGTGCAATGTGTGTGTTGTGTGGTATGTGCGTATATTTGTGTGTGCCGCGGTGTTTGTGTGTTGGGTGTTGTGTGTGTGCAGCGTTGTCTGTGTGTGTGGGTGTCTGTGTAGGGCAGTTGTTTGTGGTTCCCAGTGTGTGTGTGTGTGTGTGGTGTGTTGTGCAGTGCGCGAGCGTGTGTGTGTGTGTGTGTGTGTGTGCATCAGCCTCTCTTCTCTCAGCCTACCTCTCCCAGCCTCCCTCCTCCCAGCCTCCTTCAGCATCAGCCTCCCTCTCCCAGCCTCCCCAGCATCAGCCTCCGCCAGCATCAGCCTCTCTCCTTCCAGCCTCCTCCAGCATCAGCCTCCCTCTCCCAGCCTTCCCCAGGATCAGCCTCTCTCCTCCCAGCCTCCGTCCTCCCAGCCTTCCCCAGCATCAGCTTTCCCCTCCCAGCCTCCCTCAGCATCAGCCTTCCCCAGCATCAGCCTCTCTCCTCCCAGCCTCAGCCTCTCTCCTTCCAGCCTCCCCCAGCATCAGCCTCTCTCCTTCCAGCTTCCCTCAGCATCAGCCTCCCCTTCCCAGCCTTCCCCAGGATCAGCCTCTCTCCTCCCAGCCTCCTTCCTCCCAACCTCCTTCCTCCCAGCCTCCCTCAGCATCAGCCTTCTGCTCCCAGTCTCCCCCAGCATCAGCCTCCCCATGCATCAGCCTCCACCAGCATCAGCCTCTCTCCTTCCAGCCTCTCTCCTTCCAGCCTCCCCCAGCATCAGCCTCCCCTTCCCAGCCTTCCCCAGGATCAGCCTCTCTCCTCCCAGCCTCCTTCCTCCCAGCCTCCCTCAGCATCAGCCTTCCGCTCCCAGTCTCCCCCAGCATCAGCCTCCCCAAGCATCAGCCTCCACCAGCATCAGCCTCTCTCCTTCCAGCCTCCCCCAGCATCAGCCTCTCTCCTTCCAGCCTCCCTCAGCATCAGCCTCCCGTTCCCAGCCTTCCCCAGGATCAGCCTCTCTCCTCCCAGCCTCCTTCCTCCCAGCCTCCCTCAGCATCAGCCTTCCCCTCCCAGTCTCCCCCAGCATCAGCCTCCCCAAGCATCAGCCTCCACCAGCATTAGCCTCTCTCCTTCCAGCCTCCCCCAGCATCAGCCTCCCCAAGCATCAGCCTCCACCAGCATCAGCCTCCCTCGTCCCAGCCTCCCCCTCCCAGCCTCCCCCAGCATCAGCCTCTCTCCTCCCAGCCTTCCCCATGATCAGCCTCTCTGCTCCCAGCCTCCTCCAGCACGCCGTGCTCCTCTGCCGACACTCACACACCCGATCGCATCCACTCACACACACCCGATCGCATCCACTCACGCACACCCGATCGCATCCACTCACACACACCCGATCGCATCCACTCACACACACCCGATCGCATCCACTCACACACACCCGATCGCATCCACTCACACACACCCGATCGCATCCACTCACACACACCCGATCGCATACACTCACACACACAGACACTGACGATATCGCACATACGCGCTTATACTCACAACATCCGGGGATATCACATGCTTCTGGCCATGTGATCCTCCGGCAGGTCCTGGAAGATCACAACAGCACAGTATCGCCGCCGAGAAGCAAGCGATATCCCAGGATGTTGTGAGTATGTGGATGCGATGTGATGTGTGTGTGTGAGTGAGTGTGATCTGATTTGTGTGTGTGTATGTGTGTGCTGTTATGTGTGTGCTGTTATGTGTGTGCTGTTATGTGTGTGCTGTTATGTGTGTGCTGTTATGTGTCTGTATTTTCCGCCGCTGCAGGACCTTGATGTGTGGATGCGATGTGATGTGTGTGTGAGGTGTGTGTGAGAGTGAGTGTGAGCCGGTGTACACTGGTAACTATGATACACATCGGGTAACTAAGGGACCTTAGTTACCCGATGTGTATAATGGTTACCAGCTTTCACGGCCTCCGTGAAGATCCCAGCATCGCAAGGTTATGTGTGGCGCTGCTGGGATCCTGACGGAGCCGGTGTAGAAGCAAGAGATATCCCAGCATGTTGTGATGTGTGAGGTGTGTGTGAGAGTGAGTGTGAGAGTGAGTGTGATCTGATGTGTGTGTGTGTGTGTGTACTCACCTGGGAATCGGGGCTCCGTGTCAGTTGGGCCAAAGCGAGCGTGCATTGCGTGAGGGGGGCGGGGCCTGCAGAGAGCCGGGGCGAGAGGCCAATCCATGTGGGGGGCGGGGCCATGGCGAGCCCAGCGGCCAATCAGCTTTGTGTCACCGTAAGGACACAATTTCGGAGCATGACAGACAGACAGATAGACAGACAGACAGACAGACAGACAGACAGACAGACAGACAGACAGACAGACAGACAGAATAAGGCAATTATATATATAGATAATGCAGCCCTATAGTCCTCCTTGTATAAAGTAGCCCTCCAATTATTATAATGAATTTCTCATAGTTCTCCATATATTATAATTCACCCCATAGTTCTCCATATATTACACTGCACCACATAGTCCCCAATGTTTTATAATGCACCCCCATAGTCCATGTATAAGGTAGCCTCCATAGTCCTCCATATATTATAATATAGCCCCCATAGTCCTATATGTATTATAACGCAACCCCATAAAATGTCATATTGCATTATGCAGCCCCATACTCCTCCATGCATAAGGCACCCCTATATTCCATGTATAAGGTGTCCTTCATTTTGTATTATGCAGCCCTCCCAGACCTCCATATATAATAATGCAGCTAGCCTCCTCAGGCCTCCATGTATAATATAGCACCAAGTGTCTCCAGACCACCTCCATGTATAACAATGCACCCAGCCTCCTCAGGCCTCCATATATAATATAGCAGCCAGCCTCTTCAGGCCTCCATGTATAACAATGCACCCAGCCTCCTCAGGCCTCCATGTATAATGCAGTATCTCCAGGCCTCCATCTATAATGCAGTATCTCCAGGCCTCCATGTATAATAATGCAGCCACCCCAGACCTCCATATATAATGCAGCCTCCCCAGACCTCCATGTATAAAGCAGCCTCTACAGGCCTCCATGTATAAAGCAGCCTCTCCAGGCCTCCATATATAATGCAGCCTCCTCAGACCTCCATGTATAAAGCAGCCTCTCCAGGCCTCCATATATAATGCAGCCTCCTCAGACCTCCATGTATAAAGCAGCCTCTCCAGGCCTCCATGTATAATAATGCAGCTACCCCAGACCTCCACATATAATGCAGCCTCCTCAGACCTCCATGTATAAAGCAGCCTCTCCAGGCTTCCATGTACAATAATGCAGCTTCCCTAGAACTGCCTTCCCAAGCCTCTGGCCACCGTTTACTCACTTATATTAAAAAAAAAAACCAAGTACTCACCTTCTCTCTTCCTTCCACCGCTGCTGTCCTCCCCGCTGCTCGTTTTCCCGGTGCTGCGGTCGGCGTCCTCCTGTCCTGCACTCTGTGCACTTAGCACAGCAGTCGCTCGGGAGTGACGTCATTGCACAGGGGGAGCATGGAGATGCATAGCGCGGCACCGGCCGCGCTATGCTTCATCATTACTGTGCGCTGTGACGGGGGAGACGCCGCAGCCGCTGACACCAGGTAGGGGGCCCCGGTGCCGCCGCTGACTTCAGGCAGGGGGGCCCGGTGTCGGCGGCGGCAGCGGGTCAAATAGCGGCCGCGAGGTCTGTGACTGATCAGCGCAGCTCCTCTCACACTGACAGGAGCTGGCTGCTGATCTGCCTGGCGGCCGCCGGGCCCCTAACCTCCCGGTCGCGATCGCGACCGCTGCGACCGCGGTAGTTACGCCACTGTATATATATATATATATATACACATTATAAGTTGCCTAGGCACAATCATCTGCACCCACCTTGGTTATGCTGCCTCTCTGCCTGTATGGCAGAGATCCGGGCGCTGGAGCGATACCGCAGATCTGCAAGCTTTTTGCGGATCTGGGCACAGGTCCTCTCCAAACGGAACCTCCTCCTAAGACCATGTTGGATCCTTCGTAAGACATCCTTTTTATGGAGAAGTTGATGCTCTTGCGACCCACGACAATCGTAGTCGCGAGCATCCACTTCCCTTATTAAGTAGCGGACCTCCGCCTCTCCCCAAGCAGTTGCTCTTCTGCGTGCCGCCATTTTTCTGATCGGTCGCAGTTGCGGCTGGTGACGCCTCTCCACATCTGATTCGATGGATAGCGTCACGTGAACGCTAGCTCCAATCAGATTGGGGGTGGGGCGGTGACCCTGCTCCAGCCAAAGGCTGATGATATTGCATCTTCGGCAATGGCTGGATTGTAATACTTTTCCAAGGTTGATTGGTGAAATATTACAATTGCTATGATTGAAGGTGAAAGTGAAACTCACTTTCAACAACAAATCATAATGATCGTAGCTGCAGGAATGAAATCGCGCCATGACGCATACGGTGCGGCAAGGGTCGTTTTAGCACCAACTGCGTGCACACATACAATTGTAGAAATTCACTAATGAGATGTCGTTCGATGACGGTTTCGGCGACGCACATACGGCCCCGTTAAAAAACAAGTATTGAGAGTGCGATCTGTTTTTTTTTTTTTTTTTTGAATCGCGCTTGCACATGGAAATCATAAATGTAGAAGAGCCCTAAATGATGCATCCCTCACACAGCTGAACGCCAAATTGAAGAAGTAAATTAACCTTTTCAGGGTTTCACACGAAGTAAAGCAATGTTGAAGTTAAAAGTGAACATTTTTCTTTTTAACACAAAAATCTAACTTTAGTCATACCATTGAGCATTTTTACTAGGGTATCATGAAAAAATGCACCATAAAATTTATTGTGCAATTTCTTCTTAGTACACTGATATGTTATATGTGGTGGAAATCAAGTGGTTGGGCACATATATTGGAACGCAGTTGTTGCGAAAACGACCCTTGACACCACTTATTCATCATGTTCGTCCGCTGTGTGGTCTAGACATAGCACAGTAGTGACGTCACCCACCGCTGTCCTGAACTGACAGCGGTACAGTGATGAGAAGAAGCGCTGCGCTCACTCTCAATGTGCGATCCGGAGTAGGGGGCCCGAAGCTGGCGGTGACACCATGGGCAGCCGCCGCAAGGCCCCTCCCCTCTGCTCACTGGTCCCTCAGCACTGCCGGGGGAGAGTACGGGGGAATGTGTGGGAGGGTGCAGGGAAGGGGGCGGGGACTCATGCACTGTACATGCTCAGCAGTGCGGCAACATGCTGTTCCCAGATTTGCATGTCAACATGGTCCTGCCCATGTATACATGAAATGACAGTAAGCAGATAAATTGCGGCAGGAGCGGTCACATGGCCGCTGAGAGCCGGTGGAGAGGGGCTGAAAGCAGGGCAGGTAAGTGGTCTCCATCTACTTACCTGCCCCAATGTAGTCCCATAGAGAAATAATAAAAAAAAGTCAAAATAAGCCGGATAACCCCTTTAATGGGCAGGTACGATCGCCAGCAACATTGCTGTAAAGTGGCCTGTAGGCCTCTCCAACTCATTTCAAAAGGGATGGATTCCATTTTACATTTTCTTATAAAAATGCAAAATTGATGATGAACTTTGAACCCTTCTAATGTCCTAAAAACACCAAAAAAATGTCAAAAATTGAACTGATGTAAAGTAGCCCTTAATAGTGAATGAATGACAAACAAATCTTGTGAAAAGTAAAAATAACTGTTTATTAAAGTAATCAATAAAAAAAATGACATTTTAGTATAAATGTGATGAATATAACACTACATGTAACAAATATTTTAAAATTAAGAAGGAAAGTTTATTAAACAAATCAATACAAGAAATTATAGCTCTGCATAAATGTGATCAATAAAATAGTCTATCTAATGCTGCCACGTAATTGCACCAGGACCATTAAAATATTGGCAGGCCTTCGCATCATCAGTATTTCTGCCGGGCACCAATGGTTGAAGTCCTGCGATTGCGGGAGCGTCAGAATGCCATTCGCCAAGCACCACTTCCCCGTTTAAGTCAACAGAGTCTACAAAGTCTGTTGGACAGTACGCAATTGCATCTCGCCGGCGAAGAAAGTTGTAAAGGGCGCAACAGGCCAAAACAACTGCGTCTATCGATGGTAGACTCAGGTTAATCAGTGTGTGGAAAACTCGGAAGCGATTTACCATGATCCCTAAGGCATTTTCCACAACCCTGCGTGCCCTTGATAATCTGTAATTGAACATTTGTCTTTCCACCATTAGACTTTTCTGGGGGAATGGTTTCATGAGACTGGGATGAAGTGGGAATGCTTCATCGCCCACAAATACAAAATTAAGGTGGTTTGCGGTAGTGTCAGTGTTGGGGGGCAAGTGCAGTTTACCATTTTGCAAACGTTCACCAAAGCCTGTGTGCTCTAAAACCCCACCATCAGAAACCCTGCCATTCATGCCAACATCAACAGCAATAAATTCATAATTGGCATTCACAAGGGCCATTAGGATGATGCTGAAATAGCCCTTATAGTTATAAAAATTGGATCCGCTGTTCAGTGGTTGAGTGATCCGCACATGTTTCCCGTCCAAAGCCCCACCACAGTTTGGGAACTGCCAAAGGTGCTCAAAATTGGAGGCAATCTTTTGCCATTCCTCCACAGTTTTGGGGAACTCAATGTAGTTACTTGGACTGTGGAAAATTGCTCTACATGTCTCCGGAATTAGAACGCTGAGCAGGGACCTTGAAATTGCAGAAGAAAAATGCAAGTCTTGCAGGGAGCGTCCGGTGGCCAGGAATCGCAGCGTGACTGCCAATCTTTTATCTGCCGGGATGGCAGCACGCATCGCTGTATTCTTGCGCTGAATAAGAGGCATAACTCTTTCGAGTAAAAGTTTGAATGATTTTGTCTGACATCCGCAGAAAGTTGTGGAAATTCTGAGGATCGTTCTCCTGCAGCTCTCTTACAAGTTGCATGTGGGAGTATTTGTACCTCTTCTGCAGCCACTCTCTGGTCCACATGCCACGCTTTCATTTGGAATGCCTCTGTTCCCCTTCACGTAGCCGACCGGCCTCAAATATCAATGCAACACCCAGCACAGCACGCTGCGTATCGTTCATGATGTCCACACTGCAAAAAACATATGTAAAGATGAGAGAAGTTGCAATAAAGCAATCACAATTTTTTTTGGGGTGTGGCAGAGACACTAAAATGGCCGCCCCCATAGAAGTGCACCTGTTCTATTTGTGGCTGTGTCAGACACAAAATGGCGGCTGTAGCAGAGAGACAAAATAGCCAGCAATAAGGACACATAAAAGAACGGCACTATGGATGTATGCACAAAAGGTAATATGTATACAGATAACAGCCAACCACTTTCATTATCTGCAATAATAATTACTATCTATAAATACAAATACTATCAATACTGTAACAAGAACATGAAACAAATAAGACTTTTCAAAAATGACTTACCGTGTCCAGAGAATACAGCCGTCTATTATCTCTTATGCTATCTATTATTAATCGCAGATTCGATCCTCACAGCGACACACTCGGGAACGAAGGAGGGATTAATCCAAGTGCAGATGCAGCTTTGATCCGAAAACCAAGCAAGCAATCGGGAACAAAGCACGAATGAATCTGGGTGTAGTCACAGGTTCGATCCGAAAACCAAGCAAGCAATCGGGAACAAAGCACGAATGAATTAATCTGGGTGTAGTCACAGGTTCCCAAGACTCAAAAGGGAACAAAGCATGAAGCGATACCCAATCAGAACGTAGTAGTGTTCTCAGCGCCAACCAATCGGTGCAGAGAGGGGCGCGGAAACGGTGACGCAACTACCCGCTATTGTTCTCAGCGCCAACCAATCGGTGCAGAAGGGGCGTGGAAACGGGGACGCAACTACATGCCTGCGTGCATGTCATCTAGGTCGTCAACGAAATCGTTAGTTAGGTGTCAAACATACAGATCCATCCAGCCCAGCAGGACTCCAATGAGCCAAAAATTGGCCCAAGCTGTTCGGCATCGATCAGCGATTTCGCAGGGGGTGAATCGTTGGTATGTGTCAAACGTGACGAGATCGCTATTAAAGTTGTTCTTGCGTCACAGAAACTGTAACGTAGTAACGATCTCGTTCACGATCTCGTTATGTGTGAAGTGGCCTTAAGAAAGCTGTGCCTGAGCTATAATAACATGTCGCAGGCAAGATTACTTTGTCCTTGAAAAGCTCTGTTTCCCAGGGTGCCTTTAACCACTGATACCTTGACAAGCAAGCATGGGCAGGGGCATTACATCTCACAGACTGGGCACTGGATTTCTCTGGTGTCTTCAGGGGCAGGCGGGGAAGGGGCTGTTTCCCAATTGTTGAAATCCCTAAGGCTTTTGGGACCAACTTCTGTATCTACTGCTTCCTCTTCTACTTCCTCTAGGTCCTCCACTTCCTCTAGGTCTTCCAAATACACCCTTAACCTCTCCCTTAATGTTACAGTAATTGAGAGAGTGCAGAGAGAATCCCCCCACCTTTGTACAGCTTGGCCAGGGCACAACGCAATCAGGAAGTGCTCAAATTAATATGCATTGGAGAACGCAGTCACACAGCTGCAGGGTTGTGGAATGCTATCTGGGGAGAGTTTGATCAATGGCTGTCTCCACCGAACCTAGAGCCAGGGAAGGCCGTGTGGGACAATGGTGCAAACCTGGTAGCGGCCCTATGCCTAGGAAACATCAAACATGTGCCTTGCATGGCTCACATTCTGAACCTAGTTGTCCAGAATTTTCTAGCCTAGTATCCCAGGATGGATGCGCTGCTGCACAAGGCATGGGCGCTGTGTGCTCATTTCCACCGTTTGCAGCCCTTGGCTAATTGACTGGTAATGATACAATGTAGTTTTGGCCTACTGGTTAACTGGTTGATATGTGATGTGCCGACACGGTGGAATTCTACTCGGCACATGCTGCACTACGCCTTGAGGCATAACCTTAGCCAACGCTGTACGGATGTGAGGCAAATCACATTTGCGGAGTGGACACAGATCAAGTCCCGCTGAACTCTCCTTGACAGTTTTGAAATGGGTACAAAGACGGTTACCACTGATGATGCCGTCATCAGCATCACTATTCCGCTCATCTACACTACAGTTCAAAAGTTTGTGGTCACCCAGACAATTTTGTCTTTTCCAAAATCATACTTTTATTTATTAAATAAGTTGCATAATGAATAAAAAATATAGTCCAGACATTGACTAAGTTAGAAATAATGATTTTTACTTGAAATAATAATTTTATCCTTCAAACTTTGCTTTCGTCATAGAATGCTCCTTTGCAGCAATTACAACTTCGCAGACCTTTGGAATTCTAGCTGTTAATTTGCTGACGTAATCTGGAGATATTTCACCCCATACTTCCAGAAGCCACTCCCACAAGTTGGATTGGCTTGATGGGCACTTTTTGCGTACCATACGGTAAAGCTGCTCCCACAACAGCTCAATAGGGTTGAGGTCTGGTGACTGGTCTGGCTACTCCATTACAGATAGAATACCAGCTGCCTGCGATTTCCAAAATAGTTCATGCATAATTTGGAGGTGTGCTTTGGGTCATTATCCTGTTGTAGGATGAAATTGGCTCCAATCAAGCGCTGTCCACAGGGTATGGCATGGCGTTGCAAAATGTAGTGATAGCCTTCCTTATTCAAAATCCCTTTTACCTTGTACAAATCTCCCACTTTACCAGAACCAAAACAACCCCAGAGCATGACATTCCCTCCACCATGCTTGACAGATGGCGTCAGTCACTCTTCCAGCATCTTTTCAGTTGTTCTACGCCTCACAAATGTTCTTCTGTGTGATCCAAACACCTCAAACTTAGATTCATCTGTTCATAACACTTTTTTTTACATTCTTCCTCTGTCCAATGTCTGTGTTCTTTTGCCCATATTAATCTTTTCCTTTTATTAGCCAGTCTAAGATATGGCTTTTTCTTTGCCACTCTGCCCTGAAGGCCAGCATCCTGAAGTCGCCTCTTCACTGTAGACCTTGACACTGGCGTTTTGCGGGTACTATTTAATGAAGCTGCCAGCTGAGGACCTGTGAGGCGTCAATTTCTCAAACTATAGACTCTAATGTACTTGTCTTGTGGCTCAGTTGTGCAGTGGGGTCTCCCACTTCTCTTTCTACACTGGTTAGAACCTGTTTGTACTCTCCTCTGAAAGGAGTAGTACAAACTGTTGTATGAAATCTTTAGTTTCTTGGCAATTTCTCGAATGAAATATCCTTAATTTCTAAGAAAAGAATAGACTGTCGTATTTCACATGAATTTCTCTTTTTTTGGACATTTTGAGAGTTTAATGAAACCAACAAATGTAATACTCCAGATTCTCAACTAGCTAAAAGGAACGTCAGTTTTATAGCTTCTCTAATCAGCAAAACTGTTTTCAGCTGTGCTAACATACTTGCACAAGGGTTTTCAAGGGATTTCTAAACATCCATTAGCCTTCTAACACAGTTATCAAACACAATCTACCATTAGAACGCTGGAGTGATGGTTGTTGGAAATGGGCCTCTATACACCTATGTAGATATTTGTTACGAGGGGGACCCGGGGAAGCGTGCCAAGATGGGAAATGGACTGCTTCCGCCGGTCAAGGTCCACTGTGCGGTGTAAGGGACCGCCGCTATGGTGGGTGAAGAGTGAGCGGGTTGCTGCTAGCGATCGTCTGGAATGTCACAGACGATCTATGTACACCGATCTGCCCTAACCCGTGAGGGTTGTATGGCACAGATCTCATGGCTCGGTGTACCTGTTGCACGGGGAAGCACAGAGGTGCCCACGCACGTGTGCCAGTGGAAGTCACGAGAATATGGCACGAGGGTAGCACAGAGGTGCCCACGCACGTGTGCTTTCAATAACCAGGTGAGTCCAATGGAGACTTGAGGAGCTCACCTGGGACAGGAACACGGCCTGTTGACGGGGGTACTGCCGGAGCAGCAAGGCAGGAACACGGCCTGCAAACGAGGTACTGCCGGAGCAGCAAGGGCCAAGCCCACAAGAGACAGTAATGCCTGAGCAGTGGCGTGGCAGCACGCTGCCAGACATCCAAACATAGAAGGACGGTCGCGCACCGCCATGATGGCAGGGGGAGCTTTTAAGGAGGTGCAGCTCCACCCGAGGGCGGGCGCGAGGCGGAGATGACGGACTTGACCCAATCAGGGTCCACGACGTCCCAGCCTGGCCAGTCAGGATTCACCACGTCACCAGCCTTGTCATCAAGCCGTGTGACGTCAGTGAGCGAATCAGGACCCACCACGCATTGCACATGCTCACCCTCCTGCCTCTGGGAAATAGAGGCGGGATCCTCGGTCTCACAATGTGGAGAGATAACGGGAATCTCACTGCTTCCCTGAGCAGTAAACCTCTGCACATTGCGCAGCCTCGCAGACCTTCGGGGCAGCTGAGCAGGAGAGTCTGCGGCAGGCCAGGAATGGGAGACCGCTTCACTCCTTGTAACAGGAGAACCACTAGGTGTCACCCTTCTGCTGCCTCTCTGAGAAGGTATCTCCTGCACACTGCGCAGTCTGGCAGACCTTCGGCGCTGCTGAGCAGGAGTGCTCGTGGCAGGCAAGGAATGGGAGACTGCCTCAGTCCTTGCCTCAGGAGAGCCACGAGATGTAACAGATATTGCATTAAAAATCAGACGTTTGAAGCTAGAATAGTCATTTACCACATTAACAATGTATAGAGTGTATTTCTGTTTAACTTAATGTTAGCTTCATTGAAAAAAATATGTGCTTTCCTTTCAAAAATAAGGAAATATCTAAGTGACCCTAACCTTTTGAACTGTAGTGTACATGTTGGAGCACATTTTGAATAGTCTGTGGGAGGGGGTTGAGAAGGTCCCAGAGGAGGAAGAGGAAGCAGAGGAGGATGAGGAAAGGATAAACTTTTCTGGAAGGTCTGTACAGTCATCACCCAGGCGGGTGTCACGGGAGGGTAGATTCCATGGACCGAGGCAGGCTGAAGGTAACAGACAAAGTGGTCGTAACAATGCAGGAGCCGAGGAACAAATGGAGGTTATGGGTGCAAAATACTCTGGAGATGAAGAAGATATTGAACCTGTGTCTTTTGTCTGTGGTTGGTCTGAGGCGCCGGAAGAGGAAAACTTGAAGGTTAACCAGCCACCAACCCAACATGGACTTGAATCGCATGGAAGTGTCCGACACATGAGCACTTTCTTGCTGCACTATTTGCAACATGATGTCTGTATCATTAATATTAGAAATAGTCCTGACTACGGGGCTGCCACTCTGTTAGATCCACAGTGCAAGAGTCAATTTAGCAAGTTGCTTCCACCCCTGGAAAGGGACGCGCAGATGCTGGAGTATCGAAACAAGCTTGTTGACCATCTTAACACTACTTTTCCACAAGACATCAGGGAAGCATACAGCGTGGATGGCAGTTCTATAATTACCACCACAGGAACGTTGCATCGTCAATGCAGAAACATTAGCAGCAGTTCAAGTGGCAGAACCATTTATATGCTTGTTGGAACACATTTTTTATACCATCGCATGCACCAGCAGAACAAGGTAGACATCTGAGACATAGTCAACGACTAGAGAGGATGGTGCAGGATTATCTAGAGATCAACATCGATGCAATAAGTGGGGGATTTGACCCTTTTACATTTTGTTGTTTAAAAATGAACGAGTGACCTTAGCTCGCCAGCCACACTTTGGAAGATTTGGCCTGCCCAGCATCAAGTGTTCTCCCCGAATGTGTCTTCAGCGCTGCTGGTGGTGTATTGACAGAATAGTGAAGCCGGCTGTCCCCTAAAAGTGTAGACCACCCAACGTTCATAAAGATGAACAAGTCATAGATTTCCATTGACTTTGCCACCCCAGTACCAGACTGTACAGATTAGGCGATGGTGTAGTGCCATGCTTCTGTGAGCAACAGGCATACTCCTGTCTTTCATCTTGCTTGCTCTAGTGACAAAAAAAATGCTGTTTCAGGCCTTGTGCCGGGGCCGGACGCATGCATCCATCTTGCGGCGTTGGATTATTTGTATCTGTGCCAATTATTGCTACATTTCCTGTTGTCTGACCATAATTTTTGGAAATAAGGAGACTCCAAATAGGGTCTCCAAGTTTGATTTGGTATTTGTTGGCAGGCTTTTGTGAGCAAGAGGCCTACACATGGCACTCAAGCATGTCTTCTTTTTTTAAATTGAAATGCTGGCCCACAGCCTATGTGTTTTGTGGACCGTAACTCGCTGGTGTTTCAAAGTCATATGGAGAGGGGGCAATTGATGGTATTTTACTACTGTTTATAAAGTCAGAGAATGAAAAATGGGTCTCCAAATGTTGTGTAGAGGTTACTGCCTGTGTTTTGGCCTTCCACTGGCCCACTAACACATGTTTTGAATAGTGAAAAAAAATACTGGCCCACGGCCTATGTGTTTGGTGGACCGTAACTCCCTACTGTTTGAAAGCCCTATGGGGAGGGGGCAGTTCAATACGGTGATGGGGCATTTAATGGTACTGGACTGTTGTTTTTAAAGACAGAGACGACAAAATGGGTATGCAAATGTTGTTTAGAGTTTACTGTCTGGTAGTGTTCTGGCATGCCACTGACCCACTAATGCATACCTAGATTTAAAAAACAAAATACTGGCCCATGACCTAGGTGTTTGGTGGACCATAACTCCCTGTTGTTTGAAAGCCGTATGGGGAGGGGGCAGATCCATATGGAAATGGAGCAATTGATTGTAGTGTACTGAGGTTTGTAAAGGCAGAGACTACAAAATAAGTCTCCAAAGATTGGGAAGAGGTTACTGCCAGTGTTCCGGCCTGCCACAGCCCCACTAATGCATATCTTGATTTTAACAAAAAAATAAAAATAAAAAATGGCTCACAGCCTTTGGTGGACCATAAATCCCTGGTGTTTTAAGGCTCTAAGGGTGTGGGGGGGGGGGGGCGTTACGAGGAGGACCCGGGGAAGCGTGACAAGATGGGAAATGGACAGCTTCCGCCAGTCAAGGTCCACTGTGCGGTGTAAGGGACCGCTGCTATGGTCAGGAAAGAGTGAGCGGGTTGCTACTAGTGATCGTCTGGAATGTCACAGACGATCTATGTACACCGGTCCGCCCTAACCCATGAGGGTTGTATGGCTCGGGGCTCCTCGATCGGTGTACTTGTTGCACGGAGACGCACAGAGGTGCCTAAGCACGTGTGCCAGCGGGAGTCACAGGAATATGGCACGAGGGTAGCACAGAGGTGCCCACGCACATGTGCTTCAGTAATAGGTGAGTCCGACAGAGACTCTAGGAGCTCACCTGGGACAGGAACACAGCCTGCTAAACAGAATACTGCCAGAGCAGCAAGGCAGGGGCAAGACCTGCAAACCAGGTGCTGCCTAAGCAGCAAAGGCAAAGCCCACAAAAGACAATGACGTCTGTACAGTGGCATGGCAGCACGCTGCCAGACATCCAGACGTAGAAGGACGGTCGCACGCCACCATGAAGGTAGGGGGAGCTTTTAAGGAGGCGTAGCTCCACCCAAGGACGGGCGCGAGACGGACGTGACGCAATCAGGATTTGTGACGTCCTGGCCCGGCCAGTCAGGATTCAGCACATCACCAGCCTCATCATCGGGCCGTGTGATATCAGTGAGCGAATCAGAAGACGTCACGTGGGGCACATGCTCATCTTCCTGCCTCTGGGTCATAAAGGCGGGATCCTCGGTTTCACAATGTGCAGAGATAAGGGAAGTCCTGCTGCTTCCCTGAGCATCCATCCTTTGCACACTGCGCAACCTCTCAGACCCTCTGTGATGCTGAGCAGGAGGGCATGTGGCAGGCAAGGGATGGGAGACCGCTTCATTCCTTGCAAAGGGAGAACCACTAGGTGTCACTCTTCTGCTGTGTCTGTGAGCAGGCATCTCCTGCAGACTGCACAGTCTCCTAGACCTTTGGCGCTGCTGAACAGAAGGGCTCATGGGAGACTACCTCATTCCTTGCAACCGGAGAGCCACGAGGTGTAACAATACCACCCTGTCTAGGGCCCCCCTCCCGCCTGCGCTCGAAGGCCACCACCAAACCCAGGGCATGGACATGACCCTCCAATTCCCAGGACCTATGCTTCGGTCCACGACCGACCCACTCCACGAGGAAGTACCTCTTGCCCTGTACGACTTTTGTTTTTACCAGCCTCGCTACTTCAGGGTCGTCGGACAAGGAGTCGGCCGTCGGCCACCAATCCTGCCTGGCCTCTAGGACTCTGGTCCTTTTGGCCCAGAAGGGGCTCCCGACCTTGGAGGTATGGTCCCAGGACAGCACATCGTTCCGTAGCCCAGGGGGAACGAGGGTCTGGCCAGGTGGCACCTGGTCTAGGGTAGTGGGTGGCCCGGTGGTCCCGAGGTGCTCCCTACATGACCCTTCCGAGGACGAGATCTCCCCTGTTGCCCAGTTGAGTATCGGAGCATGCAGTTTAAACCAGGGGAGTCCCAGTAGGATTTCATCCGTCCCTTCTGGAAGCACCAGAAAGGACACCTGCTCATGGTGGCCTGGTGGTACATCCATCCTGAGAGGGATGGTGATCTGGGTAATGGGATCGACAAGTAGGGACCCGTTGACTACCCGGATACTGATTGGTTTAGGCAACAGGACCAGGGGGACAGAGTACCTAGTTGCCAGGGATGCCAAAATGAAATTGCCGTCAGCGCCGGAGTCCAAGCAAGCCTGGGCAGAGAAGACAGTGGTGCCGAACTGCAACTGGGCGCTGATGGTTAACCTAGAAGGAGAGGCAGCATCTAGGATCCCTATCTGATGGAAACTAGACGCTGTCTTTTTTCCAATGGTTTCGAACATCGGGTAGCTATATGTCCCCTCTGCCCACAGGCAAAGCAAACGACCGAAGGCCGAGAACCTGTGGTAGAGGAGACCACTTTGGACACTTCCATTGACTCCACGGGGTTGTCAACAGGGCTGGCTGGGAGACCTGTCTGGTGGGGGAGAGGAGTCAGAGGCTCTGTAGGCCAGGTAGACGTGGGTGCCGAAGAGGCCTCGAGCCTCCGCTCCGCGTGGCGGATGTCTATGCGAGAGGCAAGCCGAATCAAGGAGTCTAAGGTGTTCGGCACGTCACGCGTGGCCAGCGCGTCTTTGACGAACCCTGCCAGACCATCCCAGAACACAGGGACCAGCACTTTATCTGGCCAGTCCAGCTCTGCGGCGAGTGTCCTGAATTGCACCGCAAAGTCCCCGACTGAAGTGGACCTTTGCCGAAGGCGTAGGAGCCGCAGCGCGGAGTCGTGGGTGACTTGAGGCCCGAGGAACACCTTTCTCATGGCCTCAAGATAAGCTGGAAGGTGATTCACCACCCGATCTCCACGCTCCCACAACGGCGTGGACCATTTTAGCGCTTTCCCTGTGAGCAGGGACTGGACGAAGGCTACCTTCGCCTTCTCAGTAGAATAATGAGTCGCGGACAACTCCAAGTAGGTGGTAACCTGGTTTATGAAACCACGGCACTCGGAGCTGTCCCCGCTGAAGCGCTCTGGGAACGCAAGGCGAGGCGACCTTCCACACAATTCCACAGCCTGACTAGCCGCCTGGGTGGTGACTGTCGCTAGAGCAGCCTTATCGGGGGAAGACCGCTCCACTGCTGCCAATCGTGACTCCAACTGCTGCACATAACACAGCAACTGCTGCTGCTCTTCCGCCATAGCCAGACCTTTGGCGCGACCGTAATGTTACGAGGGGGACCCGGGGAAGCGTGCCAAGATGGGAAATGGACAGCTTTCGCCGGTCAAGGTCCACTGTGCAGTGTAAGGGACCGATGCTATGGTCAGGAAAGAGTGAGCGGGTTGCTACTAGTGATCGTCTGGAATGTCACAGACGATCTATGTACACCGGTCCGCCCTAACCCGTGAGATTTGTATGGCTTGGGGCTCCTCGTTCGGTGTACTTGTTGCACGGAGACGCACAGAGGTGCCTACGCATGTGTGCCAGCGGGAGTCACAGGAATATGGCACAAGGGTAGCACAGAGGTGCCCACGCACGTGTGCTTCAGTAATAGGTGAGTCCGACAGAGACTCTAGGAGCTCACCTGGGACAAGAACACAGCCTGCTAAACAGAATACTGCCAGAGCAGCAAGGCAGGGGCAAGACCTGCAAACCAGGTGCTGCCTAAGCAGCAAGGGCAAAGCCCACAAAAGACAATGACGTCTGTACAGTGGCGTGGCAGCACACTGCCAGACATCCAAATATAGAAGGATGGCCACGCGCTGCCATGAAGGCAGGGGGAGCTTTTAAGGAGGCGTAGCTCCACCCAAGGGCGGGCGCGAGACGGACGTGACGCAATCAGGATTTGTGACATCCTGGCCCGGCCAGTCAGGATTCAGCACATCACCAGCCTCGTCATCGGGCCATGTGATATCAGTGAGCGAATGAGAAGACGTCACGTGGGGCACATGCTCATCTTCATGCCTCTGGGTCATAAAGGCGGGGGCATTTGATGCTACTATACTACTCTGCTGTGTGCCTGAAAAGTTTTTGAATCTCGAGGCTCCAAGATGGGTGTCCAAATTGGTTCTTGTCTGCAGTGTCATTGGTATGGGAGAACCAGCCTTACGCCTTGCTGTCATCCACCTTAATATTACCTTCCTTATCTGCTAACATTGTGAAAAACTACTCAGTAGAGTAAAAAATTGAATAAATGTTAGAGATGAGCGAACCTCTAGAGGCTCGAGTTCGAATCGGTTCGTCGAATGGAGGCCGCGTTTGAGTTCGGTTTGGCGAACCGTTCGACGAACCTCTCGAACCCCATTGAAACCAATGGGAGGCAAACACAAACACATAAAAACACATTATAAATGTACACATACAGTTAATAAACATTGCCGTAACACTTACCTGTTTCCGCAATGCGTCCTGCACTCTGTCTCCCGCCGCTTTTCCTTCCGATAATCGCTGCATCCTCCCGGTAACCAGCACCAGCATAGGACCTATCGTGACGTCAAAATAGCCATGTGACCAGTCACGTGTCTATTATCTCATTGGCTACAGACTGGTCACATGGCTTTGACGTCATGCTAGGGCCTGTCAGTGCATCTCTCCAGTACGCGGTGATCGTTTGTGTATCTCCGTGTACCGGCGACATGCTCTGGCACACGGTCGACTCCCCGTTCTGCTTCCCCGTTCCGTTATTCACCGGCTGCCACAGCTGGTCAATATCGGAGATCACCGTTGCTATAGCAACACGCCTGTCAGCGGTGACGTCACCGCTTACAGGCAGCAGCTTCTGGTCACAAACTCAGTGAAAAGACTGCATGGGAACAGCAGCGTCTTCCTCCCATGCAGCGCTGCTGATGTAGCAGCGCTGCATGGGTTGAAGGAGAAAGAAGACAGAAGAGCAGGATCATGGAGAGATAAGAGGGAGTAATAAACATGGAGTCTCTAAGTGTGTCTGTGTATTTATTTCTATTAAAGTATTTTTTCTCTGTGTGGTGTCTTTTTTTTAACCCTTTATTGGAGATTCTTAATGGCTGGGTCAATCTTGCCTGACATTAAGAATCTCTGGCTTAATACTAGCTAGTAAAACAAAGCTAGTATTAACTCATAATTACCCATCAAGCCACCTGGCTCCAGGGCCGTTGGAAGAGTTGAATACAGCGCCAGATGATGGCGCTTCTATGAAAGTGCCATTTTCTGGGGCGGCTGTGGATTGCAATTCTCAGCAGAGGGGCCCAGAAAGCTCGGGCTAACCTGTGCTGCGGATTCCAATCCCCAGCTGCCTAACTGTACCTGGCTGGACACAAAAATGGGGCAAAGCCCACGTCGCTTGTTTTTTAATTATTTCATGAAATAAGTGAAATAATTAAAAAAAACGGGCTTCCCTATATTTTTGGTTCCCAGCCGGGTACAAATAGGCAGCAGGGGGTTGGGGGCAGCCGTTCCTGCCTGCTGTACCTGACTAGCATACAAAAACATGGCGAAGCCCACGTCATTTGTTTTTTAATTATTTCAAGAAATAAGAAAGAAAGAGAAAGAAAGAAAGAGAGAGCAAGAAAGAAAGAGCAAGAAGGAAAGAGAGAGCAAGAAGGAAAGAGAGAGCAAGTAGGAAAGAGAGAGCAAGAAAGAAAGAGCAAGGAAGAAAGAAAGAGCAAGAATGAAAGAGCAAGAAAGAAAGAGCAAGAAAGAAAGAAAGAGCAAGAAAGAAAGAGCAAGAAAGAAAGAGCTAGAAAGAAAGAGCAAGAAAGAAAGAAAGAGCAAGAAAGAAAGAGCAAGAAAGAGCAAGAAAGAAAGAAAGAGCAAGAAAGAAAGAAAGAGCAAGAAAGAAAGAGCAAGAAAGAAAGAGCAAGAAAAAAAGAGCAAGAAAGAAAGAAAGAGCAAGAAAGAAAGAGAAAAGAAAGAAAGAAAGAGCAAGAAAGAAAGAGAAAGAAAGTCGCTAAAGCGATCTCGTTGGGGTCACGGAATTTGTAACGCACATCCGGCCGCTTTAGCGATGTCGTTGTGTGTGACACCTATGAGCGATTTTGAATTGTCGCAAAAACATTCAAAATCGCTCATCGGTGACATGCCCCCCTTTTCCCAATTATCGTTGCTACTGCAGTAACGATGTTGCTTGTCGTTCCTGTGGCAGCACACATCGCTATGTGTGATGCCACTGGTACGACAAACATCTCCTTACCTGCGTCCACCGGAAAAGGAGGAAGGAAGGAGGTGGGCAGCATGTTCCGGCCGCTCATCTCCGCCCCTCCTTTTCTATTGGACGGCGGTTCAGTGACGCTGCTGTGACGTCGCTGTGACGCTGAACGAACCGCCCTCTTAGAAAGGAGGCGGTTCGCCGGTCACAGCGACGTCGCAGAGCAGGTATGTGTGTGTGACGCTGCCGTAGCGATAATGTTTGCTGTGGCAGCGATCACCACGGCCATACGATGGGGCGGGTGCTATCACGCTCGACATCGCTAACATCAGCTAGCGATGTCACAGCGTGTAAAGCCCGCTTAAGTCGACAATAGCGTAATGCATGTATTCACTGTTCATAAAGGCAGACACTAGAAAATGGGTCTACAAATGTTGTGGAGAGGTTACTGCCAGTGTTCAGGATGCCACAGGCCCACAAATCCATAACTTGATTTAAAACTAAAAAAACAAAAAAAACAAAAACAAAGAAAACACAGGCTATGTGTTTGGTGGACCATAAGTCCTTGGTGTTTTAAAGCCATATGGGTAGGGGGAGGTTGATGATATTAAACAGCTTTATGTTTGGGAAGGCAGAGAGTAAAAGATGGCGGAGCCTGAAATTTGACAAAAAACACAGAATATTCATCAGCTGTGGCATTCCCACTTCTCCCACAGTGATCTGCTGCCCCATAGGTGGCAGCCCTTGTTCTTCCATCTCCTTCTCCTCCCTTTCCAAATCTATTTGGAAGTTAATATGTCATCTGGTATATCTAGCTGCTCCTCTCTCGGTACTTTGGTAACCAAGTTTGATAAATGGCTGGCTCCACTCAACTTGGAGCTAGGGAAAGCCAAGTGTGATCAGGTTGAAAAACTAGTGGCGGCACTAGGGCCGAATGACACAGCAACTGGGCAACATTACATATGCACTGCAAGGATCAACCTGGTAATACAGCAATTTCTAGAACATGATTATGTGTTAGATGCACTGCTGCAGAAGGCACATTCGGTATGGGATCACTTTTTCAAATTAAAATCCCGTCCCGCAGCCTTTGTTATATGGACTGTAACTCCCTGCTGTTTTAAAGCCCTATGGGGAGGGGGCAATTCGCTATGGATAGGGGGCAGTTCATGATATTCAACATTTTTTGTTTGGGTAGGCAGACACTAAAAAGATGTGTCTCCAAATGTTGTAGAGAGGTTGCTGCCAGTGTTCAGGCCTGCCACAGGCCCAATAATGCACGTCTTGATTTTAAAAAGAAAAACAAAAAAACAAAAAAAGCCAACACAAAAAATAAAAAAATGGCCCACAGCCTATGTGTTTGGTGGACTTTAACTCCCTGATGTATTATAGCCCTTTGGGTTAGGGGCAATTCCCTATGGGGCTGGTGCATTTGATGGTACTGGACTGCTGTTTTTAAAGGCAGATACTTCAAAATGTTTTTCCAAATGTTGTGAAGAGGTTACTGCCAGTGTTAATGGAAACAGAGGCCTACGCACCAGCCATCCACCTCTATATTACTTTTGTCTATAGCCTACGAAGCTAATGACTAGGCCAAAACAGTGGTGCTGCACTGTAAAATGTATTTTGTTTTGGAAGCCTTTCGGCTCCCCCTAAAGGTGTTTTCTGTGCCTAAGGCCTGCTTTACACCTTACAATCATCCAGCATACGATATCGTATGCGATCGTAACCGCCCCCATCGTATGTACGACACGTTCAATTTGTTGAATGTGCCACATAAATGATTAACCCCCGTCACACGTACTTACCCGTCCATACGACCTCCTTCCTGGAGTGGGAGGGACGTTCGTCGTCACAGCGACGTCACGCGGCAGCTGGCCAATAGAAGCAGAGGGGCGGAGCTTAGCGAGACGTAAACATCCCGGCCCACCTTATTCCTTCTGCATTGCTGGCTGGGAGCCGCAGGACGCAGGTAAGGTCTGTTCATCGTTCCCGGGGTGTCACACACTGCGATGTGCGCTACCCCGGGTACGATGAACAATCTGACGTTCAATTGTAGAGAAATGAATGACGTGCGTGTGATGAACGTTTTACCGTTCAATCGCAATCGCACGTAGCTGTTACACACTGCAATGTACCTTACGATGTCAGATGTGCGTCACTTACGATGTGACCCCGCCGAGACATTGTAAGATACATTGCAGCGTGTAAAGCGTGTAAAGCGTGTAAAGCGGGCTTTAGGTTTGGCCTCCTAGACCGGATACAATTTCAGATCTACAGGTCCGGGAGCACTTGGGCACCAGCGATCATAATATGGTAAGCTTCAACATAATATTCAATAGAACATTTCAAAGGGGGAATGCTAAAACCTGGAATTTTAGGAAAGCTGATTTCAACAAATTAAGGGAAGAGCTTAAATGTGTAGATTGGGACAAAGTCATGGTAACTGGGGATACCGAACATAAATGGGGTAAGTTTAAGGATATACTACTAGAGTCCTGTAAAAAACGTATACCCAGTGGTAATAAAATGTCCAGGAATAAAAAGAAACCACTATGGATAAATAAGACTGTACAAAGTATAATAAAACAAAAACAAAGGGCATTTAAAATCTTAAAGGCTGAGAATACAGAAATAGCATTGCAGGAGTATAAAGATATCAATAGGAAATGTAAAAAAGAAATCAAACGAGCAAAATTAGCTACTGAAACAAAAGTCGCCAATGACATTAAAATAAATCCCAAAATCTTTTATAAATACATTAATGCCAAAAGGAAAACAAAGGATAGTATCGGCCCCTTAAAATATAATAACAAGTTAGTTATAGAGGACAAACAAAAGACTGAGATATTAAATAGGCATTTCTCATCTGTATTCACCAAGGAACTGACTGTACCAGGGATCACTCAACAAGTGAAAAATCAAAGTCCACCACCCGATATAATTAATTTAACACAAGATGAAGTACGCCTACGTCTGAGTAAATTAAACATTGACAAATCCCCAGGGCCAGATGGCATTCATCCACGAATATTGAGGGAATTGAGCTCCGTAATCGACAGACCGCTGTATCTCATCTTTTTAGACTCACTTGTAACAGGGTTGGTGCCTCAGGATTGGAGGATTGCTGATGTGGTACCGATATTTAAGAAAGGTAAGAGGGTAGATCCAGGCAACTACCGTCCAGTAAGCCTGACATCAGTAGTATGCAAAGTTTTTGAGGGCATTTTAAGGGATGACATGCAAAAATATATTGCAGAAAATAATATGATAACTGACAAACAGCATGGATTCATGAAAGATAAGTCGTGTCTAACCAACCTGTTGGGGTTCTATGAGGGGGTAAGTTCAAACCTGGATATTGGTAATGCAGCTGATGTGATTTATTTGGACTTTGCAAAGGCATTTGATACTGTACCACACAATAGCCTTATACTAAAGCTCCAGAAGCAAGGACTAGGGGACACAATATGCAACTGGGTAAGGAATTGGCTAAAAGATAGGAAACAAAGAGTAGTCATAAATGGTACATTCTCTAAATGGGCTGTAGTCAGCAGTGGGGTGCCGCAGGGATCTGTGCTTGGACCGATTCTTTTTACTCTCTTTATTAATGACCTTGTGGATGGGATTGATAGTACAGTGTCAGTCTTTGCCGATGACACCAAACTATGTAGGATATTAAAAACTGACCTGGATAGTACAATATTACAAAAAGATCTGGATAAGATGTCAGAATGGGCAGATACTTGGCAAATGAGATTTAATGTTGATAAATGTAAAGTAATGCACCTAGGACGGAGTAATCCTATAGCTGCATATACGTTAAATGGAAGTAAACTCGGGACTACAGAACAGGAGAAGGACTTGGGTATTCTCATTACAAATAAGCTGAGCAGCAGCACTCAATGTCAAGCAGCAGCTGCTAAAGCAAACAAGATTTTAGGGTGTATAAAAAGAGAGATTAGATCCCGTGATCCCAACGTATTGTTACCCCTCTATAAATCACTTGTAAGGCCACATCTGGAATACGGGATCCAGTTTTGGGCTCCACATTTTAAAAAGGACATTCAGAAGTTAGAGTCAGTTCAAAGGCGGGCAACTAGACTATTACAAGGAATGGAAGGCCTCCCATATGATGACAGGTTGAAAAAGTTAGATATGTTTAGCTTAGAAAAAAGACGTCTCAGAGGAGATCTCATTTATATGTATAAATACATGTGTGGTCAATATAAAGGACTGGCACATGACTTATTCCTTCCAAAGACAGTACTAAGGACTAGGGGGCACTCACTGCGAGTGGAAGAAAAGCGATTCCGAAACCTAAATAGGAAAGGGTTCTTTACAGTTAGAGCGGTCAGACTGTGGAATGCCCTACCACAAGAGGTAGTAATGGCAGATACTATAACAGCTTTTAAAAAAGGGCTGGATGATTTCCTCAGTACACAAAACATTGTTGGTTATAAATGACTTAGTGACTAAATGTAGAACTGGTGGAGGAAGGTTGAACTAGATGGACCTAGGTCTTTTTTCAACCTAAGTAACTATGTAACTATGTAACTATGTAACTATGTGCGTCACTTACGATGTGACCCCGCCGAGACATTGTAAGATACATTGCAGCGTGTAAAGCGGGCTTTAGGTTTGGCCTCCCATTGAATCCAATGCGGTTTGATAAAGGTTCGAAGTTCGGTTTGGGATCGGTTCGATAAGAGCTCGTGAACGCACCTCATGTCGGTTTGGTTTGGCGAACCGAACCATGGGAGGTTTGCTCATCTCTAGTTTTAATCTGGTCAGAATTGAAAAAATTGAGACTGATAAGAGGCCTACTGCATCCTTAAAAGAGCTGCAGGAATTTCTGGTTAAGTACTGGTTGTGTCCTGAATGTGACAACAATCTCCCTTATTCTTTATATGAAAACATAATCCATAAGAAAGATCAAAGAACCAAATACCATCTAAGAAAAAGCATTTATCTACTGCATTAAGCGGGCTTTACACGCTATGATATAACTAATGAGATTTCGGCGGGGTCACGTCGTAAGTGAGGCACATCCGGCCTCGTTAGTGATATCATAGCGTGTGACAGCTATGAACGAGCAGAAATACTCATCTTCTCGTTCATCTCTGACATGTCATTCATTTTCTAAAAATCGCATGTCCTGTTGTTCATTGTACCCGGGGCAGCACACATCGCTCCATGTGACACCCCAGGAACGATGAACTGCAGCTTACCTGCGGCCGCCGGCAATGCTGAAGGAAGGGGGTGGGCGGGATGTTTACGTCCCACTCATCTCCGCCTATCCGCTTCTATTGGCCGGCCGCTGTGTGACGTCGCTGTGACGCCAAACGTCCCTCCCTCTTCAGAAAGTGGGTGTTCGCTGCCCACAGCGAGGTCGTTTGGAAGGTAAGTACATGTAACGGGGGGTTACAACATTGTGCGACACGGGCAAGGAATTGCCCGTGCCGCACAAACGATGGGGGCGGGTGCGATCGCAAATGCGATCGCACGAGAAATTGTAAGGTGTAAAGCAGCCTTAAGGTGCAGCAACTTCCACTAGTAAGACATGCAAACAAAGGAAAAAAGCGTGTGTCAAGGTGGCCAAAATCACAAAATATGAATGTATTATCACACATCAATAGTGAAATAGACTGGATAAGAACAGCACAGCTGCTGAAAAGTTTTGGATCATGCCTTCTCCATACCTTTTCCTTGCCATCTTTCTGGTACAGGTTGATCTTATCTGTGAGCTGGTGGTCAAATACAACAACGCATACAATGAGAAGGCAGTAGTGACTGAACCAACAATGATTTATTAACTATATGCAAATCAATGAGTAGCACTTTAAATGCGAGCCTCCGGGTTGCAAGCCATAACAACGCTGTGAGTAAAGAAACCACTTACACTGCAATCCCTTGTGTTGCCTACCTTTTTTCCGCACTTAACTCTATCACCTACCCCCTGGATCCTGGCCCTACTTGCGGAGGGCCCAACATCAAGGCTGCCATTAATATCAGCCCCAGCAGTGAGAGACTGTGGAATGGCGGCTCCATCTCCACAGCTGCAACCTGCAAGTGGCGTCACGACAAAACCTGTATTATTATTCCCCTGTACATAACCCCTTTCAAGCGACCCCAGGGTCACAGAACCGGGCAACTGCCACCCAGTGAACTGTCCCATTAAATATACTGTCCGGGAGCGAGTATCCCATAGCCCTGGGGTGAGTTATCCACCTTCATGCTCTGAAGCGCAGCCTAATCTCCACTCAATATTGTATTACTGAGCAGGAAGCAACAGCCTATGGAAACAGTCCTCTGTTACAGCCGAGGCATCTCTTGAGCCTAGTTTGAATTGGTTCAAAGTCATCTACTGGAGCTGATAAAGGGTCTTCCATTGGCGCAGGTCATGGTCAACTGGTGCAGGTCACAGTATTCTACTGGCAGTGATCCCAGTCTTCTACTGGCATGGGTCATGGGCTTCTTCTGGGATGATCATGATCTTCCACTGGTGTCGGTCACAGTCTACTGGCACTCGTCACAGATCTTCCTTTCAGCTTGAGTCACCAATCTTTCTGTCTCCTAAGGTCACAGATCTTCTTCTTAGCTCATGTCACCAAATTTCTTCTCAACTCAGGTATAGCTCAGGCCTTATTTGGGGTCTGACAGCTGAGATAGCTACTTCCTGACCTCAGACCATACCACTGTAATTAAAGCCTCTTTCTCTCACTACCTAGCTTCAGCTCTGACTTTGAGGAAGCTCAAAATAGGATTGTAGCATAAACGTTCTTTCAGGGTCTGTCACAAGTAAGGATCCCTCAAGCCTGCAACAAGTTGGTCTATCAGAACTTTATCCAAGAGCTGCTCACAGATCTCTCAGCTTGGTTCACCAACCTTCCTTTCGGCTCAGGTCAATGATCTTCTTCTTAACTTAGGAATAGCTCAGGCCTTCTCTAGGATCTGACCGCTCTAACGGTACCTTCACACTTAGCGATGCAGCAGCGATCCGACCAGCGATCTGACCTGGTCAGGATCGCTGCTGCATCGCTACATGGTCGCTGGGGAGCTGTCAAACAGGCAGATCTCACCAGCGACCAGTGAACAGCCCCCAGCCAGCAGCGACGTGCAAGCGACGCTGCGCTTGCACGGTGCCGGCGTCTGGAAGCTGCGGACACTGGTAACTAAGGTAAACATCGGGTATGGTTACCCGATGTTTACATTAGTTACCAGCGCACACCGCTTAGCTGTGTGTGCAGGGAGCCGCGAGCCGCGCACACTGAGCGCTGGCTCCTTGCTCTACTTGCTACAGTACACATCGGGTTAATTAACCCAATGTGTACAGCAGCTACATGTGCAGAGAGCCGGAGCCGGCAGCACAGGCAGCGTGAGAGCTGCGGAGGCTGGTAACTAAGGTAAATATCGGGTAACCACCTTGGTTACCCGATGTTTATCTTAGTTACCAGCCTCCGCAGCTGCCAGACGCCGGCTCCTGCTCCCTGCTCGCTTCATTTGTCGCTCTCTCGCTGTCACACACAGCGATCTGTGTGTCACAGCGGGAGAGCGCCTTTGAAGAAAACGAACCAGGGCTGTGTGTAACGAGCAGCGATCTCGCAGCAGGGGCCAGATCGCTGCTCAGTGTCACACACAGCGAGATCGCTAATGAGGTCACTGCTGCGTCACAAAAAGCGTGACTCAGCAGCGATCTCGGCAGCGATCTTGCTGTGTGTGAAGCACCCCTTAGACCCTTTTTTGGCAATGGGACTGTAGGTACACTTCACTGTCACACGACACTCCTGGAACAGGATTCTGGCCAGGTATTTTATATTTAGTAATTGCGGCACAACTGTCACCTGACCTGGTGTCTCTTCTTAACCCTTTCTTCTAGGAAACTGACAATTTACTTTGTAGTTCCAGCTATTCTTACAATTTCTGGCCACCAGATTGCAATGTTTACTTATTTAATCTTCAGAGATCCTTGGCACCCTTATATGTCCAAAGAATGCTTTTCCAGAACTGGGCTGGTTTCTTTAGATGATTTTTGGCAAAGTTTAAGCTGGCCTTTGTATTTTAAGATAGATTAATGGTTTGCATCTTGTGGTGAATCCTCTGTATTGCTCTCATGAAAGTGTCTCTTTATGGTAGACTTAAGGGCGCTTTACACGAGACGATCTATCGTGTGATAGATCGTCGGGGTCACGGCTTTTGTGACGCACATCCGGCGTCGCTTGCGACATCGGCCTGTGTGACACCTCCTAGCGACGCAGTATCGCTCACAAATCGTGAGTCGTGTACTCGTCGCTAGGTTTCATAAAATCGTTTATGAAACATGGCGCCGGTTGTTCATCGTTCCCGTGGCAGCACACGTCGCTCCGTGTGACACCACGGGAACGATGAACATCGGTTACCTGCGTCCTGTGGCTCCCGCCGGCTATGTGGAAGGAAGGAGGTGGGCGGGATGTTTACGTCCCGCTCATCTCCGCCCCTCCGCTTCTATTGGCCGGCCGCCGCGTGACGTCGCTGTGACGCCGAACATCCCTCCCACTTCAGGAAGTGGATGTTCACCACCCTCAGCGACGTCGCCCGAGAGGTAAGTACGTGTGGCGCGGGGTTAACGAGTATGTGCGCCAGGGCAATCAATTGCCCGTGATGCACAAACGACGGGGGCGGGTACAATCGATTGTGAAATCGCACAATCAGTCATCCCGTGTAAAGCAGGCTTTAGATACTAAAATATTTAGTTCCTGGAGAGTGTTCTTCAATTGGATGCTGTGGAGACACAAGGATAAGTGGGTGCTTTCATCTACTGGCCTAGCTGTCTTCCAAAAGACCGCACGGACAAGGGCTCATCCCAGTGAACACCCCTACTCCTTCCCCATCTTCAGAAGACTAAACAGACAATACAGGAAAGTAAGACTTTATTGGTTCACCCAGAGGCAAAAAATAACGTACATTCTCAGCAAGAGCACAAAATGGTACATGTGGCGGAGTCTCACCCTTCAACTGGCTCACCAGTGATTAGAATCTTGTGACCTCAGGGCTTCCAGGGACAACTATCCCAGCCAGCAGCACCCAATTTTTTGTGAGCACCAACTGAAAGGAAATAACAGCAAGTTTAGGAAGCTGACCGAGCACAACAAGATATGTAATGAGGTGACCAAATTGTCACAAACTGGGTTCTCCAAGCAAATTTGTGGGCTCACCATTAAGCAGTGAAGCAGTTCTGTGATCCTTCAGCTGGAACTGTAAATCCTAGGCTGAAATGTTGTAGAATAAATGAATGACTATGGTGACATGAGCAAGGTTCTTATTATACCCTTTAGATCTCATTTCAGGGTATTGTGTCTTATAGAATTAGTGGGAGATGACTGTTTTCTCATTGGTTGCTACAATCCGACTGTATAATTTTCCTCTGATTGTTGTAGTCAAATGGGCTGAGGCAATCCACACTTAACAGACAATAGGTCTCCACTCAGTCTGGCATGAAACAATTGCTAACTTCTCTTGATTTACCAAACAAAGGATCAATACGTCTGGCCTAAATAAGAACAGTTCACCCCCCACACAAGTGGTCAGATGCTGAGTCGCCACAGGTGGATGTTGTGAAGTGGTTTTTCTTCACCATGGAAAGGATCTGAAATCATCCACCCCTGTTATATTCCGTGGATGTCCAGGCCTATTTGAGTTCCCAAACCCATGCAGCATTAGCTCATGCAGCCCTTTAAAAAGCTTTTTGTGATAAATGGCCCAAATTTTTTTGGTCTCTTGAAGAAGAGGTAGTTACTTAGTAAAGAGCTGTAATTCTTAAATCCTTACTCCAAAGATGATGTGAATACTCTCAAATTAAGGCTGGAGTCACACTAGCGTATGGCATCTAATGTGAGAGCATTGTATGCGATATGCTAATGACCCTCGGCTCCCACTCTGCTGTGAGAGTGAGCCGAGTATCATGCGACTGTGATACAATCTTATGATCGGATCACAGCTGTAGAAGAGAGGGGGAGACTGATCTCTCCATCTCCTCCATTGTCAGCCTGTGTGTATATCGAACTGCACACTGATGACATCCGAGTGCAGTTCAATGTTTCACTTGTACCCATAGACTTGTATGGGTGCGAGTAATCCGAGACTCACAGTCGCAGACAATCGCAGAATGCTATGATTTTTTTCCTCAGTTCGATTAGGGCAGTTAAATGGGTTTTCCCACTAAATGGACAACTTCTTCTCATTCCCCATGTTACTTCCCCATAAAAAAATAAGCCTATACTCACCTCCACCGACCAATCAGCGCCAAGTGTCTGTCTCCTCGCCTTCATACATTTGAGCAGAATGTGAGCGATGCGCTGACTTGCTGCTCAAACGTCTGAAGGCGGGGAGAAGGAAGCTGACACTGCTTCATAGTTCCTGGTTTACTGATGCTGTTTGCATGTCCTCCTTCTCACTGTCTGGTACCCCAGTTTCATTTAGTAAAGTCATAAACTCCTACAAGGCCATAGTTTTGTCCCACCCAAGGCTTATCTACCGGTGATTCTGTGTCCACTTACTCACCCAGTTTTATGCCAAACCCCAAATTAGGACTAGTACCACAGGAGTTAATAAATACTCGGGAATCCCCTCTTGAGTTGGGGCCTAGTACTCACAGCTAGAGTCCTTCCCGCATGCTCCGTTCCATGGGGTGACACTGAGGTTCTGGTCGATTTAAGTATGCCACAGACACCCTCTTTCTTCTGCTTAAGCTATTTGTCTTGTATACTTCTCCTTCTTGCTATACTGCCCACAAGTTCAGCTTTCAGCTCTCTCACTAGTACTGACTAAACTGGGATGGAGTCAGGCTGTACACTGCAGCTGGTTCCTCCTCCTGTGGGTTTCCCACAGAGTTTAACTATTCACTGTCTATGCTCTCCCTGTCGCTAGGCAGAACCTGACCTCTTCACCAGTACTACAAACTGGCGACTAAATGGCCACACTTACACTCTATGCAGAAACACGTTGCCTACATTAATACAATTTGTAAATTATAAAAAAAATGATAATTGGTGTCATTGGAGTAAGGGAACACAGGCCCAGCACCCTCTTAGAAATGCATGGGGTAATGATGGAGGAGAGAGCGGACAACATCCTGCTCCATCTTAAGGCTATGTGCGCACGTTGCGTACTGGCCCTGCAAAAACGTCTGCAGCAATTTGAACAGCACACGTGCGCTTCAAATCACTGCAGAAACAAAAGCCGATTCCATGCGCTCTGCATGTAGCCCCTCCCAGCCCCTCCCATAGACAGAGCAGGGACATCATGCAGAGTGCACGAAAGAAGTGACATGTCACTTCTTAGAACGCGTGCTTCAGGCAGCAGCCGAAGCACTGCGCTCTAATACGCCACGTGCGCACGTCTCCTGCACAATCTCCATAGATTGTGCAGGGGACGCAGGACTCATGCAGTTACGATGCGGTGCAGATCACAGCGTAACTGCATGCAATTACGCAACGTGCGCACATAGCCTTATGTGGCGGGCGGAGGAGGGGACGCCGCGCTCTCCCACTGCTCGGGTCCGGCTGCCGATGCTGCTGCGGCCTGCTGCTGCTCGGTGGCTCGAGCGATGGGCCGGATCTCGGGGACTCGAGCGGCGCTCCTCGCCCGTGAGTGAAAGGGGATTGGTTTTTGGGATAGTTTATTGTCCGTGACGCCACCCACGGTTGTGGTGATTGTGTGGACACCACCGCTGCTCTGTATGGGGATCCCGGGAGCGGTGACAGGGAGCAGCAAAGTTGTTAGTTCTCCCCTCCGTGGGTAGGGGGTGGTTGTCCCGGGGCCCAGTGATGAGGTGGGGGATGCTGGATGGCAGGGCCGGTGCAGGGCTTGGTGGGGTGCAGGGACGCAGGGGCAGCGCTGTGCCTCACGGCACTGTGGTACTCACTCAGCCTGAGACGGTGACACAGTTCTCGGTAAAACACACGGCTGGAAAGACGGTTCCCATGGACGGCTGCTGTTGCTTTTCCCCAGTAGTTGACGGTGACGGTCCCTTTTCCTGCACCTAAGATGATGTTGGTAGCGATGGGTTCCCACCGGTAACCCGCTCCCCGGCTTGGATATGGGCAGGAGGAGCCCCTCTCTGCCCGCAGGCGCTGGCCCTGAGAAACTGGTGCCTTGGCGGTGGCGGTGTCTCTCCACTACGGTTGGACTGTTGCCTTCAATTGGGACTTATGTGTTGGGAGACCCAGGAGGTCCCCTTCACTGACGGATTTGGCAAATTCACGGCGACTCCTAGCCTTGCCGGGATCCGAAAGGCCCCTGCCAATAGTGCTGGCTTCTCTTCATATACCGCTCCGGTACCGCCGGGCCACCACCCGTCCACGGTCCTTTCGGCAACCTCCGAGTAGCCGCTCCTGCAAACAGTCACCGCCGTCTACTGACCTTGCTGTCTCAGTCCGGGGCACACACCCGGACCGACTTCAGGCTTTCTCAGCTGTCACTTTCTCTGTCACTTTCTACTCTCTTACTTGCTCCTCTACCACTTCCTTCTCCTTCCCTAACTCATCTCTTCACTCCTTCACTTCCCTAGCTTAACTGCCTGGTTTTCCCGCCTCCAGGGCTGTGAACTCCTCGGTGGGTGGAGCCAAACACCTGGTCCGCCTCCTGGTGTGGACATCAGCCCCTGGAGGAAGGCAACAAGGATTTTTGTGTAGCTTTGGTGTACCTATCTGGGGTGTAGGGTGTGGTGGTGTCTTGACCTGTGACCCCTGGCTTGCCCAGGGCGTCACATTCCCCCTTAGCAAAATGCAGACCGTCCGCGGGCTGCCCGTCCAACACCGGTTTTATTTTTCTGAAAAGATAATAAAAAACGGTAACACACATACAAGCAAAAGAACATCATCCCACAGCGGGAGGTACAGTACTTAAACGTTGCAAAACGGTAACATTAAAACGGTTGCTACTGCCACTCTCTCCCACCCAAGTAACCTGGCCCTGATGCTGCCCCTAAAACCCAGGCAGCACCCCTTGACCCCAGTCCTGCACCAAGTTACCCGAGCGGGATCTGTCCTTCCCCTCCAGAGGGTAGCCACCGGTTCCTGTGGTGGCTGGGCCCCAGCCTGCTCCACTGCGGGCCCTCCCTCTAACCTGCCTCTCCGGAGGCGGTTACGGTAGCTGCAACAACACATTTTTATTTACAAGCCACTAATGTTTGTGGTTGCCCTGCAAGTTCATGGGCTTGTCCATAACAGAGAACAATAGAGGAAAATAGGGTTTATTTGAGCCGCGCCAATGATCACTTCTCAGGTATTCAGATTAATGGATCTTTATTTTGCACAGGTCTACGCGTTTCTGGAGTCTCAGCTCCCTTCCTCAGGACCATCAGGCATAAGAACACATCAAATCTACTGTGGCGCCCCTGACCTGGTCAGGCACCACTGAGTACTGCACCCCTGCTGGGGACAGTACAATACAGGTAATCCAGAAGGCTGACCGAGGTGTGACTACACAGGCGCATAGTGATCAGGTCTCACACATGTACCTTTGAGAGGACCCCTGGGGATCCCAGGAGGGGGCAAAGCCTTCACCTCCACTGGAATAGTGGAGGGGGTAAAACGCCTCCATCTCCACTCAAGGGGTGTGGTGGAGAGCCTGGTTGCTAGGTGGCGTAGGCAAGAACAGGAGAGGAGGAGCAGTGAGCCGGTTTAGTGCAGAGTCCAGGGAGCTCAGAGAAGAGCAGACCCCTGGGGCTGTTGCAGTCTAACAGCGCCCGCGCAGTGGCTACCGACGGGGGAGAACGGTCACCTAGGAGTGCTACCCGAAATCCATCTTCAGCTAAAGAGAGAGCACGGAGTGGGAAGTAAGGAGACTGCTAGGGAGTACCAGGCCCAAACGGGCGGCAGATCCCGGAGCGGGGATAGATCCACCTTTCCTTGCTAAACCTGCCGGTGTGGGGCCCTCAAAGCCCACACCACAACACCCAAAAGCCGCAGCCACGTAGCCACAGTTAGAGCCCATAGTTCACAGGAGGCAAGCAGCTGGAGTGATCTGGTCCAGGCGACAAGCAAACGGCAACCAAACGAGGGGAGCAGTTACTTCCCTGGGCGACCCCCATAGGGACTAAAAGTCGGGGTTACCCCAAACCACCAAGGGCTAAGGAAGGCGAGTCGGTAGTCACCCTCATCAGTCAGCCTGAAGGACACCTGGTTCCAGCCTGGTTCATCCCAGCTACGCCCGGGTTACTCACCCTGCCATCAATTGTGAGTAAAACCCCTGAAAGACATCCTGATTGTGTGGAGTTATTCTGCGCCTTGTGGTTCTACACACCTACACAGGGCCCTGGGGCTTGCCTCACTCTCAGGAGGCTACTACAACTGACTGCACCCACCATCAGCCCCAGGCATCCCTTAACCTGCAGTGGCGGTCCCCACTGACCGCAATTCTGAGAGTGGCGTCACGGCAAATCCCAAAACGAAGGTTCCCTACCTGTGACCAGACCGTCCCATCCCGTGGAGTCCCTAAGGGTAATACACTGCTGCACCGCACCTGTAGGGCTTCACAGATCTGGCGTCACGAACAGGATTAGGACTAGACCTGTTCAGACAGGTGACCGTGTGCCTCAGAGGTCCGACCGCAAAAATTGAACCGCCGCCATATTGCCATCTTCAAAAGCGCGCGCTGCAGCCCGCGCGAGGGAGAAGAGCACCGCCCACGAAGAGGTGTGGCCGCCCCAGAATCCTCACAATTCGGAGAGCGTACTGACCCAGGAAGTGGAAAGGGAGCGCGCAGATTTTTGAAGAAAAATGGACGCTGCAGGAGGTAATGCCCCTGGTCAGGGCGACGCAGCCCAAGCGATGCCAGCCCCCGTCGCGCTGGACGCAGCAGCGCCCGGTGCCGGTGCCGCGGTCGCAGCCGCGCCGGCCGAAGTCTCCCCCATAATGCCAGTTTCCTTACTGTATGTCCCAGGAGCGCAATGGCTGCCCCAATACGCCGGTAAAATAGACACGCTGACCGGGTTTAAGAAGAAGATCAACACCCTGCTAGACATGCACGCGATGACTGGTAAGCAGAGGGCCGCTGTGGTGCTGGGACAATTGACTGGAGCAGCAGAATTGGAAGCTGAGTCCTGGACCAATGATGACCGGGGCTCTGTTGAGACCATCTTTGCCAAACTAGCAGCTGCTTTTGAACACCGCACAGAGGGAGAGCTGAGGACGGACTTCTATAACTGCCGTCAGAAGCCCCAAGATAGTATAAGAGACTATGCCCTCAGGCTGCAGGCTGCACTACGGGCTCTCAAGCTGGTGGACCCTGTCAGTGATCAGGAAGGAAACCGGATGATGAAGGAACAATTCTTGCGGGGCCTGCGCTCTCCTGAGGATGGGAAGCAGATGAAGCTGTGATCCCTGGAACACCCTGACGTGGACTTTGCCATTCTGAAAGACAGGGCAGTGAAAGCACTCCAACCTCCTGTGGACACAGACCCCGTCGCACCAGCATGGCCTGCCAGTTCCACGGCTGCAGGAGCGGAATCCTCCTCGCAGTCCCTGGTAACTGCAAAAGGACTCAACGCGCCAGCAGAGACTATAAATACACTATCCTCCCAGGTGCAACAGCTCACTAAGAACGTCGCACAAATCCTGAAAGCAATGCAGTTGCCCTCAGACACCAAAGTCCCTCATCGGATCCTGCTAGCTGACAGCCCAGAGGACGTCCCGTGGATGCGGAGGAGAAGAGGTCCTGCAAACCGAGGCAGGAGCAGTGATCGCTATGACTCATCTGGACAACCCATCTGTCGTCGTTGCCAGGAGGCAGGTCACTATGCAAGGGCTTGCCCTTTAAACGAGCCAAACCTGGGGCCGAGGGCCAGTCCTCAGGATTAAGAAGATCAGGCCCAGGTCGCTGCCGTGGTCAGTACGTGGGTGGACGTCCTGTCCTGTCCATCGCCCTGGATGGGATCCCTACCCCGGCATTATTGGACACCGGCTCTCAGGTAACCACGATCCCGTATGTCCTTTATCGTAGGTTTTGGTCGGACGACGAACTCCGACCCCCGGACCCCTCCATCACCATCTATGCTGCCAACGGACAACCTATAGGCCAGATTGGGGTCAAAGAGGTAACCATAAAGGTGGGAAGGCAGGAAATGAAGGGACAAGGACTGATTGTTGTGGACACTGATATTAGAGAAAGGAACCCGCAAATGATTTTAGGCACTAATGTCATAGAAAATTGCCTAGGGGAAGTGTTGTTGTTGCTTCATCAGATTGTTGAAGGTGCTGAGGGCAGGTCGCAAAGAGCCTTGCAAAAGGAGATCCGAATCATTCTGAGGAAGCAACAGGTAAAACAGACTGGCGGTGAGATTGGTAGTGTACGGGTGATGGATGCTAACCCCATTGTGATACCCCCACGGAGTGAAATGATGATGTGGTGTAGAGCAGCGGTAGGTCTCAGAGGACAGGATTACCAGGCTGTACTAGAGCCCACTCATTCAGACCACTGGCCCACGATTCTGACAGCCAGGGGGGTAGTTGATGTACACAAGGGACGAGTGCCTGTACGAGTGTTGAACTGTGGGGAGGAGGAAGCCAGACTACCAAGGTACGCTACCATAGCCAAACTGTTTACATGCTCAGATGACGCCATAACACCTGTAGGTCCCCTGACACAAGCTGACTCAACAGAGGATGAGACCTCCCAAAAGCAGTTAGAGGACTGGTGCCAGAAACTACACGTGGGGACTGACTCTACACCCGTCTACCAGAAACATGGGGTTTACAGGGTCGTGCAGGAATACGAGCAGGTCTTTAGTAAGAACCCACTAGACTTTGGTAGGATCAAAGGGGTGCAACATCACATACCCACAGGCAGTCATCCTCCCATTAAGGAAAGACATAGGCCTATTCCACCAGCCCATTACCAGCGCACAAAGGACATGCTGAAGGACATGAAGGAGGCAGGAGTCATAAGGGACAGTTGCAGCCCCTGGGCGGCTCCCCTGGTCCTGGTGAGAAAGAAGGATGGCACGATGAGGATGTGTGTGGATTACAGACGGATAAATCAGATAACACACAAGGATGCCTACCCTTTGCCAAGGATAGAGGAATCCCTCGCTGCCTTAAAAACCTCCAACTACTTTTCTACCCTAGATCTTACTAGTGGCTACTGGCAAGTATCTGTAGCAGAGGAAGATCGGGAGAAGACGGCCTTCACCACCCCAATGGGCCTCTGTGAGTTCAACAGCATGCCATTTGGACTCTGCAATGCCCCCGGGACCTTCCAGAGGCTTATGGAATGCTGCCTAGGGCACCTCAACTTTGAGACCGTCCTGCTCTACCTGGATGATGTCATCGTGTACTCCAAGACCTACGAGGACCACCTGAAACACCTGGCTGAAGTCTTTGAAGCGCTATCCCGATATGGAATGAAGCTGAAACCATCCAAGTGCCATCTACTGAAGCCAAAGGTCCAGTACCTAGGTCACGTGGTCAGTGCAGAAGGAGTAGCACCGGACCCAGAGAAGGTCACAGTCATCCAGGAATGGCCCACACCTACTACCGTCCGGGAGGTACGCCAGTTCCTTGGCTTGGTAGGCTACTACAGAAGGTTCATCAAGGGCTACACGAAAATGGCAGCGCCTTTGCAAGAGCTCCTGGTAGGCCACCCAAAGAAGAAAGGAAAGACCTCCGGCCCGCCATTTCACTGGGGAGAAGCAGATGAACACTCCTTCAGACAAATGAAAGTGGCCTTGACGGGTGAAGAGATCCTAGCCTACCCTGACTACGGTCTGCCATTCGTACTGTACACAGATGCCAGTAATGTGGGACTGGGAGCAGTGCTTTCACAGGTGCAGGGAGGCAAAGAGCGTGTGATTGCTTACGCCAGCAGGAAGCTCAGGCCTACTGAAAGAAACCCAGAAAATTATAGCTCATTTAAGCTAGAGTTCCTGGCCATGGTATGGGCTATCACAGAGCGGTTCAAACACTACCTGGCAGCCACCAAATTCACTGTCTTCACGGACAACAACCCCCTGACCCATTTGGATACTGCTAAATTGGGTGCCATGGAGCAGCGTTGGGTAGCCCGGCTGGCGAATTATGACTTTACTGTCAAGTATCGAGCTGGCCGCAAGAACGGCAACGCAGATGCTCTGTCCAGGATGCCTCACCTAGCAGACGAGGGTGAAGATGTAGATGATCTTGAAGAGATTGAGCTGCCAGCGTTCCATCGCCATGGAGCAAAACAGTGCCGGCAGTTCCGTGCCAACCGCCAAGAGGTGACCCTGAACCCACTACCTCACTACAACTGGAAGGAGACCCAGGAAAATGATCCAGCGGTAGGCTTGGTAAAGAAACTGATCAGCCAGCCTGGCGCCAGCCTTGACAAAGGAGCCCCATCCGAGGCACAGTACCTATGGAAGGAGAGGGGTCGATTATTCATCTATCAAGACAAACTTTACAGGAGCATCATTGACCCGAGGACGCATGAGAAGGTGTGGCAAGTGATTGTACCACAGAAGGATACGAGGATGGTGCTAGAAGCCTATCACAATGGTGCAGGCCACTTTGGTTGGAAGAAACTGGAGGCCCTACTTAAAGTAAGATTCTACTGGGTGGGCATGAGATCTGCCCTAGAGAAGTGGTGTCGAAACTGCGGGCCCTGCAATCTTAGAAGAAAAGACCAGCCCAGCCAGAGAGCACCACTCCAGCCAATCCAAACTAAACGGCCCCTGGAGATCGTGGCCCTGGACCATGTAAAGTTGGCACCCAGCAGACAAGGCTACAACTACGCTCTCACTATGGTTGACCACTACTCCAGATTCCTGGTGGTAGTACCAGTCAAGGACTTGACCGGTCAGACTGCAGCCAAAGCGTTCCAGACACATTTCTGTCGACCACATGGCTATCCAGACCAAGTGCTCACTGACCAAGGACCAGCCTTTGAAGCTGAAGTGTTTAAGGAGTTTTGTAACCTTTACGGCTGCAGGAAGATCCGTACCACGCCTTACCATCCTCAGACCAATGGCATGTGTGAGAAAATGAACCACATCATTCTCGACCTTCTGAAGACTCTCCCATTAGAAGAACGAAGTCGGTGGCCGGAAAAACTGCCCGATCTAGTGGACATGTATAACAACATCCCTGTGAGTTCCACGAACTGCACACCGGCATACCTGATGAGGGCCAGACCAGGGAGATTGCCAGTAGATCTGGAAATGGGAGTTGAGACCCCTGAAGACCATCTACAAGGTGCTGATTGGGATTCCAACCGCCAAGCCCAATACAAGAAAGTACAAGAGTGTGTGGAGCGAAGCCTGACTCAGCAGCGTGAGAAACAAGAAAAGGCCTACAATCGAAAAGCACCTGCTGTTCCTTTGATGCCAGGAGATATAGTTCTCAAGAGAAAGAGAAGACATCATAAACTTGACAATCACTGGGAAGAAGAACCCTATACTGTGTTACCATCGACGCTTAGCAATGAAAAGACATGCCGTATCAGCAAGGATGGAGGAAAAACAACAGCTGTCGTTTCTAGAGATCGCTTAAAGAAATGTCCCGAAGAACTAAGGGGGAGGGGAGGCCAGAAGGCTGAGGAGCTGACTCCGGAGCCATCAGCAGTGGATTCATACCCCGAGCCAGAGATGTTGCCATACTCCCGCTGGGACGAAGAAGACCCGATACCCTCCGCTGAAGAAGATCTGCCCAAAAGCCTCACCTGGGAGCTTGTAAGCTGTACCCCGCAGAATCCAGTCCGCAAGACACGGCGCCGTAGCAGATCCAAGTTCACCCCTGCACCACCGTCTCCAGAACAGAAAGATGAAATAACGGCCAGAGACTTAGAGGAGAAGCGGTTCCTGAGAAGGGCCAAAGCCCAGGTCAGAGGACCCCTTTGTCGAGGAGTAGTAGAAGATTTCAGCCTAAAATCAGGATACGGCTTTATAGTTGCACCTGGTATGAAGGACGGCATTTTTGTCAATAGAAGAGACGTTAGAGCTCATCTGCCCAGAGGACATCCTGGAAGGAACCTAAGGATGGGAGACACAGTGCAATTTACAATGCATCAAGTAGAAAGAGGCTGGTATGCCCTAGATGTTACGCCATGTCCTAAAGAAAAAGAAACAGACACAGAGGAAGAAAGAAAAGACAGGGATAGAGAAAGAACAGACAAAGAACCCACTGATGAGACCACTACGGACGATGAAAGAGATCGAGAAACCAACAGGTGCCGCAGCCCTACAGGCCCAAGCCCTGGTATGGAGGAGTAGAGGAAAGTAAAGTAAGAAGAGAAGTTACTGTTTGACCAGTTTGAAGTTTTGCAACGTTACTGTTTAAGAGATGTGCCCACATAAACTAATGTGAGAAATGAACCTTAAGGCTATGAACTGGCTATAGCCACAAACTCTCGCAGTGTAAATAGTTACACCAGAGGGTACCACCACCAGAGCCAGCCTGTTTAGGGGCTTGGCTCGTCTGCAACCAGGGAGCACGTCCATTATGGGGCCTTGGCTTACCTGCAACCAGAGAGCATGCCTGTTTATGGGGCCTGGCTCTCCACCACAAAGAGGGTACCTGGTCAGCACCAACTGTGGAGGCCGCCTCTACATCCTGCCAGAAGAGGCTGAAGGCGCGGATCCACCAGGCCAGGTATGCCCTGAAAACCACCAGACCCTGAAAGCCGCCTCTACATCCTGCCAGAAGTGGCTGAAGGCGCGGCCAACGGGAGAGGCAGATTGGAGGAAAGGTCTGGGGAAGTAGATGGCCCAGATCTGGTTACCAAAAGGACCGGTGACCTGCCTCCTGAAAGGGTTTGGGTGGGTTAACGGACTTGTGGGTGGAGGGTGGTGATGTATGGTACCTGATGGTTTTAAATGTTTTACCATGTTTTAATGTTTTATGCATTTTAAAATGTTGTCTTGCAGCCCGAGGACGTGCTGGTGATAACTAAGGGGGAATGTGGCGCCCCTGACCTGGTCAGGCACCACTGAGTACTGCACCCCTGCTGGGGACAGTACAATACAGGTAATCCAGAAGGCTGACCGAGGTGTGACTACACAGGCGCATAGTGATCAGGTCTCACACATGTACCTTTGAGAGGACCCCTGGGGATCCCAGGAGGGGGCAAAGCCTTCACCTCCACTGGAATAGTGGAGGGGGTAAAACGCCTCCATCTCCACTCAAGGGGTGTGGTGGAGAGCCTGGTTGCTAGGTGGCGTAGGCAAGAACAGGAGAGGAGGAGCAGTGAGCCGGTTTAGTGCAGAGTCCAGGGAGCTCAGAGAAGAGCAGACCCCTGGGGCTGTTGCAGTCTAACAGCGCCCGCGCAGTGGCTACCGACGGGGGAGAACGGTCACCTAGGAGTGCTACCCGATGCATGATGATAGTAAAAGCATAAAATAGACCTGGCATAAAACATAGCTAAGGTCTATTTTATGCTTTTACTATCATCATGCATCATATCTATAAGTTTTTTTTGGGACACAGATTCATATCTGTTTTTTTATTAGCAATAATTGCCTCGAGCACACAATATATATATATTTTTTATATTTTTTTTTTTTTTTCCCACACTCCTGAACTTTCTTGAACTCACTCACTACATCATGTTCCTAAGCGGTTCCTTGATCCTTGGACTTTTTTCCATCTGGAACCTAGGCTATGGATTTTTTTCTCTTATATATTTTTTTCACGGATTCACGGCATTTTGACTGTTTCTTTTCTTCCATCACCCAGCAACAGTAATTGCCTTGTTGGCTGCGTGGTCTCATGCTCTCACTGATCTATCCTATATTCCCGGTTTTCCAGCACTGACATGTCTAAGTGAGTTCTAGGCTCATTTCATGTCCTCCCTGCACATACATATGTATATTTTTTGAGAGATAATCATGATCACACATAGATCTATTATTTTTGGTGTTTTTATGTTTTGAGTAATTTCATTATTTCACGATCTGAGATATGTGTTATCGCCACTATAATTGATTTTATTTTTCACAACCTTCATGAAGTTACTTGTATTGCATCATGCTTCACTGCAATGCACCCTTTCCCGCCTTTTTTTTTTTTTTTTTTGTCACGGGCGGTCCTGTGATGTCATCAAATGTATTTATACTGTGTTAGTCTCCATTATGGTAGATTTGATGTGTTCTTATGCCTGATGGTCCTGAGGAAGGGAGCTGAGACTCCAGAAACGCGTAGACCTGTGCAAAATAAAGATCCATTAATCTGAATACCTGAGAAGTGATCATTGGCGCGGCTCAAATAAACCCTATTTTCCTCTATTGTTCTCTGTTATCTGCCGTCTGGGTTGCTGCTGCCTTGATCAAAACTTTCCATGCCTGCATAGTAGTTGTGACTTTCACAACTTCACTTGGTGAGTATTACTGCTCCCTGTCTCTACCCCGTGTGTTATTGGGGTAAAACCCTATTGCGCTTTTTCTCCACAGCTTTTTACTCACGGGCTTGTCCATAGAGAGTTCCCTATGCAACACTTTTTGAAGGGTCCCCACGGGGACAACAATGCCGGCAACGGCCGGTTCCCAATCACGGTAGATAATCAGGTGACTCATCACAGTTTCATTTCTTATCATCTTTTTCCAAAACTTTTTCAACTTTTAAAACAAACACTCACTTCCTCCCCCCTTTTAAAGGACGGTTGGGGTCTACCTAGGTTGGGGCGGGTGGACCTCCTCCGGGGTCCGGTGTAAGTGGGGCTAGGCAGTGGGGCAGAGGGAACAATCAGTTCCTCCTCCCTGCTATCGTGTCGGGCAGGCGGAGGCATAGGGGAGCTGGGTACAGGTTCATCCCTGGGCACTGGCAATGACTCACGGTTGACCGCTTCCGTCACTTCTTCATCCACGGGTTGTGGGAACAGTATCACTGGAAGAATCACTGCGCCATTCTGCGTAGGCCAGTCTGCTGGGAAGTCACCCATCACAGTGTGGATCCCCTCTTTTGCCTTCTCTGCTGGTGGAGGAGCCGGTACTTCAGCCGTAGCCCTCAATGCTGGTGGGCACCTTTTCAGATGGTCTCGGGAGACTGTGGCCAAAGTGCCCCCTTGGTCACGACTGATTTGGTAAGCCTTCCCATCTTCCCATCCTGTGGGCTGTATGACGTATGGGGTTTGTTCCCATTGATCATCCAGCTTGTGGGTTCTCCTCTTCCGCTTCAGCACTACATCTCCAGGCTGAAAAGGGCCAGCAGACGCCTTTTGATTGAAGCGCTGCTCCTGCTGTTCCCGACTCCGACTCAAGTTCTTCTCGACATATTCTTGAATCTGCCGGTATTGTACCCTCCACCGAGTTTCCCATTCAGCTGTCGATGGGAGTGCTTCTGGGGCCTCCAATCCCATGTCCAGATCCACCGGTAGCCGACCAGGCCGAGCCCTCATCAGGTATGCTGGGGTGCACTTCGTCGAACTGGAAGGGATATTGTTGTACATATCGACCAAGTTGGGTAGCTTCTCTGGCCACAGGTTCCGCTCTTCCAACGGTAACATCTTGAGGAGTCCCAGGACCAAGTGGTTCATCTTCTCACACATGCCGTTGGTCTGAGCATGGTAAGGGGTGGTCCGGATCTTCTTACAGCCGTACAACTGGCAGAACTCATGGAACACCTCCGCTTCAAAGGCCGGGCCTTGGTCAGTCAGCACTTTCTCTGGGTATCCATGTGGCCGGCAGAAATAAGCCTGGAACACTCTAGCGGCAGTACGACCAGTTAGGTCCTTGACTGGGACAACCACCATGAACCTCGAATAGTGGTCTACTATGGTCAACGCATAGGTGTACCCACTTCGGCTGGGGGTGAGCTTGACATGGTCCAGGGCGACCAGCTCCAGCGGCTGATGTGTAATGATCGGGTGTAGGGGCGCCTTCTGGCTGGCCTCGTCCTTCCTCCTCAGCGTGCAAGGACCGCACTCTCGGCACCAGGCCTCTACAGATTTCCGCATCCCACTCCAATAGAACCGCTCTCTCAGCAGCATCTCCAGCTTCTTCCATCCGAAGTGTCCAGCACCATCATGGTATGCCTGCAGAACAGTGGGCACATCGGCTTGGGGAATAACCAACTAACTGATTTTCTCAGAGGTCTTCGGGTAGATCAGCTCACGGTACAACTTCCCTTGATGTAGGTACAGCCGGGTCCGTTCCTTCCACAAGCGTTGGGCTTCAGCTGGGGCGGCAGGGTCCATCACAGCAGCGCCTTGCTCCACCAGGGTCTTGACTAGGCGGACAGCGGGCGCCTGGTTTTGAGCTTCCTGCCACTCCTGACTGGGCAGTGGGTCCAGGTTCACCCGTTGTTGGTGGACATGTACCTTCTCAGCTGGTGGCTGGTGAAATGCAGGCAACTCGATCTCTTCGAGGGCGTCATCCTCGCACCCTTCTTCTGACAAGTGGGGCATCCGAGAGAGTGCATCAGCATTAATGTTGACATTTGATTGTGAAGTTGTAGTTGGCTAGCCTGGCCACCCACCGCTGCTCCAACGCGCCCAACTTGGCTGTGTCCAGGTGGGTCAACGGATTGTTATCCGTGAAAGCGGTGAATTTTGCTGCGGCCAAATAGTGGCGGAACTGCTCGGTGATAGCCCATACCAGTGCCAGGAGCTCAAGCTTGAAGGAGCTGTAGTTCTCAGGGTTCCTTTCAGTCGGTCGGAGCTTTCGGCTAGCATAAGCAATCACTTTTTACTTCCCGTCCTGGACCTGGGATAGGACTGCCCCTAAACCCACATTGCTGGCATCTGTGTAGAGGATAAATGGGCAGCCGTAGTCAGGGTACACTAGGACCTCCTCTCCCGTCAAGGCTGCTTTCAGCTGGCGGAGGGATTCCTCATGCCTGTCTTCCCACACCAGTGGGGCTCCGATGGGTTTACCACCTTTGGTCTGTCCCACGAGGAGGTCTTGCATGGGAGCAGCCATCTTCGTGTACCCCTTGATGAAGCGTCGGTAGTACCCCACCAGACCCAGAAACTGCCTTACTTCTCTCACTGTGGTTGATCTCGGCCAGTCTTGGATGACAGTAACCTTCTCGGGGTCGGGGGCGACTCCTTCTGCACTCACTACATGCCCTAGGTACTGCACTCTGGGTTTTAGTAGGTGACACTTAGAGGGCTTCAACTTCATCCCGTATTTGGCAAGGGACGCGAACACCTCGGCCAGGTGCTCCAGATGGGCTTCATACGTCTGAGAGTACACAATCACATCATCCAGGTATAATAGGACAGTCTCGAAGTTTAGATGCCCCAGACAGCACTCCATCAGCCGTTGGAAGGTTCCAGGAGCATTGCACAGCCCGAACGGCATACTGTTGAATTCACAGAGCCCCATAGGGGTGGTAAAGGCAGTTTTCTCTCGGTCTTCGGGCGCCACGGCCACCTGCCAGTATCCACTGGTGAGGTCAAGGGTGGAGAAGTAGTTTGCGGTTCTCAGTGCGGACAAGGACTCCTCGATACGGGGCAGAGGGTAGGCACCTTTATGTGTGATCTGGTTAATCTTCCGGTAGTCCACACACATCCGCATGGTGCCGTCCTTCTTCTTAACCAGCACCAACGGGGCGGCCCAGGGACTACAGCTTTCCCTGATAACCCCTGCCTCCCTCATGTTCCTCAACATGTCCTTGGCGCACTGGTAATATGCAGGGGGAATGGGCCTGTACCTCTCTTTGATAGGGGGATGTCCACCGGTAGGGATGTGGTATTGGACCCCTTTAATCTGCCCAAAGTCTAGGGGATGTTTGCTAAAAACTTGCTCATACTCCCGTACCACCCTGTATACCCCTTCTTTGTGATGTGTAGGGGTGTCGTCAGTGCCTACGTGTAGTTGTTGGTGCCACTCGTCTAACTCCTCTTTGGGCGGGTGAGTGCTGGCAGCAGGTGGTGAAACTGGAGGAGCTGCTTTGTGGATGGTGTGGGGATCTAGGGTGAGCAACTTGGCAAGGGTAGCATACCGGGGAAGCCTGACTTCTTCCTCCCCACAGTTCAGCACTCTCACGGGCACTCTCCCCTTTTTTACATCTACCACCCCTCGGGCGGCCATTACTGTGGGCCAGTGTTCGGAGGGCATGAGCTCTATCATGGCAAGGTAGTCACGCCCCTGAGGCCCTACTGCTGCCCTACACCAAATCATCATCTCACTCCTAGGGGGCACAGTCAACGGGGCAGCATCCATCACTCTCACCCCACCAATCTCTCCTCCTGTCGAGTTCACATGCTGGCGGTACATCAATGCTTTGATCTCACGCTGCACAGCTCTCTGTCGGCTCCCCGCCGCCGTGGCGGCTAACTGCTGCAAGAGGGCCAACACATCACTCATACAGTGTTCCATCACATTAGTTGCCAGTACTATCTTCGGGTTATGATCACTGGGTTCATTCATGATCACAATCATACCCTGGTGTTGCAGTTCAGCTCTCCCCACTGTCATAGCCACTTGCTTATACCCCACTTGGGTCAGTGGGAGTCCATCAGCAGCAATCAGTGTTATGCTAGTATCTGGGGGAGCCAGCTCGTCTGTCCCCCAATACCGTTGGTACAATGTGTATGGGATGGTGGTTACCTGTGATCCAGTGTCCAAGAGAGCCATCACCGGTATGCCGTCCACAGCCACGGGGATGATGGGCCGGGCCCCGATATACCGATCCCGCCAGTCTGGAGGGCCACGGGGTTCTACTCCTGAGGATTGGCCCGTGGCCCCAGGGGTTGCTCGTTTAACGGGCACTGTCGGAAGTAGTGGCCAGGCTTGCTGCACTTGTAGCAGGTTGGAGGTCTGTTCCGCGAGTGATTAGCACTTCTCCGCTGCATCCAGGGAACATCCTCAGGGCTGTCGGCGAGCTGTATCTTGGCTGGAGGCTGGGATCTGGTCAGAGGTTGGAGCGCGGCAAGAATCTTGGTGAGGTCTCCGTCCATGCGGCGGACCTGGGCTGCCAGTTCTTCCATCGTGCTGCTTGGAGCAGTAGGTATTGGAGAAGCTGGTAGGGCAGGGGCCACCACGACGGGGGCCGTCTCAATTGGCCACGGGGGTGGCTCAAAGATTTCTGAAGCTGGGGGTTGCAGTGCTTTGATGGCCCGTTCCTTTAACACAGCAAAGTCCACATCAGGGTGTTCCAGGGCCCACAGCCGGAGTTGTTTGCGATCCTCAGAGGACCTCATCCCCTGCACAAATTGCTCTACTAACATCTTGTTGCTGTCCGCCTCATTGATGGTGTCCTCCCGCTTTAGGGTGCGGAGGGCGGTTTGCAGACGTAAAGCGTAGTCCCGAATACTGTCCACAGACCGTTGCCGGCATTGGTAAAACTGCATCCTCAGCTCAGCTTCGGTACGGGTCTCAAAGGCAGTCTGTAGCTTCTCAAAGATGGTGGCTACAGAGAACCGGTCCCCCTTGGCCCAAGTTTCTGCCTCCTGCTCAGCCGCGCCGGTTAGCTGGCCCAGCACTACCGCTGCACGTTGCTTATCAGTCAGGGGGTACAATTCCAGAAGTGGGTTAAGCTTTTTCCGGAAGACCTGTAAAGCATCAGGTCTCCCGTCATACTGCGGTAGCCAGGTAGCTCCGGGCACATAGGGCAAGGAGAACGGCATCACCTGAGCGAGAGCGGGGGCCGCGGCACCTCCTCCCAGCACGTCCGGGACCTGAGCAGGCCCATTCCCATCCACGGGTGCCACTGCGGCTGCGACCGCCGCTCCTCCAGCGGCTTCGTCGGGCGCAGACATCTTGTTTCCGTCCCCCTTAGCCTCTTTCCGGCCCCTCCTCTATCGGGGCGGGGTTTTGGTCTTCGCGCCTCTGCTACTCGAGAAGACGCTCGAGCGGGAACTCTTCGCACCAAAGATGGCGGCTTCTGAAATTTTCCGGCCGGACACCTCCGGCGGTCACAAGGCGCACCTCTACCCAACGGCAGAGCGGTAAGATCCTGTTCGTGACGCCAAGTTGTCGCGGGCGGAGGAGGGGACGCCGCGCTCTCCCACTGCTCGGGTCCGGCTGCCGCTGCTGCTGCGGCCTGCTGCTGCTCGGTGGCTCGAGCGATGGGCCGGATCCCGGGGACTCGAGCGGTGCTCCTCGCCCGTGAGTGAGAGGGGATTGGTTTTTGGTATAGTTTATTGTCCGTGACGCCACCCATGGTTGTGGTGATTGTGTGGACACCACCGCTGCTCTGTATGGGGATCCCGGGAGCGGTGACAGGGAGCAGCAAAGTTGTTAGTTCTCCCCTCCGTGGGTAGGGGGTGGTTGTCCCGGGGCCCAGTGATGAGGTGGGGGATGCTGGATGGCAGGGCCGGTGCAGGGCTTGGTGGGGTGCAGGGACGCAGGGGCAGCGCTGTGCCTCACGGCACTGTGGTACTCACTCAGCCTGAGACGGTGACACAGTTCTCGGTAAAACACACGGCTGGAAAGACGGTTCCCACGGACGGCTGCTGTTGCTTTTCCCCAGTAGTTGACGGTGACGGTCCTTTTTCCTGCACCTAAGATGATGTTGGTAGCGATGGGTTCCCACCGGTAACCCGCTCCCCGGCTTGGATATGGGCCGGAGGAGCCCCTTTCTGCCCGCAGGCGCTGGCCCTGAGAAACTGGTGCCTTGGCAGTGGTGGTGTCTCTCCACTACGGGTGGACTGTTGCCTTCAATCGGGACTTATGTGTTGGGAGACCCAGGAGGTCCCCTTCACTGACGGATTTGGCAAATTCACGGCGACTCCTAGCCTTGCCGGGATCCGAAAGGCCCCTGCCAATGGTGCTGGCTTCTCTTCGTATACCGCTTCGGTACCGCCGGGCCACCACCCGTCCACGGTCCTTTCGGCAACCTCCGAGTAGCCGCTCCTGCAAACAGTCACCGCCGTCTGCTGACCTTGCTGTCTCAGTCCGGGGCACACACCCGGACCGACTTCAGGCTTTCTCAGCTGTCACTTTCTCTGTCACTTTCTACTCTCTTACTTGCTCCTCTACCACTTCCTTCTCCTTCCCTAACTCATCTCTTCACTCCTTCACTTCCCTAGCTTAACTGCCTGGTTTTCCCGCCTCCAGGGCTGTGAACTCCTCGGTGGGTGGAGCCAACCGCCTGGCCCGCCCCCTGGTGTAGACATCAGCCCCTGGAGGAAGGCAACAAGGATTTTTGTGTAGCTTTGGTGTACCTATCTGGGGTGTAGGGTGTGGTGGTGTCTTGACCTGTGACCCCTGGCTTGCCCAGGGCGTCACACTTACTTTCAACTATACCGGCACCCATGATGCTGATGCAGTTGAAAGTGCGAGACTCCCCCAATTCATGGGTCCCTTAGTGGCCGCATGGTCTGCCACTATATCGGTATGCTACTGGCTCTATTTTTCACAATTTATCTAAGTACTGCCAACTTTTTTTTACTACAAGGTGCAATCTCTCCTACAATTTATAATACAGACCTGCCAAAGGCAGAGCCTGTGCACAGCCACAAGCAGCTGACTTTTGATCAGAGCACAGCACACAATGTAGATCACAACAAAGTGCTTGTATCACACATATTTACACGTATTACCCGTGAGACCTCATTTACACATCAGTATTTGTGCATCAGTATATCTATGCCAAAGCTAGGAGTGGAACTCACAGAGGAAAATTGTAAATTAAAGATTGACACCTGTTCTATGTTTTGGAGACACTCCTGGTTTTGGCATATGAATACTGATAAAATACTAATCAAAAATACTGACGTGTAAATGAGGTCTAAAAACAACATCCTTAGGCTAAGTTAACACAGGGCATCTTTTGCTGCACTTTTAGTGCTTTTTTTGAGGTCACAAAAATGCACCAAAATGCATGCATTTCCTTCTCCCAGCAAAGTCTATGAGATTTTGCTGTCCACACTGGACATCTTTTGTTGGCTGCATCTTGGCTGCGTTTTTGAAGATGCATCCAAGATGCAACATGTCAATTTTTTGCGTTTTTCCAGCTGTTTTGAGCCCTTTCAGTCAAAAGATTTGACTTAAAAAATACATTGGACAAAGCGCGGTAAAAACGCATCAAAAATGCATTGCGCTTTTTGATGCGTTTTTTTTGTCACGGTGCGTTTTTGGTGCGTGTTTTTGGGACAAAAACACTGCATATTTGTTGTAAAAAAAAAAAAAAAAAAGATGCCATGTGTGAACATACCAATTGGCCACGCTGTGTAGTTTTGACACGTATTTTCAGAAATCTGCATCAAATCTGCATGTCCATTGTGAAGCCAGCAAAGTCTGTAAGAATTCAGAAGTGCTGTGCCCACGTGCTTACTTTTCCCTTGCGTATTTGGTGCAGATTTGGTGCAGAAAAAAATAAATCTGCACCAAATATGCAAGGGAAAAATACTCAATGTGGGCACAACACTTCTGAATTCTCATAGGCTTTGCTGGCTTCACAATGGACATGCAGGTTTTGCTGCAGATTTCTGAAAATCTGCGTCAAAATACGCGTCAAAATATGCAGCGTGGGCACAGGGCCTTAATGTTCGGTCAGTCAAATCGAGAATAGGTAATTCTCTATCAAGGTTCTTTATAATGTATTTTTTCTACCTGTTTCTTCATTAATTTCCACTGACCATGGTGTCAGTACCCCACCTGAAGTGATAAATAGAAATGAAGAAGAAGGCAAAAAATTGAAATGTATCTATACATCTGCTTTATAAAAAGAGAAAGTTTAGTAGGGATCTTCCATAATGGTAGTCTTTACAAAGTGGCATCTTCTGGTCTAGGATGTTTATTTAGGTGTCTGTCTGAGAAAAAGTAATCAACTATTCATTATCATAAATGCTCTCGGCATAGGCACAGTTCAGTATAATGGAGCACTTTTATTTCCCTTAAAGGAGTGGTTCACCCATATTCATTATTGGTCACAATGATATTATGTTGAGAAAAAATGTTTCTCTGAAATACCTTGTGTTGGCAATTCTGCCTGTGAGTGACGCTTTTGCAGAGCACTCTTCCCCATCTCGCTTGACCCCCGGTCTCCGTGACCTCGGGGATACAGTGATGTCACGTCAACTTCCTGCTCACCTCACATCATCGCGGCCGGCCCCAGTCTCCCTGAGTGACTGGGCTGTGGGAGGCGTTTCACCACTCATCGCAGCTCATCATCTCCCTGCTCCCTCCTCCTTCACTGCAGAGCGCTGCAAGCAGGAGACCTGCTGGGCTGTGATGAGCGGTGAAATTCCGCCCAGAGCCCAGTGACTCACGGGGACAGGGGCCGGCCGCGGTGATGTCAGGTGAGCAGGAAGTTGACGTGAGATTACTGGGTCCCTGAGGTCACGGAGCCTGGGGGTCAGGTGATGGGGAAGAGCAAACCGCAATAGCACCGCTCATAGGCACTTTTGGCAACACAAGGTATTTAAGAGAAACTTTGTTTCTCAACATAATATCATTGTGGTCAATAATAAATACACTGTGTGCAGAATTATTAGGCAAGTTGTATTTTACAGGATTTTTTTATTATTGATCAATAACTATGTTCTCAATGAACCCAAAAGACTCATAAATATCAAAGCTTAATATTTTTTGAAAGTTGGAGTGGGTTTTTTTTAGATTTGGCTATCTTAGGAGGATATCTGTTTGTGCAGGTAACTATTACTGTGCAGAATTATTAGGCAACTTAATAAAAACCAAATATATTCCCATCTCACTTGTTTATTTTGACAAGGTAAACCAATATAACTGCACAAAATTTAGAAATAAACATTTCTGACATGCAAAAACAAAACCCCAAAAAATTTGTGACCAATATAGCCATCTTTCTTTATGATGACACTCAACAGCCTACAATCCATAGATTCTGTCAGTTGCTTGATCTGTTTACAATCAACATAGCGTGCAGCAGCCACCACAGCCTCCCAGACACTGTTTTCCCTCCCTGTAGATCGTACATTTTATGAGGGACCACAGGTTCTCTATGGGGTTCAGATCAGGTGAACAAGGGGGCCATGTCATTATTTTTTCATCTTTTAGACCTTAACTGGCCAGCCACACTGTGGAGTAGTTGGATGCATGTGATGGAGCATTGTCCTGCATGAAAATCATGTTTTTCTTGAAGAAGTTGTCTGGTCTGGGAGTTGAGCTTCACTCCATCTTCAACCCGAAAATGTCCCACAAGTTCATCTTTGATGATACCAGCTCATACCAGTACCCCACCTCCACCTTGCTGGCGTCTGAGTCGGGGTGGAGCTCACTGCCCTTTACTGATCCAGCCTCTGGACCATCAAAAGTCACTCTCATTTCATCAGTCCATAAAACCTTTGAAAAATTAGTCTTAAGATATTTCTTGTCCCAGTCTTGAGGTTTTATCTTATGTTTCTTGTTCAAAGGTGGTCGTTTTTCAGCCTTCCTTACCTTGGCCATGTCCCTGAGTATGGCACACCTTGTGCTTTTTGACACTCCAGTAACGTTGCAGCTCTGAAATATGGCCAAACTCTTGGAAAATGGCATCTTGGCAGCTTCACCCTGGATTCCCCTCAATTTATGGGCAGTTATTTTGCACCTTTTTTGCCCAACACGCTTCTTGCGACCCTGTTGGCTATTTGCCATGAAACGCTTGATTGTTTGGTGATCACGCTTCAAAAGTTTCGCAATTTCAAGACTGCTGCATCCCTCTGCAAGACATCTCACAATTTTGGACTTTTCAGAGCCCGTCAAATCTCTCTTCTGACCAATTTTGCCAAAAGAAAGGAAGTTGCCTAATAATTAAGCACACCTTATATAAGGTATTGATGTCATTACACCACACCCCTCCTCATTACAGAGATGCACATCACCTGATTTACTTAATTAGTAGTTGGCTCTCAAGCCTATACAGCTTGGTGTAGGACAACATGTATACAAATTATCATTTGATCAAAATACTCATTTGCCTAATAATTCTGCACACAGTGTATGGGTGAACACTTCTTTAATATAGAGTGGCAGTGCACAAGCTCAACTACCACTCCACACATTTGCCATTGGGTTGCGAAGCTCTGTATGGTTTTGGTGAGTTTCTTATGCTGCCTATTTTCGCTTATTTATAGAAGTCTCATGCCCCTTGAGATTCTTTAATATTCAGTGTACAGTGACCTGCCGTGTGTGTCAAATTCACAACACATCAATTTCTCTTCTGAGTACACCAAGGTTTCTGTGCAGACTTGCATTAGGTGAGGAAATTGCACAGGTAAAAAACACATGCATTTTTAGTGCACTTCTGTGGTGGAAACACATGAAAATGCATGTAACCCACACATAAATATATCAATACAGTTTTGTCAAAGCCAAATACCAGGAAGTATAAAAAAGAAAGCAGTTTTATTTAAAGCATGACACACGAACAAGAGACGAAAAATCAGAGACAAAAGTGCAATAAAAATGCATGATATGCACACAAAAACGCAATGACAAAGCACAAGCAACCTTATTTAATCAAGGGTACGTGCTCATGATCAGGGTTTTCAGCATTTTGAAAGCAGCATATTTTTGCAGCATCTAAAATGCTGCATTGTACAGTACAAGCACAGTGAATGGTATTTATAGAAATCTCCTGCACACTATGCTTATTTTTCCTGATGTGTAAACTGACCTGCAGTACAGGCTTCCTCTCCGCAGCATGTCAATTTCTCCTGCTTCATGTTCAATTTGCATCTGTTCACACTTGTCTGTTAGGAAGTGCCATCAGTTAAATTTCTCCTGTGGAGACGCTTGAGTCTCCTGCACAGGAGAAGACACCGGACGCAGAAAAAATATGTTGTGTCCAGGACACCTACTAATCTTGATTGTGTGCACATACCCTAATAGGTGCAGAAAAGGAGAAAAAATTCTGCAACATTAAAAGCTAATCATGGGAACGTAGCCTAATGGGGATAAATGGCGTTCTGCACAGCACACCAATTTAGTTAATCTACAGTAAAGTCAGGAGATATGATTTCCCTGCTCTTGACTCTGTAGACTTTAATTTGCTTTAAGCATGCGGTCTACAGAATGGCCGGGTGATGCACTGCCCCAGACTCTAACACAGGCACAGAACATCAGAGTACCAGTGCGGTGATGTCATCACATACTGTGCGTATAACAGCACAAAAACATTAATGCATTGGTCCAGTGTCCTAGATTAGGTGAGTATATGAAGATTTTTATTTTAATGACAACTATTGATGTGGCTGGGGGGGCATCTGATCTGAAAATATGGGGGACCTCGTACAGTGTGATGGTTACTGTGGATGCGACCTACATTGTAGTGACTATTATTGGTGATCCTCATAAAGTGTAGGGACCAGTAAACAGTGTGGGAGCTAATGTGGGGGCCATTATACTGTACAGTTTGAGGCCTACTGTGGGGGCCATCGTACCTTATAGAGACTATGTTTGGGGACCCTTATACAATTGGAGGCCCTTATAAAGTATGACAAATACTGTATGGTTCATTATACAGTGTGGGGACTAATGTGGAGGCTGTTATACAGTGTGGGAGCTAATATTTGGGCAATTTTACAGTTTTGAAGCCACTATGGGGGCCATCATACAGTTTGGGGGCCCTCAAAAAGTGTGAGTACTACTGTGAGGGATGTTATACAGTGTGATTGACACAGTGTGGGGATGCTCTTAAAGCCAATATATAGTGTGGGCTACAGAGAGGATCATTAAACAGCATGGGGGCTGTTATTCACTGTGGGGGCCATTATGTAGGAGCTGCACTGCGAGGCTGGGTGAGCACTATTGTGGGTGTCGTGCAGCCAGGCTCTGGGTATGAGCAGCATGATTTGTGTAACAGATTCCTTTAAATTGAGGAAATGTCCCAGAAAAAAAACATCCACAACAAAGGAAAGATAATCTTACAATAACTGTAACCTTCTCTCTAAAAGAGCTCTGTGAAAACTGAGATCTCTAACCTATATTTGTAAGGAAAAAGAAATGTAGATGTGAGCCACATCATGAGTTATTCCCTTGGCAGATGCAAACAATACTTCTCTCTGAAAATAACTTCATCCAGGAAAAAAACATGCTCAGTGTTCCAGTGTATCATAGCAGCCAGCCAAAAGTTTCCCCTACAGCCAAGAGAAGCGGAGATGGCTCCTGTCCAACACTGGGTGTTTTCTGTGCCTGCATGAAGTCATTATTAAACTATGGCATGTAAAAAAAAAATGTAAACCTGCACAACTAGGAGTGCCGTGACATGGAGTATGCTCTGAAACACACCCCTGGATCTGAAAAGTTTGGATAATTCCCATTTTACCTCCCACTGGGTGGAGCAGAGGCTTAAAAGGGAAGCTGGAATGTAGTTGCTGGCAGTGTTTTGCTGCAGACTAGTGTCATACTATCCTATCAAAGCAAACACTAATCAAAGGCGAAGAAGCCAAAGAGGAGAACATCTGCTACTTTTACAATAAATTCATTAGAATATATCATACGAAAGCTCAAGAGGAAAAGTAAAGCAGCTGCACGGTTTGATTTGTGAACATCTGTGAACATGGAGGAAGATGCAATTCAGATAGAGAAGAGCAATGAAGAGTTTCAGAAGAGTGCTGATCATGAGAGCCAGGAGCTGGTGGTGCCCAGCCACAGCCCTGCCGAGTCCCCCAGCTCCAGCCCTACACCCCAGCAACTGGTGGCAGACTCCATCAAAGACAGTAATCAGGTCAACGCCATCACAGTTCTCACCCTGCTGGATAAACTAGTAAATATGCTGGATTCAGTGCAAGAAAACCAGCACAAAATGGAAAAGAGGCAGATTGACATAGAAAACTCAGTAAAAGGTATCCAAAATGACATCACCAAACTTTCAAAAAGTCATACGTCTACAAGCAACACTGTCAGTAAACTTCTGGAGAAATCTCGCAAAGTCAGCGCCAACATGAGAGATGTCAAGGATCGTATGGATAAGCAGACTGTGCAGGTGAAGAAGCTGGAAAGCAACCACAATGTGCTCTTGAGAAGAAATAATTTCAAAGTCTTAATCTTCCAGGTATGTTACACATTGTATAAATACCACTTTATCTGTTACGATAGATAATGAAAATATTTTTGCAGAGACTCTTCTTTGCATTACAAGTACAGACTGGTACCCTGGGCAGCTGCGCCCTTCTCACTATGGAGCTAGTGTAGACTGAGCCCTCGTGGGCAGGGTCCTCTCTCCTCCTGTACCAGTCTGTGCCTTCTATTCTTCATGATTAATGTACTTGTTCTTATGTAGATCCTTTTCACTTGTAAAGCGCCATGGAATAAATGACGCTATAATAATAAATAATAATAATAATAGTGGTACTCACAGTAGAGTATCACAAGATACAATCAGGACTATATACATATAATTGTATATTGTAAATATATTGTTTTACTTTGGACATATTTGAGTAAAATCTTTATCATATCATATCATATAGAAATCTCACATATATTGTAATCTGGTATCAAATAATTTGAAAACCAAATTTTCACTTTAAGAAATGACTAAACCAAAGTAAGCACCATATACGGCTGAAACGAATGGGTGGGGTTGAGTATTTTTTTGGACTAATTCACATGAAAGCAGAAGAATTGAATATTATACAGTAAGGCTAGAGCTAAATGGCGACTGCAGTTCTTAAACTTTTCTAAGACTTGTTTGTGTGGATACTTTTAGGACTGCAATTTGTCTGAAAAAAGCAAACAAATCGCAGACAACTCGCATGCGTGTCGCACTTTACATGACACCATTGCAATGTGCCACTTGTATGACCAGAAAACCAATCGGTTTGGGTTTTTTGCAATGGTGGTAATGTAGACTTGTTGACAATCATGAGATGGGTTGTCACAATTGAACAACGCCATCTTTATATTGTCTTGTAGTAATATACAGTAGATATCACTTGTGGGCCCACATTTATCAAGCATCTCATATCAGGTTGTAGTGTAAACAGGACCTCTGAAATGTTGCTAGTGAAGATATGAAACATTTTTTCTGTAACATTTGCAATTTTTGTTGCCTGTCACTGCCTCTGTAAATGGAAAGGAAAATGGGCGTGGTGTCCAAAGAGTATTTGATTAAGGCCTCATTTACAAAAATGAAGACTAGCAATTGTATAAATAGAACCCTCTCAGAGCAGATGGAGATTTATTTTTTTGACTGTGAAAATGTAACAATTTTTCTATGAAACTCTTCACTTTATTTGGCACCAATCACTCCAACTGCTTCCTAGTACTTGTGGGCCATGGGTTTGGTTCCATCGCTGTCACCTGCTGTAAACAGACCATATCCATCACATACGTTTATAATGACAGAAGCAGAGGACGATTCTTTGTGTATTTGCTTTCATTTACTTATATCAGTAGCAATCATTTCTGTATCATCTTCAAAACGTTATGGAGATGTCATAAGATTGGGACAGAAATATTGGTGATTGTTGTCATACCTACAGCTCAGAAAATGGGAACATTCGCTAAACATACGATTTCTGCAATGACTTTAATGCAGAAAATGTATCAATGCAAACCATTGTATGAATATTAATTAATTAAAGTGTGTGCAGTGTTCACTTTGATTGTTCCCAGGCTTATTTTTTATTATGACATTTACCTAAATGTTAGTGTAATTCTGTAGAATGAAATACCTTGGCTAATAATGCGCTGGAGTCGCTGATTCACAGATTTTTGCATTAAATGCAAAAAGAAAAATATAACACCACTGATATTCCTGTTGACTTGTTACATGCACAAATGTGGCCAGAAAGCCACATGCTGCTTCCAAAAATACAAATCAGGGAAAACATTTAAATATGTCATGTGTTAGATATCATAAATTCCCTACACATATGACCATAGTATAATGAATTCACATTTTGTGGAATTTTAGTGGAGACATCAACATTAAAATTTCCAAAGAAAAATACTTTACGGCATTTAATGAGCCCAATTCACAAACAATAAACTCTGCCCTTATATATCTGCTTATTTCTGACATGACTGAACCTCCATACTGCTGGGGTGGATGAGATGTGGCACCATTTGTGGTAGGGCAGTGCTCCCAGTCCTGCAGCTGTCAGGGCATGCTGGGAGTTGTAGCTTAGCCACCACTAGGTTGGGGAACACTACAGTAGGGAGTGGCTGGTGGTCTACACGGATACATTGTACCAGCACCACTGCCGGCTGATCACTTACAGAGCAGTGTGAATGCGAGACCAGATGTGGCTAATGGTGGACAGCATGTTGTATATAAACTACAGAAATAAGTGACTCTTTCCTCCCTACCGTCAATGTTACTTTCTTGGAGTACCCCTCTACATTTACTATTCATACATGTAATAATAAATAATAATAATACATGTATATCGAATAACCATTTCTGTAATTAATGAGCATAATTGCAGGATGTGTCATAATAGAAAAAAAATCACTTTTAACGTTCGCCTGAGATTTTCCTTTTCAGTTACTAGAAATATCATGTGCTCAAGCTAATCGTGAATAATTCAGACCAAAAATGGAAAAGTTGAATCTTCACCCCTTCAACTCGGAGCATTTTAGCATGTGTCCAATTCTGTGGAGCATTTCTTAATTTAACCCTGTGCGGTGTCAGTGTTCTTGCTCAGACTGGGCACAGCTTTAACCATAAATGATAAACTGCATGAATGCGAAGAAGTAGGGTAAAATACAGGATTTTAGGACCCCACACTATGGCCATCATGATGTTATGTCTTCAAAAAATGTTCCAATGTTTTAATATAGTTAATATGTAAGAGGCATAAGGAGGGCACAGCATTCAATGCTGGGGGCCTGGGGAGTAATTACGGATGGTAGCCTGCTCTACACCTTCAGAAAAGGATCTAGACGAATAATTCAGCACCTTGCATCATTTGCAGAACTTACACCACTCCTCAGCAGCAGTCTGTACTAGTCCTCAGGATCAGTTTAGTGTTGGCACATCTTGGTCTTACATGTTGCATTCAGCTCTTTGCTTCTTAAGACCGCTATACATTATGATGTCACATATATGCCAGCTTCACAATCTGACCTTCACAGTCCAAGTACAGACTGAGCTGTCTAGACCTGGCCCTAACTGGACCGCCTAAGGCTATGTTCACACAACAGTGTAAAAAATCGATCCGCTTTTCATTCCAAAAAGTGGTACAGTTTTTCTCACTTGTCATCTGTTTGCAGTCTGAATGCAATCGGATTTTTTACAGTAGCGGTAATTAATCATTTACAGTTTCCTATGTTACAGAATTGCAATGTATCCATAAAAATCAGATGCTATACTGTGACATCCAATTTCTTTCTTGCACCTATAGACTTGAATAGGGGAGTCTCATCCAATTTCAGATTCATATTGCAGCATACAGAGTCGGTCCTCTGCACTGCCTCTTTGAATAACAGGGGCTGGTATGCTGTGTGATAAACATTGGATAGTACTTGTCCAACTTATAGAGTTGTGTGCATAAGCCCTAATAGGGTTGTATGGAAACATGCGGCCTTTCCAGACATTGCAGTCTGTGCTCGGACTGTGACTGTTGGAAGTGTGAAAATGGCCTAACATACATTTTCAGTTAACTAGAATAGTGTTGTCTGAAAACTATATCTCTCAGCATGGCTTGTTAACACCTTAGGGTGAGTTCTGACGTGATTCAGTTGTCTGCCAGGTCATGCTAGAAGTTGTAGTTTCATAACAGATGGAGTGACGCACGTTGATGTCCTACTACCCTGTTTCCGCAAAAATAAGATCTACCCCGTGAACAAGGTTTTTTTGGCTTTTTGGAGTATGCTTAAAATATAAGCCCTACTCCAAAAATAAGTCCTAATTGTGGTTCCATAAGGTAGTGTCTAAGTAGCTAAAAAAAAGTTAAAGAATACAGCAGGAGTCTTCATCAAAGAAAGCATTAGGTGACACCATACTTTAGTTATGGACAGTTACTTGTTAGACGGGCAGCAGTCATTAATGAGAGGACTATTGTGATTGCAGCAGTGCTTGGTGCATATATAAGCAGTTACAAACATTTGTGTGGACACATTTTCCATATGGCAAAGGTTAGGAAAAAAACTGGCCTTGTGTCACATTTCTGTATGTGGTGTAAAATCCCAGCTCCAAATATTTTACATTCCTCTTGAGCAAGCAGCCCAGCCCAGGATAAGACTAAGCTGCATTGTGGCACTGACAGATAGCGGCAACTTGTCTCCCACTGCCTTTCATGGAAGTTATGTATTTCCCAGAGGAAAGATACTTCTGCTTTGAATCATTTTTACATCTTTCCAGTTCTTTTCACATTAAACTACAATAATTATACAAGAATATAGTGTATTCTTCCACCAGGGTATTACATACCAGCCGAGGCAGACGTGCCAAGGTGCCACCTGTGCAGTCTCACAGGGGCCCATGAGGTAAGGGCCCATATCCACCTGAAAATCATCTTCGGTCACAGACACATAAATGGTGCGTTATGGACTACACAGCGCCCATGCACCATTATTATACATGGGCCCTCTTCTGTCTTTCTGCCCCGCATATATGTGTGTTTGCACTTGTGCTAGTCCAGACAGGATATATCTATTGTGACCCTCCATTAAGGATTATTTACATAACTGAACTTGTGGTCTATGTTCCCATCCTAAAACTGTTCACCCCACACACTGAAATTGTGTCCTGTTTATGCCAAAAAAGTCTGCACCCTACATACAGTGAAGAAAGCAAGTCCTCATTCCCATCATTATAATCACCAGCTATCTAATTTATGGGCTGGTAAACTGATTCCATCTTGTATTATTTAGATCAGTTGCTATAAGTAACACCGCCACTTCTTTGCCCTGGCTTTCATATGTGCAGCTCATCGTGTGTATACACCCATGTGCAGTATTCACGATAAGTGATGAATATGAAATATGGTCACACTGTTATTCTTTTTACATCTTTCCAGTAGAAGAACTCATGAAATAACTTGAGACTATGGGAAGCATATATTGGTATTCAGGTGAAGAAGTGCTGAATTAGCCATTTGACAGTTTCTCCTATGCACAATATGTAAGGTCTCTTCTTAATTTGTAAATCTTTAAAACCACATTCTTATTTTGTAGAGACACTTGGCGATCCCTGCATAGTTGTGTTAGATCTCCAACATGCAGAGGTCACTACTTACACTTTTACTCTCTCTTATTTACTACTACCTCGTTGTCTGACTCTATGCATGGTTCATATACAGTTATATGAACTGGGCTAGGTATGTACATATGGTAGATATGCATTTTTGACATTATGATATTCTTCTATCACTTCTCCCGCCTACCTCCTATGGGCGCCACCCAAATCCATTATTCACCTCACAAAGTTTAATAGTGATTTCACACATCATATTTCAGCTCTGTATTTCCAATATTTTGTAGACCAGTTTCACATATTTGTATTTCACGGTCCATGTGTGGACCAGGCTTCCACTAGATGTAGCATCTAATAAATAATGCACACAATAGATGAGCATTCTGGTAGGGAATAGTGATGAGTTAGCGTGCTTGGCACTGCAAGACACTCGATCAAGTATCGGGATGCTTGAGCATGCTCGATACTCAGCCAATTATCATGGGTGCTCATAATGGGAACAAATAAAGGCGTTGTATAAACTGCAAATGGAACTTCTTATGACTTGCTTTCAAAAATGCATTTTTTTTCTTGATATTCTTACATAAATCCAGATTTGTGGAGTAAGCAACTAATAGTTGTCCCTGTGGACACATTCTCCCACTTCAACTGTGGATTTCTGCAGCTCCTCCAGAGTGACCATATACTTTACCTCTTGGCTGCTTCACTAATACTACTTTCTTTGCTTGGGATGTCAGTTTAGGTAAATGGCCATGGCCTTTTATGTTTGCAGTAGTGTCATACTCTTTCCATTTTTGGATGATGGGTTGAACAGTGCTTCATAATATATCCAGGACTTGGGTTATTTCTTTTCTAACCTAAACCATCTTTACTCTTCTCCACAACTTTATCTCTGACCTGTCTGGTGTGTTCATTGGTTTTATGATGCTGTTTGATACCTAATGTTTACCAACAAACCACTGGAGTCTTCACAGAAAAGCTGTAGTTATACTAAGAATAAATTACACACAGATTTAATTTACTAATTACCGGTAGGTGATTTTTCTTCAGGATTGGCTGCACCTCAATGGGGAGGATGCAGCTGTGCTGGGGTAAAAATAGCTAGAACTTTGGAGGAGTGTTTAAACTAGAGACTGAGGAGGGCATTTACTGTATAGGAGAGGAAGATAGTGCAGATAGTGACCTGGGCATGGTGCTGACATGGGGTAGGGGTTAGAACAGTCAACACACTAAAGAAGGATAGAGATACAGAGAAATACATAGAGTGCATGTACACTAATGCCAGAAGCCTCACCAGCAAGATGAAGGAATTAGAATTAACATTGTTGGAAAACAATGATGATATGGTTGGAATAACAGAGACATGGCTGGATGAGAGCTATGACTGGGCTGTTTATTTTACAGGGCTACAGTCTGTTCGGGAATTACCATACAAATAAGCGAGGGCGAGTTGTGTGATTATATATAAAATCATCCTACCTAATAATACAGTATATGTAAGGCTAATGAAAATGTAGAGTTCCTCTGGGTGGAGATTATGGAATGGAGAAAGATAAACAAAATACTATAATGGAAGCGGCAGAAAATAGATTAAACTAAATAGATGCAGCAGTGAATCAGGAAGAAGCCATTAAATTAGCCACCCAGATATAAATTGGGGAGCAGAAACCAGCAGGCTCAGGACCCAGAAAGAAGTGGGGCACTGCTAGATCTAATATTAACCAATAGGTCGGACTGCATATCAAATATACGGGTTGGGGTCACTTGTGTCATGGTGATAACAAAATAATAAGTTTTCATGTATCCTTTAATAAGATGTACAGTAGAGGGGCTACAATGACACTATACTTCAGAAAGGCAAATTTCCAATGTCTTAGAGATGAATTTAGTGCCATAAACTAAGACAATGTCCTGAGAAATAAAAATGCACAAAGCAAATGGGACACTTTTATAAGCATCCTGCATGGGACCTCAGCACAATATATACACTATGGGAATAACAAGCTAGAAATAGGAGGAAACCACTATGGCTAAATAGAGCTGTAAGAAGCACAATAAATGTAAAAAAGACACGTTTAGAGAATTAAAACAAGAGGTTAGTGAAGAGGCATTAAATTATTTAAAGAAAATTAAATAAATTCTATAAAAAGCAAACCAAAATAGCAAAGATTGAGAAAGAGAAACTCATTACCAGAGAAAGTAAAAATAATCCAAAGATATTCTTCAACTACATAAACAGTAAGAAACTCAAAAATGATATTGTTGGCACCCTCAAAAATAATCTGTGTGAAATGGTGGAGGAGGATGAGGGGAAAGGCCTAAATGCCTTTATCTCTACAGTATTTAAACAAGCAAATCCCATGACAGATGACATGATCACTGATATAAATTCCCCATGAAATGTCACCTGCTTAAGGGGTGCTTCACACATAGCGAGATCGCTACCGAAATCGCTGCTACGTCACGGTTTTGGTTACGCAACAGTGACCTCATTAGCGATCTCGCTGTGTGTGACACTGAGCAGCGATCTGGCCCCTGCTGTGAGATCACTGCTCGTTACACACAGCCCTGGTTCATTTTCTTCAAAGGCGCTCTCCCGCTGTGACGCACACATCGTTGTGTGTGACAGCGAGAGAGCGACGAAATAAAGCGAGCAGGGAGCAGGAGCCGGCGTCTGGCAGCTGCGGTAAGCTGTAACCAAGGTAAACATCGGGTAACCAAGGGAAGCCCTTTCCCTGGTTACCTGATATTTACCTTCGTTACCAGCGTCCGCCCTTGCTGCCAGTGCCGGCTCCTGCTCTGTGCACATGTAGCTGCAGTACACATCGGATAATTAACCCGATGTGTACTGTAGCTAGGAGAGCAAGGAGCCAGCGCTAAGCAGTGTGCGCGGCTCCCTACTCTCTGCACATGTAGCTGCAGTACACATCGGGTTAATTAACCCGATGTGTACTGTAGCTAGGAGAGCAAGGAGCCAGCGCTAAGCAGTGTGCGCGGCTCCCTGCTCTCTGCACATGTAGCGACGTTATGATCGCTGCTGCATCGCTGTGTTTAGCAGCTAAGCAGCGATCATAACAGCGACTTACTAGGTCACTGTTACGTCACAGAAAATGGTGACGTAACAGCGACGTTGTTATCGCTGTCGCTATATGTGAACCCAGCCTAACCCAGTAAGAAATACAGCACACCTCAAAATCAATAAAGTAGACAAACTGGGTTAAGAACTGTCTCAGTAATAAGGAAACAAAGGGGGGGTATTAATGGAACACAATCAGATTGGGTCACAGTTAATAGTGGGTTACTACAAGGGTCAGAATTGGGCCCTCTTCCTTTTAACATATTTACTAATAACCTTAGAAATGGCAATTGAAGTTTATTGTGAGTAAATGTAAGGTTATGCACTTAGGCAGAGGAAATAACATAATTATGTACTTAATTGTTAAAAACTGAGTAAAACTGTCACTGAAAAAGACTTGGGTGTATGGGTGGATGGCAAACTCAACTTTACTGACCAGTGTTAAGCAGCTGCTGCCAAGGATAATAAGATAATGTGATGCATTAAAAGAGGCATAGATGCTCTTGAGAAGAACATAGTTTTACCCCTATACAAGTCACTAGTGCAACCACACTTAGAATACTTTGTACAATTTTGGTCTCCAGTGTATAAGAAGGACATAGCTGAACTAGAACAGGTTATGAAAGGAAAGGAGGGAATGCAGTATCAAGACAGATTATTAAACTTGGGGTTATTCAGTTTGCAAAAAGGAAAGCTTAGGGGGTGATCTTATTTCAATGTACAAATATATGGGGGGATAGTATAGATACTTTTCTAATTATCTTGTTACACATAGGCCTGTGACAGGGAAAAGGGTGTATCCTCTACATCTAGAGGAAAGAATGAACTCTCTGTCACATAATGTTGTAATGGCTAATTCACTATGCTATATTTGAAGAGAAACCTTAATGCCCTTGAAAAAATGTTATTTTACCGGTTATGGGCATTCGATTCTGTGATGGGGTGTTGATCCAGGGAACTAGTCTGGTTACCGTATGTGGAGTTGGGAAGGCATTTTACCCTTAAAAGGAATCTGTCAGCAGGTTTTTGATAGTGCTTAACAAGCTGCCCCCACCCACACCAGGCTCTCAGTGTACAGTTCTATGGACAGAAGCTGCTAATCACAGAAGGGGGCAGAGTTGGACTTCAGCTCATGTGCTCCTCAGTCTAAGGCCGGTGTTACACTTGCGAGTGCCTCGCGTGTATCTCGCGCTAGTCTCGCGGTGCATCACCCGGCACAGACTCATGCTACTCACAGGAGCGAGTCTGTTGCATGCATCTCTATGCAGTTGAGACGCTCCTGTAAGGAGAGTGTGAGTCTGTGCCAGGTGATGCAATGTGAGACTTGCGTGAGATACATGGGAAGCACTCGCAAGTGTGACACCGGCTTAACTAATGATAAAGCCATGAAGTTTAAACTAACATTGCAGATAAACAAAAACGCAGTTTGAGATAAGAGATGCAGGACTGTTATCTGAATGTTAACTCTTGAAGAAAACCTCCTGACAGATTCCCTTTAATATAGAGCTTAATGTATACCTTATGGGGTTTTTGTCTTCCTCTGGATCAACATGTTAGGCTATGGGCTGAACTCGATGGACTTAAGTTTACCTTCAGGTTTAAAACTATAGAACTATGAAATCAAGCTTTATCCAACATCATCAAAATAGTTTAAGGCATCAACAATACTATCTAACATTTTTATCTTCTCTCGCAATGTAAAGGAATTAATTATTTAGTTGCGAATAGCAAAACTCTGTCTTCTGGCAGGTGGGTGAATAGGAATGTACTATGAAGCTCGCCCTCCAGATATACAGAAATTCCCACATTAGAAACAACTTATATAAATGTAACATTTTAGCCTTGTACTTATTCTCATGTTAGAAAAGTTAGACAACTTTTAACCGCTTAATGACCGAGTCCTTTTAATGACAAGCTACAGTTTTTGTTTTTGTCTCTGTATTTAAGTAGCTACAACTATTTTATATTTTTAGATTTTCATTGATGTTACCATGTTTTATGCAGTAAAATTTGTATTTATTTAGGAACTAATTGGAGGTATACATAAATGTTCGTGAAATATATATATATATATATATATACATACAGTATTTGACAACAGTTCATACGTACCCCCCAACAGCTCCTAATTGTACATAAATACATACACATAAGTTTAATATAAATATACATATGTGTGGGTATTTATATATATATATATATATATATATATATATATACATATATATATAATACAGACCAAAGGTTTGGACACACCTTCTCATTCAAAGAGTTTTCTTTATTTTCATGACTCTGAAAATTGTAGGTTCACATTGAAAGGAAAGCATCAAAACTATGAATTAGCACATGTGGGATGAAATACTTAACAAAAATGTGTAGAAACGACTGAAAATATGTCTTATATTCTAGGTTCTCCAAAGTAGCCACCTTTTGCTTTGATTGCTGCTTTGCACACTCTTGGCATTCTCTTGATGAACTTCAAGAGGTAGTCACTGGAAATGGTTTTCACTTCACAGGTGTGCCCTGTCAGGTTTAATAAGTGGGATTTCTTGCCTTATAAGGCTACATGCGCACGCTGCTTTTTTTCCTGCTTTTTTGCTGCTTTTTTGGCTGCAGTTTTGTCAGCAGAACTTTCTGACATCTGACTTCCCAGCAAAGTCTATGAGAAGTCAGATTTGTCATGCGCACATTGCAGTTTGTCAGCGTTTTTTTTGTCAAAAGTTTGTGACAAAAAAAATGCACCATGTTCATTCTTCCTGCGTTTTTGTCAACATTTGTCACCCATTGAAATCAATGAGGGTATCAAAAACGCAGGAAAAATGCATGCTAATCAAAAGTGGTGCATTTTACCTGCCTTTTACCTGCATTTTTGTTTGCAAAAACGCAGGTGATTTGTCAGGAAGTGAGGTCAGGCAAGTGGTCCCGTCCCGTCCTCCATGTGTTCCCCGAAGTACCGCTGTCCCCAGGGGAGATGATGTGGAGGACGGGACTATCAGCAGCGGCAGTGAGAGGGGGATGGACATTGGCAGCTGAAAACATTGATTTTTATCTCTCTCTGCTGCCGCCGCTGATAGTCCCGTCCTCCACGTGTTCCCCGAAGTACCACTGTCCCCAGCGTGCATGCACAGGGGAGATGATGTGGAGGACGGGACTATCAGCAGCGGTGGCAGCGAGAGGGAAATATCAATGTTTTCAGCTGCCAACGTCCATCCCCCTCTCGCTGCCGCCGCCGATAGTCCCGTCCTCCACGTGTTCCCTGAAGTACCGCTGTCCCCAGCATGCACGCACAGGGGAGATGATGGACCCCTCTCACTGCCACCGCCGCCGCCGCTGAAAGTCCCCGGCTCCACGCTCCTGCCGGCTCCACGCTCCTGCCGGCTCCACGCTCCTGCCGGCTCCACGCTCCTGCCGGCTCCACGCAGTAGCGCGATCAGCTGAGCTGTCACTGAGGTTACTCGCGGCCACCGCTGGATTCAGCGGTGGCCGCGGGTAACCTCAGTGACAGCTCAGCTGATCGCGCGGCTGTCTTCATTAGCTGCATGGAGGTGACCGGAGCGGCTGTGTCTGCTGCTTCTCCGGTCACCTCCATGCAGCAGCGCTGGATGAGACGCTGGAGCATGCTGGATTACGCCGGACATGGAGGGCTTTGTCGGGGTTAATAAATTGGTAATGAGGGAATGTGTTTGTGTTTATTATTTCTAATAAAGGATTTTTCGGGTGTGTGTTTATTTTACTGTAATTTACAGATTAATCATGGAGGGTGTCTCATAGACGCCTGACATGATTAATCTAGGACTTATTGGCAGCTATGGGCTGCCATTAACTCCTTATTACCCCGATTTGCCAACGCACCAGGGCAAATCGGGAAGAGCCGGGTACAGCCCCAGAACTGTCGCATCTAATGTATGCGGCAATTCTGGGCGGCTGTTGGCTGATATTGTTAGGGTGGGGGGCTCCCCATAACGTGGAGCTCCCCATCCTGAGAATACCAGCCTTCAGCTGTATGGCTTTACCTGGCATTAAAATTGGGGGGGACCGCACGCCAGTTTTTTTTAATTATTTATTTATTTCTAATTTTTTTTTTTCAATTCAACAAGCTTTATGGGCTTGTTTGAACTGAAAAATACATGAAACAATTGTTGACAAAACTGCAGCCAAAAACGCACCAAAAAAGCAGCAAAAATGCACCAAAAAAGCACCTACATTTTTTGTGACATTTCCAGGCTCTCTCTGACAAGGTGCAGTTTTGGCTGCAGTTTGTGAACACGAAAAAGAAGCAGCGTGCGCATGTAGCCTAAATGGGGTTGGGACCATCAGTTGTGTTGTGCAGAAGTCTGGTGGATACACAGCTGATAGTCCTACTGAATAGACTGTTAGAATTTGTATAATAATGATGTAGAGATGGCATCAAGAGCATGCAAACAAAAAAACATGGGATGATACCTTTTTGCCAAGTAATGTCCAACTAGAAGATGTCAGCTTCAGTATCCAATAACACTTGCTTTATTATGGACCTAAAAATGTTGCTGTTACTGCTATTGTGATGCCATTATGAAGCAAATGGACCCATACTGGATTCTGTAGCCACCTGCCTCTACTTGGATTACGTCTTTTCTCAGTTTTGAATATTATTTTTCCTTTACAAACATTCCAACAAGTGAAGTTTAGCCTTGAATGTGGATAGAGCCACCCTACATGTGATGGGGTTAACAATTAGCGTTTATTCTATTTTCTTCCTTTCTTTGTCCTACATTGAGCTTTTAGTTATAGCCAGATGTAAATGATATAATTAAAAGCATACATGGTACGCCTGCCTGATGACATGTATGTAATAAGAAGACAGAATGAGACTTTCCATAATTACGTTGTCAAAACAACTGTTGTTTTCTCATTGATTTAGTGGAATACAATTTTCCATCATGTAGTGTGCTTTGCTTTAGTGCTGTTAACGCTGATACACACTGACACTGATGTAAATTCCCACACAGCAAAATGTAGCTATGTAATTATATATGTCATCTACCAACCTGTCCTGCAGCACTATGATCTACTATGTGTAAGATAGCGCAGCTACTCTCTGTTAATTTCAGTTGGGCATAAAATATATTAACCCATTTATTCTACAACCAGAAAGTGATATATAATGATCATGTATTTATCTGACATAATGCATCTAATGCATTTTATTGACTAGTAGATACACATTATGATGAGAGACACTTCTAGTTTCCTCTCTGTCGGAATGGCCGTCCGCCATTGTTTTGTAGCGGTGTTTATTTGTGGTGAGCTTGGATCAGGTGGGGCAGCTATATACTGTGAAGCTCATACAGCGAACTATAATGTGCACAAGCTGTTTTAGATATTGCGAGGATATACACAGTTGCCACAATGTCTGAGTATGTGTAGTCCTGCCCCTCCCGGTATCCCCTAACCCCTCCCAGGAACAGGCACATTCGACATAAACCCCATTTTTCGGGTATATGACTTTGAGTATTTAGTTACAGAAATTTCTGCCCCATTTCTGCGTCTCTTGGCAGGAAAAAAGCAGCAAAGCATGCGTTTTTACATTTTTCAATTTGAAGTCGATGGGTAAAAAAAAGAAAAAACACTGGAAAAACGCACCAAGAATTGACATGCTGCAGATTGTTTTTTGCACCAAATCTGCAAGGAGAAAATACTCAAGTGTGCACTACACCTCAGGATTCTCATTGACTTTACTGGAATCAGGATTTGTTTGCAGTTTTATAAAAAAAATCTGCACTCAGAAACACATAAAAAATAACGATAAAACCACAACGGGCGCACACAATATTAGAGTCCAGAAAATCTGACAGTAGTAGCCATGGAGAAACTGATAAGTAGAGCGCCTGTATACTGCTGTGAGTGTCACTATTTATTACATGGAAAAATATGAGCCCTAATAGCTTGTTCTAGCTCACACACAACAAATATTCCATCATTCATAATACACAAGTACAGCGAGGGATGGAAACTATGCGGCTTGGCATTATCTTCTATATGGCTATTATACTAGACCATTCATTGTGAAGAAAAGACAACGCAGTCAGAGTTGGTGTTCTTGCATGCAAACAAGAATAAACCTAAAACCTTAGAAATAGCAAAAAGCAGAGGCACTAATGTCGCGGGCGGGGAGAGGATGCTGCGCTCACCACGCTCGGGTCCGGCGCTGCTGCTGCTCGGTGGCTCGAGCGGTGGGCCGGATCCGGGGACTCGAGCGGCGCTCCTCGCCCGTGAGTGAAAAGGGTGGTTTGTTGGGGTTTGAGATGTCGGTTCGTGACGCCACCCATGGTGTGTGGTGAGGTTGGGGCACCACCGCTGCTCTGTACGGGGATCCCGGGAGCGATGACAGGGAGCAGCTGGGATGTTTCTCTCCCCTCCGTGGGTAGGGGGATTTTGGTAGTCCTGGGGCCCGGAGTTATTGTCTGTTTGGTGGATTGCGGGGCCTGGCCAGGTGCAGGGTCGTGGGGTAGCGCAGTGCCAGATGTCATGGTGGTACTTTCTCAGCCAGTAATGCACATGGAGTCTCTTGTAAAACAAACGGCTGGATGAGCGAGTCCCACAGATGGCTGCGGCGGTCACTCCTGGTCGGTTGGCGGTAACAGTCTCTCCCTGCACCGGTGTTATGTTCTTGGCCCCGATGGCTTCCCACCGGTAACCTGCTCCCCAGCCGTGTGTTGGCTAAGGGAGCCCCTTTTGTTGCCCGCAGGCTCTGGCCCTGGGAGCTCTAGCTCTGGCGGTAGCTTTATCTCCCTCACGGTTTGGACGGCTGCCTTTGTCGGGTCTTTATTGCTGGGAAACCCCAAAGGTTCCCGTCGCTGACGGATTTGACCAGTTTAACGGCGACTCCTAGCCTGGTCGGGGTCCGTAGGCCCTGCCGGAAGGTGCTGGCTTCTCTTCGCTCCCCTGTCCGGTACCAGCGGGCCACCGCCCGTCCCCGGTCCTTACGGTTGTGCGTCAATCTGCCTCTCCTGCAGCCGGTCACCACCGTTTGCCAACCTTGCTGTATGTGCCCGGGCCACGTACCCGGACACGGTCAGTCTGCTCCTCCACTACTACCTCCTTCAGCTTCAAACTCTCCTACTCCACTCCTTGTCACTATCTCTCTGACCTTCTTTCCTGCCTCCAGGACTGTGAACTCCTCGGTGAGAGGAGCCAACCACCTGGCTCCACCCCAGCTGGTGTGGACATCAGCCCCTGGAGGGAGGCAACACGGATTTGTGTGTGTGTGGCTGGTGTGCCTAACCGGGGTGTGGGGTGTGTTGTTGCAGTACCTGTGACGTCCTGGCTTGTCCTGGGCGCCACACTAACCAAAAGATAAAACTCATATGCATTGTTTAATTGTGTGTTTAAAAAAAATCAAAAGACTGGTGAGATGTTAGCAGTCAGCGTAGGCCGGCAAAGCATCAATAAAGCCAAGGACTCCCAACCTGTCTCCTAAGATGTTGCTTGGCAGGCCTCACACTGTATAATACCTGTGATGTGACGAGGGCAGGCATTTCCAGCTTACGATTGACATTAACAACAATGTCAGCTCAAATCCCTGATTCCATTGATACATTTGCCTCCTTAGCCTGTTCCTGTTTTTTTTTTTTAAACCTAAAAAATAAAGGGAACCTGTCACAGCTTTGTCCCCTATAAGCTGTGGCCACCAGCAGTGAGCTCTTATATACAGTATTCTAGAATACTGCATATAAGTGCCAGGCTAATCTGTATAATGTAAAAAAAACACCTTTATTATACTAACCTCAGGGGCGGTCAGGTTTAATGGGTGTCGCTGGTCTCGAGTTCTGTGCCTTCTCTCTTCCTTCCATCTCTGCCCTTCTTCCCAGCTCCATGTGGATGATGCAGCCTCCATTGCGCTCCTGTGCATGCACACTATGATCTACCCTGCTGACGGCAGATCAAAGTATTGTAGTGCGCATGAACGAGCCGTCTTTGACCTTTCCCCGTATCTGCGCATGACAGTACTTTGCTCTGCCCTCAGCAAGGAAGATCAAAGTGTGCATGCGCAGGACCGCAATGGAGGCCTCTGTGAGGAAGACATAGAAAGTGTCATCCACACGGAGCTATGAAGGAGAACAGAGATGGATGGAAGGAAGGAGGCACCGAACCAAAAACCAGCGATGCCCATTGGACCTGACAACCCCATAGGTGAGTATATTAAAGGTGTTTTTACATTATACAGAGTGGCCTGGGCACCTACATATAGTATTCTAGAATGCAGCTTAAAAAACATTTTCTGGACACCTTACATTTTGTTTACAGACAGGGCAAAAAAGTTCCTTATTTTTATGTAATGTACTGGAATTTCTGGACAGTTGGCCCTATGAGGGATATGATAACTACATCTCCCTCCACTGTTCACTATGTCAACTGATTAAAAGGAAAGGGTAAACTTATTTATTACATGGACTGGAATCAATTCTCCAAACTTTCTGGGGAACCCAACTCATGTAAAATATTCTAACAAAGCCCTCCATTAACAACCTCAAATTGACAAGCTACAATCTGAATTGACCAGAAATATAGGCAATTAAACATCGTAGACATTTTCTAAATAAATGAATGATCAGATTTGAGTGCTTTGTAATTTAAAGTAAACTTTCTACATGCAATATCTTTTATTTTTAATTTATTTTAACCAAAACTAAAACTTGATCTTTAAAACTGCAATGTAAAAGGCTGTTTTCACACACAACAGATCTTTTGCCTAAACCTCAGCTTTATTACTCTTCTGAACTTTTCTCACAAGAATCTAGGCATATGCTGCAGAAAAACAACAAATCTACAATTATAATAACTACAAATATGATTTTCTTTATTTAAAGCACTGCATTTTTTCCCAGCCCTGGAGTGCTGATTTAAATTTAAGTCCCGTGTCCCCGGTCCTATACTTGGGCATCTTCCACTTTTTTCGACATCGCTCCGGTCCCATGGTGACACATTGTGATTGCAACTTTTGATTGGCTGTAAGTCAGAAGTTAAGTCACAAGCACTCAATAAAAGTCTATGAGAGCCAGAATGAGGCCAGAATTAACTTTTCTGTGGTTCTACTGATGAAGAAGTCAGTTGTAGTGTGAAACATGATTGAGAATAAACCACACTTGAACTTTAATGCACTAAACTCCCTGGATATCTTCATTGAATCTCTACCAGCAACACAGCATATTCATATCTAATTTACCTGATCCATTACACATCAGTTTGGTACAGCCAATTTACACCACCCACAGAATTCTATGGTGCATAATTTACTGGGCCCTAACCTGCAAATGTAGTGTGCAAGCAAACAAAAATTTTTGTGTAATGTTTCATCACTTAGTATATTATGGGGCAATTGCACCCTAGAAACCTAGTTGTCACGGGTGTCAGTCAGTCCTGTAGTGTCCGGCTATAGAAGGTCATAGCATTTGGCTGCACAGACTGCTCCCTGACCTTCTATTATTTCTGCTTGGTTTTCATCCCTTTCCCTTTTTGACCCTGTGGATTTCCTAAGCCTGTCAGCAGCTGTTCATCAGTACTTCCCTTGTCTTTATATACCTTCAATTTCTAGTATTCGGTGCTGGTGATACTTCATATGCCTTTATCAAATAATCGGATTGCATACATCTTGAGAATCTTAATGGTTGTTGCAGTTTCTCTCCCTGAGTCAACTGGAGAAAAGTTGTTTGTTGTCTTCGCTTGTTTATGATCCCTGTATGTCCTTAAGTGCCTAATGGGGTTTACGAAAAGTTCATCCAATCCGCTCCCTATCTAGGGCTCAGATCAGGGTAAGCCTAATGCCAGAAGAAGGGGCAGGTAATCCAGCAACACGTCCAGTGATAAAATCAATTATTTAATCAAACGTTTAAAAAGGTCTAGTATATGATAAAATATGTCCATGACCCAGGGTAAGGATTGCTTACACGTTTCGGACTATACAGTCCTTACTCATAGTTGTGATCCCACCCTGGGGCATGGAATCATATTTTATCATGTACTAGACCTTTATAAATGTATGGATTAAAGAATTGTTTTTTATCACTGGACTTGTTGCTGGATTACCTGCCCTTTTTCTGTGAATGCACTGGATTCCTGATATCCATTGATCCCTGCACCGCCTGGGTTAATTGCACCTTTTGTGGATCTCTTCAACACTTGCATGCAGAGTGAGCTGAAAATGACTTTTTTGCTTTATAAGCCTAATGCCAGGTATCCAGCTCAGCAAAAAGGTGCAGCACTTATCTAGGAAGGGGAGGGAACCCAGGGCACAGCAGCATGCTTGGTCAGGGGTCACCATCTCCCCTTTCCTTAGCCTAGACACAGGGTTTCCCTTTCCTCTCGCCGTTCGCTTGGCACTTCCCCGTACCTATGTGCGCACTCTGTGTTGAGTTTATTGCAGTTCTAAACGCATCCTCTTGCAGAAATTGTGTTTGTCAAATTTGGTTGACCACAAAAACGCTAAAAATACGCTTGCGTTTTTATTGCGTTTTTACCACGTTTTTACCGCGAATTACATGCTTTTTCATTGCTTAAAGTCAGATGCGTTTTGAATACAAATACTCTACTAAATAAAGTTTAAACATTCAAACACTATGAAAAAAACAGAAAAAAATGATAACAAATATCATGATTAAAATCATACATAAAATAGCTAATTTTATTAAAATTATAACTGTTCTAATATTTATGCATAAAATAACGTTAAATTATGGATTTTCATTAATTTAATTGTCGGACTGTGTGTGTGTGTAAAGGGACATATTATGCCCGTATTATAAAGTAAAAAAACGCATGCGTTTATTTGTTCAAAAAAGCATGTTTTCTGCATCAAAAAAGCATGTTAAACGCTAAGATTTTAATTTAGGTTGCATTTTGAAAGTTCTCATTGACGCTAATGTTAGCAAAACGCTGCCAAAATGGCAAAGACCAATTGACATGCTGCTTCTTTAAACGCAGAGATTATGACAAATTTTCTGCAACTGAAACGCTGCGTTTTTAACAGCATTGTGTGCACAAGAAAGCCCAGTTTCCCATACACTTTGCTTGGAAATCAAAACGCATGCATTTTGGCATTAACTCGTTCAGCCCCTGGGCACTTTCCAGTTTTGCATTTTTGTTTTTTGCTCCCCTTCTTCCGAGAGCCGTGACTTTTTTACTTTTCTGTCAATCTTGCCATATGAGGTCTTGTTTTTTGCGGGACAAGTTGTACTTTTAAATGAAACCATAAGTTTTACCATATAGTGTACTGGAAAATAACAAAAAAATTCCAAGTGTGGAAAAACTGCAAAAAAAGTGTGATGGCACAATAGTTTTTGGGATGTTTTATTCACGGTGTTCACGATATGGTAAAACTGATGTATGGGTATGATGCCTGAGGTTGGTGTGAGTTTGTAGACACCAAACATGTATAGGTTTACTTGTATCTAAGGGGTTAAAAAAATTCACAAGCTTGTCCAATAAAAGTGGCGCGCGTTTTGCGCCATTTTCTGAAACACGTAGCGTTCTCATTTTTTGGGATCTATGGCTCAGTGGCGGCTTATTTTTTGCGTCTCAAGCTGTCGCTTCTAATGGTACCATTTTTGCACAGATGCTACGTTTTGATCGCCGGTGATTGCATTTTGTGTAAAACTTGCGGCGAACAAAAAACGTAATTTTGGCGTTTGGAATTTTTTTGCCACTACGCCGTTTACCAATAAGATTAATTGATTTTATATTTTGATAGATCGGGCATTTCTGAACGCGGCCATACCAAATATGTGTACATTTATTTTTTTAACCCTTTAATTTTCAATGGGGGGAAAGGGGGGTGATTTGAACTTTTAGGTTTTTTTTGTTTTTTTTAAACTTTTTTTTTTACTTTTTTTTTTATTTTACTAGTCCCCCTAGGGGGCTATAGCGATCAGCAATCCGATCACTCTTATCTATCTGCTGATCACTGCTATACAGCTGTAAACAGCAGATTCAGTCACTTTCTGTTTCTCTCTGCTCGCGGCCGAGGGAAAACGAAAGTGAAACTTCATAGCTGCAGGCGTCATCACATGACCTTGTGCTACGATGGCAACCACCGAACGTCACGTGATCACGCACGTGACTTCCGGTGGGGGCGGCGGTAAGTAAAAAACATGGCCGCGCGCATATAGATCTTGCTACCAGACTTTGGCAGCGAGATTTAAGGGGTTAAATGTTGCGAGTGGATGCGATTCCACTCGCAACATGCAGGCACACATGTCAGCTGTTGAAAACAGCTGACATGTGTGCTGACCGCCGCCTGCCAGCGGCAGGGGGCGGGGCTTAATGGGACACGCTCCATGACGGATATATCCGTCCATGGTCATGAAGGGGTTAAAACGCTGCAGTTCAAAACGCTGCGGAAACGCATGAAAAAACGCAAAGTGCGCACATAGCCTAATACTGAATATAAGCTGAGGCAGTTCACACATGGCTCTCCACATAAACTGCTGCATTAAGATTTGGCCTGAAAGGTTTAGTGAAAGACGACCTCATTCCAACACTTGTTTTTTATATGACATTTATCCTGTCAAATATAACTAGATTAATTAGTTGAAATTGTTTAGTGACTTCTTCACGGAAAACTTCAGCAAAGGATATTCACTATATTATGTACCTAATTCAGAGTCTAAAGAGGGCAGTGCTATAGTTATGTCCATAACCCCCTTTCATGCACCGCACCCCCCAAGGCTCCAAAACTTTATATGGCACAGTGTAAAAAAAAAATAGTGTAAATACAGTGAATGCTTTTATTATGTAATATCTGGTATAGCTTTACCTTTTCTTCAGTTATAGGGAGAAATATTATCCCTTTCAACAAAACCTCAATTGACTATATTTAGATATTTTAATGCGCCATCAATATGCTATGTTAGTTTAGTTTAATAAGACCCAAAGTGGTTTCCATGACATTTGATAGCCTATAGATTGCATAGCATTGGCACCATGCTGGGTGGGCTCTTGATGAATTCTCCCAGGAGTTGGTTTTACTACAATAACCAGTTGCCTTAGTGATGATTAGAATAAGTGACTTAACACATTTGGTTTTAAATTGAGAAATTATAGTGTAGCTAAGAGGGATTTGATTTAATGTCAGCACAGAATGAAACCATAGCATAATGTTTAAAGCTTTTGCCTTTTAACTAATGCAGCATAGGCTATTATAGAATTATGTGGAGGGTCTTTTGTATATCTGCAGTTGATGTGTCATTGCTATGTTTTCTGCCATGAGTATTCCTTCTTTTTTCTGATATGGTTCTCCTGATACAGACTATAGTTCCAAAAATGCCCATGGCTTCGCAGAGACAGTTGAGTCTCATCACTTTGTACTTGCTCTGAGTGCCAACTAAATGTAGAAAGCGTCTTTTCCTTCAGTGACAGAGAACATCAGTCCTCTCTGCACAGTCTCTGTATATTCCCATGAGATGCAGTTTCAGGCTCTCTCTCCTGCCTCCTGCTTGTGGTAGGTTTCTCCTACTAGCTTGTACAAGCAGGAGGCAGAGGAAACAGGTTGTCAAAGGCCACACTGAACATTCTGCACACAAAGATAATATAGACTGTCAGGATTTTTCTAACTGTTCAGCTAATCATTGCATAGACTAATAAATTACTGATTTGTGACATAAGGCAGAGATGATATTTTCAGCTGTATAGGGGCTTATGCAAAGTAATAAAAGGGTTATATTTGTTGTGGAGGCAAATTAGAGTTTGAATGGATTTTATAGATGAATGTGATTCTGTAATTCAGAGAAGCCTGTACTGGAATGGTAGTCAGATTGGCTAGATCATATGAAATGACATAACCCATAATGAAAGCATTAAAAAAGCATAGATGCAATTGTACTAAGATGAAACAAATTAGTCACCTAGAATATTGCTGGTGAGTAATCATTAAACTGTTGGTGAAAATCAAATAATGATTGAGTACTACATAAACACTTTACAAATTATGTTGTAGTAAAAAAAGTATTCCTATTGTATAAGAAGTGTACATATTTTAGTATTTTTGTAATTCTTTATCATAAAGGGAAAAATCGGTATTAATCAGTTCATAAGGATATAAAAAATGAATAATCCCTCCTACTAAATTACATATGTCCAACATATACATGTGGAGATTCTCTAGATGTACATACCAAATATGTTGCCCAGATGTATGCAGCTGCATATCATATAACTGCATTCTTTGATGACTGATTACCACTTTAAAAATGTAGGCTAATGATTAAAAGGAACCAACCGGCAGAATTTTCATATATAAAGTAAAGCCAGTGCTATATTGGGGTTATCATGCTGAATGTAACCATACCTTTTGTTCTGAGATTGGATGTTTTAATTCAGAGATATGTGCAAGTAAAGTTCCAGCAATGCACTGCATGTTGATTGACAGGTGCAACAGAAAGGGAATATGTGGGTCAGGTCTTGCTATCTATTCCCTTCCCTGTCTGCCTGCCTGGCCTTCCTCCCCCTGTCACCATCATACATGTTAATTCCAGTGCAGGCAGACAGGGGTAGAAATAGAAAGCAACACCCGACCCACATGTTCCCTTCCTATTGCACCTGTCAATCAATTAGCAGTGCATTGCTGAAACTTTATTTGCACATATTTCTGAAATAAAACATCTAATCTCTGAACAAAAAGCTATGCTTACATTCAGCATCCTAGTGCCAGTATAGCACTGGCTTTACTTTATATATGAAAATCCTACTGGTGGTTCCTGTTAAAGAAGTACTCCTATCTATATTTTCTTCTATTAAAGTGTACATATGTGCATGTAATGTAGCATGAGTGTAATAATATACTTTCCTACCTCTGTTCTCTCTGTTGTCCAGCGCTTTTCTGCCCCACTTATTTGTGGCATCACCTCTTTGTAGAGACTCTCCGGATCAGACTGTGCTCTGCTTGACCAGAAAGTGTTTTTACAATGTAAGTCTGTAGAGTATCAGAACAAGGCTCTATAGGCTTACATTGTAAAAGAGACTTCTGGCTCACACAGTATAGAGTGATCCAGATATTTTGAGGAGCGGTGTGGAATTCACTGAGAAGAGGAACAGAATGGCACAGGATATTAATACTTACACTACACTGTTTGCACATATACACACAATTACTAAAATAAAAAAAAATAATACAGTGGGTGAAATAAGTATTGAACAGGTCATCAATTTTCTAAGCAAAAGTAATTCTAAATGTGCTACCGACATAAAATTCTCACCAGATGTCAGTAACAATCCATCTAATCCACACAGGCAGAGAAATCAAACCATGGATGTCCATTAATTAGGTTATGTGTAATAATGAGAAATTGTACAGGGAAAAAGTATTGAGCACATGCAGAAAGAGAGGTCTAAAAAGCTATGGAAAGTCATGACACCATCTGAAATCTCTTAGTAATAATATAGCAATTCTGCCACTTATTGAAAAATAATATCAGCTGGTTCAACTGATGGCCTATAAAAAGGCGTCTCAGTAACAAGGTGCAACACAATAAACATCTCATGATGGGTAAAAACAGTGAGCTGTCTCAAGACCTTTGCAACCTCAATGTTGCAAAACATACTGATTATATTGGTGCAAAAGATTTCCTAAACTACTGAAGGTTTCGTTGAGACCAGAATCTAGAAATGGAAAGAATATAATTCAATCATAAATCGGACATAACCTGGTGTTTCCCACAGAATTTTCACACAAAGGAGTGAAAATAATTATCAGATGGATTACCCTAGAGCCAAGGATGACCTACAAAACGTTAAAGAAAGACTCAGAATCAACAGGTAGAATTGTTTCAAAGAAAACATTAAGTAATGCACCCATCCTTCATGGCCTGTATTCACGTTCATCACACAAGACTCCATTCCTGAAAAAAATGCATGTTAAAGTGGATTTATAGTTTGTTCTACAACATTTAGACAGGCCTGTGAAATACTGGGAGAATATAGTCTGGCCAGATGAGACCAAAATTGAAGTCTTTGGATGCCAAAGAGCTCCACCCCCAAAACACCATACCAACAGTGAAGTTTGGAGGTGGGAACATCATGGTGTGGGGCTGTTTTTCTGCAGATGGCACTGGCATGCTTCATATCATTGATGGAAAGATGAATGGATAAATGTACAGTACCTAAACATTCTTCGTAAAAATCTGCTGCCATTTATCAGGTGGTTGAAGATGTAATGAGGGTGAAAATTTCAGCACGACAATGTTCCCAGAGACACAGTAAAAGAAATGTTCAATTGGTTTCAGAGAAAGAAAATAAAGCTGCTAGAATGACCCAGCCAATCACCTGACCTGAATCCAAGAGAAGGAACTAAAGCTCAGAGTTCACAAAAGGGATAAAGTGCCTCTGTCTTCTTCTATGCAAAGGTTTATTTTTCATGATACGATACGACCATTATTCTTTCATCAGGCTCTAAAAGGGTACCTGTCATCTAAAAAAGACTATTAACCTGCAGATATGGGGTTAATGTGCAGGTTAATAGTGTTCTGATGCTATGTGGCCGCCACCGTGAGAGACAGAATGCTGGGAGGAAATTAACTTTATTCCTCCTAGCAGCCACAGATTATTAGTCATTGAGGTGCGGTTGGTGTGGTTCAGTCACCACTGCTTCTGTAGTGAGCAGCAACTATAACCACACCAGAACACTGACTGAAAGCCGCATCCTCACTACATCAGCAGTGCCAGCTGTGTGCCTATGACTGAAAGACTGAGGCTGCCGAGAGGAATAAAGTTATTTTCCTCCTGGCAGTGGGGCTCTCTCAGTGCGGCAGCCGCAGGGTGTCAGAACACTATGAACCTGCAGATTAACCCCTATATTCAGGTTAATAGCACTTTCACGTGTGACAGGTTCCCTTTGAACCTCTAGAGTAGAACTGCGGTTTTACACACAGTTGGATACAATGTCAAGTTCATGCGACTCGATTCACTTTGCACAAGTTTCGATTTCCTAAATGGTATTCTAATAGATGTCACCTATGTACTGATTTCACAAATATGTGTTGCTCTTGCAAGAGTCTCCCAAGGTCAAGTAAAACATTTTTGTTACAAAGCAAACAGATAAATAGGAGTCTTTGGTTAATTTCCATTAGTGATTACTTTCCTATAACTCTATATAGGAAGTAAGCTAGAAAGTTATCTCGAGATGTTCTTGTGGCGCCCCTGACCTGGTCAGGCACCACTGAGTACTGCACCCATGCTGGGGACAGTACAAAACAGGTGATCCAGAAGGCTGACCGAGGTGTGACTACACAGGCGCATAGTGATCAGGTCTCACACATTTACCTTTGAGAGGACCCCTGGGGATCCCAGGAGGGGGCGAAGCCTCTATCTCCACTCGAGGGGTGTGGTAGAGAGCCTGGTTGCTAGGTGACGTAGGCAAGAACAGGAGAGGAGGGAAGAGTGAGCCGAGGACAGTTGAGTGGTGAAGTTCAGGGAGGGCAGAAGCAGACCCTGTAGCTCTACACAATTCTGACAACGTACGCGCAGTGACTACCAACGGGGGAGAACGGTCACCTGGTAGTGCTGCCCGAAATCCACACACGGCTAAAGAGAGAGCAACGGAGTGGAAAGTAAGGAGACTGTCAGGGAGATACCAGGCCCAAACGGGTAACAGGTCCCAGTGCAGGGATAGATCCACTTGTCCTTTGCCAAACCTGCATGAGGGGGCACTTTACACCCCCAAGACAACACCACAGAGTCCGCAGCCACGTAGCCAAAGTGAGGGCCCATAGCTCACAGGAGGCAAGCAGCCGGAGTGACTTGGTCCAGGCTACAAGCAAACGGGCCAAAAAGAAGGGGAGAGAGGCACCAGCAACTTCCCTGGGCGACCCCAGCAGGGCTTCAAGCAGGGGTTACCCCAAAACACTACGGGCTAAGGAAGGTGAGTTGGTAGCCACCCTCATAAGTCAGCCTGAAGGACACCTGGTTCCAGCCTGGTTCATCCCAGCTACGCCCGGGTTACTCACCCTGCCACCATCAGTGAGTAAAATCCCTGAAAGACATCCTGCTTGTGCGTGTGAGTCATTCTGCGACTTGTAGTTCCACACACCTACACGGGACCCTGGGGCATGCCTCACTCTCAGGAGGCTATTACAACTGACTGCACCTACTATCAGCCCCAGGCACCCCCTAACCTGCAGTGGCGGTCCCCATTGACCGCAATTCTGAGAGTGGCGTCACGACAATCAAAATAGAGGATTTCCTACCTGTGACGAGATCCAGCCGCGTGGAGTCCCTGAAGGTAATGCACCGCTGCACCGACACCGAGCCTCGGGGCCCCACACATCTGGCGTCACGAACAGGATAAGGACTAGACCTGTTCAGACAGGTGACCATGTGCCTGGGCGGTCCGCTTGGAAAATTGGAAGCGCCGCCATATTGCCACCATGAAAAGCGCGCTGAAAAACAACAGCAGCCCGCGCTGGGAGAAGTTACCGCCCACGAAGAGGTGTGGCTACCCAGAGATCCCCTGGAGAGTCCTGTCCTCGCAAGTGATGGGAGCGGAGGCGTTCAGAGACGTCGGGAAGGAAAGGGAGCCAGAAGCCTGCTGCTGGAAAAGGCAGAGCAGAAACTGATAAGCCTGCTGTTGGGAGAAGAGTTCAAGGCAGTGAAGGAACTGGCACTGAGACTGCAAGGAAGAGTCGGAGGTCTGCTGCTGAGAAAAGATCTGCAGAGCGGCGACGACGTGGTGAAGATGGCGTCTGAAGATAGGAGCCCAGAGCCGGGTTCCGCTGCCTGGTGGTCCTGGGAGCTTGCCCAGTTCAGTAACCGACTGGAAGCGAGGATCGTGCAGCAGATCCGAGAGGGACGTGCGGAGCTGCAGGAGATGGCTGCGGCGGTTCAGGCCTATGAGAGGGGAACCGCACGACGAGTGCCAGACCGAGCGGCGACGACTCAGGCCCCGACGATGTTACCGATGGGTGAGTCCTGTGTTGCCCCTGTCAGCGCGAGTGCCCCGACCCTTGCTGCCATGCCCGCGGTCCCTGAAGAGGCGCCCGGCGCTGCAACGCTGAATCAGGCCGCAGCCACGCCAGGTGCGGCCCGCCGAGCCCAGGCCGCCTTAACGATGCCCAGCCCGGCCCGCAAAGATCCGGCTGCCGCCGCGACCCTCCTCCACGCCGCAGGTGCGGCCCGCCAAGGACCGGCTGCAGCTGCGACGCCAATCCAGGCCGCAGAAGCGCCCAGCCCGGCCTGCACAGATCCCATCGCAGCTGCGACGCCAATCCAGGCCGCAGAAGCGCCCAGCCCGGCCCGCACAGATCCCATCGCAGCTGCGACGCCAATCCAGGCCGCCGCAGCGATGCCCTGCTCGGCCCGCCAAGACCAGGCCGCTGCCACGCCAGGCTCGGCCCGCCAAGACCAGGCCGCTGCCACGCCAGGCTCGGCCCGCCAAGACCAGGCCGCTGCCACGCCAGGCTCGGCCCGCCAAGACAAGACCGTACAACTATTTACCCCGGCCTGCAAGGCCAGAGCAGACACCGCTCCCCAGCCCAAAGAAGTCCCTGCTAGGAAGTCCCTGCTGGGGGAGGACCCCGAATACTGGAAGCTGAAGGCTGATCTAGAGGCCCACTTCCCAAAGGAGATGGTGGACCGGTATCTGCTCCCTCCGCATACTCACAGGAAGACTCCTGCAACATTCATGCCAGAGGGTCCCCCGCCCTGGCCTGCTGATGAAAATCCATCCATAGCGCTGCCACAAGAGGAGTGCCCAGAAGAACTAAGGGGGAGGGGAGGCCAGGAAGCTGAGAAGCTGACCCCAGAGCCATCAGCAGTGGATGCAGCACCAGTCCAAGAGCCCGAGATGCTGCCGTACTCCCGCTGGGATGAAGAGGGCCCGACATCCTCCGCTGAGGAAGATTTGTCCAGATACCTCACCTGGGAGCCTGCAAGCGGTGAGATAGCAGCCAGGCAGGACCCAGCCCGCAGGACACGGCGCCGCAGCAGGACAAGGGATCCACCTGCACAGCAGTCTCCCGAGAAGAAGGACGAGGTCACGGCCAGAGACTTAGAGGAAAAGCGGTCCTTGAGAAGAGCCAAATCGCAGGTCAGAGGCCCACTTTGTCGAGGAGTTGTAGAAGACTTCAGTCTAAGGTCTGGATATGGCTTTATAGTAGCACCTGGTGTAAAAGAGGGCATATTTGTGAACAGAAGGGATGTTAGAGCACATTTACCTAGAGGACATCCAGGAAGAAACCTACAGATAGGAGACCCAGTAGAATTTACAAAGCACCAAGGAGAACGCGGATGGTATGCACTAGATGTCACACCCTGCCCCAGAAATCCCTACAGTAAACCTGCTGTCTCAACACTACAAGATAAAGAAAGAGAGAAAGAAACAGACACAGAAGAAGAGGAAAGAAAATACAAAGAACTCATTGATGAAACCACTACAGATGATGACGACAGGTGCCACAGCCCTACAGGCCCAAGCCCTGGTGAGGAGGAAGAAGGAGCAAAGTCCATGTAAAGTAAAGTAAGAAGTACAGCAGTTACAAGTTTTGACAAGTTTTGCAACGTTCAAGTTTAAGCACGTGCCCACATGAACTTGTGTGAGAAACCCTTTTGCACTTTAACCCATGAACCTTAAGGCTATGAACTGGCTATAGCCACAAACTCTCGCAGTGTTTATAGTTACCCCAGAGGTACCACCACTACCAGGGAGCACGCCTGTTTATGGGGCCTGGCTCTCCACCACAAAGAGGGTACCTGGTCAGCACCAACTGTGGAGGCCGCCTCTACATCCTGCCAGAAGTGGCTGAAGGCGCGGCTCCACCAGGCCAGGTATACCCTGAAACCACCAGACCATGAAAGCCGCCTCTACATCCTGCCAGAAGTGGCTGAAGGCGCGGCCAACGGGAGAGGCAGATGGAAAGAAAGGTCTGGGGAAGCTGATGGCCCAGACCTGGTTACCAAAAGAAACCGGTGACCTGCCGCCTGAGAGGGTTTAGGGTGGGTTAACGGACTTGTGGGTGGAGGGTGGTGATGTATGGTACCTGATGGTTTTAAAACGTTTTACCATGTTTTACTGTTTTACGCATTTTAAAATGTTGTCTTGCAGCCCGAGGACGTGCTGGTGATAACTAAGGGGGAATGTGGCGCCCCTGACCTGGTCAGGCACCACTGAGTACTGCACCCATGCTGGGGACAGTACAAAACAGGTGATCCAGAAGGCTGACCGAGGTGTGACTACACAGGCGCATAGTGATCAGGTCTCACACATTTACCTTTGAGAGGACCCCTGGGGATCCCAGGAGGGGGCGAAGCCTCCATCTCCACTCGAGGGGTGTGGTAGAGAGCCTGGTTGCTAGGTGACGTAGGCAAGAACAGGAGAGGAGGGAAGAGTGAGCCGAGGACAGTTGAGTGGTGAAGTTCAGGGAGGGCAGAAGCAGACCCTGTAGCTGTACACAATTCTGACAACGTACGCGCAGTGACTACCGACGGGGGAGAACGGTCACCTGGTAGTGCTGCCCGAAATCCACACACGGCTAAAGAGAGAGCAACGGAGTGGAAAGTAAGGAGACTGTCAGGGAGATACCAGGCCCAAACGGGTAACAGGTCCCAGTGCAGGGATAGATCCACTTGTCCTTTGCCAAACCTGCATGAGGGGGCACTTTACACCCCCAAGACAACACCACAGAGTCCGCAGCCACGTAGCCAAAGTGAGGGCCCATAGCTCACAGGAGGCAAGCAGCCGGAGTGACCTGGTCCAGGCTACAAGCAAACGGGCCAAAAAGAAGGGGAGAGAGGCACCAGCAACTTCCCTGGGCGACCCTAGCAGGGCTTCAAGCAGGGGTTACCCCAAAACACTACGGGCTAAGGAAGGCGAGTTGGTAGCCACCCTCATAAGTCAGCCTGAAGGACACCTGGTTCCAGCCTGGTTCATCCCAGCTACGCCCGGGTTACTCACCCTGCCACCATCAGTGAGTAAAATCCCTGAAAGACATCCTGCTTGTGCATGTGAGTCATTCTGCGACTTGTAGTTCCACACACCTACACGGGACCCTGGGGCATGCCTCACTCTCAGGAGGCTATTACAACTGACTGCACCTACTATCAGCCCCAGGCACCCCCTAACCTGCAGTGGCGGTCCCCATTGACCGCAATTCTGAGAGTGGCGTCACGACAATCAAAATAGAGGATTTCCTACCTGTGACGAGATCCAGCCGCGTGGAGTCCCTGAAGGTAATGCACCGCTGCACCGACACCGAGCCTCGGGGCCCCACATTCTCACACGCAGCCTCAGCTAATATCCAGCAGTTATGTCCATATTCCATATATACACAGGTTATATCCCGATAACCTCCTGCGGATTTCCAGTCGCTCTTGCCCTTGTTCTGTGACTCTTGACAGCCGCATTATTTACCACAACACTTTTAGCGTTTCATCCCAGCATGACAAGTTTCCTTGCAGATAGTTTGTTCACTTTTATGTAGGGCAAACAGACAAGTGTGAAATACAAAATCCCTCTCAGTGCTGTACAATTGTAAGGAAACGGCCTTTGTATTTATTAGCCATACCATTTTTGTACAGGTTTGCAGGCATTAAAACATATGGGAGGATGATAATATTCAGAAATTGAACAATCAATCACTTCTACGGCCTAGGAATTCCTAACCTAGCAGAGGTAATTTGATTACCTTATTCAATGAAAATCAGTGGCCATATCCATAAATCAAGCGAGCATGGCAGACTAAAGAAACCTCTTTTTATAGTGTTGTCATTGGAAGATTCAGGTGGCAATTTTGCAATGCTGTGTAGGTGACATAATTATTAACCGCATTTATATAGCGTGCCTTCAGTCTGACCCGTTTCACTACAGACATTGCTTTGCTGCAAGTTTCACACTTATTTCCCAGCTGGGACAACCTGGACTGTGAGAAATAATTTATTTTCCAGAATCGTTCCCTTTATCAGTAATATTTAATCAGAGTGACAAATTAAAATTACAAAATATAACGAAACTCATCCATACTGATACCGTTGCTATATAATAATATAATAATATAAGATGTATTCACTTATATAGCGCAATTAATTCCACAGCGTTTTTATATACATTGGCACCGGTATGTATGTCTGCACATATCCAGTTGTGTTTGTCAATCAATTAACAAGTAGAAAAGAATTACCGTACTCATCTGTAATACTGTATTGCGCACTAGAAAGTGACTTTTTCTTAAGAAAAAAAACAGACCCTCTGAAAAAATCCCGCACCCCTGGTAAAAACTGCACCCGCATTTTTGACGCGATTTGCTGCAGATTTACTGCGGATTTACCGCGGATTTTCCGCAACTTGATCCCCGCGGATTTTTACCAATATCTATGGCAAAAACCGCAGGTACCTGCAAAAAAGAAGTGACATGCTCATTAATTCTGCAGCGGAAAACCGCGGGTAAATCCGCAGGTATAAAAAAAACGCAGTGTGCGCACAGCATTTTTTAAAACCCATAGGTTTTGTTGGGGAATTGACTGTAGCAATGTTAGACACATTTTCTGCAGCAAATCCGCGGCAAAATACGTGGTAAATCCGCAGCGTGCGCACAGGGCCTTAGGCTGAGGTCACATGTCCTATAATCATCCATTAGAATGGATCCTGCAGAGATCTGTTGGTAAACTGATTTCTGCCTGATCCATTTTTTTACCTTGGGAGTCTAGGGATAACAGATACGTTAAAGGGTTGCTATTTACCTGCAATTTGTAACAGATCCTGTCAAAAAATAATGGATCTGTTACAAATGCAAAAAAAGATGGCTAAATAGCTTTATCCATACTCTGCAATGTTAAAAAAAATGTATCCGTCAGAAATCAGTTATTTAACAACAGAAAAAAGCAGTATCCATTTTAATGGATGATTATAGGACATGTGACCTCAGCCTTAAGGCCCCGTCACACGCAGTGATATCGATAACGATATCGCTAGCAAGCGTACCCGTCCCAGTCGTTTGTGCGTCATGGGCAAATTACTTTCTAAGGGGGTGGTTCGTGCGGTGTCACAGCGGCGTCACTAAGCGGCCACCCAGTAGGGGCGGAGATGAGCTGCCGTAACATCCCACCCACCTCCTTCCTTCCTCATTGCTCACACATAGCGATGTGTGCTGCCTCGGGAACGACGAACAATCTCCGTCCTCAACAATCAACGATTTTATGAAAATGAACGACGTGTCAACAATCAACGAAAAGGTGAGTATTTTTGATCGTTAACGGCCGGTCGCACACAACGACGTCGCTAACGATGCCGGATGTGCGTCACGGAATCCGTGACTCCGGCGATATATCGTTAGATACGTTGCTGCGTATAACGGGGTTTTTAGGGACTATGATCTGGCAGATTCTTTCGTGGGTCTTGGGGTTGGTCAGGCTCCTGCACAGTTTACCTTGATGCAGATAGAGCCGACTCTGATCTTGCCACAACTTCTTGGTCTCTTCTGGAGTGCCTGGTCCAAGACGGGCATCAAGTCTAGCCAGCAGCTTCTTGACTAACTTGATCGCCGGGTCCCGATCCTGTGCTTCCTGTCAGCCATGGTGAGGCAACGGATTACAGGTCATGTCCTGTTGTCGTGCACTGGATCTGAATTGTTCATCCAATGGAAAAAAAACAGCAAATATAATGAACATTGTGCCGTATTTATCATAATTCCACATACCGCATACTTGGTAGATTTTTTCTTCTCCATGCTCTCTCATTGCTGTTGGACTTTTACATAATACTTTTTACAACTTATTTAGTGATATGCTTACATAGTGATATATGTTTGCACTTCTCCCTTAGAAAACTCCCAATGAGCTTGTAAAACAGTGTCAATTTTGGCCTCCGTCTGGCCATTATACATTTGTAGTTTGGTCTAGTAGACTACCGTATGTTATTTGATATTGTGATATCACAGTATCTAATTGAAAAAGGATATATCAAAGGTAGTTTCTATGGCATCACAATACATCCGCTGATCAGTTATCTCTTACGGTACGTGCACATGATCAGTGTTAGCAGCGCTTTTGCTGAGTTCAGAACGCTGCCTTGTACAGTAGAAGCACAGTGGATGGGATATAGCAACATCTCCCGCCCACTCTGCTTTTTTTGTACACTGCATAAACTGACATGCTGCACAGCTTTCGAGCTACAGCTTGTCAATTTATTCGTGTGCAGAAGGAAGTGCTTTGAGCGGGAGAACACAGCGAAAATATGTTGTGCCCAGAATTCTGATCATGGGCACAGACTCTGCATTCTCCCGCGGACAACACTAGGGCCTCCGTAAGAGGGAAGACGCTACCTATAGAACACAGCATCTCCAGAGCATAGCATTTACCCTTACCGACTGGAGGTCATTTAGCTGCCTGTTTACATAGGCAGACTAAAGTAAAGGATGCACGCTCTACTAAATCGCTCAATACACATAGACTACCATAGTTCTCAGTACTGCTGTACCACCCCTGTGCCCTCGGCCGAGCCGCTCGGATCCTGAGCCACGGTGGCTCGAGGGGTCTCCGGACCCGGGGGTTCGCGCGGACACTCGAATTCAAAAGAGAGGGGATAGGTATGTACAAGGGATGTGTAAGTTCGTGATGCCACCCACGGTGCGTGATAATGTAAGATACCACCGCTGCTGTTGGGGAGCCGGTGGCGATGGTGTAGCAGCAGGATCTTTAACCCCTCCATGGGTAGGGGATTTGTGCCACGGAGCCCGTTGGGTAGAGGAAAAGGGGCTTTTCAGCGTACTCACTCACTCCAAGAATAATAACTCTGACTTGTAAACCAGAATTCTGAGCACGCTGCAGCATGGAGGGAGCACATATGGATCCCTGCCCTTGGTGTTGCTGTTAGCCTGTGGCCTTTTCCGTGGCACCTTCTCACTAGTTGGACCCTCAAGCTTGAAACTTTTTGGCTCCAGCTCACCTGTATGGCTAACGGAGTGAGCTTGCTCTCAGGGTTCACGCATAGGATTTCTTTGGACTGTAATTTGGGAAAGTCCTATCCCATCGGTGCGCTAGTACCCCGATTTTGGAGCGGGTTGGCGTCGGGTAAATTACCGGGACGCGTGAAGCTACTTCCTAAGGTCCTTGTACCCCGTCGTGCCCTGGCCCCTGCCCGGTGATGGCTCAATGCCGCCGGCTGCCCTCCTCGGCAGTCCATGCCCCTTGACGCGATCCCCTGCGACCGGGGTTCCAGCTCCTACCAGGCCCAGACCAACGTCTGCCACCTAGTAAACTTCAGGAGCCCTTCCCCGGATCGGTGACCTCTCCCTCTCAGAGAGTCATCTTCCACCTCCTACTCCTTTCACTCCTGTTTCACTACTCTGCCACTTTCTCACTTTCCCCTACCAACCCCCCATGTGGGCGGACCTATTCCCTTCAGGCCCCCCAATGGTGTGTCTGGTGGGTACGGTGCAAAGTGTTCCTAGGATTTTGACTGGCTAAGCTGTTAGCAACACCAAAGGACCAGGATCCGTAACCAAGGAGGAGTGGATACTGTGCAGAAGGGCAGATTGCACAATACCCTGTGATGACCTGATAGGCCACGGACACTGCGAGTCCCATGACCATGCACTGCCGAGAATTTTATTTTTTGTACTGTACAAAAGACTATTTCACTCCATGAATCAGTGTTTTTTGTTATTCATTGGGCAGCCTGTTTATACAACAAAATTAGAATTTTTAACAACGCAATGTAAATCTTGCATTGTAAATTGACACACTGACCAAACACTGATGAAACCTGGATCCAAAACTCTGAATAATGGTTGGTGTTTTTACATAAGAGAAAAATTAGACGTCTGAATGAGGCCTATGGTAGACTTGGGGCGTAGACATTCTATCTTTGATAACAAAAGACTTTCTTACACTGCAACGCACCGCTACTACTGACATTTTATTCTTAATATACAGTATATGACATTTTATTCTTTTGTGTGGGTCTTCTTTTAACTCTAGTGTGATAGCTACATGTTCCATTTTTCCATGTCATTTCAAGCATTAGTGTAGCTTAAGGTGTTTTGTGTGCGCTTTTCTTAAGAGATGGTAGTAGAGATATGTGATAGTAAGCTTCGGGTTTCAGCATCGAGGCTTCCTTAGCAAGTTCTTTAAAAATGATATGTACAGATATGGGAGTAAAGATATGTGATCCTGAGCTTGGATTCCACGCACATAAAGTGCTCAAGATTTTATCTGTACAAACTCAGATTCACCTTATGGGAAAATCTAGATAGATCAGGTATGTCTATAGGGGTTCAGAAGAAAACACAAAAAAAAATCTTGTGAACACATTTTTTTTGTTTTACTCGGGAGATAATGTGTTATATGTTTGATTGAATATTCACTCTACCAGTGTGAGTCTGCCTGTATTAGTATTCTGTAGGTTTTCTTTTCATAATCAATGAATTATACACATTGTTATACCTAATTATTTTCGACTTTTTGCTGGTTGTCTTAATTGAATATCACAGTTTTATCATACTGCTGTAGGAACCCATGTCTGGCAAGACATTGTACCTTAATGGCTGTCCATCTATTGAGTAGATGGACTGTGTCCTCAAGGCTCCATAGAGGGGTCTGAAGTTGGGACTATGACAACCATGCAGTGACTTGAAAAAGTATTCATACCCTGTGAATTTTTCCACCTTTTTTCACATTACACCCACAAATTTAAATGTATTATTGAGAATTCTTGTGATATACCAACACTAAGTGGCAAGTACTTGTGAAGTGTAAAGGAAATGATATATAGGTTTTTAAATATTTTAAAATATAAATCTTAAATTTATGATGTGCATTTGTAAAAGACCCCCTGTAGTCTGATACCGCTAAATAAAATCTTCATTGACAAATTGCTTCCAGAAGTCACCTATTTAATAAATTGAGTCCACCTATGTGGAAAGTATTTTCAGTATAACTAAAGCTGTTCTGTGAAGACCTCAGTGGTTTTATGAAAACATTAGGGGTCAGACAGCATCATGAAAGCTAAGAAATATACCAGACGTGTCAGGGATAAAGTTGTGGAAAAGAGTTAAGCAGGGTTAGGTTACAAAAAGATAGCCCAAGCACTGAACAGCTCATGGATCCCTTTTAATCCATCATCCAAAAATGGAAGGAGTATGACTCAACTGCAAATCTATCAATACATGGCCATTCACATAAACTAATATCCCAAGCAAGTAGATCACTAATTTGAAAAGCAGCCAAAATACAGTCGCTCTGGAGGAGCTGCAGAGATCCACAAAAAAACTTTCCTTTAAAGAAGAGTGGTAAGAAGGAACACATTTTTGAAAGCAAGCCATAAAAAGTCCCATTTGCAAAAACCCATGTATGGGAGACAGCTAGCATGTGGAAAAGGTACTCTGGTCAGATGAGATCAATGACCAACGTAGAACTTTTAGGGCTAAATGCAAAATGCCAAGTGTGGTGGAAAACTAACACACATTAAAAACACCATCTCCATCATCAAAGATGGTAGTGGCAGTGTAGAGTGGCATGGGGTAGTAGTCGTGAGTAGAGTTGAGCGCGGTTCGAGGTTCTCCAGTTTGCAACTCGAGTGATTTTGGGGGCTGTTCTAGATCGAACTAGAACTCGAGCTTTTTGCTAAAGCTTGATAGTTCTAGATACGTTCGAGAACGGTTCTAGCAGCAAAAAGACAAGATAATTACTAGCTGGCTTTCCGCTGTAATAGTGTAAGTCACTCTGTGACTCACACTATTATGAAATTTCAGTATATAGTGTGCGGGAACAGCGCCTTCAGATCACTGCTGTTTGGATAATAGCGATCGCCATTTTTTTTTTTTTCCTTGTCTTCCTTCCCTAAGCGCGCATGTGTAGTGGGGCGGGCCAGCATGTCAACCAATCCCAGACACACATACAGCTAAGTGGACTTTTAGCCAGAGAAGCAACGGCATGTGTGATAGGATGTCCATGTCACATGTCCCTGCATTATAAAAACGAGTATCTGCCCGTCCGGATGCCATTATCTCTTCTGCGTCTGGGTGTCAGTCACCACTGGTGTAGCTCCTGTCTCCGATACTGCTGTGTACGCTCTATACACAGCGCTATACAGAATAGGGATAGAAGTTTCTTTCAGCCCTTGTAAGGGCTAATAACGGCAGGGTCAGAGCCATAGGTGACAGTCAGGGCCGTGAAAACAGATTTTAACAGCTACACAAGATGACAGCGTCTGTGTAGCTAAGGTCAGGGATTTCCTCGCTGCATTTCCCCATTAGTAGGGATAGAAAGGGAGGCTTCCTTTCCTCTACCCAGACCCACAACCCTGCCACTGTACGCTCCTGCCCTTTGCACACTCAAACTCATTGTTACTAAGCCATTATGCTAGCAAACACTGAGAAAACTTAGTGGCATCTTAAAAGTGGCTGTTGGACTTCTGTATTGTCCCACTAGTGCAAAGATATTTGCAGCACGTCTGCCTGCATTGCACACTCAAACTCATTGTTACTAAGCCATTATACTAGCAAAAACTTAGGAAACTCAGTGGCATCCTAAATGTGGCTGTTGGACTTCTGTATTGTCCCACTAGTGCAAAGATATTTGCAGCACGTCTGCCTGCATTGCACACTCAAACTCATTGTTACTAAGCCATTATACTAGCAAACACTGAGGAAACTTAGTGGCATCCTAAAAGTGGCTGTTGGACTTCTATTAGTGCCCCACTGGTGCCAAGCTATTTCTAGCACCTCTGCATGACACCCTCCTGCTCTGTTTTTAATAAGCTATAATAATAGCAAAAAATGCTGCCATTTAGTGGCATACAAGAACTGGCTGTTGTACTCCATTAGTGCCCCACTGGTGCCAAGCTATTTCTAGCACCTCTGCATGACACCCTCCTGCTCTGTTTTTAATAAGCTATAATAATAGCAAAAAATGCTGCCATTTAGTGGCATCCTAAAAGTGGCTGTTGGACTTCATTATTGTCCCACTGGTGCCAAGTTATTTTTAGCACCTCTGCATGACACCCTCCTGCTCTGTTTTTAATAAGCTATAATAATAGCAAAAAATGCTGCCATTTAGTGGCATACAAGAAGCGGGCTGTTGTACTCCATTATTGTCCCACTGGTGCCAAGCTATTTCTAGCACCTCTGCATGACACCCTCCTGCTCTGTTTTTAATAAGCTATAATATTAGCAAAAAATGCTGCCATTTAGTGGCATCCTAAAAGTGGCTGTTGGACTTCATTATTGTCCCACTGGTGCCAAGTTATTTTTAGCACCTCTGCATGACACCCTCCTGGTCTGTTTTTAATAAGCTATAATAATAGCAAAAAATGCTGCCATTTAGTGGCATACAAGAAGTGGCTGTTGTACTCCATTAGTGCCCCACTGGTGCCAAACTATTTCTAGCACCTCTGCATGACACCCTCCTGCTCTGTTTTTAATAAGCTATAATGATTGCAAAAAATGCTGCCATTTAGTGGCATCCTAAAAGTGGCTGTTGGACTTCATTATTGTCCCACTGGTGCCAAGCTATTTCTAGCACCTCTGCATGACACCCTCCTGCTCTGTTTTTAATAAGCTCTAATAATAGCAAAAAATGCTGCGATTTAGTGGCATGCAAGAAGTGGCTGTTGTACTCCATTAGTGTCCCACTGGTGCCAAGCTATTTCTAGCACCTCTGCATGACACCCTCCTGCTCTGTTTTTAATAAGCTATAATGATAGCAAAAAATGCTGCCATTTAGTGGCATACAAGAAGTGGCTGTTGTACTCCATTAGTGCCCCACTGGTGCCAAGCTATTTCTAGCACCTCTGCATGACACCCTCCTGCTCTGTTTTTAATAAGCTATAATAATAGCAAAAAATGCTGCCATTTAGTGGCATACAAGAACTGGCTGATGTACTTTATTATTTTCCCACTGGTGCCAAGCTATTTCTAGCACCTCTGCATGACACCCCCCTGCTCTGTTTTTAATAAGCTATAATAATAGCAAAAAATGCTGCCATTTAGTGGCATACAAGAACTGGCTGTTGTACTCCATTATTGTCCCACTGGTGCCAAGCTATTTCTAGCACCTCTGCATGACACCCTAATGCTCTGTTTTTAATAAGCTATAATATTAGCAAAAAATGCTGCCATTTAGTGGCATACAAGAAGTGGCTGTTGTACTCCATTAGTGCCTCACTGGTGCCAAGCTATTTCTAGCACCTCTGCATGACACCCTCCTGCTCTGTTTTTAATAAACTATAATAATAGCAAAAAATGCTGCCTTTAGTGGCATACAAGAAGTGACTGTTGGACTTCCATTAGTGTCCCACTGGTGCAAATCTATTTGCAGCACCTCTGCATGACACCCTCATGCACATTTTGCTACGCTAATTTTATAGCAAAATCAGGGAATTCCTTGCTGCATTTGATCATTCGGAGGGTTAGAAAGTGAGGCTTCCTTTACTGTCCTGGTACCCACAGAACACGGCCACTGTACCCACCTGTCCACTTTTGCCACGCTATTTAATTTGCCCAAAGAGCTGACTCTTTTTCTGCCTTCCTAAAATTGTCTCTAATACTAAGTTAGTGTTCCTTTGCTGCCAAGCAAGGTACAACACATGTGCATTCTACACTCCTTTCCATTTCTAGAATGCAATTATTAAATGCAGGTAGTCCAGCCAATCTGTGACGAAGGTGCAGGTGTGGATATAATGTAGCCTGCATCCAATGTTGGTTTTCTCGATGTCTGACAGCTCAACAATACCATCTGTTTCCACTTCCAAAACAAGTGATGACCTGCCAATCACACTCCCTGTTGCGTGTAAAGGGGTCGAAGTTCAGTGTGAAAAACCATGTGAGACTGCTGTCCCCACAGTCACAGAGGATGAAGAGCACGCAGATGCACTTGATGGGGCAGGCGGTGGTTGCACAGGCACGCTAGGCCGCATTGTAGCACAGTGAAATTCACATTGTGACTTATGCTTCATTTTAAGTCGTGTACAGGGTGGGCTCCCCAGTATGCAGCAAAACCAGGCAACAGGAAAAGGACTCTAGTCAGTTGGGTTGATAAATGATTGTTTAACTTTACCAAAACAAACAATAAGAACCATGCATACAATTTAAATAATTGAACAATCTATTCTGTTGCCTACTACCTGCTAATTCCTCTGCGTAGCAGTAATTGTGTGTTTGTGCGTGTGTGTGTGTGTGTATGTGTGTGAACACGACTTACCAGTGGCGCATCACAAGAGATTCCCAGTTATCTACGTAAACATAGACAAAACACATTACCCCCCCTGAATACCCTTGTTAGCTGAAGCATCACAGATAAGGCAGATGATAACAGTGTGAATGCAAACCACACAGCTCTGCAACACAGTCATGTAAATCTTGAAAATCAACAGTCAATGCAAACATGTGTCGCTGTCCCTCTATGATTTAAACTGTACGTGACAATTTGACAGTGCAGAGGCAGCAAGTCTTATTGTCTATAAATAGTCGGCCTACCCAGAACAGATATTTTTTTTTTCTAATAAAACAAAGGGTTGCGTGTCCACATAATTGTCTGGGCACAGCCTACCGTACCCGGGTACTGTGATGTCCAGTTGCCAGAAAAACAGACTTTATGCTCCTCTCACGGTAAGCAGTATAGACAGCACCGTAAGAATGTTGGTCTGTGGCACAGGATGCTGCACACTGGCGTTACGGTACTCCTCACCAAACTCCAAAATGACTCCCCTCACAATTGAACGAAGTGTTTCCGCGGTGGCTCCTTGCTGTAACACACACCTTTAGCTTTTCCTTCTATTCATAGACAGCATCTCCAAGTCTCCTCCATGTCTAAGTGTGGAGAGGCAGCTAGTGTGCATGCGTGTGCCGATTTACCCCAGCCGCAGCCTAACTACAGTGTTTCGCCTAGTGAGTACGCTCAGCCTGACTGTGCCATTCCTGAGGCTAAGTCTTCATTTCGGGATACAGCGCATGCTCCCACACTTAGTGCGAAAAGCCTCTTTGCACAGGTACTTGCATCCGTGCCGGGTCTAAGTCCTGTTTTGTGCCTAGACACCATGCTAAAGCTGATAGTCTTTTTTCAGAGACTGTATGTCATGCTACTGAGCATGCTCAGGCACTTACTGCATCAGAGACTAGGTCCGGTAATGAACTCTTTGGCCCTGCCCCTGATGTGGGGGGCCCATATAGACCACAGGGCATCAGGTGTCCTGACGATGTGGCCAGGCCAGTCCCAAATGGCTTGCAGAGGCCCGCCCCTATGACTTGTCACCTCATTATTGATGGTCAGACGATGACTGGTGAGGTGTTTGTGTCGTGGCAGCCATGAGGTCATTATTGAAGCTGCGGTTCCAAATAGGACGCTAGTTATGCAACTCATGACGTGTCACTCTGCTTTTGTCTCCAGGAGGTGCATTGTGGTCCACCCTGGTGTGGGGCGGACCCAGGTTATAAAACGGGCTGGAGCCAACAAGGAGGTGCACAGTCTTCTATTATGCTCCGAAAGAGCACACCTCCATGTGTTGAACCCATTGCGGCTTTAGGCCAGAGGTAGGCAGGGATAGGGCGTTGATGCAGGCCGCCACCACAGTTGGTACTGCAGAACGGTTAAGACCAGCTTCTGTCCTACAAGTCCTGCTTGTGCAGCCCAGTGGCATTAACAGGCCTGCTGCTGCTGATGCGCCTGCTGTCCACAGGTGTGGCCCCAGTGCACACGGTCAGCGTACTCAATGGCCCCTGTGATGTTAACAGGGAGTTCCTGGGCTGGGTGGGCGTGTGGACCCTGTGACGCTAACAGGGCTCCCAGTCTCCAGATCCGAGTGGCATCTAACTCGGTTCAGGCTACTATTAGTTTCATAGCCACACAGCTCTGTATCCTCCACCTAACCTTCCAGGTGCCAACCTCTCCTTTTCCATCTGGGAGCACGGTGGACATTGACTGCTGATGGGGATATATACCTTTCTCTTTCTTTTCTTATTAATTTTCGTTATATAGCGGTAACATAGTATATACCACCTTATCCAAATCTGCCAGTCCCACCATACCAGATGGTGTTTCTTCAGCAAATGTTACTTTTGCTTAACCACCAAACCCACGGACAAAAACTTTTTTCCCCTTTCCAACACACCTGTTCCCCTTTCCACCAGCATCTGTCCTTTTTCAACTCATTTTGTATATGACCAAAAGTGCAACTCTGCAGGGACACCGTACTCAATGCCATCTCAGCACAGCAGCCAGTTCTCGGTCCCTCAGATGTGGACAAGTAAAAGACCATTTCCTCCTATCCATGACAAAGCGTTGAGATTCACTCTGTGCAGCACTGGTGTTTAGTGGAAAGGCAGATCTAAGATTGCGTACCACCTTCTGCAGATACTCCTGTATACGTGCGTCCCTTTCTATGGCAGGAATTATTTCGCCAAATATTGTCTTGTACCGGGGATCTAACAGTGTGGCAACCCAGTAGTTAGCATTACTTCGAATTCGTACAATCTGAGGGTCATGTTGTAGGTAGTGCAGCAAGAAGGCGCTCATGTGTCTTGTGCATCCAGGAGGACCAAGTCCTTGGTGTGTTGGTGGCAGAGAGGTGAGAATCGTGCCTCCTTCCTCTGCCCTCTCCCCCCAACCTCGCACAACCGAAATGTGAGCAAGCTCTCACTCATCTGCTGAGTCTTCCATGCCCATCGCCAGTTCGTCCTCCATTTCTTCATGGGCTCCTGCACCTTCCTCAACACTTTTTGCTGATACTATGCGCCCTTGTTAATCCCTCTCCCCCACCATGCCTGCCGCCTAGGTGCCGCTGACCATCTAGACCTCGTAGATCTTGTTATCCCTTCCGCATATGCCTCCTCCTGTACTTCCTCCCCTTCCTCTTGTCCCCACACCTGACTCCGAATAATGCTTACAGTGTGCTCCATCATGTAGATGACCAGAATTGTCACGCTGAGAATGGCATTGCCAGTGCTAAACATCTTCGTCAACATTTGTAAACTGTGTAGAAGGGTGCATAGGTCCTTGATCTGACACCACTCAAGCAGCGTGATCTGCACCACCTCTGGATCAAGTTAGGCCAGGCTATATGTCATAACGTATTGCAGCAGGGTTCGCTGCCACAAACGCTGCAACATGTGCAGATTCAAATTCCTGTGTGTCGGCACATCGCATTTCAGGCATTTAACCACCAGACCTAAAGACTTCTAGAGCGACGAAAGTTGTTGAGCTGCTGTGTGCAAATGATGGAAGTGAGCACATAGCGAGCGTGCCCGCTGCACAAGGCCATGTATGCCGGGATGGTGTTTTAAAAATTGCTGGAGAATTAGATTCAACACGTGAGCCACACAAGGCACGTGTGTCACATTGTCACGGCAAAGGGCCGCACCCATGTTTGCATCATTGTCACACTCGGCCTTCCCTGGCTGCTGGTTGAGTGGAGACAACCATTGATGAAACTTGGTCTCCAGAGCTAACCGTCCACAACTTCTCAGCGGTGTGATTCACATTTCCCATACATTTCAAAGTAAACATTTGACCGCATGATGGCATTGAGCTCTGCTGCCAGCATAGTAAGGAGGAGGTGTGTGGTTTTCCTTGTGCGCAGTTACAAGGACGGGTGCCCTGACCACACATGGTTTGGGCCGAGGTGAAGGACCCACACGAGGTTGAGGAGGCAGAAGCAGTGTATTAACTTCTACATACAGATGAAGGATTGATACAACTCGTGGGGACAGCAAGACTTGTACAGCAGACCCTTCTCCATCTCTCCCCATAGTAACCCATTGCCCAGTCAGCGACATGTAACGCCCCTGTCCATGCTTACTGGGCCAAGTATCTGTGGTGAAATGCACCCTGTCACACAGTTTCTCAAAGAAGCGGTGATGTTTGGTGCGACATGCTGGTGTAGCGCGTGCGCGCCTTTGTTGGAGAAGGAGTGGCGCCTGGGCATCAGCTCTTGGGGCACTGCGATGGGCATAAGGTCTTGAAAATCCTCGGTTAAAAAGGTTGGAAAGGAAGCATTTTGGTAGCCAACAGTTTGCAGATGCTGAAAGTCAAGCTCTAAGCCATGTCATGCCCTTCTAAAAGCATGTAAAACACAGCAAGGGGACTCCAACCACAGTCTCCCTCGTTTCCACTAATTGGGCCACACACACCCCACTTGACTGGCATCAGTTGACCCCCATTTGCAAGATGAAAAAGATGCTTTGCATGAAGCACTCTTAAAAATACGCATGCCTTTCACCTCCCCTGGATGAGCCAGGGGAAGAAAAGTCTTCTGAGAGCCATGACTTGTTCATCTTGGTTCTTTTTTCAAAAGCGAGGGGACTCCAACCACAGTCTCCCTCATTTCCACTAATTGGGCCACACACACCCCACTTGACTGGCATCAGTTGACCCCCATTTTCAAGATGAAAAAGATGCTTTGCATGAAGCACTTTCAAAAATACGTGTGCCTTTCACCTCCCCTGGCTCAGCCAGGGGAAGAAAAGTCCTCTGAGAACCATGACTTGTTCATCTTGGTGAACGTTTGTCTGTCCACATTGTCAGTGGACAGATGCGTGTGCTTAGCTGTCAGCACACCCCCAGCAGCACTGAGGACACGTTCCGAGAAAACGCTGGCTGCGGGACACAACAAGATCCCCAAGGCGTACGTGGTGAGCTCAGGCAATTTATCCAGATTGGAAGCCTAAAATGAGCAGGGCTCAAGTTGCACAGTAATGGCATGGACGTTCCCTTGCATATACCCATATCTGTGTCTCCTCCTCTTTTTCCTTGTCCAGCTCCTTTGTTTTCGCATGAGTATATATCCTTGTCACTTTCCCATGTGTTTTTGTTATGTTGTGAGTTGTTTGTCACCTTTTGGACACCTTTGAGGGTATTTTGTAGGTGTTTTTATGTGTTTGTGATTGCCTGCCATTGTTTCCTATGCGTCGTCGAACGGGGATCCCGTTTGAGTTCGGTTCGGCGAACGTTCGACGAACCGAACTCGAACGGGATCCCCGTTCGACGAACCGAACTCGAGTCGAACCACGGCCGGTTCACTCATCTCTAGTCGTGAGCGAGGGATTGACACCAGATTCCCAAGCTCATTACATAAAAAACATGGTCCTGGCTGGGTGTGTGGACTTGTGTCTTATAAACTCTATGCCACTGCAGGCCGCAAGTTGCCATTGGCATCGGTTGGCAAGGACCAAATGATGACTCACTTCAACAAGGAGCCCACCTGTTCAGCTGCAGAGTTTCAGCAACAACTTGTTACTTGACAGTTCTCCTTTGTCAACTATATACACTAGACAGTGGGCACACATCTTCCGGCGTGTTACAGTAATACAAAGCATATTCGGATACATTTGCAGTCTCTTGCTGGATTGTTTCCATTCTTTCTGGTCCTATGAGTCCCAGCACAACCCAGCCAAAGTCTTCAGTCCAAATTGTTAGTCACTTTCCAATTCTGCATTTAACAGCCTCTTCCACTTGTAGAAGAGGGGAGTAAGAGGTTTTTGCTCCCAGACACTTCAGAATCCACGTCTCTTCTAATTGTAGAGGAGGAGGGTAGGAGGTAGCCAGTAGTTCCAGAGTAGACTCTTGCACTCCCAGTCGCTTGGGGAGTCTCCATCCGGGAATGCAAACTTTCTTATATCTAAGGGGTGCTTCACACACAGCGAGCTCGCTGCCGAGATCGCTGCTGAGTCACGCTTTTTGTGACGCAGCAGTGACCTCATTAGCGATCTCGCTGTGTGTGACACTGAGCAGCGATCTGGCCCCTGCTGCGAGATTGCTGCTCGTTACACACAGCCCTGGTTCGTTTTCTTCAAAGGCGCTCTCCCACTGTGACACACAGATCGCTGTGTGTGACAGCGAGAGAGCGACAAATGAAGCGAGCAGGGAGCAGGAGCCGGCGTCTGGCAGCTGCGGTAAGCTGTATCCAAGATAAACATCGGGTAACCAAGGTGGTTACCCGATATTTACCTTAGTTACCAGCCTCCGCAGCTCTCACGCTGCCTGTGCTGCCGGTTCCGGCTCTCTGCACATGTAGCTGCATTACACATCGAGTTAATTAACCCGATGTGTACTGTAGCTAGGAGAGCAAAGCTAAGCGGTGTGCGCTGGTAACTAATATAAACATCGGGTAACCATACCCGATGTTTACTTTAGTTACCAGTGTCCGCAGCTTCCAGACGCCGGCTCCGTGCAAGCGCAGCGTCGCTTGCACGTCGCTGCTGGCTGGGGGCTGGTCATTGGTCGCTGGTGAGATCTGCCTGTTTGACAGCTCACCAGCGACCTTGTAGCGATGCAGCAGCGATCCTGACCAGGTCAGATCGCTGGTCGGATCGCTGCTGCATCGCTAAAGTGTGAAGGCACCCTTAGTCCATTCTGATCCATTTGCATTTGTAGGCTTGGGGGCATGTTGCTAAAGTCCCATCCTTTAGACTCTCCTCTCTGGGGCCACTCTCTTTAAAGGCTGGTCTCTAGTCATCACATTGTCTCTTGTCTTGTGTTTTGGCCAACACTCTAGGATCTTGCTATCTTGACTCAGAACTCCACTTTCCTTCTCCAGCCACAAGTCACCCACAGCATACGGGCTTGACAACCTGCAGACTATATGTCTGTATCTATCACAAATTGGGTCTTCACTAACTCTCTAGAAGGAATTGTCTCTATCCCTATGATTTAATGCCTCCCATTGTGGCCTAGTCCCAATGTATATATATATATATATATATATATATATATATATATATAAAACTATTACTTACCCTGTCGTTTGGTAGATACATATACAAGTACTATGCAATCTACATTATAACATATTACCCTATTACATAGCCTTACTATACATTACATGGAAACATATTTCAATATATCACCTTACATCACAGTTCACATACTATAATACTTACAAATATGCATAACACAATTCACATCATACTACATGAGAATACAATAATGCAATTGTTGTCTTCAGGTAAAGGAACACAACAGCACTCAGTCCACCGCATTACTGCAGCATAATGCTGTGGGGATGCTTTTCTTCAGCAGGGATAGGGAAGCTGGTCTGAGTTGATAGGAAGATGGATGGAGCAAAATAAAGGTCAATCCTGGAGGAAATCCTGTTTTAGGTAGCAAAACACTTAAGATTGAGGCGTAGGTCTAGGTCCACCTTCTAGCAAAACAACAACCCTAAACATACTGCCAGAGCAACAATGTAATAGTTTAGATCACATTCATGTGTTTGAATGGCCCAGCCAATATCCAGACCTAAATTCCTTTAAGAATCCGTGGCAAGACTTTAAAATTGCTGTTCACAGACGCTCTACATCTAATCACAGTGAGCTAGAGCCACTTTATAAAGAATGGTCAAAAATGTCAGTCTCTATATGTGCAAAGCAGGTAGAGACATACCCCCAAAAGACTTGCAGCAATAATTGCAGCGAAAGGTGGTCCTATAAAGTATTGACTCATGGGTTCTGATTACTAATGCACATCACAATTTTTGGTATATATTTATTTTTTTAAATTATTTACACGTAACAATTACATGCTAGTTTGTGTTGGTATATCACATAAAATCCCTATAAAATTCATTTACGTTTGTGGGTGCAATGTAAAAAAACGTGGAAAAATTCACAAGTCCTATAGTTTATAGACAGCAGTTGCCTTTTTTAAAGGGAACCTGTCACCAGATTCATGCTGCCCAAACCACAGTCTGCATGAATCAGTCTGGCTGCAGGATTCCATCCAAGTATATTTTTCTCCACATCACTCTCACATTTTAGACTTAGGTGCTCGAGTCGCGCCCATCCGAGCATTCAACTGCTCTTAACGAGTACCGAGCATCGGAGAGTGGTAGTGCTCGCTCATCACTAATGTCTAATCCACCAATAAGAATGTGTACATGAGAAACTCCCTTGTTACCTAAATGTTGAATGTCTCATTTCTTAGATCCCGATATAACAGTATAAATTGTAAGAATACCTGCTTGAAGGGGCCATATTTTTAATAATTCATTTCTGCATATTCTCTGCTTGTAAATGATTTAAATTCATGAAAATGAAGCAAATTTGTTTTGTTTCACTATTAATGGGAGACATTTCCGGATCTGCTTTGTAACATAGGAAAATGCAAACCAACAATCAAAGCAGTTCCTATTCACACAGGAAACTTAATACATTAGTCCACTGTGCAATGTTAGAATTAACCTCCCGGATGTTAGATTGTTGACATTGTTCAAAGAGCGTATGAGCTTTTACTGACCAAAAAACTGAAGCATATATATAATGTACAGGCCATTCATAGAATACAGTCATAACGTTAGGTTAACTCTATGACCCCACAAATTGTGCAGCAATTATTGAGGTGTTGTGCTGGGTTATCATGATAGACAATTCACCTGTACAGAGCAAACATGTCTCTGGCTTCTGTGCTGACTCTGTATTTTAACCCTATTGAGACTCTGTTTATGATGCATTACTTTCTATTATATTATTCAAGGACTTACAGATGTAGTAATCACCAAGCGATAAGCAGCTTATTACCCTATAACCTAATAGGCAAAAGTGACAAAGTGTGGTAAAACATGTTGAGAAGATTGTTCTTAAAAATAGAACTAAAGTGAACTAAAGTGGAGATATATGGAGCATGTTGAGATGTTCGAAACAAGACTCATCGTAGAATGCAGACTTAAGACCAATGTGTTTCATGAGCAGTTCTGAATGATTTTCTTGTGCTACAGTTTGGTTGCTTGCGGTGATTCTGCAGTTGGAACACTATGTTTCTATAGTTATAGAAAAGTAATAGTTTATTTTTGCATAACGCTGCCTTTTTTTTTTAATAAACAGAGGTACAGTATAAGCTCACTGGGCGTGGTTCCTCAAAGATTTTACAATGGGGAAAATAAGTATTTGATACACTGCCAATTTTGCATGTTTTCCCACATGCAAAAATGGAGTGATCTGTAATTTTTATCGTAGGTACACTTCATCTATGACAGACAGAATAAAAAAAAATCCAGAAAACCACATTCTATGATTTTTAATTTGCATTTAATTGCATGAAGTAAGAATTTGATTCACTAGAAAAACAGAACTTAATATGTTGTACAGAAACCTTTGTTTGCCATTAAACCTTGAGTTTCAGCTTCCTCCAAAGATTTTCTGTTGGTTTAAGTTCTGGAGATTGGCTATGCCACTTCAGGACCTTGAAATGCTTCTTACAGAACCACTCCTTAGTTGCCCTGGCTGTGTTGTTTTGGGTTATTGTCATGCTCAAAGACCAAGCCATGACCTATCTTCAATTCTCTTACTGAGGGAAGTAGGCTGCTGGCCAAAATCTCACGATACATGACCCCATCCATCCTCCCTTCAATACAATGCAGTAGTTTTGTCCCCTTTGCAGAAAAACATCCTCAAAGTATAAAGTTTCCATCCCCATGCTTCACGGTTGGGACGATGTTCTTGGGCTTGTACTCATCCTTCTTCTTCCTCCAAATATGGAAAGTGGAGTTGATACCAAAAGGTTCTATTTTGATCTTATCTGACTACATCACCTTCTCCCATGCCTCCCCTGCATGATCCAGATGGTCACTGGCGAACTTCAAATGCTCCTGGACATGTGCTGTCATGAGCAGGGGGACCTTGCATGCTTTGCAGTATTTTAATCCATGACGGTGTAGTGTGTTGCAAATAATAATCTTTGAAACTGTTGTCTCAGCTATCTTCAGGTCATTTACCAGGTCTTCCCTTCTAGTTCTGGGCTAATTCCTGACCTTTCTCAGAATCATCCTTACCGCGCAAGGCAAAATCTTGCATGGAGCCCCAGGCCGAGTTAGATTGACTGTCATCTTGTGTTTCTTCTGTTTCGGCCCTGAAGCTCTGGTCGCTACAGGGTACTGCAACTCAGTTAAGGAGAAGTATCTATCTGGGTTAAGTGACAGGAGGTTTGTCGGTGCTCACACCAGACACACACATTTCACATGCAGTTAGGTGCCTTCCCCACAGGGGGGGAGTGGACTGGGGTGGGCAGGGAGAGTCAGAAATCCAGTAGCATGGAACTTCCCGGTCACCAGGACAACCACTGGGGGGCGGGTGCCACATGGGGTATAAGAGGAGGTAGCCATTACACATAGAGAGCTTTCTAGAGGGACGTCCCCTGAGACCAGACTGAGTGCAGGAAAGCACCAGTGCTGGAGGGACGATACAAAGCTCCCCTTTCTGCTGTGGAACCTGGGGCTTGTAAGTAGGAGCTCAGCCCAGGTTCCTTCTGCCAGTTGCTTGATAACGAGAACAAACAGGACATTTACACTGACACCGGTAACCGCCTGGAACTTGCACCAGATAACCGGAGACTTATCAGCAGTGAACCAGGACACTCTTAGGCAATCTCCTAACCAATGTGTAAACACCTGAACTGGAGCTCTTCCCTCATTTCCATTATTTACCAGCAACGCCGCCCCGCCCTTCGGCGCCCATGGCCCACTTCCAGCTAGCCGGCCATCCTCCCGGGGCACCCACTCCACCTGTGAGGAGTGACTCCATCTTGGCTGCAATCAACATCCACCCCCGGTGAGAAGAACCCTGCAGCGGCAGCCCCCTTACCTGGCTGCACATCACAGGTGGCGTCACATGTGAGCTTTTTTCAAAAACCTCCTGTAAATATTTCCCTTTTAAAAAGCACCCAGGGCATGGAACCGGGCAACGGCCATCAAAGTGACATTTTCCCCAGTTATATAGCCTGGGACTGAGTACCCCATAACCCTGGGCGACACACTTCCAATTCTTAATAATTGCACCAAGCTGCTTGCCTATAGTCCTGTAGCCCATCCCAGTCTTGTGCAGGTCTTCAATTTTGTCCCTGGTGTCCTTAGACAGCTGCTAGGTCTTGGCCATGGTGGAAAGGTTGGACTGTGATTGATTGATTGATTGATTGATTGAGTGTGTGGACAGGTTTCTTTTATACAGGTAAAGAGTTCAAACAGGTGCCATTAATCCACGTAATGAGTGCAGAGTAGGAGTGCTTTTTAAAGAGAAAATAACAGGTCTGTGAGAATCAGAATTTTTGCTGGTTGGTGGGTGATCAAATACTTATTACATGCAATAAAATGCAAATTAATTATTTTAAAATCATGCAATGTGATATTGGTGATTTTTTTGTCTTCTGTTTATTATAGATGAAGTGTACCTGCAATAAAAATTACAGACCACTCCATTCTTTGTAGGTGGGAAAAGTTCATAATCGGCAATGTATCAAACACCTACTTTTCCCACTGTATATATTCTGATATATAAAGCTTTTAAATGTCTAAACATTTTGATGCAACTCGAGGATGCATTAAAATAAAGCAAATTTTGGCATTCTCAGACTATATTTGTCCGCCTTCAACAAATGGGGTGAAGCTGGGGCCAGTCGTGGATGTGTCAACCTCCAATTCTTAAATTCATAATGATCAGTGGCAGGGGTGGCGTCAGCACCCAGGCAAGTGCAAGGGACAGTCGGGGGGGGCCCACTCGCCGTCGTCAGGGGCAGTGATCAGTTCTGCGGCCCCCGAGCCCACTTCCAGGGACCGAAGTTCTCAGGGCAGCAGCCGCACTTTCCTGGCTGCCAGCCCTTTAATCCCGGCACCTGCTCCCCAGCATTCACTGCTGAACTCTGGGGTGCATGTTTACAGGAGTTCATATGTGGGTGGAGCTACCATGCAACGTTCTGTGCTCCTGTCCCACAGATGAAGAGAAAGGAGCCGCGGCGCCAGGCAATGTCACCTGGGCTCTGAGCTGTATGTGCCCCCCAGAGCTGTATGGGCTCAGCAGAGCAGTATGGCTCCCCAGAGCTGTATGTCCCCTCACCAGGGATGGGCCCCCAGAGCAATATGGCCCCCCAGAGCTGTATGGGCTCCCCCACCAAAGCTGTATTGGCCTCAACACCAGAGCTGTATGTCACCCAGAGCTGTATGCCTCCCCCAGAGTTAAATGAGCCCCAACACCAGAGGTGTATGGCCCCCCAGAGTTATATGAGCCCTAATACCACAGCTGTATGTGCCCCCAGAGCTGTATGGGCCCTCCAAATCTGTATGCTTCATAGCCATAGTGATGTATATGCCCCCCAGTAATGAGCATGACCCCCAGTATCATCTATGCCCCCCAGTAATGTCTATGCCCCCCAGTAATGTCTATGCCTCTCAGTAACGCCAGTAACATGTATGCCCTTCAGTAATATGCATGCCCACCTAGTAATTTGTATGCCCCCTAGAAATGTGTATGCCCCCCAAGTAATGTTTATGCCCCGCAGTAAAGTGAATTTCCCCCAGTAATAGGTATGCCCCCCAGAAATGTATATGCCCCCAGTAATATGTATGCACTATAGTAAAGTCTATGCTTTTCTAGTAATGTGTATGCCTCCCAGTAATGTGTATGCCCCCCAGTAAAGTGTATTTCCCCAAGTAATGTGTAGGCCCTTTAGTAACGTGTATGCCCCTCAGTAACATGTATACCTACCCCCAGTAATGTATATGCCCCAAGCCTCTCCTTTGATGTATAAACTGTAGGACCCAGCCTTCCCTGTGATGTATATACTGTAGCCCCAGCCCTTCCTGTGATATATATACTGTAGCTCCCAGCATCCCCTGGGATATATATACTATATTCTAAGCTTCCCCTGTGATGTATATATTGTAGCCCCAAGCCCATCCTGTGAAATATATACTGTAGCCGCTAGCCCTTCCTGTGATCTATATACTTTAATCCCCAGTCCCTCCTGTGATGTATATATTGTACACCCCAGCTCTCCCTGTGATGTATATACTGTAGCCCCCAGCTCCTCCTCTAATAAATATATATATAGATATATATATATATATATATATATATATATATATATTTATGTATATACTGTAGTGTGTATGTATGATGTCTGTTTCTATATATTTTTGTGAATTTATCTTCAAATATGTACGTATACCTGTATGTGTATGTATCTGTTTATGTGCGTTTCTGTGTATGCATTGGGCCCACTCAGACTTTTTCGCCCGGGGCCGAAAAAAATCTGGAGACGGCCCTGATCAGAGGTATTCACTACGTTAAAAATTTTACTCCAGGAAGAATATGCCCCTTAATAAATCAGGAGCCCGGCACTCCACCCTGTTGCCCTCATCAAGACTGGTATGAAGATCACCTATCTTGATCGGTGTCACTGTACGCAAATAGTTTAGGCCTGCCTCTCTACTGCCACAATACTATGTGGTGGTGAGCTTTGTAATTGCTCAATCTGTATGCTCAGTATGTAATGACCACGGGTGAACACTATTCTCCTTAAGGAGACTTTTCAAGCCAGTCTGTCTGCCAGTAAGGGGACTTATAGCTGCCATGCCCCTCTGGGAAATATTCAAATTGTCTCTCCAGGAAAGGAGACAAACTCTAGCGCAGCCCCACCTATTGAAAGTAGCGATCCTAAAAGTTCTCATGAGCCAGATCAGACACCCCCATACTTTGCACTGAAGAGGGGCAAGCACCCCGAAACACCGTGTCTGCAAATCGGGATTCTGATCTGGCTTATATATCCTGAGTCATATGCAAAGGATTGTTAAAAATACACATTTGACTTTTAGGATCGCTACTTCCAATAGGTGGTGCTGCGCTAGATTTTGTCTCCTTTCCTGGAGAGACAATTTCAGTGTGTAATGAGATATTACACTCAAAGACATATATATACTAGAGATAAGCAAATATTCCAAAATTAGTTTTGTCAGATACAAATGTATTCAATGTAAGTAGAATTCTTGGTAAAAAACATTTATTATGCTCCGATCTCTTAGACCCAGAGCATAATAAATAGAGGGGTTAAAATAAAAAAAATATTAGTCACCTCTCTCTTCACTTGTTCTAGCACAATAGCTCTAATCTGGTCCTTCACTGACATATTTTCTCCCTCCGGCTTCAGTGTTCTCTTTTGTCCTCAGACTTCATTACTCTTGAGTGTTTCTGGTGCTGACTTAGCGCCATGCGTCGTTTTGATGTGCATTGCCGTAATAGTGTCATGATGTCACTCAAGGCCTAATTAGTCCTGAAGGTACCAAAGAGTGAAAGCAGAAGACAGGAGCCAGAAGAAAGCAGCAAACCATGCAGGGAGCTTTGGGGATAGGAGAGCGGAGGGCTGAAACTAGCTTTAGATATTTTTTTAAACCCTCCCTGTCCATAAAAAATATCAGACGGACATTTTTTTGAGGAAATTGAATCACAAAAATTTGGGTTCTGGCAAATTTGAGTTTTTAATGAAATTTGAAGTGCATCCCATTAATCACTAATACTCTTTATAAAAAAAACAATAGTTTAATGTTATAAGTTTTAATAAAGCAAACTCATACAAGGATTTCATCACATGTATAATGTTTTCCATAACAAGTAGTGACGGATTCACGTGTTGTTCCTCCACCTCTGGAGGTAACTTTCTGAAACTGGTAACAAATTTTATAAAGCCCATCTCCAATCCAAACTCATGTGTGAACGCAATTCATTATATTATAGTTCTTTGTTCAATATCAAAATGGCCGTGTTCCAGGAATAATAATAATTATAATCTTTATTTAGCAAGCTACAATATGGGAGTTGTTTCACATGGGAACACTCAATGAGATATATTTTTCTTTACCTAACTCAACCTTAACTGTGAGGAGTCATGGGACAAAATGGATTTTTGTTACTCGGCAGAATGCAAAGCTCTTACTTTGTTAGCATTCTACTCATTAACTGTTATTAATCCCTGGAAGCTAAGAGCAGCAGCAAACTGTCTGGATGGTCATGCTGGGAATGTAAGCAAATAAGTCCTGTCTGCAATTTCTGTGGCTATACATTTCCAACAGGGAGTATTCTGAATAGGGAGAGGGAAGTAAGCAGCTGCCAGACAATCTCCCCCGTGAGTATGGGGCATGCTGAATGATTTTCTCACTACATAGGCTGAATGAATCTTCCTAGAACATGTAATTGTCCCTCTAATATCTAAGGCCATGTTTAAGATTTTATACTGATCATACATGAAATCAGAAAACCGAATGCAGCTATTTTGCATGAGGGCTTTCCAACTATGTGCCAATGACAGACATGAGGAAAAGAGGGATTGGGCATGCTGAATTTCAACATGCCTGATGCATTCATCCTTTTAAAGAGAACCTGTCAGGTCCCCAGTACACCCAGAACCATGAGTGGTTCTGTGCACATATCTCTAATCCCTGCCTAACAATCCATTCATGTAGTAGCACATATAAACAGATCTTTAGAAAAACTATTTCTAAAGACCATTTAGGAGATGCTAATTAGGGCAGTCAGTAGTGAACACAACTTTATACCCCTTAGCATTGCGTTTCTCTGATGCCGGGTGTATGCAACCAGACTTCAGAAAGGCTCACTGTGCATGATCAATAATAAAAATATACACATATTTGGTATAGCCACGTTCATAAATGCCCGCTTTATCAAAATAAAAAATCAATTAATCTGATCGGTACACGGCATAGCGAGAAAACAATTTAAAACGCCAAAAGTTATTTTTTTTTTGGTCACCACAACATTGCATTAAAATACAATAATAGGCGATCAAAACATTGCATCTATGCAAACATGATACAATTAACAACACCAGCTCATTACTCATAAATAAGCCGTTATTGAGCCCCTGATCCCGAAACATGAAAACGCTGCGGGTATCGGAAAATGGCAACAAAAGCGATATTCTTTTTTCTTTACAAACTTCTGATTTTTTTGTTTACCACTCAGAGAATACTAAAACTGTACATATTTGGTATCTACAAACTTGCACTGACCTGGGGAATCATAACTAGAGATGAGTGAACCTGAAGCTAGGTTTTTGAACCGAACACCAAATTTAAAAATCAAGGATCACCCCTGTGCAGTGTTTGAATGGCGCACACTGGAGGTAACAATAACGTGGTCAGATGTAGTGTGCAACAAAGAAAAAAGTTTGAAAAAAGCCTGCCCACCGTCCCCCGGAAGTGATCTGCTTCTGGTTGGCTGTATGTGGGCGGAGACTCAAACTGCCAATCAGTAACTGGATCCAGGGTTCGGATCAAGCTCGAGCCTATGGTGGAGTTAGAAAAAAACAAGGATAAAAAATGGAGAAATGTCCACGCTGCTGTGCCAATAAAGAGTTAATTCCAAATAAGAGTAATGCAGAGTGGTTTATTCTACGTGTTTCGGAGATAACCCCACTCCTTCATCAGGAAATCCACCAAATTTTTTTTTTTACTATGGTGGAGTCAGGCTCGTTTGCTGCTGGCGAACTGAGCTTCAATGGAGCCGCTTGTCTCTAATCATAATACCAGGCTAGTTTTTCAAAATATCAAAATAATGAACATAGTAAATTAAAAAAAAAAAATATATTGTGCAATTGCACTTTTTATGCAATTTTACTGGACTTTTTTTTCCCCATTTTCCAGCACAATATGGGGCAGAATGAATGGTGCCGTTCAAAAGTACAACTCGTTCTGCAAAAAAACAAGCCTTCATATGGCTATACTGATGGAAAAATAAAAAAGTTATGGTTCTTGGAAGAAGGGGAAGAAAAAATGAAAAATGGAAAATCGCTCTGGAGTGAAGAGTTTAAGGATAAACTGATGTGAATACTTATCAGGCAACAGCTTACACAATCCTTGTATCATTGAACTTAACACGGTCATAAGGGAAAGTCACAAAAACTAAAGGTCTACATTCATCAAACAAGCAGAGTTGCATTTTTTAGAATTGTAGAACAAAGCATTGTAAATAGACGCGGCTCTGTGCTCACTGCCCAGCAGATCATTTATCAGAATGCTTACAAAATACAATTCACATAACAAACGCTAAAACACTATTCAGATATAGGAAACAGGATTAAGATGTGCCTGTTTTATTATGAAGCCACAGAGGGTATTATGTGTAGTCTGGAAAAAGGAAAGAGACTCCGATCTTTTTTACAAGTGGTAACATTTCTTCCAAAACTAAAATCTAAGTGCAGTGAAACAATAATCCTCCCACCCTCAATTCCGCAGTTGTTTTTTGGGTTTAGTTCTTAAAGAATTTGTTGCAAAGTAAAATGATCTGGCAATATGATTCTCCATGTCTGTATGATTACAGAAGTCCCAACTTTGCTTAATGGTTTCTTATTTAAAGAGGAAATGTCATTTTAAGTTTTATTAAGCAACCTTGCAATACAATACATCTTATTCGAGACTATTCTGCTTTCTGCTCGTGGATCTATTTTTTAATCTCAATTCATAAGTAGGATTTGTAAAATCTGTAGTCAGTGAAGACAGATCTTCCCATTACTGGGATAGGAGATGATATCTGCTAGTTTTTTACATTCTATGTAAAGTAAATGGAGGAAAGAGGAGGCAAGCAGGCAGGAACAGATATTGTGCTGCAAGATCTTCTGAATGACGATTATAGCTCTAAACAGAACTTTATGAGCAAAACCTGTCATCTCTTATTTTGGTAAAATGAAAAATTGTTTTCACCAGGGACTTGAACATAGTCTGTAATTTTTACTATATATTGCAATACTGTAGTATTGCAGTGTATAGTATAAGTGCTCTGTGATGGTGAGATATGGGGGGTTGTGTATCATTTTGTGTAGGTTTGTATTTTAGGCGTGGTGCTCTGTCAATTCTGTGTATTCCTTGTGTGAACATTGTCCTGTTTGCAGGTTAATCACCCCCTGCTGGGCTTTTGTCCCTAAGTCTGGGGGAGGGGGGCCTGGGATCCACCTAAATTCTCTGTTTACCTGGAGGATTATTCAACCTGTCTGAGAACTTCAAGAGAGAAGCAGGAAGATGCATCCTGTATGGGAGAAGCTGCGGCTCCCCAGAGAGACCTGGACATTTATCACTTACTGGACTGTATAAGAGTTTCTGGACTATTTTACCCTCTCTGTGGTGGATTATTTTTATGGACTGTCTGATTTAGCTTGGAATAAATGTTCTTTAGATTTTTCACTCATTTCTTACTCTGTTGATTGTGTTATGCTGGAGAAGGACCCCGTGAAATGCTCAGTCTCCTATAGACCTCATCCACAAGCTGGTCTGTTTAGGAGTAAAGTGCTAAGAAGTAAATTTCACTGCATACTCAGGTTGAAGTATTTCTGATTTTATTGTACAGACATATGCTGGACACAATAAGGTGCAGGGGAATTGAAACTATAAGGGACGTTTGACCCTCACGGGTCTTGTTCATAATCTCGTTTAGTGGTAAATACTGTATGTAGAGTGCGCTCCCGTACATGCGTCAAGCATGGAGGTGCCCTCTGCACATTTACCACTAAGCCACATTGTGAACAAGACCTGTGAGGGTCAAAGCGTCCCTTTGGCTATGTGCGCACTAGAAAGTGCCTTTTTCTTAAGAAAAAACCGGACCCTCTTAAAGAATCCTGCACCTGAGGTAAAAACCACAATGAAATCCACATGTGGTTTTACCGTGGTTTGCAATGGATTTTTTGCCGCAGATTTTCCGCAAGTTGGTCCGTACGGATGTTTACCATTATCTATGGCAAAAACCGCAGGTACCTGCGGAAAAGAAGTGACATGCTCATTAATTCCGCAGCGGTAAATCCGCGGGTATAAAAACGTAGTGTGCGCACAGCATTTTGTAAAACCCACAGGATTTGCTGGGGAATGACTCCAGCAATGTCAGACACATTTTCTGCTGCAAATCCGCGGCAAATCTGGGGCAAAATCCGCGGTAAGTCCGCAGCGTGCGCACAAAGCCTTATTATCGCAACTCCCCTGCACCTTATGCAGTCAAGTATATGTCTGTACAACAAAATATTGCATCTTCAACCTGACTGTGCAGTGAAATTTACTACTTTAGGACTAAATGGATTGCACATCCCGTCTACCTGTACCTCAACGTTTTGACTGAGCACTCACCAATAATATTTTCCTAGGAGTACAGCCATGGCAGGCACAGGAGTCTACAGAGATATTCTAGTACTTCCATAAAAAATTATTTTTATTTTGATTATTTTAATACAACATGGCACAATTCTAATCTGAGGTTATAGCTAAGAAGTGTTATTTGAAACGCATCAACATAACAGTCTTTCCTGTGATTTTACTCTGCTTGTGATGTGTTGGACATGTTTTAATACTTCAAATAAAAATGTGTTGTTTTTTATGGGAGTACTGGATCATCTGCTATCTTTGGATTGCACTTGCATTTCTATTACAGCAGATTCCTGACTGCCATAAGGACCCATCGGCTTACCTTGATCATGTTTCGGGAGGCCGAAGGGTGTTTGGATAGTCACGGCTGCTGAACCACTTGTTAAATGACAAAAGCCAGCTTTACACGTTGCAATTTCGCATATGATATCGTATGCGATTTGCAAAGCCCCCATCGTATGTGTGCACGTTCAATTTGTTGAACATGCCCCCCAAACAATTAACCCCCGTCACATGTACTTACCTTCCATACGACCTCGATGTGGGCGGCGAACGTCCATGTCCTGGAGTGGCAGAGACGTTCGGCGTCACATCGACGTCACGTGGCAGACGGCCAATAGATGCGGAGGGGCGGAGATGAGCGGGACGTAACATCCCGCCCACCTCTTTCCTTCCGCATTACCCGCCGGGAGCCGCAAGACGCAGGTAAGTTCTGTTCAATGTTCCCAGGGTGTGACACACTGCGATGTGTGCTGCCTCGGGAACATTGAACAACCTCACGTTCAATTCACGAGGAATGAACGACGTGCATACGATGAACGGATTTTTGTTCAATCACAATCGCACGTACCTGTCACACACTGCAATGTACCTTACGATGCCGGATGTGCGTCACTTACGACATGACCCCGCCGACACATTGTAAGATATATTGCAGCGTGTAAAGCTGGCTAAAGGCATTTAAGAAGTTAACAGCAGTGGGGGGGGGACTTAGCTCTATACGTTGCTGTTAGTCAGATGATGGCTGCATAACACAGCCTAGAGAATAATGCAGGCTCAGCTTCTGAGCCCGCTGCAAAGACAGGGTCCAAGGGGCGGGCTGGCCCGGGGAGCAGGCGGGCAATTGCCCCCCGGGCTGCTCTCCTAGCTGCTGTACAGGGTCGGCGGCCTGCTGCATAATGTCATTGTAACACACACATGGCCTCGCGCAGCCATGTCTCCTGTACTGGGATGCCACGGGGTCGGCACTAACACATTTACAGGCGCAGACAGTGTCAGCTGTCTGCATTATAGTACAGGAGACAGGGCCACGCGCAGTTCACTGTGCGCAGCCATGTGTGATATAATGATGTCATGCAGCGCGCACTGCCTCCCCACTGTAGAGGGGCATCAAACAAGTCTGTGAGCCACACAGGAAGCAAGAGAAGGGTTGTCCTCAATCATCAATAGTAAAAGCCACATCAATATGTGTGTAGGTCTGTGTGTATATGATTGAGTTTGTCTATTTTTGTATGTGTATGTTTATATGTTTGTGAATGTCTTCAAAACTGTGTACGTGTTGGTACGCCATGTGGGTGTACGTGTCTGTAAGCCGCATAGGTGTACGTGTCTGTACGCTGCGTGGGTGCACATCTCTGTACTGTATGTTTACATGTCCGTGTTTTTGGGGTTCTATATGTCAGGGTACGTGACCATGATCAGTGTTCACAGCATTTTGGATGCAGTGTGTTTTCGCTGCATCCAAAATGCTGTGTTGTACAGTACAAGCACAGTGGATGTATTTCTAGAAATCTCCTGCCCACTGTACGTGTACTGCCCGGCCCGCAGTGAAATCTGACCTTTAGCTTGGATCTTCAAGCTGTAGCATGTCAATTTATTGCTCCATAGACGCGCGTGTTCTCCGCAGGGAGAACAGAGAGAAAGACTGCAGTGGACCCAACCCTGACTGTGGACTCAGGCAGCTACAGTCCCTTCGGAGAGCACTCATGTCCCCGCAGGAGAGAATACGCTGCGTCCAGGACATAGCATGTTGTGTTGTACGTGTAAAACATTTGTATCTTATATCTTCTCTTTAAGGATGATTGTCCACCATCAGACTTCCTCACAGTTTGGACGCAGTGTACTTTATCTGGCAGAGACGCTAGTCTCCTGGGTGGGAGAACTCGCTGTCTGTGCACACAATCAAGGTCACTAACACAGTGGATTTTTGCTATGTTCTCCCGCTCAGAGTACTAGCATCTCCATTAGAATAAATTGACAAGCTGCAACTCAGAAACCCAAGCCACAGGTCAGTTTATGGAGCATCTATAACAAACACAGGGGGCCAAAGATTTCTATAAATACCATCCACTGTACCATCCAAGACAAGTGAAATTAACCCCATCACTATGACGTAAATATGTCACCTTAAGGCCTCCTTCACATGTCCGTATTTCTGGTATGTGTTGTATCCGTTTTTTACCATATATACTCATTATAACCTATGGTGCTGCTCACATCCTATAGCGCCACCTGGAGGAAAACAACGGAGTTAGCATTTTTATTTTGAAAATGGAACAAGATAGAGAAAAAAAGTGAATTACAAAGTTGTAGGGCATCAGCAATTCAATACGAATCGACACCTTGCATATAGAAATGCTATGATTAGAATGTGTAAAACTCACAAGCCTGCGGACGTGAAGCAATACCTCATGGAGACCTTCCTACAAGTCATTGGGTATGGTGGCTGCGTGGCTATCGCATTCTGTTTTTGAGATAAAATGGCTAACTCTTGTTTTCCACCAGGTGGCGCTATAGGTGGTTTCATTGTGTAGCGCATGGCTACTTTACTATACCTAGACACCACTTCTATGCCTATAGCTGCCGCTATTCTCAAGTTAATAGCGGTGAGCGGTGGACAGGATATGGGTGGATACACTGTATGTAGTTAGCTGGGATATGGTACTGTTTCTATGTAGTAAGCATGGTTTTGCTCCCATATCCAAATAGTAAGCTCGGATATGGTACCATATTTAAGCAGTAAGCTTAGTTCTGGTACTATGTGTATGAAGAAAGCTTGTTCTGTTCCCGTATCTATGAAGGAGGCTTGGTTCTGTTGCTGTTTCTATTTAGAAGAATGAGTAAGTAAGATTTTGTTCCGGTATTAATACAGTAAGCTCGGTTCTGTTCCTGTACTATGTAGTAAGCTCGGTTCTGCTCCCATATCTCTGTAGTAAGCTCTGTTCTGTTCCTGTATCTATGTAGTAAGCTCGGTTCTGCTCCCATATCTGTATAGTAAGGTCGGTTCTGCTCCCATATCTCTATAGTAAGGTCGGTTCTGCTCCCTTATTTCTGAAGTAAGCTCGGTTCTGCCCCCTTATCTCTGTTGTAAGCTCGGTTTTGCTCCCATGTCTCTGTAGTAAGCTCGATAATGCTCCCTTATCTCTGTAGTAAGCTCAGTTCTGCACCCTTATCTCTGTAGTAAGCTCGGATCTGCTCCCATATCTCTGTAGTAAGCTCAGTTCTGCTCCCTTACCTCTGTAATAAGCTTAGTTCTGATCTTGTATCTCTATAGTAACCTCTGTTTTGCACCCTTATCTCTGTAGTAAGCTCGGTTCTGACCTTTTTATCTCTACAGTAAGGTTGGTTCCGATCTCGTATCTCTGTAGTAAGCTTGATTCTGATCCCATATCTCTGTAGTAAGCTTGGCTCTGCTCCCATATCTCTGTAGTAAGCTCGGTTCTCCTCCTATATCTCTGTAGGAAGCTCCTTGCAGTTCCCATATCTATGTAGTCATCTTGGTTCTATTCTAGTATTTATGTACTCAGTAAGCACAGTTCTGTTCCCATATATATGTACCAGCCTGTTCATAAAGCCTGTTACCTCTGCTGCTTTAATGCAAAGGCCAGAGATGAACAGGCCAAAGGTGGGCCGCCGCAATTCGAGGGCCACTGCTTTGTGGTTGCCCACCAGGCTAAATTGTGCCAGCCAGCCCCTGCAAGGACCTGATATTTAACATAATAGCATGTCATAATCAGTAAAGGGTTAAAGAGGATCTGTCACCAACTCCCCAAATTATCTGCATGCATTATTACATTAACTGTCTTGTCCTGATGATTTTCTGATGGTGCATTTACTGTGAAAATCTGTGTCATATGGCTGCATAATTCATTTTGAACATTTTCATGTTTAATATTCAAATTAGCATTTTGAGTCCAGCTATGCAGTGAAATAGCTTCATGTGTTTAGTGTATTCAGTGCTAAACTCAATCTCCACACATCTGCTGTAGTCTGACAAGCTGCAGCCTGTACTGAGCAGTGTGAACTGTCTGCAGCAGGAGAGGAGGTTCGCTCAGGAGAATTAGTTGATAGACTGGGTTTTGCTCATGAATACACTGGTCTCAAAGAACTAATTTTAATATTTGGCATAAAAACTTTCAATGTGAATTATAAGGCAGGAAATTTTCAAAAAGTATGAGACAGTCATTCTGACACAAATTTTCAAAGCAACTACACCAGCCTCACCTGATTAAAGAGACATTTAATAATATATGCAGTTTGCAGTTTTGAGACACATCATCTTTAAAGTTGCTCTTCACAATACTGCACAATACTGCAGCCTTCCAGTTATATCATAATGAATGTTTTAATGCTTTAATTAATTGATGGGCCGCTTTTTCTTAATGTGACTCAGATGAGCTTTAAAGGTTTTCATTGCTTTTTGAAATACACTTTTTGAAAGGTCACTCATCCCATGTTCCAGGATTCCGACATTTCATCACTGACGAGGATACGTTCACTAGATCTTCACTATAAGTAAAGTACAAATCACAGAGGTTTGTTCATAATTCTTATATAGTCATATGAAAAAATTTGGGCACCCCTATTAATCTTAACCTTTTTTCTTTAGAACAATTTGGGTTTTTGCAACAGCTATTTCAGTTTCATATCTAATGTCTGATGGACTGAGTAATATTTCTGTATTGAAATGAGGTTTATTGTACTAACAGAAAATGTGCAATCCGTATTTAAACAAAATTTGACCGGTGCAAAAGTATGGGCATCTCAACATAAAAGTGACATTAATATTTTGTAGATCCTCCTTTTGCAAAAATCACAGCCTCTAGTTGCTTCCTGTAGCTTTTAATGAGTTCCTGGATCCTGGATGAAGTTATATTTGACCATTCCTGTTCACAAAACAATTCCAGTTCAGTTAAGTTTGATGGTCGCCGAGCATGGACAGCACGCTTCAAATCATCCCACAGATTTTCAATGATATTCAGGTCTGGGGACTGGGATGGCCATTCCAGAACATTGCAATTGTTCCTCTGCATGAATGCCTGAGTAGATTTGGAGCGGTGTTTTGGATCATTGTCTTGCTGAAATATCCATCCCCTGCGTAACTTCAACTTCGTCACTGATTCTTGCACATTATTTTCAAGAATCTGCTGATACTGAGTTGAATCCATGCGACCCTCAACTTTAACAAGATTCCCGGTGCCGGCATTGGCCACACAGCCCCAAAGCATGATGGAACCTCCACCAAATTTTACTGTGGGTAGCCAGTGCTTTTCTTGGAATGCCATGTTTTTTTGCCTCCATGCATAACGCCTTTTTGTATGACCAAACAACTCAATCTTTGTTTCGGCTTCTTTCGCATCACTCTCCCATACAGCTTCTCCTTGTGCAAAGTGCGCTGTTTTGTAGATCGATGCACATTGACACCATCTGCAGCAAGATGATGCTGCAGGTCTTTGGAGGTGGTCTGTGGATTGTCCTTGACTGTTCTCACCATTCTTCTTCTCTGCCTTTCTGATATTTTTCTTGGCCTGCCACCTCTGGGCTTAACAAGAACTGTACCTGTGTTCTTCCATTTCCTTACTATGTTCCTCACAGTGGAAACTGACAGTTTAAATCTCTGAGACAACTTTTTGTATCCTTCCCCTGAACAACTATGTTGAATAATCTTTATTTTCAGATCATTTGAGAGTTGTTTTGAGGAGCCCATGATGCCACTCTTCATAGGAGATTCAAATAGGAGAACAACTTGCAAGTGGCCACCTTAAATACCTTTTCTCATGATTGGATACACCTGCCTATGAAGTTCAAAGCTCAATGAGGTTACAAAACCAATTTAGTGCTTAAGTAGGTCAGTAAAAAGTAGTTAGGAGTGTTCAAATCAAGAAATTGATAAGGGTGCCCATACTTTTGCACCGGTCAAATTTTGTTTAAATGCGGATTGCACATTTTCTGTTAGTACAATAAACCTCATTTCAATCCAGAAATATCAGAGTCCATCAGTTATTAGATATATGAAACTGAAATAGCTGTTGCAAAAACCCAAATTGTTATAAAGAAAAAAGGTTAACATTAATAGGGGTGCCCAAACTTTTTCATATGACTGTATATGTTCATCTTTCTGAAAATTTTGTGCAGGAGTGTCTGGAAATCTCGGTGTGTATATGTATATATATATGTATTTAGTTTTATATATATATATATATATATATATATATGTACATGTATTTCTATATTTATATATAATGTGTATGCATATATGTGTTTATATCTGAGCAATATATATATATATATGTGTGTGCGTGTATATAAGCGTATAAGCGTGTGTGTGTATATATATGTGTGTGTGTGTGCGCAACATATATGTGTGTGTGTGTGTGTGTATGTGTATATATATATATATATACCTATATATATATATGTGCGTGTGTGTGTGTCTGAATATACAGTACAGACCAAAAGTGTGGACACACCTCATTCAAAGAGGTTTCTTTATTTTCATGACTCTAAAAATTGTAGATGCACACTGAAGACATCAAAACTATGGATGAAAACATGTGTAATGAAAAACTTTAAAAAAAGTGTGAAACAACTGAAAATATGCCTTATATTCTAGGTTCTTCAAAGTAGCCACCTTTTGCTTTGATTACTGCTTTGCACACTCTTCACATTCTCTTAATGAGCTTCAAGAGGTAGTCACCGGAAATGGTCTTCCAACAGTCTTGAAGGAGTTCCCAGAGATGCTTAGCACTTGTTGGCCCTTTTGCCTTTACTCTGTGGTCCAGCTCACCCCAAACCATCTCGATTGAGTTCAGGTCTGGTGACTGTGTAGGCCAGGTCATCTGGCGTAGCACACCATCACTCTCCTTCTTAGTCAAATAGCACTTACACAGCCTGGAGGTGTGTTTGGGGTCATTGTCCTGTTGAAAATAAATGATGGTCCAACTAAACGCAAACCGGATGGAATAGCATGCCACTGCAAGATGCTGTGGTAGCAATGCTGGTTTAGTATGCCTTCAATTTTGAATAAATCCCCAACAGTGTCACCAGCCAAGCACCCCCACACCATCACACCACCTCCTCCATGCTTCACGGTGGGAACCAGGCATGTAGAGTCCATCCGTTCACCATTTCTACAAAGACACAGTGGTTGGATGCAAAGATCTCAAATTTGGACTCATCGGACCAAAGCACAGATTTCCACTGGTCCAATGTCCATTCCTTGTGTTCTTTAGCCCAAACAAGTCTCTTCTGCTTGTTGCCTGTCCTTAGCAGTGGTTTCCTAGCAGCTATTTTACCATGAAGTCCTGCTGCACAAAGTCTTCTCTTAACCCCTTAACGACCCATGACGTACTGGGTACGTCATGGATCGTGTGCCGGTAAACCCCGCCCCCTGCCGCCGGCAGGCGGCCGCGATCCGCGCACATATCAGCTGTTATCAACAGCTGACATGTGTGCCTGCTAGCCGCGGGTGGAATCGCTTCCACCCGCGGCCATTAACCCCTTACATTTCGCTGCCAAAATCTGGCAGCGATATGTATATGGGCACCGCCATGACAGTGACTTACCCCGCCCCCACTGGAAGTCACGTGACATGATCACATGACTTTCGGCGGTTGCCATGGTAGCACAGGGTCATGTAATGACGCCTGTAGCTAACATGACTCACTTCCTCTCAATGCCGGAATACAGCCGGCATTGAAAGTGAAGCAGCAAATCTGAAGTTCTCAGCTCTGTAGCTGAGATCTGCAGATAGTGCAAAGCGATCGGATTACTGATTGCTATAGCCCCCTAAGGGGACTAGTAAAATAAAAAAAAAAGTAAAAAAAAAGTTTTAAAAAATTAAAAAAAATAAAAAACCTAAAAGTTCAAATCACCCCCCTTTCAACCCATTGAAAATTAAAGGGTTAAAAAAATAAAAAATATACTCATATTTGGTATTGCCACGTTCAGAAATGCCCGATCTATCAAAATATAAAATCAATAAATCTGATCAGTAAACGGTGTAGCGGCAAAAAAATTCCAAACGCCAAAATTACGTTTTTTGGTCGCTGCAAATTTTGCGCAAAATGCAATAACAGGCGATCAAAACGTAGCATCTGCGCAGAAATAATACCGTTAAAAACTTCAGGTCGAGACGCAAAAAATAAGCCATCACTGAGCCTCAGATCCTGAAAAATGAGAACGCTACGGGTTTTGGAAAATGGCACAAAACGTGCGCCACGTTTTTTGGACAAGCTTGTGAATTTTTTTTAACCCCTCAGATACAAGTAAACCTATACATGTTTGGTGTCTACAAACTTGCACCGACCTGAGGCATCACATAGATACCTCAGTTTTACCATATAGTGAACACAGTGAATAAAATATCCCAAAATCTATTGTACGATCACACTTTTTTTGCAATTTTTCCGCACTTGGAATTTTTTTGCCGTTTTCCAGTACACTATATGGTAAAACTCATGGTTTAATTTAAAACTACAACTTGTCCCGCAAAAAACAAGCCCTCATATGGCAAGATTGATGGAAAAATAAAAAAGTTACGCCTCTCGGAAGAAGGAGAGCAAAAAACAAAAACGCAAAAACGAAAAGTGCCCGGGGGCTGAAGGGGTTAATAGTTGTTCTAGAGATGAGAAGGTGTGTCCAAACTTTGAAACCACCTATAGTGCCACCTGGTGAAAAACAATGGAGTTAGCATTTTTATCTTGAAAACGGAACTAGATAGAGAAAAAAAAGTGAATTACAAAGTTGTAGGACATCATTAATTAAATACAAATCAACACCCTGCATACAGAAATGCTATGTTAAGAACGTGTAAAACTCACAAGGCAGCGGACGTGAAGCGATACCTCATGGAGACCTTCCTACAAGTCATTGGGTATGGTGGCTGCGTGGAGTGGCCTCCAAGCTCACCTGACCTGACCCCATTGGACTTCTTTCTGTGAGGTCACATCAAACAGCAGGTATATGCGACCCCTCCAGCAACATTGCAGGACCTACAACGACGTATCAAAGATGCTTGTGCAAACGCGTCACCTACCATATTGCACAATGTGCAGCAAGATACAGTATGCTGTCCAGAGTCCAGATGTGCATTGCAGCTGACGGTGGCCACTTTGAGCATCAAAGTTAAATGAGCGCTATATGCGGGACCAGCATTCAATGTTTTGGAGGGGGCATGGGTTTCATATCATAGCATTTCTGTATGCAAGGTGTCGATTCGTATTGAATTGATGATACCCTGCAATTTTTTTACTTTACTTTTTTTCTCTAATTCGTTCCGTTTTCGAGATAAAAATGCTAACTCCGTTGTTTTCCATCAGGTGGCGCTATAGGTGGTTTCATTGTGTAGCGCATGGCTACTTTACTATACCTAGACACCACTTCTATTCCTATAGCTGCCGCCGTTCTCAAGTTAATGGCGGTGGACAGGATATGGGTGGACACGCTGTGTGTATATGTATATATATATATATATATATATATATATATATATATGTATGTATATGTGTATATATATATATATATATACATATATACGGTATATAATTTGTATGCGTAATATATAATGTGCATATATATAGTGTATTGCACATATATATATATATATATATACATATATACATATAGTATGTATATTCCACATATATATTGCACACATATATACCCATGCATATACTGTATATTGCTATAGTGCACATATACATACGCACACACACACACACACACACACATATATATATATATATATTACACATATATACTCACACACACATATATATATATATATATATATATATATATATATATATATATATATATATATATATATATATATATTATTGTATGTGCATGTGTGTGTATATATATATAGTAATATCGAGAGTGGTAAATTATTAATCCAGCTCCGCAGCTGCACAGGTCGTCTTTTCTTATTTAGTCTCAAACCAAGAAATGCAATGTAGCAGTTGTGTGGCACAGTCTCCTTATTGCAGAACCTTTCCTCTGGCCATTTTACTGCTCATTAGCTCTTGAACTTGAGCCAACCTAGCATCAGCAAACAGAAGTAATCTCATTAAGTGTTCCTACCCCAAGGTAAAGTGAATAGTGCTTAATTAATTGTTCACAATTATTACCTGATGGCCCACACGATGGAAAAGAGTTATTTGTAACCGGACCACTATTTCGAAAAACAGGTTTTCCTATAGACATAATTGGCACAGCTCGCTGTGATAATTGTCCTCAAATAGTTGAAAATTCCTTGGCAACTCCATCATGTTTGAAATCCTGGTGCACCAAACAAGGCAGTAAATTAACATGACTTGCATTGCTGAGAAAATAATACATTCTGACTCCTCACGGCTTGTATTGAATAATGATTGACTGGAAAACATTTAGGAAAATACAATAACTCACCTTGCACAATCTTGCCTGTCATTATGCTGAAATAAAAGTTAAAGTGAACACATTAATGTGCTAGAAGCCAATGAATTTCCATTAGTCAATCTATAAATATAAGGTGAGCTGTATATGCTAATGAGGAAGCGGAATAGATCCACAGTAATAATTTGAAGAGCAGATCAAAGGAGTAATTATGGCCTGTTATATTCATTTCATTGTTGCTTAATACAATATAATGGCTCTATTATCATAAGATATGCAATCGAGATAATGTGCTATGAGTAGGAATTCACTACTTTAGGCAGCTTCATTTGACTGGAAGCAATAGTTCATCTGATGATGCCGGAGACTGGTTGTTTCAATACATTCATAATGATGGGATCAAAATTTACCATATTTAATCCTGATTTTATTAGGTAGAGAATCATTGTATTCAATGTTATCAAAAAGTTCTCAGAAATGTCACATTCCCTGATCTTCACAAAATATGATTTGGATTAATATTGTTTGCTCGTGTTTTTAGTAGATTTGTGGTTTTTATATTATAGTGAAGTGTTACACCTCGTGGCTCTCCTGTGGCAAGGAATGAGACAGTCTCCTTGCCTGCCACGAGCGCTCCTGCTCCGCAGCGCCGAAGGTCTGCCAGACTGCGCAGAGTGCAGGAGAAACCTCATCAGAGAGGCAGCACAAGGGTGACACCTAGTGGTACTCCTGTTGCAAGAAATGAGGCGGTCTCCCATTCCTTGCCTGCCACAGGTCCTCCTGCTCAGCAGCCTCGAAGGTCTGTGAGGTTGCGCAATGTGCAGAGATGTGCTGCTCAGGGAAGCAGTGAGACTCCCGTTATCTCTACACATTGTGAGACCGAGGATCCCGCCTCTATTTCCCAGAGGCAGGAGGGTGAGCATGTGCTATGCTTGGTGGATCCTGATTCGCCCACTGACGTCACACGGCTTGATGACAAGGCTGGTGACGTGGTGAATCCTGACTGGCCAGGCTGGGATGTCGTGGATCCTGATTGGGTCAAGTCCATCATCTCCGCCTCGCGCCCGCCCTTGGCTGGAGCTACACCTCCTTAAAAGCTCCTCCTGCCATCATGGCGGCGCGCGACCGTCCTTCTATGTTTGGATGTCTGGCAGCGTGCTGCCACGCCACTGCTCAGGCATTATCTTCTTCTGTGGGCTTGGCCCTTGCTGCTTAGGCAGCACCTGGTTTGCAGGCCGTGTCCCTGCCTTGCTGCTCCGGCAGTAGCTCCTTCTACAGGCCGTGTTTCTGTCCCAGGTGAGCTCCTCGAGTCTCCACTGGACTCACCTGGTTATTGAAAGCACACGTGCGTGGGCACCTCTGTGCTACCCTCGTGCCATATTCTCGTGACTTCCACTGGCACACGTGCGTGGGCACCTCTGTGCTTCCCCGTGCAACAGGTACACCGAGCCGTGTGATCCCTGCCATACAACCCACACGGGTTAGGGCAGACCGGTGTACATAGATCGTCTGTGACATTCCAGACGATCGCTAGCAGCAACCCGCTCACTCTTCACCCACCATAGCAGCGGTCCCTTACACCGCACAGTGGACCTTGACCGGCGGAAGCTGTCCATTCCCCATCTTGGCACGCTTCCCCGGGTCCCCCTCGTAACAGTGAAGTGTATATGGCATCTTAACAGGGGTTGTAGATTTTTTTTTTTGTAAAAATAACCCCATTTCAATGACAAGAACAGGCTATAAGTCTCAGAAACCTTATACCGTATTCTTAAATCCTATTCCCGCCGCTCTTAATTTTCATTTTTGCGCATTTGTGTTATGTTCCCTTCTTAGGTCGGCAAAATTAGGACTTGGTTTCATGTGACTTGTTGTAGTTTTAAATGAAAAAAACAAGATAGCCAACATTAGGCTGGATTTTAGTTCATGTTAAGATCAGTGTGCAATGCAACTGCAATGCGATCCTGAGATTTTTCTCATGATTGCATTTCGTGTGCAATGCGCGTTTGATGCGTATGGGATCCGTTTTTACTATGTCATCTGCCATTCAGCTCTGCTACATGGCCGCTGACAGCAGAAACAGACAGAGCCATGTAGCAGAGCTGAATGGCCGCTGACAGCAGAAACAAACAAAGCCATGTAGCAGAGCTGAATGGCCGCTGACAGCAGACACAGACAGAGCCGCACTATCAGAATGAAGTCGGATGAACTTCACCTGACTTCATTGTCATCCCGCGGCTCTGTCTGTGTGGCATGGCCTGATTTTTGGTCACCGGTGAAGGTCTCACCGGTGACCACAAATCCCCTGAGTGACCGCAGTGAGCCGCGCTATCAGCGGTGCTGTCACTGAGGTTACCCGCGGCCACAGCTGCAGTCCTCCCGCTGAGATCTGTGGCCGCGGGTAACCTGAGTGACGTCATCGCTGATAGCGCGACTCACTTCAGTTGCTGCGGGGAGCTCACAGAGAGCGGTCGTGGTCTGTGGCCGCTCTATGTCAGCTTCCGATGTAGCAGAGCTGAAAGCGTCGTGGGACCGCTGTGGATTACGTCGGACCTGGAGGGGTATTTGTGGACTTTATTAAAATGGTGAAAGAGGTTGCTGTTTTTTGTCTTTTATTACAAATAAACGATTTTTTTGGATGTGTGTGTTTATTTTCTTTAACTAACAGGTTAATCATGGAAGATATCTTGGGGAGATATCTGCCATGATTAATCTGGGACTTAGTGGCATCTATGGGCTGCTGCCATTAACTCCTTATTACCCTGATTGCCAACACACCAGGGCAATTCGGGATGAGCCAGGTACAGTCCCGGGACTGTCACATCTAATGGATGCGGCCATTCCGGGCGGCTGCTGGCTGATATTGTTAGGCTGGGGGGCTCCCCATAACGTGGAGCTCCCTATCCTGAGAACACCAGCCTTCAGCCGTTTGGCTTTACCCTGGCTGGTATCAAAATTGGGGGGAACCGCATGCCGTTTTTTTTAATTATTTATTTATTTAACTTCATGATATAGACCCGCCCACCAGCAGCTGTGATTGGTTGCAGTGAGACAGCTGTCACTCATCGGGGGGCGTGTCTGACTGCAACCAATCATAGGCGCCGGTGGCGAGGAACGCAGGGAATACGAGATGGATTAATGAGCGGCCGGCTTTTTCAAAAGAGGAAAAGCCGCCGGAGCAGTGTGAACACCGTGCAGTGCCGCGCCGGTGATCGGGGATCGGTGAGTATGAGAGAGAGGGGGGAAGAGGGATAGACCGACATGCACAGAGAGAGAGATAGAGACAGAGAGAGAGACTGACTGACCGACAGAGAGAGAATAGAGACCGAGAGGGAGAGACTGACTGACAGAGATAGAGATTGACCGACATTGTGAGACCTCACTCATTTCCAGTGTTTTCTGAAACATGCGATAAATGTATTTAGAAAAACGAATGTCACTAGGATGGTGTGTGCGCCGGTCCGTGTGACATCCGTTTATTTACTCGCTCCCATAGAGTTGCATTGGAGAGACTCGCGCAAGAAATTCACCAAAACGCAGCATGTTGCGATTTTTTTCTCAGTCCAATTTGGACTGAGAAAAAAATAGCAGATGGGAGCTGCCTCATTGATTAACATGTATCCGAGTGCAATGCGAGAATCTCTCACATTGCACTTGTGCGAGATAATCGCAAGTGAGAAGCTGGCCTTAAATGTGTTTTTCAATCCCGTACCCATGACTGAATCATGGCTGTGGGCGGGACAGGCCCAAGCAAATGCTGCATGAAGTAAATAGCCTGTGGACAGGGCCTGATGGCTGAATGTGAACAGCCAACAATTGCCAAAATCAAGACAGGTGGAATACAAACCAAGTTGGGGTGCATGGCAAGGTGGGGGTCAGCCACCGACCAATTCAATGAAAAAAACAAGATAGCCAATACTAAATGTGCACTACTGCACTAAAAATTCCAAACTGTACTTATTATTAAAATTTGAAATTTTTGGCAAAAAATTGCAATTTCTTGAGCTAATCCGCCACGTCACGGCAAATCTGATTGGAGCAGTCCTACTCTAAAATATTTTTATATAAAATGTGCCATACGGCCTCACATATGAAAAAGTAGAACTGCACGGTGGCTCAGTGGTTAGCACTGCAGTCTTGCAGCGCTGGGGTCCTGGGTTCAAATCCCACCAAGGACACCATCTGCAAGGAGTTTGTATGTTCTCCCCGTGTTTGTGTCGGTTTCCTCCGGGTTCTCCGGTTTCCTCCCACACTCCAAAGACATACTGATAGGGACATTAGATTGTGAGACCCAATGGGGACAGTGTTCCTGATATATGTAAAGTGCTGCGGAATATGTTAGCGCTATATAAAAATAAAAAATAACTGTTTAATAGCAGCACTTGGTGGTTTTTCAATCCCATACCCATGACTGAATCATGGCTGTGGGCGGTACAGGCAAAAGCAGATACTGCTTGAAGTAAATAGCCTGTGGACAGGGCCTGATGACATGCACTAAAAATAGGGGGAGGGGGAATTGATTAAAAAAATACAAATATCTTACAGGTGTTTTGTTTTTTTTTGTAACATGGTAACCATTAGAGTAGAGATGATTGGATTAATATGCTGTGGATCAACTTCCAGCAGAATTACTTCAAATCTTCCCCCTCACGATTGAAAACACTCTACCTAGTGCCATTTTACTTTCTACTGAAGACTCAGAGTGAGCTAATGATGTCTGCTGCAGCCACGTGGGCTTCCCCATAATGTCACATCGTATAGCACAGCCAGTTATTGGGAACTATTACAGACAGTATGAAAAGTGAGGGTCAGCCAAGCATCACCATTTTAGGAATTTACAGTGTATGGAAAGGAAGTCAAAGTGCACACCTTTAATTGTCTCAACTTGTGAATAATGCAAAAATTAAATTGTGAGGTGCTGGATCTACAAAGTCAGGGTAGAGTTACATTGGCGTATTACTCACACCAGTTCAATGCGAGAAAATCAGGAAGTCCATGATGGAAGAGACATGAGCATTCAGTAGGCTATGGCAACTCATTAGGACCCCAGTGCTTCACCAAGCTCGTCTGGTCTCCCCATGAAGAGTCCATCTAGTTTTTGAAACTATCTTGTTTTCTCTGAAACACCAAAATTTCAGAGAAAAACATACCTGGCTGGAATCATACATCCAGAATCCGACTGTTGCTGCCCATGTTTGGCTAGCATGAATCCAATCACAGGTTCCTTTTAACTTTTATTACAATTGCATGATAGTAAAAAGTTCTAATAGTTTCTTAACATAGCAACTTTTACACGTTGTAAATTACTTAGTCATTAAACAGCACATTTTGATCTGTTTACTATCAATGAATAAGAACTTGTTTGCGTTATAGAGGAGTAATTTATTTTACTACTTTAGTTCATTGCTTTTCCAGCACCAATGATTGTGGTAGAAAGAAGAAATGTATTTCCCCTTTCATACATGGCCAGGCTGATGGGCTATGTAGGGCTTACGGTGCCACATCACCAGAACTGACATGCTTATTTTTTTCTGCATGGGCTTGGAATTTGCTGTAAAAATGAAAAGTTTCAAAACTGTGAAGACTCATTGATATAGTCATACATTCCACCAATAATATTAACTGTGCTTCTTCCAGTACTATGAATAATTACACTAGATGTACTATGTAACCATGGGTGTTTCCAGAGAAAACTAACAAAATTTTTCATGTCTAGTTGACCGCGATATGATCGACTTTACTTACAGATCGTCACTTATAGATCTGCATTTTATAAGCCATGAAAGTCTAAGTTCTAGGTATGATGTATACAGTTGAAACTGTATCTAATTGTTGACTTACTTATATGGAAATAAAACCCTGCAATTGGCTTTGCCACATATTTCAGTATATTCTACTTTCAGAAGCTTTACTAACAAGTCCATACATGTTTACAGCCAGTAAATCTGAGCATGGGCCAAGTTACACCACTACTTGACTAACTTGGCAAAATTACTAAATATTTAGTGTTACGACCAAACACAAAACATCACATCACTGGATAATCAATGTCATTTTATGTCATAGGTTAAATTTTCAATACTGTCAAGAAAGTCAAATCTAATTACATGCGCAAATGGTTGATTTATTATTTTGTCATTTAAAATAATGAAAATCCTTTTAATCTGCTTAGAAAAGGCCAAATTCTCTGGAAAAATCACACAACATGAGAACAACCAATGGCTTTCTAATAAAGACCTATTTACAGAAGACTGCATTGGGTTACCTTATTACTATAGAGAGATATGAGCCCCATGTATCAAAGGAGAGCTGAGGATGCCACAAAAGGCTAAGAACAAGACTCCATGCCAGATTCGCTGTAAAGTTTGTACCACTGGTAGTAGACACACTCCATTGACTTAAGTTTTGGCCATAACGTTTATGTCCAGATTACCACTTCATGAAGCATTAGTCCTTGAATCAAATTTGATAGAATTTAAAGGGGACATGTTACCAGGTTTTCGCTATATAAACCAAAAGTGCACATACAAAATCAGAGAGTGTCAGCTCACGTTGATCACCATATTCTAGGTCCTTGTAGATCGCACAGAACCTTATCAAAAGTATAGACAATGGCAAACAAAAAACAAAACTTCCAGCAATGTAAAGAACCATACCACATTGGGAGAAGAGATGCAGTAGAATAAAATGTCACATTATTTCTTCAGTAAGTTGTCATGCAATCTGTCTTACTGAGTGACGAGGCACCAAGTGATTAGTATACGGCACTGGAAGATTATGGAAGGTTTGTTTGTCTGCCGGGGAGCCTTGTTGCTGGACTGACATGAACAAGGCCTGAAAGATGGTGCTCATATGGGGAAAACTTGGTGAAAAGTTCCCTTTAACCCTGTGATGCAAGTGTGACCAGTCCAAGTAAATAAATCCATATCCCCTTTCAATATTTCAATGCTTACAAACGTGAAGAAACATGACAAATACTTTTTATTTGCTTTTGTACTGTATTTGAGTTTTCATTTTATGTTTCTCCATTTAAGAGGTCGTCTGCATTGGAAAATCCCATTATATTAGAAAAATGCCCTTATATATGCACTAGGAGAGTGTCCTGCTATTCATATCCAGTCCAGGAAAAAGCGCTGTAAAATATAAAGGGAGTTAATGTAGCGCCCCTGAAGCCATCAGGGAGCTACAAGGTGCTGTATCCTCACCAGGATGCAGGGCCTACCCCCTAGGGACCCAGAAGACCAGTGCTGGTAACACACAAATACTCCAGGTAATCCCAGTTTTCCCCAATTATCCCCCATAGAATGGTACCAGGCTAGGGTTGGACCAATGGATGGCCGCCTAGAGGTGGAGCCAGTCCAGCCCACTAGTTGACCAGGTGGGAGGGGCAGACTGTGGAGAGTCAGACAGAGGAGAGTGGGGGAGTCAGCAAGTGACTGTGAAAGGGAGCAGACAAACTGACTGGGAGTGAACAGTAACCTGAGGGCCCAGGTGGTTAGTTGCCCCTGGAGTACGGTGGAGTACTCCTGGAACTACGCACTAACGCGGTACAGCACCCTAGGTCAGGTAGAAGCTCCAGGCAGGCCTGATAACACCTGCACAGTGAGGGAACCATCAAGGACCTCACTGACCTTGAAGTTCGGGGCTCAGTAGCAACCGGGGACTATATGAGAGACTCCAACCCCACAGGGTTCACGCTAACGTCATACGGACTGCAGTAGAAAAACCACCAGAAGGGGACCCCCAGCTGTTCTACGCCACGGGGACCCACCAACCAAAAGACAGGTGCAGGGGAAGAAGCCACCAGGTTGCTAAACCGGCACTGGAACAAAGGAAACCTGAAGGTGAAACCAGCAGGCCTCAGGTGACCACTTGCCACCAAAAAGTGAGTAAAGAACCAGTTGCACTGAAACCCTTGTGTGGCCTACCTTCTTACGACACCCATCACATCACCTACCCTCTGGGGCCCAGCCCTGCTTGCGGACGGCATAACATCCAGGCTGCCATTAACACCAGCCCCAGTAGTGGACATTGTGCAGTGGAGGCTCCATCTTCATAGCCGCAACACCGCAAGTGGCATCACGGGTGAACATTATTCTAATTCCCTGTAAATATTACCCTTTTTAAAATGCACCCAGGCCACGGGACCGGTCAATGGCCACCAAAGTGACATTCCTAATTTATACACCGCCCGGGACCGAGTACCCCATAACCCTGGGTGACACATTAACAGTGTTGAAACTCCTACTGGGTGCAGGAGACCTCCTGGCAGTCCACAGATGTGAGTAGCCAGTAGAATGGTGCACAGATGTTCATATTGCATTTTAGAAGCAGAATCCTGTATGCTATGTATTTATAAAAGCAATCATTGTGCACATTCCTGCACTATTAAAGTTCTCCCATAAAACCGAATGTACACTTTACCGTGGTTAATCTATCACACCCAGTACAGGAAGAAAACATGTGCCTGCCAGTTTTATACAATGACCTATTGTCATGAAATATCCACACAATGTTTAGTTGTTACAAAAGCTCTCAGTATATTAGAGCAATTTGCATTTGTAATAATAGAAACTTCACTCTATCATATAAAATATGCAATTCAAAAGAAATAGATCATATTTCACTTATGTGTGATGTACATTAAGCGCGTATAGTGGAAATGCTTCCCGACTTCCATACCAACAGCCCCATGTTGTGTAATTAACCAATAAGATTTCAAAACCTCTGTATAGTTAGCTTATAATCATTAAATCCATAATTGCCACAAAGCATCACTTTTTGTTTTATTTCTTTTTCCTAAAACCTTAATTATTTTAAGTGACATTATGTGAAGATCTTAATTCTGCTTAACCCCTTAAGGACTGAGCCACTTTGTAAGGTTAAACACTGGGCAATTTTCCATTTTTTTATTTTTGCTCTCCTTCTTCTGAGAGCCTAAACTTTTTTATTTGTTCCTCAATCTTGCCATATAAGGGCTCGTTTTTTGCAGGATGAGTTGTACTTTTAAATGAAACTATAAGTTTCATTATATAGTGTACTATAAAGCAGCAAAAAAATTTCAAGTGCAGAAAAATTGCAAAAAAAAGTGCAATTGCATGATTGTTTTGGGGATATTTTATTCACAGTGTTCACTCTATGGTGAAACTGATGTGTTAGTTTGATGCTGCAGGTTGGTACGAGTTTGTAGACACCAAACATGTATAAGTTTACTTTTAAAAAAAATTCTGAAGTTTGTCCCAAAAAAGTGGCACGCTTTTTGTGCCATTTTCAGTAATCCGTAGCGTTCTCATTTTTCAGGATCTGCGGCTCAGTGATGGCTTATTTTTTGTGTCTTGAGCTAACATTTTTATTGGTACCATTTTTGTGCAGATGCTACGGTTTGATCGCCTGTTATTGCATTTTGCACAAAATTTGCAATGACCAAAATACGTATTTTTGGCGTTTGGAATTTTTTTGATGCTACACCATTTACAGATCTGGTTAAATGATTTTATATTTTGATGGATCGGACATTTCTGAATCCGTCGATAACAAATGTATGTATATTTTGTATTTTTTTAACTCTTTCATTTCCAATGGGGCGAATGGGTGGTGATTTGAACTTTTAGATTTTTTTTTTTAATTTTTTAAAACTTTTTTTTTTACTTTTTTTTAATTTTATTTTAGTCTTGGGGGGGGACTATAAGGATCAGCAGTCTGATCGCTCATTCATTTCTCCTGATCACAGCTGCACAGCTCAGATCACCAGAAATGCTCATCTTCTGTTACAACTGCTGGTTTGCCAGCTGTAACAGGAAGTGAGTCATGATAGCAACAGAAGTCATCACATGACCCTGTGCTACCATGACAACCACATCACAGGGCTCACATCACAGGGCCTCTGATGGCGGCGGGTAAGTGGGCGTTATCTGCTGTGAGGATTTAAATTGTGCAGTAATATTTTGACAGCGCGATTTAAGAGATTAACAGACACAGATGGATCACGGATACACCTGAGCCTTTGATGCACACATGTCTGCTGTACAAATCAGCATGAGACCTATCTTCCTGTCCCACTTTGCAGGGGGAAACAGGACTCCACTCTTGAAGCCAGAACAATGTGAACAGGTGGTTGGTTGGATGGCAGTTAATGCTTCCAGTATGTTTCCCAGCACCAGCCTATCTTCGATACAGTCCAGTCTCACTAGCCAAGAGCCTGGACCACATAATCCTCACTCTGGTTCTCTTTCCTACCATCATGGCAAGTCCCAGGAGACAAGTGTTCCGACACTTAGACACTATGAGGAGCTCATTACCTTTTCATTTATTGATTCTGGCCTCTTACCATGGATATTTCAAGAGAAACATGAGGAGATTGGTTAACAAAAAGACCATTGTGAGAAATTGTAGTTACTATCTCAAGAGGTAGATGATGATGAGACAAAGTTGCCAGCAAGTAATGTTGTTTAGTTAACCAGTCAGTAGAACCAGAGTGCGAAATTGGAAGACAAGGTGGTGGACGCGATGAAGTCACTGAGGGGGAGGGATCCACAGCACCGTAAGAGGCATGACAAGGCAGTGGGACTATCCAAGGGAGAAGGCAGGCAACTGTTCCCAATAGCATCCAAATACGGGAAGTTCCCAGGTAAATGGCTAGGTGTTCCCCAGTCTGGTGCTTTTTTAAAGGAAGTAAAAAACCAGACATTTACAACCTGTGCTCTACCAAGACCAGCAAGGGCATGACTACTAGCATGCTCAGGCACATGTCATCAGAGTACCACACTAGGTGGGCCAAATGCCTGGGTCCACAATCGGTGTTTATGGGTGACAACACTGCCTCATCTATGCTACATACTTGCCAATCACCTGTCCTGGGTGTAGGCACAGATGCCTCCTGCTCTACTCCTTTCGTTATACATTTGCAAGCACCATCAGCAACCACATCCGGTTCTTTGCCCCAGCATAGCATTCAGCTGTTCCTATCCCAGCATAGCATTCAGCTGTTCCTATCCCAGACCTTGAAATGCAATTAAAAATACCCTGCCACCCACAAGCACAAATATGAAACGAGCACATATTCAGACTGCTTGCCTTGGAAATGTTGCTGTTTAGGCTTGTGGACACTGAGACTTTCCGCAACCTCATGGTGGCAGCCATCCCTCGGTACTCGGTCCCCAGCCAGCGCTATTTTTCCTTGTGTTCCATTCCCACCTTACATCAGCATGTGTCCCATAACATCACCAATGCCCTGACCAACACAGTTACTGGGAAGGTCAACTTCATGACTGACACTTATACAAGTGCTTGTGGCCAGGGACGCTACATTTTTCTGACGACTCACCGGGTGAACCTTTTTTAGGCCGGGACCGAGTAGGATCTTGGGACAGCACACATGCTACAAATGCCGAGGATTGTGGGCCTTAATTAAGCCAGAAGAATGTGAACAGGTGGTTGGTTGGATGGCAGTTAATGCTTCCAGTATGTTTCCCAGCACCAGCCTATCTTCGATACACTCCAGTCTCACTAGCCAAGAGCCTGGACCACATAATCCTCACTCTGGTTCTCTTTCCTCCCATCATGGCAAGTCCCAGGAGACAAGTGTTCCCACACTTAGACACTCTGAGGAGCTCATTACCTTTTCATTTATTGATTCTGGCCTCTTACTATGGATATTTCAAGAGAAACATGAGGAGATTGGTTAACAAAAAGACCATTGTGAGAAATTGTAGTTACTGTCTCAAGAGGTAGATGATGATGAGACAAAGTTGCCAGCAAGTAATGTTGTTTAGTCAACCAGTCAGTAGAACCAGAGTGCGAAATTGGAAGACAAGGTGGTGGACGATGAAGTCACTGAGGGGGAGGGATCCACAGCACCGTAAGAGGCATGACGAGGCAGTGGGACTATCCAAGGGAGAAGGCAGGCAACTGTTCCCAATAGCATCCAAATACGGGAAGTTCCCAGGTAAATGGCTAGGTGTTCCCCAGTCTGGTGCTTTTTTAAAGGAAGTAAAAAAACAGACATTTACAACCTGTGCTCTACCAAGACCAGCAAGGGCATGACTACTAGCATGCTCAGGCACATGTCATCAGAGTACCACACTAGGTGGGCCAAATGCCTGGGTCCACAATCGGTGTTTATGGGTGACAACACTGCCTCATCTATGCTACATGCTTGCCAATCACCTGTCCTGGGTGTAGGCACAGATGCCTCCTGCTCTACTCCTTTCGTTATACATTTGCAAGCACCATCAGCAACCACATCTGGTTCTTTGCCCCAGCATAGCATTCAGCTGTTCCTATCCCAGCATAGCATTCAGCTGTTCCTATCCCAGACCTTGAAATGCAATTAAAAATACCCTGCCACCCACAAGCACAAATATGAAACGAGCACATATTCAGACTGCTTGCCTTGGAAATGTTGCTGTTTAGGCTTGTGGACACAGACTTTCCGCAACCTCATGGTGGCAGCCATCCCTCGGTACTCGGTCCCCAGCCAGCGCTATTTTTCCTTGTGTTCCATTCCCACCTTACATCAGCATGTGTCCCATAACATCACCAATGCCCTGACCAACACAGTTACTGGGAAGGTCAACTTCATGACTGACACTTATACAAGTGCTTGTGGCCAGGGACGCTACATTTTTCTGACGACTCACCGGGTGAACCTTTTTTAGGCCGGGACCGAGTAGGATCTTGGGACAGCACACATGCTACAAATGCCAAGGATTGTGGGCCTTAATTCCGTCAGAGTTTCCTCCACCTTTTACACCAGTCCCTGCACCCCCTCCTCCTCCTCTACATCCTCTATCTCTGAATTGTCATCTTGGAGTGTGTCATCCATATCAGTTGCAAGCTGGAAGCACAGCAACACTGCCTCAGTGAAGTAGCAACAGGCTCTGCTGAAATGAATTTGTTTAGGTGACAAAAAACACACCATCGCAGAGTTATGGGAAGCTATAATAAACTGGACACATCTGTGGCTCTCTCTGCTGAACCTACAAGTAGGCATGGTCATGTGTGTAAATTGATGCAACCTGGTGGAGACCCTGAAGCTTTGCAAGCTCGCACACATACCATGCCTGGCCCACATGCACAACTTACATCTGAAAACTTGCCCAGATGTGAATGAGCTACTTATAAAGTTACACCGCATGTGTTCCCATTTACCCAAGTCAGCTACAGCTGCTGTTAGTCTGGCAGTGCTGCAGCAGCACTTGCAAATGCTAGCTAACGACTAATGTGTGATGTGTCCATTCCCTGGAACTCCATCTTACAAATGTTAGCGAGGCTTTGTGAGCAACAGAGGGCAGCTACAACCTTGCCATCGGTATTTAAGTCAGCCTCTGCACATTAGATTTGACAAGTGGGCATAGAAGTCTAACATCTCGGCTGTTATCCAAATCTTTGAGGAATCAACCAAGATGGTGAGCAGTGACGAAGCCATAATCAGCATAACCATCAACACTTCTGTGTCTGCATAAATGTTCACTGCTCACAATTAGAGAGGAAGCTTTGCATGTTAACCACGTGGAAATGCAGGAAACAAAGTATATAGGGTGATACTGCCCAAGCCAGCCTCATTACATCTCAGCATGGATTGGTGGACAATAAGGAAGGGGAGGCTGAGGATTGTCATCAACATTTCTGGCATCAGGATTCCCTTCAGGTTTTGTGTCCAATGTGCACTGAAAAACACATCTAAAAACTCAACATGTGCACAAAGCCTAATACTCAGACAGCAACTTGGGAGTCAAGGATGCATCCAGGCATCTTTTCCATGGTATTCCCATTCCATTTGAGTCCTGTTTTTATCCATTTCAGTGATTTTCCTGCCCCCCAGCCATTCTGGTGGTGGATCTTCCAGAAAGAAGCTTGAGTTTCCCATTCAACTTCCATTATATTTGTTACTCGAATCGAGCCTTTCTGAGCATCCGACGTGCTCTAGTCAAGTACCAAGCACTCAATCTTTTCATTGGTCACTCATTGCTAATCCTCACCTGTGGTGTGGGTGCCATATCAGTGAAGTTGGTGTCTAGGCTTCATGGGCTTATGTGGTATTATGTCATTTGAGCCTTGCAGGCAATCAGCTGCTTCTTCCCTCTTTCCCCTTTACACATAATTGACCCCTGGAAGAAATGAGAGCTGCTGCTGCTCTTTGACTTCCTCTGGATTCAGTTTCTTACGAAGGAGTTGAGAATGAAGTTGACGTTGATCGACTGCAGTACTCAATGCTGACATCACTGGAACAACGCCTGCACTGGAGGTGAGGATAGCGGTTATTATTTTACATTGGGAAAATATAGTGATTGAGAAGGGGTTGTCCGAATAGTGGATAACCCCTGTAATCTCAATGGTAACAACAATAACTTATCACACAGTTTAATTCAATTTATGAAGGGTTATGCTTGTGGATGGAGGGATCTTTACACTTGTAATGCTATATGTAATTGCTGATTATTCTGCATTCCATTAAATTAGGCTTGACAACGTTTTTTTTAGCCCAGATTAATTTTTACTATGGATAATTAAATGAGTTATAAATGTTAGTGCTTGTACTCCTACAAGTATTCTATACAATGACAATATAAGGCTGTGTAGACAGGTTCATGATTCAGTGCCAATTCTATGCATAAACTGCATCAAATCTGGCAATATTACATAAAATGCAAGTAAATATGAAGTTTACATTTATACTTTATAAAACAAAAAAACACAGCTATACTCTGTAGCAATGTAAAAAAAAATGTAATAGTCCTGGCTGCCTGACAAGTTCTGTTGGAGTTAATGGGAAAGAATTTTGGATTGGAGAACTTTGATTACCGTTCTTTCAAGCTGATGTGATGAACAGAAAGTGGTATAAAAAAAATTAAAAGCAATTACCTGCAAATCATCTACTTCCTAATTGAAATTGTGCTATCTGAATGAGAAAATGTGCTCCGTTTTCTTCTTTTCCAAGGGCACTGATGTACAGAATTCCAATTTTCTAACATTTTATTCTGATATGAAGGCATAATTTAAGAAGACAGAAGTTATTGTGTGGCTTAATAGCTTCAAAACCAAAGCCCTATATAAAATGTAGAATACAAGGACAAGGACGCTAAACTTAAACAGAAATGGTATTCTTATTAAAATTTGTGTCACAATGTAGAAGCATGACCGATTTAAAAAATATGCAGTTAAATTTTCAGCAGTCATATCACATGCGTTTTTTTATTTTATGGTCAACTACGCCATGTGGCCTCACCTTAAAGCAGGGGTCTCCAACCTATAGCTAACGTGGTTCGTGGGCCCATGATTTGTGGCTCATCGCTGTTTGCCAGCTTGGTGCATTAATATTAAAGGTGGCTTTACACGCTACGAGATCGCTAAAGCGATCTCGTTGGGGTCACAAATTTTGTGACGCACGTCCGGCCGCTTTAGCGATGTCGTTGCGTGTGACACTTATGAGCGACTTTGAATTGTCGCAAAAACGTTCAAAATCGCTCATCGGAACATGGGGGTCCCTTCTCAAATATCGTTGCTGCTGCAGTAACGATGTTGTTTGTCGTTCCTGCGGCAGCACACATTGCTATGTGTGACGCCGCTGAAATGACAAATATCTCCTTACCTGTGTCCGCCGGAAAAGGAGGAAGGAAGGAGGTGGGCGGCATGTTCCAGCCGCTCATCACCGCCCCTCCTTTTCTATTGGGCGGCGGTTCAGTGACGCTGCTGTGATGTCGCTGTGACGCTGAACGAACCTCCCCCTTAGAAAGGAGGCGGTTCGCCGGTCACAGCGACGTCGCAGAGCAGGTATGTGCGTGTGACGCTGCCGTAGCGATAATGTTCACTATGGCAGTGATCACCACATATCGTTACAACGACGGGGGCGGGTGCTATCGCGCTCAACATCGCTAGCAATTGCTAGCGATGTTGTAGCATGTAAAGCAACCTTTAGTCTAGAAATCAGCTATGAAGTGAAGGTCTCCAGATGGTGACTTTTGTTAGTAGCTCCTTACAAAGGAGCAGATCTGGATGCTGATTTTTAGGGGTGGGAGGTGAGAGTACAATATTGCCAATTAGTTTGGTGCTTGAAGTAGGATGCAATAGTTTGGTATGTTTGATGTAAAAATACTGACTGGGGGTTAAGTGGGCACTCCTGGATGTGAGTATACTTCTCACAATGGAGGGGGCACAAAGTCTCAGTGTACTTTTTAAGGGAACTTGGGCTATCTTTATACCATCCCCTGGGTGTCACTATGAAAGAGGGCTATCTGATAGTGGCTCGCAATCATCTTTCGAAGCTGAATGTGGCTGTCACAGTAAAGCCCGCTTTACACACTACAATATATATTACGATGTGTCGGAGGGGTCACGTTGTAAGTGACGCACATCTGGCATCGTAAGGTACATTGTAGTGTGTAACAGCTACGTGCGATTGCGAATGAATGGTAAAACGTTTATCGCATGCGCGTCGTTCATTCCTCATGAATTGAACGTCAGGTTGTTCATCGTACCCGGGGTAGCACACATCGCAGTGTGTGACACCCCGGGAACGATGAACAGATCTTACCTGCGTCCTGTGGCTCCCGGCCAGCAATACGGAAGGAAGGAGGTGGGCGGAATGTTTACGTCCCGCTCATCTCTGCCCCTCCGCTTCTATTGGCCGGCCACCGCGTGACATTGATGTGACGCCCAACGTCCCTCCCACTCCAGGAAGTGGACGTTCGCCGCCCACATCGAGGTCGTATGGATGGGTAAGTATGTGTGACGGGGATTAATCGTTTGTGCGGCACATTCAACAAAATTGAACATGCCGCACATACAATGGGGGCGGTTACAATCGCATACGATATCGTATGCAGAATCGAAACATGTAAAGCAGGCTTAAGAAAGGTTTGGAACTTCTTCCCTAAAGGAAGGTCAGAGTAGCAGCCTCAGCTATGCTGGACATATAATGTTTCAGACTAGTCCACCTGACCTTATTAGTAATCGTATGCTAAAAAGTTTATAAAAAGATAAATAAAAGGTAGACATCAACATTACATGTATTTAGGCTTAAAGGGGTTGTCCAGTACACGGACAACCACCATGTTTAAAATAACAATGCTCCGGTTTCAGCGCCATTCCAGTGGTGTCGGCAATTGCTCTACTGGGTCTCAAGTGAGGTTGTTACATCATGCAAGGCCTGCTCCCAATGAGCACTGGCTTCACTCTCTGTGCCTCTAGATGTACGAGGTGCTGCTGATAAGTCTTTGGCTTTACCCAGAAAGTAACGAGATAGGATGATGAAACTTTACATTTATTCCACATACTCTCCACTGATATCAACACATTTCTTACATTGGTATTCCAAGTTCTGTAAGCAAAAAGAAAGATTTCAGTTGTGCCTCAAACCAGGCATAGATAGCAGCCATGTCATCAGAAATGTTGTAAAATTTGGTACCCTTGAGGTGTTTCTTCAGGTTTGGAAACAGATAATATTTTGAGGGAGCTAGATCTGATGAATAAGGTGGGTGGTTAATCAGCTGAAAGCCCAGCTCTGCCAGTTTTGCCGTGGTCACTTGTACAGTATGAGTGGAGGCGTTGAAGGAACAAGATTCCTTTGGACAGCTTGCTGCACCTTTTGGCATTTAGAGCTGCCTTCAATTGGTGCAAAAGTTCAATGTAATACCTTGCATTGATGGTGGAACCCTTTTAAAGGTAGTCTACTAACACCACACCCTCGTTATCCCAAAACACAGATGCCATCACCTTAGTGGCTGATTTTTGCACCATCAACTTCTTTGGACGAGGAGAACCACTGTGCCTCCACTCTTTTGACTGCTCCTTGTTTTCAGGGTCATACAGGGTCCTATCCATAGTGACCAGTGGATCCAGGAAGTTCTTATCTGTACGGAAATGCTGACAAACAGATTGGGAAGTTTTCACTCGCATGCTTCTCTGATCTGTTGTCAAACATTTGGAGACCCACTTTGAAGATATCTTCCTTATGTCCAAATGTTCATGGATAATGACATAAATACGTTCTCAGGAAATCCCCATAATGTACAGTGCTGGCCAAAAGTATTGGCACCCCTGCAATTCTGTCAGATAATACTCAGTTTCTTCTTGAAAATGATTGCAATCACAAATTCTTTGGTATTATTATCTTCATTTAATTTGTCTTTAATGAAAAAAAAATAAAAAAATTGTCATAAAGCCAAATTGGATATAATTCCACACCAAACATAAAAAGGGGGTGGACAAAAGTATTGGGACTGTTTGAAAAATCATGTGATGCTTCTCTAATTTGTGTAATTAACATCACCTGTAACTTACCTGTGGCACCTAACTGGTGTTGGAAATAACTAAATCACACTTGCAGCCAGTTGACATGGATTAAAGTTGACTCAACCTCTGTCCTGTGTTCTTGTGTGTACCACATTGAGCATGGAGAAAAGAAAGAAGACCAAAGAACTGTCTGAGGACTTGAGAATCCAAATTGTGAGGAAGCATGAGCAATCTCAAGGCTACAAATCCATATCCAAAGACCTGAAAGTTCCTGTGTCTACAGTGCGCAGTGTCATCAAGAAGTTTAAAGCCCATGGCACTGTGGCTAAACTCCCTAGATGTGGAAGGAAAAGAAAAATTGATGAGAGATTTCAACGCAAGATTGTGCGGATGGTGGATAAAGAACCTCAACTAACATCCAAAAAAGTTCAAGCTGCCCTGCAGTCCGAGGGTACAACAGTGTCAACCCGTACTATCTGTCAGCGTCTGAATGAAAAGGGACTGTATGGTAGGATACCCAGGAAGACCCCACTTCTTACCCCGAGACATAAAAAAGCCAGGCTGGAGTTTGCCAAAACTTACCTGAGAAAGCCTAAAACATTTTGGGAGAATGTTCTCTGGTCAAATGAGACAAAAGTAGAGCTTTTTGGGAAAAGCCATCAACATAGAGTTTACAGGAAAAAAAAAGAGGCATTCAAAGAAAAGAACACGGTCCCTACAGTCAAACATGGCGGAGGTTCCCTGATGTTTTGGGGTTGCTTTGCTGCCTCTGGCACTGGACTGATTGACCATGTGCATGGCATTATGAAGTCTGAAGACTACCAACAAATTTTGCAGCATAATATAGGGCCCAGTGTGAGAAAGCTGGGTCTTCCTCAGAGGTCATGGGTCTTCCAGCAGGACAATGACCCAAAACACACTTCAAAAAGCACTAGAAAATGATTTGAGACAAAGCACTGGAGACTACTAAAAAAGTGGCCAGCAATGAGTGCAGACCTGAATCCCATAGAACACCTGTGGAGAGATCTCAAAATGGCAGTTTGGAGAAGGCACCCTTCAAATCTCAGGGACCTGGAGCAGTTTGCCAAAGAAGAATAGTCTAAAATTCCAGGAGAGCATTGTAAGAAACTCATTGATGGTTACCGGAAGCGGTTGTTCGCAGTTATTTTGGCTAAAGGTTGTGCAACTAAGTATTAGGCTAAGGGTGCCAATACTTTTGTCTTGCCAATTTTTGGAGTTTTGTGTGAAATGATCAATGATTTGATTTTTGTTTCATTCTCTTTTGTGTTTTTTCATTGGAAGCAAAATAAATGAAATTAATAATACCAAAGAATTTGTGATTGCAATCATTTTCAAGAAGAAACTGAGTATTATCTGACAGAATTGCAGGGGTGCCAATACTTTTGGCCAGCACTGTATACTACTGCTTTAGCTGATATTCGTCTATTCTCCAGTATGAGGTTGTGCACAACATTGACAATCTCTGGAACAACAACCACTCTCGGTCGTCCAGGACGTTCCTCATCATTGGTGCTGAAGTGCCCCATTTTAAATTTGGCAACCTAGTTCTTAACTGTAGAATATGAAGGGCATTGATCCCCCAATGTCTGCGACATATCACCATGAATATCTTTCGCAGACTTTCCTTGCTGAAACAAGAATATTATCACTACTCTGCTCTCAGTTGCTGTGAATATCACATTAGACTCCGCCATTTTGTTTTCCCGCATGCGTTGAACACTGCTGCCATAAGCAACAAACACAACATTTTGAAAATATGTATTAGACACACAAGGCATGTGTTGTAACATTCGTTACCATAGAAATAAAAAAAGATCACAAAGCCAAAGACTTATCAGCTGCCCCTTATATTAAAACATCAGGTGGATATCAGGGGCAGTCGAAGCTCTAATTTCATCTTGGTATTCGATTTGTCCGAAGACAGGAGATTATGCTCACGTAACATAACTACTCCATGTGAGTCCCAGGAGAGCAAGTGCCGACACCGCTGGGACCGTGCCGGCACCGAAGGTGAGTATAACCATTTGCTATTTTAATGGGGGAAAACATTGTGACTGAAAAGGGGTTGTCTGATAGCCCCTTTACATATACCTTTTAGGCTACTGACTTTTATTTCTTAGTCTTTTTGTTTGAGCTAAAAATATTCTTGCTTTCTCAACTTACAAAACATAAACTTTTTCTTTTGGGGGGGGAATTTGCAATAAAGAATTTTTTTGTTATTTTTCTAATGTAATATTTGTATCTGAGTAAAAGTATATTTTGTACATGTTGTAATTCATTACTTTTTAAGTGAATCCGATCCTATTACATAGATTTACTTACATTTCTATCTTGTTAATTTTGACACCATATTTAATTTATCAAAATGCATACCAACTGTTTACAATTTTTTTCATTCACAGCTAATGGCCATTCTGCCTAATGAATCACTGGAAGTATCAGAATCTCAGAGACCTAATAGGCACTGTAGGACATGTAGGATATATTTAGTTAGGCAGTAATGGTGCTTTTTGTCTCTAGGCTACAGTTTGTTATCACTTACTCACTTGACATTAAACCTGTCCTCCGAGCTGAGATATATACTTTTGAAGACAATTCTCTTCAGACATTTCCAGTATTGCTCATGAGTAGTATTTCCAATCAGTGCTTACTTGTTTTAGTGATATATTGCCACAGTTTATTGGGTTTCTTTTTAAGTAAGACTTTTCCATGTCCCTAGAATAAAGTAACCACAGCTTTGATTTAGTGGAACAACCCTTTTTACAAAAGCAAGTAATTATGTTACATAAACTTGGATTGCTTTAGTTTCCTAGGGGACAAAAATCATACTGCAGATAATTGAAGTGGAGCAGCGTAAAACATTTCGCCCCCGATTCATCATTGTATTTGCCCCAATTTTCTCAAGTGAAAAAGGCTTTAAGGCTCAATTCACATGATCGTATGAAAAAACGGTCTCATTCTCTTCCAGGAGATCCAGACCAGTAGCATCCGTGTGGTGTCCGTGTGTAGTGCGAGTGCTATGCAAGTGGGTGAATGTTTTTTTCTTCACTTGTTATCTGTGTCATCAGTTTTTTTTCAACAACTGTCATTTACAATCATTTACAGGACCATTTACATTGTATCCATAAAAATGGACGTGGTCCATGTGCCATCGGTGTGGCGTCCACTTTTTTCTTGCACCCATTGACTTGTATTGACAAGTCTCGCACGATTTAGGCAACCAATTGCACCATGTGTGACTTTTGGCTCATCCTGAATCTGGATGAGAAAAAAGCTGAACATCTATTCTACCTCACTGACTAACATTGGTCCAAGTGCAATGCAAAATTTTATTGCATTGCACTCGCGCAAGTCATACACATTTAGCTTTGCACTTTTTCATTATTTTTTTTTTCCTTTTTATGTTAACTTTACTTGGCTTTGTCAGGTTTTTTTTCCTCTTGTTAGACAATGTGAGTCATCTTTTACTTTCCAAATGTTTTTAGCCTAATTCATCATTTGTGTCTTTTTCACATGTTACAATTTTTTTTTCTTTCTATTTTCCAGTACCCTATTGGAGTACTAAATCTGTAAATTTGTCGAATTTTAATTTTGAGAAGCTAAAGACTAAGATGTGACATTTTAAAGAATATTTAAACTTTTTAAACGTAAAAGACAAAAAAGCATCTTTGATTTTGCATAAAATTAATCCAATAAAATGGGCCATTTTAAAGAATTTGACACAAAAACTGTAAGTGAACAACAAAAGATGAAACAGTCACTTAAAAAATGCAAGTCATAAATTTGGATCTTAATTTCCTCCTGAAGGTATATTTTTTTCTAACAGTGATATAAATATATTAGAGTATTGATTCCTGAGGGCATCCAGAAGTTTTATTTCCATACACACAAGAAGATACAAATCTCAGATAATAGCTATGGTGCCTTGTTGCTGATTCTTACTTAGTTTCCAAGATCTTTGACTTTGTTTTAGGTGAATATTCATTGAAAAGGGTTGTCCATTGAAAAGAAGTCATCATCTATCCATAGGTTATTTGACAGCCTAATTAATGATGGGTTTCCCTCATTCCCTATGGGGCTGCCAAGCGCTGTGCTCCGCTTTTTCCAGCAAGGGCTAGAGGTTCCCGGTCAGGGACCAGAATTCCTATCTCTGCCAATTGATGTGGGTCAAGTGAAAGAAACAATTCTCAATAATAAAGACTCAAGCAGGAAACCTTGTGAAGCTCAAAATTTGTGTCTATCTCAAAACGTTTGGCCTTGACTGTAGCTTTATCTGCGATTAGAGCAGAATCATGATAATGTTATGTGTCATATATACCTATATAAGCTTCAAATCTGTGTTTTTTCACAGAAAAAAATTGTCATGTTGATGTGTGAGAGATGGAAGGGGAGGAATTACAAGCAATAGCAAGGGTAAGGGAGGGTAGGGTTAGGGTTAAGGTTCTGCTTACAGAGAAATAGCATTGAGTGCATTCTATGAGATTAGAATTTGGCACTTTGTGCCGATTTTACTGAGAAATTTTATTTCCGGCGAAATTGAATGGCCTAACTGAGATTCGAAAGACGCCCGGGCATAATAAACGTGAGATGTAGAAAAAAAAATAAAGAAACATCAAGTAATAGTCTTTGCAATGCTTCTCTCCACTATTCACTGTACAGCCCTCGTTGCCTCTCCTTATCACTGCGATGAGATGAAACATTGGGCTGATAGGCCTGGGACATTTCTGTGCATACAGAGATGTTCCAGGCTTAGTTATCTTAGGGTATGTGCCCACGATCAGGACTCACTGCATCCTGGACGCAATGGTACCTGACCTGCGGGTCCGCGAGTCTCCTCCGCAGGATGACGCAGGAGACGGCAGCTGCTTGTACCTACGATCAGGGTTCAGTGTGTTGCGGTCTCTTGCTTGTGTTCTCCCTACGAATAAGCAGCAAACATTGACATGCTGCGGTCTGGAAAGCCACACCGCAGGTCAATGTTTTCTGCAGAAAAAACAAGCACAGTGGGCACGGGATCTCTAGAAGTCTCGTCCACTGTGCTTGTACTGTACAACGCATCATTTTGGACGCAGCTGGAGCATGCTGCGTCCAAAACACTGCAAACACTGATCGTGGGCATGCACCCTTAGGCTATGTGTCCACGGTAGAATGTTGCTGCGAATTTTTCTGCATGAAAATCCGCGACTTTCGCGGCAAATCCGCACCTTTTTTTTGCCGCGGAATTGCCGCGGATTTTGATGCGGAATTTTTTTTTTTCCCCCCCATTCTATAGCCAAAATCCGGATCAAAATCCGCAACAATAATTGACATGCTGCAGATTTTTCCGGATCAAAATCCGCGGCAAATCCGCCGCGGAAAAATCCGCAGCATGGACACAGCATTTCCAAAATGCCATATAAATGGCTGGGAAGTGCCGCTGCTGCAGATTTTCGGAAAATCCGCGGCTTTTCCGCGAGAAATCCGCGGCAAAATCCGCGCATTTTCCACAGCGTGGACACATGGCCTTAGAGTAATCATTGTAAGGTCGCTGAACACATCGGACATCATTGCTGCCTTACAACAGGTATTCACAGGAACATCTGTGGCCTAGTCACATCCAGTCCCATTGCTTCATTGCGCAACTGCAGTATGTAGAAGCTGTGGATTGCACAGGGGGAAGTGAGCAGTGGAGTGTTTGGAGAGGGCAATGGTGAGGTACTATTTTTTTGGTTTTTTTAAATAGTGATTTTTATTGAATTTAAATTATAACAGGCAATTAATAATATATCAATTAGCTGCTTAAATTGTTTTAACCTTTTGCTTTCTCTCTACATTTCAGCAAATTATCAGCCAGCCTGCTGCCATTTTCATAAATTCATGCAGAGCGAATTGCAAAAAAATCTGCATTCTTTATTTGTTTTCATAAACTTCAACTCCACTCGAAAAAAATCACCTAATTCTATGGGGATGGTTCACTAAGCTCACAGCATGCAGCGTCACATACAGGATTGTTAGCAATAGCAAGTAATGAAAAAAATAAAATAAAAATCATGTGAATAAATATTTCGGAAAAAAAATCATCCCAATGTAAGAAAAAGGCCATTACTAAATTTTGACAATGAGCAAATGATAATTTTTAAGCCAATATACATTCCAGTCATTTTGTCCCTTTAAATATAAACCCAATCACAAAATAAGCACCTTTTATAAAATAAAATCATGTTTCAGCCCCCTTAACTACCTCTACATGCAAAAATGACTTTTCATTATAATTGGAGATAGTGATTTGTGCCCAATTTAAAATGTCCAAGGCTAATATAATCTTCCTTTGGAAGCAATTATTTGCTCTAAGATTAACTAGAAAGTCTTTAGATCACCTGAGTTTCTTTATTGGAGCATTGATTTAGAGTTCTCACTGCCTTTTCATGCTAAAGTATGCCTTTACAAGAGTGCTCTAAATTTAGATACAAGCTGAAGATAATCTAATTTTCTCCTCTGCTGCCAAATTAACTATTCGTCACGGTTGCATATACTCTGCTTTACCTGACCCACATGCAGAATAAATTAAGGTGGTTTATGTTGTATAAAACATAATACTAATGGTTGGATTTCTTCTTTACATTGCCATAAAACAAACTTTGAACATTTTCTATTCATCTGCCAGTATAATAAACTGTTTATATTGGAAATTGATAAGGACAGAAGGGGTATCATTTGTCTACGCAATATCGGCTTCTGCCTTTGGAGCACATATCTTAACAATGTATTATACATTTCTATACAAATATAAACAATAAAATTATGGTCCGCTTTCAGTAAATTAATATATTTTTGTTTTTGCTTCAGCCTTTTGCGTCCCATTGTTAACTTTTGTCCTTAAAGGGTTATTCCCATCTGTAAGATCCTATCCCAATATGTGGTAGGTGTAATAATATTAGCCAATAGCTAGCACTTTAGGTATCCATGGTTACGACCACTAGCAACTAAGTAATTGTCAATATATGCGTGGTCATAACCATGGATACCTAAGGTCCTGCAATTCCCTGCACATGAGGTAAGCAACATAGGGAATCAGGATGAGTATACTACATTTCGAAGTGGAGGTATGTGTTAATATTATTATTATTACTACATCTACTACATATTGGGTTTGGATCTTGGAGATGGGGATACCCCATTAACTACTTTGCTAGGTTTGTAGTTGAGGCCCAAGTCTTTTTTTTCTCATGTCCAATTACACTGAATGATGTTCATGGGAGTGAAGTTCAATCTGGAGGTTCTCCACATGAATTGTACCTATATTTTATCTTTTATCTACCGTACTTTTTTTATGGAAAAATAAATAGATAAAAGTGTTCGTTTATCCATATTTGTTTATTAGACACTTTTTTCTTGGTCCCATTTAAAGAGCCACCATTTTTTTCATTTTTCTATCAGTGCAGCTGCGTGTGAGGTTGTATTTCTCAGAATGAGAATATTTCTCATTGATACCTTTTGTTGCACATTTGTGAAACATTTTACGCATACATTTTGCTCTGCTCACCATCTAATATGATATATTTATTCTGTAAGTCATTATAACTACAGTGATCCCAAACTTATACTTTTTACTATCTTAATACTTTTTCACAAGAAAAAAACAAAAAAAAAAAAGAGCTGGAGCATAAGTTGGTATACATGCAATAGGCGCACATTCACACTGTGTCTATTTCACAGACAAAACCCAATAGAAAAACACAAAATTAGCATATACAATATAAAAAGTAAATAACAATAGTACATTTTACCCCTTCATGCCATGGCCATTTTCCATTTTTGTGCTTTTGTTGTTCCTGCCCTTCTTCCAAGAGCCATAACTTTTTTATTTTTCCATCAATATAGCCATATGAGGGCTTATTTTTTGTGAAACGAGTTGTACTTTTGAAGAACACCTGTCATTTTACCATAAACTTTACTAGTAAATAATAAAAAATATCCAAAGTGTGGTGAAATTGCAAATAAAGTACAATTCCACAATTATTTTTGGGTTTTTACATACCATGTTTACTATATGGTAAAACTGACCTGTCAGTATGATTCTTCAGTTCAGTACAAGTTTGCAAATACCAAATTTGTATAGTTTTTCTTTTAATTCATTGGTGAAAAAAAATTAAGAAATTTGTTAAAAAAAAAAGAAAAAAAAAGGGCTTTTGTCGCCATTTTCCAAGAACCGTTACGTTGTCATTTTTTGGAATCTGGCGCTGTGTGATAGCTTATTTTTTCCTCCCTGAGCTGATGTTTTTACTGATACAAATTTGGGGTAAATGAAATGTTTTGATCACCTTTTATTGCATTTTATTGCAACAAAACTGTAATTCTGGGGTTTTTTTTAACCGTTTCCCAATTGCACGATTGTTTTGGGGATCTATTATTCCCCCTGTTCACTATTTGGTAAAACTGACCTGTCAGTATCATACAAAGAAAAAACATGAATCAGCTCACCAAATCAACCATCTGGGATGTTCCAAGGAAAAGCGGTGCATGGAAACAGGCCGTCTCCTGGTCACGTTAGTCCAAAAAAAAATCTATTATTTTTTTCCCAATGGGGTGAAAGGGAGTGATTTGAACTTTTTAGGTGTTTTTTTAATTGTTATATATTTTTTAACAACTTTTTTTACTGTTTTTATTGATTTTACTAGTTCCCCGTGGGGACTGTATGACTGTGCTGATCAGAGCGATGCTGCAGCAGTGCTGTGATCAGCAGAAATGCAGTGTTCCTGTCGACCGTCACAGAACATACTTCATGGAAGGATCAGGGGTCATTAGCTGACCCCACGCTGCCATGGCAACCCATTGGCGTACCATAATAGTGTCATGGGGCTGCTGATGGCAACGGGGAACGGCGTGAACCCCGCCATGGCCATTTAAATTGTGCTGTCATATTTTCACAGCACAATCTAAGTGGTAATCAGGCACCTGTTAGCCACACATGTCTGCTAATCGAATCGGGGATTATCACTGGCTCGCCGCCATAGTCCACATATATACATGCAAGGTAGTGAAGGGGTTAAAAAAATGTTACACTGTTTATCGATCAGATTAATTTATTTTACATTTTGACAGAGCAGAACATTTCTGAAATTGGTTATATCAAATATGTGTACTATTTAAAAAAACATTGTTTCAATTTTTTCAAATATTTTCAATGTGGAAAAAGGGGGAATTGTACTTTTGGGTTTTTATTTTCTTTCTCATATTTTTAAAAGATATTTTTTTCACTTTTTATTATATTTATTAGTACACTTAGATGACTTGAACCTGAGATTATCCGATCACGTGTGCTGTACAGAGCAGGATATCAGCAGCGCTCTGTACAACAGAAATGCTGATCACCTGTGAATGCTGGCTCTCAGGAAATAGAGAGAGAGCTATAAAACTTCATCCTTAAGCTCTATTTAAAGATAACATTAGTATTATACTATAAAATCAACTGACAGATTCCCTTTAAAGGCTAAACTGCCAGGAACAGTAATTGCACCCTGGGCTGCCAACCATCCAAAACCTCCAGGTCAGGCCGAAAAAATAGGGCACTTTTTTCCCTAGTCCGTATAAAAAAATTAAGGTGTCCATGATTTTTTGGAAGCTGAATAAATTTGTATGCAAAATATTCTGACTATAATTATTATTATTTGTAATTTACAGTGAATGCAGCTGATATCTCAAAACCAGAATTATGGGCTGTAGACAAGGATCATGAATTACCTTAACGATTTATTATGGTTTTCCAAAGTGTCCATGAAAAATATTGTCTGTTCATGATTTTTTGATAAGTTTGTCCAGAAAAAATAAAAAGTCAAGTTCCCAAGATCCTAGCAGTTAAAGCATAAGAAGGGCTAAGTTATTTACCCACGCTCCTGCTGCTGATTCCACATGTGCACAAACATGCAAATGCAAGATCAGACTGACAAAAATGTACAGTACATGGCAGAGTGGGAACAGGGTCTCTGCTGAAATGTACATTTTCATTGCTGGTTAGGAACTAGCTCTATGAAAGCCTCTATAAGATAAACACCCACAAAGAATAACTCATTGCCATATTCTCATGCACACGGAATACAAATCACTTTATTTTAACTCATGCTCAGATAAATCACATGTAAAATTTCACACTCAACGCATTTTCCCTCAAACATGGCTTCATCAGGAGTGACGATAGTAGACTTATCTTTAAAGATGATATGGCAATAGCAAATACACTATGGTGGAGAGGTACATAATTATCCACTCAGATCTTCATATATAGAGGCTTCATCTTGCCACAGATAGCCTGAGTCTCCTATTAAGAAAGTATTGTTTAAGACGTAGGGCACACATTTGACATTAAAGATCACTTTAACTTCATGCCGAGGCTCTTCAGCATATAGCTAATGGATTCATCTCCAGGTTTTGTATATGCGTGCTCCTTCACACAGAGCAAGAAATTTTACAATATTACACATCTCCAGTCACACACAAGGAGCTTCAATGATATCATATCACCCATTGGGGTGCAGCCGCTCCCTACCGTAGAGCCTGTAGTTGGAGGCCGTAGTTGACTGAGAAGTCAGTCCAGTTCTCCAGGAATCCAAACTCTTGCCTATTTGCACTTTAATATTTTAGCGGTCATTTATTTGTCTATCTTTGATTTACTGATTATTTTGTGGTAGTAGGATACATAACAAGAATGCTTGTATGGTTGCATTCTAGGTAAAGTATTTAATTTAAAGAAATACAAATTGATTCAATTTTCTGTTTTCTTAATATGTTTTCTTAATTAATTAGCAATTGTCCCATTCAAGATGCACATTTATTATAATTTCCGTAGCCTTGAAGTAGCTCTACAAGTAGCACAGCCATCTCTGTGTTTTATTATGTAAATTCCCGTAGAAGGGTTGATGAGAAGGATATATTTCTGTAAATGATAGTTAACTATAATTTAAGTCATGCATCTGTCTTCATATTAATTGCTATTTATATTGATATTATATATTGTATTTTTATCTTGAATTTTGAACTTTTGAGCTTCTGTAATATTTACGTTAAAAAAATATAATGTAAATTAATTTTGACTTGCTTTGAAACCTGAATATTCTGTTTTTACTTGCAGTCTATACTATGCCTAATTGCAATCTCTTCTTTTCAATAAAGGAAGAAAATGAAATCCCGGCAAGTGTCTTTGTGAAAGAGCCAACACCTGTTCCTAGTATAACAGAAGGTCCAGAGGAATCCAATGACCCTAACAAGTCTCAGGAGGAGACCATGCATACAATTGACCTTTCTTCAGATGATGAAATTAATCATGAAGATGATGGTCATGATGACAGTGTGGATGAAAAATTAGAGCCAAGCAGAGCTGAGAAAATGAAAAGATCCAGTCTAAAGAAAGTAGACAGTCTGAAGAAAGCTTTTTCACGTCAAAATATCGAAAAGAAAATGAGTAAGATCAGCACTAAAATTGTGTCCCCAGAAAGAAGAGAAAAAATTAAAAAGTCTTTCACCCCATCTCAAAATAAGTCATCAAAAAGTTCATCATTTAAAGTTCCAATAGGATTTAGTATGAAGAAATCCAACGAGGAAGAAATTCCTATGGAAGGTGAGGGAAAGTGTCCAAATGAAGCTGAAGAAGAAAAAGCTGTGAATGGTCAGGATGAGAGTCCAGTGGATGAGAAGCCATCTGAGATACTTCCCAATGAAGATGATGTTAAAATTGTTGAAGTTTCAATCGATAAAGAACCTAAGGCAGAAGACGAGAAGAAAAACATTGAGTTGTCAATTGTTGAAGATGATGAAGAGAACGTACTGGATTTTGAAAGTGAAAATCCATTTAGCCCTGAGTACAAGCCAAAGCCTGGGGAATTAGAAGAATCTTATGAAGCACCCACACAGTCAACTGCTCTGCAAATAGACCAAACTGCATAAAAGTATAAAAGTTGGCTCAGTGTGCAGTCATCTGGTTATAAGTGGTATTTACACCGACAAAAAAATCAAATACACATACAAGGTTAAGTGTTATTTTGATGTAAAAAAAAAACAACATAAAACTTTAGATGAGTTTAGATGGGGGTAATATTTTTAGATAAAGGATCCTGTCCATAACCCAGGTAGCGATAATCTAAAAGTTATCATTTGTTTTGTGAAAAGTGGTTAGGTTTAAGTGGCAGTGGAGAACTACATAATGCACAGCTGTCAGTATAGATAAAAAAAACTATGTCTTCTATTCCCATAAACATGCACTCTATATTAAAAGTTGTCACTTACAGGCAGTCATCATTTTGTTACTAAATATTTCATAACATGCCTTGGGGCATTTAAAAAGCAAGGGATATATATATACAACATATATATATATATATATATACAGTGCCTACAAGTAGTATTCAACCCCCTGCAGATTTAGCAGGTTTACACATTCGGAATTAACTTGGCATTGTGACATTTGGACTGTAGATCAGCCTGGAAGTGTGAAATGCACTGCAGCAAAAAAGAATGTTATTTCTTTTTTTATTTTTTTTTTAAATTGTGAAAAGTTTATTCAGAGGGTCATTTATTATTCAACCCCTCAAACCACAAGAATTCTGTTTGGTTCCCCTAAAGTATTAAGAAGTATTTCAGGCACAAAGAACAATGAGCTTCACATGTTTGGATTAATTATCTCTTTTTCCAGCCTTTTCTGACTAATTAAGACCCTCCCCAAACTTGTGAACAGCACTCATACTTGGTCAACATGGGAAAGACAAAGGAGCATTCCAAGGCCATCAGAGACAAGATCAAGGAGGATCACAAGGCTGGCAAGGGGTACAAAACCCTTTCCAAGGAGTTGGCCCTACCTGTCTCCACTGTTGGGAGCATCATCCGGAAGTGGAAGGCTTATGGAACTACTGTTAGCCTTCCACGGCCTGGACAGCCTTTGAAAGTTTCCACCCGTGCCGAGGCCAGGCTTGTCCGAAGAGTCAAGGCTAACCCAAGGACAACAAGGAAGGAGGTCCGGGAAGATCTCATGGCAGTGGGGACATTGGTTTCAGTCAATACCATAAGTAACGTACTCCACCGCAATGGTCTCCGTTCCAGACGAGCTCGTAAGGTACCTTTACTTTCAAAGCGTCATGTCAAGGCTCGTCTACAGTTTGCTCATGATCACTTGGAGGACTCTGAGACAGACTGGTTCAAGGTTCTCTGGTCTGATGAGACCAAGATCGAGATCTTTGGTGCCAACCACACACGTGACGTTTGGAGACTGGATGGCGCTGCATATGACCCCAAGAATACCATCCCTACAGTCAAGCATGGTGGTGGCAGCATCATGCTGTGGGGCTGTTCCTCAGCCAAGGGGCCTGGCCATCTGGTCCGCATCCATGGGAAGATGGATAGCACGGCCTACCTGGAGATTTTGGCCAAGAACCTCCGCACCTCCATCAAGGATCTTAAGATGGATCGTCATTTCATCTTCCAACAAGACAACGACCCAAAGCACACAGCCAAGAAAACCGAGGCCTGGTTCAAGAGGGAAAAAATCAAGGTGTTGCAGTGGCCTAGTCAGTCTCCTGACCTTAACCCAATTGAAAACTTGTGGAAGGAGCTCAAGATTAAAGTCCACATGAGACACTTAAAGAACCTAGATAACTTGGAGAAGATCTGCATGGAGGAGTGGGCCAAGATAACTCCAGAGACCTGTGCCGGCCTGATCAGGTCTTATAAAAGACGATTATTAGCTGTAATTACAAAACAAGGGTTATTCCACAAAATATTAAACCTAGGGGTTGAATAATAATTGACCCACACTTTTATGTTGAAAATTTATTAAAATTTAACTGAGCAACATAACTTGTTGGTTTGTAAGATTTATGCATCTGTTAATAAATCCTGCTCTTGTTTGAAGTTTGCAGGCTCTAACTTATTTGCATCTTATCAAACCTGCTAAATCTGCAGGGGGTTGAATACTACTTGTAGGCACTGTATATATATATATATATATATATATATATATATATATATATATATATATAAATGTATAAATCTTAGGTCTCAATAACTCAATAACACTTTGTTTGCTAAACTGCCGTATTTCATTCCAATATTTGGGACCAATCTTTAAAGGGAATTCATCATAACACCAGAACGAATCACTCCCCCAAGCTGTTTATAAAGCCACATTGCTCTTTGAGAGATGGCTTCAATATTTAACTTTTTCAATCTGTTTTTTGTTATCTGAAAAATCACAATTTTATTTAATATGCAAATGAGGCTTAAGTGCTCTGTGTGTGATCAGAGCACTTATCAATCCTCTGCCTTTCTGTCTCACTTCCTCCTCAACTTTACTGACTGCTCACTAGTTTAACTACATGGCCACTACCAGCTGTCATGCAAGTTGAGGAAGGCGGGAATGGTTGAGGAATACAACCGCATTGGCTGAGGCTTGGGCAGTTTGTTGCCACTCCCAGAGCACTTAAGCCTCACTGGCATGTGAATTAAAATCAGCATTTTTTTAAATCAGTCAGAAACAGATTGCATAAGTAAAGTGTGGATGTTATTATCTTTCGAAGAACAAAATGAAACATAAACATTTGGGTGTGTGATTGCTCTGACAAGTTCCCTTTAAAGGGAACACCAATTTTTTTCCATAGAGATAGTATAATAAATACATGTTTCCTAATAATACTAACAAACAAAGTTATTAATTAAATAAAGATATATATATATATATATATATATATATATATTATATTTTCAAGTAAAGTTTTTATTGTCAAATTATTTGGGGTTTTTTCCCTGTTTTTTTTTTCTTTTTCTCTTAGACTATAGTTACTAACTTTAATTTTTTTGTATACATGAACACATATGTAAAACACCTTTATGTCAGGCAAATATTGGAAGAGTGTAAGTTAGATACCGCACTTGGTCATGAAAAACAAGTGGAAAACATTATTATATAACAGCACCTAGCGCCTCTTCATTATTTTTGTGCATTATTTCACTAGTCTTTATTATTCCCCATCTTCAGTCCAAATCAGTATTGTAAGCTAACAGTTTGGATATGAAATCATTGTAAATACCGGCAGCTCTAACAGCAGAATAGGGACACTTGTTTTGAACGTATTGTTCTAACATAAAAAAATATATAAATGTATTTTGATTACATAGAGTTTTAAGATTCTACAGAATATATGAATATTTGAAATTTGCTATTTTGTCTCACTAGGCCCCATTTTCTAGTAATGTACGGATGCTATAATTTCTCCACTTCCCATTTGAAAATTTAATTTCTGCTGGTATAACAAATTTTTACCTGGGGGTTAAGAAAGTTGACAATATCCGAAAATATTTAATCAATAAATAATGAAGTTCAAAGTAACACTTTATATACTTGATTTGCCTATTCACTTTATGGCTTGATGCTATTAGTCTCTACATTATAAGAATGGGAAAGAATTAATATTCAAGTATTGAATAGAGATGAGTGAACCCGAGGTTCGTACGGAAAACAGACTTAACACAAAATACAGACTTCGAGTTCTGAGATTGGGTGCATTATGTATGCAAACCACTCACCCAAGCATCACTGTGCTTGGGTACACTAAGTGCTCAGCCCAGTGCTAGCCACTTGCAGTGTTTGAATGGCTCGCACTGGGGGTAACAGCATGATTGGATGTAGTGTGCAAACCCCCCCCCCTTCACAAAAAATGGGAAAAACCATGCCCACCTGCACCTTTAAGTGTTCTGTTTATAACTGAATGCATTTGGGCTGAGACCTGAACTGCCCAATTAGTGACTTCCAATGGGGTTCAGGTCAAGTCCGGGACTCAAACCAAACCTTCTCCAAAGTTCGGCTGAATACGGTGAACCAAACTTCCACAGGTCCGCTCATCTCTAGTACTGAATAATCCATATTCAAAATGATTTTATGTACTTTTTTCAGCACTGAGTAATATTATTTTTAACAGCATACATAACATTTAGCATGCTTTGCACTCTATTGAGTAATGCACCTATATGATATCAGATGCACCAAAAGATACCTATGTTTATATATTGCTGTTAGTTGTATAGGAAAGATTGTATCCACTGATGACTACTGTAGAGGATTTGGAGAGTTATATTATAAAGAATATTGGCAATATAAGCCTTCTATGGTGAGAGTATGTGTAAAGATCAAATATCTGTATTTGCAAGTTATTTTTACAGAAACATAAAAGGGGAGAAGTTGAATCTACATCTATAAGTAGGTTATGTAAGAGGAGCATTTCAATTACTTTCTTTAGGAATACAGATGTTATCCCATAATGGTATCACGCCTTCAGTTTACGACTCTGCATCAATCTGTTCAAGTATGCAATGTCAGATAGACATTGGAAAAGCATAGCCTTCTTGGAAAATGGGCATTTTTGAAAGTGTAAAAGTAGAAAAAAGGGCAGGAGTGCTTCCTTGGATTACTGGAGGCCCAATAGCCATGAATAAATGGAAAGGTGCTGACCATATTCTGCTGTATGGCGTATGTGCCGTGAACTGCCAGAGGAGCTGCCTAATCCAGGAACCTCTTCATTTCTGATCTGAAATGCTGAACGGTTTTTAACCTTACAACACATCATCTGTAGTAAAATATTGGTCTCTTCTTCCCAATGACATCGGGATTTTGGAATTGGGTTATGTCTCCTTCTTTTTATATTGTTTCTTAAATTGAGAGCTTGGATACTATGTTTCAAATTGCTAACAGTAAGTGTATGTGAGAATGTGGATGTGTGTGTACAGTGACCTATGGAGTTTGGTATATAAAATATATAAAATAATCAACATTAACAAGTATCTCTATCATCAGTGTAGATAGTAAAAGCCCCTTTAACATCATGTTCTGGAGGTTCGACCTCCCATATAGTTTATATTTTTAGATTATAAGAAGCTCAGCTGGTGGGAGAAGATAATCGTTTTCTTTAGAGAATGTTTTTCCTCTCCATCTACCCAAAATGTGATCTTCCTTTTGGAAAAAGAAAACTTATTCCAGATTGCCTGGGTCATGTAATGCTAATCAGTTCCTTATCTGGTAAGGACTAAAGGTTTGTCAATCACTTATTTTAGGGGATTCTGATGAATATTTTGGAATGGGCCCATTATACCAAATGTTTAACAATATGAGGTAGTTATATTCCAAATATATACTGTATGTCTCATGCTCTTTAAATCTATATGTGCCATAGACTTCTAAAAGCACAACATATGGCAAAAGAGCAACCCATAGTCTGAGTATATTCTGCATCAAAATATCTTTTTTAAAGGAAATCTGTCAGAATCAACCCTCCTAAGCCATTCTTATGGATATATAGGTAATTGGAAGTTAAATAAAATAATACCTTGATATCTGCATTGTGATGTCTTATTCCAGAGAAAAACACATTTTTCTTTTATATAAATGAGCTGCTAAGATCTATGGGCTACACATAGATTTTCTCTGAGAATCTGTTACTAGAGGTTATTTTAAATGAAAGGGGCGTTACGTGTGTGAAGTATCTAGATCAGAAGAGCAGACTGTCAGTCACTACATGTCTCACACTGGTAACGCCCCTTCATTTAAAATACTCTCAGGAGGCAGATTCTCATGCAGATCAGTGTCCACCCCATAGATGTTAACAGCTCATTTACATATTAAGAAAATGTGGATTTCTCTGGAATAAGACATTGGATTGCAGATATCACAGTTACATTTTATTCAGGCAGATTCCTTTAAATTGTAAAAATTATAGCTGACTACATCTCTATATTGAACATGCAGACAATGCCTAAATTATGTGAATAAACCTTACTTCCAGTTAATGCTCTTTTTGTAGTGCAATTTAAATGAAATAATAGTATAATTACTTAATATTCTTGTCAGCCTAAAAGTGTTTCATTAAAAGAAGAAATAACTAAATCAAGAACCCAAAATACTGGTAGTTAAACACTGAATTGAGATTGTTTGAAAATAATGATTTATTCTTGTATTGTTGGCTAGTTGTATCTGTTTTACACTATTTATCTAAGAGTAGCCAAGTAGTGCATAATGGATTGACCTTGGTGCATTGCTGTTTTTTGTGATTTACACCGCATACAGATGGACATTTGCTGTACGCAAGTAATAGCTTGTAAAAAAATCTGCCCTTTTAGTTTTATTTAATGATTTTGACTATTTGTCACAAGGAATCCACAGTAAATTCATCACTTAATGCAAATTAAGCTTAATGTTTTCCCGTAGAGAAAAAGATTCAAGAGTGACCTGCAATGATAGCCCAAGTTACGACTATGTATATGTCACTGATGTTGCATAATCAAATGCCTTCCCTATAGGAAATTGTCTCTTCAGGAAGGAAGTAGACAAACTCTAGTGCTACCTATTGGAGGTAGCAATCCTAAAAGTCAAAAGTGACTCTTTCATGAGCCTTGTCATATGACTTAAGATTTATGCCAGATTAGAATCTCCATTTGCAGGCATGCTATTTGGGGATGATTTCCCCTCTTCAGTGCAAAGTATGAGATCTGAACTAGCTGTATGAGAAACTAGTTCCCTAAAGGAGTAATCCAACCTAGCTCACCTCCCAATGAGAAAGTGAGATGTCCCACAATTACAACTTATTACTGTGGTTCTGGAGGATACACAGTCATCCAGAGTCAGAATATATAGCCTCATTCACATTGCTACTCTAGGCATTGTTTTGAAGAGACCCATGATAAAACCCCGAGAGAGATGCAAACATCTCAGTATGAGATTTTCATACAAAGGTATACAGAGAATTTTCTGTTGGATCCCATTTAAATCAGGCAAACACTAACTTGTTACACGCTCCCTCAGTTTCCATATGTCATAGAACAGTACTTCTAAGGAATAATGGCTCTGCAGGGGCGGATCTATGGTGCAGCCACACAGTGATCCAACAGAGAAGGAGGCCAACTACCACCTCCAAAGCAGCAAGCTTCTGTCATAGAGCTGCAGAGGGCCTAAACACTGTTTTGCACAGGGGCTTTTCACTTTCTTTTTGTCACTGTAGCTCCATACATACTGAAACCAATGGAACATTGTATTGGCACGTATGTGCCATCTTACAACCTCCACTGTGTCCATATACAAATAATACTGTAACCACAATTAAATGCATCCACATAAGAGTGTGGAAAACATAAAATGTTTAAATGACCTAATGTCTTCTGCCAAAGAAATTAAGAGAGCCCTGCAAGTAAAGCAAGTGTACAATTTCCATCTTATATATCCATCCCGGATCTAATGCAAATGAAACATTATGCTGACAAAATGTAGTAGATAAACACTGTGAAAAAAAGCCATTGACATTTATGTGCAGTGTTTATGACCAGCCTATAATATCCTTTCTACAATCTTGGGGTCCTGCATCTAATGCTGTTCATTCATTGCACTTATTTTGTAATTGAAGAATCTCACCATTTTCTAAAATGTAGCACATAAGCAATTTCGAGCAGCTTGGTCTAGTCTGGTCTGCTGTACATAGATGCCATTTTATTGTGCAATTAACTAGCATAATAGGAAAATGCAAGATGCCACAATACAGCGACTGGCTTAGGGAAGACCAGTTAGAGAGGAATAATAGGGCAATTTGTGGTAAATTGGGCACATGTATGGAATGACATATTCATGACATGAGTCCTACTATGTCCGGTGGGTCCTTCTAATATCCCAGTGGAAATGAGACGTAAGCACTTCAGGAGACACACACTAATGTGAATATTTACCATCTACTGCTACATTTTACATTGAATAACTTGTGGCTTATTTTTTTTAATAAAATCTAGATATGCTGTATGTTCTAAGTGTAAAGTCCAGATATTGTATGTGCTATTCTTTGTATCAATGTAAATGTTATCAGCTGGCTTGTTAGGCGCCTTATTAAATATAATAGAAAGTTTCATATGCTGTTCCATGCATTTATACATTATATTTACTGTTTAAGTTGTGACTGTGCATGAAATGATGGTATCAGTGGGGGTTTTGGAGAGATCATATTATACGCTTATAGCAAGGTTTGGTATAGCAAGTCTCCTTTTACGTATTTTTGTAAGCTAATAGTATGACACTTCTGCATATGTAACAAGCAATATATTGTAAATAAACCAAAATAAAATGCTGATTTTTGGATTTTATTCTGAATTTATTCATATGTAAAGACTGCAAATCACTGTTAACCTATCAATATGAGAAAACACTTCCTCCAGTGACAGAAATGTGATGTTTCCCATCAATAATGTCTGGGAATAGTTGCAGTAGTTGATATGACCGGGGTGATGTTTGATTTGCTAAAACTGGTAAATTCCCAGGATGAAAGCTCTAAGGCTGCAGATAAAGGGGACAATAATAGATTTCAAGTATTTAATGTATGGATTGTTAAAGAGGACCAGCCATCAGGATTTTCAAACATAAAGTAAAGTGCTATACTGGGGTTATCATGCTGAATATAAGCATATATTTTGATCTGAGACTGGATGTTTTATTTCGGAAATACATGGAAGTAAAGTTCCTGTAATGCACTGCTTGATTGGCAGAAACTGCCGAATAGCTAATATGTAGGTTATGTTTTGCTATCTATTCCCGCCCCAGTTTGCTGCCTGGCCTTGGTAGATGTTAGACTGTATGGGCTGCATTTTGAACATGCCCCTTGAACACATAAGAGAAATGACACATACCTGTAAGGAGCCCATACAGTCTAGCATCTACCAAGACCAGGCAGCAGACAGGGGCAGGAATAGATAGCAAAACCCGACTCACATATTAGCTATTCGGCAGCTGCTGCCAATCAAATAACAGTGCATTTCTGGAACTTTACTTGCACATATTTCTGAAATAAAACATCCAATATGTGAATAAATGGTATGGTTAATGGTTACATTCAGCATCCTAGCATCAGTATAGCACTGGCTTTACTTTATATATGAAAATCCTGATGGTTGGGCCGCTTTACCTGTATAACGAAACACTGTTTGCTATAGTCAATATGCCAAAACACTGCGAGAAAACAGAATCGATTTTGTTCTTATGGTATCCATCTTGTGTTATTACTTTATGATGTCATGGAGATTGGGTGGCACTGATGGGTGAGGACATTTTCATTTCTGTACGAAAAAGGTATACAGATATTACAGCACGGGATCACAGATGATTCTTTCTGTGAGGTAAGACTTTTCTCTTCCTGTTTTTAAAAAAATATTTCACCTCACAGAAAATTTCAGCTGTGATTCCATGCTGTACTACCTCTATTCTTTCTTTTTTGTCCTCCCCTGCTCAGTAAATGGGGTGTGGTTAGACCATGTCCCTCTACAGTCAGAAACAACCATTACACAATACACAGCAGTGGCACATGTTTGAGACTATCACGGCACAGGAAACATTTTTTTAACACATCAAATTGTGGAAAATATTATTATTCCAGGGTCTATTGATTAATGTCAACTTTAAAATGAACTTTGTTTGTGGGAAAATCTCAGGCATTTGTGTATAAGAAAGGCTCACTTCATGACATAATTACATGTACTTTCCCGCAGGTCACCTTCTTATCAGACATTTTCTCACTGAACTACGCTCTCAGTTTTTCCTTCACTGTCTCCTCACCAGTAATTCTATTATGTAGTCACCACAAATCCGGGGATCAGTCTGCAAGCACGGCAATATCCACATCAACGTCTCACCAGAAGAAAACTATCCAGGAGGCACAATATACACGGCAGTCCAGTGCAAGTCTCAGGGCATAGGCAGTGGGGAATAAGATGTAGCTCCACCCACCATTTGGAGTAAAATACCAGTCTCATCGGATTCCTTTACCAAATACAGGTAAGTCTGGGAGCTTGCGGAGTGCAGCCAGATGACCATTGCTTCACGTGTGAACATGCTATGAAAGTTCCTTTTAAACGTTCGTTGAATAGTGACTCCACCCTGTGGAAATGATTGCTGTATATAACACAAACACAGATAAAAAGCCTATAATAAAAAAGGGCAAAGGAAGCAGTCCTGAATCACTCTCTCAGATCTGAGGGTCAATCTTGGAAGACCAAACTCCAGTCTTACGACCTTTCATCTCACTAGCTCAGTAAACACTCTTCTGCAACCAGCCACACATTCACTGATGGATTAACTCACTTTAAGGCTATGTGCGCACTAGAAAGTGCCTTTTTCTTAAGAAAAAACGGACCCTCTGAAAGAATCCCGCACTCGCAGTTAAAACCGCACCTGCATTATTGCCGCGATTTGCCACGGTTCTGCCGCAGTTTGCCGTGAATGTACCCCGGATTTACAGCGGATTTTAGGAAAGTTGGTCCGCGCAAATTTTTACCATTATCTATGGCAAAAAACGCAGTTACCTGAGCAAAAGAAGTGACATGCTCATTAATTCCGCAGCGGAAACTCCGCGTGTAAATCCGTGGGTATAAAAAAACGCAATGTGCGCACAGCATTTTTTAAAACCCATAGGTTTTGCTGGGAAATTGACTGCAGCAATGTTAGACAAATTTTCTGCAGCAAATCCGCTGCAAAATCCACGGTAAATCTGCAGCGTGCGCACAGGGCCTTAGGGCTCGGTCACACAAGCGTAATACTCAGACAAATGGTAGCCAATGTTTTGTCGGATAGCACACAGTCGGATACAATACACTATTGATCTTGAGGGGAAATTGTAATATTACAGCAGGAGAACATAGATGTGAAATATTTAATTACAACATAACAGAAGAATTGATATAAGAATGTCAAACATTACTATTATTACTGACAGGTCATACACAATTGGTAATTCAATAAAATAACATTCACTTTGATAATTTCACACTTAGGTAATTGTTATACATTTCTATAGCAGTCAGCCCAAAAGTTTTCCTGTATCGTTCCTTCTTAACCTTAGTAGGATTAGACTGAATGAGAGCAGCAGTGGTGCATGCGCAGATTTCATTTTTTTCTTCATTAGCGCATGTGCCATCACCACTGATGGTCATCTCCACAATGTCCTTAGTAAAATGGCGCCGAAGATCGTGGAACCCTCATGCGCTGATTTTAACGTCATTTTAATGAAGACAACATCACAATAGCAGTGCACATGTGCACAAAATTTAAAAATAAAAAATGGAGGCAAGGCAGGAGGAGTAAAGATTACAGAGGACCCGACCCACAAAGTACCGCTTCGATGCTCAAGCCTCTGCCACCAATGATGTCATTTCTGAAGGTTTGAATAAAGATTATTCTGCAATGAAGACTCAGATTTCTTACCTAAAGGTATCATTTTAATCATCATGCAAGAGCCATTATGGCACTGTTTCTAGTTCATTGGGCAAAAGCTTGATGGTTGATTCCCTTTAAAAGCATAGTGAATGCATTTTACACAATTACACTTAGCATACATTGCCTACAAATATGAAGTTAAACTGCACAAACGACACAATAAAACATTGCTCACACTTAGAATAAATGCTGCTTTTTTTCTTGCTGCATTTTATTTCCATGTTTTATGCAAGTGTCCACACTAAAAAAGTGCAATTACAATCTTTTGGGGATTGTTTTTTTCCTGTATAGTTTTATTTGTTTTCCATTGTATTTTATGTGGTTTCAGTGCAGATTTGAAGCAACTTTTTAATGCTTTTTAATACAGAAAAATTTTGATTCTGCACTGTTCCATGTGTTGTACCTGGCTCCCTGTAGAAGTCTACAGGTAAAAACGCACCACAAAAGCATAGTTCAGCAGCGTCTTTAAGCGCACAGTGAACTGGAGTTTGCATGGAATTATTATTTTTCTTTTTATTACTATTTTTCTTAGATGGGGCACTTGTGCTCAAAAGTTTAAAAACAGATTTTTTTGCTTTCTTAGCCTTTTTTTAGGGAATATGGATGAGTAAAAAAAAAACAGCTTTAGAATGCACAGCCGAAAAGTTCAGATGATGACTATAAGATGGGGGTGCACACGTCAAGCAATACACATTTTAGAAAAAGAAGAGCAAGAAGCTTGACCATAAAAGGCACTCACTCCAAATATTGAAATATCTTTTGATCACTAGGTCATTTAGCCTGAACCGTATTGTTTGAACTCCAGTGTTTATCTGACATGAATTAAATTGCTTGATATTTAAATATTATATAGATCTAATCCCTGTGAATTTCATGGTTAATTCATTATATATACTCTTATAGGAAGACTAACTGGGTATTGTTTGTTGTCCTTGGTGTCTTATTACACTTTTGTGCACTTTATCATGTTTTGCTATTGTTGTTTTTAACATTTTGTATACGAATAAAATTGTTTTTAACTTTTCATATACCTTTGGAGTGAGTGCCTTTTTTGGTCAAGCTTCTTGCTCTTCTTTTTCTGGAATATGGATGAGAACCCAAAATCTTTTTTTCCGCTCAAGGTTAGTGGTTTGGTAAAGCCATTTATTGTCAAACTACTGTGATTTCTCTTTTTAAATCATAATGACAACCAAAAACATCCAAATGACCCTGATCAAAAATACACATATTTTGGCCTGATAACATGCATAGAAGTTGACACAAAAGGGTTTGAATAGCTAATAAAGGTAACATCCTCACCTGTGACCTGTTTGCTTGTAATCAGTGTGTGTGCATAAAAGCTGAGTGAGTTTCTGGGATCCAGACAGACTCTTTCATCTGTCATCCAGCCACTGACATTTCTGGATGGTGAGTCATGGGGAAAGCAAAAGAATTGGCAATGGATCTACTGGAAAAGATAGTTGAACTGTATAAAACAGGAAAGGGATACAAAAAGATATCCAAGGAATTGATAATGCCAGTCAGCAGTGTTCAAACTGTGATTAAGAAATGGAAAATCAGGGGCTCTGTAAAAACCAAAACACAATCAAGTAGACCAACAAATATTTCGGCCACAACTGACAGGAAATTTTTTCGGGATGTAAAGAAAAACCCACAAATAATATCAGCCGAAATACAGGACTCACTGTTTCAAGATGCACAATATGGAGGCACTTGAATAAAAATGGGCTGCATGGTCAATTCACGAGAAGAAATCCATTACTGTGCAAATGCCACAAAGTATCTTGCCTACACTATGCCAAACAGCACAGATACAAGCCTCCAAACTTCTGCAACAAGGTAATTTGGAGTGATGAGACCAAAGTCAAACTATTTGGCCACAACCATAAATGTTACATTAGGAGAGGTGTCCACAAGGCCTATGATGAAAGGAACAATATTCCTACTGTAAAACACGGAGGTGGATCGCTGATGATATGGGGATGTGTGAGCTACAAAGGCACAGGAAATTTGGTCAAAGTTGAAGGAAAGATGAATGCAGCACATTATCAGCAAATACTGGAGGCAAATTTGCATTCATCAGCCCAGAAGGGGGTAGGGGGTGTACTTGGATGTTCCAACATGACAATGATCCAAAACACAAGGCCAGGTCGACCTGTCATTGGCTACAGCACAACAAAGTGAAGGTTCTGGAGTAGCCATCTATGTCCCCTGACCTCATTATCATTGAACCACCCTGGGGTGCACTCAAGCACACAGTTCATGCAAGAAACCCCAGGAATTTACAGGAATTGGAAGCTTTTTGCCAAGAAGAATGGGCAGCTTTACCATCTGAGAAAATAAAGAACCTCATCCACAACTACCATAAAAAACTTCGAGCTGTCATTGATGTTAGAGCAATATAGGGTATTAAGAACTGGGGTATATGAACTTTTGATCAAGATCTTGGATGTTTTTGGCTGTCATTATGATTTAAAAAGGGAAAACACAGTAGTTTGACAATAAATGGCTTCACCCAACCACTAGCCATGAGTGGAAAAAAAAAGATTTTGTGTTATCATTCATATTCTCTGAAAAAACTCCAAGAAAGCAAAAAATCTGCCGGGGTATGTAAACTTTTGGGCCCAACTATAAATGGAGAAAATTTTCTACACAAAATGTGCAGTAGAAAAATACAGTGTTACCTCTACATGCAAACATGGAATAATAAGTCAGTCTGCCAGGCTCACTGCGAATGATATTATATGTGGAAAGACATTCTGGACCAGGTGGGTGGTTTCTCTTAGGAGAACAAAAAATATAACATGATATAACATGACTTCCCTGCCTGTAAATTGTTCAAGAGAATAGAATGATTCTCCTCAGATCACCCCATCTTAAATGTGCATATAACTAACTGTCTGCAAATTCATAGAAAGTCTATAAACATAGGTGATTCTGTTGTCTGTAGCTTCCTGCAGAAATAGCACCTTCCAAGATTTGAACTACCAGTGGAACAGGACGGGGTAAAGCAGTTATGTTGTTTTAGTTAAGCGACAATTGGAACGATATGCCTGTGGTGCATTGCCCAGTAAGCCATTAAAGGGTTATTCACAAGTTTTTCCATGGGTAAAGTCACAAAGGGCTTTTTAAAACAATTAACTTTGCAATTAAATTATTAAAAATCCTCTCCTTTTTCAAGAATGGAGGGATTTTTAATTCTATAGTTACCAGCCACCAATTTAGTCTGTCAGAAGTGGCTGGTATAATGTCCCTCTCACTGAGGAGTGAAAGATGCAGTAATAAGGCTGTACACTAGGTGGCACTGGGGATACCTAAAGGCTGGGGCAAGTCTGTCAGGCTGGGGTCAGAACCGAGAGGACATGGAGAGACACAGGGAGCAGACAGGAGAGAGGTCATAAGACAAGCCGGAGGTTGGGTAACCAGGAGAGAAAGTATGAACACAAGGGGCACACAACAGAGAAGTCAGGAGAGAAAGCCGGGGACAGGAGCCAGACGGCATGGAGAAGTCAGGGGGGAGTAGATAGAGGCAAGTCAGGAGGTCAGTCCAGGGTCAAGTACCAAGATCAGTCCCTAGACCAGGAGACAGACACTTGCAGCAACAGAGCCAGAAATTAATACAACTGGCAGGGTTCTGGAGGAGAATGCTCAGTAAAGAAGCCTGAGCAATTACCCAGAGGATGGAACAGCTGAGTAACCAGCATCTCCCAGAACCAACCTGGACTCCAGTATAGTTACCAAGCTCCTAGATCTGTAAAGGCTGCTTTACACGTTGCAATTTCTCGTGCGATCGCATTTGCGATCACACCCACCCCCATCGCTGGTGCGGCACGGGCAATTTCTTGCCCGTGTCGCACAATGTTGTAACCCCCATCACACGTACTTACCTTCCTAACGACCTCGCTGTGGGCGGCGAATATCCACTTCCTGAAGGGGGAGGGACGTTCGGCGTCACAGCGACGTCACACAGCGGCCGTCCAATAGAAGCGGAGGGGCAGAGATGAACGGGACGTAAACATCCCGCCCACCTCCTTCCTTCAGCATTGCCGGCGGCCGCAGGTAAGCTATGTTCATCGTTCCTGGGGTGTCACACGGAGCGAGGTGTGCTGCCCCGGGTACGATGAATAACAGGATGTGTGATTTTTAGAAAATGAGCGATATGTCAGCGATGAACGAGAAGGTGAGTATTTCTGCTCGTTGATAGCTGTCACACGCTATGATATTACTAACGATACCGGATGTGCTTATGTGACCCCGCCGACATCTCGTTAGATATATCGTAGCGTGTAAAGCCCACTTAAGTGCCACAGAGCATCTCCAGGTCTGTGAGTTGCTCTGAACAGAGACCCGTGACAGCCATTCTCCTAGGCAAGGAGTGCAGCACTTACAAGCTCTATGCTACAGGGCATGTGATAAGTATTCTAAAGCATGGTGGATCCAGCCAACTTCAGTGTTACTGCGCTCCTTCTATGCTACAGAGGCAAAACCTGGAAGGGAGTATAGTTCAGGCCAGCTGCAGAGCAATGCTGCTGGTCCAAACTGTCAATCAAATAAGAGCACACTTTAGACAAACCCATCAGGCTTATACAATGGTATTACACGCTCATTGCAATACAGTGCCCATGACATCAGGTCGTACACATCTGATGGAAAAAGGACCATATTTGCTTCATATTTATCAAAGAAAGCTGTGATTTTCCACTTTATGAACATGGTCAACTAAGGTCACGGTACTCTATGTTTGGTATGTTTATGGGTATTATGTGTACAGTATATGTTTATACACATGACAAGGGATGTGTGATGACTACCAATAATGAGAGGTAAAAGAATATTCGTCTGCCATCTAGTATGTGACACACAAGTAAGCAAGTATTCCTGTGTTGTGCGTGTCCTAGAGAAAATGTCATCACTGTAACAGATGGTAACAATTTTGGCAGTCTGCACATAATATCTTCTATAATGTGGAGTGTCAGAATTATTCTCACATAGCTATGTAATGCAGAGTTTGTCATTGTCAGGTATTCAGTTTACCTCATTGATATTCCTGAATTTGTCTCCCCGTTGAAGCGCGCTGTGTTTCCTTTGAATTTGCATAAACGAGGACATGAAAATGATGCATGGTTATGTGAAGCAATTCATTTGAAAGTGTCGACAAAAGGGATGTTTTAGAAGGTACACATGCAAAATGAGCGGAATATGTAAATACTCTAGTGATTGTATTTTTCTTTATTAAATCAATAACATAAAGGAAATGATGAAGTAGGTGAATTTTGAATTCACATAATCATCTATAAGGAATTTTAAACACATACAATGTAGCATAAGAATAAGTATAAAAGAGAATAAGAAGTAGTCATCAAAATAATAACACTAAGCATCATTATTAATAGCAGTTGTAGCAGCAGCAATGAAAAAAAAGTAGAACATAACTGTAATTGTAGATGGAATCTCTGGGGGTAGGCCATCAGAAAATCATTGATGTGGTGACAATACCTGAATAAATAATGAGACGCTGCGCTGCTAACTGGATAGCCATAGTCTCTTTGTGCAGAGGAACCTTGGGTCAGATGCCCAAGGATCAGTCTTTGAAGACTTGGTCTAAAATGTACTCTTTCTCTAACTATTCTTTTAAAGCAGGGATGGGGAACCTCTAGCCCTTGGGCCACATGTGGTCAGCAATGACAAGCAGGCAGATTTATGGGGACTGCATTGCTCAGATGGAAGCTGCACTTTGCTGCCTGCCAGCCCTTTAAACCCCCATGTGCGCTACAAGCTTGCGCACGCAATGTTCACTGTTGAATGATGCATGCGCATACACTGAAGAATTATGTTCTCCCACTGACCAGTGTAAAAATGCGGACATTCTTTGTGTGAGGGGTCAGCGCACAATGCGTTCCCATCCTACAGAAAATGAGTGTCAGCCCCACCGTCCCCAGTGCTGTACATACCTCCCAGTGCTATCCATTCCACACCAGTTCTTTCTGTGTCCCCCAGTGCCCCACAGCCATGTCCATGCCTCTCAGAGATGTATATACCTTCCTTTAATGTCTGGGCCACTCAGTGATGTCTATGCCTTCCAGTGATGTCTATGCCCCTGACCCTCCAGTGATTTATATGCCCCCAGCCCCTTCTGTGATGAATATGCCCCCAACCCCTCCAGTGATGTATATGCCCCAAGCACCTCCTGTGATGTAAATGCCCCTAGTCTCTCTCATGATGCATATACTGCAGCCCCTCTGTCTTCTGTGATGTACATACAGCAGCTGCAGTGTCTCCTATGTGATGAATATGATTTACGAAACGTATTATTCCAAGCAGTTGATTGCTTTCCAGACTGAGAAAAGCCTGTAAAAGCAGTTGTGAAAAACAGCATGATCAATATCACCTAACATCACAGCTGCACCAAAGACAAGCAGGTCCAGCCACCATTGTAGGGCTGAGTTAATTAATTGACCAATTAGCAGGGTAATTTTTAAGTTGATAATTTTGTGCGGCCCCTGAAAGTTGGTAGAAATTTCCAAATGGCCTCCGGCAAACAAAAAAGATTCCCCACCCCTGGTCTAAAGTATATACTGTATATTACTATATTATTTTATTAACAATATTATTAAGAACATGATGTCAGGGTTGCAAACTTTTTATTTTTTCTGGACAGCTTATGAAGAATTCACGGACAGACAATATTTATTATGGACACATTGAAAAACCATAATAAATCAATGTGATTATAACAAATACAAGTCTACAGCCAATAATTCTGATATGAAGATTAGAGTTGAGCGCGGTTCGTGGTTCGAGGTTCTCCAGTTCTAGGCTCGAGTGATTTTGGGGCATGTTCTAGATCGAACTAGAACTCGAGCTTTTTTGCAAAAGCTCGATAGTTCTAGAAACATTCGAGAACGGTTCTAGCAGCAAAAAACCAGCTAAATCCTAGCTTGGTTTCTGCTGTAATAGTGTAAGTCACTCTGTGAATCACACTATTATGACATTTCAGTGTATACTGTGCGGGAACAGCGCCTTCAGATCACTGCTGTTTGTATAATGGCGATCGCCATTTTTTTTTTTTTTTTCCTTGTCTTCCTTCCCTAAGCGCGCGCGTCTTGTGGGGCGGGCCAGCATGTCAGCCAATCCCAGACACACACACAGCTAAGTGGACTTTTAGCCAGAGAAGCAACGGCATGTGTGATAGGATGTCCATGTCACATGTCCCTGCATTATAAAAACGGACATTTTCCTCCAGGACGCCATTATCTCTTCTGCGTCTTTGGTGTCAGACATCACTGTCGCAGCTCCGTCCTCCTGAGTCCTATCGCCGATACAGCTGTATGCGCTCCATACACAGCACTGGACAGCATAGGGATAGCACTTTCTAGCAGTCCTTTTAAGGGCTCAAACCGGCAGGGTCAGAGTTAAGGTGACAGGTCCTGAAAACAGCGCCAGCGTCTGTGTAGCCAAGGTCAGGGATTTCCTCCCTGCATTTCCCTATTAGGAGGGATAGAAAGGCAGGCTTCCATTCCTCTACCCAGAGCCCCAAAATCCTGGCACTGTACCCTCGTGTCCTCTGCATACTCCAACTCATTATAACTAAGCCATTATACTAGCAAACACTCAGTGTACCTAGTGGCATCCTATCTGTGGCTAATGGACTTTGCTATAGTCCCACTAGTGCAAAGACATTTGCAGAGCGCGTCTGCCTGCATTGCACACTCCAACTCATGATAACTAAGCCATTATACTAGCAAACACTCAGTGTACCTAGTGGCATCCTATACGTGGCTATTGGACTTTGCTATAGTCACACTAGTGCAAAGACATTTGCAGAGCGCGTCTGCCTGCATTGCACACTCCAACTCATTATAACTAAGCCATTATACTAGCAAACACTCAGTGTACCTAGTGGCATCCTATACGTGGCTATTGGACTTTGCTATAGTCCCACTAGTGCAAAGACATTTGCAGAGCGCGTCTGCCTGCATTGCACACTCCAACTCATTATAACTAAGCCATTATACTAGCAAACACTCAGTGTACCTAGTGGCATCCTATACGTGGCTATTGGACTTTGCTATAGTCCCACTAGTGCAAAGACATTTGCAGAGCGCGTCTGCCTGCATTGCACACTCCAACTCATGATAACTAAGCCATTATACTAGCAAACACTCAGTGTACCTAGTGGCATCCTATACGTGGCTATTGGACTTTGCTATAGTCCCACTAGTGCAAAGACATTTGCAGAGCGCGTCTGCCTGCATTGCACACTCCAACTCATTATAACTAAGCCATTATACTAGCAAACACTCAGTGTACCTAGTGGCATCCTATACGTGGCTATTGGACTTTGCTATAGTCCCACTAGTGCAAAGACATTTGCAGAGCGCGTCTGCCTGCATTGCACACTCCAACTCATTATAACTAAGCCATTATACTAACAAACACTCAGTGTACCTAGTGGCATCCTATCTGTGGCTATTGGACTTTGCTATAGTCCCACTAGTGCAAAGACATTTGCAGAGCGCGTCTGCCTGCATTGCACACTCCAACTCATGATAACTAAGCCATTATACTAGCAAACACTCAGTGTACCTAGTGGCATCCTATACGTGGCTATTGGACTTTGCTATAGTCACACTAGTGCAAAGACATTTGCAGAGCGCGTCTGCCTGCATTGCACACTCCAACTCATTATAACTAAGCCATTATACTAGCAAACACTCAGTGTACCTAGTGGCATCCTATACGTGGCTATTGGACTTTGCTATAGTCCCACTAGTGCAAAGACATTTGCAGAGCGCGTCTGCCTGCATTGCACACTCCAACTCATGATAACTAAGCCATTATACTAGCAAACACTCAGTGTACCTAGTGGCATCCTATACGTGGCTATTGGACTTTGCTATAGTCCCACTAGTGCAAAGACATTTGCAGAGCGCGTCTGCCTGCATTGCACACTCCAACTCATTATAACTAAGCCATTATACTAGCAAACACTCAGTGTACCTAGTGGCATCCTATCTGTGGCTATTGGACTTTGCTATAGTCCCACTAGTGCAAAGACATTTGCAGAGCGCATCTGCCTGCATTGCACACTCCAACTCATGATAACTAAGCCATTATACTAGCAAACACTCAGTGTACCTAGTGGCATCCTATACGTGGCTATTGGACTTTGCTATAGTCACACTAGTGCAAAGACATTTGCAGAGCGCGTCTGCCTGCATTGCACACTCCAACTCATTACGACTAAGCCATTATACTAGCAAACACTCAGTGTACCTAGTGGCATCCTATACGTGGCTATTGGACTTTGCTATAGTCCCACTAGTGCAAAGACATTTGCAGAGCGCGTCTGCCTGCATTGCACACTCCAACTCATTATAACTAAGCCATTATACTAGCAAACACTCAGTGTACCTAGTGGCATCCTATCTGTGGCTATTGGACTTTGCTATAGTCCCACTAGTGCAAAGACATTTGCAGAGCGCGTCTGCCTGCATTGCACACTCCAACTCATGATAACTAAGCCATTATACTAGCAAACACTCAGTGTACCTAGTGGCATCCTATACGTGGCTATTGGACTTTGCTATAGTCCCACTAGTGCAAAGACATTTGCAGAGCGCGTCTGCCTGCATTGCACACTCCAACTCATTATAACTAAGCCATTATACTAGCAAACACTCAGTGTACCTAGTGGCATCCTATACGTGGCTATTGGACTTTGCTATAGTTCCACTAGTGCAAAGACATTTGCAGAGCGCGTCTGCCTGCATTGCACACTCCAACTCATTATAACTAAGCCATTATACTAGCAAACACTCAGTGTACCTAGTGGCATCCTATACGTGGCTATTGGACTTTGCTATAGTCCCACTAGTGCAAAGACATTTGCAGAGCGCGTCTGTCTGCATTGCACACTCCAACTCATGATAACTAAGCCATTATACTAGCAAACACTCAGTGTACCTAGTGGCATCCTATACGTGGCTATTGGACTTTGCTATAGTCCCACTAGTGCAAAGACATTTGCAGAGCGCGTCTGCCTGCATTGCACACTCCAACTCATGATAACTAAGCCATTATACTAGCAAACACTCAGTGTACCTAGTGGCATCCTATACGTGGCTATTGGACTTTGCTATAGTCCCACTAGTGCAAAGACATTTGCAGAGCGCGTCTGCCTACATTGCACACTCCAACTCATTATAACTAAGCCATTATACTAGCAAACACTCAGTGTACCTAGTGGCATCCTATCTGTGGCTATTGTACTTTGCTATAGTCCCACTAGTGCAAAGACATTTGCAGAGCGCGTCTGCCTGCATTGCACACTCCAACTCATTATAACTAAGCCATTATACTAGCAAACACTCAGTGTACCTAGTGGCATCCTATACGTGGCTATTGGACTTTGCTATAGTCCCACTAGTGCAAAGACATTTGCAGAGCGCGTCTGCCTGCATTGCACACTCCAACTCATGATAACTAAGCCATTATACTAGCAAACACTCAGTGTACCTAGTGGCATCCTATCTGTGGCTATTGTACTTTGCTATAGTCCCACTAGTGCAAAGACATTTGCAGAGCACGTCTGCCTGCATTGCACACTCCAACTCATTATAACTAAGCCATTATACTAGCAAACACTCAGTGTACCTAGTGGCATCCTATCTGTGGCTATTGGACTTTGCTATAGTCCCACTAGTGCAAAGACATTTGCAGAGCGCGTCTGCCTGCATTGCACACTCCAACTCATTATAACTAAGCCATTATACTAGTAATTTTTGCTGCCAGTTTAAGGGCCGTAGTTGCATTGTCAGGGATATTTATTCTTTATTATTCTGCTGTTAATAAAGCTAGACCACCACTGCAATCTTCACCACCTCTCAATTTTTACTACCACATTTTCAGTCCACAATCTTGTCGCAATCAACATGAGTGGCAAAATGACAGATGCTGGTGGAAAGGGGAAGAGGCGTGGTGGAAAAGGCAAAAAAGGTTTTGTCTGTGGGGAAGGTGGCAAAGCTCCATTATCATCTGCTGAAGATAGACCATCTACCAGCAAAAGTAAGATGTCTACTACTTACCGTGGACAATCCGATGTGCTCCCTTTTTTACGGACACGAACAACAGGAACAAAGGTAGATGATGGCCAAAAAAGGAAAATGCTTGAATGGATCTCAAGTGGTCCAACAAGTGCCCTCTCAGCCACTTCAAGTACCGCATCCAAAAAACACCAGTCCTCTGAGTTGTCATCCCAATCACACTTGATTTCTCCCAGCTCTGAAGTCTCCATCAGCCCTGCACAGTATGGTGGAACTGAGATGGCTGAGTCTGCAGAGCTGTTCAGTCACACTATAGCCTGGGAATCAGAGGTCTGCTCCCAAGCTACAGTGAGTACAGAACAGGAAATGGTCTGCAGTGATGCCCAGAACCTTTGTGAGTCTGATTCAGGCCGTGAGGACCAAGTTTCTGAGCATAATGTTGACCCTTTGTCACAAACTGTAACACCTGTGGTTATAGACAATGAGGAACATACTGATGAAGATGAGACGCAGATACCCGATTGGGATGACAACTTAAATATTCGGTCAGGGCAAGAAGAGGCTCGGTCTGAGGGGGAGGGGAGTGCAAACACAACAATTGATGATGAAGTTCTAGATCCCACCTACTGTCAACCCCCAGTCAGGCACTTGAGGAGGTCAACAGAGGCGGTGGAGGAGGATGCAACCGACGACGAAGTTACCTTGCGCCTTCCTGGACAGAGTCGGAGCACTGGTAGCACATCTACAACTGCATCCTCAGCCACCACTCTGCCTATGAGCATTATTCGGGGTGGATCAACAGGTCGCATGGCCTCTAAGCCTTGCCTAGCCTGGTCCTTTTTTGACATAGAAAAAGATCACCCAAATTATGTGATCTGTAAACTTTGTCATGATTCTCTTAATAGAGGTCAAAACCTCAGCAGTTTGACAACTTCTTCCATGAATCGTCACATGAATAAATATCATAGGTCCCGGTGGGAAGCTCACCGTGCTGCAATGCGGCCTAGCGGAGCGAACCATCCACCGCCTGCCCCTTCCAGTGCATCCGCGCGCTCTTCATCTTCTAGGACTGTGGGGACAGCTGTCACACCTGTTTTTCCACGCACAACTTCCACCACTGTAACCGCAACAGGCAGTTTGCTTGGTAGGTCGTCAGTTGGTTTGGAAGGGGAAACAAGTGAGTGTGTACAGCTCTCTCAGACATCGATAGCACCAACGTTGGATGAAGGCAACATCATGTCTCCGCCTGCACTTTCCTCACAAACCTGCATTTTTCCAGGGACACCCTACTCAACACCGTCTACACACAGCAGCCAGATCTCTGTCCCTCAGATGTGGTCAAATAAAAGGCCACTTCCTGCGACCCATGACAAAGCTAAGAGGTTGACTCTATCCCTCTGTAAGCTGTTGGCTACCGAAATGCTGCCTTTCCGCCTAGTGGACACACAGGATTTTAGAGACCTTATGTCTGTCGCTGTGCCCCAGTACCAGATGCCTAGTCGCCACTACTTCTCTAAGAAAGGTGTGCTCGCGCTACACCAGCATGTCGCACACAACATCACCGCTTCCTTGAGAAACTCTGTGTGTGAACGGGTGCATTTCACCACCGATACTTGGACCAGTAAGCATGGACAGGGACGTTACATGTCGCTGACTGGGCACTGGGTAACTATGGTGATAGATGGTGAAGGGTCTGCTGCACAAGTCTTGCCGTCCCCACGACTTGTGTGTCTCCTCTGTCTGTCCAAGTTCCGCCACTGCTTCTGCATCCTCCACCTCATCTGGGTCCTCCACCTCCGCCCCAAGCCTGCCTGGTCAGGCCACCAGCGTTCTCACTGCGCAGAAGGAATCACGCACCCCTCATTACTATGCTGGCAGCAGAGCGCAACGGCATCAGGCGGCCTTTAGCTTGACATGTCTTGGGAATAAGAGTCACACAGCTGAGGAGTTGTGGTCAGCTCTGCGGTCCGAGTTTAATAAATGGTTGTCTCCACTCAACCTGCAGCCTGGTAAGGCCGTGTGCGACAATGCTGCAAACCTGGGTGCGGCCCTTCGCCTGGGCAAGGTGACACACGTACCTTGTATGGCTCACGTGTTGAACCTTGTCGTGCAGCAATTTTTAACACACTATCCCGGCCTAGATGGCCTTCTGAACAGGGCACGAAAACTGTCTGCTCACTTCCGCCGTTCAAGCGCCGCAGCTGAGCGACTTGCATCGCTCCAGAAGTCTTTCGGCCTGCCGGTTCATCGCCTGAAATGCGATGTGGCGACACGCTGGAATTCAACTCTCCACATGTTACAGCAACTGTGGCAGCACCGCCGTGCCCTGGTGCAATACGTCATGACGTATAGCCTGGGCCAACGAGATGCAGAGGTGGGGCAGATCACCCTGATGGAGTGGTCTCAGATCAAGGACCTATGCACCCTTCTGCACAGTTTCGACATGGAGACGAATATGTTTAGCTCTGACAATGCCATTATCAGCATGACGATTCCAGTCATTTCCATGCTGGAGCACACGCTAAACACTATTCGGAGTCAGGGGGTGAGACAACATGAAGGGGAGGAACTACAGGAGGATTCATATGCGCAAGGGACAACAACATCACCAAGGTCCAGACGTTCATCATCACCAACGCAGCAGGCATGGGACCATGGGGGACAGGGATCGACAAGGACGCATAGTAGCAGGCGAAATGTTGAGCAAGGTGCAGGAGAACATGAAGAAATGGAGGACGAACTGTCCATGGACATGGAAGACTCAGCGGATGAGGGAGACCTTGGTCAAATTTCAGTTGAAAGAGGTTGGGGGGAGATGTCAGAGGAAGAAAGAACGGGTAGCACCTCTATGCCACAAACACAGCGTGGACTTGGTCCGCATGGCTGCGCAAGACACATGAGTGCCTTTTTGTTGCACTACCTCCAACATGACAGTCGTATTGTCAAAATTAGAAGTGATGATGACTACTGGATTGCCACACTATTAGATCCCCGGTACAAGTCCAAATTTTGTGACATAATTCCAGCCATAGAAAGGGACGCACGTATGCAGGAGTATCAGCAGAAGCTGTTACTCGATCTTAGCTCGGCTTTTCCACCAAACAACCGTGCAGGTGCAGGGAGGGAATCTCCCAGTTGTAACTTGACAAACATGGGACGGTCTCGTCATCTTCAACAGTCTACCCGTACCAGTAGGACCGTATCTGGTGCTGGTAACAGCAATTTTATGGAATCTTTTCATAATTTTTTTAGACCCTCTTTTGCAAGGCCACCAGAGACAACAAGTCTGACACATAGTCAACGGCTGGAGAGGATGATACAGGAGTATCTCCAAATGAACATCGATGCCATGACTTTGCAAATGGAGCCTTGCTCCTTTTGGGCTTCAAATCTAGAAAAATGGCCAGAGCTCTCCAGTTACGCCTTGGAGATTTTGTCGTGTCCAGCTGCCACCGTTGTCTCTGAACGTGTCTTCAGTGCTGCTGGGTGTGTGCTCACAGATAAGCGCACGCGTCTGACCAGTGACAATGTGGACAGACTGACGTTCCTCAAAATGAACAAGTCATGGATCCACAAGGAATTTACTACCCCTGTGTCATCCTGGGGAGAGTAAATGCTTGTGGATTTGGAATGTGCTTGATGCAAATCAAAACATCCTGTTTGCAACTAGGGCACAAGTGCTGCCACTGATGGGGTGTCTGTGTGGCCCAATTTTTGGAAAAAAGGGAGACTCCGCTTGGAGTAACCCTTGCTTGCTGTGTTTTTAAAAGAAGCCAAGATGAACAGAGCTGGGATCAGGAAAGACTTTGCTACCTACCCCGGTGTCATCCTGGGGACGGATAAGAATGGCGTATTTTTGAATGTGCTTGATGCAAATGTAGCTGTGAAGTGTACAACTGGGGCACAACTGCTGCCACTGAAGGGGTGGGTGTCTGTGGGGCCCAATTTTTGGAAAAAAGGGAGACTCCGCTTGGAGTAACCCTTGCTTGCTGTGTTTTTAAAAGAAGCCAAGATGAACAGAGCTGGGATCAGGAAAGACTTTGCTACCTACCCCGGTGTCATCCTGGGGACGGATAAGAATGGCGTATTTTTGAATGTGCTTGATGCAAATGTAGCTGTGAAGTGTACAACTGGGGCACAACTGCTGCCACTGAAGGGGTGGGTGTGTGTGGGGCCCAATTTTTGGAAAAAAGGGAGACTCCGCTTGGAGTAACCCTTGCTTACATTGTTTTTAAAAGAAGCCAAGATGAACAAGTCATGGGTCAGCAAAGACTTTATCTACCTACCCCGGTGTCATGCTGGGGACGGTTAATTATGGCGTATTTTTGAATGTGCTTGATGCAAATCAAAACATCCTGTTTGCAACTAGGGCCCAAGTGCTGCCACTGATGGGGTGGGTGTCTGTGTGGCCCAATTTTTGGAAAAAAGGGAGACTCCGCTTGGAGTAACCCTTGCTTGCTGTGTTTTTAAAAGAAGCCAAGATGAACAGAGCTGGGATCAGGAAAGACTTTGCTACCTACCCCGGTGTCATTCTGGGGACGGATAAGAATGGCGTATTTTTGAATGTGCTTGATGCAAATGTAGCTGTGAAGTGTACAACTGGGGCACAACTGCTGCCACTGAAGGGGTGGGTGTCTGTGGGGCCCAATTTTTGGAAAAAAGGGAGACTCCGCTTGGAGTAACCCTTGCTTGCTGTGTTTTTAAAAGAAGCCAAGATGAACAGAGCTGGGATCAGGAAAGACTTTGCTACCTACCCCGGTGTCATCCTGGGGACGGATAAGAATGGCGTATTTTTGAATGTGCTTGATGCAAATCTAGCTGTGAAGTGTACAACTGGGGCACAACTGCTGCCACTGAAGGGGTGGGTGTCTGTGGGGCCCAATTTTTGGAAAAAAGGGAGACTCCGCTTGGAGTAACCCTTGCTTGCTGTGTTTTTAAAAGAAGCCAAGATGAACAGAGCTGGGATCAGGAAAGACTTTGCTACCTACCCCGGTGTCATCCTGGGGACGGATAAGAATGGCGTATTTTTGAATGTGCTTGATGCAAATCTAGCTGTGAAGTGTACAACTGGGGCACAACTGCTGCCACTGAAGGGGTGGGTGTGTGTGGGGCCCAATTTTTGGAAAAAAGGGAGACTCCGCTTGGAGTAACCCTTGCTTACGTTGTTTTTAAAAGAAGCCAAGATGAACAAGTCATGGGTCAGCAAAGACTTTATCTACCTACCCCGGTGTCATGCTGGGGACGGTTAATTATGGCGTATTTTTGAATGTGCTTGATGCAAATCTAGCTGTGAAGTGTACAACTGGGGCACAACTGCTGCCACTGAAGGGGTGGGTGTGTGTGGGGCCCAATTTTTGGAAAAAAGGGAGACTCCGCTTGGAGTAACCCTTGCTTACATTGTTTTTAAAAGAAGCCAAGATGAACAAGTCATGGGTCAGCAAAGACTTTATCTACCTACCCCGGTGTCATGCTGGGGACGGTTAATTATGGCGTATTTTTGAATGTGCTTGATGCAAATCAAAACATCCTGTTTGCAACTAGGGCCCAAGTGCTGCCACTGATGGGGTGGGTGTCTGTGTGGCCCAATTTTTGGAAAAAAGGGAGACTCCGCTTGGAGTAACCCTTGCTTACTGTGTTTTTAAAAGAAGCCAAGATGAACAGAGCTGGGATCAGGAAAGACTTTGCTACCTACCCCGGTGTCATCCTGGGGACGGATAAGAATGGCGTATTTTTGAATGTGCTTGATGCAAATGTAGCTGTGAAGTGTACAACTGGGGCACAACTGCTGCCACTGAAGGGGTGGGTGTGTGTGGGGCCCAATTTTTGGAAAAAAGGGAGACTCCGCTTGGAGTAACCCTTGCTTGCTGTGTTTTTAAAAGAAGCCAAGATGAACAGAGCTGGGATCAGGAAAGACTTTGCTACCTACCCCGGTGTCATCCTGGGGACGGATAAGAATGGCGTATTTTTGAATGTGCTTGATGCAAATGTAGCTGTGAAGTGTACAACTGGGGCACAACTACTGCCACTGATGGGGTGGGTGTCTGTGTGGCCCAATTTTTGGAAAAAAGGGAGACTCCGCTTGGAGTAACCCTTGCTTGCTGTGTTTTTAAAAGAAGCCAAGATGAACAGAGCTGGGATCAGGAAAGACTTTGCTACCTACCCCGGTGTCATCCTGGGGACGGATAAGAATGGCGTATTTTTGAATGTGCTTGATGCAAATCTAGTTGTGAAGTGTACAACTGGGGCACAACTGCTGCCACTGAAGGGGTGGGTGTGTGTGGGGCCCAATTTTTGGAAAAAAGGGAGACTCCGCTTGGAGTAATCGTTGCTTACATTGTTTTTAAAAGAAGCCAAGATGAACAGAGCTCGGATCAGGAAAGACTTTGCTACCTACCCCGGTGTCATCCTGGGGACGGATAAGAATGGCGTATTTTTGAATGTGCTTGATGCAAATCTAGCTGTGAAGTGTACAACTGGGGCACAACTGCTGCCACTGAAGGGGTGGGTGTGTGTGGGGCCCAATTTTTGGAAAAAAGGGAGACTCCGCTTGGAGTAACCCTTGCTTACATTGTTTTTAAAAGAAGCCAAGATGAACAAGTCATGGGTCAGCAAAGACTTTATCTACCTACCCCGGTGTCATGCTGGGGACGGTTAATTATGGCGTATTTTTGAATGTGCTTGATGCAAATCTAGCTGTGAAGTGTACAACTGGGGCACAACTGCTGCCACTGAAGGGGTGGGTGTGTGTGGGGCCCAATTTTTGGAAAAAAGGGAGACTCCGCTTGGAGTAACCCTTGCTTGCTGTGTTTTTAAAAGAAGCCAAGATGAACAGAGCTGGGATCAGGAAAGACTTTGCTACCTACCCCGGTGTCATCCTGGGGACGGATAAGAATGGCGTATTTTTGAATGTGCTTGATGCAAATCTAGCTGTGAAGTGTACAACTGGGGCACAACTGCTGCCACTGAAGGGGTGGGTGTGTGTGGGGCCCAATTTTTGGAAAAAAGGGAGACTCCGCTTGGAGTAACCCTTGCTTGCTGTGTTTTTAAAAGAAGCCAAGATGAACAGAGCTGGGATCAGGAAAGACTTTGCTACCTACCCCGGTGTCATCCTGGGGACGGATAAGAATGGCGTATTTTTGAATGTGCTTGATGCAAATGTAGCTGTGAAGTGTACAACTGGGGCACAACTGCTGCCACTGATGGGGTGGGTGTCTGTGTGGCCCAATTTTTGGAAAAAAGGGAGACTCCGCTTGGAGTAACCCTTGCTTGCTGTGTTTTTAAAAGAAGCCAAGATGAACAGAGCTGGGATCAGGAAAGACTTTGCTACCTACCCCGGTGTCATCCTGGGGACGGATAAGAATGGCGTATTTTTGAATGTGCTTGATGCAAATCTAGCTGTGAAGTGTACAACTGGGGCACAACTGCTGCCACTGAAGGGGTGGGTGTGTGTGGGGCCCAATTTTTGGAAAAAAGGGAGACTCCGCTTGGAGTAACCCTTGCTTGCTGTGTTTTCAAAAGAAGCCAAGATGAACAGAGCTGGGATCAGGAAAGACTTTGCTACCTACCCCGGTGTCATCCTGGGGACGGATAAGAATGGCGTATTTTTGAATGTGCTTGATGCAAATGTAGCTGTGAAGTGTACAACTGGGGCACAACTGCTGCCACTGAAGGGGTGGGTGTGTGTGGGGCCCAATTTTTGGAAAAAAGAGAGACTCCGCTTGGAGTAACCCTTGCTTGCTGTGTTTTTAAAAGAAGCCAAGATGAACAGAGCTGGGATCAGGAAAGACTTTGCTACCTACCCCGGTGTCATCCTGGGGACGGATAAGTATGGCGTATTTTTTAATGTGCTTGATGCAAATGTAGCTGTGAAGTGTACAACTGGCGCACAACTGCTGCCACTGAAGGGGTGGGTGTGTGTGGGGCCCAATTTTTGGAAAAAAGGGAGACTCCGCTTGGAGTAACCCTTGCTTGCTGTGTTTTTAAAAGAAGCCAAGATGAACAGAGCTGGGATCAGGAAAGACTTTGCTACCTACCCCGGTGTCATCCTGGGGACGGATAAGAATGGCGTATTTTTGAATGTGCTTGATGCAAATCTAGCTGTGAAGTGTACAACTGGGGCACAACTGCTGCCACTGAAGGGGTGGGTGTGTGTGGGGCCCAATTTTTGGAAAAAAGGGAGACTCCGCTTGGAGTAACCCTTGCTTACATTGTTTTTAAAAGAAGCCAAGATGAACAAGTCATGGGTCAGCAAAGACTTTATCTACCTACCCCGGTGTCATGCTGGGGACGGTTAATTATGGCGTATTTTTAAATGTGCTTGATGCAAATCAAAACATCCTGTTTGCAACTAGGGCCCAAGTGCTGCCACTGATGGGGTGGGTGTCTGTGTGGCCCAATTTTTGGAAAAAAGGGAGACTCCGCTTGGAGTAACCCTTGCTTGCAGTGTTTTTAAAAGAAGCCAAGATGAACAGAGCTCGGATCAGGAAAGACTTTGCTACCTACCCCGGTGTCATCCTGGGGACGGATAAGAATGGCGTATTTTTGAATGTGCTTGATGCAAATCTAGCTGTGAAGTGTACAACTGGGGCACAACTGCTGCCACTGAAGGGGTGGGTGTGTGTAGGGCCCAATTTTTGGAAAAAAGGGAGACTCCGCTTGGAGTAACCCTTGCTTGCTGTGTTTTTAAAAGAAGCCAAGATGAACAGAGCTGGGATCAGGAAAGACTTTGCTACCTACTCCGGTGTCATCCTGGGGACGGATAAGAATGGCGTATTTTTGAATGTGCTTGATGCAAATCTAGCTGTGAAGTGTACAACTGGGGCACAACTGCTGCCACTGAAGGGGTGGGTGTGTGTGGGGCCCAATTTTTGGAAAAAAGGGAGACTCCGCTTGGAGTAACCCTTGCTTACGTTGTTTTTAAAAGAAGCCAAGATGAACAAGTCATGGGTCAGCAAAGACTTTACCTACCTACCCCGGTGTCATGCTGGGGACGGTTAATTATGGCGTATTTTTGAATGTGCTTGATGCAAATCTAGCTGTGAAGTGTACAACTGGGGCACAACTGCTGCCACTGAAGGGGTGGGTGTGTGTGGGGCCCAATTTTTGGAAAAAAGGGAGACTCCGCTTGGAGTAACCCTTGCTTACATTGTTTTTAAAAAAAGCCAAGATGAACAAGTCATGGGTCAGCAAAGACTTTATCTACCTACCCCGGTGTCATGCTGGGGACGGTTAATTATGGCGTATTTTTGAATGTGCTTGATGCAAATCAAAACATCCTGTTTGCAACTAGGGCCCAAGTGCTGCCACTGATGGGGTGGGTGTCTGTGTGGCCCAATTTTTGGAAAAAAGGGAGACTCCGCTTGGAGTAACCCTTGCTTACATTGTTTTTAAAAGAAGCCAAGATGAACAAGTCATGGGTCAGCAAAGACTTTATCTACCTACCCCGGTGTCATGCTGGGGACGGTTAATTATGGCGTATTTTTGAATGTGCTTGATGCAAATCAAAACATCCTGTTTGCAACTAGGGCCCAAGTGCTGCCACTGATGGGGTGGGTGTCTGTGTGGCCCAATTTTTGGAAAAAAGGGAGACTCCGCTTGGAGTAACCCTTGCTTGCTGTGTTTTTAAAAGAAGCCAAGATGAACAGAGCTGGGATCAGGAAAGACTTTGCTACCTACCCCGGTGTCATCCTGGGGACAGATAAGAATGGCGTATTTTTGAATGTGCTTGATGCAAATCTAGCTGTGAAGTGTACAACTGGGGCACAACTGCTGCCACTGAAGGGGTGGGTGTGTGTGGGGCCCAATTTTTGGAAAAAAGGGAGACTCCGCTTGGAGTAACCCTTGCTTACATTGTTTTTAAAAGAAGCCAAGATGAACAGAGCTGGGATCAGGAAAGACTTTGCTACCTACCCCGGTGTCATCCTGGGGACGGATAAGAATGGAGTATTTTTGAATGTGCTTGATGCAAATCTAGCTGTGAAGTGTACAACTGGGGCACAACTGCTGCCACTGATGGGGTGGGTGTCTGTGTGGCCCAATTTTTGGAAAAAAGGGAGACTCCGCTTGGAGTAACCCTTGCTTGCTGTGTTTTTAAAAGAAGCCAAGATGAACAGAGCTGGGATCAGGAAAGACTTTGCTACCTACCCCGGTGTCATCCTGGGGACGAATAAGAATGGCGTATTTTTGAATGTGCTTGATGCAAATCTAGCTGTGAAGTGTACAATTGGGGCACAACTGCTGCCACTGAAGGGGTGGGTGTGTGTGGGGCCCAATTTTTGGAAAAAAGGGAGACTCCGCTTGGAGTAACCCTTGCTTACTGTGTTTTTAAAAGAAGCCAAGATGAACAGAGCTGGGATCAGGAAAGACTTTGCTACCTACCCCGGTGTCATCCTGGGGACGGATAAGAATGGCGTATTTTTGAATGTGCTTGATGCAAATGTAGCTGTGAAGTGTACAACTGGGGCACAACTGCTGCCACTGAAAGGGTGGGTGTGTGTGGGGCCCAATTTTTGGAAAAAAGGGACACTCCGCTTGGAGTAACCCTTGCTTGCTGTGTTTTTAAAAGAAGCCAAGATGAACAGAGCTGGGATCAGGAAAGACTTTGCTACCTATGAACAGAGCTCGGATCAGGAAAGACTTTGCTACCTACCCCGGTGTCATCCTGGGGACGGATAAGAATGGCGTATTTTTGAATGTGCTTGATGCAAATCTAGCTGTGAAGTGTACAACTGGGGCACAACTGCTGCCACTGAAGGGGTGGGTGTGTGTGGGGCCCAATTTTTGGAAAAAAAGGGAGACTCCGCTTGGAGTAACCCTTGCTTGCTGTGTTTTTAAAAGAAGCCAAGATGAACAGAGCTGGGATCAGGAAAGACTTTGCTACCTACCCCGGTGTCATCCTGGGGACGGATAAGAATGGCGTATTTTTGAATGTGCTTGATGCAAATGTAGCTGTGAAGTGTACAACTGGGGCACAACTGCTGCCACTGAAGGGGTGGGTGTCTGTGGGGCCCAATTTTTGGAAAAAAGGGAGACTCCGCTTGGAGTAACCCTTGCTTGCTGTGTTTTTAAAAGAAGCCAAGATGAACAGAGCTGGGATCAGGAAAGACTTTGCTACCTACCCCATTGTCATCCTGGGGACGGATAAGAATGGCGCATTTTTGAATGTGCTTGATGCAAATCTAGCTGTGAAGTGTACAACTGGGGCACAACTGCTGCCACTGAAGGGGTGGGTGTGTGTGGGGCCCAATTTTTGGAAAAAAGGGAGACTCCGCTTGGAGTAACCCTTGCTTGCTGTGTTTTTAAAAGAAGCCAAGATGATCAGAGCTGGGATCAGGAAAGACTTTGCTACCTACCCCGGTGTCATCCTGGGGACAGATAAGAATGGCGTATTTTTGAATGTGCTTGATGCAAATCTAGCTGTGTAGTGTACAACTGGGGCACAACTGCTGCCACTGAAGGGGTGGGTGTGTGTGGGGCCCAATTTTTGGAAAAAAGGGAGACTCCGCTTGGAGTAATCGTTGCTTACATTGTTTTTAAAAGAAGCCAAGATGAACAGAGCTGGGATCAGGAAAGACTTTGCTACCTACCCCGGTGTCATCCTGGGGACGGATAAGAATGGCGTATTCTTGAATGTGCTTGATGCAAATCTAGCTGTGAAGTGTACAACTGGGACACAACTGCTGCCACTGATGGGGTGGGTGTCTGTGTGGCCCAATTTTTGGAAAAAAGGGAGACTCCGCTTGGAGTAACCCTTGCTTGCAGTGTTTTTAAAAGAAGCCAAGATGAACAGAGCTCGGATCAGGAAAGACTTTGCTACCTACCCCGGTGTCATCCTGGGGACGGATAAGAATGGCGTATTTTTGAATGTGCTTGATGCAAATCTAGCTGTGAAGTGTACAACTGAGGCACAACTGCTGCCACTGAAGGGGTGGGTGTGTGTGGGGCCCAATTTTTGGAAAAAAAGGGAGACTCCGCTTGGAATAACCCTTGCTTACATTGTTTTTAAAAGAAGCCAAGATGAACAAGTCATGGGTCAGCAAAGACTTTATCTACCTACCCCGGTGTCATGCTGGGGACGGTTAATTATGGCGTATTTTTGAATGTGCTTGATGCAAATCTAGCTGTGAAGTGTACAACTGGGGCACAACTGCTGCCACTGAAGGGGTGGGTGTGTGTGGGGCCCAATTTTTGGAAAAAAGGGAGACTCCGCTTGGAGTAACCCTTGCTTGCTGTGTTTTTAAAAGAAGCCAAGATGAACAGAGCTGGGATCAGGAAAGACTTTGCTACCTACCCCGGTGTCATCCTGGGGACGGATAAGTATGGCGTATTTTTTAATGTGCTTGATGCAAATGTAGCTGTGAAGTGTACAACTGGCGCACAACTGCTGCCACTGAAGGGGTGGGTGTGTGTGGGGCCCAATTTTTGGAAAAAAGGGAGACTCCGCTTGGAGTAACCCTTGCTTGCTGTGTTTTTAAAAGAAGCCAAGATGAACAGAGCTGGGATCAGGAAAGACTTTGCTACCTACCCCGGTGTCATCCTGGGGACGGATAAGAATGGCGTATTTTTGAATGTGCTTGATGCAAATCTAGCTGTGAAGTGTACAACTGGGGCACAACTGCTGCCACTGAAGGGGTGGGTGTGTGTGGGGCCCAATTTTTGGAAAAAAGGGAGACTCCGCTTGGAGTAACCCTTGCTTACATTGTTTTTAAAAGAAGCCAAGATGAACAAGTCATGGGTCAGCAAAGACTTTATCTACCTACCCCGGTGTCATGCTGGGGACGGTTAATTATGGCGTATTTTTGAATGTGCTTGATGCAAATCAAAACATCCTGTTTGCAACTAGGGCCCAAGTGCTGCCACTGATGGGGTGGGTGTCTGTGTGGCCCAATTTTTGGAAAAAAGGGAGACTCCGCTTGGAGTAACCCTTGCTTGCAGTGTTTTTAAAAGAAGCCAAGATGAACAGAGCTCGGATCAGGAAAGACTTTGCTACCTACCCCGGTGTCATCCTGGGGACGGATAAGAATGGCGTATTTTTGAATGTGCTTGATGCAAATCTAGCTGTGAAGTGTACAACTGGGGCACAACTGCTGCCACTGAAGGGGTGGGTGTGTGTGGGGCCCAATTTTTGGAAAAAAGGGAGACTCCGCTTGGAGTAACCCTTGCTTACATTGTTTTTAAAAGAAGCCAAGATGAACAAGTCATGGGTCAGCAAAGACTTTATCTACCTACCCCGGTGTCATGCTGGGGACGGTTAATTATGGCGTATTTTTGAATGTGCTTGATGCAAATCTAGCTGTGAAGTGTACAACTGGGGCACAACTGCTGCCACTGAAGGGGTGGGTGTGTGTGGGGCCCAATTTTTGGAAAAAAGGGAGACTCCGCTTGGAGTAACCCTTGCTTGCTGTGTTTTTAAAAGAAGCCAAGATGAACAGAGCTGGGATCAGGAAAGACTTTGCTACCTACCCCGGTGTCATCCTGGGGACGGATAAGAATGGCGTATTTTTGAATGTGCTTGATGCAAATGTAGCTGTGAAGTGTACAACTGGGGCACAACTGCTGCCACTGATGGGGTGGGTGTCTGTGTGGCCCAATTTTTGGAAAAAAGGGAGACTCCGCTTGGAGTAACCCTTGCTTGCTGTGTTTTTAAAAGAAGCCAAGATGAACAGAGCTGGGATCAGGAAAGACTTTGCTACCTACCCCGGTGTCATTCTGGGGACGGATAAGAATGGCGTATTTTTGAATGTGCTTGATGCAAATCTAGCTGTGAAGTGTACAACTGGCGCACAACTGCTGCCACTGAAGGGGTGGGTGTGTGTGGGGCCCAATTTTTGGAAAAAAGGGAGACTCCGCTTGGAGTAACCCTTGCTTGCTGTGTTTTTAAAAGAAGCCAAGATGAAGCAGCTGGGATCAGGAAAGACTTTGCTACCTACCCCGGTGTCATCCTGGGGACGGATAAGAATGGCGTATTTTTGAATGTGCTTGATGCAAATCTAGCTGTGAAGTGTACAACTGGGGCACAACTGCTGCCACTGAAGGGGTGGGTGTGTGTGGGGCCCAATTTTTGGAAAAAAAGGGAGACTCCGCTTGGAGTAACCCTTGCTTACATTGTTTTTAAAAGAAGCCAAGATGAACAAGTCATGGGTCAGCAAAGACTTTATCTACCTACCCCGGTGTCATGCTGGGGACGGTTAATTATGGCGTATTTTTGAATGTGCTTGATGCAAATCAAAACATCCTGTTTGCAACTAGGGCCCAAGTGCTGCCACTGATGGGGTGGGTGTCTGTGTGGCCCAATTTTTGGAAAAAAGGGAGACTCCGCTTGGAGTAACCCTTGCTTGCTGTGTTTTTAAAAGAAGCCAAGATGAACAGAGCTGGGATCAGGAAAGACTTTGCTACCTACCCCGGTGTCATCCTGGGGACGGATAAGAATGGCGTATTTTTGAATGTGCTTGATGCAAATGTAGCTGTGAAGTGTACAACTGGGGCACAACTGCTGCCACTGAAGGGGTGGGTGTCTGTGGGGCCCAATTTTTGGAAAAAAGGGAGACTCCGCTTGGAGTAACCCTTGCTTGCTGTGTTTTTAAAAGAAGCCAAGATGAACAGAGCTGGGATCAGGAAAGACTTTGCTACCTACCCCGGTGTCATCCTGGGGACGGATAAGAATGGCGTATTTTTGAATGTGCTTGATGCAAATCTAGCTGTGAAGTGTACAACTGGGGCACAACTGCTGCCACTGAAGGGGTGGGTGTGTGTGGGGCCCAATTTTTGGAAAAAAGGGAGACTCCGCTTGGAGTAACCCTTGCTTACATTGTTTTTAAAAGAAGCCAAGATGAACAAGTCATGGGTCAGCAAAGACTTTATCTACCTACCCCGGTGTCATGCTGGGGACGGTTAATTATGGCGTATTTTTGAATGTGCTTGATGCAAATCAAAACATCCTGTTTGCAACTAGGGCCCAAGTGCTGCCACTGATGGGGTGGGTGTCTGTGTGGCCCAATTTTTGGAAAAAAGGGAGACTCCGCTTGGAGTAACCCTTGCTTGCTGTGTTTTTAAAAGAAGCCAAGATGAACAGAGCTGGGATCAGGAAAGACTTTGCTACCTACCCCGGTGTCATCCTGGGGACGGATAAGAATGGCGTATTTTTGAATGTGCTTGATGCAAATCTAGCTGTGAAGTGTACAACTGGGGCACAACTGCTGCCACTGAAGGGGTGGGTGTGTGTGGGGCCCAATTTTTGGAAAAAAGGGAGACTCCGCTTGGAGTAACCCTTGCTTACATTGTTTTTAAAAGAAGCCAAGATGAACAGAGCTGGGATCAGGAAAGACTTTGCTACCTACCCCGGTGTCATCCTGGGGACGGATAAGAATGGCGTATTTTTGAATGTGCTTGATGCAAATCTAGCTGTGAAGTGTACAACTGGGGCACAACTGCTGCCACTGATGGGGTGGGTGTCTGTGTGGCCCAATTTTTGGAAAAAAGGAAGACTCCGCTTGGAGTAACCCTTGCTTGCTGTGTTTTTAAAAGAAGCCAAGATGAACAGAGCTGGGATCAGGAAAGACTTTGCTACCTACCCCGGTGTCATCCTGGGGACGGATAAGAATGGCGTATTTTTGAATGTGCTTGATGCAAATCTAGCTGTGAAGTGTACAACTGGGGCACAACTGCTGCCACTGAAGGGGTGGGTGTGTGTGGGGCCCAATTTTTGGAAAAAAGGGAGACTCCGCTTGGAGTAACCCTTGCTTACATTGTTTTTAAAAGAAGCCAAGATGAACAAGTCATGGGTCAGCAAAGACTTTATCTACCTACCCCGGTGTCATGCTGGGGACGGTTAATTATGGCGTATTTTTGAATGTGCTTGATGCAAATCAAAACATCCTGTTTGCAACTAGGGCCCAAGTGCTGCCACTGATGGGGTGGGTGTCTGTGTGGCCCAATTTTTGGAAAAAAGGGAGACTCCGCTTGGAGTAACCCTTGCTTGCTGTGTTTTTAAAAGAAGCCAAGATGAACAGAGCTGGGATCAGGAAAGACTTTGCTACCTACCCCGGTGTCATCCTGGGGACGGATAAGAATGGCGTATTTTTGAATGTGCTTGATGCAAATGTAGCTGTGAAGTGTACAACTGGGGCACAACTGCTGCCACTGAAGGGGTGGGTGTCTGTGGGGCCCAATTTTTGGAAAAAAGGGAGACTCCGCTTGGAGTAACCCTTGCTTGCTGTGTTTTTAAAAGAAGCCAAGATGAACAGAGCTGGGATCAGGAAAGACTTTGCTACCTACCCCGGTGTCATCCTGGGGACGGATAAGAATGGCGTATTTTTGAATGTGCTTAATGCAAATCTAGCTGTGAAGTGTACAACTGGGGCACAACTGCTGCCACTGAAGGGGTGGGTGTGTGTGGGGCCCAATTTTTGGAAAAAAGGGAGACTCCGCTTGGAGTAACCCTTGCTTACATTGTTTTTAAAAGAAGCCAAGATGAACAAGTCATGGGTCAGCAAAGACTTTATCTACCTACCCCGGTGTCATGCTGGGGACGGTTAATTATGGCGTATTTTTGAATGTGCTTGATGCAAATCTAGCTGTGAAGTGTACAACTGGGGCACAACTGCTGCCACTGAAGGGGTGGGTGTGTGTGGGGCCCAATTTTTGGAAAAAAGGGAGACTCCGCTTGGAGTAACCCTTGCTTGCTGTGTTTTTAAAAGAAGCCAAGATGAACAGAGCTGGGATCAGGAAAGACTTTGCTACCTACCCCGGTGTCATCCTGGGGACGGATAAGAATGGCGTATTTTTTAATGTGCTTGATGCAAATCTAGCTGTGAAGTGTACAACTGGGGCACAACTGCTGCCACTGAAGGGGTGGGTGTGTGTGGGGCCCAATTTTTGGAAAAAAGGGAGACTCCGCTTGGAGTAACCCTTGCTTGCTGTGTTTTTAAAAGAAGCCAAGATGAACAGAGCTGGGATCAGGAAAGACTTTGCTACCTACCCCGGTGTCATCCTGGGGACGGATAAGAATGGCGTATTTTTGAATGTGCTTGATGCAAATGTAGCTGTGAAGTGTACAACTGGGGCACAACTGCTGCCACTGATGGGGTGGGTGTCTGTGTGGCCCAATTTTTGGAAAAAAGGGAGACTCCGCTTGGAGTAACCCTTGCTTGCTGTGTTTTTAAAAGAAGCCAAGATGAACAGAGCTGGGATCAGGAAAGACTTTGCTACCTACCCCGGTGTCATCCTGGGGACGGATAAGAATGGCGTATTTTTGAATGTGCTTGATGCAAATCTAGCTGTGAAGTGTACAACTGGGGCACAACTGCTGCCACTGAAGGGGTGGGTGTGTGTGGGGCCCAATTTTTGGAAAAAAGGGAGACTCCGCTTGGAGTAACCCTTGCTTGCTGTGTTTTTAAAAGAAGCCAAGATGAACAGAGCTGGGATCAGGAAAGACTTTGCTACCTACCCCGGTGTCATCCTGGGGACGGATAAGAATGGCGTATTTTTGAATGTGCTTGATGCAAATCTAGCTGTGAAGTGTACAACTGGGGCACAACTGCTGCCACTGAAGGGGTGGGTGTGTGTGGGGCCCAATTTTTGGAAAAAAGGGAGACTCCGCTTGGAGTAAACCTTGCTTACATTGTTTTTAAAAGAAGCCAAGATGAACAGAGCTGGGATCAGGAAAGACTTTGCTACCTACCCCGGTGTCATCCTGGGGACGGATAAGAATGGCGTATTTTTGAATGTGCTTGATGCAAATCTAGCTGTGAAGTGTACAACTGGGGCACAACTGCTGCCACTGATGGGGTGGGTGTCTGTGTGGCCCAATTTTTGGGAAAAAGGGAGACTCCGCTTGGAGTAACCCTTGCTTGCTGTGTTTTTAAAAGAAGCCAAGATGAACAGAGCTGGGATCAGGAAAGAGTTTGCTACCTACCCCGGTGTCATCCTGGGGACGGATAAGAATGGCGTATTTTTGAATGTGCTTGATGCAAATCTAGCTGTGAAGTGTACAACTGGGGCACAACTGCTGCCACTGAAGGGGTGGGTGTGTGTGGGGCCCAATTTTCGGAAAAAAGGGAGACTCCGCTTGGAGTAACCCTTGCTTGCTGTGTTTTTTAAAAATGATCCAAGATGAACAGAGCTGGGGTCAGGAAAGACTTTGCTACCTACCCCGGTGTCATCCTGGGGACGGATAAGAATGGCGTATTTTTGAATGTGCTTGATGCAAATCTAGCTGTGAAGTGTACAACTGGGGCACAACTGCTGCCACTGAAGGGGTGGGTGTCAGTGTGGCCCAATTTTTGGAAAAAAGGGAGACTCCGCTTGGAGTCACCTTGCGGTGTTTTACATGACTTTAGAAGGGCGTGCCATGCCTATATCTGTGTGTCTTCCTCTTTTTCCTTGTCCAGCTGTTTTGTTTTCGCATGAGTATATGTCCTTGTCACTTTCCCATGTGTTTGAGTTGTTTGTCACCTTTTGGACACCTTTGAGGGTGTTTTCTAGGTGTTTTTCTGTGTTTGTGATTGCCTGCCATTGTTTCCTATGCAGTTCGAGTTCGGTTCGTCGAACGTTCAACGAGCCGAACTCGAACGGGACCTCCGTTCGGCGAACCGGCCTCGAGCCGAACCGGGACCGGTTCGCTCATCTCTAATGAAGATATCAATTGCAGTTACTGGCAAATTATGATAATTACAGTAAAAAAAAAAATCCTTATGAGTTTATTCAGCTTCAAAAAAAAAAATCACAAAAGCCTTAATTTTTTCTACATACAGAGCAAAAAAGGGCCCTATTTTTATGGACACTTTTGGAATGTCTGGACGGTTGACAACACAGTATGATAAGTGATACCAGCAAATTTGGAGGACATGTGCCAAAAGCATTTAAGCTTTAGTTCCTACTGGAAGTTCAAATTTGCTGAGTTCAGCCGAACTTTAGTTAGAAATTTGGTTCAGGACCTGGACTTGACTCAAACTTGACTCCGTATAAGTCAATGGGGACACAAATTTTGGTGCTTTAAAATTACTGTAAAATGGTCATAGTAAGAGCTAGGGGCAGCAAAAGAAAGCAAAAATTGGGCAATTGCCCTGCAAACATCCAGTCTATTTTTTATAACCAGCGCAGGTAAAGCAGCTGCAGGCTGCAACCCTCATCTGCCTGCTTTACCTTGGCTGGTTATCAAAAATAGAGGGGATCCCACTCCGTTTTTTGCATTATTTATTTAAATAATTAAAAAATGGTGTGGGGATCTCCTATTTTTGATAACCAGCCAAAGTAAAGCAGACAGCTGGGGGCTGGTATAATCTCAGAACACAGCTCCATGGCAACCGATGAATGTAATGGGACATTACAACATTGGATTATGTCAAAACATCCCGGATTTATTTTGAATTAATAAATTGGTAAATGAGGAAGTGTAGGGGGAGTCTTCATTCAAATAAACTTTTTTTCCAGTGTCTGTGTGTTTTTCAACAATATACTTTTGGGGTTAGTAATGATAGATGCCTAGCCATTACTAACCACTGGGCTTAATGTCAGCTGTCAATTCACAGCTGCCATCAATCCCACAAGCATTACCTTTATTGCTACTGCACCAGGATAATAAAAAAGAGCCGGGTTAAGCACCAGAGTTTGCTCATCTAATGTATGTGCCTTTTCTGGGGCAGCTGTGGGCTGATACTTTTAGGCATAGAAGGGCCTAGTAACAATTGGCATTCCCAGCATGATAATACCAGCCCCCAGCTGTCTACTTTACCTTGGCTGGTTTTCAAAAATAGGGGGGACACCACGTTTTTTTTTTGTTTTTTGTTATTTTAAATATTTAAATAAATAATGTTAAAAAATGGTGTGGGATCCTCTCTATTTTTGATACAAGCCAAAGTAAAGCTGACAGCTGAGGATTGCAGTCTGCAGTTGTCTGTTTTACCAGGTTATCAAAAATAAGCAGGAGCCCAGATCATTATTTTTCTTATATCTTTATTGTCCACAGCAGAGTACAGTCATCTTCCACATGCAATAAACCTTGTTGATTGGCTGCTGTTAGGGCCAGGTGGACGGGCAGACCCAGGAGGTGGATCCACTGGGCCGAACACCTTCCTGAAGGCAAGGAGTCCGGTAGCCGGAGCACTACAGGTAGCAGGATAGTCCGTGCAAAATAGTGGAATCTAGAAGTCTCTGGGACCACGGAGTCACTGATGGTAGTCCGGGTGACGGAGCTCAGGTTCGGAGGCCAAGATGTTGTCAGGCAGAGTCCGGAACCGATGGAGCGAGAGGACGGGTCACCACAGGGATCAGAGATGGTACGGACTGACGGGATGGCAGATAGTCAGCGTTCGGGGTTCGGGAATCGGCAGGACCGGATGGCGAGGCAGGAGCGGCTCTAGAAGAGAGAGAGGTGAGTATATCACAGAGACAAGGAGACCTGACTCCTAGCTTAGGAAACACGAAGAACAGGCCCCGCCCACTTGGACATTAAACCCCTTTATACCCTGTACCTGTGTGTTCAATATCCTGTCTGTGGACGCTGGCCCTTTAAGAAAGGGTCAATGACCGCGCCCGCGCCCTAATGCGCATGCGCGCGGCCCGGGTGCCAGAAGCCAGGGCAGGGAGCGGCGAACAGGAGGCAGGGGAGCCGGGCTGGAGCGAAGCTGACAGCGGACGCTGGGAGCGGGAACCGGGACGCCTGGGGATCCTAGGTGAGGAGGCCTGGAGGCTGTGGAGCGGGGGACGCCGGACAGAGGAGCCGGGGAGCGAGCCAGGGAAGCCGGGGAGCGTGGCAGGGGAGCCGGGGAGCTGGACAGGGGACCCGGGGAGCGTGACAGTATTTCCCCCCGCGCCCCTCTCCCCGCAACCGGGACAGGAAGGCACGTATCAGAGGAGTACCCACATTCTCCCGGGGTTCCCAGGACCTATCCTCAGGACCATACCCCGCCCAGTCCACCAAGAAGAACTGCCGGCCCCGTACGGTTTTCATGGCCATGATATCCCTTACCGCATAGATGTCGTCATCGGCAATAGGAGGAGGAGCCGAACTGGCAGCAGCGGAGAAGGGACCAAGGACAACCGGCTTGAGCAGGGAGACATGGAAGGAGTTGGGTATCCTCATCGTGGCCGGGAGCTGCAGCTTGTAGGAGACCTCATTTATTTTGCTGAGGACTTTAAACGGCCCGATGTAGCGAGGACCCAGCTTGTAAGATGGTAGCTTCAATCGGACATACTTGGAGGCAAGCCAGACCAGATCTCCTGGAGAGAAACACGGGGGATCCAGACGCCTCTTGTCTGCGTGTCTCTTCATCCGAAGGGACGCACGTCCAAGGGACGTCTTGACAGAGTTCCAAATTGTTGCAAAGTCACGTGCTACAGCATCAGCAGCAGGGACATCCAAGGAAGAGGATACAGGTAATGGGACGGAAGGCTGAAGTCCGTAAACGACATGGAAGGGAGAGCTGGAGGAGGACTCACTGACGTGGTGGTTATGGGAGAATTCAGCCCAAGGAAGAAGAGTGGACCAGTCGTCGTGATGGGCGTTGACGTAGTGACGTAAGAAGGAGGTCAAGATCTGATTGACTCGTTCCACTTGGCCATTAGACTGAGGATGGTAGGCTGAAGAAAAGTCCAGAGTCACTCCCAGATGTTTGCAGAGAGCCCTCCAGAAGCGGGAGGTGAACTGAGTTCCTCTGTCGGACACAATGTGTGATGGAAAGCCATGCAACCGGAAGATGTGCTGTATGTAGGCGTCAGCGAGTTCCTGGGCTGAGGGCAGTCCAGCCATAGGGACGAAATGAGCCATTTTGGAGAACCGATCCACCACGACCCATATGACTGTGTGTCCGGAGGACAGGGGCAAGTCCGTAATAAAGTCCATCGCAATGTGTTGCCACGGAACGGAGGGTATAGGCAGAGGCAGAAGACGACCATATGGCAGGTGTTTGGGCGTCTTGTTCCGGGCACAAGAGGAGCAGGCTGAGACAAAAGAAGCAACGTCCGTGCGAAGGGATGGCCACCAGTAGTGACGTACAATTGTACTCCATGTTTTCTTCTGACCAGCATGGCCGGCTGTTTTCGAGGCATGGCCCCAGTGCAACACTTTTTCCCTGTCAGTCTCAGAGACATAGGTCTTCCCGGGCGGTATCTGGGCCAGGGTGACAGGAGCCACCGGAATGATTTTACTAGGGCAGATGATGGGCTGGGATGTCTCCTCCTCCTGCTCCATGGGCATGAATGACCTGGACAAGGCATCTGCGCGTACATTCTTGTCCGCGGGTCGGAAATGGAGCTGGAAATCGAACCTGGCAAAGAACAAGGACCACCTGGCTTGCCGTGGGTTCAGTCGCTGAGCAGACCGCAGGTATTCCAGGTTCTTGTGGTCCGTGTAAATGATCACGGGGTACACTGCTCCCTCCAGAAGGTAGCGCCATTCCTCCAGAGCCAGTTTGACTGCCAATAGCTCTCGGTCACCGATGGTGTAGTTGCGTTCAGGCGCAGAGAAACTTTTGGAGAAGAAACCGCAAGTAACCATCTTCCCGGAGGAGGACTTCTGCATGAGCACTGCTCCGGCTCCCGAGGAGGAGGCATCCACCTCCAAGGTGAACTGTCGGTTTAACTCCGGACGGTGGAGCACAGGGGAGGAAGCAAACGCCCGCTTCAGGGAGCCAAACGCGGCGTCGGCCACAGGTGACCAGTCCTTTGGATTAGCCCCCTTCTTGGTCAAGGCGGAGAGAGGTGCAGTCAGAGTAGAGAAGTGAGGGATGAACTGACGGTAATAGTTTGCGAATCCCAGAAAGCGTTGGATTGCCTTCAGTCCGGAAGGAGGGGGCCAGTTGAGAATGGCAGAGACCTTCTCCGGATCCATCTGCAGGCCGGTATCGGAGATTACGTAACCCAGGAAGGGAAGAGAAGACTGCTCGAAGACACACTTCTCGTACTTGGCGTACAGACGATTCTCCCTCAGTCTTTGTAGTACCAGCTGCACGTTCTCTCTGTGGGTCTGGAGGTCCGGAGAAAAGACCAGGATGTCATCAAGATACACCACCACACAGACGTAGAGAAGGTCTCGGAACACGTCGTTCACCAATTCCTGAAAGACTGCTGGTGCGTTACACAGGCCGAAGGGCATCACACAGTATTCATAGTGCCCATCGCGAGTATTGAACGCGGTCTTCCATTCGTCCCCTGAGCGGATGCGGACCAGGTTGTAGGCACCCCGAAGATCCAACTTGGTGAACACACGAGCTCCTCTAAGCCGATCAAACAATTCGGGGATGAGCGTCAGGGGGTACTTATTTTTCACGGTGATTTGGTTCAATCCCCGGTAGTCTATGCATGGGCGTAGGTCGCCCTCTTTCTTCTTAACGAAGAAGAAGCCTGCTCCAGCAGGAGAGGAGGATCTCTGAATGAATCCCCTTGCCAGGTTCTCTGTGATGTAGGTAGACATGGCCCTAGTTTCGGCAGGAGACAGCGGATATATCCGTCCTCGAGGTGGTGTAGTTCCCGGGAGCAGGTCGATGGCACAATCGTAAGGACGATGTGGCGGAAGTACCTCTGATTCCTTTTTGTCAAAGACGTCCGCGAAGGACCAATAGGCCGAGGGCAGTCCCGGTAGGGACTCTGGAACCGGAGGTCGTCGGATGGGTTGTATGGTCTTCAGACAGTTCTCGTGGCAAGAGGAGCCCCATCGGGTGATTTCACCAGTGCCCCAGCTGACTGACGGTTCGTGTGTCCGTAACCAGGGGAGTCCCAGCAGGATTTGATGGGACATGTGTGGGAGGACGTAGAGAGCGATGTTCTCAGTGTGCAGGACACCGATACGCAGTTCCACCGGCTTGGTGATCCACGAGATGGTGTCAGAGAGGGGTCTCCCATCCACAGAGGCAATCACGAGGGGTTTGTTGAGTGGAGTAACAGGCACCTGGTACTTGTCCACCGTGGCCTGCTGGATGAAATTGCCTGCTGCCCCGGAATCGAGGTACGCCTCAGCCGTGAACCGCGTCTCTCCCATTGTCACTTGAACAGTCCACGTAACCGGGTCTGAGAGAGTCCCAGCACCTAGGGTGGCCTCTCCTACCAACCCTAGGCTTTGGAGTTTCCCGGCCTCTCTGGACAGGAGCGTAGAAGGTGTGTGCCCTCTTCGCAGTAGAAGCAGAGGCCCTTGGTGAGCCGTTCTGCTCGGCGTTGTTCAGACTGCCGCAAACGGTCGATCTGCATGGGCTCGTGGACGGAGACACCAGATGCCGTTGACTAAAGTACGGCGGGCTTCTGCGGAGGAGAGGAATGCCGTATCGGACGTCTCTCACGGGACACTTCTTTGGATCGTTCCTGAAAGCGAATGTCCACTCGAGTTGCTAGGGCAATCAGGGCATCCAGGGTGGACGGTACGTCACGACCAGCCAGCTCATCCTTAATTCGACCCGAGAGACCTTCCCAGAAGGCGGCGGTTAGAGCCTCATTGTTCCACCCGAGTTCCGAAGCCAAGGTGCGAAAACGGATGGCATATTGACCCACCGTCAGAGTCCCCTGACGTAACCGGAGGAGAGATGAGGCAGACGCGGAGGCGCGTCCGGGCTCGTCAAAGGTGCCACGAAATGCCTGCAGGAACTCCTGGATGTTAGTGGTCACAGGGTCCTCCTTCTCCCACAAGGGGTTCATCCACGCCAGTGCCTCACCCTCTAGGTGGGACATCATGAACGCGACCTTGGCTTGGTCGGAGGCAAACAAATGCGGCAGCTGCTTGAAATGGAGGGAGCATTGGTTTATGAATCCCCTGCAGGTCTTGGGATCTCCGGCGTACCGGGGTGGTGAGGCCAAACGAAGCCTGGAAGCATCCGAGGAGGCTGCCACGGGAGCTGGGGCCGTGGATTGTCCAGTGGACGCTCGAGATGCCGAAGATGTAACCGACGCTTGTAGCGTGTTCAGTCGGGCGTCCACAGAAGACATAAAGTTCAGCATGCGGGTCTGGGTCTCACGCTGGCGTGTGAGTTCCTCCTGCAAGGCCGCTAGTGCTTCGGCAGGATCCATGGCCTGTTCTTACTGTTAGGGCCAGGTGGACGGGCAGACCCAGGAGGTGGATCCACTGGGCCGAACACCTTCCTGAAGGCAAGGAGTCCGGTAGCCGGAGCACTACAGGTAGCAGGATAGTCCGTGCAAAATAGTGGAATCTAGAAGTCTCTGGGACCACGGAGTCACTGATGGTAGTCCGGGTGACGGAGCTCAGGTTCAGAGGCCAAGATGTTGTCAGGCAGAGTCCGGAACCGATGGAGCAAGAGGACGGGTCACCACAGGGATCAGAGATGGTACGGACTGACGGGATGGCAGATAGCTAGCGTTCGGGGTTTGGGAATTGGCAGGACCGGATGGCGAGGCAGGAGCGGCTCTAGAAGAGAGAGAGGTGAGTATATCACAGAGACAAGGAGACCTGACTCCTAGCTTAGGAAACACGAAGAACAGGCCCTGCCCACTTGGACATTAAACCCCTTTATACCCTGTACCTGTGTGTTCAATATCCTGTCTGTGGACGCTGGCCCTTTAAGAAAGGGTCAATGACCGCGCGCGCGCCCTAATGCGCATGCGCGCGGCCCGGGTGCCAGAAGCCAGGGCAGGGAGCGGCGAACAGGAGGCAGGGGAGCCGGGCTGGAGCGAAGCTGACAGCAGACGCTGGGAGCGTGAACCGGGACGCCTGGGGATCCTAGGTGAGGAGGCCTGGAGGCTGTGGAGCGGGGGACGCCGGACAGAGGAGCCGGGGAGCGAGCCAGGGAAGCCGGGGAGCGTGGCAGGGGAGCCGGGGAGCTGGACAGGGGACCCGGGGAGCGTGACAGCTGCACTGCAGCCTTTCAACAAATTTATTAAGCATATGAGTAGTACCCGAACGCCGAACTCGGACACAGGTTTTTTTAAAAGTCTTTGTTTGAGTTCGAACCCCACACATTCCTAATTGAGAACCTTATAAAGAAAAATAGCAAAAAAAATGCCTATGCTTAGCCTGAGCAGCTCCATTTTATATATGTATGGTTATGCACTGTACAGGTTCTCTGAACATAGTTTTGTGCAAAAACTAAAAACATTTCTCTAAAATAAAACCACGAATAAACTATTATGCACATTTGTATAGATGCAACCAATTATATTTTGTCATAAGGACATTAGAGCTTTCATATGATACTATCTTTACACACATTTTATCAATTGTGAGATAATAATTATGCTAAAATTACATAAAATATGATTTGTTTCCATTATTGTCCATGGCCTCCTTCCAGCTATATTGTTATTACCCAGCTACAACTGTTTTAGTGCTCGACATTACCAGCATTTTGCTGCCAATAAACCAAATGTGCATTTAGCAGCTTTAGCCAATGAGCCCACAACTGCAAATACTACTTAAGCCGCATCCAGAAAAACAAAGTTTCAGTATAATGGCCGCAGAAAAAAATATTTAAATAGATTCTTAGCTCTGATTTGTTATCTCCCCGAAGAGCTGAAATATTCCGTGTATATGGCTGGCACGGAAAGGTTTTACCATGGCAACATTTAATTAGGGTAAACTCTGACTCATATTTTCTTGTTAGAGGTCTGTTTTTCTTTCTAAATTTGGCCGTGCTTAACTCTCTCAAGTACATTAAGTTACACATACCGTATCATCACAGCTGCCTATCAAGCACTCACTTCATTTACAACAAAACAACAGCTTAGTTGTGATATTTTATTACATGTTAGAAAATATGAAAATCTGGAAGCTGTGACATTTCGCTAAATGTTTATATTATCACATTCTATATATCCAAGCGATGAAACATAAGCGCACAGAAGTCACATATAGACTGCTTTGTAACTAAGAATTTACATCCGTTACAGTCATAAAAAGGCTTTTCAGGTTTCTAAGGGTCATCTCTACCCATTCTAGTACAGGAGAATACAGGTGGATTTCTCATATTAGTTATCCTCCTTGGGTAAGGTTGAGTAATGCGGGCGTCACACGGTACGATATATCAGGTGATATGTCAGCGGGGTCACGTTGTAAGTGACGCACATCTGGCATCGTTTGATATATCGTAGCGTGTGACAACTACGAGCGATGGTAAACGAGCAAAAATACTCACCTTATCGTTGCTCGTTGACACGTCGCTCATTTTCAAAAAGTCGTTTCTTCTTCTGTGCGCAGGTTGTTCATCGTTCTCGGGGCAGCACACATCGCTCCGTGTGACACCCCGGGAACGATGAACACAGCTTATCTGCGTCTCGCCAGCAACGTGGAGGGAAGAAGGTGGGCGGGATGTTTACGTCCCGCTCATCTCCGCCCCTCCTCTGCTATTGGCCGGCCGCTGTGTGACGTCGCTGTGACGCTGAACATCCCTCCCCCTTCAGGAAGAGGATGTTCGCCGCCCATAGTGAGTTCGTCCGGGAGGTAAGTGCGTCTGATAGGTGATTAACGACTTTGTGCGCCACGGGCAACTAATTGCCCGTGACGCACAAACGACGGGGGCGGGTACGATCGCTCGTGCGATTGCACGATAGATCGTCCCGTGTGACGCCCACATAAGGATTGATAGTATGAGCCTTGCCTCAAATTATGCCCTTCATTGCAGAGTAGTGAAAGGGAATTTGTCACCAGGTTTTTGCTATGTCTTTTCTGAAGAAAACAATTGTATATATTGTATCAGCTCACCACTTCAGTATTCCTTGGTAGGAAAGCTAAGCGGGTTCCATTAATCAGGTGCTTGGAAAACCTGTGGCCAGTGTCCACATGAAGACAGGTGAAAAAAAAGGGTGGGAATCCAGCACCATATAGCATTCAAATTTTCTTCTTATTTCTTCATAATTAAAACCAAAGGGGGGGGGGGGGAAATTACACCATCTCCATGTTAAAACCATAACACACACCCATCGCTGTTCCCTGGAGCTGTATGTAGAAGGAGGTAGAAAGTAGGTAATAGGTAGAAGGATCCACATGTGCACCTGCATGTGAGTTCTGCCTGCTGGTGACGGCGTCTATCCTTCCCAAGATGACGTGCTCTTTGATACGTCATCTTGGTTGACTCCCTCACTGACAGTGCGGACTGATGAGTCGGTTGTGACATGCGCCGTTTTAGTGGTGACTCACCTCCATGATGTGTGCTCACATGATTCGTTAGCAGGGGTTTATTAGGTAGGATCCTTTTACATGCACACATTTCCTCCCTTGAGAAAGGCAGCAGACGCTGAAATGTGCGTCGGGAGAGTGGGGGTTCCCCAACACCATCAGGTATATTTATCATGTTGTGATTTATTATTATAACGCTTGTTATTACCTTTACCGCTGGGGTATCTTTTAACTTTACCTTTATGTCACATTATATTGTGATTTATTTGGATTTTGATCCCTATTGATTTGAGTCACTATAGTGCAGAGACCTTTTGGTAGCCTTATATTGTGATGTGAGATAGTGCAAAATTATGGTAATTTCATGTTATATAATCCGTTTTGGCAGTTGGTGTCAAAATCATAATGCTTATGGGCAAGTGCTAATATATGGTGTGTTATATCATGAACTTATTTTTATCACTCTAAATCACAATCATTTGGATCATATTTATTTATATTTACTGCACTGATTGTCTAACATGTTTTATTAAACAGTTCTCCTATACCAATAGTATTGTGCCCAATCTTGGATTTTACTCTGTTACAAACATAATACATTTTTATGCACTAATTCTTTTTATGGATTTATAAAATAATTTTTTGTTGCTATGTGATTCTTGACCAGTGGTTTGCTGCTATTAACTTTTTCATATTACTACCTCTGACTGTGTTGTGGTTGTTTCTCCCTTTTTATTGTTGTTTATGTGACGCCCCTGGACAGGTCGTCACAGGGTACTGCACAATCTTTCTCTCCCAATGCAGGACTCAACCCTTCATGGTTCTGAGTCCCCATCTTGCAGTACTGCCTCCACCAGCATCTACAAATCCTAGTGACACCTCACACCACACCCTGTCAGGCACACCAGTGGGCTGCTAAGCTGGAATAAGGCCGCCCACCTAGGGGTCAGGTAGGGAGATGGGAGGTGACAAGTCAGTCGGCTCCATGGGAGCAAAGTGAGAGGAAGTCAGTGTGAGCCCTCGAGGAGTGAGGAGCTCGAGGAAGCTGGGAGTTGGAGCTCCCAGGGGAAAAGCAGCCTAGGTTGCAGACAGTAGTCTGAACCCGGAGGAGTCGGAGACCTGGTCGTGGGAGATTGCGACTGGGTGCTTGGCTAGTCTTGGAGGATAGCCAGCAGCCGCAGTTCAATAGCCGAGCTGGGACCGAAGGCACATCGGGGAATATGGACCCTAGGTCGGGGAGAAGCTTCAAGCAACTCGGCAATTAACCTGCGGAGGAGAGGGCCTATATGGACTTTTCCCATGGAGCTCAGAGATCAGGGGCACTAGCGCAACAAGGGGGATAGGGCTTTCCAAGCAAACAGCCCACTGAAATCCCAAGTGTGAGGTCCTGAGAGCAAGCTCATCTGCTACTTTTGGCAGGGAGCGGGGCCCGGAAAGCTAAAGGCTGATGGGCCACTTGGACACTCTAAACTTACTGTGCCAGGAGGCAGGCCACAGACAACCAGGCAGTGCTGCAGGGGACGGGAGCCGGACGAGCTCCCCAAGAGGGCAGTGGCACCCAAAGACTTGGTTTACTACGTTGTCAGTGTCTGCTTTCTTGCTGAGTGAGTACCTGATTAGCCCCTGCAACCAGCGAGCCTGGCATCCCCTGCACTCCACCCCACCATCCGGGGTCCCGGGGCCTTTCCCTACTCATGGAGGGTAACGTCATCTAGCTGCTGCTGGGGCGGTACATTTACCACACTGTTGGGTTCCTCCCACCTTAATAATTGAGTATTTTATGTAATATTTAATAAAAATTGATTTTATTGTCATTGGTTCCTGTACACTATTTTTTTGTTCGATATTTATGTTTGGTGTAGGTCCTGCTACGGTCCATGATATTGGGAACAACCAATATATAACTCTTTGTGTATTGGGGTTCTGCCTTATTTTGAAGTTTGTCTTCTGTGAAACATGGTGGTAGTAGTATTATCATGACTTAGGCCTGTTTTCCTTGATCTGGGCCAGGATGGCTTGTCATCTAATGTGAGCTGTTTCTTAATAAAACATAGCTCCTATAACAAAACAATGACCCCAACTGCCTAAGTTGATCTATAAAAGAATAGTTATGTTAGATTGCATCATTTTTCTAATTTAATTTAAATGAACATAGTCTAATATTTTTGACTTCCTCGTTTTATTTGATTGTCTTCATCTAGTTTTAAGGCTTGTGTAAAAATCTGAGTTATTGTTCAAATTTATGTAAAAGTATAAAATATGCTAAAGGGTTCACAAACTTCCCAGCTCCCCTGTAAGTAGTTGAGTGATGATGTACTGTAGTTTTGATCACTGTTTTGTGTAACCTTTCTGGCAATTTCTCAACTCGTCTGACTTACATTATAGGTGATCCGGAACACAAAGGGTTTTGTTAATGTATAACAAGTGCTCTTTTGTGGTAAATGGAAATTCCTTGCAAACCTTCATATGAAGAAAAGCACAATTTGTTTCTACGATGCAAGAAGCATGACTATCTTCTGATAGAATCCACCAGAAATACTTTGCATCTAATCTTTACCGTAATCTTTGCAATAAACCAGCAAGTTTAAGGAGGGGTGGGATTGAAATTTTTAACAGGTTCTCTATTTGTGTTAGAAAGTCATGCCCATGTTAAAACCACACCCATTTTGTTAACCACACCCATTTTCACAGACACTTTCCCCAACCATAAAATACAAGTAACGGTAACTAAAACTAAAGGCTCTTTTCCCTTTTTGCCTCACCTGTAACTTAATGTACAGTCTCATTGCCTCCTGTCAGGTCCAGATTGTTCCAGTCACTGTCAGTCATTTCTTAGTATGGTTAATAGTATTAAAGGGGTTTCTACAAGTTTTTAAAATTAGTGCCAAAGAAACCCAGCTCAAATTGTAAAGAATGACCTCCTGTGCATTTGTCAACTCAATTGTCTTCTGTACCTTATCTCCAACCTCAGAAGCCACCAGACCACATGTTACAACCACATAGCGACCTAATAATACCACATATAAAGGGACAAATGCCACCACACCATTACTGGACCAGATATTACGGCTACACAGTGACTGATTAATCGCACATACAAGGGAACATTGCCACCACACTTTGACTAAACAAGATATTACCTCGACATAGTGACCAAATAGTATACAAGGGCGAAATAGCACCACAACATGACCAGACCACATATTACCACACATAGTGACCAAACTAATATACAAGGGAGAAATACCATCACACCATAACTAGAACACATAGAGACTGAATAGTACCATATACAAGGGAGAAGTAGCACCACACCATGACCAGATTACATATTACCACCACATAGTGACGAATAATACCACATACAAAGGATAAATACTGTAACAACATTATCAGACCACATATTACCACCACATGATGACTGAATGCTACAATGCTGATAATTACTAAAACCCACAAAACTAATAACACTAATATTACCATCAGTGCCATTATATATAGTGCATAGTGTACAGGTAATACAGTGATCACACAAAGGTCATTGCAATCAATCGATATTGGAATTATAATAAGTTCCACAATTTGATGTGTTTAAAAAAAGAGTTCCTGTGCTAAGATAATTTTATATATTTGTCCCTTCTATGTACTGTGTAGTGGCTGTGTTAAACGGTGGCATCGGGATCTGTTCAGACTACAGATTCTTACACTTCTCCTGATAACTTCTATGAGGTCTTTAATTAGTGCAGGCTGACTCAAGTGTTGACCAACAGATTAATCAGCGGAGGCTGACTCGGGCGTCGGCTAATAATTCTTAGGGTATGTGCGCACGTTGCTTTTTACCTGCTTTTTACCTGCTTTTTTGCTGCTTTTTCTTCTGCGCTGTTTAATGCCAAAATGGATGTGTTCTTCTATTCAAGCAAAGTCTATGGGAATTTGGGTTTCTTGTTCACACTATGTTGTTCAAAATGCTGCCTTTTTGTGGCAGAACTTGGTCAAAAACTCAGCTTTTCAAAGAAGCAACATGTCAATTGTTTTTGCCATTTGGGTTTTGCACTGCAAAGCTGAGTTTTTGACCAAAGTTCTGCCACAAAAAGGCAGCATTTTGAACAACATAGTGTGAACAAGAAACCCAAATTCCCATAGACTTTGCTTGAATAGAAGAACACATCCATTTTGGCATTAAACAGCGCAGAAGAAAAAGCAGCAAAAAAGCAGGTAAAAAGCAGGTAAAAAGCAACGTGCGCACATACCCTCAGGCAGGCTAGCAAGTTCTGGTACTTGTTGATGTGTGCAGTTGTAGAGTTAACCCATGTTATCTTGTTTCTACCTTCCTGCTCTTACTTTTCTCCTGTGTCTCTCATTTTTGGTTCATGTGTGTTTGCAGTGTGTCAGAGTTTTGATTTTCCCCTGTCTGTCTTTATTTGTTTTTCCATCTCTCCTGCCCCTTTCTTCCTGGTGCGAGGGAGAAATCAAATCAGTTCTGTTCAGGAACTTAGTCAGGCATGGAAATCAGGCATCTCCACCATTAGGGGTAAATCTGAGGTTAGGGATAGCCTAGGGACCCCTAGCATGAGAGACAGCATAGGAGCCCCAGTCCCTCTCTTTCCTATAATCACATTGTCACAGGTTGTGTCTGACCATACATTCATATGGTCTGATCATAGCAGAGCTCCTAGGCAAGGGAAGAAGTAAAAATAATATACAAACATTACAGCACTGGATCGAAAATAATTCTTTCTTTAAGGTAAAACACTTTTTAAAAACAGACAGGGAAATGTTTTACCTCACAAAAAGAATAATCTATGTGTAACGCTCACCACCAAGGGGCACAAGTACACTGGAATAGTGTAGAGTTCCTAGGTGCAGTGAGGTGCTTGCCTGCTAGGGGTCACTAGTACTAAGGTGGGAACAGTCTGCAGATTAGCCCATCAAGCCGAGTGTCAGAAGTCAGGAGGTCAAGTCAGTACAAAGGAACAAGAGAAGCCAAGGCCACGTGCAAGCCAGTGGTCGTAAGCCAGGAACTAGTGTCAGGTACAGAAGGGGAGCAGAGCCGTGGTTAGAGAACAAGCCAGGGTCAGAAGCCGAGAGGACATAAAGGTACAGAGGAGAGAGCGGGGCCGGGGTCACAAAACAGGTCAAGGGTCAGGGAGACAGGGAGTACAGACATTACGGGAGGGATGGAGGTCACGGAATGGGATGCAAGGTAATGGAACAAGATCAGAACAACTCACAAAAACCAGAAGCGCACAATGCAGATCAGGAACTTTTACTGTCAGCATTCCGGGTGAAATGGCTCCAAGATAAGGCAGAGCAATCACTCAGAACAAGGCATGACCAGATAGGCTGAACCTGAGCCTGAACCCGGAGAATACCGACAACAAGAAAACACCTAGGACATAATGAAGCTATAAGTGAATCATGACATTGTGATTTCCTGCAGTAATGGCCATATACTCTCTTTTGCTTCCTCCTCTCACCAGGAGTTGAGGTATGATCAGACCATGTACCTGTATGGTCAGACACGGACATTACACAGTACATAGCATGGATACATATATAAAACTATTTCAGCACAGGAATATTTTTTAACCCCTTTACGACCAACAACGTACATGTGTGTCATGGATCATCTGAGGTTAATCCTCGCAGGCTGCCATGGGTAGTCCGTGGCGATCCACACATATATCAGCTGATTTCAACAGCTGACATGTGTGCCTGCTAGTCGCGAGTGGAATCGCATTCCACCCGTGACTATTAACGCCTTAAATCTCGCTGCCAATATCTGTCAGCGCGATGTATATGCGCGCAGCCATAAAGATAACTAACCCACCCCCATTGGAAGTCACATGACGTGATCACGTGACTTCTGGTGGTTGCCATGGTAGCACAGGGTCATGTGATGACTCCTGTAGCTATCATGAGTCACTTCCTCTCAATGGCAGCAGAGCGCCGGCAGTGAGAGTAAAGCAGCATATCTGCAGATCTCAGCTGTGTAGCTGTGATCTGGAGAAATGCAAAAGTGATCAGATTGCTTATCATTATAGTTCCCTAGGGGACCTAGTAAAATAAAAAAATGTTAAAAAAGTTTTAAAAACTTAAAAAAAATTAAAAACCTAAACGTTCAAATCACCCCCCATTCGCCCCACTGAAAATTAAAGGATTAAAAAAATAAAAAATATACACATATTTGGTATCGCTGCATTCGTAAATGTCCAATCTATCAAAATAGAAAATCAATTAATCTGATTGGTGAATGGCGTAGCGGCACAAAAATTCCAAACGCCAAAAGTACGTTTTTTGGTTGCTGCAAATTTTGCGCAAAATGCAATAACAGGCGATCAAAACGTCAGCTCAAGATGCAAAAAATAAGCCATCACTGAGCCATGGATCCCGAAAAATGAGAACGCTACGGGTTTCGAAAAATGGTGCAAAACGTACACCACTTTTTTTGGACAAACTTGTGATTTTTTTTAACCCCTTAGATACAAGTAAACCTATACATGTTTTATGTCTACAAACTTGCACTGACCTCAGACATCACAGTGACACATCAGTTTTACCATGTAGTGAACATGATGAATATAATATCCCAAAAACTATTATACAATCGCACTTTTTTTGCAGTTTTTCCACACTTGAAATTTTTTCGCTGTTTTCCAGTACCCTATATGGTAAAACTTATGGTTTCATTTAAAAGTACAACTCATCCCGCAAAAAACAAGCCTTCATATGGGAAGATTGATGGAAAAATAGAAAAATTACGGCTCTTGGAAGAAAGAGAGGAAAGAAAAAAAATGGAAAAACACCCGGGGTTGAAGAGGTCAAATGCCTCCAATTGTGGAACATATTATTATTCCTAGAGCAATTGATTGAAATTAACTTTGTTTGTGGGAAACGCCATTTAAATCCCCCACTTGCCAACATAAACCAATAATTATTATAATCTATGTTCCTCATTCTGTCCCCCATATGGTAATTATGTCACCCATTCTGTCCCCTTCCTATAATAATGTGCCTGACCCCCTCCTGGATTCCTTCTTATAGTAATGCGTCCCTCCTTTCCTGGATGCATTCCTAAAATAGTGTGCCTCTCCTGCCCTTGGCCCCATCCTATAATAATGCACCCTTCCTGTCCTGGACCTCTTCCTATAATAATGCACTCCTCCTGTCCTCGACCTCTTCCTATAGTAATGCACTCCTCCTGTCCTGGACCTCTTCCTATAGTAATGCACTCCTCCTGTCCTGGACCTCTTCCTATAGTAATGCACTCCTCCTGTCCTGGACCTCTTCCTATAGTAATGCGCTCCTCCTGTCCTGGGACCCTTTCAGTACTTTTGTCCAAGGTTCTGCTTCTCTGCTCCAATACAGTTCATATAATGAGCAAAGGGAGACCTGCTTTGAAACACATTGAAACAAATTTTGCAAGTGCCATCTTGCTCACCTTCTTTCTGTGTGCAGCCTCAAAAACCTATAATATGGCCAACAAAGCTAAACCTCCCCTGAGCTCCTTACATCTAAATTGTAAGGCCATCTCTTTAACTGTGTCCACTTATCCCATTATTGCTTTCTCTTTTCTGTACTCCTCTTAACCCCCTGAACAGTAAGTGCTTTTCTTTTTGGCTGACAGGTTATCATAAACTGACAGCTAATATAAAAGAGCATAGTAACCATGCAGTGCTGACTGCATGTATTGTTACTGGATAAGATGAAGAAGAGCCAGGGAAAATATGGCGGTAAGGCAGGTATGAGGAGATATCCAGTGTATCTTTCCCCATTACCTCCCCCTCCACTCCAGAGACACCTCCCACACATACTCGCCAATAGAAATTTGGTTCTGTAATGACAGCTATGCTTAGACACTGTGAGACAAAATGAGACTCCAGTGTCCCAATGCAGCTGTGATTACGGAAACCCTGCAGCTGCTGATTCTCCATGCATGACCACACAACCCACACTCTGCTCCTCACTTTTTGTAGAGAAAGAAGCAGCGGTGTGCGTGCAGCTACCCAGTGATGACATCGGGCCAGCGCATTGCTTCTTCCTTATTTGGGGAACCGGCTACTATTTTAACAAGTTGTTACACCAAACCGGGAAGAACTGGCTTTATCCCCCCGCTGAGTATAAGTATGTGTATGGGGGAATATGGCAATGGTCAAGCTATTCTGTCTTGGGATAGAAAGACAATTGTCTTGTTTAAAAACAAACTAAATTGTTCTTTTCATCTACCTTTTTCATTCAGTCCTTTTGAATGAATATTCTAAAATACATTTGAAATATGCACACAGGTCTAAAGGGGAATCTACCACTAGATTTTGGCCGCACCATTTTAGAGCAGCATGATGTAGGTGCAGAGACCATGATTCCAATGATGAATCACATACTGGGCTGCTTGCTACAAGTTTGATAAAATCGTTATTTTACCTGCTGCTGTCGCGGGCGGAGGAGGGGACGCTGCGCTCTCCCACTGCTCGGGTCCGGCTGCCGCTGCTCTGCGGCTGCTGCTGCTCGGTGGCTCGAGCGATGGGCCGGATCCCGGGGACTCGAGCGGCGCTCCTCGCCCGTGAGTGAAAAGGGGTGGTTTGGATTTGGGGATATTGTCCGTGACGCCACCCACGGTTGTGATGATTTTGGTGACACCACCGCTGCTCTAGACGGGGATCCCGGGAGCGGTGACAGGGAGCAGCCGAGTTGTTATTTCTCCCCTCCGTGGGTAAGCAGTTGGTTGTCCCGGGGCCCGGTGATGGGGTAAGGATTGATGACAGGCGGGTTGCGGGGCCTGATGAGGTGCAGGGTCGCAGGGGCAGCGCTGTGCCGCACGGCACGGAGGTACTCACTCAGCCCAATGATGATGACACAGTTCACGGTAAAACAAGTGGCTGGATGGACGGGTCCCTCGGACGGCTGCAGTGTTGTTGTTCCCTGCAGGTTAGCGGTGACTGTCTTTTCCCTGCACCTACTCTGTCTGTACGGTTCCAATGGGTTCCCACCGGTAACCCGCTCCCCGACCTGGATATGGGCCGGAGGAGACCCTTTTGCCCGCAGGCGCTGGCCCTGGGAAACGGTTGCCCTTGGCGGTGGCGGTGTCTCCCCTTCACGGTTGGACGGTTGCCTTCTGTTGGGACTTGACTGTTTGGAAACCCAGGAGGTCCCCTTCACTAACGGATTCGGCAACTTCACGGCGACTCCTAGCCTTGCCGGGGTCCGAAAAGCCCCTGCCAATGGTGTTCCTTGTGTACCGGTCCTTTACCGCCAGGCCACCGCCCGTCCACGGTCCTTACGGCAAACTCCGATAGGCCACTCCTGCAGACGGTCACCACCGTCTGCCAACCTTGCTGTCTCACCCGGGCCACACACCCGGACGCTCTCAGTCAGTTGCTCTGCTACTACACTTTCCTCCTTCCACTTTCACTGTCAAAACTTGACTGCTCCTTTTCCCTCCTCCAGGACTGTGAACTCCTTGGTGGGTGGAGACCAACCGCCTGGCTCCACCCCCTGGTGTGGACATCAGCCCCTGGAGAAAGGCAACAAGGGTTTTGTGTCTGACCTTGATGTGCCTGCAGGGAGTGTGGGGTGTGTAGGTGTTGTGCTCTGTGGCCCCTGGCTTGTCCAGGGCAACACACTGCAACTTACCAATTCTCTAAACGTGTGAGTTCTGTAAAACCCCACCCACACCATTGATTGACAGCATTCTATATACACTGTGCATAGGTAGAAATCTGCGAATCAGTGGTGGTGTATGATTATAAAGAGCTCATGAATATAGAGGACTACATGGAAGCAGTTTTACTAGTCCTCTAATGATTATCTCCTTCTGATATAACAGTGATTTTAAAAAAACTACAGCAAACAGCCTAGTAAATAACAGAGGCATTTGGATTTCAAAGTACACATTTTGATAGAATTCTTTTTTTTTTGGGGGGGGGTGGGATGAGCCACAGCAATTTTCCAGAGCCTTTGTGCTGTCAGTAATGTGGAAGCCCCCAATACTTATGTTAACAGATGACAGACCTCAATGGGGACTTGTTTTTTTGTGTGTTGAGTTGAATACTATTGGTGGGAATTTGAGGTATATAACCTTATGGATTAGTTCACATTTATCCTGTTTTCTATACTGAGTACTTACGTATAATTGAGTTTCCATTTATAACTCTTAAATACGGGATTCAGGTGAAAGCCCCGACGAATCCATTCACTATAATGAGGCATCAGACTTAGGCTGGAAACACATTTGTGCGTGTAAAATCGGTCCGAGTCTCATGCTAGAAAGTAGCATGAGCTCTGTTCACGTTATGATCAGTGTGCAATGCAACAGCAATGCGATCCTGGGATTTTTCTCATGATTGCAGTCCATGTGCAATGCGTGTTTGATGCGTATGGGATCCGTTTTTACTATGTCATCTGCCATTCAGCTCTGCTACATGGCCGCTTACAGCAGACACAGACAGTGCCATGTAGCAGAGCTGAATGGCTGCTGACAACAGACACAGACAGAGCCGCACGATCAGAATGAAGTCGGATGAACTTCACCCGACTTCATTGTCATCCCGCGGATCTGTCTGTGTGTCATGGCCTGATTTGCGGTCACCGGGGAAGGTCTCACCGGTGAGCGCAAATCCCCTGAGTGACTTACGTGATCGGCGCTATCAGCGGTGCCGTCACTGAGGTTACCCGCGGCCACAGCTGAAGTCCTCCCGCTGAGATCTGTGTCCTCGGGTAACTTCAGTGACAGCACAGCTGATCGCGCGGCTCACTTCAGTCGCTGCGGGGAGCTCACAGAGAGCGGTCATGGTCTGTGACCACTCTCTGTCAGCTTCCGATGTAGCAGAGCTGAAAGCGTCGTGGGACCTCTGTGGATTAAGTTGGACATGGAAGGGTATTTGGAGACTTGAATAAAGTGTTGAAAGAGGGTGGTTTTTTTGTTATTCATTTCAAATAAAGGATTTTTTGGTGTATGTCTTAATTTTCTTTATCTTACAGGTTAATCATGAAAGGTATCTCGGGGAGACGCCTGTCATGATTAATCTAGGACTTAGTGGCAGCTATGGGCTGCTGCCATTAACTCCTTATTACCTCGATTGCCACCGCACCAGGGCAAATCGGGATGACTGGGTACAGTCCCGGGACTGTCGCATCTAATGGATGCGGAAATTCCGGGCGGCTGCTGGCTGATATTGTTAGGGTGGGGGGCTCTCCATAACGTGGGGCTCCACATACTGACAATACCAGCCTCCTGCCGTATGGCTTTACCCTAGCGGGTATCAAAATTTGGGGGAACCGCATGCCGATTTTTTAAAATTATTTATTTACTTAATTTACTGCATGATATAGACACGCCCACCGGCGGCTGTGATTGGTTGCAGTTAGACAGATGTCACTCAACGTGGGGGCGTGTCTGACTGCAACCAATCATAGGCGCCGGTGGGCAGGGAAAGCAGTGAATACTAGATAGAATAATGAGCGTCCGGCTTTTTCAAAAGAGGAAAAGCCGCCGGAGCAGTGTGAATGCCGTGCCAGTGATCGGGGATTGGTGAGTAGCAGAGAGGGGCGGAGAGGGATAGACCGACAGAGAGATGGACAGACAGAGAGAGAGAGACCGACAGACAGGGAGACAGAGAGACCGACAGAGAGACCGACTGACAGAAAGACCGACATCGACAGACCTCACTCATTTCCAGTGTTTTCTGCAACATGCGATAAATTTATTTATAAAAACGCATGTCACTAGGATGGTGTGTGTGCCATTCGTGTGACATCCGTTTTTTCTCACGCTCCCATTGACTTTCATTGGAAAGACTCGCACGAGAAACTCACCAAAATGCAGCATGCTGCGATTTTTTTCTCAGTCCGATTTGGACTGAGAAAAAAAATAGCAGATGGGAGCTGCCTCATTGATTAACATATGTCCGAGTGCAATGCGAGAATTTCTCGCATTGCACTCATGCGAGTTAATCGCAAGTGATAAGCCGGCCTTACTCTAGACTCCGCTCCGCCTCTGTTCAGTAGTGTTCGTCTTTTCAAAAGTGAACAAAACTGTTGTTGACCGCACTTTTGTGCACACCTAAAAAGACAAGTAAAAAGCTGGACACTGCCAGACCACAGGATGAGGTATGGCTAAGCACACCGTTAGGTGGGTGCTCTGGAGAAAAATTCAAACTATAATAACAAGTAACTCCGGCACTCAAAAAGGATTATGTTGTGATTAATTTTTTATTCAGAAAAAAATCTTTTCCAATAAAGTATTGCAAATAAAACGTTTCGGCTATTCGCTTTCTTCAGTTTTATATGGCTCTACATAACAAAGAAACAAAATATCAATACCAAGGGTATATGCACATCATAGTAGTTGAAAAAGGAAATCATATCATATACAAAAGAAAATCGGGTATCGAACATACTTGAAAATATACATAAAAAACAGTTTTCCTTTTTTCTAAATTGCGCAGTGTGATCAAGAGGAAAATAAAGACGTAGACAGCTCTGTAGGAACCGCTCCTGATATTCAACGGGTCTGAAAGAGACATTATTAACTTATCAGTCATAAGGAATGTGACAAGGTGTAAAAGGAAAATTATAATCCACATTTATACTTAATAATGGATATACCTTATGACAATAAGTGTAATAGGTAAACATATTAATTAGTACGTAACCTAGTGGCATAGAATACATGACACATTGTGTTATAATGAACTGACCATATATATATATATATATATATATATATATATATATATATATGTATAGACAGGCATATGAGAACCACAAATAAATATATGCGCTCACATTTAATGGAAAAATAAAAAATAAAAAACAATATATGTCCTAAAATATGGGATATCCATTATTAAGTATAAATGTGGATTATAATTTTCCTTTTACACCTTGTCACATTCCTTATGACTGATAAGTTACTAATGTCTCTTTCAGACCCGTTGAATATCAGGAGCGGTTCCTACAGAGCTGTCTACGTCTTTATTTTCCTCTTGATCACACTGCGCATGCACGCACTTCTTGATTCTATTGCGCACGCGTGGCGTGCGTTTCATCCTCTGCACCGCTTGCGTTCCACAATGAGGAAATTAACACATACACCCGCCTTCTACCACTATTTAAACCCGTGCAGGGTTATCCATTCACTCACTTCTCCTCTGACCACTGGTGAAACAGGTAATGAATGGATCTTGTAGGAGCTTGTTATTCGATGCCCTGTAGATAGGAGTTCCTTACAACTGTTGTTTCTCTTTCAGCCCATTATATTCCTATCTCTCCTAATGGTAATTATACCTTTTCATTGTTTGTTTTTTACCTGAGCCGTTATCACTTCTCACAGCACTCTTTTATTGTTCGCATTAGATCCTTCATTTCATGATCTGATGTCCCCTGTAGTTTATGGGCGATGTATCACACAGTAGCTTGATATATGCCAGAGCAATATGAGGTATGTGTCCCGATTTATGCAGATGACATTTGTGGTGAGGACTGATTTGATTGTTATCAGTCTTGTTCAATTAATTCCTTTCATAGTCTTTCATTGACACCATCTAGTTTACAGTAAATCTGTGATTCTTTTGACAAATAGTTGTCTTAAGCAGTATTGCAACTTAGGGTACCTTCACACTTTAGTGATGCAGCAGCGATCTGACCTGGTCAGGATCGCTGCTGCATCACAACATGGTTGCTGGTGAGCTGTCAAACAGGCAGATCTCACCAGCGACCAGTGACCAGCCCCCAGCCAACAGCGACGTGCAAGCGACGCTGCGCTTGCACGGAGCCGGCGTCTGGAAGCTGCGGACACTGGTAACTAAGGTAAACATCAGGTATGGTTACCCGATGTTTACCTTAGTTACCAGCGCACACCGCTTCGCTTAGCGTGTGCAGGGAGCAGGAGCCAGCACTGGCAGCGTGAGAGCTGCGGAGGCTGGTAACGAAGGTAAATATCGGGTAACCACCTTGGTTACCCGATGTTTACCTTGGTTACAGCTTACCGCAGGCTGTCAGACGCCGGCTCCTGCTCCCTGGACATTCAGGATTGTTGCTCTCTCGCTGTCACACACAGCGATGTGTGCTTATCAGCGGGAGAGCAACAATAAAAAAACGAACCAGGGCTGTGTGTAACGAGCAGCGATCTCACAGCAGGGGCCAGATCGCTGCTCAGTGTCACACACAGCGAGATCGCTAATGAGGTCACAAAAAACGTGACTCAGCAGCGATCTCAGTAGCGATCTCGCTGTGTGTGAAGTACCCCTTATACACACGTATTTTGTTTTCACACAGACAATTTTGCTTCAAATTATATAACCAAGATAAAAGTGTTGTGAGTCCAGACTTTACCTTCCATTGCCAGAGGTAATGAATAAATAAATTTAGAAAAAAGGAAAACTGTTTTTTTATGTATATTTTCAAGTATGTTCGATACCCGATTTTCTTTTGTATATGATATGATTTCCTTTTTCAACTACTATGATGTGCATATACCCTTGGTATTGATATTTTGTTTCTTTGTTATGTAGAGCCATATAAAACTGAAGAAGGCGAATAGCCTAAACGTTTTATTTGCAATACTTTATTGGAAAAGATTTTTTTCTGAATAAAAAATGAATCACAACATAATCCTTTTTGAGTGACGGAGTTACTTGTTATTATACTTCCAGACCACAGGCCAGACAGGGGTTCAAAGTAACTCCCTCTGCCTCATTAGCATTACATTGAATTTTCCATTTGGAATTTTGTCTTAATCACATTTTTCAAAGATTTAAATGTAACTCTTGGTGTAAATGTTCAGCATAGAGCGCAGGATAAATATGAGCCGCACAGTACTGCGATTTTTTTAAGAGGCAGAATCAACAAATCAACATCAGTTTAAGAATTGTCTTTATTTAATTTTTACACTGTTTTGTTTACCTTGTGCTATAAGTGATTAAGACGGCTTTATTCTTCCAGTCAGTACGATTACAGCGATAACAGATTTATATAGCTTTTTTTTTAGGTTTGGCATCTATCACAATGCTTTTGTTTACAAAATAAATGTTTTTGCATCACTGAATTTTGAAGGCTATATTTTTTTATTTTTCTGCTGACAGAGTCACGTGAACCCTTATTTTTTGTGGGATGAGTTTTTATTGGTATCATGTTGGGCCACATAATATCTTTTAATTTCTTTTTATTCCTCTATTTAGGGCAGAATAAAGAAGAAACTGCAATTTAGGATTTATTTTTTTATGCAGTTCACCATGTCATAAAAGTGATAAGATAGCTTCATTATTTGGGTCAGTATGAATACAGCGATACAACATTTATATTGTTTGTTTCATGTTTTCCCGCTTTTACAAAATAAAAACTATTTTATAGAAATTGATTTTACATTGCTATATTTTGAGAGCTATAGCTTTTTACTTTTTTGCTAAACTAGCTGTATGGGGGCTTGTTTTTAGTGGTACAAGATGACACTTACAATGATTGCCTCTTTATTACATGCGACTTTTTGATCTAATTTTATTCCACATTTTTGTCAGCCGTATGATGAAAAGACATATAATAAAAAAGACAGTTGCACTCTGAAATGCCAAAGCATACAAACCAAGAATGTAAGACTATAGACATGCATTACTGCTAAAGGAAATCTAAGAAAAGTTGAGATATTTAGCATACAATAAAGGCCATTTCTAAATCAAGGCATATCTCATATACTGGGTACCTACTCTTAAGGTCCAGTCACACTAAGCAACTTACCAGCGATCCCAACAACGATAGGGATCGCTGGTAAGTTGCTAGGAGGTTGCTGGTGAGCTGTCACACTGCGACGCTCCAGCGATCCCACCAGCAACCTGACCTGGCAGGGATCGCTGGAGCGTGGCTACACGAGTTGCTGGTGAGCTCACCAGCAACCAGTGACCAGCCCCCAGTCTCCTAGTTACAGCACACATCAGGTTAATTAACCCGATGTGTGCTGCAGCTAAATGTGCACAGAGCAGGGAGCAGCGCACACTGAGCGCTGGCTCCTTGCTCTCCTAGTTACAGCACACATCGGGTTAATTGCCTGATGTGTGCTGCAGCTAAATGTGCACAGAGCAGGGAGCAGCGCACACTGCTTAGTGCTGGCTCCTTGCTCTCCTAGTTACAGCACACATCGGGTTAATTACCTGATGTGTGCTGCAGCTACATGTGCACAGAGCAGGAGCCGGCAGCACAGGCAGTGAGAGCGGAGGAGGCTGGTATCAAAGGTAAATATCGGGTAACCAAGGACAGGGCTTCTTGGTTACCCGATGTTTACATTAGTTACCAGCCTCAGCAGAAGCCGGCTCCCTGCTCACTGCACATTAGTTGTTGCTGTCTCGCTGTCACACACAGCGATCTGTGCTTCACAGCAGGACAGCAACAACTAAAAAATGGCCCAGGACATTCAGCAACAACCAACGACCTCACAGCAGGGGCCAGGTTGTTGCTGGATGTCACACACAGCAACATCGCTAGCAACGTCACAAAAGTTGTTCGTTACCAGCGATGTTGCTAGCGATGTTGCTTAGTGTGACGGGGCCTTTAGGCTAGGAACACACTTTGCGTTTTTACCTGCGTTTTGCTGCTTTTTAGGTCCGTTTTGGGAAGCACCTTTTTCTTGCCATAAGGCATGCGTTTTGATTTACCACCAAAATGTATGGAAAAATTGGATTTTCCGACCCCACTTTGTGTTTCTAAACGCTGCGTTTAATTTGCATATTTTGTGGCAAAAAACATGCATTCAAAGAAGTAACATGTCAGTTGTTTTTGCCATTTTCGGTGCGTTTTGCTAACATTGGAGTCAATGAGAAATGGCAAAAACCAAGATTCCTTCAAATTCCTGCGTTTTACCTGCTTTTTCATTGCAGAAAGCATGCGTTTTGGACTACCAAAACGCATGCTTTTTAATCATTAAAATAATGATTTCATATGTCCCTTTACACACACACATAGTCCGACAATTTAAATTAAGGAAATTAATACTTTATTGCAATTTTTCTATAAAATATCATATTACCGCAATAATTTAATGAACATAATTTAATTTCATGATTTTTTCTATGATTATAGATTTGATTCTTTTTTTACCATTTTTTCAAAGATTTTGACTATTTAAACTTTATTAAGCAGTGTCTTTATGTTCAAAACGCAACTATCAGAACGCAGGTGGAAACGCAGATAAAAAGCGCTGAAAACACATCAAATATGCGGCAAAAACGCATGCGTTTTCAGCGCTAAATTTCAGAAAAAGGCAACTTTGGTCAAATCAATTAAGCCCAAAAACGTGTGTTCTAAACTGCAAGTAGGTGAACGCAAAGTGCGTTCCTAGCCTAAGGCTATGTCCGCACTTTGCGTCGTCCTAGTTGCAGTTCAAAACGCATCCTCTGGCAGAAATTGCTTTTGCCAAAGTTGGTTTTGACCACAAAATCGCGGTAAATACGCATGCGGTTTTACCGCGTTTTAGCCGCGTTTTTAGCGCTTTTTACATGCTTTTCCATTGCATTTAGACAGATGCGTTTTGAACATAAAGACACTGCTAAATAAAGTTTAAACAATCAAACACAATGAAAAAAGGGGAAAAAAAGGAACACATATAATTATTGAAATAATAACGAAAATAGTTATATTTCATATAATTATAGCGGTTTAATACTATATATCACTAAAATAGCAATAAATTAATATTTTTCGTTATTTTAATTGTCGGACTATGTGTGTGTGTAAAGGAACATATCATTTCATTATTTTGATGTCAGAAAAGCATGCGTTTATGTAGTCCAAAAAGCATGTTTTCTGCACCTAAAAAGCAGGTAAAACGCTGGAATTTTGATGTTGCTTGCTTTTTACAACTTCTCATTGACTTCAATGTTAGCAAAACGCAGCCCAAATGGCAAAAACAATTGACATGCTGCTTCTTTGAACGCATGGTTTTTAACAAATTATGCAAATGTAACGCAGCATTTGCAAACGCAAAGTGCGGACAAGAATTCCCCATTTTCCATAGACTATTATGGAAAATCAAAACACATGCCTTTTTGCATGAAAACAATGCAGTTCAAAATGTTGCGGAAGCGCAGATAAAAACGCAAAGTGCGGACATAGCCTTATGCATCTCTCTGGGTTAAAACCTCTATGTGTATGGGTAAGTGAGAACTGCTACTAGAGAACAAAATCACTTGTGGCTAATTGGGTGGGGGTACAAAACTGAACATAAAATATAATAGTTATTTTCAAACTGCATGTTGGGAGTACCATTAGTTTCTTTTCGTGTAGATTATGATGAAAAGACATAGTTTTGCTGTGCTTTTTCTTTTTTTTTTTACGGAGGTCACTGAATGGGTTAACTATAGAGTTGAGCGCGGTTCTAGGTTCGAGGTTCTCCAGTTCTAGGCTCGAGTGATTTTGGGGCCTGTTCTAGATCGAACTAGAACTCGAGCTTTTTGCAAAAGCTCGATAGTTCTAGAAACGTTCGATAATGGTTCTAGCAGCAAAAAAACAGCTAATTCCTAGCTGGCTTTCCGCTGTAATAGTGTAAAGGCCCTGTCACACACAGAGATAAATCTTTGGCAGATCTGTGGTTGCAGTGAAATCATGGACATATTTTTCCATTTGTACACAGCCACAAACCTGCCACTGATTGTCCACAATTTCACTGCAACCACAGATCTGCCGCAGATTTATCTCTGTGTGTGACAGGGCCTTAAGTCACTCTGTGACTCACACTATTATGAAATTTCAGTGTATAGTGTGCGTGAACAGCGCCTTTAGATCACTGCTGTTTGTATAATGGCGATCGCCATTATTTTTTTTTTTTTTCCTTGTCTTCCTTCCCTAAGCGCGCGCGTCTTGTGGGGAGGGCCAGCATGTCAGCCAATCCCAGACACACACACAGCTAAGTGGACTTTTAGCCAGAGAAGCAACGGCATGTGTGATAGGATGTCCATGCCACATGTCCCTGCATTATAAAACCGGACATTTTCCTCCAGGACGCCATTATCTGCCTTCTGCGTCCTTGGTGTCAGACATCACTGGCGCAGCTCCGTCCTTTGTCCTATCGCCGATACAGCTGTATGCGCTCCATACACAGCGCTGGACTGCTTAGGGATAGCACTTTCTATAAGTCCTTTTAAGGGCTCGTACCGGCAGGGTCAGAGCCATAGGTGACAGGTCCTGAAAACAGCGACAGCGTCTGTGTAGCTAAGGTCAGGGATTTCGTCGCTGCATTTCCCCATTAGGAGGGAATAGAAAGGCAGGAATCCTTTCCTCTACCCAGAGCCCCACAACCCTGGCACTGTACCCTCCTGTCCTCTGCACACTCCAACTCATTATAACTAAGCCATTATACTAGCAAACATTCAGTGTACCTAGTGGCATCCTAAACGTGGCTATTGGACTTTTGTCTAGTCCCACTAGTGCAAAGACATTTGCAGCACGTCTGCCTGCATTGCACACTCCAACTCATTATAACTAAGCCATTATACTAGCAAACACTCAGTGTACCTAGTGGCATCCTAAACGTGGCTATTGGACTTTTGTCTAGTCACACTAGTGCAAAGACATTTGCAGCACGTCTGCCTGCATTGCACACTCCAACTCATTATAACTAAGGAATTATACTAGCAAACACTCAGTGTACCTAGTGGCATCCTAAACGTGGCTATTGGACTTTTGTCTATTCACACTAGTGCAAAGACATTTGCAGCACGTCTGCCTGCATTGCACACTCCAACTCATTATAACTAAGCCATTATACTAGCAAACACTCAGTGTACCTAGTGGCATCCTAAACGTGGCTATTGGACTTTTGTCTAGTCCCACTAGTGCAAAGATATTTGCAGCACGTCTGCCTGCATTGCACACTCCAACTCATTATAACTAAGCCATTATACTAGCAAACACTCAGTGTACCTAGTGGCATCCTAAACGTGGCTATTGGACTTTTGTCTAGTCACACTAGTGCAAAGACATTTGCAGCACATCTGCCTGCATTGCACACTCCAACTCATTATAAATAGGCCATTATACTAGCAAACACTCAGTGTACCTAGTGGCATCCTAAACGTGGCTATTGGACTTTTGTCTAGTCACACTAGTGCAAAGACATTTGCAGCACGTCTGCCTGCATTGCACACTCCAACTCATTATAACTAAGCCATTATACTAGCAAACACTCAGTGTACCTAGTGGCATCCTAAACGTGGCTATTGGACTTTTGTCTAGTCACACTAGTGCAAAGATATTTGCAGCACGTCTGCCTGCATTGCACACTCCAACTCATTATAACTAAGCCATTATACTAGCAAACACTCAGTGTACCTAGTGGCATCCTAAACGTGGCTATTGGACTTTTGTCTAGTCACACTAGTGCAAAGACATTTGCAGCACGTCTGCCTGCATTGCACACTCCAACTCATTATAACTAAGCCATTATACTAGCAAACACTCAGTGTACCTAGTGGCATCCTAAACGTGGCTATTGGACTTTTGTCTAGTCCCACTAGTGCAAAGATATTTGCAGCACGTCTGCCTGCATTGCACACTCCAACTCATTATAACTAAGCCATTATACAAGCAAACACTCAGTGTACCTAGTGGCATCCTAAACGTGGCTATTGGACTTTTGTCTAGTCCCACTAGTGCAAAGACATTTGCAGCACGTCTGCCTGCATTGCACACTCCAACTCATTATAACTAAGGAATTATACTAGCAAACACTCAGTGTACCTAGTGGCATCCTAAACGTGGCTATTGAACTTTTGTCTATTCACACTAGTGCAAAGACATTTGCAGCACGTCTGCCTGCATTGCACACTCCAACTCATTATAACTAAGCCATTATACTAGCAAACACTCAGTGTACCTAGTGGCATCCTAAACGTGGCTATTGGACTTTTGTCTAGTCCCACTAGTGCAAAGATATTTGCAGCACGTCTGCCTGCATTGCACACTCCAACTCATTATAACTAAGCCATTATACTAGCAAACACTCAGTGTACCTAGTGGCATCCTAAACGTGGCTATTGGACTTTTGTCTAGTCACACTAGTGCAAAGACATTTGCAGCACGTCTGCCTGCATTGCACACTCCAACTCATTATAAATAGGCCATTATACTAGCAAACACTCAGTGTACCTAGTGGCATCCTAAACGTGGCTATTGGACTTTTGTCTAGTCACACTAGTGCAAAGACATTTGCAGCACGTCTGCCTGCATTGCACACTCCAACTCATTATAACTAAGGAATTATACTAGCAAACACTCAGTGTACCTAGTGGCATCCTAAACGTGGCTATTGGACTTTTGTCTAGTCACACTAGTGCAAAGACATTTGCAGCACGTCTGCCTGCATTGCACACTCCAACTCATTATAACTAAGCCATTATACTAGCAAACACTCAGTGTACCTAGTGGCATCCTAAACGTGGCTATTGGACTTTTGTCTAGTCCCACTAGTGCAAAGATATTTGCAGCACGTCTGCCTGCATTGCACACTCCAACTCATTATAACTAAGCCATTATACTAGCAAACACTCAGTGTACCTAGTGGCATCCTAAACGTGGCTATTGGACTTTTGTCTAGTCACACTAGTGCAAAGACATTTGCAGCACATCTGCCTGCATTGCACACTCCAACTCATTATAAATAGGCCATTATACTAGCAAACACTCAGTGTACCTAGTGGCATCCTAAACGTGGCTATTGGACTTTTGTCTAGTCACACTAGTGCAAAGACATTTGCAGCACGTCTGCCTGCATTGCACACTCCAACTCATTATAACTAAGCCATTATACTAGCAAACACTCAGTGTACCTAGTGGCATCCTAAACGTGGCTATTGGACTTTTGTCTAGTCACACTAGTGCAAAGATATTTGCAGCACGTCTGCCTGCATTGCACACTCCAACTCATTATAACTAAGGAATTATACTAGCAAACACTCAGTGTACCTAGTGGCATCCTAAACGTGGCTATTGAACTTTTGTCTAGTCACACTAGTGCAAAGACATTTGCAGCACGTCTGCCTGCATTGCACACTCCAACTCATTATAACTAAGCCATTATACTAGCAAACACTCAGTGTACCTAGTGGCATCCTAAACGTGGCTATTGGACTTTTGTCTAGTCCCACTAGTGCAAAGATATTTGCAGCACGTCTGCCTGCATTGCACACTCCAACTCATTATAACTAAGCCATTATACTAGCAAACACTCAGTGTACCTAGTGGCATCCTAAACGTGGCTATTGGACTTTTGTCTAGTCCCACTAGTGCAAAGACATTTGCAGCACGTCTGCCTGCATTGCACACTCCAACTCATTATAACTAAACCATTATACTAGCAAACACTCAGTGTCCCTAGTGGCATCCTAAACGTGGCTATTGGACTTTTGTCTAGTCACACTAGTGCAAAGACATTTGCAGCACGTCTGCCTGCATTGCACACTCCAACTCATTATAACTAAGCCATTATACTAGCAAACACTCAGTTTACCTAGTGGCATCCTAAACGTGGCTATTGGACTTTTGTCTAGTCCCACTAGTGCAAAGATATTTGCAGCACGTCTGCCTGCATTGCACACTCCAACTCATTATAACTAAGCCATTAAACTAGCAAACACTCAGTGTACCTAGTGGCATCCTAAACGTGGCTATTGGACTTTTGTCTAGTCCCACTAGTGCAAAGACATTTGCAGCACGTCTGCCTGCATTGCACACTCCAAATCATAGTTACTAATCCATTATACTAGCAATTTATGCTGCCAGTTTAAGGGCCGTAGTTGCATTGTCAGGGATATTTATTCTTTATTATTCTGCTGTTAATAAAGCTAGACCACCGCTGCAATCTACACCACCTCTCAATTTTTACTACCACATTTTCAGTGCACAATCTTGTCGCAATCAACATGAGTGGCAAAATGACAGATGCTGGTGGAAAGGGGAAGAGGCGTGGTGGAAAAGGAAAAAAAGGTTTTGTCCGTGGGGAAGGTGGCAAAGCTCCATTATCATCTGCTGAAGATAGACCATCTACCAGCAAAAGTAAGATGTCTACTACTTACCGTGGACAATCCGATGTGCTCCCTTTTTTACAGACACGAACAACAGGAACAAAGGTAGATGATGGCCAAAAAAGGAAAATGCTTGAATGGATCTCAAGTGGTCCAACAAGTGCCCTCTCAGTCACTTCAAGTACAGCATCCAAAAAACACCAGTCCTCTGAGTTGTCATCCCAATCACACTTGCTTTCTCCCAGCTCTGAAGTCTCCATCAGCCCTGCACAGTATGGTGGAACTGAGATGGCTGAGTCTGCAGAGCTGTTCAGTCACACTATAGCCTGGGAATCAGAGGTCTGCTCCCAAGCTACAGTGAGTACAGAACATGAAATGGTCTGCAGTGATGCCCAGAACCTTTGTGACTCTGATTCAGGCCGTGAGGACCAAGTTTCTGAGCATAATGTTGACCCTTTGTCACAAACTGTAACACCTGTGGTTATAGACAATGAGGAACATACTGATGAAGATGAGACGCAGATACCTGATTGGGATGACAACTTAAATATTCGGTCAGGGCAAGAAGAGGCTCGGTCTGAGGGGGAGGGGAGTGCAAACACAACAATTGATGATGAAGTTCTAGATCCCACCTACTGTCAACCCACAGTCAGGCACTCGATGAGGTCATCAGAGGTGGTGGAGGAGGATGCAACTGATGACGAAGTTACCTTGCGCTTTCCTGGATAGAGTCGGAGTACTGGTAGCACGTCTACAACTGCATCCTCAGCCAGAACTCTGCCTCTGAGCACTAGTCGGGGTGGATCAACAGGTCGCATGCCCTCTAAGCCTTGCCTAGCCTGGTCCTTTTTTGACATAGAAAAAGATCGCCCAAATTATGTGATCTGTAAAATTTGTTATGGTTCTATTAGTAGAGGTCAAAACCTCAGCAGTTTGACAACTTCTTCCATGAATCGTCACATGAATAAATATCATATCTCCCGGTGGGAAGCTCACCTTGCTGCAATGCGGCCTAGCGGAGCGAACCATCCACCGCCTGCTCCTTCCAGTGCATCCGCGCGCTCCTCATCTTCTAGGACTGTGGGGACAGCTGTCACACCTGTTTTTCCACGCACAACTTCCACCACTGTAACCGCAACAGGCAGTTTGCTTGGTAGGTCGTCAGTTGGTTTGGAAGGGCAAACAAGTGAGTGTGTACAGCTCTCTCAGACATCGATAGCACCAACGTTGGATGACGGCAACATCATGTCTCCGCCTGCACTTTCCTCACAAACCTGCATTTTTCCAGGGACACCCTACTCAACACCGTCTACACACAGCAGCCAGATCTCTGTCCCTCAGATGTGGTCAAATAAAAGGCCACTTCCTGCGACCCATGACAAAGCAAAGAGGTTGACTCTATCCCTCTGTAAGCTCTTGGCTACCGAAATGCTGCCTTTCCGCCTGGTGGACACACAGGATTTTAGAGACCTTATGTCTGTCGCTGTGCCCCAGTACCAGATGCCTAGTCGCCACTACTTCTCTAAGAAAGGTGTGCCTGCGCTACACCAGCATGTCGCACACAATATCACCGCTTCCTTGAGAAACTCTGTGTGTGAACGGATGCATTTCACCACCGATACTTGGACCAGTAAGCATGGACAGGGACGTTACATGTCGCTGACTGGGCACTGGGTAACTATGGTGATAGATGTTGAAGGGTCTGCTGCACAAGTCTTGCCGTCCCCACGACTTGTGTGTCAATCCTCTGTCTGTCCAAGTTCCGCCACTGCTTCTGCCTCCTCCACCTCATCTGGGTCCTCCACCTCCACCCCAAGCCTGCCTGGTCAGGCCACCAGCGTTCTCACTGCGCAGAAGGAATCACGCATGCCTCATTACTATGCTGGCAGCAGAGCGCAACGGCATCAGGCGGTCTTTAGCTTGACATGTCTTGGGAATAAGAGTCACACAGCTGAGGAGTTGTGGTCAGCTCTGCGGTCCGAGTTTAATAAATGGTTGTCTCCGCTCAACCTGCAGCCTGGTAAGGCCGTGTGCGACAATGCTGCAAACCTGGTTGCGGCCCTTCGCCTGGGCAAGGTGACACACGTGCCTTGTATGGCTCACGTGTTGAACCTTGTTGTCCAGCAATTTATAACACACTATCCCAGCCTAGATGGCCTTCTGAACAGGGCACGAAAACTGTCTGCTCACTTCTGCAGTTCAAGCGCCGCAGCTGAGCGACTTGCATCGCTCCAGAAGTCTTTCGGCCTGCCGGTTCATCGCCTGAAATGCGATGTGGCGACACGCTGGAATTCAACTCTCCACATGTTACAGCGACTGTGGCAGCACCGCCAAGCCCTGGTGCAATACGTCATGACGTATAGCCTGGGCCAACGAGATGCAGAGGTGGGGCAGATCACCCTGATGGAGTGGTCTCAGATCAAGGACCTATGCACCCTTCTGCACAGTTTCGACATGGTGACGAATATGTTTAGCGCTGACAATGCCATTATCAGCATGACAATTCCAGTCATTTACATGCTGGAGCACAGGCTAAACACTATTCGGAGTCAGGGGGTGGGACAACAGGAAGGGGAGGAACTACAGGAGGATTCATATGCGCAAGGGACAACAACATTACCAAGGTCCAGACGTTCATCATCACCAACGCGGCAGGCATGGGACCATGGGGGACAGGGATCAACAAGGGCGCATGGTAGCAGGCTAAATGTTGAGGAAGGTGCAGGACAACATGAATAAATGGAGGACGAACTGTCCATGGACATGGAAGACTCAGCGGATGAGGGAGACCTTGGTCAAATTTCAGTTGAAAGAGGTTGGGGGGAGATGTCAGAGGAAGAAAGAACGGTTAGCACCTCTATGCCACAAACACAGCGTGGACTTGGTCCGCATGGCTGCGCAAGACACATGAGTGCCTTCTTGTTGCACTACCTCCAACATGACCCTCGTATTGTCAAAATTAGAAGTGATGATGACTACTGGATTGCCACACTATTATATCCCCGGTACAAGTCCAAATTTTGTGACATAATTCCAGCCATAGAAAGGGACGCACGTATGCAGGAGTATCAGCAGAAGCTGTTACTCGATCTTAGCTCGGCTTTTCCACCAAACAACCGTGCAGGTGCAGGGAGTGATTCTCCCAGTTGTAACTTGCCAAACATGGGACGGTCTCGTCATCTTCAACAGTCCGTATCTGGTGCTGGTAACAGCAATTTTATGGAATCTTTTCATAATTTTTTTAGACTCTCCTTTGCAAGGCCACCAGAGACAACAAGTCTGACACATAGTCAACGGCTGGAGAGGATGATACAGGAGTATCTCCAAATGAACATCGATGCCATGACTTTGCAAATGGAGCCTTGCTCATTTTGGGCTTCAAATCTAGAAAAATGGCCAGAGCTATCCAGTTACGCCTTGGAGATTTTGTCGTGTCCAGCTGCCAGCGTTGTCTCTGAACGTGTCTTCAGTGCTGCTGGGTGTGTGCTGACAGATAAGCGCACGCGTCTGTCCAGTGACAATGTGGACAGACTGACGTTCATCAAAATGAACAAGTCATGGATCCAGAAGGAATTTACTACCACTGTGTCATCCTGGGGAGAGTAAATGCTTGTGGATTTGGAATGTGCTTGATGCAAATCAAAACATCCTGTTTGCAACTAGGGCACAAGTGCTGCCACTGAAAGGGGTGGGTGTGTGTGGGGCTCAATTTTTGGAAAAAAGGGAGACTCCGCTTGAAGTAACCCTTGCTTGCTGTGTTTTTTAAAAGGAGCCAAGATGAACAAGTCATGGTTCAGCAAAGACTTTTACTTACCCCGGTGTCATCCTGGGGACGGTTAATTATGGCGTATTTTTGAATGTGCTCGATGCAAATCTAGCTGTGAAGTGTACAACTGGGGCACAACTGCTGCCACTGACGGGGTGGGTGTGTGTGGGGCCCAATTTTTGGAAAAAAGGGAGACTCCGCTTGGAGTAACCCTTGCTTGATGTGTTTTTTAAAAGGAGCCAAGATGAACAGAGCTGGGATCAGGAAAGACTTTGCTACCTACCCCGGTGTCATCCTGGGGACGGTTAATTATGGCGTATTTTTGAATGTGCTCGATGCAAATCTAGCTGTGAAGTGTACAACTGGGGCACAACTGCTGCCACTGAAGGGGTGGGTGTGTGTGGGGCCCAATTTTTGGAAAAAAGGGAGACTCCGTTTGGAGTAACCCTTGCTTGATGTGTTTTTTAACCCCTTCACGACCATGGACGGAAAGATCCGTCCTTGTGCCCTGGGCCTTAACGACCAAGGACGGATCTTTCCGTCATGGCGGAATCGCGGCACCGGAGCCTCCGGTGACTGCAATATGTTAACAAAAACCGCAGATTCGGGGAGGAGGGGACCTGTTCCTGACCTTAGGAGGGGTGGTGCCTCCTCCCCGGACCTACGGAGGCTGTGATTGGCTGACGAACGCCGCTCAACCAATCACAGCCACTGTAATGTTCCAGCCATTTAAAATGACTGAAACATTGAAATCCAGCCCTGGCCAGTGCAGCTGTAGCACTGGCCATTGGCTGGAGCTGGGTGACCTCACTGGATCACCCCCCCCCAGCTCCAATGCTCTGATTGGAGAGATCGGCCTTGTGACCGATTTCTCCAATCACAGTGGACCTGTTGCCGGTGACCGCCCCCGTCATCGTCCCTGCAGCACGCCAACACAGTGAGTGTACACAGTGCAATGGCAGGGCGACAAGCTCCGGTCCCATGCTGTTATGAGACCGGAGCATGGGACCCGGAAGTTGCCGCGCTGCCATTGCACTGTACGAAAAGCGTCCCAATCCGCCGCCGCTGCTGCCCTCCGCGATCTGCCACCTGTCTCCCCGATCTCCTTCCCGCACCCTCACCCCCACACCTCCCGATCCGCTGCCGCCCTCCATCTGCCACAGTGCCACCGCTCCCCCCAATCTGCTGCCCGGCCCCTCACCTCCGTGCAGCAGATCGGAAGGAGCGGTGGCACTATGACAGATGGAGGAGGACTGGGATCGTGCACCCTGTCCTCCATCTGTCATAGTGCCACCGCTCCCTCCGATCTGCTGCCCGGCCCCTCCCCCTCGTGATCGGTGCTCGCCCCCTCCCCTCCGTGATGTGCTGCTCGCCCCCTCCCCTCCCCTCCGTGATGTGCTGCTCGCCCCCTCCCCTCCCCTCCGCGATGTGCTGCTCGCCCCCTCCCCTCCGTGATGTGCTGCTCGCCCCCTCCCCTCCCCTCCGTGATGTGCTGCTCGCCCCCTTCCCTCCGCGATGTGCTGCTCGCCCCCTCCCCTCCGTGATGTGCTGCTCGCCCCCTCCCCTCCGTGATGTGCTGCACGCTCCCCCCACCTCTCACCCCCGTGGTCAGCTACCCGCCCCCTCCCCTGTCACCGCCGTGATGTGCGCTCCCTCCCCTGTCACCGCCGTGATGTGCGCTCCCTCCCATGTCACCGCCGTGATGTGTGCTCCCTCCTATGTCACCGCCGTGATGTGCGCTCCCTCCCCTGTCACCGCCGTGATGTGCGCTCCCTCCCCTGTCACCGCCGTGATGTGCGCTCCCTCCCCTGTCACCGCCGTGATGTGCGCTCCCTCCCCTGTCACCGCCGTGATGTGCGCTCCCTCCCCTGTCACCGCCGTGATGTGCGCTCCCTCCCCTGTCATCGCCGTGATGTGCGCTCCCTCCCCTGTCACCGCCGTGATGTGCGCTCCCTCCCCTGTCACCGCCGTGATGTGCGCTCCCTCCCCTGTCACCGCCGTGATGTGCGCTCCCTCCCCTGTCACCGCCGTGATGTGCGCTCCCTCCCCTGTCACCGCCGTGATGTGCGCTCCCTCCCCTGTCACCGCCTTGATGTGCGCTCCCTCCCCTGTCACCGCCGTGATGTGCGCTCCCTCCCCTGTCACCGCCGTGATGTGCGCTCCCTCCCCTGTCACCGCCGTGATGTGCGATCCCTCCCCTGTCACCGCCGTGATGTGCGCTCCCTCCCCTGTCACCACCGTGATCTGCGCTCCCTCCCCTGTCACCCCCGTGATCTGCTGTCCACTCTCCCTCCACCTCTCACTCCCATGATCTGCGCTCTGCTCACCTGTCTCCCCCGTGATCTGCGCTCTCTCACCTCTCAGCCCCGTGATCTGTGCTCCCTCACCTGTCACCCCGTGATCTGTGCTCCCTCACCTGTCACCCCCGTGATCTGCTGTCCGCTCTCCCTCACCTCTCACCCCGTGATCTGTGCTCTGCTCACCTGTCTCCTCCGTGATCTGTGCTCTGCTCACCTGTCTCCTCCGTGATCTGCGCTGCGTTCCCTCCCCCACCTCTCACCCTCCCCGATCTGCTGCCTCCTTCATCTCCTGTGATCCAGCTGCCTAGATCCATCCTGTAGGGTAACTATCCCCAATCTCACCTCCCACTCCCCTTCCCACCCATCCCCCCCACCCGCCCCCTCCCCCATCCTCTGCCACTCCTGCATCCACTGCGCCCTCTCCCATCCGCCCCCACCCTATCCCAGCCGCCGTCTCACAATCACAGATGCTCCCTTTATATGCCGCTGCCCCCCCATCTGCTGCCGCCCCATCTGCCGCCCCCCACCATCTTCCGCTGTTTTTTTTTTCTATGCCATGGGGGTCTAGTTTCCAAAATGGGGTCACATGTGGGGGAGCTCCACTGTTTCGGCACCTCAGGGGGTCTCCAAACAGCATGGAATACGCTAATTGTCCCAGACAATTTTGCGTTTGAAACGTCAAATGACACTCCTTGCCTTCCGAGCTCTGCTGTGCGCCCAAACATTTGAGTTCCACCACATATGAGGTATCTGCGTACTCAGGAGAAATTGCACAATACATTTTATGGTGCAATTTTTCCTGATACCCTTGTGAAAAAAAAAGCTACCTGGTTGAAGTAACAATTTTGTGGTAAAAAAGTTTTTTTATTTTCACGGCTCAACTCTATTAACTTTTGTGAAGCCCCCAGAGGCTGAAAGTGCTCAATAAACATCTAGATAAATTCCATGAGGGGTCTAGTTTCCAAAATGGGGTCACATGTGGGGGAGCTCCACTGTTTCGGCACCTCAGGGGGTCTCCAAACGCAACATGGAATACGCTAATTATCCCAGACAATTTTGCGTTTGAAACGTCAAATGACGCTCCTTGCCTTCCGAGCCCTGCTGTGCGCCCAAACATTTTATTTCTACCACATATGAGGTGTCTGTGTACTCAGGAGAAATTGCACAATACATTTTATGGTGCAATTTTTCCTGATACCCTTGTGAAAAAAAAAGCTACCTGGTTGAAGTAACAATTTTGTGGTAAAAAATTTTTTTTTTATTTTCACAGCTCAACTCTATTAACTTTTGTGAAGCCCCCAGAGGCTCAAAGTGCTCAATAAACATCTAGATAAATTCCATGAGGGGTCTAGTTTCCAAAATGGGGTCACATGTGGGGGAGCTCCACTGTTTCGGCACCTCAGGGGCTCTCCAAACGCAACATGGTGAGGCTAACGATTCCAGCTAATTTTCTGTTCAAAAAAGTCAAATGGCGCTCCTTCCCTTCCGAGTCCTGCCGTGCGCCCAAACAGTGGTTTTTCGCCACATATGAGGTATCTGCGTGTTCAGTAGAAATTGCCCAACAAATTTTGGGGGTTCATTTAATCCTGCTACCCTTGTGCATATGCAATATTTGAGGCTAAATTAACATTTTTGTTGCAAAAAGTAAAATGTTCATTTTTTCCTTCCACATTGCTTTAGTTACTGTGAAGCACCTGAAGGGTTAATAACCTTCTTGAATGTGGTTTTGTGTAGCCTGAGGGGTGCCGTTTTTGGAATGGTGTCACTTTTGGGTGTTCTGTGTCATGTAGACCTTTCAAAATTGCTTCAAATGTGATGTGGTCCCTAAAAAAAGTGGCTTTGTAAATTTTGTTGTAAAAATGAGAAATTGCTCATAAACTTTGAACCCCTATAACTTCCTTAACTTTTTTTTTTCTCCCAAAATTGTTCTGATGTAAAATAGACATGTGGGAAATGTTATTTATTAATTATTTTGTGTCATATGTCTCGTTGGTTTTAGAGCATAAAAATTCAAAGTTTGAAAATTACAAAATTTTCAAAATTTTCGCGAAATTTCCGTTTTTTTCACAAAGAAATGCAAAAAATATCGGCCTAAATTTACCACTAACATGAAGCCCAATATGTCACGAAAAAACAATCTCAGAATCACCGGGATCCGCTGAAGCGTTCCAGAGTTATAACCTCATAAAGTGACACTGGTCAGAATTGCAAAAAATGGCCTGGTCTTTAGGGTCAAAATAGGCTTGGGGCTGAAGGGGTTAAAAGGAGCCAAGATGAACAGAGCTGGGATCAGGAAAGACTTTGCTACCTACCCCGGTGTCATCCTTGGGACGGTTAATTATGGCGTATTTTTGAATGTGCTTGATGCAAATCTAGCTGTGAAGTGTACAACTGTGGCACAACTGCTGCCACTGAAGGGGTGGGTGTGTGTGGGGCCCAATTTTTGGAAAAAAGGGAGACTCTGCTTGGAGTAACCCTTGCTTGCTGTGTTTTTTAAAAGGAGCCAAGATGAACAAGTCATGGTTCAGCAAAGACTTTTACCTACCCCGGTGTCATCCTGGGGACGGTTAATTATGGCGTATTTTTGAATGTGCTCGATGCAAATCTAGCTGTGAAGTGTACAACTGGGGCACAACTGCTGCCACTGAAGGGGTGGGTGTGTGTGGGGCCCAATTTTTGGAAAAAAGGGAGACTCCGCTTGGAGTAACCCTTGCTTGATGTGTTTTTTAAAAGGAGCCAAGATGAACAGAGCTGGGATCAGGAAAGACTTTGCTACCTACCCCGGTGTCATCCTGGGGACGGTTAATTATGGCATATTTTTGAATGTGCTTGATGCAAATCTAGCTGTGAAGTGTACAACTGGGGCACAACTGCTGCCACTGAAGGGGTGAGTGTGTGTGGGGCCCAATTTTTGGAAAAAAGGGAAACTCCGCTTGGAGTAACCCTTGCTTGATGTGTTTTTTAAAAGGAGCCAAGATGAACAGAGCTGGGATCAGGAAAGACTTTGCTACCTACCCCGGTGTCATCCTGGGGACGGTTAATTATGGCGTATTTTTGAATGTGCTTGATGCAAATCTAGCTGTGAAGTGTACAACTGGGGCACAACTGCTGCCACTGAAGGGGTGGGTGTGTGTGGGGCCCAATTTTTGGAAAAAAGGGAGACTCCGCTTGGAGTAACCCTTGCTTGCTGTGTTTTTTAAAAGGAGCCAAGATGAACAAGTCATGGTTCAGCAAAGGCTTTTACCTACCCCGGTGTCATCCTGGGGACGGTTAATTATGGCGTATTTTTGAATGTGCTTGATACAAATCTAGCTGTGAAGTGTACAACTGGGGCACAACTGCTGCCATTGAAGGGGTGGGTGTGTGTGGGGCCCAATTTTTGGAAAAAAGGGAGACTCCGCTTGGAGTAACTCTTGCTTGCTGTGTTTTTAAAAATGATCCTAGATGAACAGATCTGGGATCAGGAAAGACTTTGCTACCTAACCCGGGGTCATCCTGGAAACGGTTAAGTATGGCGTATTTTTGAATGTGCTTGATGCAAATCTAGCTGTGAAGTGTACAACTGGGGCACAAGTGCTGCCACTGAAGGGGTGAGTGTCTGTGTGGCCCAATTTTTGGAAAAAAGAGAGACTCCGCTTGGAGTCACCTTGCGGTGTTTTACATGATTTTAGAAGGGCGTGCCATGCCTATATCTGTGTCTCCTCTTTTTCCTTGTCCTGCTCTTTTGTTTTCGCATGAGTATATGTCCTTGTCACTTTCCCATGTGTTTTTGTTGTGTTGTGAGTTGTTTGTCACCTTTTGGACACCTTTGAGGGTGTTTTCTAGGTGTTTTTTATGTGCTTGTGAATGCCTGCCATTGTTTCCTATGCGGTTCGAGTTCGGTTCGTCGAACGTTCGACGAACCGAACTCGAACGGGGCCTCCGTTCGGCGAACCGACCTCGAGCCGAACCGGGACCGGTTCGCTCATCTCTAGTTAACTAGCAAGGCAGTTTTATAGCAGTTTTATAGCTCAGGTTGTTCTGGATGTGTCAGTACCAAATGTGTGTACATTTATTGTTGAGTTTTGTTTTTACATAAATATACGTATTTATTGGTATAATATTATTTTGTTCTTTACTTTTTCTTCATATTTGTCCAATTTCTTTTCACTTTTTCCCATTTTTTACTTAGTCCCTATATGGACATTCAATTTTATTAGTCTGATCACTGCTATAATGTATTGCAGTGCACCCTCTCTCAACCTCTTAAATGCTGCAATCACTACTGATCACAGCATTTAGGGGGTTAGGGTATGTTGGCGCTATAGAAATAAAGATTATTATTATTAAATAGCCACAGGTGGGCAGGCACTGGCCCTGCAGCAATTGCTCGGGCGCAGCACCTGTGCCCACATGATCACAGGATGTACGGGTATGTCCAGTTGATGGAATGCACATCAAAATAGAATATAACAATACATCCAATGTCAGGAAGGAGTTAGATTGATGGGCGCACATTCTTAGCATCCCCACTGAAGGGGCCACAGTGCTCCAGCATGCACAAAATCCCCTTTATTTATCGGTCACAGCTCCGTCCTTGTATTATTGAAGCCTGGTAAAGTTCGAACCACTACATTGGGACTGATTTGCCCTAAACCAGGCCCCTTCCATTAATAGATCTGGAAAAATGTTTCAGAGACTGTGGAACAAAAGGCGCATAGGGTCTTACAAGAGTTAAAAAGAGAGAGAATGATTTAGGTACACTAACCTATAGGGGTTGTGAAAAGTCACAACTCCTATTTATCACTAAGTAGTAGGTGGAGACAGCTGCAGCCCTGAAGAAGTCAGGAGAAATATCGGAAGGAAGAACGGGTATAATACCATGCTTATCACCAATACGAGCCGAAAAACTTTAATCCAAGTCTTTATTGTATGAGCTATACACAGGTCAACGTGTTTCAGGGGTCGCAGCCCCCTTCCTTGGGACAGTATAGCAGGATCAAAGATAGTACTATCCGTGTCACTGCTATACTGACCTGAAGATGGGGACTGCGACCCCTGAAACGCGTTGACCTGTGCATAGCTCATACAATAAAGACTTGGATTAAAGTTTTTCGGCTTGTAGTGGTGATAAGCGCGGTTTTACACCCATTAATAGATCTGGGTAATCAATACAGTTCTATTCACTTCAATGGGACTGATTTGCCAACCAGGCCCCTGCAATTAATAGATCTGTTTCATCAATATTATAGCCATAGAAAATCCCTTCAATTAAAAACACTCTGGACATAATGCATATTACAAAATACATTGGAGTCAATTAATTCTTCATTGAACGGCAGTGTTGTAAGGAAAGTAGCAGAACTCATTCAACACTGCAGACATGATTTTCATGATTGACACTTTCAAACAAAATATAATTAAACTTGTATTCAAGTTTCACTAAAAAACTATAATGACGGACAGTAATTTTATACCAAACACAAGCTGCTGAAGTGCATGGAATGGCAGCCGTGCGTCCCATGGCCAATGAGAATCCAATTCATATAAATCCACTTGGCAGGACCATTTAGAGTAATGAGACACAGATTACACCGATGTTCTCCCTGTCAGTCTTTAATGTGTCTACATAAACTCATTCATAGTACACCACACCAAACACAATTAGACATCCTTATTCTCCATGTTCTCATTCATAATTAATTCCCACTCTTACTCCGTTTCATAAAACTGTTCCTCATCTTTTTTAACGCTTGAAGCATCACACCTTTTCTCAGTAGTAAAGACCAAATATTAATAGGAAATTTATTTCAGTAGCCCTTAGAAATTGACTCCTTGCCCTGATTTATTATTAGTTTGTATTTCTGACAACCACCACACATATAAAGCTTTATAACAGAACATTTCCATAATATATTCCCTTTAGCAAGATTATTCTGAATACATAGTAACGAGCACTAATTAAACTGTCTACTTATGATTCACATTTATATTCAAAGAAAAATGCAGCACACCGGAGAGACATTTTATATAAAACTGAGGCAAGTATAGAAAGTTGGCTAATGGCTTTTTCTAAAGCTCAAAATAGCATATTCTTTTACATGTTGAAATATTGGTAATCTAGTATCTATATTGGGGAAAAAAACACCTAGACTCTTACATAACTATCACTAAAAAATTGAATCAAATATTTGTCGATAAAACTTCTCTTATTGTAATAGTATTATATTTTCAGGCCTTTCATTTTGCATCACAGAATAAACAAAAGTATTGAGATGTGCACTTATTACAGCTACAAGACCTTTTATGACAGCCCGTTCTAAATCCATAGGCATTAATGAATAGAAATGAGCGAACCGGTCGCGGTTCGGCTCGAGTTCGGTTCGCCGAACGGGCGTCTCGTTCGAGTTCGGTTCGGCGAACGTTCGACGAACCGAACTCGAACCGCATAGGAAACAATGGCAGGCAATCACAAACACATAAAAACACCTAGAAAACACCATCAAAGGTGTCCAAAAGGTGACAAACAACTCACAACACAACACAAACACATGGGAAAGTGACAAGGACATATACTCATGCGAAAACAAAAGAGCTGGACAAGGAAAAAGAGGAGGAGACACAGATATATGAGTACATGCAAGGGAACGTCGATGCCATTACTGTGCAACTTGAGCCCTGCTCATTTTAGGCTTCCAATCTGGATAAATTGCCTGAGCTTGCCACGTACGCCTTGGGGATCTTGTCGTGTCCTGCAGCCAGCGTTCTCTCTGAACCTGTCTTCAGTGCTGCTGGGGGTCTGCTGGCAGATAAGCACATGTGTCTGTCTACTGACAATGTGGACATGGCTCTCAGAGGACTTTTCTTCCCCTGGGTCAGCCAGGGGAGGCGAAAGGCACGCGTATTTTTGAGAGTGCTTCGTGCAAAGCATCTTTTTCTTTTTCAAAAGGGGGCTCAACTAATGCTAGTCAAGTGGGGTGTGTGTGGCCCAATTAGTGGCAACGAGGGAGACTGTGGTTGGAGTCCCCTCGCTCTGTTTCTAAAAGAACCAAGATGAACAAATCATGGCTCTCAGAGGACTTTTCTTCCCCTGGGTCAGCCAGGGGAGGCAACAGGCACGTGTATTTTTGAGAGTGCTTCATGCAAAGCATCTTTTTCTTTTTCAAAAGGGGGGTCAACTGATGCCAGTCAAGTGGGGTGTGTGTGGCCCAATTAGTGGAAACGAGGGAGACTGTGGTTGGAGTCCCCTCGCTTTTGAAAAAAGAACCAAGATGAACAAGTCATGGCTCTCAGAGGACTTTTCTTCCCCTGGCTCATCTAGGGGAGGCGAAAGGCACGCATATTTTTGAGAGTGCTTCATGCAAAGCATCTGTTTCATTTTGAAAAGGGGCATCAACTGATGCCAGTCAAGTGGGGAGTGTGTGGCCCAATTAGTGGCAACGAGGGAGACTGTGGTTGGAGTCCCCTTGCTGTTTTTTACATGATTTTCGAAGTGCATGACATGCCTAAGAGGTTTAGTTTCGGCATCTCAAACTTGTTAGCTACAGAAAGGCTGCCTTTACACCCTTTTGTCACCGAGGATTTTCGAGACCTTATGCCCATTGCAGTGCCCCAAGAGCCGATGGCCATTTGCCACTCCTTCTCCAAGAAAGGGGTGCCCGCGCTAACACAGCAGGTCACACACAACATCACCGCTTCCTTGAGAAACTCTGTGTGTGACAGGGTGCATTTCACCACAGATACTTGGAACAGTAAGCATGGACAGGGGCGTTACATGTCGCTGACTGGGCACTGGGTAACTATGGTGATAGATGGAGAAGTGTCTGCTGTACAAGTCTTTCCGTCCCCACGAGTTGTGTGTTTAAATCCTTTCTCTGTATGTACACGTTCCTCCACTGCTTCTGCCTCATCAACCTCGTGTTGTTCCTGCACCTCAGCCCAAACCCTGTGTGGTCAGGCCACCCTTCCTTGTAACTGCGCCCAAGATATCCCACACACCTCCTTTCTATGCTGGCAGCAGAGCTCAAGGCCATCAGGCGGTCAAATGTTTATTTTGAAATGTAGGGGAAATGTGAGACACCGCTGAGGAGTTGTGGACGGTTAGCTCTGTAGAGTGAGACCGAGTTTCATCAATGGTTGTCTCCACTCAACCAGCAGCCAGGGAATGCCGGGTGCGACAATGATGCTAAACAGTCTGCGGCCCTTCTTCAGGGCAATGTGACACACGTGCCTTGTATGGCTCACGTGTTGAATCCGAATCTCCAGCAATTTTTAAAACACTATCCCGGCCTACATGTCCTTCTGTCGAGGGCATGGTGTAACGCCTGCCTGGATTGACACACTCAGACTGGGGCTGTAAAGGATAGGCTAGAGGGAACCCACTCACCAAGCTGGACCCCAGAACCCTGAAACCCTTTAATCCCTATACAGTGATGTTGAATGACACAGGGCCCAAGTTGATCAATACCTGTGGAAGGCTGCAGTTCCAGAGAATAGTAGTCATGCAGGGTCAAAACATTAATTGAGGAAGAGGAACAGAATGGGAGGGACAGGACTTAATCAGAAAACAAGCAGAGGTGAAATGCAAATCGGCCAACTAGGTACCTAAACAGCAAGCAGGAAAAGTAGTCAGGTAACAAGCACACAAACTCATAAAACTAAACTGGGGGTAACAGTAACCAGAGGTTCATAGCTATGTCTGGGAGCGGTCTTCAGACAGGAGGGGCCTAAAAAAGGGTGTTGTGTCTTCCCATTGGTTGTAGCTCAATGATGGTACTTCATCTGTGAGATACCCACCACCTGCATTCAGCCTGTGGTTCTGCATCTGTCAAGGTAACGCATCCCAGTGGGTGAGTATAACCTGTGTCCACCTGCGCCGCTGGTGTCGACTCCTCTCCCATCATCAGCACTATGCACGAAAGGAACTCGTTGTCACCTTGCGACAGGAGTACAAATTGACGTAGCGGACTACGGTGGTGACTTAACAGCTGTGTGCGGCAATGATGCAAACATGGCAGCATGCCTTCGTCAGGCCCATGTGACACACGTGACTTGTATGGCTCACGTGTTTAATCTGATTCTCCAGCAATTTTTAAAACAACATCCCGGCCTACATGGCCTTGTACAGCGGGCACGCTCACTATGTGCTCACTTCCATCGTTCGCACCCAGAAGCTCAACAACTTTCATCACTCCTGAAGTCTTAAGGTCTGGCGGGTCAAACGTCAGAAATGCGATGTTCCGACATGCAGGAATTTTAATCTGCACATGTTGCAGCGTCTGTGGCAGCACCGCAGAGCCCATCTGAAATACGTTATTATGACGTATACCCTGGGCTAACTTGATCCAGAGGTGATGCAGATCACGCTGCTGGAGTGGTGTCAGATCAAGGACATATGCACCGTTCTACACAGTTTACAAATGTCGACGCAGATGTTTAACACTGGCGATGACATTCTCAGCATGACAATTTAGGTCATCTACATGATGGAACACACTGTAAGTATTATTCGGAGTCAGGTGTTGGTCCAAGAGGAAGGGAGGAAGTACTGGAGGAGTCATATGCGGAAAGGATAACGAGATCTACAAGGTCCAGACGTTCAGCGGCACCTTGTCGGCAGTCATGGTACGGTGGGGGAGAGGGATTATCAAGGGAGCATAGTATCAACAAAACAGTTGAGGAAGGTGCAGGAGCCCATGATGAAATGGAGGACGAACTGGCGATAGGCATGGAAGACTCAGCAGATGAGTGAGAGCTGGCTCACATTTCGGTTGTGCGAGGTTGTGGGGAGAGGGAAGAGGAAGGAGGCACGATTCTCACTTCTCCGCCACCAACACACCAAGGACTTGGTCCTCCTGGATGCACAAGACACATGAGCGCCTTCTTGCTGCACTACCTAAAACATGACCCTCGGATTGTACGAATTCGATGTAATGCTTACTACTGGGTTGCCACACTGTTAGATCCCCGGTACAACACAAAATTTTGCGAAATAATTCCTGCCATAGAAAGGGACGCACGTATGCAGGAGTAACAGCAGAAGGTGGTACGCAATCTTACATCCGCTTTTCCACTAAACACCAGTGGTGCACAGAGAGAATCTCAACGCTTTTTCATCGATAGGAGGAAATGGTCTTTCTTGTCCACATCTGAGGGACCGAGGGCTGGCTGCTGTGCTGAGACGGCGTTGAGTACGGTGTCTCTGCAGAGTTGCATTTTTGGTCATGTACAAACTGAGTTGAAAAAGGACAGATGCTGGTGGAAAGGGGAACAGGTGTGTTGGAAAAGGTAAAAAAGTTTGTGTCCGTGGGTTTTGTGGTTAAGCAACATTAACATTTGCTGAAGAAACAACATCTGGTATGGTGGGACTGGCAGATTTGTATAAGGTGGTACATACTATGTTACCGCTATATCAAAAATATTAAGAAGAAAAGAAAGAGAAAGGTAGATATCCCAATCACCATTCGGTGTCCACCATGCTCATAGATGGAAAAGGAGAGGTTGGCAACTGGAAGGTTAGGTGGAGGATACAGAGCAGGTTGACTCTCAAACAAATAGTAGCCTGAACCGAGTTAGACGAAACTCGGATCTGGAGACTTGGAGCCCTGTTAGCGTGACAGGGTCCACACGACCACCCAGCCCCGGAACTCCCTGTTAACAACACAGGGGCCATTGGTTACGCAGTCCGTGTGCGTAGGGGACATACCTGTGGACAACAGGCGCATCAGCAGCAGCAGGCCTGTTTATGCCACTGGGCTGCACTAGCAGGACTGGTAGGACAGGAGCTGTTCTTAAACGTTCTGCGTTACCAACTGTGGTGGCGGCCTGCATCGATGACCTATCCCTGCCTACCTCTTGCCTAAAGCCGCAATGGGTTCAACACATGGAGGTGTGCTCTTTCGGAGCATAATAGAAGACTGGGCACCTTCTTCTTGGCTCCAGCCCCTTTTATAACCTGTGTCCGTCCCAAACCAGGGTGGACCACAATGCACCTCCTGGAGACAAAAGCAGAGTGACACGTCATGAGTGGCATAACTAGCGTCCTATTTTGAACCGCCACTTGAATGATGACCTCATGGCTGCCACAACCAAAACACCTCAACAGTCATCGTCTGACCAACAACAATGAGGTGACAAGTCATAGGGGCGGCCCTCTGCAAGCCTGTTGGGAGTAGCCTGGCCAAATTGTCAGGACACCTGATTCCCTGTGGTCTATATGGGCTCCCTACATCAGGGGCAGGGCCAAAGAGTTCATTACCCGACCTAGCCTCTGATTCAGTAAGTGCCTGAGCATGCTCAGTAGAATGAAATACAGTTTCTGAAAAAAAGACTATCCGCTTCAGCATGCTGTCTAGGCACAACACAGGACTTAGACCCAGCACGGAGTGCAAGTACCTGTGCAAAGAGGCTTTTCTCAGTCAGTGTGAAGCCCCACAGGTGTTGTGTTGGTGCATTACCTTCAGAGACTCCACGTGGAGGAAGAGTCTGGTCACACTTAGGTTGCTTCTTTATATGTATTTTCGTGATGCCACTCTCAGTATTGCGGTCAGTGGGGACCGCCACTGCAGTGTAAGGGGACACCTGGGGCTGATGTTGGGTGCAGTTAGTTTTAGTGGCCTCCCGAGAGTGAGTTAAGCACCAGGGCCCTGTGTAAGTGTGTTGAGCCGCAGGTCGCAGAATGACTCAGGCACAGTCCAAACGAGCATGCGCTGTAGCCCAAAATTAATACTTTGCCTCAGGAATGACACAGTCAGGCAGTGCATGCTCAGTTGGCGAAACACTGGAGTTAGGCTGCGGCTGGGGTAAATCGGCACACAGGAAGGAGCAACTGCGGAAACACTTCGTTCAATTGTGAGGGGAGTCATTGTGGAGTTTGGTGAGGAGTACCGTAACGCCAGGGAGCAGCATCCTGTGCCACAGACCAACATTCTTCCAGTGCTGTCTATACTGTTAACCATGATAGGAGCGTAAAGTCTGTATTTATGGCAACTGGACATCACATTACCCGGGTACAGAAGGCTGTGCCCAGACAGTAATGCGTGCACGCAACACTTTGTTTTATTATGAAAACACATATCTGTTCTGGGTAGGACGACTATATAGACAATCACACTTGCTGCCTCTGCACTGTCAAATTGTCACGTACAGTTTAAATCATAGAGGGACAGCGACACATGTTTGCATTGAATGTTGCTTTACAAGATTTGCATGACTGTGTTGCAGAGCTGTGTGGTTTGTATTCACACTGTTATCATCTGCCTTATCTGTGAGGCGTACCTTTCACCTTTCCCCGCGGGTTCTCGCTGCAGCGGTGCTTCACGCATGCGCAGTACATTTTTTCTCACGCTGTTGAACTCTCGTCACCTCCTTCACAGCACAGGTCTTTTTCCCTATCACTCTGCTACAGTATCCTCGCGTTCGACAAACAGAAAAAAAAAAAAGAAAAAAAAAAAGGAGAAGGAGAAAAGGAAAAAAAAAAAAAGTGTTTTTTTTTTGTTTTTGTTTTTTTGTGTGTTTTTTTTTTTTTTTTTTTTTATTACCTTTCCATCCAGTGATTTTTGCCTTTTTCTGGCCCTCCAAGACTATTACAAATGTTTTGTGAGGACCCATTTACATTCTTTGAAACTATTATTGTTCCCTTTTACACTCACCTTTTTTTCCATACAATCCCCTTCTTGGTGAATAATAAAAATAAATAATCAATTTTTAAATATGATTTTCATAAATCACTCTTTATAACCCTACTAGAAGGTGGCCCGATTCTACGCATCGGGTATTCTAGAATTTACGTATTGTGTAGTTCATGTATGATTTTTGTTATATATATAGATGTTGTTGTGTGTAGTTACCAAGTGTTTGTGTAGGGCGCTGTACATGTTCTGAGTGTCGCGGGGGGTGAGAGCGGTGTTGTATGTGTGTTGCGTGTGTTGCGTTGTTTGTGGAGCGCTGTGTGTCTGTAGCGTTGTGTGTGTGTGTGTGTTGTGCGGTTTGTGTGGGTGTGGTGTGTTTTGGGGGGAGGTATGTTTTGAGCAATGTGTGTGTTGTGCAGTATGTGCGTATATTTGTGTGTGCAGCGTTGTCTGTGTGTGTGGGTGTCTGTGTAGGGCGTTGTTTGTGATTCCTAGTGTGTGTGTGTTGTGCAGTGCGCGTGTGTGTGTGTGTTGGGGGGAGGTGTGCACCTCCCATCGTGCTCCATCCCCCATGCTGCGCACCCACCATCGTGCTGCATCCCCCATGCTGCGCACTCCCAAACGTGCTCCATCCGCCATGCTGCGCACTCCCAAACGTGGTCCATTCGCCATGCTGCGCACTCCGAAACGTGCTCCATCCGCCATACTGCGCACTCCTCATCGTGCTGCATCCCCCATGCTGCGCACTCCCAAACGTGCTCCATCCGCCATGCTGCGCACTCCCCATCGTGCTCTATCCGCCATGCTGCACACTCCCAAACGTGCTCCATCCGCCATGCTGCGCACTCCCAAACGTGCTCCATCCGCCATGCTGCGCACCCCCTATCATGCTCCATCCGCCATGCTGCGCACTCCCAAACGTGCTCCACCCGCCATGCTGCGCACTCCCAAACGTGCTCCATCCGCCATGCTGCGCACTCCCAAACGTGCTCCATCCGCCATGCTGCGCACTCCCAAACGTGGTCCATCCGCCATGCTGCGCACTCCCAAACGTGCTCCATCCGCCATGCTGCGCACTCCCAAACGTGCTCCATCCGCCATACTGCGCACTCCCCATCGTGCACCATCCGGCATGCTGCGCACTCCCAAACGTGCTCCATCCGCCATGCTGCGCACTCCCAAACGTGCTCCATCCGCCATGCTGCGCACTCCCAAACGTGCTCCATCCGCCATGCTGCGCACTCCGCATCGTGCTCTATCCGCCATGCTGCACACTCCCAAACGTGCTCCATCCGCCATGCTGCGCACTCCCAAACGTGCTCCATCCGCCATGCTGCGCACCCCCTATCATGCTCCATCCGCCATGCTGCGCACTCCCAAACGTGCTCCACCCGCCATGCTGCGCACTCCCAAACGTGCTCCATCCGCCATGCTGCGCACTCCCAAACGTGCTCCATCCGCCATGCTGCGCACTCCCAAACGTGGTCCATCCGCCATGCTGCGCACTCCCAAACGTGCTCCATCCGCCATGCTGCGCACTCCCAAACGTGCTCCATCCGCCATACTGCGCACTCCCCATCGTGCACCATCCGGCATGCTGCGCACTCCCAAACGTGCTCCATCCGCCATGCTGCGCACTCCCAAACGTGGTCCATCCGCCATGCTGCGCACTCCCAAACGTGCTCCATCCGCCATGCTGCGCACTCCCAAACGTGCTCCATCCGCCATACTGCGCACTCCCCATCGTGCACCATCCGGCATGCTGCGCACTCCCAAACGTGCTCCATCCGCCATGCTGCGCACTCCCAAACGTGCTCCATCCGCCATGCTGCGCACTTCCAAACGTGCTCCATCCGCCATGCTGCGCACTCCCAAACGTGCTCCATCCGCCATGCTGCGCGCTCCCAAACGTGGTCCATCCACCATGCTGCGCACTCCCAAACGTGCTCCATCCGCCATGCTGCGCACTCCGAAACGTGCTCCAACCGCCATACTGCGCACTCCCAAACGTGCTCCATCCGCCATACTGCGCACTCCCCATCGTGCACCATCCGGCATGCTGCGCACTCCCAAACATGCTCCATCCGTCATGCTGCGCACTCCCAAACGTGCTCCATCCGTCATGCTGCGCACTCCCAAACGTGCTCCATCCGCCATGCTGCGCACTCCCAAACGTGCTCCATCCGCCATGCTGCGCACCCCCCATCATGCTCCATCCGCTTAGGAGTGCGCAGCATGCCGGATGGTGCACGATGGGGAGTGCGCAGTATGGCGGATGGAGCACGTTTGGGAGTGCGCAGCATGGCGGATGGAGCACGTTTGGGAGTGCGCAGCATGGCGGATGGACCACGTTTGGGAGTGCGCAGCATGGCGGATGGACCACGTTTGGGAGTGCGCAGCATGGCGGATGGACCACGTTTGGGAGTGCGCAGCATGGGGGATGCAGCACGATGGGGAGTGCACAGTATGGCGGATGGAGCACGTTTGCTCAGCCTCTCTCCTTCCAGCCTCCCTCAGCATCAGCCCCCCCTCCCAGCCTTCCCCAAGATCAGCCTCTCTGCTCCCAGCCTCCTCCAGCACGCCGTGCTCCTCTGCCGACACTCACCCACACCCGATCGCATCCACTCACCCACACAACCGATCGCATCCACTCACCCACACAACCGATCGCATTCACTCACACACACAACCGATCGCATCCACTCACACACACAACCGATCGCATCCACTCACACACACACCCGATCGCATACACTCACACACACACCCGATCGCATACACTCACACACACACCCGATCGCATACACTCACACACACACCCGATCGCATCCACTCACACACACCCGATCGCATACACTCACACACACAGACACTGACGATATTGCACATACGCGCTGATACTCACAACATCCGGGGATATCACATGCTTCTGGCCATGTGATCCTCCGTCAGGTCCTGGAAGCTCACAGCACAATATCGCCGCCGAGAAGCAAGCGATATCCCAGGATGTTGTGAGTATGTGGATGCGATGTGATGTGTGAGGTGTGAGTGAGTGTGATCTGATTTGTGTGTGTGTGTGTGTGTGTGTGTGTGCTGTTATGTGTCTGTATGTTCTGCAGCTGCAGGACCTTGATGTGTGGATGCGATGTGATGTGTGTGTGAGTGTGAGCCGGTGTACACTGGTAACTATGATACACATCGGGTAACTAAGGGACCTTAGTTACCCGATGTGTATAATGGTTACCAGCTTTCACGGCCTCCGTTAAGATCCCAGCATCGCAAGGTTATGTGTGGCGCTGCCGGGATCCTGACGGAGCCGGTGTAGAAGCAAGCGATATCCCAGCATGTTGTGAGTGTGTGGATGTGATGTGTGAGAGTGAGTGTGAGAGTGAGTGTGATCTGATGTGTGTGTACTCACCTGGGAATCGGAGCCCCGTGTCAGTTGGGCCACAGCGAGCGTGCATTGCGTGAGGGGGCGGGGCCTGCAGAGAGCCGGGGCGAGAGGCCAATCCGTGTGGGGGGGCGGGGCCATGGCGAGCCCAGCGGCCAATCAGCTTTGTGTCACCGTAAGGACACAATTTCGGAGCATGACAGACAGACAGACAGATAGACAGACAGACAGACAGACAGACAGACAGACAGAATAAGGCAATTATATATATAGATATGGTTTTTCTGGCACCAGTCGGTTTATTGCCCCTTATAACATTATTTTCAAAGGACGATTATAATGTTCTACCATGATTTTTCATTTTCACAAATAACACTTCCCCCATAGGTGTGGTTTTTTTTTTTTTTTCTCTTTGTTCTCTTTTTGTCTGTATGTTCCTGCCTTCCCCATGTGACTCTTAGGGTACCTTCACACTTAGCGATGCAGCAGCGATCCGACCAGCGATCTGACCTGGTCAGGATCGCTGCTGCATCGCTACATGGTCGCTGGTGAGCTGTCAAACAGGCAGATCTCACCAGCGACCAGTGAACAGCCCCCAGCCAGCAGCGACGTGCAAGCGACGCTGCGCTTGCATGGAGCCGCCGTCTGGAAGCTGCGGAGACTGGTAACTAAGGTAAACATCGGGTATGGTTACCCGATGTTTACATTAGTTACCAGTGTGAGCAGGGAGCAGGGAGCCGCGCACACTGAGCGCTGGCTCCTTGCTCTCCTAGCTACAGTACACATCGGGTTAATTAACCCGATGTGTAATGCAGCTACATGTGCAGAGAGCAGGGAGCCGCGCACACTGCTTAGCGCTGGCTCCTTGCTCTCCTAGCTGCTGTACACATCGGGTTAATTAACCCGATGTGTACAGCAGCTACATGTGCAGAGAGCCGGAGCCGGCAGCACAGGCAGCGTGAGAGCTGCAGAGGCTGGTAACTAAGGTAAATATCGGGTAACCACCTTGGTTACCCGATGTTTATCTTGGATACAGCTTACCTCAGCTGTCAGACGCCGGCTCCTGCTCCCCTGCTCGTTTCATTTGTCGCTCTCTTGCTGTCACACACAGCGATCTGTGTGTCACAGCAGGAGAGCGGCTTTGAAGAAAACGAACCAGGGCTGTGTGTAACGAGCAGCGATCTCGCAGCAGGGGCCAGATCGCTGCTCAGTGTCACACACAGCGAGATCGCTAATGAGGTCACTGCTGCGTCACAAAAAGCGTGACTCAGCAGCGATCTCGGCAGTGAGCTCGCTGTGTGTGAAGCACCCCTTAGTCATCAGCCAGCTGACGTCATCTCTGTAAACGTGGCTACTTCAGTTGTATATATATATATATCCTCTGCATGCAGCATGTGTTATGCTGTTCCTTTCTGACTTTTGTCCTGATGAAGAAGGTGGAGATGCCTTTGAAACGCGTTGACCTGTGAAAATAAAGAAAAGGAATTCACGATATATCTTTGAATTGTGGTTTTTAGCGCAGCATTTAACCCAATTTCTTTTGATCATCCCCTTATCTGTGAGGCTTCAGCTAACAAGGGTATTCAGGGTGCGTGATGTGTTTTGTCTATGTTTAGGTAGATAACTGGGAAGCTCTTGTGATGCGCCACTAGTAAGTTGTCTTCGCGCGCACACACATACACACACACACACACACACACACACAAACACACAATTACTGCTGCTACGCAGAGGGCTTACCAAGCAGTAGGCAACTGAATAGATTGTTCTATTATTTCAATTTAATGCATGATTCTTATTGTTTGTTTTCAGAAAGTGAAACAATCATTTATGAACCCAACTACATACAGTGCTTTTCATGTTGCGTGGTTTTGCTGCATACTGGGGATCAAACCAAATACAAGACTTAAAATGAAGCACAAGTCACAATGAGAATTTCACTGTGCTACAATGCGGCCTAGCAGGGCTGTGCAACCACCGCCTACCCCATCACGTGCATCTGCATGCTCTTCATCCTCTGTGACTGTGGGGACAGCAGTCACACATGCTTTCTCACACTGAACTTCCACCCCATTACCCGTAAGCGGAAGTGTGATTGGCAGGTTGTCACTTGTTTTGTAAGTACAAACAGATGTTATTGTTGAGCTGTCAGACATTGAGAGAACCACCATTGGATGAAGGAAACGTTATTTCCACGCCTGCACCTTCGACACAGATTGGTTGGACTACCTGCAGTTAATAATTACGTTCCACAAATGGAAAGGAGTGAAGAATGCATAGGTGTTGCACCTTGCTTGGCAGCAAAAGAACAATAACTTAGTATTCCAGACAATTTTATGATGGTAGAAAAAGAGTCAGCTCTTTGTGCAAATAAAATAGTGTGGCAAAAGTGGGCAGGTGGGTACAGTGGTCGTGTTCTGTGGGTACCAGGACAGTAATAGAATCTCACTTTTTATTCCTCCTAATGATGAAATGCTGTAAATAGCTTGGCACCTGTGGGGCACAAATGGAGTACAACAGCCACTTTTTGTATGCCACTAAGTTGCAGCATTTTTTGCTATTATTATAGCTTTTAAAAACAGAGCAGAAGGGTGTAATGCAGAGGTGCTGTAAATAGCTTGGCACCTGTGGGGCACAAATGGAGTACAACAGCCACTTTTTGTATGCCACTAAGTGGCAGAATTTTTTCTATTATTATAGCTTTTAAAAACAGAGCAGGAGGGTATAATGCAGTGGAGCTGCAAAAAGCTTTGCACCAGTGGGACACTAATGGAAGTCCAACAGCCACTTTTAGGATGCCACTAAATGGCAGCATTTTTTGCTATTATTATAGCTTTTAAAAACAGAGCAGGAGGGTGTAATGCAGAGGTGCTGTAAATAGCTTGGCACCTGTGGGGCACAAATGGAGTACAACAGCCACTTTTTGTATGCCACTAAGTTGCAGCATTTTTTGCTATTATTATAGCTTTTAAAAACAGAGCAGGAGGGTGTAATGCAGAGGTGCTGTAAATAGCTTTGCACCAGTGGGACACTAATGGAAGTCCAACAGCCACTTTTAGGATGCTACAAAATGGCAGCATTTTTTCTATTATTATAGCTTTTAAAACAGAGCAGGAGGGTGTAATGCAGTGGTGCTGCAAATAGCTTTGCACCAGTGGGACACTAATGGAAGTCCAACAGCCACTTTTAGGATGCCACTAAATGGCAGCATTTTTTGCTATTATTATAGCTTTTAAAAACAGAGCAGGAGGGTGTAATGCAGAGGTGCTGTAAATAGCTTTGCACCAGTGGGACACTAATGGAAGTCCAACAGACACTTTTTGTATGCCACTAAGTTGCAGCATTTTTTGCTATTATTATAGCTTTTAAAAACAGAGCAGGAGGGTGTAATGCAGTGGTGCTGCAAATAGCTTTGCACCAGTTGGACACTAATGGAAGTCCAACAGCCACTTTTAGGATGCCACTAAATGGCAGCATTTTTTGCTATTATTATAGCTTTTAAAAACAGAGCAGGAGGGTGTAATGCAGAGGTGCTGTAAATAGCTTGGCACCAGTGGGACACTAATGGAAGTCCAACAGACACTTTTTGTATGCCACTAAGTTGCAGCATTTTTTGCTATTATTATAGCTTTTAAAAACAGAGCAGGAGGGTGTAATGCAGTGGTGCTGCAAATAGCTTTCCACCAGTGGGACACTAATGGAAGTCAAACAGCCACTTTTAGGATGCCACTAAATGGCAGCATTTGTTGCTATTATTATAGCTTTTAAAAACAGAGCAGGAGGGTGTAATGCAGAGGTGCTGTAAATACCTTGGCACCAGTGGGACACTAATGGAAGTCCAACAGCCACTTTTTGTATGCCACTAAGTTGCAGCATTTTTTGTTATTATTATTAGTGATGAGCGAGCATGCTTGTCACTACTCGGTACTCGCACGAGTATCGCTGTACTCGAGCTGCTCGGCGGGGACCGAGTAATCTCGCGATACTCGTGCTGTACTCGTGGTCTTCATTTCTGCATGTTGGCGCTCTTTTGAGAGCCAGCCCTCATGCAGGGATTGGCTGGCAGACCACTGCAATGCCACAGCCCTGTTAGTTGTGGAATTGCAGTGATTGGCCGGCCTGCACAGCGTGACCGAGCCTTTATATCGGCCGGCGCGCTGTGCTCTGCTCACAACTATCCAGACAGTCAGTGCAGGGAGAGTGTCGCTGATTCAGGGAAAGCTTTGCGGCCCTTTATAGTTAGTTCCGGAGCAGGGCTGCAAACAGTGTGACCAGAAGTCCTTCTCAGGACTATTCTAGTTGTATACAGGCAGGCAGGGTATAGCCAGGTCGGAGTACAGTAGCAGAGTCCTTCTCAGGACTATTGTTGCTATATACAGGCAGGGTATAGCCAGGTCGGAATACAGGCTAGTGACCAGAAGAGTCCTTGTCAGGACTATTGTAGCAGTATACAGGCAGGCAGGCAGGGTAGTGGTGACCGTATACCAGCCTTCATCATATCTGGGGCTGGTGTACACAGTGTAAAACAGTCCAGATAGTGTCAGACTTCTCAGTAATTGTCGCTCCTAAAAACCAGTTAGGTTCTTATTGCGTCCGTGCTTGCATTTAAAAACAGCACGTGTGTGGCAGTCAGTGGCAGCGTACAGGTGCGCGTTTTGCACAAACTATTATATAACGCACAAGTCTAGTGTATAATACACGTCAGTCAGCAGTGTCTGATAGTGTCAGACTTCTCAGTAATTGTCGCTCCTAAAAACCAGTTAGGTTCTATTGCGTCCGTGCTTGCATTTAAAAACAGCACGTGTGTGGCAGTCGGTGGCAGGGGACAGGTGCGCGTTTTGCACAAACTATTATATAACGCACAAGTCTAGTGTATAATACACGTCAGTCAGCAGTGTCTGATAGTGTCAGACTTCTCAGTAATTGTCGCTCCTAAAAACCAGTTAGGTTCTTATTGCGTCCGTGCTTGCATTTAAAAACAGCTCGTGTGTGGCAGTCGGTGGCAGCGTACAGGTGCGCGTTTTGCACAAACTATTATATAACGCACAAGTCTAGTGTATAATACACGTCAGTCAGCAGTGTCTGATAGTGTCAGACTTCTCAGTAATTGTCGCTCCTAAAAACCAGTTAGGTTCTTATTGCGTCCGTGGTTGCATTTAAAAACAGCACGTGTGTGGCAGTCGGTGGCAGGGTACAGGTGCGCGTTTTGCACAAACTATTATATAACGCACAAGTCTAGTGTATAATACACGTCAGTCAGCAGTGTCTGATAGTGTCAGACTTCTCAGTAATTGTCGCTCCTAAAAACCAGTTAGGTTCTTATTGCGTCCGTGGTTGCATTTAAAAACAGCACGTGTGTGGCAGTCGGTGGCAGGGGACAGGTGCGCGTTTTGCACAAACTATTATATAACGCACAAGTCTAGTGTATAATACACGTCAGTCAGCAGTGTCTGATAGTGTCAGACTTCTCAGTAATTGTCGCTCCTAAAAACCAGTTAGGTTCTTATTGCGTCCGTGGTTGCATTTAAAAACAGCACGTGTGTGGCAGTCGGTGGCAGGGTACAGGTGCGCGTTTTGCACAAACTATTATATAACGCACAAGTCTAGTGTATAATACACGTCAGTCAGCAGTGTCTGATAGTGTCAGACTTCTCAGTAATTGTCGCTCCTAAAAACCAGTTAGGTTCTTATTGCGTCCGTGGTTGCATTTAAAAACAGCACGTGTGTGGCAGTCGGTGGCAGGGGACAGGTGCGCGTTTTGCACAAACTATTATATAACGCACAAGTCTAGTGTATAATACACGTCAGTCAGCAGTGTCTGATAGTGTCAGACTTCTCAGTAATTGTCGCTCCTAAAAACCAGTTAGGTTCTTATTGCGTCCGTGGTTGCATTTAAAAACAGCACGTGTGTGGCAGTCGGTGGCAGGGGACAGGTGCGCGTTTTGCACAAACTATTATATAACGCACAAGTCTAGTGTATAATACACGTCAGTCAGCAGTGTCTGATAGTGTCAGACTTCTCAGTAATTGTCGCTCCTAAAAACCAGTTAGGTTCTTATTGCGTCCGTGCTTGCATTTAAAAACAGCACGTGTGTGGCAGTCGGTGGCAGCGTACAGGTGCGCGTTTTGCACAAACTATTATATAACGCACAAGTCTAGTGTATAATACACGTCAGTCAGCAGTGTCTGATAGTGTCAGACTTCTCAGTAATTGTCGCTCCTAAAAACCAGTTAGGTTCTTATTGCGTCCGTGGTTGCATTTTAAAACAGCACGTGTGTGGCAGTCGGTGGCAGGGTACAGGTGCGCGTTTTGCACAAACTATTATATAACACACAAGTCTAGTGTATAATACACGTCAGTCAGCAGTGTCTGATAGTGTCAGACTTCTCAGTAATTGTCGCTCCTAAAAACCAGTTAGGTTCTTATTGCGTCCGTGGTTGCATTTAAAAACAGCACGTGTGTGGCAGTCGGTGGCAGGGTACAGGTGCGCGTTTTGCACAAACTATTATATAACGCACAAGTCTAGTGTATAATACACGTCAGTCAGCAGTGTCTGATAGTGTCAGACTTCTCAGTAATTGTCGCTCCTAAAAACCAGTTAGGTTCTTATTGCGTCCGTGCTTGCATTTAAAAACAGCATGTGTGTGGCAGTCGGTGGCAGCGTCAGGCTCCATATTGTCCCTGGATAGAGACGTGCATGATGGCCTGTAAACATGAAGTGCCCATTGTAAGGAAGTGGGTCTATTGTAGTATAGCCCTTAGGCAGGGCAGCCAAAAATTGGGAGGCTCCACGTTGTCCCTGGATAGAGACGTGCATGAGGGCCTGTAAACCTGAAGTGCCCATTGGAAGGAAGTGGGTCTATTGTAGTATAGCCCTTAGGCAGGGCAGCCAAAAATTGGGAGGCTCCACGTTGTCCCTGGATAGAGACGTGCATGAGGGCCTGTAAACCTGAAGTGCCCATTGGAAGGAAGTGGGTCTATTGTAGTATAGCCCTTAGGCAGGGCAGCCAAAAATTGGGAGGCTCCACGTTGTCCCTGGGTAGAGACGTGCATGAGGGCCTGTAAACCTGAAGTGCCCATTGGAAGGAAGTGGGTCTATTGTAGTATAGCCCTTAGGCAGGGCAGCCAAAAATTGGGAGGCTCCACGTTGTCCCTGGGTAGAGACGTGCATGAGGGCCTCAAAACATTGTTCCCATTGCAAAGGAGCGGGTCTCCTGTCGTTGTAATGTCCATTCTGCAAAGAATGGGCGAAAAAATTTACCACTGGGGGTATACCTGAAACAAAGGCCTAAGTATTGCAATTTGTAACGGTCATCATCATGGTGGCGCCTGAGGAGAAGGAGGAGCAGTCCAGCGATTATCCAAAGTCCAGAAGTGTGTACCCACGGGTGAGTGGAGGTACATGGCAAACTTTAAATTCCGCTCTCATTTGATGGTGGTGTGGTGAAGTCTGGCCCAATCCAACCCTTGTTCATCTTGATCAGAGTCAGCCTGTCAGCATTTTCAGTTGACAGGCGGGTGCGTTTATCTGTAATGATTCCACCTGCGGCACTAAAAACACGCTCTGACAAAACGCTAGCAGCAGGGCAGGCCAGGACTTCCAAGGCGTAGAGAGCCAATTCATGTCACGTGTCCAGCTTGGATACCCAATAATTGTAAGGCACAGAGGAATGTCGGAGTACAGTTGTTCGATCTGCAAGGTACTCCTTCAGCATCTGGGCAAACTTAGGATTTCTTGTGGCACTACCCCGCACCTCAGGGGCTGTGGTACGTGAGGGGCTGAGAAAACTGTCCCACATCTTAAAGACTGTTCCCCTACCTCTGGCGGATTGGACTTGTGCCTCTCTCGGCTGTACGCCTCGGTTGTCCACTGATTCATGACCTATGCCGCTAGCGTTTTGTGAGGGGAATGCTTTGCCTACTTCCGTGACTATGGCCTTCTGGAACTGCTGCATTTTGCCTGACCTCTCCGCCTCGGGAATAAGAGACATAAAGTTCTCCTTTTAGCGTGGGTCTAACAGTGTTACCAACCAGTAATGATTGTCGGCCAAGATGTTCTTAACGAGAGGGTCACGAGACAGGCAGCTTACCATAAAGTCAGCCATGTGTGCCAGACTCTTAACAGCCATCACTTCAGTATCCTGACCAACATGATGACTGAACATGCTGTCCTCCTCCTCCTCCTCCTCATCATCTACCCTGTCCTCTGGCCAGCCACGCTGAACCGAGGATATGACTGCATGTCATATCCTCAATTTGGCCAGAGAGTTGCTCCATGTCTTCATCCTCCTCCTCGTCATAGTCCTCCACTGCACGTTGTGATGAGACGAGGCTGGGCTGTGTGTTATCATCACCCACACCCACTACTGTTTCTTGCTCAAACTCATCGCGCTCCGCCTGCAATGCATCATGGTTGTTTTTTGAGCAGAGACCATTTTAGAAGGCAGAGAAGCGGTATGGTGACGCTAATAATGTCGTCATCGCCGCTCACCATCTTGGTGGAGTCCTCAAAGTTTTGGCGGATGGTGCATAGGTCGGACATCCATCTCCACTCCTCAGGTGTTATGTGTGGAGTTTGACCCATTTCCCGACGGCTTAGGTGATGCAGGTACTCAACAACTGCCCTCTTCTGCTCACATATCCTGACCAACTTGTGCAGAGTTGAATTCCAACGCGTGGGGACATCACACACCAGTCTGTGTGCCGAAAGATGCAAACGGCGTCTTAAGCCGGCAAGGCCGGCTGAAGCAGTAGGTGACTTTCGAAAATGTGCAGACAGGCGGCGAACTTTTACCAGCAGATCAGACAGCTCTGAGTATGACTTTAGAAACCGCTGAACCACGAGGTTGAGCACATGGGCCACGCATGGAACATGTGTCAGCTGGCCTCGCCTCAAAGCCGCCACCAGGTTCCGGCCATTGTCACACACGACCTTTCCTGGCTTTAGGTTCAGAGTTGTGAGCCAGTGATCTGCCTGCTGTTTCAGAGCTGTCCACACCTCTTCTGCATTGTGGGGTTTGTCACCTATGCAGATTAGCTTCAGCACTGCCTGTTGCCGCTTCGCCGAGGCAGTGCTGCAGTGCTTCTGTGTCGCCCTGGACAAGCCAGGGGCCACAGAGCACAACACTTAAACACCCCACACTCCCTGCAGGCATATCATAGTCAAAACACAAAATCCTTGTTGCCTTCCCCAGGAGCTGTTGTCCACACCAGGGTGTGGAGCCAGGCGGTTGGTCTCCACCCACCGAGGAGGAGGGAAAACACAGGCAGTGAGAGTTAAGCTAAGGAAGTGGAAGGAGGAAAGTAGTAGAGAGGAGAAAAGTGACAGCAAAGAGCCTGAAGTTGGTCCGGGTGTGTGGCCCGGACAGGACAGCAAGGTTGGCAGGATGTGGTGACCGTCTGCAGTGGAGGCCGATTGGAGTCGGCCGTAAGGACCGTGGACGGGTGGTGACCCGGCCGTACCGGACCGGTATACAAAGAGAAGCCAGCACCATTGGCAGAGGACTTTCGGATCCCGGCAAGGCTTGGTGTCGCCGTGAATTTGCCAAATCCGTTAGTGAAGGGAACCTCAGGGTTTCCAAACAGCCAAGTCCAGATAGAAGGCAACCGTACAACCGTGAAGGGGAGACACAGCCACCGCCAAGGGCAACCGTCTCCCAGGGCCAGCGCCTGTGGGCAAAAGGGGCTCCTCCGGCCCATATCCAGGTCGGGGAGCGGGTTACCGTTGGGAAACCATCACTACCAACACTTAACTTAGGTGCAGGGAGAGACAGTCATCACTAACCTGCAGGGAGGAACAACCGCAGCCGTCCGAGTGACCCGTCCATCCAGCCACTTGTTTAACCGTGAACTGTGTCATCATCATTGGGCTGAGTGAGTACCTCCGTGCCGTGCGGCACAGCGCTGCCCCTGCGACCCTGCACCTCATCAGGCCCCGCAACCCGCCTGTCATCCATGTCTACCCCATCACCAGGCCCCGGGACAACCAACCCCCCTACCCACGGAGGGGAGAAATAACAACAAAGCTGCTCCCTGTCACAGGCTCCCAGGATCCCCGTCCAGAGCAGCGGTGGTGTCCACACAATCACCACAACTGTGGGTGGCGTCACGGACAATATCCCCAAAACCCAAACCACCCCTTTTCACTCATGGGCGAGTAGCGCCGCTCGAGTCCCCGGGATCCGGCCATCGCTCGAGCCAACGAGCAGCAGCAGCCGTAGACCAGCGTCAGCCGGACCCGAGCAGTGGGAGAGCGCACCGTCCCCTCCTCCGCCCGCGACACTTCCAGCTTGGGACTGGTGTGGAGGGTAAAGTGGATCAGGATGCGCAGGAGGAGGAGGAGGCTGAGGAGCATGACATTCCGGAGCTGTAGAGTGTGTGTGAAACCCTGACTGAGGTAGGGCCTGCAAAACTTGGTGTGTGAAGGACGTGTTCCGTCCCTCGCTCAGACTGGGTCCCAGCTTGCACAATATTAACCCAGTGTGACGTCAACGAGATGTAGCGGCCTTGCCCACATGCACTTGTCCACGTGTCTGTGGTTAGGTGGACTTTGGCTGAAACAGCGTTGTTCAGGGCACGTGTGATGTTTTGTGACACGTGGTTATGCAATGCGGGGACGGCACACCGGGAGAAATAGTGGCGGCTGTGGACCGAGTAACGTGGGACAGCTGCCACCATCAGGTCGCGGAATGCTTCTGTCTCAACCAGCCTAAAAGGCAACATTTCCAGCGCAAGCAGTCGCGAAATGTTAGCATTTAGAACTGTGGCATGTGGGGTGTTGGCAGTGTATTTGCGCCTGCGTTCAAAGGTTTGCTGAATGGATAACTGAACGTTGCGCTGGGACAAGGACGTGCTTGATGATGGTGTTCTTTCTGCGTAGGCAACTGCAGGTGCAGGAGTGGAGGAGGCTTGTTCGCAGGCAGCATGGACAGGGGATTGGCTCGCATGCACAACCAGCGAAGACGTAGCAGTGACATCAGCAAGCACTGCTCCTCGACTCTGTTGTACTTCCCACAAAGTCGGGTGCTTGGCTGACATGTGCCTGATCATGCTGGTGGTGGTCAGGCTGCTAGTTTTGGTACCCCTGCTGATGCTGGCATGGCAGGTGTTGCAAATGGCCTTTTTAGAATCATCTGGAGCCAACTTAAAAAACTGCCAGTGTCAGAGTTCCGGGTTTTCCAGTTTTCTTTTGAAAGAGCTTGCCCTTTGTTAACATGGAGTTTTCTGTTCTGTTGCCCTACTTCCTGTCCATCTGTTTAAAAGCCGCCCCTAAAGCTTAGTCCAGTGCCTGAGTATACTGCTTCCTGTGTGCTCCTGCCCTGCTGCTTTTGGTTCCTGATTGTTATTCGGATCCTCTTGGAAAACAACCGACACCGACTCTGGACTTCATCTGGTGTCATCTAGCTGTGCCCGGACTCCGTTTGCCGTCTTTGGTCGGCACTTCTGCCCGGTTCCTTCCGTTTAATACCACTCTGGACTCACATCACGTACGGACATTTTTGGACTTACCTATTGCCCTTTTGTGTCCCGGCTGCTGCGCATTTAGGGCTTCTGGGGTGATTGCCAGACAGTCCCTGTATAGGGGTTCGCTCTTGGTGGTCTCCCTGGGGGAGTCCGGTGCGCGGTCCCGGGAATTCCCTTTCGCTCCGTCCCTGGAAGGTATTTCCTGTATTTATGTTCTACTGTGTTTTTGTTCCGTTTATGTACATATTTGCTGGTTGCATATTATAAACGTCTTGCACCAAGAACTCGTCTCTGGTTGTCATTGCCCTAACGCAATCGAAATCCTCAATACATACAATAGTATTACAGCCAGACTCGGGAAGACCTAACATTTGTACAGGCACCTTGTGTCGTGTTGTTCCGGGGAACAGTTGCCTGACGTCTGCCTGGGGCCACCACTCTGCTTCTTACTGCCTGTTGTGATGCTACGCCTCCCTCCCCCTGTGCACTGCTGTCCTCGCTCTGCATATCCTCCTGCCAGGTTGGGTCATTTACTGGATCATCCACCACGTCGTCTTCCTCTTCCGCACCCTGCTCCTCCTCCTGACTTCCTGACAATTGTGTCTCATCATCGTCCACCCCTTGTTGAGACACGTTGCCAACTTCGTGAGAACGTGGCTGCTCAAATATTTGGGCATCTGTACATACAATCTCGTCATGGCCCACTTCAACAGGAGCTGGCGAGAGGCCAGAATTTGTGAATGGAAACGTGAACGAACAGCTCTTCCGAGTGTCCAAGTGTGGGATCAGTAATGTCCGTGGACGTGTACTCGGCCTGGTGGTAGGAAGGAGGATCAGGTTCTGAAATGTGCGGTGCAGTATCACGGCTACTGACACTTGACCGTGTGGAAGACAGAGTGTTTGTGGTGGTGCCAATCTGACTGGAAGCATTATCCGCTATCCAACTAACAACCTGTTGACACTGGTCTTGGTTCAAGAGCGGTGTACTGCTGCGGTCCCCAAGAATTTGGGACAGGACGTGCGAGCGACTAGATGTGGCCCTTTGTTGTGGCGAAATTAGAGCTTGCACACAACCTCGGTCTCTGCCTGCACCACCATCACGTCCACTTCCTTGTTCGTTGACAACGCCCTTGCGCATTTTGCAATGCTGTGCTGATGTGTACACTAGACTTGTGCGTTATATCCAAGTTTTTGCAAAACTCACACAAATGCAGCGGAAAGCTGCCACCAACAGGCACACACGTGCGGTTTTTAAATGCAAGCACGGAGGCACTAAGAACCTAACAGGTCTCTATCCAGGGACAACGTGGAGCCTCCCAATTTTTAGCTGCCCTGCCTAAGGGCTATACTACAATAGACCCACTTCCTTACAATGGGCACTTCAGGTTTACAGGCCCTCATGCACGTCTCTATCCAGGGACAACGTGGAGCCTCCCAATTTTTGGCTGCCCTGCCTAAGGGCTATACTATAATACACCCACTTCCTTACAATGGGCACTTCAGGTTTACAGGCCCTCATGCACGTCTCTATCCAGGGACAACGTGGAGCCTCCCAATTTTTGGCTGCCCTGCCTAAGGGCTATACTACAATAGACCCACTTCCTTACAATGGGCACTTCAGGTTTACAGGCCCTCATGCACGTCTCTATCCAGGGACAACGTGGAGCCTCCCAATTTTTGGCTGCCCTGCCTAAGGGCTATACTATAATACACCCACTTCCTTACAATGGGCACTTCAGGTTTACAGGCCCTCATGCACGTCTCTATCCAGGGACAACGTGGAGCCTCCCAATTTTTGGCTGCCCTGCCTAAGGGCTATACTATAATACACCCACTTCCTTACAATGGGCACTTCAGGTTTACAGGCCCTCATGCACGTCTCTATCCAGGGACAACGTGGAGCCTCCCAATTTTTGGCTGCCCTGCCTAAGGGCTATACTATAATACACCCACTTCCTTACAATGGGCACTTCAGGTTTACAGGCCCTCATGCACGTCTCTATCCAGGGACAACGTGGAGCCTCCCAATTTTTGGCTGCCCTGCCTAAGGGCTATACTATAATACACCCACTTCCTTACAATGGGCACTTCAGGTTTACAGGCCCTCATGCACGTCTCTATCCAGGGACAACGTGGAGCCTCCCAATTTTTGGCTGCCCTGCCTAAGGGCTATACTACAATAGACCCACTTCCTTACAATGGGCACTTCAGGTTTACAGGCCCTCATGCACGTCTCTATCCAGGGACAACGTGGAGCCTCCCAATTTTTGGCTGCCCTGCCTAAGGGCTATACTATAATACACCCACTTCCTTACAATGGGCACTTCAGGTTTACAGACCCTCATGCACGTCTCTATCCAGGGACAACGTGGAGCCTCCCAATTTTTGGCTGCCCTGCCTAAGGGCTATACTATAATACACCCACTTCCTTACAATGGGCACTTCAGGTTTACAGGCCCTCATGCACGTCTCTATCCAGGGACAACGTGGAGCCTCCCAATTTTTGGCTGCCCTGCCTAAGGGCTATACTATAATACACCCACTTCCTTACAATGGGCACTTCAGGTTTACAGGCCCTCATGCACGTCTCTATCCAGGGACAACGTGGAGCCTCCCAATTTTTGGCTGCCCTGCCTAAGGGCTATACTATAATACACCCACTTCCTTACAATGGGCACTTCAGGTTTACAGGCCCTCATGCACGTCTCTATCCAGGGACAACGTGGAGCCTCCCAATTTTTGGCTGCCCTGCCTAAGGGCTATACTACAATAGACCCACTTCCTTACAATGGGCACTTCAGGTTTACAGGCCCTCATGCACGTCTCTATCCAGGGACAACGTGGAGCCTCCCAATTTTTGGCTGCCCTGCCTAAGGGCTATACTATAATACACCCACTTCCTTACAATGGGCACTTCAGGTTTACAGGCCCTCATGCACGTCTCTATCCAGGGACAATGTGGAGCCTCCCAATTTTTGGCTGCCCTGCCTAAGGGCTATACTATAATACACCCACTTCCTGACAATGGACACTTAATGTTTTGAGGCCCTCATGCACGTCTCTACCCAGGGACAACGTGGAGCCTCCCAATTTTTGGCTGCCCTGCCTAAGGGCTAAACTACAATAGACCCACTTCCTTACAATGGGCACTTCAGGTTTACAGGCCCTCATGCACGTCTGTATGCAGGGGTATTGGTGAACCTCACAATTTTGGACTGCCCTGGCAAAGGAAAATACTACAAAGACTCACTTTCTCAAAATGGGCACATTAGACTCAAGAGGCCTTCATGTACGTCTCTTCTCAGGGACATCGGAGTGCCACACAATGTTTTCACGTAAAATCTTTCATGTATTAATCTCAAAAAGTAACATACACCAGCTCTATCTCACTATTGGGTATGTGCCATTAACATTTCCGCCATGAAAAATCATTTTGGGGTCATTTTGGAAGGTTTTCTGGTGAGTCCGTAAAAATGGCGTAAAACGCGGACAAAATTGTTCACAGCTGTGACTTTTCAGTGATAAATGCTTCAAGGGGTCTTCCCCATGCTGTTGCCATGTCATTTGAGCACTCTTCTGAGACTTTTGTGCCATTTTTAGGGTTTCTCCATGCTGCCGGGGGGTCATTTCACAAAAATACTCGGGTCTCCCATAGGATAACATTGGGCTCGTTGCTCGGCCCGAGTACACGAGTATCTTGGGAGGCTCGGCCCGAGCTTCGAGCACCCGAGCTTTTTAGTACTCGCTCATCACTAATTATTATAGCTTTTAAAAACAGAGCAGGAGGGTGTAATGCAGTAGTGCTGCAAAAAGCTTTGCACCAATGGGACACTAATGGAAGTCCAACAGCCACTTTTAGGATGCCACTGAATGGCAGCATTTTTTGCTATTATTATAGCTTTTAAAAACAGAGCAGGAGGGTGTAATGCAGAGGTGCTGTAAATAGCTTGGCACCTGTGGGGCACAAATGGAGTACAACAGCCACTTTTTGTATGCCACTAAGTTGCAGCATTTTTTGCTATTATTATAGCTTTTAAAAACAGAGCAGGAGGGTGTAATGCAGAGGTGCTGTAAATAGCTTGGCACCAGTGGGACACTAATGAAAGACAACAGCCACTTTTTGTTTGCCACTAAGTTGCAGCATTTTTTGCTATTATTATAGCTTTTAAAAACAGAGCAGGAGGGTGTAATGCAGTGGTGCTGCAAATAGCTTTGCACCAGTGGGACACTAATGGAAGTCCAACAGCCACTTTTAGGATGCCACTAAATGGCAGCATTTTTTTGCTATTATTATAGCTTTTAAAAACAGAGCAGGAGGGTGTAATGCAGTGGTGCTGCAAATAGCTTGGCACCAGTGGGACATTAAAGGAAGTCCAACAGCCACTTTTTGTTTGCCACTAAGTTGCAGCATTTTTTGCTATTATTATAGCTTTTAAAAACAGAGCAGGAGGGTGTAATGCAGTGGTGCTGCAAATAGCTTTGCACCAGTGGGACACTAATGGTAGTCCAACAGCCACTTTTAGGATGCCTCTAAATGGCAGCATTTTTTGCTATTATTATAGCTTTTAAATACAGAGCAGGAGGGTGTAATGCAGAGGTGCTGTAAATAGCTTGGCACCAGTGGGACACTAATGGAAGTCCAACAGCCACTTTTTGTATGCCACTAAGTTGCAGCATTTTTTGCTATTATTATAGCTTTTAAAAACAAAGCAGGAGGGTGTAATGCAGTGGTGCTGCAAATAGCTTTGCACCAGTGGGACACTAATGGAAGCCCAACAGCCACTTTTAGGATGCCACTAAATGGCAGCATTTTTTGCTATTATTATAGCTTTTAAAAACAGAGCAGGAGGGTGTAATGCAGAGGTGCTGTAAATAGCTTGGCACCTGTGGGGCACAAATGGAGTACAATAGCCACTTTTTGTATGCCACTAAGTTGCAGCATTTTTTGCTATTATTAAAGCTTTTAAAAACAGAGCAGGAGGGTGTAATGCAGTGGTGCTGTAAATAGCTTTGCACCAGTGGGACACTTATGGAAGTCCAACAGCCACTTTTAGGATGCCACTAAATGGCAGCATTTTTTGCTATTATTATAGCTTTTAAAAACAGAGCTGGAGGGTGTAATGCAGTGGTGCTGCAAATAGCTTTGCACCAGTGGGACACTAATGGAAGTCCAACAGCCACTTTTTGTATGCCACTAAAGGGCAGCATTTTTTGCTATTATTATAGCTTTTAAAAACAGAGCAGGATGGTGTAATGCAGAGGTGCTGTAAATAGCTTGGCACCAGTGGGACACTAATGGAAGTCCAACAGCCACTTTTTGTATGCCACTAAGTTGCAGCATTTTTTGCTATTATTATAGCTTTTAAAAACAGAGCAGGAGGGTGTAATGCAGAGGTGCTGTAAATAGCTTGGCACCTGTGGGGCACAAATGGAGTACAACAGCCACTTTTTGTATGCCACTAAGTTGCAGCATTTTTTGCTATTATTATAGCTTTTAAAAACAGAGCAGGAGGGTGTAATGCAGTGGTGCTGCAAATAGCTTTGCACCAGTGGGACACTAATGGAAGTCCAACAAACAGCCACTTTTAGGATGCCACTAAATGGCAGCATTTTTTGCTATTATTATAGCTTTTAAAAACAGAGCAGGAGGGTGTAATGCAGAGGTGCTGTAAATAGCTTGGCACCAGTGGGGCACAAATGGAGTACAACAGCTACTTTTTTTATGCCACTAAGTTGCAGCATTTTTTGCTATTATTATAGCTTTTAAAAACAGAGCAGGAGGGTGTAATGCAGAGGTGCTGTAAATAGCTTGGCACCAGTGGGACACTAATGGAAGTCAAACAGCCACTTTTTGTATGCCACTAAGTTGCAGCATTTTTTGCTATTATTATAGCTTTTAAAAACAGAGCAGGAGGGTGTAATGCAGTGGTGCTGCAAATAGCTTTGCACCAATGGGACACTAATGGAAGTCCAACAGCCACTTTTAGGATGCCACTGAATGGCAACATTTTTTGCTATTATTATAGCTTTTAAAAACAGAGCAGGAGGGTGTAATGCAGAGGTGCTGTAAATAGCTTGCCACCTGTGGGGCACAAATGGAGTACAACAGCCACTTTTTGTATGCCACTAAGTTGCAGCATTTTTTGCTATTATTATAGCTTTTAAAAACAGAGCAGGAGGGTGTAATGCAGTGGTGCTGCAAATAGCTTTGCACCAGTGGGACACTAATGGTAGTCCAACAGCCACTTTTAGGATGCCTCTAAATGGCAGCATTTTTTGCTATTATTATAGCTTTTAAATACAGAGCAGGAGGGTGTAATGCAGAGGTGCTGTAAATAGCTTGGCACCAGTGGGACACTAATGGAAGTCAAACAGCCACTTTTTGTATGCCACTAAGTTGCAGCATTTTTTGCTATTATTATAGCTTTTAAAAACAGAGCAGGAGGGTGTAATGCAGTGGTGCTGCAAATAGCTTTGCACCAATGGGACACTAATGGAAGTCCAACAGCCACTTTTAGGATGCCACTGAATGGCAACATTTTTTGCTATTATTATAGCTTTTAAAAACAGAGCAGGAGGGTGTAATGCAGTGGTGCTGCAAATAGCTTGGCACCAGTGGGACATTAAAGGAAGTCCAACAGCCACTTTTTGTATGCCACTAAGTTGCAGCATTTTTTGCTATTATTATAGCTTTTAAAAACAGAGCAGGAGGGTGTAATGCAGTGGTGCTGCAAATAGCTTTGCACCAGTGGGACACTAATGGTAGTCCAACAGCCACTTTTAGGATGCCTCTAAATGGCAGCATTTTTTGCTATTATTATAGCTTTTAAATACAGAGCAGGAGGGTGTAATGCAGAGGTGCTGTAAATAGCTTGGCACCAGTGGGACACTAATGGAAGTCCAACAGCCACTTTTTGTATGCCACTAAGTTGCAGCATTTTTTGCTATTATTATAGCTTTTAAAAACAAAGCAGGAGGGTGTAATGCAGTGGTGCTGCAAATAGCTTTGCACCAGTGGGACACTAATGGAAGCCCAACAGCCACTTTTAGGATGCCACTAAATGGCAGCATTTTTTGCTATTATTATAGCTTTTAAAAACAGAGCAGGAGGGTGTAATGCAGAGGTGCTGTAAATAGCTTGGCACCTGTGGGGCACAAATGGAGTACAATAGCCACTTTTTGTATGCCACTAAGTTGCAGCATTTTTTGCTATTATTAAAGCTTTTAAAAACAGAGCAGGAGGGTGTAATGCAGTGGTGCTGTAAATAGCTTTGCACCAGTGGGACACTTATGGAAGTCCAACAGCCACTTTTAGGATGCCACTAAATGGCAGCATTTTTTGCTATTATTATAGCTTTTAAAAACAGAGCTGGAGGGTGTAATGCAGTGGTGCTGCAAATAGCTTTGCACCAGTGGGACACTAATGGAAGTCCAACAGCCACTTTTTGTATGCCACTAAAGGGCAGCATTTTTTGCTATTATTATAGCTTTTAAAAACAGAGCAGGATGGTGTAATGCAGAGGTGCTGTAAATAGCTTGGCACCAGTGGGACACTAATGGAAGTCCAACAGCCACTTTTTGTATGCCACTAAGTTGCAGCATTTTTTGCTATTATTATAGCTTTTAAAAACAGAGCAGGAGGGTGTAATGCAGAGGTGCTGTAAATAGCTTGGCACCTGTGGGGCACAAATGGAGTACAACAGCCACTTTTTGTATGCCACTAAGTTGCAGCATTTTTTGCTATTATTATAGCTTTTAAAAACAGAGCAGGAGGGTGTAATGCAGTGGTGCTGCAAATAGCTTTGCACCAGTGGGACACTAATGGAAGTCCAACAAACAGCCACTTTTAGGATGCCACTAAATGGCAGCATTTTTTGCTATTATTATAGCTTTTAAAAACAGAGCAGGAGGGTGTAATGCAGAGGTGCTGTAAATAGCTTGGCACCAGTGGGGCACAAATGGAGTATAACAGCTACTTTTTTTATGCCACTAAGTTGCAGCATTTTTTGCTATTATTATAGCTTTTAAAAACAGAGCAGGAGGGTGTAATGCAGAGGTGCTGTAAATAGCTTGGCACCAGTGGGACACTAATGGAAGTCAAACAGCCACTTTTTGTATGCCACTAAGTTGCAGCATTTTTTGCTATTATAATAGCTTTTAAAAACAGAGCAGGAGGGTGTAATGCAGTGGTGCTGCAAATAGATTTGCACCAATGGGACACTAATGGAAGTCCAACAGCCACTTTTAGGATGCCACTGAATGGCAACATTTTTTGCTATTATTATAGCTTTTAAAAACAGAGCAGGAGGGTGTAATGCAGAGGTGCTGTAAATAGCTTGGCACCTGTGGGGCACAAATGGAGTACAACAGCCACTTTTTGTATGCCACTAAGTTGCAGCATTTTTTGCTATTATTATAGCTTTTAAAAACAGAGCAGGAGGGTGTAATGCAGTGGTGCTGCAAATAGCTTTGCACCAGTGGGACACTAATGGAAGTCCAACAGCCACTTTTAGGATGCCACTAAATGGCAGCATTTTTTGCTATTATTATAGCTTTTAAAAACAGAGCAGGAGGGTGTAATGCAGAGGTGCTGTAAATAGCTTGGCACCAGTGGGACACTAATGGAAGTCCAACAGCCACTTTTTGTATGCCACTAAGTTGCAGCATTTTTTGCTATTATTATAGCTTTTAAAAACAGAGGAGGAGGGTGTAATGCAGTGGTGCTGCAAATAGCTGTGCACCAGTGGGACACTAATGGAAGTCCTACAGCCACTTTTAGGATGCCACTGTATGGCAGCATTTTTTGCTATTATTATAGCTTTTAAAAACAGAGCAGGAGGGTGTAATGCAGAGGTGCTGTAAATAGCTTGGCACCTGTGGGGCACAAATGGAGTACAACAGCCACTTTTTGTATGCCACTAAGTTGCAGCATTTTTTGCTATTATTATAGCTTTTAAAAACAGAGCAGGAGGGTGTAATGCAGTGGCGCTGCAAATAGCTTTGCACCAGTGGGACACTAATGGAAGTCCAAAAGCCACTTTTAGGATGCCACTAAATGGCAGCATTTTTTGCTATTATTATAGCTTTTAAAAACAGAGCAGGAGGGTGTAATGCAGAGGTGCTGTAAATAGCTTGGCACCAGTGGGACACTAATGGAAGTCCAACAGCCACTTTTTGTATGCCACTAAGTTGCAGCATTTTTGGCTATTATTATAGCTTTTAAAAACAGAGGAGGAGGGTGTAATGCAGTGGTGCTGCAAATAGCTGTGCACCAGTGGGACACTAATGGAAGTCCTACAGCCACTTTTAGGATGCCACTGTATGGCAGCATTTTTTGCTATTATTATAGCTTTTAAAAACAGAGCAAGAGGGTGTAATGCAGAGGTGCTGTAAATAGCTTGGCACCTGTGGGGCACAAATGGAGTACAACAGCCACTTTTTGTATGCCACTAAGTTGCAGCATTTTTTGCTATTATTATAGCTTTTAAAAACAGAGCAGGAGGGTGTAATGCAGTGGCGCTGCAAATAGCTTTGCACCAGTGGGACACTAATGGAAGTCCAACAGCCACTTTTAGGATGCCACTAAATGGCAGCATTTTTTGCTATTATTATAGCTTTTAAAAACAGAGCAGGAGGGTGTAATGCAGAGGTGCTGTAAATAGCTTGGCACCTGTGGGGCACAAATGGAGTACAACAGCCACTTTTTGTATGCCACTAAGTTTCAGCATTTTTTGCTATTATTATAGCTTTTAAAAACAGAGCAGAAGGGTGTAATGCAGTGGTGCTGCAAATAGCTTTGCACCAGTGGGCCACTAATGGAAGTTCAACAGCCACTTTTAGGATGCCACTAAGTTTATTCAGTGTTTGCTAGTATAATGGCTTTGTAACAATGAGTTTGAGTGTGCAATACAGAGGTGCTGCACATAGATTTGCACCAGTGGGACACTAATGGAAGTCCAACAGCCACTTTTAGGATGCTAATAAGTTTACTCAGTGTTGCTAGTATAATGGCTTAGTAACAATGAATTTCAGTGTGCAATGCAGAGGTGCTGTACATAGAGTTTCACCAGTGGGACACTAATGGAAGTTTAACAGCCACTTTTAGGATGCCACTAAGTTTCCTCAGTGTTTGCTAGTATAATGGCTTAGTAACAATGAGTTTGAGTGTGCAAACGGCAGGAGGGTACAGTGGCAGGGTTATGGGTCTGGGTAGAGGAAAGGAAGCCTCCCTTTCTATCCCTCCTAATGGGGAAATGCAGCGAGGAAATCCCTGACCTTAGCTACACAGATGCTGTCATCTTGTGTAGCTGTTAAAATCTGTTTTCACAGACCTGACTGTCACCTATGGCTCTGACCCTGCCGGTATTAGCCCTTACAAGGACTAATAGAAACTTCTATCCCTATTCTGTATAGCGCTGTGTATAGAGCGTACACAGCAGTATCGGAGACAGGAGCTATGCCAGCGGTGACTGACACCAAGACGCAGAAGGCAGATAATGGCATGCTGGAGGAAAATGTCCGTTTTATATAATGCATGGACATGTGACATGGACATCCTATCACACATGCCGTTGCTTCTCTGGCTAAAAGTCCACTTAGCTGTGTGTGTGTCTGGGATTGGCTGACATGCTGGCCCACCCCACTACACACGTGCACTTAGGGAAGGAAGACAAGGAGAAATAAAAAAAAAAAAATGGCGATCGCCATTATCCAAACAGCAGTGATCTGAATGCGCTGTTCCTGCACACTATACGCTGAAATTTCATAATAGTGTGAGTCACAGAGTGACTTACACTATTACAGCGGAAAGCCAGCTAGTAATTAGCTTGTCTTTTTGCTGCTAGAACCGTTCTCGAACGTATCTAGAACTATCGAGCTTTAACAAAAAGCTCGAGTTCTAGTTCGATCTAGAACAGCCCCCAAAATCCCTCGAGCCGCGAACTGGAGAACCTCGAACCGCGAACCGCGCTCAACTCTATTAATGAAGAGTTGGCCCCTTTCTGCAGCTAAAGACACTGATGATAGGTGAAATGGCCGTGTTCGCAATCTCCGGTGCAGTTTGTTTTGGGCATGGGCTCTGTGTGGACAAGGCAAGTTCTTCCATACCAAATTCACCCATTCACGCCTTTACAGAACTTTTTTATGCATTGGGGCATGTGAAGCCCCACAGGTGTTGTGTCGGTGCATTACCTTCAGGGACTCCACTCGGCTGGATCCTGTCACAGGTAGGAAATCTTCTTTTAGTCGTGACGCCACTCTCAGTATTGCGGTCAGTGGGGACCGCCACTGCAGGTTGAGGGACGCCTGGGGCTGATGGTGAGTGCAGTTAGTTGGAATAGCCTCCTGAGAGTGAGGCAAGCCCCAGGGCCCTGTGTAGGTGTGTAGAACCACAAGGCGCAGAATAACTCCACACAGGCAGAATGTCTTTCAGGGTTTTTACTCACTTCAGGTGGCAGGGTGAGTAACCCGGGCGTAGCCGGGATGAACCAGGCGGGAACCAGGTATCCTTCAGGCTGACTTCTGATGGTGACTACCAACTCGCCTTCCTTAGCCCTTGGTGGTTTGGGGTGACCCCGACTTTTAGTCCCTATGGGGGCCACCCAGGGAAGTTGCTGAAGCCTCACTCCCCTTCGTTTGCCGTTTGCTTGTGGCCTGGACCAGCTCACTCCAGCTGCTTGCCTCCTGTGAGCTATGGGCCCTAACTGTGGCTACGTGGCTGCGGCTTTTGTGGTGTTGTGGTGTGGGCTTTGAGGGCCCCACACCGGCAGGTTTAGCAAGGAAAGGTGGATCTATCCCCGCTCCGGGATCTGCCGCCCGTTTGGGCCTGGTTCTCCCTAGCAGTCTCCTTACTTCCCACTCTGTGCTCTCTCTCTAGCTGGAGATGGGTTTCGGGTAGCACTCCTAGGTGACCGTTCTCCCCCGTCGGTAGCCACTGCGCGGACGCTGTCAGACTCCAGCAGCCCAGGGGAAGGGGTCAGCTCTCCTCGGAGCTCCCTGGACTCTGCTCTGAACCGGCTCACATCTGGGACCTTCACTGCTGCTCCTGTCAGAGCTTCACTTTCCTGCTCCTCACTCCTCCACACTCTGCTGCAGACTGTTTACTCCTCCTTCTCTTTTCCCTTTTGTGCCTGCCTACGCCACCTAGCAACCAGATTCTCTTACCACACCCCTTGAGAGGAGATGGAGGCTTTTGGCCCCCTCCACTATTCCAGTGGAGGCGAAGGCTTTTCCCCCTCCTGGGATCCCCAGGGGTCCTCTCATAGGTACATGTGTGAGACCTGATCACTATGCGCCTGTGTAGTCACACCTCGGTCAGCCTTCTGGATTACCTGTATTGTACTGTCCCCAGCATGGGTGCAGTACTCAGTGGTGCCTGACCAGGTCAGGGGCGCCACATTCCCCCTTAGTTATCACCAGCACGTCCTCGGGCTGCAAGACAACATTTTAAAATGCATAAAACATTAAAACATGTAAAACAATTTTAAAAGCACCAGGTACCATACATCACCACCCTCCACCCACAAGTCCGTTAACCCACCCAAAACCCTCTCACGTTGGCCGCGCCTTCAGCCACTTCTGGCAGGATGTAGAGGCAGCTTTCATGGTCTGGTGGTCTTCAGGGTATACCTGGCCTGGTGGAGCCGCGCCTTCAGCCTCTTCTGGCAGGATGTAGAGGCGGCCTCCACAGTTGGTGCTGACCAGGTACCCTCTTTGTGGTGGAGAGCCAGGCCCCATAAACAGGCATGCTCTCTGGTTGCAGGTAAGCCAAGGCCCTATATACGGACGGGCCCCCTGGTTGCAGACGAGCCAAGCCCCTAAACAGGCTGACTCTGGTGGTGGTGGTGCCCTCTGGTGTAACTATTTACACTGCGAGAGTTTGTGGCTATAGCCAGTTCATAGCCTTAAGGTTTATTTCTCACATCAGTTTATGTGGGCACATTCTTAAACTTGTAAAACGTTGCAAAACAAACTTTTCAAACTGGTAACTTGCTTTACTTTAACTTATGCAGACTCCTCCTCACCAGGGCTTGGGCCTGTAGGGCTGCGGCACCTGTTGCTTCCTTGACCTCTTTCTTCATCTGTGGTAGTCTCATCAGTGGGTTCTTTGTCTGTTCTTTCTTTATCGCTGTCTTTCCTTTCTTCTTCTTTAGGACATGGTGCTACATCTAGCGCATACCACCCTCTTTCTCCTTGATGCATGGTAAATTGTACGGAGTCTCCCATCTTTAAGTTTCTGCCAGGGTGTCCTCTGGGCAAATGAGCTCTCACATCTCTTCTATTGACGAAGATACCTTCCTTTATACCTGGTGCCACTATAAAGCCATATCCGCTCTTCAAGTTAAAGTCTTCCACAACTCCTCTACAAAGGGGTCCTCTGACCTGTGCTTTGGCTCTTCTCAGGAACCGTTTTTCTTCTAGGTCTCGGGCCGTGACTTCTCTCTGCTCTGGGGATGGCGGTGCAGGGAAAGACTGGGTTCTGCTACGGCGCCGTGTCTTGCGGACTGGATTCTGCGAGGTACAGCTTACAAGCTCCCAGGTGAGGCTTTTGGGCAGATCTTCTTCAGCAGACGGTGTTAGGTCTTCCTCGTCCCAGCGGGAATATGGCAACATCTCCGGCTCTGGGCATGGATCCACTGCTGGTGGCTCCTGAGTCAGCTCCTCAGCTTCCTGGCCTCCCCTCCCCCTTAGTGCTTCTGAGCACTCCTTTGGTGGCAGTGCTGGGGATGGACTTTCTTCAGCAGGCCCAGGCGGGGGACTCTTTGGCGTAGTTGCTGCAGGGGTTGCCGGAATCCTCTTGGGGGTGTGCGGAGGGAGCATGTACTGATCCACCATCTCCTGTGGGAACTTGGCCTCCATGTCAGCCTTCAGCTGCCAGTATGCAGGGTCCTCCCCCAGCGTGGGCTTCCTAGCAGGGACCTCCTTGGACTGGGGAGCAGTGTCTGCTCTGGCCTTGCAGGCCGGGGAGAATGGTGATGCAATCTTGTCTCGGCGGGCCGCGCCTGACATGGCGGCGGCCTGGTCTTGGCGGGCCGCGCCTGGCATGGCGGCGGCCTGGATGGGCGTTTCTGGCGCAGCTTGGATCGGCGTCGCAGCTGCGATGGGGTCTTTGCAGGCTGGGCTGGGCGTCGCTGCCTCGATCGGAGCTTGGCGGGCCGCACCTGACGGGGCTGCGGCCTGGTTCAGCACCTCACTTGCGGCGCGGACGAGCGTTGCTGCTGCGGTGGGGTCTCGGCGGGCCGGGCCTAGCAAGGCGGCGGCCTGGGTCAGCGTCACACCTGCGGCGTGGATGAGGGTCGCGGTGGCTGCCGGTTCTCTGCGGGCCGGACTGGGCGTTGCTGCAGGGACCGGGTCTTGGTGGGCCGAGCAGGGCATCGCTGCGGCGGCCGGGGCTTGGCGGGCCGCACCTGGCGTGGTTGCGGCCTGGCTCAGCGTCGCCGCGCCGGGCGCCTCTTCAGGGACTGCGGGCGTGGTAGCAGGGGTCGGGGCACTCGCGCCGGCAGGGGCATCACTGGACTCACCCATCGGTGGCAGCATCGGGGTCTGAGTCGTCACCGCCCGGTCTGGCACTCGGCACGCGGCTCTCCCCTCATAGGCCTGAACCGCCGCGGTCATCCACAGAAACTCCGTCCGTCCCTCTCTAATCAGCCTTCCGACCCTGGCCTCCAGTTGATCGCAGGACTCGGCGAGCTCCCGACACCACCAGGCAGCGGAGCCTGGCTCTGGGTCTCTGCATGCAGACGCCATTTTCTCTAACAACAAGCTGCTGGCTTCTTTTCCGTTCCGCCGTCTCTGGACGCTTCCGCTCTCTTTACAAGCGAGGTCAGAACTCTGCAGGGGATCTCTGGGTAGCCACACCTCTTCGTGGGCGGTAACTTCTCCGAGCGCGGGCTGCTGTTGTTTTTCGGCGCGCTTTTCATGGTGGCAATATGGCGGCGCTTCCAATTTTCCAAGCGGACCGCCCAGGCACATGGTCACCTGTCTGAACAGGTCTAGTCCTTATCCTGTTCGTGACGCCAGATGTGAAGCCCCACAGGTGTTGTGTCGGTGCATTACCTTCAGGGACTCCACTCGGCTGGATCCTGTCACAGGTAGGAAATCTTCTTTTAGTCGTGACGCCACTCTCAGTATTGCGGTCAGTGGGGACCGCCACTGCAGGTTGAGGGACGCCTGGGGCTGATGGTGAGTGCAGTTAGTTGGAATAGCCTCCTGAGAGTGAGGCAAGCCCCAGGGCCCTGTGTAGGTGTGTAGAACCACAAGGCGCAGAATAACTCCACACAGGCAGAATGTCTTTCAGGGTTTTTACTCACTTCAGGTGGCAGGGTGAGTAACCCGGGCGTAGCCGGGATGAACCAGGCGGGAACCAGGTATCCTTCAGGCTGACTTCTGATGGTGACTACCAACTCGCCTTCCTTAGCCCTTGGTGGTTTGGGGTGACCCCGACTTTTAGTCCCTATGGGGGCCACCCAGGGAAGTTGCTGAAGCCTCACTCCCCTTCGTTTGCCGTTTGCTTGTGGCCTGGACCAGCTCACTCCAGCTGCTTGCCTCCTGTGAGCTATGGGCCCTAACTGTGGCTACGTGGCTGCGGCTTTTGTGGTGTTGTGGTGTGGGCTTTGAGGGCCCCACACCGGCAGGTTTAGCAAGGAAAGGTGGATCTATCCCCGCTCCGGGATCTGCCGCCCGTTTGGGCCTGGTTCTCCCTAGCAGTCTCCTTACTTCCCACTCTGTGCTCTCTCTCTAGCTGGAGATGGGTTTCGGGTAGCACTCCTAGGTGACCGTTCTCCCCCGTCGGTAGCCACTGCGCGGACGCTGTCAGACTCCAGCAGCCCAGGGGAAGGGGTCAGCTCTCCTCGGAGCTCCCTGGACTCTGCTCTGAACCGGCTCACATCTGGGACCTTCACTGCTGCTCCTGTCAGAGCTTCACTTTCCTGCTCCTCACTCCTCCACACTCTGCTGCAGACTGTTTACTCCTCCTTCTCTTTTCCCTTTTGTGCCTGCCTACGCCACCTAGCAACCAGATTCTCTTACCACACCCCTTGAGAGGAGATGGAGGCTTTTGGCCCCCTCCACTATTCCAGTGGAGGCGAAGGCTTTTCCCCCTCCTGGGATCCCCAGGGGTCCTCTCATAGGTACATGTGTGAGACCTGATCACTATGCGCCTGTGTAGTCACACCTCGGTCAGCCTTCTGGATTACCTGTATTGTACTGTCCCCAGCATGGGTGCAGTACTCAGTGGTGCCTGACCAGGTCAGGGGCGCCACAGGCACAGTCATGATGGGACCGAAAACGGCCCCACAAATTTGGAAGCTACAGTTGTCCAAATGTCTTTACTTGAATTAAGAGGGGCTAGAAAAACAGGCTCATAGCATTATCCTTCCTCCACAAAACTTTACGGTTCGCACAATGCAAGATACATATTTGTGATTAGTCCTTCCAAATAATATATTTCCACCACTCCAGAATCTAGTGGTTGTAAATTTTACAATACTCAAGCTGACACAGAATTGTGCTTGTTAAATTAAGGCTTGTAGACGAATGTTCAGCCATGGTAACCAATGCCATGAAGAGCCCAGCAGAGTATTTGTGCTGATGTTAATGCCTAAGGAGGTTTAGATCTCTGCAGTTATTTCATTAATAGAACAGTGGCAACTTCAATATATTATGAGACTCTAAAATTGGTGACATAGCTCTGTAACTTTACATGGTCTGCCACATTGTGGTGCTAAGTGGCTGTTGTTCTTAAATGCTTCTGTGTCGCCCACCTGTAGCGATCGCCCCAGGGACTCCACTCCACCTTCAGGGACACCACAGGGTCTTCACCTTGGTAATTCTGGCGACATGTATGTCAGGTTTATTTACATGGGAGTCGTGACGCCACTCACAGTTTCCGGTCAGGGATATAGGTGACTGCCACTGCAGATTTAATGAGCTCTGGGGCTGATGGAGTCTGCAGTCTGATGGTGTGGCCTCCCGTGAGTGAGGCGGGCCCCAGGGGCTCAGGTGTGTGGAACAACAGGTCCCAGAATAACTCAGGCACAGTCCAGGATGTCTTTCAACTTGTTTACTCACTTTCGATGTTATGTGAGGTAACCCGGGCGATGCTGAGATTAACCAGGGGAGACCAGGGATTCTTTTGGCCGGTCTAAGGGTAACCGTTAACTCGCCTTCCTAGCACTTATTGTTTCAGATAACCCCTGACTTGAAGTACCATGGGATTCATCCAGGGAAGTCGCTACTGCCTTTTCTCCCCTTTTCGACCCATTTGCCGGCAGTGTGGACCAAGGAAGATGGCTCCAGGCTCGATCCTCCTTATGGGCCCCCTCGTTGCTGCTGAGGCTCGGAATCTAGTTGGTTGGTGTTAGACTTGTGGTCCCCTCACCGGCAGGTTTAGCAGGTCAATAAACGGACGTCTACTCTAGAGACCTGTTCCCCGTGCGTGCCTAGCTACGTTCGAGAACGGTTCTAGCAGCAAAAAGACAAGCTAATTACTAGCTGGCTTTCCGCTGTAATAATGTAAGTCACTCTGTGAGACACTATTATGAAATTTCAGCGTATAGTGTGCGGGAACAGCACATTCAGATCACTGCTGTTTGGATAATGGCGATCGCCATTTTTTTTTTTTTATTTTTCCTTGTCTTCCTTCCCTAAGTGCACGTGTGTAGTGGGGTGGGCCAGCATGTCAGCCAATCCCAGACACACACACAGCTAAGTACTTTGTACTCGACCAGCTGACTTCCTCAGTGTCTTCCTGAACAACTGACTTCCTCAGCGTCTTTCTGACCTACTTTCTGGTAACCGTTCTCCCCCGCCAACGGCTACCACACATGCAGGGTCTGACTAGCGTGGCAGCGCGCGTCTCTCCTCCAGCAACATTCTTTCTGTGCCTTTGCTATCAGACTGACTAACTCCTCCTACTTTCCTTACAGCCACTGCCACCTTAGCTTTCAGCCCCTCCCCTACACCCCTAGCTGAGATGTTGAGGAACTCCCCCTCTTGGGTCTACTCAAGGATCCCCTCTATGGTGTGGGAGACCTGGTTGCTATGTGTCTGTGCGTACACACCCTATTCTAGCCTTTGGAATGACCTGAAAGTACTGTCCCAGAATGGGTGCAGTACTCAGTGGTGCCTGACCAGGTCAGGGGCGCCACATTCTCCCTTGGTTATCAACAGCACGTCCTCGGGCTGCAAAGACAAGAAAGTTAAATACAACTTTTCCCACACAGGGTAGTTATTTACATTTAAACATACCAGTTACCATTCCACCACCACCCACAAGTCCTGGTCCCAGCCAGAAACTTCCAGGAAGTAGGTCACCGGTCCCTTTGGTGACCAGGCCTGGGCCATATGGATCCCAGACCTTTCCTCCAATCTTCCTCTCCTGAGGAGGGTGGTGTGGGGTAGGCCCCATAAACAGGCGTACTGGCTTCCGAGTGTTGGAGAGCAGACCCCATAAACAGGTGTGCTCCCAAGTGTTGGAGAGCAGGCCGCATAAACAGGAGTGCTCCCTGGTGGTGCAGAGCCATGCCCCATAAACAGGCATGCTCTGAGGGTTGGTACCACTGAGGTAACTTTTTACAATGCAAGAGTTTGTGGCTATAGCCAGTTCATAGCCTGTGGTCCATTTTTAAAGTGCACGTAACCAGGTCCCAAAACAAATGAATGCTCAAACAGTTCACACAAAAGTTCTTGCGGGAACAATTTCTTGAACGTTACCTAACTTTCAGAGAAACATTTTTAAACATTTTAAACTAAACATTTTGTATCTCAACAAGGGGCGTGGGCGACCAACTCTCACCTGTTGTCGCTCCCTGTGGGCTGGTCTCCGCGTTACCATCACCTGGTCATCAGCAGGTAAACAGGTCACATACATGCTGGGGCTATATGCAACCGGATCTTCCTCCCTTGCAGGGGGTGCTGCGACCTCTTCCAGTCGTTGGGAGAACAGCAGCGCGACCTCAGGGCCTCCCTTTCTCTCAAAGGGTGCTGCGACCTCCTCCGGTCAGCTGGGGATTAACAATGATGGCCGCAAGTCCTCTTCTCCCTCCCTGGTGGAGGGTGCTGCGACCTCTTCCGGTCATTGGGAGGACAGCAGCGCGACCTCAGGGCCTCCCTTTCTCTCAAAGGGTGCTGCAACCTCCTCCGGTCGGGCAAGGAGCAGCTCTGGGGACGAGCTTTCATCAGCCAGGTAGGATGAGGAGTCCCTCTCGAGCGGAGAGGGTGCTGTGATCGCTTCAAGTCGGGATGGCAGCTTGGGTATCAGGTACTTCTCCACCAGGTGTGCTGGGAACCGAGCACTCAGTTCTCTTTTTAACTGCAAGAATACTGAGTCCGCTTCAGGTTGGGACGCGGGACCCGGTTCCTAAGTCAGCGACTGGGGTGCTGTGACCACCTCTGGTCGTGAAATGGGGACAGGAGGCGTTGCAGCCGGGTCTGGCCTAGCTTGGGACAGGAGGTGTTGCGGCCTGGTCTGGTCTAGCTGGGACAGGGGGCATTGTGGCCCGGTCTGGTATAGCCGGGACAGGAAGCGTTGCGGCCTGGTCTGGTCTAGCCGGGACAGGAGGCGTTGCGGCCTGGTCTGGTCTGGCCGTGGGCGTCGCAGCGGGTGTCGCACTGGACGTCGCACCGGTTGTCGCACTGGATGTCGCATCAGGCATCGCACCAGGCATCGCATCAGGCATCGCATCGGCATCTGACGGCAATACTGGTGGGGTCAGCATACCAGGTCGGGCAGGGGCAGTTGTAGACTCACTCAGATCCATGCTGGAGACATCTCACAGCATGGTCGCTACTGCCGACGATGGCTCCAGTTGAACATGGGCGGCGCCTCCAGGCGGGCCTAGCTGCACGGACAACCGCAGGTTTCTTATTGCCGTGATCATTCTCTTCCTCCAAGCGGCTATCTCTTGCCTGCTCCGCTCTTCCATACCGTCGGCAATTCTTCCTACTTCTTCCTCCAACTCCTCCACAGTCATGGGCCTGGTCCAACCCTGCTCTTCCTGGTCACCTCTTGCAGACGCCATCTTCTCTTTGTCGCTGCTCATCAGGTTGTGGTCACACTTCAGCCTTAGTTTCGTTTCTGGTTATTCTCCTTCCTCTGGAGTGGGACGTCCCCGCAGTCTGGAGACAAATTAGCCCCCATCTTCTCTGGTCACTATGTCAGAGTGCTCCCTCCATGCTGGGACAGCCACTCCTCTTCATGGGCGGTCACTTTTCTTCTGCGCGGGCTGCAGCTTCCAAAACCGTGCGCTTCCAACAGCAACAAAATGGCAGCGGCTCAAGTTTCTCGATCGGATCGTCGAGGCGCACTATCACCTGTCTGAACAGGTCTAGTCCTTGATCCTGTTCGTGATGTCAGAAGATGTGTGTCACCCACCTGTAGAGATTGCCCCAGGGACTCCACTCCACCTTCAGGGACGACACAGGGTCTCCACCTTGGTAGTTCTGGCGACAGGTATGTCAGGTTTATTTACATGGGAGTTGTGATGCCACTCACAGTTTGCGGTCAGGGATATAGGTGACCGCCACTGCTGATTTAACGAGCGTCTGGGGTTGATGGAGTCTGCAGTCTGATGGTGTGGCCTCCCGTGAGTGAGGCGGGCCCCAGGGGCTTAGGTGTGTGGAACAACAGGTCCCAGAATAACTCAGGCACAGTCCAGGATGTCTTTCAACTTGTTTACTCACTTTTGATGTTATGTGAGGTAACCCGGGCGATGCTGAGATTAACCAGGGGAGACCAGGGATTCTTTTGGCCGGTCTAAGGGTAACCGTTAACTCGCCTTCCTAGCACTTCTTGTTTCGGATAACCCCTGACTTGAAGTACCGTGGGATTAATCCAGGGAAGTCGCTACTGCCTTTTCTCCCCTTTTCGGCCCGTTTGCCGGCAGTGTGGACCAAGGAAGATGGTTCCAGGCTCGATCCTCCTTATGGGCTCCCTCGTTGCTGCTGAGGCTCGGACTCTAGTTGGTTGGTGTGGGACTTGTGGTCCCATCACTAGCAGGTTTAGCAGATCAATAAATGGACGTCTACTCTAGAGACCTGTTCCCCGTGTGTGCCTAGCTACCAGGAGTCTCCGTACTCAACCAGCTGACTTCCTCAGTGTCTTCCTGACCAACTGACTTCCTCAGCGTCTTTCTGACCGACTTTCTGGTAACCGTTCTCCCCCGCCAACGGCTACTACACATGCAGGGTCTGACTAGTGTGTCAGCGCGCGTCTCTCCTCCAGCAACCTTCTTTTTGCGCCTCTGCTATCAGACTGACTAACTCCTCCTACTTTCCTTACAGCCACTGCCACCTTAGCTTCCAGCCCCTCCCCTACACCCCTAGCTGAGATGTGGAGGAAGGCCCCCTCTTGGGTCTGCCCAAGAGTCCCCTCTATGGTGTGGGAGACCTGGTTGCTATGTGTCTGTGCGTACACACCCTACTCCAGCCTTTGGAATTACCTGAAAACACTGTCCCAGCATGGGTGCAGTACTCAGTGGTGCCTGACCAGGTCAGGGGCACCACATTTCCACTTTTTAAAAATATTGTCTACTATTTTAACATTGATGACCAGTCTTTTAGATAGGTTAGGTCATTTGTCGCATGAAGTTTTAAACAATCTTTGCCGACTGTCATAGCGACATTGGGCTCTATTCAGATTGCAGATTCTGACACTCCGCCCACTGGTTTCTCTGGTGTCTGAGATGAACACTGGCAGACCTGGGCATTGACCTGCTGTGAGCAGATTCATATGCAGGCTTGAAAAAGATTTTCTCTGCTAGTCTGCTTGCTCCTTTAATAACATGTTGTAGGGAGACCTATCACATCTGCTCTCCTTCTATTTATGCTCGTTGAATCCTTTTACACATGCCAGCTATAGTTTATTCTATGTTGGTCTGTGATGTGTGGTGTCTCAGACTCTCTGGTGAACGTTGTGCTTAAAGGGAAGGTGTCGCGGTTTTTTATTTTTGTATTAAAAATAGTGATTATGAAATCAAGTATTTCTAATACAAAATGAAAATCGCAGCTTATTTAGTTTTTATTTAATTCTTATTTTACTGGAGGCACTGGGGGCTGCCATGCTGGATTTGCTGTGTGTGTAACGACAGTAACTCATTCCTTTATGGCAGCCCCTGTGCATAGAGAACAGGGGTCGGAATCCGACCCCTTTGCTAATGTTACAGTGGGCGTCTGCTGGGACCTGGAAGCGCCCCCTGGGCTGTCCAGATCACAGCAGAAGGAGGAGATCGGCGCCATCATTGTGGAGCTCACAGCGTATGCTGTTTGCTCCACTTAACCCCTGTCAACCGCCGGGATGTGTGAGTATGGACCCTCCCCACGCCGTTACCATCGCCAATGACACGCCCTCCCTCCGCTCTGCCCCCTCTACCACCGACTCCAATGACACCCCCTCCCTTTGCTCTACCCAGCCACCGCTACTGCTGAAACCGCCGCCACTCCCCCCCACCATTACCATCTGCAATGACACCCCCTCCCTCCGCTCTGCCCCCGCTACCACCGACTCCAATGACACCCCCTCCCTTCGCTCTACCCAGCCACCGCTACTGCTGAAACCACCGCCCCTCCCACCCACCGTTACCGTCTGCAATGACACCCCCTCCCTCCACTCTGACCCCCACCGCCGCTGCTGTGTGTGCGCCTCTGCTACCTCTGTGTGCCTCGGCGCTGCTACTGTCTCCAAAAACACCATTCCGTCTGTCACCTGTCGGCTTGTGTGTGTACCGGTGATACTGTCTGCAGGGCTGTGTATCCAATCCTATCCTGTATGATACAGCAACTCAGCAGACAGTATCTAATCCTATCCTGTGTGATACTGTCTGCTGAGTTGCTGTATCTAATCCTATCCTGTGTGATACTGTCTACTGAGCTGTGTATCTAATCCTATCCTGTGTGATACTGTCTGCTGAGCTGTGTATCTAATCCTCTCCTGTGTGATACTGTCTGCTGAGCTGTGTATCTAATCCTATCCTGTGATACTGTCTGCACAGCTGCATATCTAATCCTATCCTGTGTGATACTGTCTACTGAGCTGTGTATCTAATCCCCTCCTGTGTGATACTGTCTGCTGAGCTGTGTATCTAATCCTCCCTGTGTGATACTGTCTGCAGAGCTGTGTATCTAATCCTATCCTGTGATACTGTCTGAACAGCTGTGTATCTAATCCTATCCTGTGATACTGTCTGCACAGCTGTGTATCTAATCCTATCCTGTGTGATACTATCTGCTGAGCTGTGTATCTAATCCTCTCCTGTGTGATACTGTCTGCTGAGCTGTGTATCTAATCCTATCCTGTGTGATACTGTCTGCTGAGCCGTGTATCTAATCCTATCCTGTGATACTGTCTGCACAGCTGTGTATCTAATCCTATCCTGTGATACTGTCTGCTGAGCTGTGTATCTAATCCTATCCTGTGTGATACTGTTTGCTGAGCCGTGTATCTAATCCTATCCTGTGTGATACTCCTGCTGTCCTTGGTGACACTTTAGACATTTCTGGTCACCAACAAAATGGCTGTGCACTATGTCCCTACATGTCATTCTCTGTTATCTGTTGTAAACACTCAGATTAGGAAGGGGAGGTGTGACATCACACACCGGAGAGCAGACTCCACCCACTTTTACTGCAGGCTGTAATGTGAGCTTTTTATACAGTGGAAATTCTGTAGGATTTCAGAAGCTGCTCCCCCTAGTGTTTAACAGTGGAAAATATCAACCTTTTTATTTTTTTTTTTATATTTTGCACAATTAAAAAAAAAATAATATTTAAACAAAACATTTAAACATTATTACTTTACATTTTTTCAGTTATTATTATTTTTTTTTTTTGACGATACCTTCCCTTTAAGTTGTCCTATTGCTTGGCGCAGTTGTGGAGTATACCCCTGTTGTTTTCTTCTTTTTTTCCTGCTCTTGTTTTTCCTCCTGAATCTCAGATTGTCTTTACCTTTGTGAGTGTGTGCTATGTGACAGCGTTTTGGATTTCCCATGTCTGTCTTTATCTGTGGTTTTTAACACGCTCTTGTCCCATCCCTCCCTGGGGGGACAGGAGGGTTAATCAGAACAGGACTAGACAAGAGAAGGGCCAGGAAGGGGACTCAGACCTCTCCACCATCAGTAGTATCCCTGAGGTTATGGATAGCATATGGCCCCCTTAGGCCCCTTTCACACATCAGTTTTTTGCCATCAGTCACAATCCATCGAAATGTGAAAACAACGGATCCAGCGTTTCATGCCACTGGATCCATTTTTTTCTCATTGACTTGTATTAGTGACGGATTGCGATGGATGGCCTCACGTTTCATCCGTCGTGCGACGGAACCGTCAAAATTTGTTTGTTCAGCCAGCGGAAACGACTCACAATGTAGCATTTTTTGGCAACGTCAAAAAGACGGATGGCGACAGTTCCGTCGTCATCCGTTTGTTTGGTAGAATGGAAGCCTATGGGCGCAGGATCCATTGTAATCCGTCAAATGACGGATTCCAGCGATGAATCCATTTTTTTATCTGAGAATGCTCCAATTATACCAGCCAGCCCCCAATTAGGAAAGGTATATAAACCTGCAAGGTAGGGCTTCACTCATCAATATCCCAGCGTGAGGAGTCCAGCCAGCGTGAGGAGTCCAGCCAGCGTGAGGAGTCCAGCCAGCGGCAGGAGTCCAGGCAGCGGCAGGAGTCCAGGCAGCGGCAGTCCAGCATCCAGGCATGTATTTTTTATTTTTTTTTTATCACTGTCCTTGTATTTCAATAAAGAGCTATGGAGCTCCTACTTTGCAGAAACTATTTTTTAAAAAAGTGAGTTTAACCCCTTCAGCCCCAGACCCTTTTCCGTTTTTGTTTTTTGCTCCCCTTCTTCTGAGAGCCATAAATTTTTTATTTTCCCGTCAATCTTCCCATATGAGGGCTTGTTTTTTGCAGGATGAGTTGTACTTTTAAATGAAACCATACGTTTTACCATATGGTGTACTGGAAAACTGCAAAAAAAAGTGTGATTGCACAATAGTTTTTGGGATATTTTATTCACCATGTTCACTATATGGTAAAACTGATGTGTCATTGTGATGCCTGAGGTCGGTGCGAGTTTGTGGACACCAAATATGTGTACGTTTAATTGTATCTAAGGGGTTGAATAAAAAATTCACAAGCTTGTCCAATAAAAGTGGCGCACGTTTTGCGCCATTTTCTGAAACCCGTAGCGTTCTCATTTTTTGGGATCTATGGCTCAGTGATGTCTTATTTTTTGTGTCTCGAGCTGATGTTTCTAATAGTACCAGTTTTGCGCAGATGCTACATTTTGATCGCCTGTTATTGCATTTTGCGCAAAACCTGTGGCGACTAAAAAACGTAATTTTGGCGTTTGGAATTTTTTTGCTGCTACGCCGTTTACTGATCAGATTAATTGACTTTATATTTTGATAGATCGGGCATTTCTAAACGCGGCGATACCAAATATGTGTATATTTTTTAATTTTTTAACCCTTTAATTTTCAATGGGGCGAAAGGGGGGTGATTTGAACTTTTAGGTTTTTTGGTTTTTTTTATTTATTAAAATTTTTTTTTACTTTTTTTTTTTTATTTTACTAGTCCCTCTAGGGGGCTATAGCGATCAGCAATCCGATCGCTCTGCCATATCTGCAGATCTCAGCTACAGAGCTGAGAACTGCAGATACGATGCTTACTCTCCGTGCTGGCACTATGCCGACATTGAGAGGAAGTGACTCATGTTAGCTACAGGTGTCATCACATGACCCTGTGCTACCATGGCAACTACCGAAAGTCACGTGATCACACACGTGATTTCCGGTGGGGGTGGCGGTAAGTAAATGTAATGGCTGCGCGCATATACATCTCGCAGCCAGACTTTGGCAGTGAGATGTAAGGGGTTAAATGTTGCGAGTGGAAGCGATTCCACTCAAAACATGCAGGCACACATGTCAGCTGTTAAAAACAGCTGATATGTGCGTGGATCGCCGAATCCTTCCCGCGGCAGGGGTTGGGGCTTAACGTCACACGCTCCATGACGGATAGATCCGTCATTGGTCGTGAAGGGGTTAAAAGAAAAATTCCAATTGTTCAAAAATGTTGTCATCCATAGTATCATTTCACCAAGGTAACTCTGGGTTATGTCTCACAGGAAACCACCTGTGGAGGTTATTTTGGTTTACGGGCAATACAGAGGCGTTTGAGGTTGTATTTTAAAAAACCCACGGTGTATACAAATGGGGAATGCAGAAATTGGGTCTTTAAAATGTTACCACAGTTTTTAAAGCATTATATCTGTAGTCAATATATATTCAAGTGGGGGTTTATGGATTTAAAGTGGGAAGGAGGGTATTTACTGTGCAATGGTGTTTGCAAGGTACTACTTGGGTGGGTGTGTTATGTTTGGGTTTTGTTGGAAAATACTGGAGGGGGAGGACTATGTTTGGTTGCGCATCACGCATATCTAAAACTTTGTAATTACGAGGGTGGGTGGTTAGTTAGCATTCTTTTGTTTGGTGGACATAGGGGGAATTTTTTTGGGGGGGAGGGTTTGAAATCCTAATATCTTTGGAGCTATCTTTTTCATTTATACGTCGGCGTACAGCATAGAAAAAAATTAGTATAATAGCTAACAATCGTATTTATTTCTTGCAGGAAGTGGCATAGGCCACGACAGCCACACAGTCTCAAAATATGTCTTCTTCTGGGAGCCCTCCCTCATGACTATAGTTGAGCGCGGTTCGTGGTTCTCCAGTTCGCGGTTCGAGTGATTTTGGGGGCTGTTCTATATCGAACTAGAATTCAAGCTTTTTGATAAAAGATTGTTAGAACCGTTCTCGAACGTAACTCGAGCTATCAGCAAAAAGCAAAGCTAGTTACTAGCTGGCTTTTCACTGTAATAGTGTAAGTCACTCTGTGACTTACACTATTATGAAATTTCAGCGTATAGTGTGCGGGGACTGCGCGTTCAGATCACTGCTGCTGGGATAATGGCGATCGCCATTTTTTTTTCCTCCTTCCCTAAGCGCGCGTGTAGTGGGGCGGGCCAGCATGTCAGCCAATCCTAGACACACACATGGCTAAGTGTACTTTTTGCCAGAGAAGCAAGGGCATGTGTCATAGGCTGTCCATGTCACATATCCTTGCATTATAAAAACGGCCATTTTCCTCCAGCACGCCATTATTTGCCTTCTGCGTCTGGGTGTCAGTCACCTCTCACGCAGTTCCTGTCGCCAATCATGCTGTGTATGCTATACAGACAGCGTTCTACAGATTAGGGACAGAATTTTATTTCAGCTCTTTTAAGGGCTACTGTTACGTCGCCACCGGAGTCTGCTCCGGCGACTTCTGCTCCGGTCGCCGGGCGGCACCGTGTTCCCGCCGTGGGTGGTGCCGGTGGTGGGAGAGGAGTTGGTGCCCGTGGCTCTGCGGAGCGCAGGCTCCGCTCATCCACTAGGATGGGTTTCCCTGGAGCCTGCAGTACCACTGGCTGACTGTAGGTGGCGTGTCTTCCGGCTGAAGTTGCCAACTTTCACCTGCAGCCAATGGGAAGACACCACACCCTTCTTACTCCCCCTCCTGTCACATGACCACTGCCAGAGATAGTTCTGATTTTCCTGGCTCCTGTTACGTCCTGTTCTGTTTTGTGATTTCTGTGTGCTGATTTCTGCGTGTTTTTGACTACCCTCCTGCCTACCGTTTTGTACCTCTGCCCGATCCGGATTTGACCTCTGCTCCGTTTGCTGACTACGTCTTTGTCTGCCGATTCTGTCCCTGTTCTGCTATTCCTGGTTTGACCCTGCCTGACTACTACTCTCATCGGACCGCAGCCTTCCACAGGTAGTGATCTCCATTGCCCTGTGTAATTCCAGATCCCTGTAAAGGGGTTAAAAGGTTCCGGGGTTCTGGGGGTCCTGCTTGGTGGATGGCTTCCTTTTAGCCTCCCTATTACAGTCCATCTGAGTCTGTGGATCCAGGCATGCCATTACAGCTAATTACAGCTGTCTCAGAGCCATAGGTGACAGTCAGGTCCGTGGAAACAGTTTTTAACAGCTACAGATAACAGCGTCTACGTAGCTAAGCTCAGGGACTTCCTTGCTGCATTTCACCATTAGGAGGGATAGAAAGTGAGGCTTCCTTTCCTCTATACTGACCCACAACTCGGCCACTGTACCCTCCTGCCCTTTTTAGCAAAGCCATTTTAATTGCAGAGTGCTGCCAGTTAGTGCCATCCAAAAAGTGGCTGCTGTCCTCCATTATTGTTGGACTTGTGCCAAGCAAGTCCTACCACCTCTGCATTCTCCCCTCCTGCACATTTTTGCATGACCACTGAGGAAGGATTCTCCGGTCGTGATGGTTACTATACCCCTTAAAACTTAACCTAAAAATAATACACCGACTGCATGCGACTTGGTTAAACAAATTGGCCACAGCAGCCTTTATTACCTATTATTAACATTATTAATGTTAATTAATTAACACGGATTAATACCCCCCAAACTTTGCAGAACCCCGTGCCTGCAATTTCCCAGAACCCAGAGACACCAAACCAAGACAGTGCCTCTCGGTCCAGCTACAAATCCCTTCCAACCGCTTCTGGACCAGACCTACCCCCGCTGCTGCGACAAAACATACATCCCTTTTATAATAATTCCTTGTTGTCTTCTTGTTTTTTTTTTTGAACATAGTTAAACAACTCACAAATACAAAAAGGGAGGGTGGGCGGGAATCTGACGCTGTCCGGAGTCCAAAAGGGGAGGTAAGACCCTCCCTCATCGCTTTTATACTCCCCCCCCCTCCCCTACAGGGATCCTCTCTCCACCAATCCCCTATACCTTCCCATAATGCCCCTCATTATAACTTTATTAACCCCTCACTCCCTCCCTTCCCTCTGGTCATGTCGCCCCTCCCCCCTATGGGGTCCATGGCTTTCTTGACCACTGAGGAAGGATTCTCCGGTCGTGATGGTTACTATACCCCTTAAAACTTAACCTAAAAATAATACACCGACTGCATGCGACTTGGTTAAACAAATTGGCCACAGCAGCCTTTATTACCTATTATTAACATACTAACCACAAAGGGGGCGCCGTCCAACGGGCGACCCCAAACACAGAATAATAGGTAACACATAATAATAAACGGTACATGAAACCCTATGTAGGCCCGGTCCAGAAACCCTTTTCTACACCAATATCCCTGGCCGCAACACTCCGACCCAGAGATGAGGTATTAATCACCCCACGGATTAATACCCCCCAAACTTTGCAGAACCCCGTGCCTGCAATTTCCCGGAACCCAGAGACACCATACCAAGACAGTGCCTCTCGGTCCAGCTACAAATCCCTTCCAACCGCTTCTGGACCAGACCTACCCCCGCCACAGGACAGGACACGTGACACCTTACGTGGCCTGGACCCGCCACATGCCCAAGGCTTGCTCCACACCATCCCGCAAACCCAGGGCCCATAAATCAGAACCAATGTCATTAAGATGAACCCCATCACCTCTCCGAAACTGCCACTTCGCCGATTCCAGGTCCACATGCCTCACCACCACGCCGCCGTTTCTCCGCACGAAACGCGCAACCACCCTGTTCACTTGTGCCCGGGCGCGATTAATCTTCTCAACCGACCGGGCCCCCCTCCACCATAATCTGGCCACAATATCCGACCACACCACTATCAGGCCCGGATACCTTGCCCATAACCGCAGTAGGTCGATCTTAATGTCCCGAATCAGATCGCGGGATGCCCGCGAACCCAGGTCATTACCCCCCACGTGCAAAACCAACACGTTCGGGGGTCTGTCCATCCTACAATAGTACTCGAATTCCGGCACGACCCTGCTCCATTCCATGCCCCGCACTCCAATCCACTTGACCGATGCCAGCGACCTGTCCAGACCCAACTGCCGACCATTCGGGCGAGCGTCGGCCCGACGCGCCCCCCAAAAAACGAACGAGTGCCCCAGGATCCAGATCAGACACACTCCTACAATAAAGGAAACAATTTTAACAACAACACCAGCATTCCAGATTGCAACAAAGAACAACAAAACCTAACGGCAGAACAAACAACTCCCCACCAGAGCCCTCAACGAGATAATAACTGCGGGCGCACATAACCACGAAAACGAGAGGACTCCCACCGACCAATCCGTCTCACCATGTCATCTCCAAGACCCCAACGAGAAGCCTCGGTAGCCGCCCCAATCCTGAACGAATGGGACCCGTAATCCTCTGGGCGCTCACCCGCCCAGCGCAAACAACTCCTCAGCACTGCCACAAACTGATAACGAGACAACCAAGCCCCGTCCTCGTGACGTAGCAGCGGGCCCGGAAGACCGCCCCGCAGACCACAAAACTGACTCACCACCTGCACCGGGCACAAGCCATCCCCTTGCACCGCATACAACACTACCAACCTGCCCCGACCCATCTGGTCCGTCTTGGACCGCCGAAGCCGACACTCCACTCTCCGTCCCACTACCGACACATCCTCGAATAGCAAACCACCCCCAATCACCCTTGACGGGCTCACCAATTCTCCTATCCGAAAAGCCCCGAAAAAAGCCAACACGAAAGCAATTTTAAACAACACCGTCTCATACGCTGAGACACAAATGCCCTGCAAACCATCCACCAAACGCCGTAACAAGTCCAACGAAATGGGCCGCCTAGTGTCCCGCACCTTCACCCCTTTCCGAAAACCTTTCAATGCTTGCCGTACCCGAAAGTCCCTTGAAACGTCCTGCTCACCCCTAACCTTTAACCAGAAGGCCACAGCCGCCACCCTAATCGCCACCGCCGACGCTGACCTCCCAGCCCTAAAATCCTCACTCACCAATGCCAAGAGCGCCAGTAAATAATCCGCTCGCCCGTTACCAAACATCTCACCCAGCACTGCCTGCCACTCAACCCACACCTTAGCATAACGGCACCAAGTCACCTCGGTCACCGAATTCCTAATCAAACCCGCAATCACTGCCTCACCAGGCTCCACAATTCCTCTGGGCACACCGCTCCGACCTCGTCCGCCCCCGGCAGTAACTCCCGAAACCTGTGGAACTGAAAACGAGATAAAGCGTCAGCCACCCCGTTATCCACCCCCGGCACATGTTTTGCAACCACATGAATATTCCACAACAAACACTTGATCACCAAATGCCGCAAATATGCCACTACAGGTCCAGATTTCGCTGACAAGCTGTTGATTGCATGTACAACTGCCTGATTATCGCAATGGAAGCACACCTTACGTCCCGAAAATTGCGACCCCCACAACTCCACCGCCACCACGATTGGAAACAACTCGAGCAGGGCCAGATTTTTGACAAGGCCACCCTGTCGCCAATCCTCAGGCCACCTTCCCACACACCAATGACCCTGAAAAATGGCGCCGAAACCCGCCGACCCGGCCGCATCCGTATATAGTTCCAGAGCATCATTGGGCACCACCTTCTTCAACCACAAAGTGCGGCCGTTAAAATGTCGCAAGAAGACGTCCCAAACCAACAAGTCTGCCTTGATCTCCCGCGTGACCCGCACGAAATGCGCCGATGACCGTACGCCTGCCGTAGCTGCCGCCAACCTCCTGGCGAAAACACGCCCCATCGGCATAATCCTGCATGCAAAATTCAGCTTTCCAAGCAAAGACTGTACCACCTTACGCCGCACTTTTTTTGCTGCCAGCATTGCTGCAACCGCACTCCGCAAATCCACAATCTTGTCCTCTGGCAACCTACATTCCATGGCCAGCGAGTCGATTTCAATCCCCAGGAACCGCATAACCGGCGCCGGCCCCTCCGTTTTTTCCTGCGCCAAAGGGATCCCGAACCGATCCGCCACTCTCTGCAAGGCGAAAAACAAACCAGCGCAAACCATGGAACCCGCCGGACCAACACACAGAAAATCATCCAAATAATGAATAATGGACGACAAGCCGGATACGTCCCGCACCACCCACTCAACAAAGGAGCTAAACGCCTCAAAATATGAACAAGAAATCGAACAGCCCATGGGCAAACAACGATCAACATAAAACTTCCCGTTCCACCAGCAACCCAGAAGGTGCTGACTCTCCGGATGCACCGGCAACAAACGAAACGCGGATTCTACATCCGCCTTTGCCATCAATGCACCGCGTCCTGCCGCCCGTACCAAGTCCAACGCTTTGTCAAACGAGACGTAGTACACCGCCGACAATTCCGGCGCAATGCCGTCATTCACAGACGACCCCTCCGGAAATGAAAGATGATGAATGAGCCGAAATTTATTCGGCTCCTTCTTTGGCACCACCCCCAGCGGGGACACCACCAAATTCCTGCACGGAGGGCTCTCAAATGGGCCCCCCATCCTGCCCAGCTCAACCTCTTTACTCAACTTCTCACCCACAACCATAGGGTGGTCCCTTGCCGACCGTAAGTTGCGACAAACCGGAGGCAATGCCTCAACCGCCGACGGAATCCGAAAACCGTACAAAAAACCAAACCGCAAAAGCGACGCCGCTGCCCCGTCCGGGTACCTACTTAAAAACGGCGCCATCGCCTCTATTTTCACCGGCGTCCTCCCTTTTTCCAGACCCGTCCCCAGCCTTGCCTCTCCCTTTTTTAAAGCATTTGGACAAGCTATGTCCCCCCCCGCAGCCGGAGCACTCATGCTTGAACCTACACGCTGCGCCAAATTTGCACTGGCCTTCGTTAAATTGCCAGCACAATCCCTTTTTCTGAATCCCCGAGGGCCCGGCTCCCGGTCCCCCGGCACCGCCACGAAAGGGCTGGCTCGGGGCCGCCATTAAGCGCATCCATAAGGAAATGTCCTTATGGTCCCACCGCATGCCGGGCCGCAACGCCTTCCGCTGCCTAAACTGCTCATCGTACCGCAGCCATGCCAAACCCCCGTACGTGCGATACGCCTCCCCAATTGCATCCATATAGCCGAATAGAGCCGAGCAGTGCTCCGGCTCCTTTTCCCCTACCACGCTAGCCAAAATTGCAAACGCCTGCAACCAATTGGAAAAGGAACGAGGAATGAGTCTATAACGGCGTTTTTCTTCCTCCTCCTTTTCCTTCTTGGAATCGCTCGGCTTCACCTTGTCTAGGTTAAATTTTTCCAGGGGCAGCAGGGAAAATATCTCCACATACTCCCCTTTCCAAATTTTTTCCCCCACCTCTTTTTTGAGGTGCGCCCCCAGCGGTCCCTCAAAGCACACATACACCTCGCTCTTAGCCCTATCATCCAGCCTCACCACCTCATCTTCCTTTTCCTTCTCCTTTTCTCCCGCTTTCTCGCCTGCAGGCTCCACTACTCCGCTACCTACACCCGCCCCCACCGGCACCTTCTCGCCGCTAGTCGCCGCCGCGCCATCCACCGCCGACCCTGTCCAGGCCGCCGCCGCCGCCGGCGCTCGCGCTAAACCCTGCAAAAACCCCAGCAACTGACTAAGCAAAACTGACCCCTCTGGCGCTGCCGTGCCCGCAGCCACCTCCCCAGCACCCGCTCCCCGCGCCGCAAGCAATGCCGAATCCACGGCTAGCTCACCCGACCGTGACGCGGAGACGGAATGCGATACTGCGATGTCGTCCGCCATCGGCTCCTCTAATTCGTCCCCCGACCTGAGGGCTCCTTCTTCCTCTTCGCTGTAGCCGTCCTCCACCGTCCCAGCTCCAGAGGACGCAGCCGATGCGCCCCCTCCACCACAGCCACCCTCCTGGGCAGCCGCGTGGGCACTGGCGGTGGGCGTCCGCTGCTTTCTTTGCGGCGACAGCCCACAAGACCGTCCTGTCCCCTGGGCCGCCGCCGACCGAGTCCTCTTCCTGGAGGAGCCTCTCCCCGAGCTCAGGGGGCTCCCCACCGCCGGTTCTCCCCCCCCGGGCCTCCGACCGAGACCTCCCACTGGGTCCTCCCCCCCCGAGGGAGACCGCGTCCGCCGGGCGCAGAGCTGATGATCTGAGGGACCTGGCGCGCCCTGCGGGGGTCCCACCGTCCCTCCTCTCCTCCGCAGCCATGCAGGTATCCGGGTGGCGCCTGCCCACACCGGTCCCCCTGCTGGCTGCCTGCGCCCGGCCCCCCCAACGTCCCCGGGGGGTACTGCTGGCCTCCATCACAAGCCGGGCCCGCTCCTGGTCAGAAGCAGCCGCCGGGACGTGCCCCGCCGCCGGGGGCCCGGCGTCCAAAGCAGGCCCCAGGCTGGACACGCCCCCTCTCCGTGCCTCCAGTTCATGCTGGGCACGGCCCGGTCCCCGGGCTGCCGCCGGCCTGTTCACTCGAGCCCGTGGCCTGGGACCGGAAGTAGGCCCCAGGCCGGGCCCGCCTCCATCCAGGCCACCGCTGGCCTCATTCCATCGCTGGGCTCGCTCCCGGCCGGGAGACGCCGCTGGGCTCTGCACTCCAGCCCGAGGCCTGAGACAGGAAGAAGGCCCCGGGCTGGCCACGCCCCCTTCTCGGCCGTCGCGGCCGCGTCGGAGATTCCTCCCGGCGGCCGGGGCAGACGCTGGAAGCTGCTGCCGCCCGCCCCGCCGCGGAGGGTCCCGAGGGGGGCTCTCACTGGGCCTCCTCGCCCCCCCTGCGCCCGGAGAGTACCTGAGCGGGGGCCTCGAACGCCGCCCGCGTCTAGAGGGGGAGCGAGGGGCAGGTGCCGACGGGGACACACAGGCAGCCCTGACGTGGGATTGCACTGCCTGGGCCCCGTGCACCGCCATCGCCGCTCTAATCAGCCGATCCAGCTCCTGGAGGTCCGCCATGCTGGTCCTTGTGGTCCTGGTCCTGGGTCTCTCAATCTGACGCTGTCCGGAGTCCAAAAGGGGAGGTAAGACCCTCCCTCATCGCTTTTATACTCCCCCCCCCTCCCCTACAGGGATCCTCTCTCCACCAATCCCCTATACCTTCCCATAATGCCCCTCATTATAACTTTATTAACCCCTCACTCCCTCCCTTCCCTCTGGTCATGTCGCCCCTCCCCCCTATGGGGTCCATGGCTTTCTAATCCATTTTAATTAAAAAGAGTGCTGCCAGTTAGTGGCATCCAAAAAGTGGCTGTTTGACTTCATTAGTGTCCCACTGGTGCCAAGCAATTTCCAGCACCTCTGCATTGCACCCTCAAGCTCATTTTTACTAAGCCATTATAATAGCAAACACTGAGGAAACTTAGTGGCATCCTAAAAGTGGCTGTTGGACTTCATTAGTGTCCCACTGGTGCCAAGCAATTTCCAGCACCTCTGCATTCCACCCTCAAGCTCATTTTTTTTTTTTTTTTAAACCAAATATTTATTTCTTTTCTTGTAATGGTAAAATAGGGTACAGAATGAAGAAAATAAGGGTCAACAAATCAAAATATCAAATAACATAGTCTCTACAATTTATCGATCAAATATTTGTCACGGTCATCAAATTTGCTCTTTCCCCTTCTTCGTCAGTGTATATTTCCATTGTTCAGTCTCCGCTACCCCCCTTCAGCATTCCTTGATAACTTGTTACAAACATTACTTGTAAACACTATCCCTCCCGTTCCCCCCTCCCCTCTCCATGCGACACAACCCAGAATTTGGCCAACTATACTTTCAGCTCGCACAGGGACCTTGACAGGTCTTCCTTCATGTACCATTCCGTAGACACAAATGTGGACATTATTTGTGTTGTTTCTTTTCTAGAACATATAACGCTTATGAACTTTCTCCATTTACTGAAAAATGTTGCTGTCATCCTTTCTTTGCACCTCTCCACCTTCACCTTCTCCAACATGAGCGTTTTTTTCAATTGATTAACAAGTTCTTCTTTTGGTATTTCCTTCACCAGCCACTTCTGAAGAATAGCCCTTTTACTTATCATTGCTATATCATGGAAAAGATTCGGTAACTTGTCTCCCCCTTCTCTCCCTCCTCCCGATGCTGATAGTGAAATAACCAGACCATTGGATCTAACTCTGCATTTCTATTCCAGATTTTCCTCACTACCCCTTGGACTTGTTTCCAAAATCTTTCAATCCTTTCACACTGCCATATCCCATGATATAGATCTGTTTTTTCCGTACCACAATTTGGACAACTCATCATCTTTAGTGGTGAGCGAGTATGCTTGTTACTACTCGGTACTCGCACAAGTATCACTGTACTCGGGCTACTCGGCGGGGACCGAGTAATCTCGCGATACTCGTGCTGTACTCGTGGTCTTCATCCCTGCATGTTGGCGCTCTTTTGAGAGCCAGCCCTCATGCAGGGATTGGCTGGCAGACCACTGCAATGCCACAGCCCTGTTAGTTGTGGAATTCCAGTGATTGGCCGGCCTGCACAGCGTGACCGAGCCTTTATACCGGCAGGCGCGCTGTGCTCTGCACACAGCCATCCAGACAGTGAGTGCAGGGAGAGTGTTGCTGCTTCAGGGAAAGGTTTGCGGCCCTTTATAGCTATTTCCGTAGCAGGGCTGCAAACAGTGTGACCAGAAGTCCTTCTCAGGACTATTATAGTTGTATACAGGCAGGGTATAGCCAGGTCGGAGTACAGTAGCAGAGTCCTTCTCAGGACTATTGTTGCTGTATACAGGCAGGGTATAGCCAGGTCGGAATACAGGCTAGTGACCAGAAGAGTCCTTGTCAGGACTATTGTAGCAATATACAGGCAGGCAGGCAGGCAGGGTATATAGCCATTCCTAGTGGTGACCGTATACCAGCCTTCATCATATCTGGAACTGGTGTACACAGTCTAAAACAGTCCAGATAGTGTCAGACTTCTCAGTAATTGTCGCTCCTAAAAACCTGTTAGGTTCTTAGTGCGTCCGTGCTTGCATTTAAAAACCGCACGTGTGTGCCTGTCGGTGGCAGCGTACAGGTGCACGTTTTGCACAAACTATTATATAACGCACAAGTCTAGTGAATAATACACGTCAGTCAGCAGTGTCTGATAGTGTCAGACTTCTCAGTAATTGTCGCTCCTAAAAACCTGTTAGGTTCTTAGTGCGTCCATGCTTGCATTTAAAAACCGCACGTGTGTGGCAGTCGGTGGCAGCGTCAGGCTCCATATTGTCCCTGGATAGAGACGTGCATGATGGCCTGTAAACCTGAAGTGTCCATTGTCAGGAAGTGGGTCTATTGTAGTATAGCCCTTAGGCAGGGCAGCCAAAAATTTGGAGGCTCCACATTGTCCCTGGATAGAGATGTGCATGAGGGCCTCAAAACATTGTTCCCATTGCAAAGGAGCGGGTCTCCTGTCGTTGTAATGCCCATTCTGAAAGAATGGGCGAAAAAATTTACCACTGGGGGTATACCTGAAACAACGGCCTAACTATTGTAACGGTCATCATGATGGCGCATGAGGAGAAGGAGGAGCAGTCCAGCGATTAGCCAAAGTCCAGAAGTGTGTTACCATGGGTGAGTGGAGGTACATGGCAAATTCCCGTTACAAACTTTAAATTCCGCTGTCCTTTGCTGGTGGTGTGGTGAAGTCTGGCCCAATCCAACCCTTGTTCATCTTGATCAGAGTCAGCCTGTCAGCATTTTCAGTTGACAGGCGGGTGCGTTTATCTGTAATGATTCCACCTGCGGCACTAAAAACACGCTGTGACAAAACGCTAGCGGCAGGGCAGGCCAGGACTTCAAAGGCGTAGAGAGCCAATTCATGCCACGTGTCCAGCTTGGATACCCATTAATTGTAAGGCACAGAGGAATGTCGGAGTACAGTTGTTTGATCTGCAAGGTACTCCTTGAGCATCTGGGCAAACTTAGGATTTCTTGTGGCACTACCCCGCACCTCAGGGGCTGTGGTATGTGAGGGGCTGAGAAAACTGTCCCACATCTTGAAGACTGTTCCCCTACCTCTGGCGGATTGAACTTGTGCCCCTCTCGGCTGTACGCCTTGGTTGTCCACTGATTCCTGACCTATGCCGCTAGCGTTTTGTGAGGGGAATGCTTTGCCTACTTCCGTGACTATGGCCTTCTGGAACTGCTGCATTTTGCCTGACCTCTCCGCCTCGGGAATAAGAGACATAAAGTTCTCCTTTTAGCGTGGGTCTAACAGTGTTACCAACCAGTAATGATTGTCGGCCAAGATGTTCTTAATGCGAGGGTCACGAGACAGGCAGCTTACCATAAAGTCAGCCATGTGTGCCAGACTCTTAACAGCCATCACTTCAGTATCCTGACCAACACGATGACTGAACATGCTGTCCTCCTCCTCCTCATCATCATCTACCCTGTCCTCTGGCCAGCCACGCTGAACCGAGGATATGACTGCATGTCATATCCTCAATTTGGCCAGAGAGTTGCTCCATGTCTTCATCCTCCTCCTCGTCATAGTCCTCCACTGCACGTTGTGATGAGACGAGGCTGGGCTGTGTGTTATCACCCACACCCACTACTGTTTCTTGCTCAAACTCATCGCGCTCCGCCTGCAATGCATCATGGTTGTTTTTTGAGCAGAGACCATTTTAGAAGGCAGAGAAGCGGTATGGTGACGCTAATAATGTCGTCATCGCCGCTCACCATCTTGGTGGAGTCCTCAAAGTTTTGGCGGATGGTACATAGGTCGGACATCCATCTCCACTCCTCAGGTGTTATGTGTGGAGTTTGACCCATTTCCCGACGGCTTAGGTGATGCAGGTACTCAACAACTGCCCTCTTCTGCTCACATATCCTGACCAACATGTGCAGAGTTGAATTCCAACGCGTGGGGACATCACACACCAGTCTGTGAGCCGGAAGATGCAAATGGCGCTGAAAGCCGGCAAGGCCGGCTGAAGCAGTAGGTGACTTTCGAAAATGTGCAGACAGGCGGCGAACTTTTACCAGCAGATCAGACAGCTCTGGGTATGACTTTATAAACCGCTGAACCACGAGGTTGAGCACATGGGCCACGCATGGACCATGTGTCAGCTGGCCTCGCCTCAAAGCCGCCACCAGGTTCCGGCCATTGTCACACAAAACCTTTCCTGGCTTTAGGTTCAGAGGTGTGAGCCAGTGATCTGCATGCTGTTTCAGAGCTGTCCACACCTCTTCTGCATTGTGGGGTTTGTCACCTATGCAGATTAGCTTCAGCACAGCCTGTTGCCGCTTCGCCGAGGCAGTGCTGCAGTGCTTCTGTGTCGCCCTGGACAAGCCAGGGGCCACAGAGCACAACACTTACACACCCCATACTCCCTGCAGGCACATCATAGTCAAAACACAAAATCCTTGTTGCCTTCCCCAGGGGCTGTTGTCCAAACCAGGGGGTGGAGCCAGGCGGTTGGTCTCCACCCACCAAGGAGTTCACAGTCCTGGAGGAGGGAAAACACAGGCAGTGAGAGTTAAGCTAAGGAAGTGGAAGGAGGAAAGTAGTAGAGAGGAGAAAAGTGACAGCAAAGAGCCTGAAGTTGGTCTGGGTGTGTGGCCCGGACAGGATAGCAAGGTTGGCAGGATGTGGTGACCGTCTGCAGTGGAGGCCGATTGGAGTCTGCCCTAAGGACCGTGCACGGGTGGTGACCCGGCCGTACCGGACCGGTATACAAAGAGAAGCCAGCACCATTGGCAGGGGCCTTTCGGATCCCGGCAAGGCTTGGTGTCGCCGTGAATTTGCCAAATCTGTTAGTGAAGGGGACCTCTGGGTTTCCAAACAGCCAAGTCCCGATAGAAGGCAACCGTCCAACCGTGAAGGGGAGACACCGCCACCGCCAAGGGCAACCGTCTCCCAGGGCCAGCGCCTGTGGGCAAAAGGGTCTCCTCCGGCCCATATCCAGGTCGGGGAGCGGGTTACCGGTGGGAAACCATCACTAACAACACTGAACTTAGGTGCAGGGAGAGACAGTCATCACTAACCTGCAGGGAGGAATAACGGCAGCCGTCCGAGGGACCCATCCATCCAGCCACTTGTTTTACCGTGAACTGTGTCATCATCATTGGGCTGAGTGAGTACCTCCGTGCCGTGCGGCACAGCGCTGCCCCTGCGACCCTGCACCTCATCAGGCCCCGCAACCTGCCTGTCATCCATCTCTACCCCATCACCGGGCCCCGGGACAACCAACCCCCCTATCCACGAAGGGGAGAAATAACAACAAAGCTGCTCCCTATCACAGGCTCCCGGGATCCCCGTCCAGAGCAGCGGTGGTGTCCACACAATCACCACAACCGTGGGTGGCGTCACGGACAATATCCCCAAAACCCAAACCACCCCTTTTCACTCACGGGCAAGGAGCGCTGCTCGAGTCCCCGGGATCCGGCCATCGCTCAGACTGGGTTCCAGCTTCCACAATATTAACCCAGTGTGCCGTCAACGAGATGTAGCGGCCTTGCCCACAAGCACTTGTCCACGTGTCTGTGGTTAGGTGGACTTTGGCTGAAACAGCGTTGTTCAGGGCACGTGTGATGTTTTGTGACATGTGGTTATGCAATGCGGGGACGGCACACCGGGAGAAATAGTGGCGACTGGGGACCGAGTAACGTGGGACAGCTGCCGCCATCAGGTCGCGGAATGCTTCTGTCTCCACCAGCCTAAAAGGCAACATTTCCAGCGCAAGCAGTCGCGAAATGTTAGCATTTAGAAGTGTGGCATGTGGGGCGTTGGCAGTGTATTTGCGCCTGCGTTCAAAGGTTTGCTGAATGGATAACTGAACGCTGCGCTGGGACAAGGACGTGCTTGATGATGGTGTTATTTCTGCGTGAGCAACTGCAGGTGCAGGGCCGGAGGAGGCTTGTTCGCGGGCAGCATGGACAGGGGATTGGCTCGCATGCACAACAAGCGAAGACGTAGCAGTGACATCAGCAAGCACTGCTCCTCGACTCTGTTGTACATCCCATAAAGTCGGGTGCTTGGCTGACATGTGCCTGATCATGCTGGTGGTGGTCAGGCTGCTAGATTTGGTACCCCTGCTGATGCTGGCATGGCAGGTGTTGCAAATGGCCTTTTTAGAATCATCTGGAGCCAACTTATAAAACTGCCAGACTCGGGAAGACCTAACATTTGTACAGGCACCTTGTGTCGTGTTGTTGTTCCGGGGAACGGTTGCCTGACATCTGCCTGGGGCCACCACCCTGCTTCTTACTGCCTGTTGGGATGCTACGCCTCCCTCCCCCTGTGCACTGCTGTCCTCGCTCTGCATATCCTCCTGCCAGGTTGGGTCAGTTACTGGATCATCCACCATGTCGTCTTCCTCTTCCGCACCCTGCTCCTCCTCCTGACTTCCTGACAATTGTGTCTCATCATCGTCCACCCCTTGTTGAGACACGTTGCCAACTTCGTGAGAACGTGGCTTCTCAAATATTTGGGCATCTGTACATACAATCTCGTCATGGCCCACTTCAACAGGAGCTGGCGAGAGGCCAGAATGTGTGAATGGAAACGTGAACAGCTCTTCCGAGTGTCCAAGTGTGGGATCAGTAATGTCCATGGGCATGTACTCGGCCTGGTGGTAGGAAGGAGGATCAGGTTCTGAAATGTGCGGTGCAGTATCACGGCTACTGACACTTGACCGTGTGGAAGACAGAGTGTTTGTGGTGGTGCCAATCTGGCTGGAAGCATTATCCGCTATCCAACTAACAACCTGTTGACACTGGTCTTGGTTCAAGAGCGGTGTACTGCTGCGGTCCCCAAGAAATTGGGACAGGACGTGCGAGCGAGTAGATGTGGCCCTTTGTTGTGGCGAAATTAGAGCTTGCACACGACCTCGGTCTCTGCCTCCACCACCATCACGTCCACTTCCTTGTTTGTTGCCAACGCCCTTGCGCATTTTGCAATGCTGTGCTGATGTGTATTCACTAGACTTGTGCGTTATATCCAAGTTTTTGCAAAACGCACACAAGTGCACCTTAACGCTGCCACCAACAGGCACACACGTGCGGTTTTTAAATGCAAGCACGGAGGCACTAAGAACCTAACAGGTCTCTATCCAGGGACAACGTGGAGCCTCCCAATTTTTGGCTGCCCTGACAAAGGGCTATACTACAATACACCCACTTCCTGACAATGGACACTTCAGGTTTACAGGCCCTCATGCACGTCTCTATCCAGGGACAACGTGGAGCCTCCCAATTTTTGGTTGCCCTGCCAAAGGGCTATACTACAATACACCCACTTCCTGACAATGGACACTTCAGGTTTACAGGCCCTCATGCACGTCTCTATCTAGGGACAACGTGGAGCCTCCCAATTTTTGGCTGCCCTGCCAAAGGGCTATACTACAATAGACCCACTTCCTTACAATGGGCACTTTAGGTTTACAGGCCCTCATGCACGTCTGTATGCAGGGGCATTGGTGAACCTCACAATTTTGGACTGCCCTGGCAAAGGAAAATACTACAAAGACTCACTTCCTCAAAATGGGCACATTAGACTCAAGAGGCCTTCATGTACGTCTCTTCTCAGGGACATCGGAGTGCCACACAATGTTTTACGTAAAATCTTTCATGTATTAATCTCAAAAAGTAACATACACCAGCTCTATCTCACTATTGGGTATGTGCCCTTAACATTTCTGCCATGAAAATTCATTTTGGTGTCATTTTTGAAGGTTTTCTGGTGAGTCCGTAAAAATGGCGTAAAACGCGGACAAAATTGTTCACAGCTGTGACTTTTGAGTGATAAATGCTTCAAGGGGTCTTCCCCATGCTGTTGCCATGTCATTTCAGCACTCTTCTGAGACTTTTGTGACATTTTTAGGGTTTCTACATGCTGCTGGGGGTCATTTCATAAAAATACTCGGGTCTCCCATAGGATAACATTGGGCTCGGTGCTCGGGCCGAGTACACGAGTATCTTGGGATGCTCGGCCCGAGACTCGAGCACCCGAGCTTTTTAGTACTCGCTCATCACTAATCATCTTATCTGGATGTCTTGCATTCAGTATTTTAAATCCATAGATAGCTCTATGTATGATCCTGAATTGGGTATCTCTTAAGTTCTCATTCACAATCTTCTTTCTCATCACCATCCAACCATTCAAAATCTTCTCCTCCACTTCTTGATCTCCCAACTGCTTTGCCCAGGCTAACCCGAACTTTTTCCTAACCGCCTTCCAAGTCATCACTGTGTCTCTGCAAATCAGTGAGTGTTTAATGTTGGGCGGCAAATTTGGAATGGAGATATGTAGGATTGAACTCAGGTCTAGAGTTGAGCGCGGTTCGCGGTTCGTGGTTCTCCAGTTCGCGGCTCGAGTGATTTTGGGGGCTGTTCTAGATCGAACTAGAACTCGAGCTTTTTTGCAAAAGCTCGATAGTTCTAGATGCGTTCGAGCAGGGCTTTTTACAGCTACAGTGTGCAGGAGCCATCGCTGGCAGCCTGCGGTAAGCTGGTAACCAAGATAAACATCGGGTATCCAACCAAAGTGCTTTGGTTAGTAACCTGATGTTTATCCTAGTTACGTGCAGGAAGCCCACACTTCCCCGCTCAGCTCGCTCCGCCCCCTCCTGCCCGCGGCATGTACACACACACACACACGTACACACACACACACACACACACACACACTCTGCACACATGGCCCCACTCGGCTTACCTGCGGTGATGAAGTCCCGCCATCCCGACCTCAGCGCTGTCACTGTCCTCCATGGCCGCCGCTTGTCACATCACCTTCTCTCGCTTCCGACCTGAGACTGACTAGCGGTGACGTCACGGGCCTCTCGCGATACTTGGCTGTGAAGGCGGCGGTCATTGAACTCAGTGACAGGTGCTGTCAGTGTGCAGGAGATCAGCGCAGGTAATGTACCTCGCTGACAGCAGCACTTGTCATCCCCTGCAGTGACCTGGGCTGACCTATTGATGTTAGCTCAGGTTACTGCTTTGCTCTCCCAGCCAATGGGGAACATTCTGCTCTTCATTGACTGGGACAGTGTGGATCGTCATGGCAACCCCTTGGATTACACCAGACCTGGATTTGTTTTCCTTTCTAATAAATTGGTTAAAGAGGGAATGTATTGGGGAGTGTTTTTTCAAATAAAAATGTGTTTGTCGTCTATTTTTTTTTTATTACTGACTGGGTTGGTGATGTCGGGTATCTGATAGACGCCTGACCTCACCAACCCCAGGGCTTGATGCCAGGTGACATTACACATCTGGTATTAACCCCATATATTACCCCGTTTGCCACCGCACCAGGGCACGGGATGAGCTGGGGCGAAGCACCAGGATTGGCGCATCTAATGGATGCGCCACATCTGGGGCGGCTGCGGCCTGCTATTTTTAGGCTGGGGAGAGTCCAATAACCATGGACCTCCCTAGTCTGAGAATATCAGACCCCAGCTGTCCGCTTTACCTTGGCTGGTGATCCAATTTTGGGGGGACCCCTACGTGTTTTTTTTTTTAATTATTTATTTAATTTAAAATAACAGCGTGGGGTGCCCTCAGTTTTGGATTACCAGCCAAGGTGAGGTTGCCAGCTGTGGTCTGCAGGCTGCAGCCGTCTGCTTTACCCTAGCTGGCTACAAAACTAGGGGGAACCCTACGTCATTTTTTTTTTCATTTTTTTGGCTAAATACAAAGCTAAGCACTCCTTAGTACCACATGAAAGGCACCAAAGGGTGCAAAATTACAAAATGCAGGAGAGTGGGACATTATGTGTTTTTCTGCCATTATAATGACAGAAAAGACTGATATGAAGTGCACAAGCACAAGAAAATCACCAGAGCGCTCTACGCTGTGAAAAGCAGAAGAAAATGGCACTGGAGTGAACATGTGACCGCCTCATGTAGGATGAAGCTATGGATCCTGGGTAAATTTATGTATTTTCCCTCCTTCAGTTTTTCTGCAGTACACAAAAAAAACGGAAGGCACACGGATGACAAACAGATGACATACGGACCGTCTACGGAACGGAAACGGATGCCACACGGATGCACCCATGAAAAAAAACGGACTGTTTTTTGCAGACCGCAAAAATGGATCGGTCATGTTAATGCAGCCTTATTCTGATCTGCCATTTATAAACAGCAGGCAGAAATAAGTGAATAACGCCCCCCGGCGTCAGAAAATCTCCGGGGTTTCAGGGCTAGCTGAGACCCTGGAGATCATGATTCAGGATGGTTTTTCCGGTCCCCGCTCACAGGTATACACCGTACACCGATGATCACGTTACAGTAAATGACAGCGCCGGTAAAAAAATATTTATCTCCCATCTGGCATGAGCAAACACTTCTTCTCCACTTCTTCTCCACTTTTCTACACTTTTCTACACTTTTTCTACACTTTTTAGACACTTTGCTGCTGTTCTGCAGCTGCTGTCTGTCTGTATGGAGAAGAGCAGACAGCAGCTGCAGAACTACAAGGCTCAGCATACTCCATCCAGGACTGTATGCAGAAGTTTTTTGCCCACCAAAAAAATGACGTGGGCTTCGCCATATTTTTGTATGCTAGCCAGGTACAGCAGGCAGCCACGGGCTGCCTCCAACCCCCAGTTGCCTATTTGTACCTGGCTGGGAACCAAAAATATAGGGAAGCCCGTTTTTTTTAATTATTTCACTTATTTCATGAAATAATTAAAAAACAAATGACGTGGGCTTCGCCCCATTTTTGTGTCCAGCCAGGTACAACTAGGCAGCTGGGGATTGGAATCCGCAGCACAGGTTAGCCCGAGGTTTCTAGGCGCCTCTGCTGCAAATTTCAGTCCGCAGCCGTCCCAGAAAATGGCGCTCTCATAGAAGCGCCATCATCTGGCCTGTATCCAACTCTTCCAACAGCCCTGGAGCAGGGTGGCTTGTTGGGTAATCATGAGTTAATACTGGCTTTGTTTTACTAGCCAGTATTAAGCCAGAGATTCTTAATGTCAGGCACGTTTGACCCGGCCATTAGGAATCTCCAATAAAGGGTTAAAAAAAGACACCACACAGAGAAAAAATACTTTAATAGAAAAAAATACACAGACACATTAAAGACTCCATCTTTATTACCCCTTGTCAGCCCTCCACGATCCATAGTCTTCTGTCTTTCTCGTTCAACAAATGCAGCTCTGCTCCATCACTGCTGCATGGGGGAAGACGCTGCTTCCCGTGGAGCATTCACTCCGTGAAAGCTGCACGAGAAGCAGCGTGCAGCCTTCACTCCGTGAGTGATCAGTGCTGCTAGCGGTAACAGCGGTAACGCTGACAGACGCGTTACCATAGCAACGGTGCTCCCGGAGCCGCGGTTAGCGGTGACGTCACCGCTAACTGCATTGCTATGGCAACGGTGATCTCCGTTAATGACCGGCTGTGTCAGCCGGTCCCTAACGGAACGGCGAGTCGACCGTGTGCTAGAGCATGTCGCCGGTACACGGCGATACACAATTGTGCACCGTGTACCGGAGAGATGCACTCGCAGGTCCTACATGACGCGTCATAGTCATGTGACCAGTCTGTAGCCAATGAGATAATAGCCACGTGACTGGTCACATGGCTATTTTGACGTCACGATAGGTCCTGCATCTCTGCTGGCAGTGCCGGTCACCGGGAGGATTCAGCGATCATCGGATGGAATAGCGGCAGGAGACAGAGTGCAGGAGGGATCGCGGGGACCGGTAAGTGTTATGGCAATGTTTATTAACTGTATGTGTACATTTATAATGCATTTTTATGTGTTTGTGATTGCCTCCCATTATAGCCTATTGGTTCGAGTTCGAGAGAGAGAGTACGGGAGCTCCGTTCGGCGAACCGACCTCAAGCCGAACCGCGACCGGTTCGCTCATCTCTACTCAGGTCCCAAGGTTTACAAAATTCAGCCTCTATATCCCAGTCAGAATACCTACTTGTTCGTCTAATCCAATCGACTTCATGTCTTAAGATACAGGCCAAATTGTACCCCCTGATGTTAGGTAGTCTGATCCCTCCATTTTCTGTTGATAACATTAGCTTTTTGGCACTAATCCTCGGCCTATATCCCTTCCACAAAAAACGTGAGAAGGCTTTTGTCAATCTGTTCACATCTGAGTGTTTAAGAAGCAATGGGATTGTCTGCATTGGATAGAGAAGCTTGGAAAAGCTCATCATTTTTATTAGATGATTTCTTCCCAGAAGAGTCAACGGCAAATTTGCCCAACCTTGCAGTTCACGTTCAATTTTCTCGATTAAAGGGGAATAATTTAATGAATATATGGTCTTAGTATCCCTCCCAACCTGTACTCCCAAGTATTTAATTGTATTTCTAGCTATTGGAATGTCACATAATGCACCCCTCTCCCCCTCCGCTCTCTTTCCGTCCAAGAAGAGAATTTCACATTTGTTTTTGTTAAGTCTAAACCCTGCTAACCTCCCAAACTCCTCAATTTGTTCTATGACTCTACTCAATTGCGTTTTAGGTTTGCTCATGAACAGGATTATACCGTCAGCAAATAAGGCTGAGTGCAATGACTTCCTCCCTACCTTGATCCCCTCAAACCACCCCCCCTCATTCAAACGTCTAGCCAGTGGTTCAATAGCCAAGTTAAACAATAGTGGTGACATCGGGCATCCTTGCCTGGTTCCCTTCATCAAAGGAAATGTTTTTGACAGAAATCCCGGGGTACTCACTCTTGCCTGAGGATTTGCATAATGGACCCTCACAAAATTCCTAAAAGCTCTGTGTAAGCCCAGGTGATCTAACACCTGTTCCAGCCATGACCACCTCACATTGTCAAAGGCTTTCTCCGCGTCCAAGGTGATCAAGGCTGGATTCCCCTCCCCCCCTTCTCTCGTCTGCTTTACTACATCAATTGCTAGCATTACTTTCCTAATGTTTGTCACCACTGAACGTCCTTTAACAAAGCCAGCCTGGGGGAGATCTATAATCTCTGGCAATACTGCCGCTAACCTATTTGCCATCAACTTCGCTAAAATTTTTAGGTCTTGATTAATCAGTGAGATGGGCCTATAACTAGATGGGTCTTCTAAATTCTTTCCTCCTTTAGGAATGAGCTTTATATAGGCTGTATTAAGTGTAAGGGGTGGACGGACCCCTTACAAGGAGGCGCAGTTTTTCCCCCCTGAAGATACCCCCGCTGGGGTAGACAAAGCAGTTAATATTAATGTTTATGTTTTACTGTATTTCTACTGTATAGATGAGTTTCCCCTAGTGGCCGGGTGGGACGGCTGTCCCCATAGAAACAGTGCAGGAGAAAGGAGGAGCCGGCAGCAGAAGGGGGAGGGAGAGAAAGTGTTGTAGAGAAAAAGTTTGAGTTTGAGGCAGTCGATTCCGGGACGGGGGAGAAGGAGCAACGGGGGCAGAGTGTGGGAGCCATGTTGACAGCTAGCGAAGGAAAGGGAAAGAGAAAGTGTCCTCGATGGTGAAACAGAGTTGTGTGGGTCAAGTCTGCGGTAGCCGGAGTGGGAGCCCAGGTAAAGTAGAGTAGCCGGGCACATCCCCACGAGAGGAGACGACAAGAAGAGTTTTCCCCAGCAGAAGTTGTGAATCGACGCTATCAGATTGTTGCCTCTGTTGTGAAGATACGTGCAATAAACATGCCTTTTGATTCAACTGATCTCCGTCTGCAAAGTCTTCCTATGTCTGACAACGTTCTCTCTACCACCACACTCTGCCCCACCAAGCAATCCCCTGTCCCAATAGTGACGGCGGAGCCGGGGGTTAGCCTGGCATAAAAAGGGGCCACGACTACACCCCCTGAGGCACCCCCGGCACCCCGTTACATGTGGCGTAGTCGGCAGGATACGGACTATCTGCGGGGGGTCCCAATCCCTGAATGTGAAGACCAAGTGGTGCCTAAGGCGTTGGACCAGGCACAGGACGGTACTAAAATGGCCGCCATCTTCACGAACACAGTGAGCGCGCGAAGAATTGGCGCCAAACGAAAAACCATGAGTTGGCCGGCGAAGAAAAAGAAGTACAGAGTGCGCCGCCCAAAGAGGGGAGGTGCTGGCCCCAAGATGTTGCTGAAGACATGTGAAGAGGGCGGCGTTACAGAAAAAAAGAGGTGTCGCCTGTGCTGGGTCGATTTGATGTGCGAGACTGGGGGTGGAGTGTATACAAGAGCGGGAAAAGACGGCCCGCCTCCACCTTCCCCAGTATCTCCACTGTCCCCGGCGCCATTAAAGGAAGAGCTGCAAGAGACGCCAACTCAGCAACCGACTAGGAGCGAGATGGATACCCAGATAAAGCAGCGAGCTGCAGCGGGCGCGCTGGTGGCAACCAGCCTGGGAAGAGGACGCCCGAGGCAGACTGCAGCCGAAGAGGCACTTACCATTAAACTACCGGCTGTGCCAGGAGGTCCGGAGCGGCCCGCAAAAGTAACGTGGGTCACTTCATGGGACCCCGCGACCGGCGAAACATCCACTGAAGTCCGGACCACCTACAAGACACAACTACAGCCGGGAAGCGAAACCCTGGAAACACCCCTCCAGAGTTCGGAGGTGGGACTTCCAGCCCACACAGCAGTTCCGGCCCCGGGAGAGCAACATGCCCCGGAGTTAGAGGAAGATGAGTGGGGATTTTTCTGGGAGCCGGTGAAATCGGCGCCCCTGACCCGTCGACAGTCTCCGCCGCCTGAAACCGACCCGGTGCAGGAGAGGTTACTGGCCGAGACTGTGGCCCGTGAGATGATGGCCGGTCCCCTTAGCGAAGAGTTTGATCGGCAGTGTACCGTTGGCACCGTGGTCAAGTTCAATCAGGCCGAAGGCTACGGGTTCATTGAAGACGACGAGTCCGGGGATCATTTTTTCTATAACCGGGTCAATTTGGACATTGAAGGATTACCTCAACGCCTCCATTCACTGTACCCGGGGGAGAAAGTAAAGTTCCGGAGAGAAGTAGGATGCCGGGGCCTATTTGCCGTGGGAGTGACCCGGATGCCCACTGCTCAGGAGGCCGCACAGTGGCAACAAGAGATTGAATGGGAAGAGTGTCAGTACCGGAGACGTACACAACAGAGACCGGTACTGGCTGAGACTTGCCAGCCAAGAAACACGCTGGCAGTATCGCCAGGAGTCATTACAGGACTGATAGCTGAGCCGGAAAAGGAGACGCCAGCGGTATTGACGATTCATCAAAGCATGGTGACACACCCGGTGGTCGTCGTTGGAAGTCCACAGCCATCCCGTCCAGCTACCCCGTCACCTCCGCCGGGAGCCGAGGGGCCAAAGCCAGAGGCAGAAGAATCGGAGACACCGATTAACTATGAACCGTTCCGGAGGCTGCGCCGCTTGCCAGGTCAGTCCCTTTCCGATTATGTGAGGGCCCAGCGGGCCGAATGGCTACGAGCTTACCACCCCGTGTGAATCCCAGCGACCGGAGGTGGGAGACATACCTGTGCTAAGAACCGGTATTGTTGAAGAACTGGTGAAGATTTAAAGTTTGTAACCACGTTTAAGTTACCGAGCCCGGAAGGAACCTGATGCCGGACTGTGCAAGGACTACCTCTGTGATGTTGACGGAGACTTTTATTATCTGTGCTCCCCTGCCTGCAAAGACCGGGAGTGCTGTGAAAGCCTCCGGGCAGAAGATCAGCAAAGACCGGGAGTGCCTGCTGAAGGTCTCCGGGCAAATTGCCTACAAAGACCGGGAGCTCCCTTGGAGGGACTCCGGGCGCAGAACTTGTGCGCTCAGTGGTTGTTTCTTTCTCATGAAGGTTTTAAAGTTTTATCCAAAGTTTGCCTTGCTGCTAAGATTGTGTTTTACAGGTGCGAGCCTTGCCGGGAGGCTAAGGCAAAAAGAGGGGAGGAATGTAAGGGGTGGACGGACCCCTTACAAGGAGGCACAGTTTTTCCCCCCTGAAGATACCCCCGCTGGGGTAGACAAAGCCGTTAATATTAATGTTTATGTTTTACTGTATTTCTACTGTATAGATGGGTTTCCCCTAGTGGCCGGGTGGGACGGCTGTCCCCATAGAAACAGTGCAGGAGAAAGGAGGAGCCGGCAGCAGAAGGGGGAGGGAGAGAAAGTGTTGTAGGGAAAAAGTTTGAGTTTGAGGCAGTCGATTCCGGGACGGGGGAGAAGGAGCAACGGGGGCAGAGTGTGGGAGCCATGTTGACAGCTAGCGAAGGGAAGGGAAAGAGAAAGTGTCCTCGATGGTGAAACAGAGTTGTGTGGGTCAAGTCTGCGATAGCCGGAGTGGGAGCCCAGGTGAAGTAGAGTAGCCGGGCACATCCCCATGAGAGGAGACGACAAGAAGAGTTTTCCCCAGCAGAAGTTGTGAATCGACGCTATCAGATTGTTGCCTCTGTTGTGAAGATACGTGCAATAAACATGCCTTTTGATTCAACTGATCTCCGTCTGCAAGGTCTTCCTACGTCTGACAGCGTTCTCTCTACCACCACACTCTGCCCCACCAAGCAATCCCCTGTCCCATTAGTGACGGCGGAGCTGGGGGTTAGCCTGGCATACAAAGGGGCCACGACTACACCCCCTGAGGCACCTCCGGCACCCCGTTACATAAGTGTACCCGATATTCTTTCCCCGTCCATTATCTTATTGAATAACTCTGTCAGTATAGGTGAGATTTGATCCTTCATAATTTTGAAAAAACAGCCGCTAAAGCCATCTGGTCCTGGGGCCTTTGTCGTTTTTAACTCTCCTATAACCTGTAGCACCTCCTCCTCCGTCACCTCTTTATTCAGAGCCTGTAAATTTTCTTCTGTGAGCGTAGGCATTTTTGTTCCTTTTAACCACTCATTTCCTTCTCTCCTATCATCTAATCCCTCCTCTTTATATAAACCTGCATAGAAGTCTCCAAGAATGTCATTTATCTCTTTGGGATCTGTCGTTTTACTCCCCACAGCGTTTCTCAGTGTCATAATATGTGTCATCGGTCATCGTCACCTTGCCAGATTTGCCAATAACTTCCCTGCCTTGTTCCCGAAACGATTCAACTCTGCCTCTTGTTGTGTCCTTTACATACCTTCTTTCCTTTCTACCCAGTTCTCAAAATGGCCCTTCGCCTCCACCCACTTTGCTTTTGTCACCCTTGATGGTTTTTCTAAGAAGTCAGTATATGCTTCCCTGACTGCCCGGCTAGCCTCCTGAAACTTTACTTGTGCCTGTCGTTTCGCCTTTGTCGTATATTCTATCACCTTTCCCCTCAAAACTGACCACCTATCACCCTCAAAACTGCCTTAGCCGTTTCCCAATACAATACTGTTTCCCCACTGTGCTCCTGATTCGTCAATGTATAATCCACCCACCATTCTCTCAGTATTCTATGGAAGTTCTCGTCCAAAGTCAAGAACGAGGGGGAAGAGCCATATACAGTCAGGCCCAGAAATATTTGGACAGTGACAAGTTTTGTTATTTTAGCTGTTTAAAAAAACACGTTCAGAAATACAATTATATATATAATATGGGCTGAAAGTGCACACTCCCAGCTGCAATATGAGAGTTTTCACATCCAAATCGGAGAAAGGGTTTAGGAATCATAGCTCTGTAATGCATAGCCTCCTCTTTTTCAAGGGACCAAAAGTAATTGGACAAGAGACTCTAAGGGCTGCAATTAACTCTGAAGGCGTCTCCTTCATTAACCTGTAATCAATGAAGTAGTTAAAAGGTCCTGGGTTGATTACAGGTGTGTGGTTTTGCATTTGGAAGCTGTTGCTGTGACCAGACAACATGTGGTCTAAGGAACTCTCAATTGAGGTGAAGCAGAACATCCTGAGGCTGAAAAAAAAGAAAAAATCCATCAGAGAAATAGCAGACATACTTGGAGTAGCAAAATCAACAGTTGGGTACATTCTGAGAAAAAAGGAATTGACTGATGAGCTTGGGAACTCAAAAAGGCCTGGGCTTCCACGGATGACAACAGTGGTGGATGATCGCCGCATACTTTCTTTGGTGAAGAAGAACCCGTTCACAACATCAACTGAAGTCCAGAACACTCTCAGTGAAGTAGGTGTATCTGTCTCTAAGTCAACAGTAAAGAGAAGATTCCATGAAAGTAAATACAAAGGGTTCACATCTAGATGCAAACCATTCATCAATTCCAAAAATAGACAGGCCAGAGTTAAATTTGCTGAAAAACACCTCATGAAGCCAGCTCAGTTCTGGAAAAGTATTCTATGGACAGATGAGACAAAGATCAACCTGTACCAGAATGATGGGAAGAAAAAAGTTTGGAGAAGAAAGGGAACGGCACATGATCCAAGGCACACCACATCCTCTGTAAAACATGGTGGAGGCAACGTGATGGCATGGGCATGCATGGCTTTCAATGGCACTGGGTCACTTGTGTTTATTGATGACATAACAGCAGACAAGAGTAGCCGGATGAATTCTGAAGTGTACCGGGATATACTTTCAGCCCAGATTCAGCCAAATGCCGCAAAGTTGATCGGACGGCGCTTCATAGTACAGATGGACAATGACCCCAAGCATACAGCCAAAGCTACCCAGGAGTTCATGAGTGCAAAAAAGTGGAACATTCTGCAATGGCCAAGTCAATCACCAGATATTAACCCAATTGAGCATGCATTTCACTTGCTCAAATCCAGACTTAAGACGGAAAGACCCACAAACAAGCAAGACCTGAAGGCTGCAGCTGTAAAGGCCTGGCAAAGCATTAAGAAGGAGGAAACCCAGCGTTTGGTGATGTCCATGGGTTCCAGACTTAAGGCAGTGATTGCCTCCAAAGGATTCGCAACAAAATATTGAAAATAAAAATATTTTGTTTGGGTTTGGTTTATTTGTCCAATTACTTTTGACCTCCTAAAATGTGGAGTGTTTGTAAAGAAATGTGTACAATTCCTACAATTTCTATCAGATATTTTTGTTCAAACCTTCAAATTAAACGTTACAATCTGCACTTGAATTCTGTTGTAGAGGTTTCATTTAAAATCCAATGTGGTGGCATGCAGAGTCCAACTCGCGAAAATTGTGTCACTGTCCAAATATTTCTGGACCTAACTGTATAATCCTGTCCTCTCTGAACTTTGTCAGCTATACTGACTACCACTGGGCTATGATCCGATATTACCATAGTCTCTATAACTATCTCTTTTACCCTCTGCAATAAATTCTCACTTGTCAGCCAAAGGTCAATCCTTGACCAAGAGTCGTGTGGGTGGGAATAGTGTGTAAATTCTCTCTCTTGCGGGTGATATAATCTCCAGCAATCCTGTAGTGTAGTTGTATTTAACAATGCTCTCAGCGACCCCTCCGTGTTCCTCCCCTGCTTCCCCTGACTCCTCCTGTCTTCTTCCTGAGAAACCACTGTATTGAAGTCTCCCCCCACCAATTTACATATATCCCCATCCAGCAAAATCTTATTAGCTATATTTTAAAAAACAACCTTTGTTCGTATTGGGTGCATATATATTGTGGATACTAAAAGTGCCTTGAGTACCTGAAATCTTTATATGTATGTATCTTCCTTCTTCATCTGAATCTTGTGTTTCCACCTCGTGTGCAAAGTTTTTATTGATCAAAATAAGAATCCTTGCTTTCCTACCTTTTGAGGCCGACCCATATACCCTTCCCACCCACATCTTGTTCATACGGAAGAACTCCTCCTTTTGCAAGTGCGTCTCCTGTAATAAATCAATATCAACCTTAAGCTTCTTGAGATGACGTAGTATCATATTTCGTTTGTGCGGCGATCTGAGTCCCTTAACATTCCACGTCATGAGCTTAACCATAATCCCCAAAATCAACAGTTCCTTTTTCAGGCCGTGTCGCATGGATTCCCCAACTCTCTTCCCCTCCCCTCCCCTCCCCCAACTGTATATAACCCCTCCCATCCCCAACTTTACAAATACAATTAACGTCTTCCATTTTTTCTGAGATGATTGTCTCAATCATCTCAGAAAAAATGGAAGACGTTAATTGTATTTGTAAAGTTGGGGATGGGAGGGGTTATATACAGTTGGGGGAGGGGAGGGGAGGGGAAGAGAGTTGGGGAATCCATGCGACACGGCCTGAAAAAGGAACTGTTGATTTTGGGGATTATGGTTAAGCTCATGACGTGGAATGTTAAGGGACTCAGATCGCCGCACAAACGAAATATGAAACCCCTGCTTCAAGTCAAGCTCTCCGTGAAGCCACCCCACTAAGTTACCTCTCCCCCTCTATTGGCTATTAACTCCTTGCCCCTAAACAGCCTTTATAAATTTATCAAGCTCCTAAAACCATCATTAAGAGAAGAAAAAGAGAGAGAGAAACAAAAAAAAAGCATTAGTAGATGATAAAAGGGAAAAAGTGATAAAGCATGAAAAAGAGAGAGAAAAAGGGAACGAAAGAAAAAGAGATAGAGAAGAAGAAAGAGAAAAGGAGGTAGGCGAGACTTTAGAGAGTTAAGGCACATTTGTCACCATACGGCTTCATTCAGCAGTCCCAAATTAAGTCCTTGTCTTGCCTACTTGTTCATGAGCTGCTGCCTCTTCCTCCTCTTTTCCCAGCTGAAGTCGCCATCTGTCGCTTTTCCTTCGGACTGGCTGGTCTGGATCTCGATTGACTCCACTCTGGCTCGTTGTCGGGTCTAACTGCAGATGTTATGTGTTATGAGGGGGACCCGGGGAAGCATGCCAAGATGGTATATGGACAGCTTCCGCCGGTCAAGGTCCACTGTGCGGTGTAAGGGACCGCTGCTATGGTGGGAGAAGAGTGAGCGGGTTGCTGCTAGCAATCGTCTGGAATGTCACAGACGATCTGCGTACACCTGTCCGCCCTAACCCGTGAGGGTTGTATGGCACGGGGCTCACAACTCGGTGTACCTGTTGCACGGGGACGCACAGAGGTGCCTACGCACGTGTGCCAGCGGGAGTCACAGGAATATGGCACGAGGGTAGCACAGAGGTGCCCACGCACGTGTGCTTCAGAAACCAGGTGAGTCCGACAGAGATTCAAGGAGCTCACCTGGGACAGGAACACAGCCTGTTAAACGGAATACTGCCGGAGCAGCAAGGCAGGGGCGAGACCTGCAAAATACAATGACGTCTGTACAGTGGCATGGCAGCACGCTGCCAGACATCCAAACGTAGAAGGACGGTCGCGCGCCGCCATGATGGCAGGAGGGGTTTTTAAGGAGATGTAGCTCCAGCCAAGGGCGGGCGCGAGACGGATGTGACCCAATCATGATCTGTGACGTCCTGGCCCGGCCAGTCAGGATTCAGCACATCACCAGCCTCGTTATCTGGCCGTGTGATACCAGTGAGCGAATCAGAAGACGTCACGTGGGACACATGCTCAACCTCCTGCCTCTGGGTCATAAAGGCGGGATCTTCGGTTTCACAATGTGCAGAGCTAAGGGAAGTCTTGCTGCTTCCCTGAGCATCTATCCTTTGCACACTGTGCAACCACTCCGACCCTCTGCGATGCCGAGCAGGAGGGCACGTGGCAGGCAAGGGATGGGAGACCACTCCATTCCTTACAAGGAGTAAACCACTAGGTGTCACCCTTCTGCTGCATCTAGGAGGATGAAACTCCTGCAGTCTCCCAGACCTTTGGCGCTGCTGAGCAGGAGGGCTCGCGGCAGACAAGGAATGGGGAACCACCTCATTCCTTGCAAGAGGAGAGCCACGAGATGTAACATTACCCCCCTGTCTAGAGCCCCCCCGCCGCCTGTGCTCAAAGGCTGCTACCAAACCCGGAGCGTGGACATGATCCTCCAATTCCCAGGTCCTATGCTTTGGTCCACGACCAACCCACTCCACGAGGAAGTACCTCTTGCCCTGAACGATTTTTGTTTTAACCAACCTCGCTACTTCAGGGTTGTCGGATGAGGAGTCGGCCGTCGGCCACCAATCATGCCTGGCCTCTAGAACTCTGGTCCTTTTGGACCTGAAGAGGCCCACGACCTTGGAGGTATGGTCCCAGGAAAGTACATCGTTCCGTAACCTAGGGGGAACGAGGGTCTGGCAAGGTGGCACCAGGTCTAGGGGAGTGGGTGACCCGGTGGTCCCGAGGTGTTCCTTACATGACCCTGCCCAGGACGAGATTTCCCCTGTTGTCCAGTTGAGTATCTGAGCATGCCGTTTCAACCAGGGGAGTCCTAGTAGGATCTCATCCGTCCCTTCTGGAAGCACCAGAAAGGACACCTGCTCATGGTGGCCTGGTGGTACATCCATCCTGAGAGGGACGGTGATCTGGGTAATGGGTTTGACAAGTAGGGACCCGTTGACTACCTGGACATTGATTGGTTTAGGCACCAGGACCAGGGGAACAGAGTACCTAGTTGCCAGGGAGGCTGAAATGAAATTGCCGTCAGCGCCAGTGTCTAAGCAAGCCAGGGCAGGGAAGACAGTGGTGCCGAACTGCAACTGGGCGCTGAGGGTTAATTTAGAAGGAGAGGCAGCGTCTAGGGTTCCTCCTCTGATGGAAACCAGACACTGTCTCTTTTCCGATGGTTTTGAACATCGGGTAGCTACATGTCCCCTCTGCCCACAGGCAAAGCAAACGACCGGCGGCCGAGAGCCTGTGGTAGAGGAGACCACTTTGGAGACTTCCATGGGCTCCACAGAGTCATCAACAGAACTGGCTGGGAGACTTGTCTGGTGGGGAAGGAGAGTCAGAGGCTCTGTAGGCCAGGTAGACGTGGGTACCGAAGAGACCTCAAGTCTCCGCTCCGCGTGGCGGATGTCTATGCGAGAAGCAAGCCGTATCAAGGCCTCTAAGGTGGTGGCACATCACGCGTGGCCAGCGCGTCTTTGACGAACCCTGCCAGACCCTCCCAGAACACAGGGACAAGGACTTTATCTGGCCAGTCCAGCTCTGCGGCAAGTGTCCTGAACTGCACCGCAAAGTCTCCGACTGAAGTGGACTTTTGCCGAAGGCGTAGGAGTCGCAGCGCGGAGTTATGGGTGACTTGAGGCCCGAGGAACACCTTTCTCATGGCCTCAAGATAAACTGGAAGGTGATTCACCACCCGATCTCCGCGCTCCCACAACGGCGTGGATCATTTTAGCGCTCTCCCTGTGAACAGGGACTGGACGAATGCTACTTTCGCCTTCTCAGTAGCATAAAGAGTGGCGGACATCTCCAAGTAGGTGGTAACCTGGTTTATGAAACCACGGCACTCGGAGCTGTCCCCGTTGAAGCGCTCTGGGAGCGCAAGGCGAGGCGACTTTCCGCTCAATTCCACAGCCTGAGTAGCCGCTTGGGTGGCAATTGTCGCTAGAGCAGCCTTATCGGGGGAAGACCGCTCCACAGCTGCCAATCGTGACTCCAACTGCTGCACATAACACAGCAACTGCTGCTGCTCTTCTGCCATAGCCAGACCTTTGGCGCGACCGTAATGTTACGAGGGGGACCCGGGGAAGCGTGCCAAGATGGTATATGGACAGCTTCCGCCGGTCAAGGTCCACTGTGCAGTGTAAGGGACCGCTGCTATGGTGGGAGAAGAGTGAGCGGGTTGCTGCTAGCAATCGTTTGGAATGTCACAGACGATCTGCGTACACCTGACCGCCCTAACCCATGAGGGTTGTATGGCACGGGGCTCACAACTCGGTGTACCTGTTGCACGGGGACGCACAGAGGTGCCTACGCACGTGTGCCAGCGGGAGTCACAGGAATATGGCACGAGGGTAGCACAGAGGTGCCCACGCACGTGTGCTTCAGAAACCAGGTGAGTCCGACAGAGATTCAAGGAGCTCACCTGGGACAGGAACACAGCCTGTTAAACGGAATACTGCCGGAGCAGCAAGGCAGGGGCGAGACCTGCAAAATACAATGATGTCTGTACAGTGGCGTGGCAGCACGCTGCCAGACATCCAAACATAGAAGGACGGTCGCGCGCCGCCATGATGGCAGGAGGGGTTTTTAAGGAGATGTAGCTCCAGCCAAGGGCGGGCGCGAGACGGATGTGACCCAATCATGATCTGTGACGTCCTGGCCCGGCCAGTCAGGATTCAGCACATCACCAGCCTCGTTATCTGGCCGTGTGATACCAGTGAGCGAATCAGAAGACGTCACGTGGGGCACATGCTCAACCTCCTGCCTCTGGGTCATAAAGGCGGGATCTTCGGTTTCACAATGTGCAGAGCTAAGGGAAGTCTTGCTGCTTCCCTGAGCATCTATCCTTTGCACACTGTGCAACCACTCTGACCCTCTGCGATGCCGAGCAGGAGGGCACGTGGCAGGCAAGGGATGGGAGACCACTCCATTCCTTACAAGGAGTAAACCACTAGGTGTCACCCTTCTGCTGCATCTAGGAGGAGGAAACTCCTGCAGTCTCCCAGACCCTTGGCGCTGCTGAGCAGGAGGGCTCGCGGCAAACAAGGAATGGGGGACCACCTCATTCCTTGCAAGAGGAGAGCCACGAGATGTAACAGTTATGTTTGCAGGATCTGCATGTTTCGGATCAGTGAAAGTCTCTTCTTTTCCATTCCTCTCCTGTCGCCTTGTTCTCCCGTACTGTAGTATCTCTCGCTCCGCCTCTGAAGGATCCCAAAAAGTCTTTGTGACCCCATCTGCTCCTCTTACTCTTAGTATTGCTGGGTATAAAAGCTGAAATGTAATGTTTTTGTGATAGAGGGCAGTGCAGATCTGGCTAAATGCTTTTCTTTTTCGTGTGACTTCTGCCGAATAGTCGCCAAATAATAGAATCTTGTGTCCCTGAATGCATAGTGCCTGTTTCCTATTCCTGAAGGCCAGTAGAATTTCTTCTTTATCTTTGTATTCCAGGTATTTTATAATAACCTGTCTTGCTCTGGACATTTCACCTTGCTTGGAGGTATTATCATTGTTACTGTGACCATCTCTTTGCTCCCTTATGGGTCCCACTCTGTGCGCTCTTTCTACACGGCAGCTATGTGGTAAGCCTAAAGCCTGGGGTAATTTTTTTTCACAGATTGAGTCCAAATATTTTGTTGTCACTGTCTCAGGAAGACCCACCAGCCTTAAATTATTCCTCCTCGATCTGTTTTCAAGATCTTCTATTTTATCCTTCATAAGCTGAGCATTAGTGTTTAGCTCCTTAAATCTGCCCTCCAATCTTGTCAGATTGTCTTCAGCATCAGAAACTGTTTGCTCTACCTCTGTCAGTCTCATATCATGGTGCTCCACATCCTCCTGCAGCGCAGCCAAAGCCTTCTTCACTGAGGTTGCTATTGCCTCTCTGATTTCTGCTGTCAGATGATCTGCCACTTCTTTTGCCAACCTTTTGTAATCAATCTCATATCTTTCCCGCAAGCCCAATGTCTCTGTACCACTCTGCATACTCTGAATTCTTCTGTTATCTTGGCCTCCTGCACATTGCTGCAGCTGCCCTTGTGGTTCCTCTCCCTCCTCCCCCCTCCTTCCTGCTCACTGTCTGTGCCATGTTATCTGCACTCACCCCCTCCTCCCTCTGCTCTGCTCTGGGCTTGAATGGTGTTCCTCCACTTCTGAGGAGATAAAGGTCCATGCACTGACAGCTGGTAATTCAGTGCAGCCTCTCTATGTTCGTCTAGGGTGCTGTTTGCTTCTGTAGGTCGCTGTATATTGCAGGGGCTGTATGGAGCTGCTTCTTCTCCCTCCTCACATCTCAGCGCAGGAACAGGAAGTCCTCAAGCTCATTTTTACTAAGCCATTATAATAGCAAACACTGAGAAAACTTAGTGGCATCCTAAAAGTGGCTGTTGGACTTCATTAGTGTCCCACTGGTGCCAAGCTATTTCCAGCACCTCTGCATTGCACCCTCAAGCTCATTTTTACTAAGCCATTATAATAGCAAACACTGAGAAAACTTTGTGGCATCCTAAAAGTGGCTGTTGGACTTCATTAGTGTCCCACTGGTGCCAAGCTATTTCCAGCACCTCTGCATTGCACCCTCAAGCTCATTTTTACTAAGCCATTATAATAGCAAACACAGAGGAAACTTAGTGGAATCCAAAAAGTGGCTGTTGGACTTCATTAGTGTCCCACTAGTGGCAAGCAATTTCCAGCACCTCTGCATTGCACCTTCAAGCTTATTTTTACTAAACCATTATAATAGCAAACACTGAGGAAACTTAGTGGCATCCAAAAAGTGGCTGTTGGACTTCATTAGTGTCCCACTGGTGCCAAGCAATTTCCAGCACCTCTGCATTGCACCCTCAAGCTCATTTTTACTAAACCATTATAATAGCAAACACTGAGGAAACTTAGTAGCATCCAAAAAGTGGCTGTTGGACTTCATTAGTGTCCCACTGGTGCCAAGCAATTTCCAGCACCTCTGCATTGCACCCTCAAGCTCATTTTTACTAAACCATTATAACAGCAAACACTGAGGAAACTTAGTGGCATCCAAAAAGTGGCTGTTGGACTTCATTAGTGTCCCACTGGTGCCAAGCAATTTCCAGCACCTCTGCATTGCACCCTCAAGCTCATTTTTACTAAACCATTATAACAGCAAACACTGAGGAAACTTAGTGGCATCCAAAAAGTGGCTGTTGGACTTCATTAGTGTCCCACTGGTGCCAAGCAATTTCCAGCACCTCTGCATTGCACCCTCAAGCTCATTTTTACTAAGCCATTATAATAGCAAACACTGAGAAAACTTAGTGGCATCCAAAAAGTGGCTGTTGGACTTCATTAGTGTCCCACTGGTGCCAAGCAATTTCCAGCACCTCTGCATTGCACACTCAAGCTCATTTTTACAAAAGCCATTATAATAGCAAACACTGAGGAAACATAGTGAAATCCTAAAAGTAGCTGTTGGACTTCATTAGTGCCCACTGGTGCCAAGCAATTTCCTGCACCTCTGCATTGCACCCTCAAGCTCATTTTTACTAAGCAATTATAATAGCAAACACTGAGAAAACTTTAGTGGCATCCTAAAAGTGGCTGTTGGACTTCATTAGTGTCCCACTGGTGCCAAGCAATTTCCAGCCCCTCTTCATTGCACCCTCAAGCTCATTTTTACTAAGCCATTATAATAGCAAACACTGAGAAAACTTAGTGGCATCCTAAAAGTGGCTGTTGGACTTCATTAGTGTCCCACTGGTGCCAAGCTATTTCCAGCACCTCTGCATTGCACCCTCAAGCTCATTTTTACTAAGCCATTATAATAGCAAACACAGAGGAAACTTAGTGGCATCCTAAAAGTGGCTGTTGGACTTCATTAGTGTCCCACTGGTGCCAAGCAATTTCCTGCACCTCTGCATTGCACCCTCAAGCTCATTTTTACTAAGCCATTATAATAGCAAACACTGAGAAAACTTTAGTGGCATCCTAAAAGTGGCTGTTGGACTTCATTAGTGACCCACTGGTGCCAAGCAATTTCCAGCACCTCTGCATTGCACCCTCAAGCTCATTTTTACTAAGCCATTATAATAGCAAACACTGAGAAAACTTAGTGGCATCCAAAAAGTGGCTGTTGGACTTCATTAGTGTCCCACTGGTGCCAAGCAATTTCCAGCACCTCTGCATTGCACACTCAAGCTCATTTTTACAAAAGCCATTATAATAGCAAACACTGAGGAAACATAGTGAAATCCTAAAAGTAGCTGTTGGACTTCATTAGTGCCCACTGGTGCCAAGCAATTTCCTGCACCTCTGCATTGCACCCTCAAGCTCATTTTTACTAAGCAATTATAATAGCAAACACTGAGAAAACTTTAGTGGCATCCTAAAAGTGGCTGTTGGACTTCATTAGTGTCCCACTGGTGCCAAGCAATTTCCAGCCCCTCTTCATTGCACCCTCAAGCTCATTTTTACTAAGCCATTATAATAGCAAACACTGAGAAAACTTAGTGGCATCCTAAAAGTGGCTGTTGGACTTCATTAGTGTCCCACTGGTGCCAAGCTATTTCCAGCACCTCTGCATTGCACCCTCAAGCTCATTTTTACTAAGCCATTATAATAGCAAACACAGAGGAAACTTAGTGGCATCCTAAAAGTGGCTGTTGGACTTCATTAGTGTCCCACTGGTGCCAAGCAATTTCCTGCACCTCTGCATTGCACCCTCAAGCTCATTTTTACTAAGCCATTATAATAGCAAACACTGAGAAAACTTTAGTGGCATCCTAAAAGTGGCTGTTGGACTTCATTAGTGACCCACTGGTGCCAAGCAATTTCCAGCACCTCTGCATTGCACCCTCAAGCTCATTTTTACTAAGCCATTATAATAGCAAACACTGAGAAAACTTAGTGGCATCCTAAAAGTGGCTGTTGGACTTCATCAGTGTCCCACTGGTGTCAAGCTATTTCCAGCACCTCTGTATTGCACCCTCAAGCTCATTTTTACTAAGCCATTATAATAGCAAACACAGAGGAAACTTAGTGGAATCCAAAAAGTGGCTGTTGGACTTCATTAGTGTCCCACTGGTGCCAAGCAATTTCCTGCACCTCTGCATTGCACCCTCAAGCTCATTTTTACTAAGCCATTATAATAGCAAACACTGAGAAAACTTTAGTGGCATCCTAAAAGTGGCTGTTGGACTTCATTAGTGTCCCACTGGTGCCAAGCAATTTCCAGCACCTCTGCATTGCACCCTCAAGCTCATTTTTACTAAACCATTATAATAGCAAACACTGAGGAAACTTAGTGGCATCCAAAAAGTGGCTGTTGGACTTCATTAGTGTCCCACTGGTGCCAAGCAATTTCCAGCACCTCTGCATTGCACCCTCAAGCTCATTTTTACTAAGCCATTATAATAGCAAACACAGAGGAAACTTAGTGGTATCCAAAAAGTGGCTGTTGGACTTCATTAGTGTCCCACTGGTGGCAAGCAATTTCCAGCACCTCTGCATTGCACCTTCAAGCTCTTTTTTACTAAACCATTATAATAGCAAACACTGAGGAAACTTAGTGGCATCCAAAAAGTGGCTGTTGGACTTCATTAGTGTCCCACTGGTGCCAAGCAATTTCCAGCACCTCTGCATTGCACCCTCAAGCTCATTTTTACTAAGCCATTATAATAGCAAACACTGAGGAAACATAGTGAAATCCTAAAAGTGGCTGTTGGACTTCATTAGTGCCCACTGGTGCCAAGCAGTTTCCAGCACCTCTGCATTGCACCCTCAAGCTCATTTTTACTAAGCCATTATAATAACAAATACTGAGGAAACTTAGTGGCATCCAAAAAGTGGCTGTTGGACTTCATTAGTGTCCCACTGGTGCCAAGCTTTTTCCAGCACCTCTGCATTGCACCGTAAAGCTCATTTTTACTAAGCTATTATAATTGCAAACTGTGCTGCCAGTTTAAGGGCCATAGTTGCATTGTCATGGATAGTCTGTGTTGTTTCTTTTGCTGTCAATAAAGCTAGACCATCCCTGCAATCTACACCACCTCTTAATTTTTACTACCACATTTTAAGTGGACAATCTTGTCGCAATCAAAATGAGTGGCAAAGTGACAGATGCTGGTGGAAAGGGGAACAGGCGTGTTGGAAAAGGAAAAAAAGTGTTTGTCCGTGGGGAAGGTGGCAAAGCTCCATTAATATCTGCTGAAGATAGGCCATCTTCCAGCAAAAGTAAGATGTCTACTACTTTCCGTGGACAATCCAATGTGCTCCCTTTTTTACGGGCACGAACAAATGGAACAAAGGTAGATGATGCCCAAAAAAAGAACATGCTTGAATGGATCTCAAGTGGTCCAACAAGTGCCCTCTCCTCCACCTCAACTACCGCATCCAAAAAAAAAACAGTCCTCTGAGTTGTCATCCCATTCACACTTGCTTTCTCCCAGCTCTGAAGTCTCCATCCGCCCCGCACAGTATGGTGGAACAGAGATGGCTGAGTCTGCAGAGCAGTTCAGTCACACTATAGCCAGGGAATCAGAGGTCTGCTGCCAAGCTACAGTGAGTACAGACCAGGAAATGGTCTGCAGTGATGCCCAGAACCTTTGTGACTCAGATTCAGGCCGTGATGACCAAGTTTCTGAGCATAATGTTGACCCTTATTCACAAACTGTTACACCTGTTGTTATAGACAATGAGGAACATACTGATGATGATGAGACGCAGATACCAGATTGGGATGACCACAAATATTCGGTCAGGGCAGGAAGAGGCTCGGTCTGAGGGTGAGGGGAGTGCAAACACAATGCTTGATGAGGAAGTTCTAGATCCCACCTACTGTCAACCCACAGTCAGGCACTCGAGGAGGTCAACAGAGGCGGTGGAGGAGGATGCACCTGACGACGAAGTTACCTTGCGCCTTCCTGGACAGAGGAGGAGTACTGGTAGCACGTCTACATCTGCATCCTCAGCCACCACTCTGCCTCTGAGCACTAGTTGGGGTGGATCAGCAGGTTGAATGTCCTCTAAGCCTTGCCTAGCCTGGTCCTTTTTGGACCTTGCAAAGGATCACCCAAATCATGTGATCTGTAAAATTTGTCAGGAATCTGTTAGTAGAGGAAAAAACCTCAACAGTTTGACAACTTCTTCCATGAATCGTCACATGAATAAATATCATATGTCCCAGTGGGAAGCTCACTGTGCTGCAATGCGCCCTAGCGGAGCGGACCATCCACCGCCTGCCCCTTCCAGTGCATCCGTGCACTCTTCATCTTCTAGGACTGATGGGACAGCTGTCACACCTGGTTTTCCCTGCACAACTTCCAGCACTGTAACCGCAACAGGCAGTTTGCTTGGTAGGTCGTCAAATGTTTTGTATCTCAATCTATTTAATTACGTATATATAAGTGGGAACAGATATGATTATATTTAATCTTTTAAAGAAAAAAAACGTATTAATATTCTCTCTCAAAAAATGAAATCCACTGTGAATAGTGACTGACCAGACTAATATCGGGGAAAAAAATGGCGCTCTTATAGAACAAGCGCTGTGGATGAGAGTGAAGGGTGCCTGCGTGAAGGTTACTCAAGGTTGACACCGTGGGAAAAAAACTGAGTGCGATTGCGCGAAAAGGTAATACAAGGTTATGGTTGTACAAATATCATGAATGGGAATGAGGAACACTTGAGCTCTTAGGGGTGATGTGGAAAAGTACTTATTTGGGCAAGGGAAAATAAAGAGGAACAATTAAATGAAACTGGAGGTGGAACATTAATAGAAAAAGAAGAAAAACTGAATCTGTATACAATAACGAAAGAAAGGGTTTGTTAAATATATAGCGATCTCAAATGTGATAAAAATTAAAGGTGAATAGTGTAAGTTTAGAACCAAGATGGCTATTTAGGGGGATATCAGAATCCCTGGAAGACAAAAATAAAAGTGATTTACTTATATTTTCTGGACTCCTGTGGTTTTGGCACGGTATTTAAACCCGCTTTTCTCCTGCCTTTTAAATCATATCACCCGTGACTGACAGCATCCCCTCCCCCAGTTTCACACCTGACTGAGCCCATTCTTCCCCTGTATCACACCTGACTGATTGAGCCCCTCTCCCCCTGTATCAGCTCTTACTGACTGAGCACCTCTCCCATGTACCACCTGTAACTGACTGAGCCCCTTTCCCTGTATCACCCTTGACTGAGCTTCTTCTCTTACTGCATCACTCCTGACTGACTGAGCCCCTGTCCCTGTATCACCCTTGACTTGGCTTTGTCCCCTTTCCCTGTAACACCGCTGACTGACTGTGCCATCTCTCCCAGTATCATCCCTGACTGAGCCTCTACTCCTTCTGCATCGCTCTGACTGACTGAGGCCCATTCCCCTGTATCAGACCTGACTGACTGAGCCCCCCTCCCCCTATATCACCTCTTATAGACTGAGCACCTCTTCCTTGTATGACATCTGACTGACTGAGCCCCTCTCTTCATATCACCCCTGACTAAGCCCCTTCTCCCCCTGTATCACCCCTGACTGAGCCCCTTCTCCCTGTATCATCCCTGAATGACTGCATCCTTTCTCCCAGTATCACCCCTGACTGATTGAGCCTCTACTCCCCCTGTATCACTCCGACTAACTGAGCCCCCTCCCCCGTATCACCTCTGACTGAGCCCCTTCTTGTATCACCGTTGACTGAGCCCATTCCCAGTATAGCCCCTAACTGCCTGAGCCCCTTATCATCCTCTCCACCTCTACACATTGAGGATCATTTATCATTGAGTTTGCATCAAAATACAGGTGCCAGCTCATTCTATAACATTAAAGCATCATTCAAGCGTAGTTTTTTTGTTTGTTTGTTTTTTTGTCAGTGCTGTAAGGATGCTTTTAACCCAGCCCACAGTCTTATACTTACCCTCTGGTGTTTTCATATATCACCACTCCTGTCCCACGGTGCCATCTTGCGCTCGTATCTTCTGACTGACCAGAAGCCAGACAAGCACTCAATACAAGTCTGTATTGAGAGAGAGTCATGAAACACTGGAGTTGCCGCCAGGTCACAAACTGTAAGAGACCGATGAGAGTGTTGGTGATAGAGAGTGAAGACATGGAGGATGAGTATAACGTAAGGTAAGGGACCTTAAATTCAGAGCACCACTCCTGCGGTAAAATAAAAATTCTAGGAGAGGTGCTATGAGAAGTGAAGTGCCTTGTATTATACCCTGATATTAGTGCGTTTTATCATACGATTGGTGGTCTTTTATTTATTTTTATGTAGCTACCTACATGATGGGCCCCAAGAATGATTTTCTCTGGTGGGCCTGGGGTACTCCAGTCCAATGCTGCACTGACCCCTTATAAACTGCTCTCAGACAAACTGGCCTTTTGTCAAAGGTTTTAATCTCTACACATTGCAGGCATACCAATAAACGTCACAAAAGAAACTGGTGGAAAATAGTTTTAGCATATCAGTCTTGATAAGTAAGGACTAGTGATTGCTTTGTGGCCTGTTCTATTTTTAAATCAGAAGATTTCCCATTTGAAGAAAATGTAACCACAATGATTTCTGTTCTGGAAGTAAATGATTTTGGTTAGATCTTATTTTGTCTTCCATGTACAAAACAGACAAAAAACTTCTAATCAACAAAATGATAAAACATTAGAGGTTTTTAAGTTTTGGAAATTCCTTTCACTTGGTTGCAGTTTATTTTACCAAACAAAAACTGTGTACTCCTCCAGCGCAGCTCCGAGTCTCTGCCAGTGCTCCTCATGTCTGTTATTGACGTCAGCGCTGACGTCAGATTGATAGCACCGCAGCCGGTAACTGAGCTCAGCATCTTTGCCCACTATGACAGCACAAGGCGCTCAGGGTCGCTGATTGGCTGCCGTACAGCAGACAAAAGACTCAGTGCTGGATCGGTGAGGGGGAGTAAGGCTCAGTGTGATGTAAAGAAAAAAAAATTGGAGCCAGGGTACATTTGACAATCAAATTGTAGAAAATTGTGTAGTTGAAAAAAAGAAGTAATTTTAATGGCTTTAATGACTTTGATAGACTAGAGTCGAAGGGCAGGTCTATTGTTGATGAGCAACAGGGAACAAACAGATACCAAATGTGTAATTGATGTTTATGTTATGGAAAATTAGGAGACTCTCACCTAAGACCTCATGGATACATCAGTTTAACAAATCCCAAGTTGTACAGTTATAATATAGCAATCGGAGGAGTTTATGTGCCCCAAATGTATGTCTATGGGCCTTTGGTTTGAAGAAATGATCGCACAACCATAGTATTAGTTGTACAACCGGAGATATGGTCTGTATGAAGCTGAAGGAGCTAAACAATTTAATTCAGAGCTCTAATTATTTATTAATATTAATTTATTTATTTTAATATTTAATATCCAATTCCACAAGGACCTCATCAGGTGACTGCTAATTATTTCCCAAAGAAGAGGTTAAATTGAAAACAAAGATGTTTTATTCCGCTCTACAGCCAATATTATATGGTGTGTCCAGTTGAACATGTGACATTTGGTGAATAGTCTACAAAATACTTTATGTTGAAATTGCACAGAATACACATGCTCTGACCCTTTGCACAAAAGATTTTTTTTTCTTTTAAATCATAAACATATTCTAAAAATGAAGTGGATACAAAGTATTCTAAGCATTCTTTCATTCGTCTCCATCATTGTGAATGCAGCTCTCAGACTACACACAGAAAATTCTTTCAAATGAAGTGCATTTCCCATATAATAAGTTGCTGCTTTACTCCATGAGAAGTTTTGTAAGCCATAAAAGGTCAGTTCAAACTACCTGACTCTATTGCAGAATGCTGGCAAGAATGACTGCTGCTAGAAAAGCTTTTAAAGGTGGAGAGATTCACTTATTGTGAATCTTTTACAGACTTGAGAGGTTTAAAGGACATATGACTTAAAAAGAAACAGACAAATCCTTTTATCACTGAAAAATTCACCATATATCAAAGATGCTTTCTATGTACATTCAACAATGTGTTTGTCATTTACCTGTAACATTATCTCTAGAAGCCAGTGTTTGATGCGGTTTTACAGCTAGGAAAGAATTCTACCTAAGGTTTGTTCTGAATCGTTATTCCTAAAATTATAAATAGATTTGTATTAAAGTCCAGGAATTTGTATTGAAGATCACAAAAATAAGTATTTAAAAATCCTTCTAGTTTGGTACTAATTACCTTCTAATGATAACCCCCAGTTTGCTCAAATTTGGTAAGAAAATTATTTGTTTTCCAATTTTTCTCTTACTGCAGTGCATATTAACTAGAGTTGAGCGCGGTTCGTGGTTCGTGGTTCTCCAGTTCGCGACTCGAGTGATTTTGGGGGCTGTTCTAGATCGAACTAGAACTCGAGCTTTTTTGCAAAAGCTTGATAGTTCTAGATACGTTCGAGAACGGTTCTAGCAGCAAAAAAACCAGCTAATTCCTAGCTGGCTTTCCGCTGTAATAGTGTAAGTCACTCTGTGACTCACACTATTATGACATTTCAGTGTATAGTGTGCGGGAACAGCGCATTCAGATCACTGCTGTATGTATAATGGCGATCGCCATTTTTTTTTTTTCCTTGTCTTCCTTCCCTAAGCGCGCGCGTGTAGTGGGGCGGGCCAGCATGTCAGCCAATCCCAGACACACACACAGCTAAGTGGACTTTTAGCCAGAGAAGCAACGGCATGTGTGATAGGATGTCCATGTCACATTTCCCTGCATTATAAAAACGAGTATCTGCCCGTCCGGACGCCATTATCTCTTCTGCGTCCTTGGTGTCAGACATCACTGGCGCAGCTCCTATCGCCGATACGGCTGTATTACGCTCCATACACAGCGCTGGACAGCTTAGGGATAGCACTTTCTATCAGTCCTTACCAGCAGGGTCAGAGCCATAGGTGACAGGTCCTGAAAACAGAGTTTAACAGCTACAGAAGATGACAGCGTCTGTGTAGGTCAGGGATTTCCTCGCTGCATTTCCCCATTAGGAGGGATAGAAAGGCAGGCTTCCTTTACTCTACCCAGAGACCCACAACCCTGGCACTGTACCCTCCTGCCCTTTACACACTCCAACTCATTGTTACTAAGCCATTATACTAGCAAACACTCAGTGAACGTAGTGGCATCCTAAACGTGGCTATTGGACTTCTGTATAGTCCAAGTAGTGCACAGATATTTGCAGCACGTCTGCCTGCATTGCACACTCAAACTCATTGTAACTAAGCCATTATACTAGCAAACACTGAGTGAACCTAGTGGCATCCTAAATGTGGCTGTTGGACTACTGTATAATCCCAGTAGTGCACAGATATTTGCAGCACGTCTGCCTGCATTGCACACTCCAACTCGTTAGAACTAAGCCATTATACTAGCAAACACTGAGTGAACTTAGTGGCATCCTAAACGTGGCTATTGGACTTCTGTATAGTCCAAGTAGTGCACAGATATTTGCAGCACGTCTGCCTGCATTGCACAATGAAACTCATTATAACTAAGCCATTATACTAGCAAACACTGAGTGAACCTAGTGGCATCCTAAACGTGGCTGTTGGACTTCTGTATAGTCCCAGTAGTGCAAAGATATTTGCAGCACGTCTGCCTGCATTGCACACTCCAACTCATTATAACTAAGCCATTATACTAGCAAACACTGAGTGAACCTAGTGGCATCCTAAACGTGGCTATTGGACTTCTGTATAGTCCCAGTAGTGCACAGATATTTGCAGCACGTCTGCCTGCATTGCACACTCCAACTCATTATAACTAAGCCATTATACTAGCAAACACTGAGTGAACCTAGTGGCATCCTAAACGTGGCTATTGGACTTCTGTATAGTCCCAATAGTGCACAGATATTTGCAGCACGTCTGCCTGCATTGCACACTCCAACTCATTATAACTAAGCCATTATACTAGCAAACACTGAGTGAACTTAGTGGCATCCTAAACGTGGCTGTTGGACTTCTGTGTAGTCCCAGTAGTGCAAAGATATTTGCAGCACGTCTGTCTGATTGCACACTCCAACTCATTATAACTAAGCCATTATACTAGCAATTTATGCTGCCAGTTTAAGGGCTGTAGTTGCATTGTCAGGGATATTTATTCTTTATTATTCTGCTGTTAAAAAAAGCTAGACCACCGCTGCAATCTACACCACCTCTCAATTTTTACTACCACATTTTCAGTGCACAATCTTGTCGCAATCAACATGAGTGGCAAAATGACAGATGCTGGTGGAAAGGGGAAGAGGCGTGGTGGAAAAGGAAAAAAAGGGTTTGTCCGTGGGGAAGGTGGCAAAGCTCCATTATCATCTGCTGAAGATAGACCATCTACCAGCAAAAGTAAGAGGTCTACTACTTACCGTGGACAATCCGATGTGCTCCCTTTTTTATGGACACAAACAACAGGAACAAAGGTAGATGATGGCCAAAAAAGGAAAATGCTTGAATGGATCTCAAGTGGTCCAACAAGTGCCCTCTCAGCCACTTCAAGTACCGCATGCAAAAAACACCAGTCCTCTGAGTTGTCATCCCAATCAAACTTGCTTTCTCCCAGCTCTGAAGTCTCCATCAGCCCTGCACAGTATGGCTGAACTGAGATGGCTGAGTCTGCAGAGCAGCTCAGTCACACTATACCCTGGGAATCAGAAGTCTGCTCCCAAGCTACAGTGAGTACAGACCAGGAAAGGGTCTGCAGTGATGCCCAGAACCTTTGTGACTCTGATTCAGGCCGTGAGGACCAAGTTTCTGAGCATAATGTTGACCCTTTGTCACAAACTGTAACACCTGTGGTTATAGACAATGAAGAACATACTGATGACGATGAGACGCAGATACCAGATTGGGATGACAACTTAAATATTCGGTCAGGGCAAGAAGAGGCTCGGTCTGAGAGAGAGGGGAGTGCAAACACAAGAATTGATGATGAAGTTCTAGATCCCACCTACTGTCAACCCCCAGTCAGGCACTCGAGGAGGTCAACAGAGGCGGTGGAGGAGGATGCAACCGACGACGAAGTTACCTTGCGCCTTCCTGGACAGAGTCGGAGCACTGGTAGCACGTCTACAACTGCATCATCAGCCACCACTCTGCCTCTGAGCACTAGTCGGGGGGGCTCAGCAGGTCGCATGCCCTCTAAGCCTTGCCTAGCCTGGTCCTTTTTTGACATAGAAAAAGATCGCCCAAATTATGTGATGTGTAAAATTTGTCGTGATTCTGTTAGTAGAGGTCAAAACCTCAGCAGTTTGACAACTTCTTCCATGAATCGTCACATGAATAAATATCATAGGTCCCGGTGGGAAGCTCACCGTGCTGCAATGCGGCCTAGCGGAGAAAACCATCCACGGCCTGCCCCTTCCAGTGCATCCGCGCGCTCTTCCTCTTCTAGGACTGTGGGGACAGCTGTCACACCTGGTTTTCCACGCACAACTTCCACCACTGTAACCGCAACAGGCAGTTTGCTTGGTAGGTCGTCAGTTGGTTTGGAAGGGGAAACAAGTGAGTGTGTACAGCTCTCTCAGACATCGATAGCACCAACGTTGGATGAAGGCAACATCATGTCTCCGCCTGCACTTTCCTCACAAACCTGCATTTTTCCAGGGCCACCCTACTCAACACCGTCTACACACAGCAGCCAGATCTCTGTCCCTCAGATGTGGTCAAATAAAAGGCCATTTCCTGCGACCCATGACAAAGCTAAGAGGTTGACTCTATCCCTCTGTAAGCTCTTGGCTACCGAAATGCTGCCTTTCCGCCTAGTGGACACACAGGATTTTAGAGACCTTATGTCTGTCTCTGTGCCCCAGTACCAGATGCCTAGTCGCCACTACTTCTCTAAGAAAGGTGTGCCCGCGCTACACCAGCATGTCGCACACAACATCACCGCTTCCTTGAGAAACTCTGTGTGTGAACGGGTGCATTTCACCACCGATACTTGGACCAGTAAGCATGGACAGGGACGTTACATGTCGCTGACTAGGCACTGGGTAACTATGGTGATAGATGGTGAAGGGTCTGCTGCACAAGTCTTGCCGTCCCCACGACTTGTGTGTCAATCCTCTGTCTGTCCAAGTTCCGCCACTGCTTCTGCTTCCTCCACCTCATCTGGGTCCTCCACTTCCGCCCCTAGCCTGCCTGGTCAGGCCACCAGCGTTCTCACTGCGCAGAAGGAATCACGCACGCCTCATTACTATGCTGGCAGCAGAGCGCAACGGCATCAGGCGGTCTTTAGCTTGACATGTCTTGGGAATAAGAGTCACACAGCTGAGGAGTTGTGGTCAGCTCTGCGGTCCGAGTTTAATAAATGGTTGTCTCCACTCAACCTGCAGCCTGGTAAGGCCGTGTGCGACAATGCTGCAAACCTGGGTGCGGCCCTTCGCCTGGGCAAGGTGACACACGTGCCTTGCATGGCTCACATGTTGAACCTTGTTGTCCAGCAATTCTTAACACACTATCCCGGCCTAGATGGCCTTCTGACCAGGGCACGAAAACTGTCTGCTCACTTCCGCCGTTCAACCGCAGCAGCTGAGCGACTTGCATCTCTCCAGAAGACTTTCGGCCTGCCGGTTCATCGCCTGAAATGCAATGTGGCGACACGCTGGAATTCGACTCTCCACATGTTACAGCGACTGTGGCAGCACCGCCGAGCCCTGGTGCAATACGTCATGACATATAGCCTGGGCCAACGAGATGCAGAGGTGGGGCAGATCACCCTGATGGAGTGGAGAAGGGTGATCTGCCCCACCTCTGCAGTTTTCTCTACTGGCTAACACGGTACAAAGATATATTTTACTTGTACCTGATGGAGTGGTCTCAGATCAAGGACCTATGCACCCTTCTGCACAGTTTCGACATGGCGACGAATATGTTTAGCGCTGACAATGCCATTATCAGCATGGCAATTCCAGTCATTTACATGCTGGAGCACACGCTAAACACTATTCGGAGTCATGGGGTGGGACAACAGGAAGGGGAGGAACTACAGGAGGATTCATATGCGCAAGGGACAACAACATCACCAAGGTCCAGACGTTCATCATCACAAACGCCGCAGGCATGGGACCATGGGGGACAGGGATCAACAAGGGCACATAGTAGCAGGTGAAATGTTGAGGAAGGTGCAGGAGAACATGAAGAAATGGAGGACGAACTGTCCATGGACATGGAAGACTCAGCAGATGAGGGAGACCTTGGTCAAATTTCAGTTGAAAGAGGTTGGGGGGAGATGTCAGAGGAAAAAAGAACGGGTAGCACCTCTATGCCACAAACACAGCGTGGACTTGGTCCGCATGGCTGCGCAAGACACATGAGTGCCTTCTTGTTGCACTACCTCCAAGATGACCCTCGTATTGTCAAAATTAGAAGTGATGATGACTACTGGCTTGCCACACTATTAGATCCCCGGTACAAGTCCAAATTTTGTGACATAATTCCAGCCATAGAAAGGGACGCACATATGCAGGAGTATCAGCAGAAGCTGTTACTCGATCTTAGCTCGGCTTTTCCACCAAACAACCGTGCAGGTGGTGATTCTCCCAGTTGTAACTTGACAAACATGGGACGGTCTCGTCATCTTCAACAGTCTACCCGTACCAGTAGGACTGTATCTGGTGCTGGTAACAGCAATTTTATGGAATCTTTTCATAATTTTTTCAGACCCTCCTTTGCAAGGCCACCAGAGACAACAAGTCTGACACATAGTCAACGGCTGGAGAGGATGATACAGGAGTATCTCCAAATGAACATCGATGCCATGACTTTGCAAATGGAGTCTTGCTCATTTTGGGCTTCAAATCTAGAAAAATGGCCAGAGCTCTCCAGTTACGCCTTGGAGATTTTGTCGTGTCCAGCTGCCAGCGTTGTCTCTGAATGTGTCTTCAGTGCTGCTGGGTGTGTGCTGACAGATAAGCGCACGCGTCTGTCCAGTGACAATGTGGACAGACTAACGTTCATCAAAATGAACAAGTCATGGATCCACCAGGAATTTACTACCACTGTGTCTTCCTGGGGAGAGTAAATGCTTGTGGATTTGGAATGTGCTTGATGCAAATTTAGCTGTGAAGTGTACAACTAGGGCACAAGTGCTGCCATTGAATGGGTGGGTGTGTGTGGGGCACAATTTTTGGAAAAAAGGGAGACTCCGCTTGGAGTAACCCTTGCTTACATTGTTTTTAAAAGAAGCCAAGATGAACAGAGCTGGGATAAGGAAAGACTTTGCTACCTACCCCGGTGTCATCCTGGGGACGGTTAAGAATAGCGTATTTTTGAATGTGCTTGATGCAAATCTAGCTGTGAAGTGTACAACTAGGGCACAAGTGCTGCCACTGAATGGGTGGGTGTGTGTGGGGCACAATTTTTGGAAAAAAGGGAGACTCCGCTTGGAGTAACCCTTGCTTACATTGTTTTTAAAAGAAGCCAAGATGAACAGAGCTGGGATCAGGAAAGACTTTGCTAGCTACCCCGGTGTCATCCTGGGGACAGTTAAGAATAGCGTATTTTTGAATGTGCTTGATGCAAATCTAGCTGTGTACAACTGGGGCACAACTGCTGCCACTGAAGGGGTGGGTGTGTGTGGGGCACAATTTTTGGAAAAATGGGAGACTCCGCTTGGAGTAACACTTGCTTACATTGTTTTTAAAAGAAGCCAAGATGAACAGAGCTGGGATCAGGAAAGACTTTGCTACCTACCCCGGTGTCATCCTGGGGACAGTTAAGAATAGCGTATTTTTGAATGTGCTTGATGCAAATCTAGCTGTGAAGTGTACAACTGGGGCACAACTGCTGCCACTGAAGGGGTGGGTGTGTGTGGGGCACAATTTTTGGAAAAAAGGGAGACTCCGCTTGGAGTAACCCTTGCTTACATTATTTTTAAAAGAAGCCAAGATGAACAGAGCTGGGATCAGGAAAGACTTTGCTACCTACCCCGGTGTCATCCTGGGGACGGTTAAGAATAGCGTATTTTTGAATGTGCTTGATGCAAATCTAGCTGTGAAGTGTACAACTAGGGCACAAGTGCTGCCACTGAATAGGTGGGTGTGTGTGGGGCACAATTTTTGGAAAAAAGGGAGACTCTGCTTGGAGTAACCTTTGCTTACATTGTTTTTAAAAGAAGCCAAGATGAACAAGTCATGGTTCAGCAAAGACTTTGCTACCTACCCCGGTGTCATCCTGGGGACGGTTAAGTATGGCGTATTTTTGAATGTGCTTGATGCAAATCTAGCTGTGAAGTGTACAACTAGGGCACAAGTGCTGCCACTGAATGGGTGGGTGTGTGTGGGGCACAATTTTTGGAAAAAAGGGAGACTCCGCTTGGAGTAACACTTGCTTACATTGTTTTTAAAAGAAGCCAAGATGAACAGAGCTGGGATCAGGAAAGACTTTGCTACCTACCCCGGTGTCATCCTGGGGACAGTTAAGAATAGCGTATTTTTGAATGTGCTTGATGCAAATCTAGCTGTGAAGTGTACAACTGGGGCACAACTGCTGCCACTGAAGGGGTGGGTGTGTGTGGGGCACAATTTTTGGAAAAAACGGAGACTCCGCTTGGAGTAACCCTTGCTTACATTGTTTTTAAAAGAAGCCAAGATGAACAAGTCATGGTTCAGCAAAGACTTTGCTACCTACCCCGGTGTCATCCTGGGGACGGTTAAGTATGGCGTATTTTTGAATGTGCTTGATTCAAATCTAGCTGTGAAGTGTACAACTAGGGCACAAGTGCTGCCACTGAATGGGTGGGTGTGTGTGGGGCACAATTTTTGGAAAAAAGGGAGACTCCGCTTGGAGTAACCCTTGCTTACATTGTTTTTAAAAGAAGCCAAGATGAACAAGTCATGGTTCAGCAAACACTTTGCTACCTACCCCGGTGTCATCCTGGGGACGGTTAAGTATGGCGTATTTTTGAATGTGCTTGATGCAAATCTAGCTGTGAAGTGTACAACTGGGGCACAAGTGCTGCCACTAAAGGGGTGTCTGTGTGGCCCAATTTTTGGAAAAAAGGGAGACTCCGCTTGGAGTCACCTTGCGGTGTTTTACATAATTTTAGAAGGGCATGCCATGCCTATATCTGTGTCTCGTCCTCTTTTTCCTTGTCCAGCTCTTTTGTTTTCGCATGCGTATATGTCCTTGTCACTTTCCCATGTGTTTGTGTTGTGTTGTGAGTTGTTTGTCACCTTTTGGGCACCTTTGAGGGTGTTTTCTAGGTGTTTTTATGTGTTTGTGATTGCCTGCCATTGTTTCCTATGCAGTTCAAGTTCGGTTCGTCGAACGTTCGACGAACCGAACTCGAACGGGAGCTCCGTTCGGCGAACCGACCTCGAGCCAAACCGCGACCGGTTCGCTCATCTCTAATATTAACACTAGAAGTCCCAGAGAGGGGTCATTTAACATTTCTACTTTTGGAACCCAAAGACTGGTCGAATGACCTGAAGGATTTTAGCCAACATCCTATAATCACCGTCTTTTGTTCTGTAATTAAGGCCATTACTGTCGCACCACAGGAGGTTGTTGTTTTCCATTGAGTTTAGCCATTTAGTTTCTAGTTAGTTCTATTCAGTTTGGACTAAAGCAGGCTTTACACGCTACGAGATCGCTCCAGCGATCTCGTTGGGGTCATGGATTTTGTGACGCACATCCGGCCGCTGTAGCGATCTCGTTGTGTGTGACTCCTAGGAGCGATTTTCAATCGTTTCAAAAACGTCCAAAATCGCTCCTCGTTGACATGGGGGTCCATTCTCAAATATCGCTGCTGTCGCGTGTATACCATTGTATCTGTGTACGTGCATGTGTCCCCTTGACTATGTTGGTAAGACTAAACACCAATTTCGGGTCCGTGTCAGTGAGCATCTGGGGGACATCGGGCATAAACGCGATACGCCACTAGCACGGCACATTAACCAGGTCCATGGAGGAGATCTGGATGCTCTGACTTTTAGAGCAATCGAAACTGTCCCCCAGTCACCTAGGCAAGGCGACTGGAACAAAAAGACCCTCCAATGTGAGACTAAGTGGATATATCTTATTGAATCTCTGTCCCCAGTGGGTATAAATGAATGTCTAAGCTTCGCCAGCTTTATTTAATGTGTCCCATTTTGTCCATAGAGTCTCTAGCTTACCGTATAGGCTTGATATAGTCGCGGTTTTTCTTTTTGTAATTATGCCCTATTTCAGCTTCTTTCACTATCACTTTTTACCCATTATTTATAATATTATTACCTGACTTTGCCCTTTTCATATGTGCTGACAAAAAATTTGTATCTGTCCTCGGTTTGGATCCGATGTGTATAGTGTCTGCATCGGAGTCTGAGAGTGGTGGTGTCTGCTGCTTTCCATCCTGAAGCGCCACTGTGTGGGATGCATTTGCGTTCCACTTCGGGTACGCTTTTGATGTATTCTATGACGCGTGCACCGAAGGGGTTAGTAGAGCGCATGTGCGTTCCACTTTAAATGACTTCCAGTTGCTACCTCTTGGTTCGCCCCCTTTATGACCCACTTCCGGTACGTACTTTTGGAATGCATTTGCGCTCCAAGCCGACACATTACAGATTGATTTCCGGTTAGTTCTTCTGCATATGTCCAGTATTGCTGTATTATATACTTTGCATAGCCCTACTTTAATATTTATAAGCTCTTTAATCTCTATTGTACATTTGGAGATGTCTTGAATTTTTATTAACTGGCCGCTGGTACATGTCCGGGTCAGGGGGCGTGGCCTATTGTTTAAAGAGCCGTCCTCTGTTTGGGCAATTCATGTATCACCCTCACACACCATTGTTCTGGTTCTCCAGGAAGGCTCCTGCATTGGTGATTCACCTCCTGGGCCTGTCCCCTGATAATTCCCTGACACCCTTGGGAGGAAACGCATCGGGTCCTTTTTCATCTGACACTCTCAGATGAGTTTCTGATGTATCCATCTAATTTTGATGAGGCTGTGTTTTTGTAACTGTTTGGTGTTTGTTTGACCTGTGCAGGGCTTTAGGGTCATTCAGGGTCTCCCGTCGGTGAATGGGGGCGCCACAACCCTAGGGCGTCATACTATTGCTAGGTTCTGGAGAGCTTTATTAGGGCAATTTAGGGGTAGTTTATCCCTTCTCCCGCATTTGTTACTATAACATCTTGCATTGTCATATTGTGTGTTTGTTATTGTGGTTTTTGACCTTTTAATGATATTAGATTAAAATTTATTTTTAAATGGGGAATAATTTCATGTTTTTTTCTGGTTATAATGTCACACAGTGACTACCTGGGTTCTAACAGGAATAAGGGAACCCCCAGGGAGCGTTACAACAAATGGTACATCAGGAAAATGATACAACGGTGGGCCCTGGCACTATGGAGAGAGTAGTGAGGTCACCTCCCACACTCATCTAAGGCTGTTTATTGTACTCCCTAATGTCCCTATATAGGTTCTTTCACCACATTGCTGATCACGTGACTAGGACCACACTTGCCCTGAACTCACCCTGGCTAGTGAGAAGGCTGGCGAGAGCAATAGTCTCACCTCTGCAATAATCCAACACAGGGGTAGGAAGACAGACAGGGGGAAATAGACACAAAAGGCTAAAACTCCAACCAAATCCAATGCAACTAAAACCACAGCTGCAATTGTCACAAAACTTCTGCTTCTTCCAGAGCCAGGCTTCCTCCAAGGGGGACAGATTAAATATGAGAATCTCTAACTGATATAAAATGTTAAGACACGTGACAATTTGTAGCAAAGGGGAGTGGTCACAAAAGAGCTACATCTGGGAATAAGGCTTCAAAGAAGGACAGCCAGATAGGAAAGAGTCCTTAACCCCTACTGCATCAAAGGAAAGCAAATACATTTAAGCATAAGATGCAGGCCTGCACACAATAAGGCGCTGTAACCTTCTGGGTCCAGACTCGCCAGAGATTTCCCTAGAGTGTGGCACACCCATGACAGGTACATAAAGAATAAAAAAGTGACAATTCTGGCACACTGAAGTAATTCAAGACATATGAGACCTTTCTTTTGAATGCTGAGTCAATTTATTAGTGCAAAAAGTTGAGGATAATTCATCCAACGTTTCGACAGTATCTTTTGGCCGTTATCAAGGACAAAATTATCTATATCAACAATGCGAAGATGTGCGCTCAATGATAAATGGACATCGCCATTAGGTATAATGGGATCAAAAATTCGATCCTCACGTACTCATCAGTTAATAATGAGAAAAGATGGCTGAGGTCTTTATTGCAGGACTGGGAATAGTTGCACTACTCCCAGTCCTGCAATAAAGACCTCAGCCATCTTTTCTCATTATCAACTGATGAGTACGTGATGATCGAATTTTTGATCCCATTATACCTAATGGCGATGTCCATTTATCATTGAGCGCACATCTTCGCATTGTTGATAAAGATAATTTTGTCCTTGATAACGGCCAAAAGATACGGTCGAAATGTTGGATGAATTATCCTCAACTTTTTGCACTAATAAATTGACTCAGCATTCAAAAGAAAGGTCTCATATGTCTTGAATTACTTCAGTGTGCCAGAATTGTCACTTTTTTATTGTCTACTATTTTTTCTGGGCACCTAAATCGTGTAACTGTGAGCCAGACATATTCGCTTATTATATAGGTACATAAAGAATGTCTTCAACATACGGTAGTCAAATCAACAACACAGTTGCACTTAGAGGCATAGAGCAGTGAAGCGATGCAACGCAGTGCGTGCAGCACAGCCCAGGATGTTTCTAGACATAAGCCATTCCACCTTCATAGACCTCTCCCAATCTTTACAGACCACAACTTTTTACCAACACATGTAACACATTCTTAAACTATGTTCTCTAAATAAATTACCACCGCTCACTGTGCCCCCTGAGCAATAAAATAGCCACCCTGTGCGCCTGCAAGCTAAAACAACTTGTACTAAGAAAATGATTAGCTACAGTGGCTCATCAAAGAATTTTTTCCTACCCTGTGCCTCCCGAATATACAGTATAATTAGACATGCTGTATCTCCTGGATGTACAGTGCAATAAGCCACACTATACCTCCTGAATCCTTAGTACAATTAGCCACGCTGTGAATTCTGAGTAACACACTGATGTCCCTGTTTCCAGTATAAATCACCTGACAAGTTATCTTTAAAGAGGTGTTGTCTGCAGTTTTAAGCTGCCTCTTCTGAGACCTTGATTACAGCACTGTGTCACTTTTTGGGACTTTCTGCTATAGTTTTAATAAAACACTAGTATTCCTGATGCAGCTCTGCTAGTCTTCTCAATGATGGGCTCCTGCTATGTAATCTCGATATTCGTGACCTCTTGCTATCCATATCCCCCACCATTGATTGGAAGCTTTCTTCCTATACACAGTGTAGGCAGAAACTGGTCAATCGGTTTACAGATGGGATTACACAGAGCTCATCACTGAGATTGCTAGCAGATATAGCAGATAGTAAGATATATTGTAGTGTGTAAAGCGGGCTTTAAAGTGATATTATTAAAACTAAATTAAATACCCTAGAAAGTGACACAGCAGTGGAATCAGGCTCTCAGATAATGAAGCACCAAGTGACAGATTCTCTTTAAGGCTACGTGCGCACAGTGCATTTTTCGCGGCGTTTTTGCGCGTTTTTCGGGTGCGTTTTTGGCCTCAATACTGCAGGACTTTGATTCCCCAGCAAAGTCTATGAGTTTTAATTTTTGCTGTCCGCACACATCAGTTTTTTTTCAGCTGCGTTTTTGTGGTGCCACAAAAACGCAGCATGTCAATTAGGCTAGGTTCGCACACTGCGTCTTTTTGACGCTGCGTTTTTGTGCGTTTTTGGCCGCTAAAAACGCACAAAAACGCACCTGCGTCGAAAAAATGCATCAAAAACGCATGCGCGATTTGGTGCGTTTTTGGCTGCGTTTTGCTGCGTTTTTGATCTCTGCATTTTGCTGCGTTTTTCCAATGCATTGCATGGGGGGAAAACGCAGAAAAACGCAGGAAAGAACTGACATGTCCATTTTTTTTTTTAACTCAAAAACGCAGGTAAAAAAAACAGATGTGTGCGGACAGCAAAAATGAAAACTCATAGACTTTGCTGGGGAAGCAAAGTCCTGCAGTTTTGAGGCCAAAAACGCACCCGAAAAACGCGCAAAAACGCCGCAAAAAACGCACTGTGCGCACATAGCCTTATTCCCGTGTTTTTCACTGCGCTTTTCATCCATTGAGTTCAATGGGATTTTGAAAGACGCAATGAGAAACGCAAATAGCTGCGTTTTGGTGCGTTTTGAAGACCAAAAACATAGTATCATAGTTTTCATAGTATCATAGTTTTTAAGGTTGAAGGGAGACTCTAAGTCCATCTAGTTCAACCCGTAGCCTAACATGTTGATCCAGAGGAAGGCAAAAAAAACCCCAATGTGGCAAACAAGTTCCAATGGGGAAAAAATTTCCTTCCTGACTCCACATCCGGCAATCAGACTAGTTCCCTGGATCAATACCCTGTCATAAAATCTAATATACATAACTGGTAATATTAAATTTTTCAAGAAAGGCGTCCAGGCTCTGCTTAAATGTTAGTAGTGAATCACTCATTACAACATCATGCGGCAGAGAGTTCCATAGTCTCACTGCTCGTACAGTAAAGAATCCTCGTCTGTGATTATGATTAAACCTTCTTTCCTCAAGACGTAGCGGATGCCCCCGTGTTCCAGTCGCAGGCCTAGGTGTAAAGAGATCTTTGGAAAGGTCTCTGTACTGTCCCCTCATATATTTATACATTGTGATTATATCCCCCCTAAGCCTTCGTTTTTCCAAACTAAATAACCCCAAGTTTAATAACCTGTCTTGGTATTGCAGCCCACCCATTCCTCTAATAATCTTGGTGGCTCTTCTCTGCACCCTCTCCAGTTCAGCTATGTCCTTCTTATATATCGGTGACCAGAATTGTACACAGTATTCTAAGTGCGGTCGCACTAGTGACTTGTACAGAGGTAGAACTATATTTTTTTCATGAACACTTATACCTCTTTTAATACATCCCATTATTTTATTAGCCCTGGCAGCAGCTGCCTGACACTGTCCACTAAAGTGAAGTTTACCATCCACCCATACACCCAAGTCTTTTTCTGTGTCTGTTTTACCCAGCGTTCTACAATTAAGTACATAATCATAAATGTTATTTCCTCTACCCAAGTGCATGACCTTACATTTATCTACATTAAACTTCAATTGCCACTTCTCAGCCCAATCCTCCAATTTACATAAATCTCCCTGTAATATAAACTTATCCTCCTCTGTATTGATTACCCTGCAGAGTTTAGTATCATCTGCAAATATTGAAATTCTACTCCGCATGCCCCCAACAAGGTCATTTATAAATATGTTGAAAAGAAGCGGGCCCAATACTGACCCCTGTGGTACCCCACTATGAACTGAGACCCAGTCCGAGTACGTACCATTAATAACCACCCTTTGTTTCCTATCACTTAGCCAGTTTTTAACCCAGTTACACATATTTTCCCCTATCCCCATTATTCTCATTTTATGTACCAACCTTTTGTGTGGCACCGTATCAAAAGCTTTTGAAAAGTCCATATACACAACATCCACTGCATTTCCCTGGTCCAGACTTGAACTTACCTCTTCATAGAAGCTGATCAAATTAGTTTGACAGGATCGATCCCTCATAAACCCATGTTGATACTCTGTCATAAGGTTATTTTTCTTGAGATACTCCAGTATAGCATCTCTCAAGAAACCCTCAAGGATTTTACCAACCGTAGAGGTTAAACTTACCGGCCTATAATTTCCCGGCTCAGTTTTTGTCCCCTTTTTGAATATTGGCACCACATTTGCTATGCGCCAGTCCTGCGGTACCGACCCTGTTATTAAGGAATCTGAGAAGATTAAAAATAATGGTCTATCTATCACAGAACTCAATTCCTGTAGTACTCTGGGGTGTATGCCATCCGGGCCCGGAGATTTGTCAACCTTAGTGATTTCGAGGCGGCGACGTACTTCCTGCTGGGTTAAGCAGTTGATATTCAAGGGTGAATTTATGGTATCACTGGTCATGTCATCTGCCATGGCATTTTCTTGTGTAAAAACCGTAGAAAAAAGTCATTCAGCAGGTTGGCTTTACCCTCATCCCCTTCCACCATTTCACCAAGACTATTTTTAAGGGGGCCAACACTATCGCTTTTCAGTTTTTTACTGTTTATGTAGTTAAAGAATATTTTAGGATTATTTTTACTTTCTCTCGCAATGAGTCTCTCTGTCTCAAACTTAGCTAACTTAATTTGCTTTTTACATATTTTATTTAATTTTCTATAATTATATAATGCCTCATCACTACCTACCCTCTTTAATTCTTTTAAGGCTTTCTGTTTTTCTTTTATTGCTTCCCTTACAGCTCTATTTAGCCATAGGGGTTTCCTCCTATTTCTAGCATGTTTGTTCCCATAGGGTATATTTTCTGCACAAGCCCTATTCAGGATGCTCATAAAAGTCTCCCATTTGCTTTGTGTACTTTTATTACTTAGTACATCATCCCAGTTTATTGCACTAAGATCATCTCTCAACCGTTTAAAATTTGCTTTCCTGAAGTTTAGTGTCCTTGTAGCCCCTCTACTATACATCTTACTAAAGAATACATGAAAACTTATTATTTTGTGATCACTATTCCCCAAGTAACCCCCAACTTGTATATTTGATATGCGGTCTGGCCTATTGGTTAGTACAAGGTCTAGTAGTGCTCCCCCTCTTGTGGGGTCCTGTACCATTTGTGAAAGGTAATTATCTTTCATTGTTCTCAAAAATCTATTTCCTTTGCTGGAACTGCAAGTTTCTGTTCCCCAATTTATATCAGGATAGTTAAAGTCCCCCATAATAATTACCTCTCCGAGACTCGCTGCTTTATCAATTTGCTTTATGAGGAGATTCTCTACCTCTTCCATAATATTCGGCGTCTTATAACACACCCCTATCAGTATTTTATTATTCATTCTCCCCCCCCTTATCTCCACCCATAGGGACTCTACATTCTCAGTACCCTCACATATGTTGTCACGCAGGATGGGTTTTAAGGATGATTTTACATATAGACACACACCTCCCCCTCGCTTATTTATACGGTCATTCCTGAATAGGCTATAACCCTGTAAATTAACAGCCCAGTCATAGCTCTCATCCAGCCATGTCTCTGATATCCCCACTATATCATAATTTTCTTCCAACAATATTAATTCTAATTCCTCCACCTTATTTGTGAGGCTTCGGGCATTAGTGTACATGCACGTTACGTATGACTCTGTACCTGTATTCCTGCTTACTGTATTAACTGTCCTAACCCTTCCCCCCGTACCACCCCCAATTTCATTACTTGTGCCCTGGTCACTATCTGCACTACATTCCCCTTCTATAAAGTGAATACCCTCGCCCCCCATTCCTAGTTTAAACACTCCTCCAAACTTCTAGCCATTTTCTGCCCCAGCAGAGCTGCACCTTCCCCATTAAGATGCAGCCCATCCCTAGCATAGAATCTGTAGCCAACTGAAAAGTCGGCCCAATTCTCCAGGAACCCAAAACCCTCTTTCCTACACCAATTCCTGAGCCACCTGTTAACCTCCCTGATCTCTCTTTGCCTCTCTGGTGTGGCTCGTGGCACAGGTAGTATTTCCGAAAATACCACCTTTGAGGTCCATGCTTTAAGCTTACAACCTAATTCCCTGAAATCATCTTTAAGGACCTTCCACCTACCTCTAACTTTGTCATTTGTGCCAATGTGTACAATGACCGCTGGGTCCTCCCCAGCCCCTCCCAGTAATCTGTCAACCCGATCAGCGATGTGCCGAACTCAAGCGCCAGGAAGACAACACACTGTTCGGCGATCCCTGTCTTTGTGACAGATTGCCCTATCTGTCCCCCTAATAATTGAGTCCCCCACTACCAGTACCTGTCTTGCCTGCTCTGCACTCCTATTCCCCCCCTTACTGGAGCAGACACTCCTCTGGCGTTCAGAGGTCATGCCTTGCTGCAGCAATGCTACCCCTGTAATGACATCCCCCTCATCTGCCAAGTTTGCAAACCTATTGGGGTGTGTCAGTTCAGGACTAGCCTTCCTAGCACTTTTCCCTTTACCCCCCTTTCTAACTGTCACCCAGCTACCTACCTTAACGTCCTGCCGCTCCCTACTACGATCCTCCCCCACATCTGACCCAGCAAGCTGCTGCTCAGTGAGCAGCACACTCCTTTCCATATTGCTAATGCATCTCAGAGTTGCCAGCTGCTCATTTAGATCCAGTATCTGGGCTTCCAAATGTGCAACTTGCTCACATCTCGAACAACAGTATGCACCCTCGAACGGCTTTTCAAGGACTGCATACATGAGACAAGATGTACACTGGATCGCATTAGCAATAGTGGAGCACATTTTCTAATGGGGATAGCACTAAACAAATGTTAAGTAATTAAACAACTAAATACAAACAATTCTACTCACACTTACTTTTGCTCACTCACGCTCACAATGAAGAAGACAGGCTAAAATTCACGCGCCGATAGGCGCGCGGTTTTCAGAAGTCTTCCTTCCGGCTGTAACGGCCAAAACCCGGTTCTCCTTGAGCTCGCGGTGATTCTTCACTTATCCCAGAAGGCACTGGGAATATGCAAATTATCCTCGCAAGACTCCTTCCCTGGCTTTCAGAAGTCTTCCTTCCGGCTGTAACGGCCAAAACCCGGTTCTCCTTGAGCTCGCGGTGACTCTTCACTTATCCCAGAAGGCACTGGGAATATGCAAATTATCCTCGCAAGACTCCTTCCCTGGCTTTCAGAAGTCTTCCTTCCGGCTGTAACGGCCAAAACCCGGTTCTCCTTGAGCTCGCGGTGACTCTTCACTTATCCCAGAAGGCACTGGGAATATGCAAATTATCCTCGCAAGACTCCTTCCCTGGCTTACGCAGCTATAAACGCAGGAGGTGGGTAGTAAAGTGACGTGTACAGGAAGAGGATTCTTCTGTCAGTATATACAGAAGCGTGAATCCTCCCGGTACCGTCACCGCCGCTTCCACCTCCCGTCCTGTGCATGTATGCTGCCGTGCGGCGCCATGTACAGGCAGGAGGTGGAAGCGGCTGCGAAAACAAAAGTTAACAGTAGAAAAAAAAAAAAAAAAGTTATACTCACCTGTGTGCAGACTCCCGGTGACATGCCCGCTCCCATCTCCTCTCACGGTATCGCCACCCCCGCTCCGGCTGTGTGCAGACGGCCGGGAAACCTCCGATGGATGCAGGACCTGGCGATGGATCACCTGATGCAGTCACCTGACGCATCAGGTGATCGTAAGTATCGCGGTGACGCGAGCGCCCGGCCGGTATCAGCGGATGCGTCAGGGGACTTCATCCCTGATTACCGGCAGCTGCTGCAGCGATCGGACGGGATCAGACTCCCGCCCCATCGCTGCAGGAGCTGCCGGTAATCAGCACATAAGTGAGTATTATTTTTTTTATTTTTTTTTGCACCGATGCATCAGCTGATTGTATAATCGGCTTTTATACAATCAGCTGATGTGTGATGTGATTCAGGCACTTGATCCTGACACATCATCTGATCGCTTTGCCTTCCAGCAAACCGATCAGATGATATTGGATCCGGATTGGACGGCGCGGGACCCTGACCCAGGATTACTGCGGAGGGGGGGTTCTTTATTTCAATAAAGATGGAGTCACTAATTGTGTTGTGTTTTATTTCTAATAAAAATATTTTTCTGTGTTGTGTTTTTTTTTTATCTTTACTAGAAATTCATGGTGGCCATGTCTAATATTGGCGTGACACCATGAATTTCGGGCTTAGGGCTAGCTGATAATATACAGCTAGCCCTAACTCCATTATTACCCAGCTAGCCACCCGGCTTCAGGGCAGCTGGAAGAGTTGGATACAGCGCCAGAAGATGGCGCTTCTATGAAAGCGCCATTTTCTGGGGTGGCTGCGAGACTGCAATTCACAGCGGGGGTGCCCAGAAAGCATGGGCACCCTGCACTGTGGATTCCAATCCCCAGCTGCCTAGTTGTACCCGGCTGGACTCAAAAATTGGGCGAAGCTCACGTCATTTTTTTTTTAAATTATTTCATGAAATAATTTTAAAAAAAAGGGCTTCCCTATATTTTTGGTTCCCAGCCGGGTACAAATAGGCAGCTGGGGGTTGGGGGCAGCCCGTACCTGCCTGCTGTACCCGGCTAGCATACAAAAATATGGCGAAGCCCACGTCATTTTTTTTGTTTGGGGGGGCAAAGAAATCCTGCATACAGTCCTGGAAGGAGGATGCTGAGCCTTGTAGTTCGACAGCTGCTGTCTGCTCTCCTGCATACACTATTGGATGGAGGATGCTGAGCCTTGTAGGTCTGCTCCCCCTGACTCTCCCTCAAGCATACAGTCCTGGATGGAGCATGCTGAGCCTTGTAGTTCTGCAGCTGCTGTCTGCTCTCCTGCATACACTATTGGATGGAGTATGTTGAGCCTTGTAGTTCTGCAGCTGTCTGCTCTTCTGCATACACTAGTGGAGAATGAAGAACACATTGATGAAGGAAATGACATCAGACCTTTTTTTTTTTGTTCACTGATAAAAAACGCATAAAGACGCAGTGAGCAAAAACGCAGCAAAACGCAGCAAAAAAACGCACCAAATCGTGGCAAAACGCGTGCGTTTTTTGCCGCTTTTTTTGCCACGGGCGCGTTTTTGTGCGGTTTTAGCGGCCAAAAACGCACAAAAATGCAAAAAACGCAGCGTCAAAAAAACGCAGTGTGCACACATAGCCTAACTGTAAAAACTATGTTTTTCAGATAAAAAGGTTTATTATTATTCAGGTAAAATATATCTTTGTACCGTATTAGCCAGTAGAGATAAAAAATTGTTTAAAAGAACCACTGAGGACTTCAGTTCTTTTAAACAATTTTTTATTATTAGTCAGCAATTTATATTTTATCGAAGCAAACTCACAACTTTAAGGAAAATATTTTTTTTTGTTATAAAATTGTAGATTTTTAAGGAATACAATTATAATTAAATATTATATCTTGAACTTTTATTGCGATTCTAAGAAATTTTCAGTAACTTATTTTTTCGTTAGCTTTTAGTAGTATAAAAAAAATTCTGCTTCAGCATATTTAAAAGAAATTATTTGTATGTAATCGGTTTTATACAGTCACTTAATTAATGCAGTTATTTTTTCAAGGTATTCTACCAAAATAAGAGACAAAAGCAAGGAGGTTGAAAGTTCACATTTTACACAGTGGAACATTGGCTTTCTACCAAATGTATCCGCAGAACTTGCAGGGGGAGTGCTGTGAAAGTCTACATTCTGTACAGCACAAGAAACAAAAGTTGTCTCTTTAGCACAGGAAAAATGATACAAAACAAAAGGTCTTTTATTTTCCCTTATCTGTCAGCAGGGTTTTCCTTTGTTTTCCTAATGTGGGTTTATTATGATTGCCTGAAGGTTAGCCACACAGCTGTATCGAGCAAAGGAAATCCTGAAAAATAAAAACAGTATTAATTAGAAACTAGACTTAGCAATGGGAGAGAAGTTTATAAAGTGTGTTACTTTTGTATTAGGGTAAACCTTACCAAAGTGTCTTGTGTAGTCTTATTTTTCAATTGTAAGACTTCTTCTTACTGTCAATAGTATGGATTGACAGCTGAAAAAAAAAAATAAAATAAACTCTAAAGTTTTACTGAAAGTAAAATCCAAACTGATTATACTGAAAGTGTGTATGCGACTATAGGCACATAATTGCATATGTAAAACATCTAGAATAAATCCTGTATGGTTTATAGTAGAATCCATTGTATTGAAAAAGCATTGTCTACTACACTTTTATATATAGCTAAAAATAACCTGTCACATTGAATATACAGACTAATCTACCAACAGACTGTGTTATACAGGAGAAGGTACTGAGCAGACTGACATACAGTCATGGCTGAAAGTGTTGGCACTCTTGAAATAGTTTCAGAAAATGAAGTATTTCTCCCAAAAAAATATTGCAATTATACGTTTTGTAACACGTTTATTTCTTTTCTGTGTATTGGAACAACAGAAAGAAACAGAGAGAGAAAAGAGAAAATTGGACATTATTATACACAAACCCTCCAAAATAGAGCAGATCAAATTGTTGGCATCTTTCCAAAATTCTGGGTAAACAACTCTGTTTCAAGCATGTGACGCTAATTCAAACTTACCTGTGGTAAGTAACAGACGTGGGCAATATGAAAATCACACCTGACACCAGATTAAAAGGGGAGAAGTTAACTGACGTTACTCCACGTTAAGCCTAGAGAACAGGAAGAGCAGAGAACTATGTGAGGATTTCAGAACCATGTCCCTTTTTTCACACACAGTGTTCAACATAATAAAGAAGTTTACAACGAATGTCACTGTAGCTAATCTACCTAGATGTGAATGGCAGAGAAGAAGTGATCAAAAGTTGCAACACAAGATAGTCCCGATGATGGAATAGCAGCCCCATTCGAGTTCCAAAGAAATTCAAGCTGTCCTGCAGCCTCAGAGTGCATCAGTGTCAGTGCAAATTATTCGTCAATATTTGAATGAAAGGAAAAGCTATGGCAGTAGACCTAGGAGGACACCACTGCTGACATAGAGACATAAAAAAGCTAAACTTCAAATTGTACGTGAGCCACAATCCTCCCAGGAAACTGTCTTGTGGACAGATGAAATCAAGATAGAGCTTTTTGGTAAAGCACATCATTCTACTATTTACCAAAAATGAAATGAGGCCTACAACGAAAAGAACACAGTACCTACAGTGAAATAAAGTGGAGGTTCAAAAGCATTTTTGGGGTTGTTTTGCTGCATCTGTCAATGGGTGCCTTGACTGTGTGCTAGGCATTATGAAATCTGAAAATTACCAGAGGATTTTGAGTTGAAATGTAGTGCCCAGTAGAGATGAGAAAACCTTTCAAAGTTTGGTTCGCCGATCTTTGCCAAACTTCCCGATGTTCACAGAATTATCTGCCAAACAACGTGCTGAACATTTTCAAACTCCATTGAATTCAATGGGAGGCCACACCTACGGCATTGAAAACACCTTTTGGGAGGTTGAAAAGATTAAAAAACAGCAAAAATACATTTAACAGTGTAGCCCCCACTGTTTTGGCACAGCCATTAGCTTCTTAGAATATTGGCATAAGAAATATTGAGGTGGAAGAGAGACAGGTGTAGGGATGGTGCTCCCATACCCCTGCCAGTACAGACAAGCCACAACTTAGAGACCCATCTTGGAGTCTTGATATTAAAAAAACATTTCAGACAGACAGCAGGACAGTGACATCAATTCCTATACCCCCATTTTCCCATAGTGTCTTTGCACAGCAGACAGGTATGGTGCATGCAACGCACAGGATGTGGCATGGCGTTTCCATTTTTAAAATCAAGAGGTGGATGAGTGATAGGATAAGGCCTCTTGCTCCCACAACTTTGCCAGTACAGACAAGACACAACTTGGAGACCCATCTTGTAGTCTTGATATTTAAAAGCATTTCTATTTTTTAAAATCAAGAGGTAGTGATAGACAGGATTAGGCCTCTTGCTCCCGCATAGCTGCCAGAACAAGCAAAAGACCATTTGGAGACCTTGAAGTCTCCACATTTCCAAAAATTAAGGTCAAACAACAGGAAAAGTGGCAACAATTGGCACAGAGTACAAATAGTTGAACACTGCAACATGGATGCATGGGACTGGCCCTGTAACAAGGCCTGAACTAGAATTTGTACTTTCACCAGAGTCAGCAAGATGACAGACAGGCATAGGGTTTTTGCTCCTACACCCATGGCCCTGTAATAAGACCTAAACCAGGAAACCTCCGAGGCGTGATTGGCAAGCTCAGGTCACTTTTCCATTTTTGAAGATCAAAATCCAAAATGATCCAATCCCCTCCCCCTTATGGCATTGATATTAAGGTCTAGATACTCCTGCACCATCCTCTTCAGTCGTTCACTGTGTCAGACTTCTACTCTGTTCTGCTGGTGCATGTGATGATCTAAACTATGTGTGCCAAACCTCAAAAAAATTGCTTCTTCCACTTGAACTGTTAACGCTAATGTTTCTGCGATGACAAAGCTACGTTCCCATTGTTGGAATTCTAGAATTGTGATGCACACTTTGTGCCTCACTGTTGTCTTGTGGAAAGTTACTGTTAAAATGGTCTACAAGCTTGTTTTAATACTCGAGCATCCACACTTCCCTTTCCAGAGGGAAGCATCTTGCTAAATTTACTTTTGTACCGTATATCTAACAGAGTGGCAACCGAATAGTCAGGACTATTCCTAATCCTAACAATACAGACATCATGTTGTAAATAGTGCAGCAAGAATGCGCTCATGTGTCGGAGCTTCCATGAGGTCCATGTTGTGTTGATGATGGGGTAACACTCAAGCTTGCCTCCTCTATCCCCTCCCACCAACCACAGACAACAGAGATGGGATCAATACCTGCTTCATCTCTGTAGATTTCTGCGCCCATCACCTCTTCCTCCTCCATTTGATCCGTATCTTCTGTACCTTCACTAACAGTTTGTTACCATGAGCCCGCCTCAATCGATGGGCTCCACCCTCCCATGACATCCACCTGTGTGATGACTGTTCGGACCTTACAGAAAATGTCTCTCTGCATACTCTTCTGGTTCTATATTAGACCACACTCCACATTACTGTCGGTATAGTCTTCTCTGACATGCTTGTTATTTTAGTTCGGCTGTCTCTTCCTTAGGACCACTATTTTTCCTCCTTGTATACTCATCTAGTTCTACCACACTTTGCACCCCACTTTATTGCTTTGACAGCGATATACGTCTAACATGTGTTTTTTTCAATATTGGGTTTCATTTTTGCTGACTTTTTGTGGTCTCTCCACAATATATCCTACACTCACCACTATAGAGGAGGTTGTCTCTCTGTGTTTCCAAAGACAATGGTGTTATGGACACATAAATTACATTTATATACTGACCATATATACTCAATTTTGGGTTCTAATACCTATGGGTCCTAATCTTTTCCTTTTTTGGCTCTGTACACTTTATTTGACATTTTCAAGTGCATCAATACAATATTAGTGATGAGCGAGTATGCTTGTTACTACTCGGTAGTCGCACGTGTATCACTGTACTCGGGCTATTCGGCGGGTACCGAGTAATTTCGCGATACTCGTGCTGTACTCGTGGTCTTCATCCCTGCATGTTGGCGCTCTTTTGAGAGCCAGCCCTCATGCAGGGATTGGCTGGCAGACCACTGCAATGCCACAGCCCTGTTAGTTGTGGAATTGCAGTGATTGGCCGGCCCGCACAGCGTGACCCAGCCTTTATACCGGCGGGCGCGCTGTGCTCTGCACACAGCCATCTCATATTCCCTGCTTTCCCCGCCCACAGGCGCCTATGATTGGTTGCAGTGAGACACGCCCCCACACTGAGTGACAGGTGTCTCACTGCACCCAATCACAGCAGCCGGTGGGCGTGTCTATACTGTGCAGTAAAATAAATAAATAAATAATTTTAAAAAACGGCATGCGGTCCCCCCAATTTTAATACCAGCCAGATAAAGCCATACGGCTGAAGGCTGGTATTCTCAGGATGGGGAGCTGTTACACGTCGTGGCTCTCTTGTTGCAAGGAATGAGGTAGTCCCCCATTCCTTGTCTGCCACGAGCCCTCCTGCTCGGCAGCGCCAAAGGTCTGGGAGACTGTGCAGTCTGCAGGAGTTGCCTCCTCAGAGACACAGCAGAAGGGTGACACCTAGTGGTTCTCTCCTTGCAAGGAATGGAGCGGTCTCCCATCCCTTGCCTGCCACGAGCTCTCCTGCTCAGCATCACGGAGGCTTTGGGAGGTTGCGCAGTGTGCAAAGAATAGATACTCAGGGAAGCAGCAAGACTTCCCATGTCTCTGCACATTGTGAATGTACAGGAAAGTCCGTCCAACGTTTCGATCCAAAAGGATCTTTCACAGGGACAATGGGACCTGAAGTATAAAAGGGTTGTCAAATCGTATCAGTACAGGTAATGATGGTCATCAAAGTATACCAGAAGGATGCGTAAGCGGTCTCAGTAATTCTACTTAGTGATATAGTGCTAGGGGAGTGTCCAACAAGAACGTGTTGTGGTCTTGTGTGTAACAGGGAAGAATTCGGAGGAGGGGAAACCTTGCTGGTAGATAGGGCATTAATATTAGGCGTGGAGTGGCACTCTGACGGTCACTGTTAGGTGCGTATCACTGGGTATATGGCTGGTTTGTAGGTAATGGTCTTTGTTGGAAAGACATATAACAGTTCCCTACAGGAGAGGGATCCAATTTGTCTAAGGGAATTTCCTTATAGCAAGCAGAGCAGGAATGCTTCCAGAGAGGAGGAATGGCAGTGCTGCTGGCTGAGATTAGGTGAACGGAAGCCTGCAACTGCGTTGGTGGGAATGTGGATCTCCAGTGAGTTTTTTCAAACCAATTCTAAGATTCCTCTCTTACATAGTGGTGTGCCGGATATATTTTTGTTATACTGGACTTATTATTCCAGAGCACCCCCACGTTGAGTGAGCCAGGTCTATCTCTACATTATTCTGCACATTGTGAAACCGAGGATCCCGCCTTTATGACCCAGAGGCAGGAAGATGAGCATGTGCTCCACGTGACGTCTTCTGATTCGCTCACTGATATCACACGGCCCCATGACGAGGCTGGTGATGTGCTGAATCCTGACAGGCTGGGCCAGGACGTCACGAACCCTGATTGGCTCACGCCCGTCTCGCGCCCGCCCTTGGGTGGAGCTACACCTCCTTAAAAGCTCCCCCTGCCATCATGGCGGTGCGCGACCGTCCTTCTATGTTTGGATGTCTGGCAGCGTGCTGCCACGCCACTGCTCAGGCATTACTGTCTTCTGTGGGCTTTGCCCTTGCTGCTTAGGCAGTACCTCGTTTCCAGGCCGTGTTCCTGCCTTGCTGCTCCGGCAGTATCTCCTTCAACAGGCCGTGTTCCTGTCCCAGGTGAGCTCCTCAAGCCTCCACCGGACTCACCTGGTTATTGAAAGCACACGTGCGTGGGCACCTCTGTGCTACCCTCGTGCCATATTCTCGTGACTTCCACTGGCACACGTGCGTGGGCACCTCTGTGCTTCCCCGTGCAACAGGTACACCGAGCCGTGAGATCCCTGCCATACAACCCTCACGGGTTAGGGCAGATCGGTGTACATAGATCGTCTGTGACATTCCAGACGATCGCTAGCAGCAACCCGCTCACTCTTCACCCACCATAGCGGCGGTCCCTTACACCGCACAGTGGACCTTGACCGGCGGAAGCTGTCCATTTCCCATCTTGGCACGCTTCCCCGGGTCCCCCTCGTAACAGGGAGCCCCACGTTATGGGGAGCCCCCCAGCCTAACAATATCAGTCAGCAGCCGCCCAGAATTGCCGCATACATTAGATGCAACAGTTCTGGGACAGTACCCGGCTCTTCCCGATTTGCCCTAGTGCGTTGGCAAATCGGGGTAATAAGGAGTTAATGGCAGCCCATAGCTGCCACTAAATCCTAGATTAATCATGTCAGGCGTCTCCCCGAGAAACCTTCCATGATTAATCTGTAAATTACAGTTAAAAAACACACACACCCGAAAAATCCTTTATTAGAAATAAAAAACAATAACAAATTCCCTCATCACCAATTTATTAACCCCGACAAACCCTCCATGTCTGGCGTAATCCACGGACCTCCAGTGTCGCGTCCAGCTCTGCTGCATGCAGGTGACAGGAGCTGCAGAATACACCGCCGCTCCGGTCAGCTTCACACAGCAACTGAGGTGAGTAGCGCGATCAGCTGCTGTCAGTCAGGTAACTCACGGCCACCGCTGGATCCAGCGGTGGCCGCGATTAACCTCAGTGACAGCTCAGCTGATCGCTATACTCACCTCAGTTGCTGCGTGGAGCTGACCGGAGCGGCGGTGAGTAGCGCGATCAGCTGAGCTGTCACTGAGGTTACCCGCGGCCACCGCTGCATCCACCACTGGATCCAGGTAACCTCAGGGACAGCTCAGCTGATCGCGCGGCAGTCTTCAGTTGCTGTGTGAAGCTGACAGGAGCGACGGTGTATTCTGCAGCTCCTGTCACCTTCATGCAGCACAGCTGGATGCGACGCTGGAGGACTGTGGAGTACGCCGGACATGGAGGGTTTGTCGGGGTTAATAAATTGGTGATGAGGGACTTTGTTAGTGTTTTTTATTTCTAATAAAGGATTTTTCAGGTGTGTGTGTTTTTTAACTGTAATTTACAGATTAATCATGGAAGGAATCTCGGGGAGACGCCTGACATGATTAATCTAGGATTTAGTGGCAGCTATGGGCTGCCATTAACTCCTTATTACCCCGATTTGCCAACGCACTAGGGTAAATCGGGAGGAGCCGGGTACAGTCCCAGAACTATCACATATAATGTATGCGGCAATTCTGGGTGGCTGCTGACTGATATTGTTAGGCTGGGGGGCTCCCCATAACGTGGAGCTCCCCATCCTGAGAATACCAGCCTTCAGCCGTATGGCTTTATCTGGCTGGTATTAAAATTGGGGGGACCGCATGCCGGTTTTTTTAATTATTTAATTATTTATTTCACTGCACAGTATACACACACCCACCGGCTGCTGTGTTTGGGTGCAGTGAGACACCTGTCACTCAGCGTGGGGGCGTGTCTCACTGCAACCAATCATAGGCGCCGAAAAGCAGGAAAGCAGGGAATACGAGATTGTTTAATGAGCGGCCGGCTTTTTCAAAAGAGGAAAAGCCGCCGGAGTTTAGTGAACAGCTGTGCAGCGCCGCGGCAGTGATCGGGGAACGGTAAGTAAGAGAGAGGGGGAAGACTGACTGACAGACTGTGAGAGGGGGACAGACAAGACAGAGAGAGACCGACAGAGCGAGACCGACCGACGGAAGATAGAATGAAAACAAAAATGACCGACATCGCTAGTAAAAAACACAAAACGTGCGTTTTGGACATCGGAGTGCCACACAATGTTTTACGTAAAATCTTTCATGTATTAATCTCAAAAAGTAACATACACCAGCTCTATCTCACTATTGGGTATGTGCCCTTAACATTTCCGCCATGAAAATTCATTTTGGTGTCATTTTGGAAGGTTTTCTGGTGAGTCCGTAAAAATGGCGTAAAACTCGGACAAAATTGTTCACAGCTGTGACTTTTGAGTGATAAATGCTTCAAGGGGTCTTCCCCATGCTGTTGCCATGTCATTTGAGCACTCTTCTGAGACTTTTGTGACATTTTTAGGATTTCTACATGCTGCCGGGGGTCATTTCAAAAAAATACTCGGGTCTCCCATAGGATAACATTGGGCTCGGTGCTCGGGCCGAGTACACGAGTATCTTGGGATGCTCGGCCCGAGCCTCGAGCACCTGAGCTTTTTGGTACTCGCTCATCACTATACAATATAGTACACAGTTTACAAAGTGACAAATGAACATATAAATGTATTTTCCTTTCTCATTATATTGAAATATTATTCCATGTAATTTTTTTCTATAGTCTGACCTGTTAAATGTCTGTAGCACATGGGCATTATTCGTGTCTTCGGAGGTATATATACGCTTCTATTATTCCTTGTGGGTTGTAGTTAAGTCAGGCAACCTATTATATGACAGTAATTTTGTTAATTCATACAATTCATTTAATTTTTGTTCTTATTCAGTGGAACCTCGGTTTACGAGTAACCCAGTTTGCGAGCATTTCACTATACGAGCAAAGCTTGCTGTAAATTTGTAACTCAGTTTACGAGCAAGCTTTGCTGTACGAGCAAATACTCACCGCACACACTTCCGCCGGTTCCGTATTTTAACCGCGCTTTGACCTGCTCTTGCAGTCCGCACAAACACACACAAACATGCACAAACATGCACAAACACGCACAAACACACACAAGCACACATATTATGCTCAACTTACCTTCCGTTCCATCGCCGGTCTCATGGTTCTTGTAGTTTGCCGGTACAGGATGTATATCGGGTAACCATTGCGACAATGGAGGAACTTCTGCTGTCATCTACTTCTCAAAGGCAGCGCGCTGACCAATCAGAGGCAAGCAGCTCATGACCTTTGAGATCAGCCCTCTGGCAGTGAAAGCTCCAGCATCGGTCGCGATGGTTACCCGATACACATCCTGTACCGGCGGACAGCAAGAACCATGAGGCTGACGATGGAATAGAAGGTAAGGTGAGCATAATATGTGTGTGTGCGTGCGTGTTTGTGTGGGTTTGTGTGTGTTTGTGCATGTGTGGAATGGCATAATAGGGGACCAGGATGAGACATTGAACAAGTTGTGGAACGAATTGTCTGAGCTTGCATTATTTTCTATGGGAAATTTTGCTTTGCTAGATGAGTAACTTGGTTTACAAGCACGCTCCCAGAATGGATTATGCTCGTAAACTAAGGTTCCACTGTGTTTCTGTATCTGAATGATTCAATAGTCATTCGATTATGCTGTAATTTGTTTTTATTTGAATTTTTGTTTCACATGGTGATACGTCACTTCAGATCCAATACCTGCATGATTTTTTTTTAATATCAAGAGCGTGCCTTTTTCTACTATATAAATATATATAATATCTGTATGGCTCACCATATATGATTTGTCCTGAGAAAGGAGCCTAGATGGTTCTGAAACTCGTTGACAATAAGTCATAACTTGTACATCGATCTCATCTGTACTGTTACTTCATTCCTATGGTAGCACGGAGTTTAACTCTTTTCTCTTCACTATTTTTTGTTCAGGAATAGAGTCTTGTGTGATGACCATGCATACAGGCAATGGTGGTTGAGTGCATTAAAATGTGTTCTTTGAAACAATTGTACCTGCTTATTCCAGGTCTTTCTGTAGCACTCCACATTTAGTTCTTGGCTCTTGGATAGCTCTTCTAATAATTATTTTCACTTTATCTGAAATGCTGTGAGAAGCACCAAGTCTTGGCAGGTTTATGGTGATATTATATTCTTTCCACATCAGCATTATGGCCATAATAGTGCTCACTGAAACCTTCAGTGGTTTAGAAATTCTTCTGTAACTAATGCCATCATTGTGTTTTAGAAAAATAAGGTTGTGAAGGTCTTGAGACAGCTCACTGGCTTTACCCATCATGATATGTTTTTTTGTGTGGCGCCTTTGTAATGATACACCTTTTTATTGGCTATCAGTTGAACCAGCTGATATTATTTTTCAATAAGTGGCAGAATTGCTTTGTAATTATTGATAGATTTCAGATGGTGTCATGACTTTCTGTGGATTTTTGTACCTCTTTTCTTCATGTGTTCAATACTTTTTCCCTGTGTCATTTCTCATTACTACACATACCTTTATCCCTGACCTGTCTGGTGTGTTTGTTAGTTTTCATTAGGCTGTTTCCTTCCAAATCTTCTCAAACAAATCCCTGAAGCCTTCAAGGAGCAGCTGTAATTATACAGAGAATATATTACACACAGTTGAACTCAATTTATTAATTAGGTGACTTGGAGGAAATAGGTTACTCAGGATTATTTTTGGGGTATCAGACTACAGGGGTCTGAATACAGGTGAATGTCACAATTATCATATATATATATATATATATATATATTTTTTTTTTTTTATTTTTTTTTAAAACATTTAGAAAACCATGTATAATTTAATATACACTTTACAAATACGTGATATTTAGTGTTGGTATATCCTATAAAATCTCAATAAAATATTTAGGTTTATAGGTGTAACATGAGAAAATGTGGAAATATTCACAGGGTATGATTGTTTTTTCAAGGGACTGTACATGGCGATCTTTTCCATAACACAGCTCAAAAATATTGTTAGATTCAACTAAATTCCAACAGAATGCAATTGAATGGTGTTGCATCATGACCCACAAGATAAAGTGGTCACCACAAGCAAGTTGCCAAAAATCTGAACAAATTTCATTTTCAGTGACATGCTTGTTGCATCTGTAACACTCTTTGTTTTACAGCAGCATAAAGCAAAGTTTGGCTGCACAACCTATGTCATGGAAAAAGCCGCCGTCTAGCCTCATTCAAATTCTCACTATGCTCAATAACACGTTCCAATCCTAGCATTTGAGTTGTCACGGAGTACTATCCTTTAATTTGTTTTTGAATTTCAAATCCTTTATTTCTCAAGCTAGATTCTGTAACGCTGAACCACACCTATTTTACTGAGCTTTGGGCTTTCAGAATAATAGATTTCATTTTAATACGCTACAAGATGGACCTCTCTATGACAGAAAACAATCCTCAATCTTCAACCTATTGCTACATGCTGGTACATGCACATGTATCATACACCCACTGCAATAAGCTTAAAACAAATCATAAAATGAAAATACTTGCTGCTGTTAAATTATTTAATTCACTGTTAAAATAATCTTAGCTTGAAATCTATGTGAAGATACTGATCTCAATATGTCAAGCTAGGAATGCAACCCTGTCTGAAAAGCTTTTAACTATCTGCTTTGTTATGTTTTACCCGGGGATCGTTTTATTTTTAAATGCTTTGATAACTAGGCCCTACATACCAATTTGAAGATTAGAGCATTTATTATGACTTCAGAATATTCCTGTTTATTATGAAATTTAGGTTTTTTTGGGGAATACAGTAAATACTTTTATTTAATCATTTGCAGTATAATATAAAAAATATGACCCTAAACAATTGTAAACAGTACAAAAACTAGAAATAGAGAATTAAAAAACACCATTTAAAACATGTAAGTTAAAATTCCAGTTGTGTGAATAATAGATGTAAAAAGGCATAATGCAAAGAAGATAATGAAAATCTAAAGTCACAAGAACAGTTTTTATTATTATTATTACTATTATTATTATTATTATTATTGTTATTATTTATTTTATTTGTTCTTATTTTATCCCCATCTCTTTGTTTTGTTTCACAGTTTTTACGAAATCAGTTTTCAATTTTGACCTTCATGACCAGGCCAAATTTTAGAAATCTGACCAGTGTCACTTTATGGTGTAAAAAGTTTTTAACACTTCCACGGATCCCAGTGATTCTGAGACTATTTTTCCGTGACTATTGTACTTTATAATAGTAGTAGATTTAGGATATTTTTTGCATTTATCTGCAGAAAAAACAAAATTTGGCAAAAATGTATCAATTTTTAAAAAATGTTATACCCTTAACCACTTCCCCGCTTCAGCGATTTTTCGTTTTAATTTTTTTCTTCCAAGAGCCATAACTTTTTACTTTTCCCTCCATATAGCCATATGAGAGCTTGTTTCTTGCAGGACGAGAAGTACTTTTGAATAAAGCCATTAGTTTTACCAAATAGTGTACTGGAAAATCGGAAAATAATTCAAAGTGCGATGACATTGCAAAAAAAGTACTGATGAGGTTATTTTCAGCGCTCTATTTGAGTTTGCTCCACTGAGGAGTCCCCCAACGAAACGCGTAGGGAGGTCCAAGGGCACATTTATCGTGGATTATTGATAAAGGGGTAGTGTGTGACTGGATGGTATGCCCCCCCCCCATTTGTATCCACACTACATCTACCTGGGATCATCTTGCTGTATTACACAAGATATCCAGTGAGATCTTTCCAATTTTTTCTTACCCGTATAGATGCTGTTTGCACATTTGTTGCCATGGCAGTTTTTCCTAATACCTGGTTTGAATACAGTTAGGTCCAGAAATATTTGGACAGTGACACAAGTTTTGTTATTTTAGCTGTTTACAAAAACATGTTCAGAAATACAATTATATATATAATATGGGCTGAAAGTGCACACTCCCAGCTGCAATATGAGAGTTTTCACATCCAAATCGGAGAAAGGGTTTAGGAATCATAGCTCTGTAATGCATAGCCTCCTCTTTTTAAAGGGACTAAAAGTAATTGGACAAGGGACTCTAAGGGCTGCAATTAACTCTGAAGGCGTCTCCCTCATTAACCTGTAATCAATGAAGTAGTTAAAAGGTCTGGGGTTGATTACAGGTGTGTGGTTTTGCATTTGGAAGCTGTTGCTGTGACCAGACAACATGCGGTCTAAGGAAGTCTCAATTGAGGTGAAGCAGAACATCCTGAGGCTGAAAAAAAAGAAAAAATCCATCAGAGAGATAGCAGACATGCTTGGAGTAGCAAAATCAACAGTCGGGTACATTCTGAGAAAAAAGGAATTGACTGGTGAGCTTGGGAACTCAAAAAGGCCTGGGCGTCCACGGATGACAACAGTGGTGGATGATCGCCGCATACTTTCTTTGGTGAAGAAGAACCCGTTCACAACATCAACTGAAGTCCAGAACACTCTCAGTGAAGTAGGTGTATCTGTCTCTAAGTCAACAGTAAAGAGAAGATTCCATGAAAGTAAATACAAAGGGTTCACATCTAGATGCAAACCATTCATCAATTCCAAAAATAGACAGGCCAGAGTTAAATTTGCTGAAAAACACCTCATGAAGCCAGCTCAGTTCTGGAAAAGTATTCTATGGACAGATGAGACAAAGATCAACCTGTACCAGAATGATGGGAAGAAAAAAGTTTGGAGAAGAAAGGGAACGGCACATGATCCAAGGCACACCACATCCTCTGTAAAACATGGTGGAGGCAACGTGATGGCATGGGCATGCATGGCTTTCAATGGCACTGGGTCACTTGTGTTTATTGATGACATAACAGCAGACAAGAGTAGCCGGATGAATTCTGAAGTGTACCGGGATATACTTTCAGCCCAGAATCAGCCAAATGCCGCAAAGTTGATCGGACGGCGCTTCATAGTACAGATGGACAATGACCCCAAGCATACAGCCAAAGCTACCCAGGAGTTCATGAGTGCAAAAAAAGTGGAACATTCTGCAAAGGCCAAGTCAATCACCAAATCTTAACCCAATTGAGCATGCATTTCACTTGCTCAAATCCAGACTTAAGACGGAAAGACCCACAAACAAGCAAGACCTGAAGGCTGCGGCTGTAAAGGCCTGGCAAAGCATTAAGAAGGAGGAAACCCAGCGTTTGGTGATGTCCATGGGTTCCAGACTTAAGGCAGTGGTTGCCTCCAAAGGATTCGCAACAAAATATTGAAAATAAAAATATTTTGTTTGGGTTTGGTTTATTTGTCCAATTACTTTTGACCTCCTAAAATGTGGAGTGTTTGTAAAGAAATGTGTACAATTCCTACAATTTCTATCAGATATTTTTGATCAAACCTTCAAATTAAACGTTACAATCTGCACTTGAATTCTGTTGTAGAGGTTTCATTTCAAATCCAATGTGGTGGCATGCAGAGCAAAACTCGCGAAAATTGTGTCACTGTCCAAATATTTCTGGACCTAACTGTATATACTTTTATTTAATCATTTGCAGTATAATATAAAAAATATGACCCTAAAAAATTGTAAACAGTACAAAAACTAGAAATAGAGAATTAAAAAACACCATTTAAAACATGTAAGTTAAAATGCAAGTTGTGTGAATAATAGATGTAAAAAGGCATAATGCAAAGAAGATAATGAAAATCTAAAGTCACAAGAACAGTTTTTATTATTATTATTATTATTATTATTGTTATTATTTATTTTATTTGTTCTTATTTTATCCCCATCTCTTTGTTTTGTTTCACAGTTTTTACGAAATCAGTTTTCAATTTTGTAACTTCCATGGAAGTCAATGGTAGTGGCGTAACTAGACTATTACGGGACCCAGGGCAGCTTTGGGACCTGCCCTTCCCAAGGTTGTTGTTTGTTTGTATGGTCCCCTGTTACCCTACTCAAGTCTTTAACCCCTTAATGAAGGAGCCAATTTTGACCTGCTAGACCATGATCCAAAACACCGCTCCAAATCTACTCAGGCATTCATGCAGAGGAACAATTACAATGTTCTGGAATGGCCATCCCAGTCCCCAGACCTGAATGTCATTGAAAATCTGTGAGATGATTTGAAGCGTGCTGTCCATGCTCAGCGACCATCACACTTAACTGAACTGGAATTGTTTTGGAGGATCTACAAAATATTAATGTCACTTTTATGTTGAGGTGCCCATACTTTTGCACCGGTCAAATTTTGTTTAAATGCGGATTGCACATTTTCTGTTAGTACAATAAACCTCATTTCAATCCAGAAATATTACTCAGTCCATCAGTTATTAGATATATGAAACTGAAATAGTTGTTGCAAAAACCCAAATTGTTCTAAACATTTTTTTGGAGTTTATGTCGGACAACTCCTTTAATTTACTTAGTAAAAATTAAGCTTTTTTACTTGCCCTGCGTTTTCATCACATTGAGTATTTGGTTGCAGAGATTTCTGCACCAAATGTGCATCTCCTGGCAGAAAAACGCACCTAAAGCACAATTACGGTTAAGAATACTTACCCATGTCCACTTATCCCCAACCTAGATAATCCGCTAATGTTGTCTACATGTTTTTTTATACTTTATTTTAGAGGTACTTGTACTTGTATATGTATAAGGAAGGGTGATGAGTAGAAAACGACATTTTTAACATGAGAGTCTATTTCAAAGCCTTATTTATCATGCCTTTCGGATTAACCAATGCACCAGCAGTTTATGAGTGATGTCTGTTCTGATTGTCTTTGAAGGTTGAATGTAGTATATTTTGATGATATTCACATTTTTCCACCTGATCTGGATTCACACTATGAACATGCCCATTTTGTTTTACAAAAGCTTAGAGAAAATAATTAGTTTGCTAATTTGGACAAATGTAGCCTTTCTTTACAAGAAAAATCTTTCCTCGGGTTCATGGTATCTGCTGAAGGGTTTAAGATGGATCCTGGGAAGGTACAGGCCATAATTGATTGGGTTCAGCCTCATGACCGTAAATTACTGCAACAGTTTCTAAGGCCATGTGCCCACGGGAGCTTTTTGCTGCGGAAAACCTGCGGATTTTCTGGATTTTCCAGATAAATCCGCAGGTTTTAGCATGTACAGGCACTCCCCATGTTACCCTATGGGACATGGGGAGTGTCTGTGTCCACGCTGCGGAAAGTGTGGCTGCGGAATCTCCTGCGGAGATCCCTCAGCCGCACCTAACTGCATGTCAATTATTCATGCGGATTTACTTGCGGAGATCCTGGCCCTCCGCTATGGAGATAGAGGCCGGGACGTCCGCAGGTAAATCGCGTGAAAGTCCACATGTTTCCCGTAGCTATTCCGCTGGAAACTCGCAGCTAAAAATAGCTGCGGATGTCGGCGGGCAGCTGCGGGAAACATGCGGCCGTACCTGCGAATATATACGCAGGTACGAGCGCCCGTGGGCACATGGCCTTAGATTTGCCAATTACTACAGAAAAGTAAATAAGGAGTTTTTCTTAGATTGTCAATTTCCTTAACCTTTGTCCGGCTGAATAGGTACAATTGTAACTATTCTGTTTTAAAATTGCAATACATTTTTTTTCCCAAAAGCCGTACAGGGCTGAAATTTCGTAAAATCTCTGCAGTTTTTGGTACAGAATATATTGGTCAAATTTCAATAAAATATCTCCACCCCCTTCCGAGATAAGGGGTCGCTGTTAACATTGTAAAATTATGCAGCCTGACGAAGGTTAATGATCTCACATGTAAAGGGAGGACCTTAAGGCTTGGTCGATGGAAGCTGTTGGGGCATTTCACCCTATCACCCCCTATATCGTGCTGGTATGTCATAGGTCGCGTTCTTCCCTTTGATGCAGGCTCGCACGAGCATTTGTGATGGAAGGATATCACACAAGGATCTTTAGGGGTGATTAGTATCTGCACACTGTATAGGGAGAAGTAAATGTTCTCTTTAACAGGGAAAATGTATTGCATGATTTTGTCTAAATATGTACATCCCATAAGTCAAGTAGCCATAGTGAAATGGATTTGCAGAACGAACAGCTTATTGTCATAGAAATAACATTAAGAATAACAGATTTTATAATCAGGGAATGAACAAAACATTCGGCAGCCAACCTTCACCTTCACAAAACACACGAGCTGAGCTGTAATAAACCTATCTAGACAGCCAAGCCCCATTGTTGCGGCACATCTGTTTCAATTGTTGCTATTGCTATCATTGCTTCCTCAGAAAGAGCTGATTTAGCCGTAATGAAACGTTAGATATCATTCAGCTTGGATTGTTGTTACCTGCATATTTTCTTTTGGAAGCATGTCAGGGAATTAAAAAAAGGTTAACTGAGTCTATATTTTTTCAGCCTGTACACGTGTGGTAATTATATAATGGCCAATTACTTATTGTTCCCCAAAATTCAGATCCTCATTCAGACAACTGTGATTTTCATCATTGTATTGGGTCATGTTTTCTTTAGTGTTTGATCAGTTTGTTAGTTTTCACCAACAATGTGTTATCAGGTTTTTTTTTCTGGTATAGAAACAAAAATTGATGGAAGGTTCTTAAGGTTCGCTAAGTTGTCGGTGTCAGCTATATGGACCGAGGGAGTACGCAAGTGACCCTTTCACCCCCAACGGCACTCCCCAACACCATCACCGAGTCCTGGGGAATTCCTCCTACCCGTGGAGGGGTTAAAACACCTAGCTGCCCACTCCATCATCCCCGGGTACTCCCAGCTGCAGCGGTGGTACTCCACCTTACCACGCACCACAGGTGGCGTCACGGACTTTAAATATACAATCCCCTGTAAATACCCCCCTTTTATTTGAGTGGCCGCACGACCGCCGGGTCCGGAGACCATTGAGCTACCACGGATCCGGATCCGAGTAGCCCGGCGTGGGGGCGGAACACCTCAAATTCCTGGTGTCATGAACAGGATACGAGCAAGATCCACTTACCTGGGTGACGTGTGCCTTGAAGACCAAAACTGCGAGTCAAAAGCCCTGGTTTCCAGCCAATTCCGCCATCTTCCGACGAAAAAACGCCATCTTCTCCACAAAAGCAAGCGAAGCAGAGGCCCCGCCCTTCATCCTGAGAGAGAGGCCGGAACCGGAAGTTCCCAGAGGGCCACAGCATCGAGTGCTGAGTGAAAACCAAGGGGGCGTGACTGCATGCAGCAGCAGCGGAAGAGAAGCAGGGACTCCAGGACTCTGCGATAACATTCCTAAACAGCGCAGAAACAAGATGGCGGAGCAGAGCTGGTCACCGGAACGTGCTGTCCCGGGACCGCGATCTGGATTGAGGAAGAGACGGAGGAGCTGTGCAGGAAAATGCGGACGCAGTTCCAGTTTATACTGGACCACTGGAGGGAAGAGATGAGGAGCCTGGTGATGGCGGTGCGAGCCCGTGAGATTGAGATCCCACGTGAAGAGAAGGTAAGTGGTTACCCAGTCCCTGATGATTGCCCTAATCCAGGCAATGCGGCTATGGGATCCGGACTGCCCCCGCTCCCGGTGAGCACTCCGCCGCCACCAACCCCGTCATCGGTGGACGCCGAGCTGCCTTCTCCAACCAAGGCAGCGGAGTATTTAGCCCCTGTGTATGAAGATACAGCTGCAGAACCCCCGGTTCCATCCGTCGACCCGGTCACAACAGCGGTCAACCCGACACCGGCCAGACCAGACCCGGCCGCATCACTGGGCCAGTCCTTAGAGGCGGAGCACCCAGACTCTGCAACATCGGCTACGGAGCAGTCGGTACATCTACCCCATGTAGCGGAGGTGGAGCCTGAAGAGCTGCCGGTTCCACCGCCACACGGCATCTCAATGGCTGTTGGGGCCGCAAGAGTGCACCTAAAGCCAGAGCCAGCTAGGGAGCAGAGACCGGACGATGATGCCCCCTACTGGGAACGACAACACCCAAAGCTGAAACCGAAGATGATGAATCCAGATCAGAGGCAATGGGAGATGGTTGCTCGTGCACAGCGAGAAAAGGAGCACTTGAGAAAGGCCACCATCCATGCCAGAGGGCCGTGGCGCAGGGGTCATGTAAAGTGTTTTTCCCCGAAAAAGGGTGGGGTTTCCTTTGGGAGGCGAATCTCTCTGAAGAAATGTTTGTCGCTTGGAGGGATATAGGGCAACATCTCCCGATAGACCACCTGGGCTGTAATATGGAGCCAGGAGAGGTGGTCACCTACACACGACACTGTGGTGAGTGGGGCTGGCATGCCCTCGAGGTGACCAAACACAAAATGCTGGAAGAAGAGTTTGTGCTGGCGTCGGTAGTGCATAGTCGCAAAGAAGCATGGCTACAGGACTCAGTAGTCCAGTAAGGTATAATGTTATAGCAGAACTGTTAGGTATCGGTGTTTCGTTTGTTATTTTCCTAAGTTTCTTATTTTTCCTGTAGAGAATGTTAGAAAATGAGTTTCTAATCAACAGGGTCTGAATGAAAAGAGTAAAAGTTACCTGATTTGCGAGAAGATTTTCATAGTGTGTACACCCGGTACATGGACTTTGTTACATATGTTAGTTGTAAAAATGGACCATGGTCACAGGACTGGTTGTGACCAACACAGACTTGTGTTCTTGTAAATAATTGCACCTCCTGTGCCCACCAGATTCATCTACTACAACACCCGGGACCTTAACCTGGTCACGGACCCACGGATAGGAATGCAGCGGGTCAGGTTGTTTGTGTGGCGGGTTGATGGGATCTGGGACGTTGGGACTGTACTGTCGCAGGAAGAGGCTGCAACAGAGTAGGTTGAGCCTCTGCTACTAACATAACCGGTAGCGTTCCATAGTTGAAATGATGAACTCTAACTGTTTAGTAATGTTTAAGAAATGTGCCTCCCTAATGTGGGATGAAAAATCGTGTAAATAAAAATGTTTCCTTTTTCTTACAGTTATGCAAATAAATCTCTGTATGCCCTGTAGCTTGAGGACGAACTACGTTTAACAAAGGGGGAATGTGACGCCCCTGGACTATCAGGTCTTCACAGGGTACTGCAAAAGCTGCCCTTCCGTGCAGTATTCCACCTTCCTCTTGGTTCCGGGTCCCTACTTAAGTGGTGTTGCCTCTAACAGCAAATCCAAATCCTAGAGACACCCTGCATCACACCCACCTGACACACCAGTGGACGGTTTGAGAGGAATAGAGTCACCCACCTGGGGGGTCAGGGAGGGGAGATGATGTGTGTAGAGAGTCGAGTAGAGTTAGTGAGTGGAGAAGGAGTTGCAAAGTAGCCCTCGAGCTGAGAGGAGCTCAGAGGAAGTCAGGAGTGGAAACTCCCGAAGTTACTGCCTAGGTTGCAGACGGTAGTCTGGGCCTAGAGGAGTCGGACCCCCGGTGGCAGGTGATTGTGGCGGGGTGCTAAGACCCGTCGAAAAGGACGGCCGGCAGCCTGGCCCTGTCACCGGTCCGGGACCGAAGGCACGACAGGGTGCATGGACCCTAAGTCGGTGAGTAGCTTCAGGCAATCCGACAACTCACCTGAGGAGAACGGAGCCTTCACGATCCATTCCCACCCGCTCCAGAATGATGCATTAGCGCAACGAGGGGGATAGGACTTTCCAACCAAAACGGTCCAGAAAATCCCAAGCGTGAGCCCTGAGAGCAAGCTCCCATACTTAGCCACAGTAGGGAGTGGGGCCTGGCTAGTTCCAAGCTACCGGGCCATCAAGTTGAAGTCTAAACTAAGTGCCAGGAGGCAGGTCACGGACCACCAGGCAGCACCACTTGGTGACGGGATCAGGACGAGCTCCCCTCAGCTGCAGCAGTACCCAGAGACTTAGTTTATCCGGTTGTCAGTGTCTGCTTATGAACTGAGTGAGTATGAGAGTGACTTCTGCATCCCCACGGCATCCCCCCTTCACCGAGTCCCAGGGCATCCCCTACCCAAGGAGGGTTCCAACACCTTGCTTCCCCATTCCATCATCCCCGGGTACTCCCAACAGCAGCGGTGGTACTGCTAATTGCCACACACCACGGGTGGTGTCACAAACTATAACTCCCCTGTAAATACCCCCCTTTTCATTCGAATGGCCGCACGACTCCCGGGTCCAGAGACCCTCGAGCCACAGCGATACACAGGCACCATAATGCGCCCAGCGCCTGTGCTTGGTTTGAACAGTCATTCTGTGCTGACAGAGTCCCTTTAAAGAGCTGGAGAATTAGAATTTATGTTTGGAAAATCTTTCCAGAAGTGGAGGTTTGCATGGCTGCTGGTTCTAATATTTTTCTGTGGCAAAATGCAAGTGTTCCTCAATTGCACATTTTCATAAGATCTTCATCTAACCCAGTGATCCTTAGCATAATTGATATCTCAAGCATATAAACTTTGCCTGGGGGCAGGTAAAGAATTACATAATTTTATATTCTGGCCAAGACCTGTTGATTTCTTTGCCCGTTTCTAAAACAAGCAGAAGTTATATTTTTGCTAAAGGGTGACTGCACTTAAACTCTGCCCAAAACATTTTCCAACAAAAGAAAAGATGTGTCAGTTTATTCCAATTTACTAAAATCCTTTAGTTTTAGTAGAATTTCAAGACATAGGAGTTATACATGTTTATTACTAATTACTTTGACTATTAGATATTACAAAATCATGCAGCACAATTGGATGTTTGCAGTGAACAAAAAACATTAATTGAATGGAACTCTTTATTAGGATAGGTCATCATCATCATCATCAACACTATATTGATTGGGGTCCAACACACAGTAGTCCCATTAATCAGCTGTTATACACCCCTGTGGCATCCAAATGTAAAAACCTTGAATGGGTCTGTATGTCGGAGCTTGATTCAATGTATGTCAACGAGTTTCAGGTACCGCAGAACATCTCCTATTCTCTATTCATCACTGGCACTTGTAGAAGCTGTAGTTCGGTACATGGCTACACTTTGAAAGACACTGTGCAGGTTAGAGCCAATCCACAGGGCCGCCACTAGGAATTTCAGGACCCCATACTGGCAAAATTTTCGGGCCCCCTTGAGACTCCGACCAGGCTCTACCCCAGCTCCGCCTCCACCCCACCCATTAAACCTCCTACAATCTAACAGCCACTTTTGGAAAAATGTGTGTGTGTGTGTGTGTGTGTATATATACAGTATGTGTGTATATATACTGTATACAGTCATGGCCAAAAGTGTTAGCACCCTTGAAGTTGTTCCAGAGAATGAGGTATTTCTCTCAGAAAATTAATAATATACCCTTTACATTGACCCTCTCCATAACATCTCTCCCACACACACTGGGCCTTTGTATAATACCCCCCTCCCCCTCACACACACTGCTACTTGCAACACTTTGTTAAGAAAGAAGTAGTGGGCACCACAATGTAATAAATATAAATAAAGGGAGGGGTGCTAACAAAAAACAAAAACTGTGCAAAAAAAATAATGAATTATAACATGAGAGGAAAAAAGCTGCAAAGTAAAAATGTGCACAACCAGCTATTTATATATATAATCATCTAATTCTGACTGTTTGTAACGGAATTCCCGCGTTGCTGATTGGTCGCGGGTGGCTAGCGCGACCAATCAGTGACAGGCACAGTCCGGCCGCGAATTGGCGTGAGATTTGAACCACACTTTGCTGATTCGTTGCACACAGACACCGCCGCACACAGACACCGCCGCATACAGACACTGCCATACACAGAAGCCTCTATATACACCCCAGCAGCCTTTATATACACCCCACAAGCCTCTATATACACCCCAGCAGCAGCCTCCAGCACACAGTAAAAAAAAACAAATAACGATTATACTCACCTTGCACTTTTTTCTCTTATCATACTCTGTAGTACTTTCTCCCTCCCCTCGCTGGTCCTGCAGGCTGGGAGATGCGGCTGCTTCCCATTTCCTCCTCGGCATGTCCCGCCCACCTCTCTGCTCCGCTGCCTCTGGATTGGATGTGGGTGTTGCTGAGAGAGTGGTGCAGGCTACATAAACCACATACATATTCTAGAATAACCGATGCGCTAGAATCGGGCCACCAACTAGTTATATATAAACATGGCTTTTATTGATACAAAACATATAAGGCTGACAAAAACAAAGGTTAAAACACAATTATCAAGAGAAAAAGAATGGAAGACATGGGGGATAGACATAATAATCCTGTTACAAAGAAGGAATTTCAGCACCTGCAGTCCAATCTTCAATTTAAATAAAACATCCTTGTATTGGAAACATGTTAAAATATACATGTATAATAGAAAATCCTTACGCGTTTCAGGTCATGGTGACCCTTACTAATAGGTATATATGTCCCCATCCTGGTTTATTTGTCCCTTTCCTGGTAAATATGTCCTTCTGGTATATATGACCCCATCCTGGGCCACTCACAGTGTATATATCTTCGTCCTGGTATATACAGCACAGACCAAATGTTTGGACACACCTTCTCATCTCTAGAACAACTATTAAGAGGAGACTTTGTGCAGCAGGCCTTCATGGTAAAATAGCTGCTAGGAAACCACTGCTAATGACAGGCAACAAGCAGAAGAGACTTGTTTGGGCTAAAGAACACAAGGAATGGACATTAGACCAGTGGAAATCTGTGCTTTGGTCTGATGAGTACAAATTTGAGATCTTTGGATCCAACCACCATGCCTTTGTAGAAAAGTTGAACGGATGGACTCTACATGCCTGGTTCCCACTGTGAAGCATGGAGGAGGAGGTGTGACGGTGTGGGAGTGCTTTGCTGGTGACACTGTGGGGGATTTATTCAAAATTGAAGGCATACTAAAAAAGCATGGCTGCCATAGCATCTTGCAGCGGCATGCTATTCCATACGGTTTGCGTTTAGTTGGACCATTATTTATTTTTCAACAGGACAATGACCCCAAACACACCTCTAGGCTGTGTAAGGGCTATTTGACTAAGAAGGAGAGTGATGAGGTGCTACGCCAGATGACCTGGTCTCCACAGTCACCAGACCTGAACCCAATCGAGATGGTTTGGGGTGAGCTGGACCGCAGAGTGAAGGCAAAAGGGCCAACAAGTGCAAAGTAGAGATGAGCGAACCGGCCGTGTTTCGGCTCGAGTTCGGTTCGCCGAACAGAGGTCTCGTTCGAGTTCGGTTCGGCGAACCACTCGAACCGCACAGAAAACAATGGGAGGCAATCACAAACACATAAAAACACCTAGAAAACACCCTCAAAGGTGTCCAAAAGGTGACAAACAACTCAGAACACAACACAAACACATGGGAAAGGGACCAGAACAAATTCTCATGCTTAAACAAAACAGCGTTACAAGGAAAAGAGGATGAGACACAGATATAGGCATGGTATGCCCTTCTAAAATCATGCAAAACACCGCAAGGGTTACTACAAACGAAGTCTTCCTTTTTTTCCAAAAATTGGGCCACACAGACACCCACCCCTTCAGTGGCACACTTGTGCCCCAGTTGTACACTTCACAGGTAGATTTGCATCAAGCACATTCAAAAACACGCCATCCTTAACTGTCCCCAGGATGACACCGGGGTAGGTAGCAAAGTCTTTGCTGATCCCAGATCTGTTCATCTTGGATCATTTTTAGAAACAGTGTAAGCAAGGGTTACTCCAAGTGGAGTCTCCCTTTTTATCCAAACATTGGGCCACACAGACACCCACCCCTTCAGTGGCAGCACTTGTGCCCCAGTTGTACACTTAACAGGTAGATTTGCATCAAGCACATTCAAAAATACACCATCCTTAACTGTCCCCAGGATGACACCGGGGTAGGTAGCAAAGTCTTTGCTGAACCATGACTTGTTCATCTTGGCTCCTTTTTAAAAACACTGCAAGCAAGGGTTACTCCAAGCGGAGTCTCCCTTTTTATAAAAAATTGGGCCACACACACACACCCACCCCTTCAGTGGCAGTACTTGTGCCCCAGTTGTACACTTCACAGGTAGATTTGCATCAAGCACATTCAAAAATACGCTATTCTTAACCGTCCCCAGGATGACACCGGGGTAGGTAGCTAATTCTTTCCTGACCCCAGCTCTGTTCATCTTGGATCATTTTTAAAAACAATGTAAGCAAGGGTTACTCCAAGCGGAGTCTCCCTATTTCCAAAAATTGGGCCACACACACACCCACCCCTTCAGTGGCAGCACTTGTGCCCCAGTTATACACTTCACAGGTAGATTTGCATCAAGCACATTCAAAAATACGCCATACTTAACCGTCCCCAGGATGACACCGGGGTAGGTAGCTAAGTCTTTGCTGAACCATGACTTGTTCATCTTGGCTCCTTTTAAAAAACACAGCAAGCAAGGGTTACTCCAAGCGGAGTCTCCCTTTATTCCAAAAATTGGGCCACACACCCACCCCTTCAGTGGCATCACTTGTGCCCCAGTTGTACACTTCACAGCTAGATTTGCATCAAGCACATTCAAAAGTATGCCATACTTAACCGTCCCCAGGATGACACCGGGGTAGTTACAAGCTAAGTCTTTCCTGATCCCAGCTCTGTTCATCTTGGATCATTTTTAAAAACAATGTAAGCAAGGGTAACTCCAAGTGGAGTCTCCCTTTTTTCCAAAAATTGGGCCACACACACACACCCCTTCAGTGGCAGCACTTGTGCCCCAGTTGTACACTTCACAGGTAGATTTGCATCAAGCACATTCAAAAATACGCCATACTTAACCATCCCCAGGATGACACCGGGGTAGTTAGCTAAGTCTTTCCTGATCCCAACTCCGTTCATCTTGGATCATTTTTAAAAACAATGTAAGCAAGGGTTACTCCAAGTGGAGTCTCCCTTTTTTCCAAAAATTGGGCCACACACACCCACCCCTTCAGTGGCAGCACTTGTGCCCCAGTTGTACACTTCACAGGTAGATTTGCATCAAGCACATTTAAAAATATGCCATACTTAACCATCCCCAGGATGACATCAGGGTAGGTAGCTAAGTCTTTCCTGATCCCAGCTCTGTTCATCTTGGATCATTTTTAAAAACAATGTAAGCAAGGGTTACTCCAAGCGGAGTCTCCCTTTTTTCCAAAAATTGGGCCACACACACACCCACCCACCCCTTCAGTGGCAGCACTTGTGCCCCAGTTGTAAACTTCACAGGTAGATTTGCATCAAGCACATTCAAAAATACGCCATACTTAACCGTCCCCAGGATGACACAGGGGTAGGTAGCTAAGTCTTTGCTGAACCATGACTTGTTCATCTTGGCTCTTTTTAAAAAACACAGCAAGCAAGGGTTACTCCAAGCGGAGTCTCCCTTTTTTTCCAAAAATTGGGCCACACACCCACCCCTTCAGTGGCATCACTTGTGCCCCAGTTGTACACTTCACAGCTAGATTTGCATCAAGCACATTCAAAAATATGCCATACTTAACCGTCCCCAGGATGACACCGGGGTAGTTAGCTAAATCTTTCCTGATCCCAGCTCTGTTCATCTTGGATCATTTTTAAAAACAATATAAGCAGGGGTTACTCCAAGAGGAGTGTCCCTTTTTTCCAAAAATTGGGCCACAAACACACCCACCCCTTCAGTGGCAGCACTTGTGCCCCAGTTGTAAACTTCAGAGGTAGATTTGCATCAAGCACATTCAAAAATACGCCATACTTGACCGTCCCCAGGATGACACCGGGGTAGGTAGCAATTTTTTTCCTGATCCCAGATCTGTTCATCTTGGATCATTTTTAGAAACACTGCAAGCAAGGGTTACTCCAAGCGGAGTCTCCCTTTTTTCCAAAAATTGGTCCACACAGACAGCCCTTTAGTGGCAGCACTTGTGCCCCAATCGTACACTTCACATGTAGATTTGCATCAAGCACATTCAAAATCCACAAGCATTTACTCTCCACAGGATGACACGGGGTAGTAAATTTCTTGTGGATCCATGACTTGTTCATTTTGATGAACGTTAGTCTGTCCACATTGTCAATGGACAGACGTGTGCGCTTATCTGTCAGCACACACCCAGCAGCACTGAAGACACGTTCAGAGACAACACTGGCAGCTGGACACGACAAAATCTCCATGGCGTAAGTGGAGAGCTCTGGCCATTTTTCAAGATTTGAAACCCAAAATGAGCAAGGCTCCATTTGCAAAGTCATGGCATCGATGTTCATTTGGAGATACTCCTGTATCATCCTCTCCAGCCGTTGACTATGTGTCAGACTTGTTGTCTCTGGTGGCCTTGCAAAGGATGGTCTGAAAAAAATTATGAAAAGATTCAATAAAATTGCTGTTACCAGCACCAGATACGGTGCTGCTGGTACGGGTAGACTGTTGAAGATGACGAGACCGTCCTATGTTTGATGTTTGTCAAGTTACAACTGGGAGATTCACTCCCTGCACCACGGTTGTTTGGTGGAAAAGCCGAGCTAAGATTGAGTAACAGCTTTTGCTGATACTCCTGCATACGTGCGTCCCTTTCTATGGCTGGAATTATGTCACAAAATTTGGACTTGTAACGGGGATCTTAATAGTGTGGCAAGCCAGTACTCATCATCACTTCTAATTTTGACAATACGAGGGTCATGTTGGAGGTAGTGCAGCAAAAAGGCGCTCGTGTCTTGCGCAGCCATGTGGACCAAGTCCATGCTGTGTTTGTGGCAAAGAGGTGCTAACCGTTCTTTCTTCCTCTGACATCTCCCCCCAACCTCTTTCAACTGAAATTTGACCAAGGTCTCCCTCATCGGCTGAGTCTTCCATGTCCATGGACAGTTCGTCCTCCATTTCTTCATGTTCTCCTGCATCTTCCTCAACATTTTGCCTGCTACCATGCGCCCTTGTTGATCCTTGTCCCCCATGGTCCCATACCTGCCGCGTTGGTGATGATGAACATCTGGACCTTGGTGATGTTGTTGTCTCTTGCACATATGAATACTCCTGTAGTTCCTCCCCTTCCTGTTGTCCCACCCCCTGACTCTGAATAGTGTTTAGCTTGTGCTCCAGCATGTAAATGACAGGAATTGTCATGCTGATAATGGCATTGTCAGCGCTAAACATATTCGTCGCCATGTCGAAACTGTGCAGAAGGGTGCATAGGTCCTTGATCTGAGACCACTCCATCAGGGTGATCTGCCCCATCTCTGCATCTCGTTGGCCCAGGCTATACGTCATGACGTATTGCACCAGGGCTCGACTGTGCTGCCACAGTCGCTGTAACATGTGGAGAGTCGAATTCCAGCGTGTCGGCACATCACATTTTAGGCGATGAACCGGCAGGCCGAAAGACTTCTGGAGCGATGCAAGTCGCTCAGCAGCGGTGGTTGAACGGCGGAAGTTAGCAGACAGTTTTCGTGCCCTGTTCAGAAGGCCATCTAGGCCGGGATAGTGTGTTAAAAATTGATGGACAACAAGGTTCAACACATGATCCATACAAGGCACGTGTGTCACCTTGCCCAGGCGAAGGGCCGCACCCAGGTTTGCAGCATTGTCGCACACGGCCTTACCAGGCTGCAGGTTGAGTGGAGACAACCATTTATTAAACTCAGTCTCCAGAGCTGCCCACAACTCAGCCGCTGTGTGATTCTTATTTCCAAGACATTTCAAGCTAAAGACCGCCTGATGCCATTGCGCTCTGCTGCCAGCATAGTAATGAGGGGTGCGTGATTCCTTCTGCGCAGTTAGAACGCTGGTGGCCTGACCAGGCAGGCTTGGGGCAGAGGTGGAGGACCCAGACGAGGTTGAGGAGGAAGAAGCAGTGGCGGAACTTGGACAGACAGAGGATTGACACACAAGTCGTGGGGACGGCAACACTTATGCAGCAGACCCTTCACCATCTATCACCATAGTTGCCCAGTGCCCAGTCAGCGACTTGTAACGTCCTGTCCATGCTTACTGGTCCAAGTATCGGTGGTTAAATGCACCCGTTCACACACAGAGTTTCTCAAGGAAGCGGTGATGTTGTGTGCGATATGCTGGTGTAGCGCAGGCACACTTTTCTTAGAGAAGTAGTGGCGACTGGGCATCTGGTACTGGGGCACAGCGACAGACATAAGGTCTCTAAAATCCTGTGTGTCCACCAAGCGGAAAGGCAGCAATTCGGTAGCCAAGAGCTTTCTGAGGGATAAAGTCAACTTCTTAGCTTTGTCATGGGTCGCAGGAAATGGCCTTTTCTTTGTCCACATCTGAGGGACAAAGATCTGGCTGCTGTGCGTAGACAATGGTGAGTAGGGTGTCCCTGAAAAAATAAAGGTTTGTGAGGAAAGTGCAGGCGTAGACATGATGTTGCCTTCATCCAACGTTGGTGCTATCGATGTCTGAGAGAGCTGTACACACGCACTTGTTTCCCCTTCCAAACCAACTGACGACCTACCAAGCAAACTGCCTGTTGCGGTTACAGTGGTGGAAGTTGTGTGTGAAAAACCAGGTGTGATAGCTGTCCCCACAGTCCTAGAAGATGAAGAGCGCGCGGATGCACTTGAAGGGGCAGGCGGTGGATGGTTCGCTCTGCTAGACCGCATTGCAGCACGGTGAGCTTCTCACTGGGACATATGATATTTATTCATGTGACGATTCATGGAAGAAGTTGTCAAACTCCTGAGGTTTTGCCCTCTACTAACAGAATCATGACAATTATTTACATATCACATGATTTGGGCGATCTTTTGCTATGTCAAAAAAGGTCCAGGCTAGGCAAGGCTTAGAGGGCATGCGACCTGCTGAGCCCCCCCGACTAGTGCTCAGAGGCAGAGTGGTGGCTGAGGATGCAGTTGTAGACGTGCTACCAGTACTACTCCTCTGTCCAGGAAGGCGCAAGGTAACTTCGTCGTCAGTAGCATCCTCCTCCACCGCCTCTGTTGACCTCCTCGAGTGCCTGACTGTGGGTTGACAGTAGGTGGGATCTAGAACTTCCTCATCAAGCGTTGTGTTTGCACTCCCCTCACCCTCAGACCGAGCCTCTTCCTGACGTGAACCAATATTTAAGTTGTCATCTCAATCTGGTATCTGTGTCTCATCGTCATCAGTATGTTCCTCATTGTCTATAACAACAGGTGTTACAGTTTGTGAATAAGGGTCAACATTATGCTCAGAAACTTGGTCTTCACAGCCTGAATCATAGTCACAAAGGTTCTGGGCATCACTGCAAACCATTTCCTGGTCTGTACTCACTGTAGCTTGGGAGCAGACCTCTGATTCCCAGGCTATAGTGCGACTGAACAGCTCTGCAGATTCAGCCATCTCAGTTCCACCATACTGTGCAGGGCGGATGGAGACTTCAGAGCTGGGAGAAAGCAAGTGTGATTGGGATGACAACTCAGAGGACTGGTGTTTTTTGGATACAGTAGTTGAGGTGGTGGAGAGGGCACTTGTTGGACCACTTGAGATCCATTCAAGCATTTTCTTTTTTTGGCCATCATCAACCTTCGTTCCAGTTGTTCGTGTCCGTAAAAAAGGGAGCACATCGGATTGTCCACGGTAAGTAGTAGACATCTTACTTTTGCTGGAAGATGGTCTATCTTCAGCAGATGTTAATGGAGCTTTGCTACCTTCCCCACAGACACAAACTTTTTTTCCTTTTCCAACACGCCTGTTCCCCTTTACACCAGCATCTGTCATTTTGCCACTCATTTTGATTGCGACAAGATTGTGCACTTAAAATGTGGTAGTTAAAATTGAGAGGTGGTGTAGATTGCAGCGGTGGTCTAGCTTTATTAACAGCAGAATAAACAACAATAACTATCCCTGACAATGCAACTACGGCCCTTAAACTGGCAGCATAGTTTGCTATTAGAATGGCTTAGTAACAATAAGTTTGAGTGTGCAATGCAGAGGTGCTGCAAATAGCTTTGCACCAGTGGGACAATAATGAAGTCCAACAGCCACTTTTAGGATGCCACTAAGTTTCCTCAGTGTTTGCTAGTATAATGGCTTAGTAACAATGAGCTTGAGTGTGCAATGCAGAGGTGCTGCAAATAGATTTGCACTAGTGGGACACTAATGGAAGTCCAACAGCCACTTTTAGGATGCCACTAAGGCGGGCTTTGCACGCTGCGACATCGGTAACAATGTGTTACCGATGTTGCAGCGATAGTCCCGCCCCCGTCGCAAGTGCAATATCTAGTGAAAGCTGCCGTAGCGATTATTATCGCTACGGCAGTTTCACACGCACATACCTGCCGTGCGACGTCCCTCTGGCCGGCGACCCGCCTCCTTCCTAAGGGGGCGGGTCGTGCGGCGTCACAGCGACGTCACACGGCAGGCGGCCAATTGAAGTGGAGGGGCGGAGATGAGCAGGATGTAAACATCCCGCCCACCTCCGTCCTTCTCAATGCAACCGGTGGCAGGTAAGGTGAAGTTCCTCGCTCCTGCGGCTTTACACACAGCGATGTGTGCTGCCGCAGGAGCGAGGAACAACATCGCACCTGTCGCTGCACCGGCATTATGGAAATGTCGGAGGCTGCAGCGATGATACGATAACGACGCTTTTGCGCTTGTTCATCGTATCAAAAAGGATTTGCACGTTGCGATATCGACTGCGACGCCGGATGTGCGTCACTTTCGATTTGACCTCATCGACATCGCACGTGCAATGTCGCAACGTGCAAAGCCGCCCTAAGTTTACTCAGTGTTTGCTAGTATAATGGCTTAGTAACAATGAGCTTGAGTGTTCAATGCAGAGGTGCTGCAAATAGATTTGCACTAGTGGGACACTAATGGAAGTCCAACAGCCACTTTTAGGATGCCACTAAGTTTACTCAGTGTTTGCTAGTATAATGGCTTAGTAACAATGAGTTTGAGTGTGCAATGCAGTGGTGCTGCAAATAGCTTTGCACCAGTGGGACAATAATGAAGTCCAACAGCCACTTTTAGGATGCCACTAAGTTTCCTCAGTGTTTGCTAGTATAATAACTTAGTAAAAATGAGTTTGAGTGTGCAATGCAGTGGTGCTGCAAATAGCTTTGCACCAGTGGGACAATAATGAAGCCCAACAGCCACTTTTAGGATGCCACTAAGTTTCCTCAGTGTTTGCTAGTATAATGGCTTAGTAACAATGAGCTTGAGTGTGCAATGCAGAGGTGCTGGAAATAGATTTGCACTAGTGGGACACTAATGGAAGTCCAACAGCCACTTTTAGGATGCCACTAAGTTTACTCAGTGTTTGCTACGGTAGTATAATGGCTTAGTAACAATGAGCTTGAGTGTGCAATGCAGAAGTGCTGCAGATAGATTTGCACTAGTTGGACACTAATGGCAGTCCAACAGCCACTTTAAGGGTGCCACTAAGTTTACTCAGTGTTTGCTAGTATAATGGCTTAGTAACAATGAGCTGGAGTGTGCAAAGGGCTGGAGGGTACAGTGGCAGGGTTGTCGGTCTGTGTAGAGGAAAGGAAGCCTCACTTTATATCCCTCCTAATCTGGAAACGCAGTGAGGAAGTCCCTGACCTTGGCTACACAGACGCTCTTATCTGTATCTGTTAAAATCTGTTTTCACGGACCTGATTGTCACCTATGGCTCTGAGCCTGCAGTTATTAGCCCTTACAAGGGCTAAAAGAAACCTCTCTCCCTATTCTGTATAGCGCTGTGTGTAGAGCGTACACAGCAGTATCGGAGACAGGAGCTACGCCAGCGGTGACTGACACCAAGGACGCAGAAGAGATAATGGCGTCCTGACGGGCAGATACCCGTTTTTATAATGCAGGGACATGTGACATGGACATCCTATCACACATGCCGTTGCTTCTCTGGCTAAAAGTCCACTTAGCTGTGTGTGTGTCTGGGATTGGCTGACATGCTGGCCCGCCCCACTACACGCGCGCGCTTAGGGAAGGAGGACAAGGAAAAAAAAAAAATGGCCATTATCCCAGCAGCAGTGATCTGAATGCACTGTTCTCGCACACTATACTCTGAAATTTCATAATAGTGTGAGTCACAGAGTGACTTACACTATTACAGTGGAAAGCCAGCTAGTAATTAGCTTGGCTTTTTGCTGCTAGAGCCGTTCTCGAACGTAACTAGAACTATCGAGCTTTTGCAAAAAGCTCGAGTTCTAGTTCGATCCAGAACAGCCGCTAAAATCACTCGAACCGTGAACTGGAGAACCACGAACCGCGCTCAACTCTAGTGCTAAGCATCTCTGGGAACTCCTTCAAGATTGTTGGAAGACCATTTCCGGTAACTACATCTTGAAACCCATCAAGAGAATGCCAAGAGTTTGCAAAGTAGTAATGAAAGCAAAAGGTGGCTACTTTGAAGGACCTAGAATATAAGACATATTTTCAATTGTTTCCCACTTTTTTAAGTATTTCATTCCACATGTTTTCATTCATAGTTTTGATGTCTTCAGTGTGAATCTACAATTTTTAGAGTCATGAAAATAAAGAAAACTATTTGAATGAGAAGGTGTGCCCAAACTTTTGGTCTGTACTGTATATCTATATATATAATTGCCTTATTCTGTGTGTCTGTCTGTCTTGCTCCAAAATTGTGTCCTTACCGTGACATGTCCTTACGGTGACAAACAGCGGATTGGCCGCTGGCCTCGCCATGGCCCCGCCCCCGCACGGATTGGCCGCTTGCCTCGCCTCGGCTCCTCCCCCCCGCACGGATTGGCCGCTCGCCTAGCCTCGGGTCCGCCCCCCCAGCACGGATTGGCAGCTCTCCTCGCCTCGGCTCCGCCCCCCCGCACGGATTGGCCGCTCGCCCAGGCTCCGCCCCCCACACGGAATGGCTTCTTGCCCCTAGGTGAGCGCATCAAGGTCCTGCAGCGGCGGAACACACACACACACACATAAGAACAGACACACGCACACACATCAGATCACACTCACTCTCACACACACCTCACACACACATCAGATCGCATCCAAGTCCTGCAGCGACAGAACACACACACACACACGCACACACATAAGAACAGACACACACACACACACATACATCAGATCACACTCACTCTCACACACACCTCACACACACATCAGATCGCATCCACATACTCACAACATCCCGTGATATCGCTTGCTTCTCGTTGGCGATACTGTGCAGTGATCTTCCAGGACCTGCCGGAGGATCACATGGCCGGAAGCATGTGGTATCTCCGGATGTTGTGATTGTGTCAGCGCGTATGTGCGATATCGTCAGTGTGTGTGTGAGTGTATGCGATCGGATGTGTGTGAGTGTGTGTGTGTGTGTGTGTGAGTGTATGCAATCGGATGTGTGTGAGTGTGTGTGTGTGAGTGTATGCGATCGGATGTGTGTGAGTGTGTGTGTGAGTGTATGCGATCGGATGTGTGTGAGTGTATGCGATCGGATGTGTGTGAGTGTGTGTGAGTGTATGCGATCGGATGTGTGTGAGTGTGTGTGTGTGAGTGTATGCGATCGGATGTGTGTGAGTGTGTGTGTGTGAGTGTATGCGATCAGATGTGTGTGTGTGTGAGTGTATGCTATCGGATGTGTGTGAGTGTGTGTGTGTGAGTGTATGCGATCAGATGTGTGTGAGTGTGTGTGTGTGAGTGTATGCGATCGGATCTGTGTGTCGGCAGAGGAGCACGGCGTGCAGCACAGCTGCTGGGACCGCCCACCGGTGGGCACAGGGAGAAGTGGGGTGTGTGTGTGAGTGTATGCGATCAGATGTGTGCGTGTTTACTGTCTGATGTGTGACTGAGGCGCACGATGGGGAGTGCACAGCATGGGGGATGGAGCACGATTGGGAGTGTGCAGCATGGGGGATGGAGCACGATGGGGGGGCGCAGCATGGGGGATGGAGCACGATGGGGGGTGCGCAGCATGGGGGATGGAGCACGATGGGGAGTGCGCAGCATGGGTGATGGAGCACGTTTGGGAGTGCGCAACATGGGGGATGAAGCACGATAGGGAGTGCGCAGCATGGGGGATGGAGCACGATGGGGAGTGCGCAGTATGGGGCATGGAGCACGATGGGGGGTGCGCAGCATGGGGGATGGAGCACAATGGGGAGTGCGCAGCATGGGGGATGGAGCACGATGGGGAGTGCGCAGCATGGGTGATGGAGCACGTTTGCTAGTGCGCAGCAAAGGGGATGGAGCACGATGGGGAATGCGCAGCATGGGGGATGGAGCACGATGGGGAATGCGCAGCATGGGGGATGGAGCACAATGGGGAGTGGGGATGGAGCACGATGGGGGGTGCGCAGCATGGGGGATGGAGCACGATGGGGGGTGCGCAGCATGGGGGATGGAGCACGATGGGGGGTGCACACCTCCCCCCAAAACACACACACACACACTGCCACACACGCACTGCACAACACACCACACACACTGGGAACCGCAAACACTGCCCTACACAGACACCCACACACACAACGCCGCACACACACAACACCCAACACACAAACACCGCGGCACACACAAATATACGCACATACCGCACAACACACACATTGCACAAAACATACCTCCCCCCAAAACACACACACACACACACACAAACCGCGCAACACACATACACAACGATACACACACACAGCGCTCCACAAATAACGACACACAACGCAACACACAAACAACACCGCTCTCACCCCCCGCCACACCCAGACAACACCCAGAACATGTACAGTGCCCTACACAAACACTTGGTAACTACACACAACAACATCTGTATATATATATAACAAAAATCATACATTAACTACACAATACGTAAATTCTAGAATACCCGATGCGTAGAATCGGGCCACCTTCTAGTATATATATATATATATATATATATATACAGTTAGGTCCAGAAATATTTGGACAGTGACACAATTTTCGCGAGTTGGGCTCTGCATGCCACCACATTGGATTTGAAATGAAACCTCTACAACAGAATTCAAGTGCAGATTGTAACGTTTAATTTGAAGGTTTGAACAAAAATATCTGATAGAAATTGTAGGAATTGTACACATTTCTTTACAAACACTCCACATTTTAGGAGGTCAAAAGTAATTGGACAAATAAACCAAACCCAAAAAAAAAATTTTTTATTTTCAATATTTTGTTGCGAATCCTTTGGAGGCAATCACTGCCTTAAGTCTGGTATCCATGGACATCACCAAACGCTGGGTTTCCTCCTTCTTAATGCTTTGCCAGGCCTTTACAGCCGCAGCCTTCAGGTCTTGCTTGTTTGTGGGTCTTTCCGTCTTAAGTCTGGATTTGAGCAAGTGAAATGCATGCTCAATTGGGTTAAGATCTGGTGATTGACTTGGCCATTGCAGAATGTTCCACTTTTTTCCACTCATGAACTCCTGGGTAGCTTTGGCTGTATGCTTGGGGTCATTGTCCATCTGTACTATGAAGCGCCGTCCGATCAACTTTGCGGCATTTGGCTGAATCTGGGCTGAAAGTATATCCTGGTACACTTCAGAATTTATCCGGCTACTCTTGTCTGCTGTTATGTCATCAATAAACACAAGTGACCCAGTGCCATTGAAAGCCATGCATGCCCATGCCATCACGTTGCCTCCACCATGTTTTACAGAGGATGTGGTGTGCCTTGGATCATGTGCCGTTCCCTTTCTTCTCCAAACTTTTTTCTTCCCATCATTCTGGTACAGGTTGATCTTGGTCTCATCTGTCCATAGAATACTTTTCCAGAACTGAGCTGGCTTCATGAGGTGTTTTTCAGCAAATTTAACTCTGGCCTGTCTATTTTTGGAATTGATGAATGGTTTGCATCTAGATGTGAACCCTTTGTATTTACTTTCATGGAGTCTTCTCTTTACTGTTGACTTAGAGACAGATACATCTACTTCACTGAGAGTGTTCTGGACTTCAGTTGATGTTGTGAACGGGTTCTTCTTCACCAAAGAAAGTATGCGGCGATCATCCACCACTGTTGTCATCTGTGGACGCCCAGGCCTTTTTGAGTTCCCAAGCTCACCAGTCAATTCCTTTTTTCTCAGAATGTACCCAACTGTTGATTTTGCTACTCCAAGCATGTCTGCTATCTCTCTGATGGATTTTTTCTTTTTTGTCAGCCTCAGGATGTTCTGCTTCACCTCAATTGAGAGTTCCTTAGACCGCATGTTGTCTGGTCACAGCAACAGCTTCCAAATGCAAAACCACACACCTGTAATCAACCCCAGACCTTTTAACTACTTCATTGATTACAGGTTAACGAGGGAGACACCTTTAGAGTTAATTGCAGCCCTTAGAGTTCCTTGTCCAATTACTTTTGGTCCCTTGAAAAAGAGGAGGCTATGCATTACAGAGCTATGATTCCTAAATCCTTTCTCCGATTTGGATGTGAAAACTCTCATATTGCAGCTGGGAGTGTGCACTTTCAGCCCATATTATATATATAATTGTATTTCTGAACATGTTTTTGTAAACAGCTAAAATAACAAAACTTGTGTCACTGTCCAAATATTTCTGGACCTAACTGTAGATATATATATATATATATATATATATAAAATTTGGTTCATAGGCACACTCTGGTATATATGTGTGTGTATGTATATATATATATATATATATATATACATATATATATATATATGTATATATATATATATTGCAATTGTCATTATTATTATTTATCCCTCTTCTGAGCACATGCGGGTATATATGTTCCCAGCCTGGTTTCTGCCCTCCTGGTGAATGTCCCACGTGGCATGGAGTCTTCTCTAAGCAGTGTGCCGTGATGCATTTCAACACACTCCCGTGCATCTAGCTCAGGGGTGGGGAACCTTTTTTCTGCTGGGGGCCATTTGAAAATTTCTATCAACCTTCTTGGGCCGAAAAAAATTATCAGCTTGAAAATTACCCTAATATATTAGGCCAATTAATTAATTAATCCTTACTGTGGTGGCTGGAGCTGCTTCTCTTTGGTCCGGCTGTGGTGTTCGGTGATATTGATTATATGGCTTCTCACAACTGCTTTTCCAGGTTTGTCTCGGTCTGGAGCACAGTCAACAGATTAGTAATATATGTATATGTTGTAGATACATCACAGGAGGGTCACGCGGACACGCCGAATGAAAAGGGGGACGTAGTTGTACGGCCTTGACCGTATTCGGTTCGTGACGCCACCCACGGTGTGTGGTCAAGTGGGTCACCACCGCTGCTGTTGTGAGATACCCGGGGGAGATGTAATGGCAGCCGGATGTTAACCCCTCCGTGGGTAGGGATGGTTGCCCCAGGGCCCAGTGTCTCTGTGCAGGGTATGGCGATGGCAGGGGCCTGCGCGCCCGGACATACCAGGGGATGTTTGGCTACTCACAAGCAAATGAATCACATGAGTCTTTTGGTAAATCAAGGTGCTGGTGGTCGGGCGCCGTGACCGGTTGTACCCTGGTCCCCCACCCGGGCTGGTGGTCGCCGTCTCTTCCTCTGCACTGGTTGTAGTTGTGTGTTTGGACTTCCGAGTGTGGAACACGGGAGTCCGCTCCCAGCTTTCTGTGTGCCTGAGGAGCCGTTCCCTCTGACGCTGACCCGTGGGATCTATGGGCCCTGGCGGTTGCCCTATCTCTATCTGTGGGTGGTTGTCTGCTTTTGGGACTTGGGTTGGGACAGGACCTGTAATCCTGCCCTCAATCGGTTGATTAGCTAGGCCGTTGGTTCCGGTCCTGGCTTCAGGGTCCGAGTACCCCTTCTGTGCACGGTTTCCGGTCAGGTCTCCGGTGTCGGTACCAGCGGGCTCCAAACCTGCTCCGGTCCTCCTCGGATCTGCCGAGCCGTCTTCCCGTCTCCTGCTGACGGAGACCACCATCTGCCACCTAGCCAAGGTATCAGGACTCTGACCCTGTCACCGTTCAACTTGAACTTCTCCTCTGCTGGAGCTACACCTAGCTCCAGCCCACACTCCTCTCAACTTGAACTACTGACTTGATCTGCTCTAGACTCTCTGTTTACACGCCCCAGGCTGTCTAGACCCCTAGGTGGGCATTCCCTAACTGCCTGGTCCCGCCCACTGGTGTACCTGTCTTGTTCAGGTCGGCTGTATGTAACCTAGGTGAGGGATGTTGTTGTGCGGGGGCCTATTGTGTGACTACCTGGTTTTGCCAGGGCGTCACAGAAGCAGTGAATATTCATAAGATTTAATCACCGGACCTGTAAACAGCGTGACAGCCGCATCATAAGTATAATTTGTCCTACTTTAATCCCTGTTTTGCTTCATTCTGCAACCTCCCTAGCATTTTATCCGGTTGGCTGAATACGAACAGTGGCACAGATTTTCGCGAGAAGTCTGTGTTTGGAGTCCGTGCATGGACATTAGGTATCTGGTGCGGACCCCGAACTTTACCGTTGGGGTGCGCGCATCAGTATGCCTCAATAAAATTTTTAACTCAACACATAATGTTGACTGACTGCAGTATCCCCATGCAGAAATATGGTGTTTTAGACACTGTGGGAAAATTTCCAAAACTAGTGCAAAACAAAAATGACGTATTTGTGTATACCAATGAGTATGTGTAAAAGCAAGTGTGTTTAACACACACACACATACATATATACTACACAAAAATAGAAATAAAAACATACATAATACACCAATATAGATAATACCTGTCTCCTTCATTGTCTGCACAATTATTAGGCAAGTTAGTATTTTGATCTAATTGTCATTTTTTATTTTTATGCATATTTTTCAAGTCTAAGCTGTATAAACTTGAATGCTTATTGAAAAAAGCAGATCAAGTGATTTGTAAGGAGGGAGGGTTTGGCCTCAGGATAGCAACAGCTTTTACAAAGGTGTGTAGAATAATTAGGCAGCTTAATTTCTTCAGGCAAAATGGGCCAAAAAAAAAAAAGATTTAACTGACTCTGAGAAGTCAAAAATTGTTAAAACTCAAAGGTTTACAGTCTTGAAATTGCTCATATTTTCACATCCAGGTAATCAGACAAGGAGTAAAGGCCCCTTTACACACTGACACTTTCTAGCGATCCCACCAGCGATCCCAACCTGGCCGGGATCGCTACAAAGTCTCTGGTGAGCTGGCAAACAGGCAGACCTGGCCAACGACGCAACAGCGATCCGGACCTGCAGAACGACCTAGCTAGTCATTGGGGACGTTGTAAAGCAGCTTTTTGAAAGGGAAGTCGCTGTAAAGTCCCCTTTACACACTGAGACTTTGCTGCACAGCGGGAAACAAAGGACCAAAGAATGGTCCTGAACGATTTGTATCGATCAGCAACTTCACAGCAGGGGCCAGGTCGCGGATGTGTTTCACACACTGCAATGTCGCTGGGGAGGTCGCTATAACGTCACAAAACCGGTGACGTTACAGCGATGTCGTTTACGATGTTGCAGTGTGTAAAGCCACCTTTAGTGAGTCCACTGGTCCAAGGTACTTTTCACTGACCCGGAGAAGCAGACCTGGTCGGCCACCAAGTGTTCACTACGGAAAGCAGGTACACACGCTGGTAAGTGTCGCCTAGGACGCAGCCCTAGGGGATCCCGATACCTCACCATTTGGTGCATAGAACAGAGAAAAGGAGCCAGAGTGGAGGAGACCAAAGCTGGTGCTGTTCAGAGCAGGCTGGTATTGGAGTTCACAGTCAGGCAATGGGAGCTTGCATGGACTGGAGAAATCAGAATAGTCACAGGCGGGTACACGGGTACTACTAGACCGAATGGAGACAGAGTCACAGATGGAATGCAGGTTAGAGCACAGCAACCTGACAACTAGCACGGACAGACTAGCTACTGGAACATGTAGCACAGGCACTTTCCAATGGGGGAGAATGCATTAAATACCCAGTACCTGTAAAGGCCATAGGGAGGACTTCCGGGTCAGGTCGCATTGGCCCTATAAGAATAAAGGAGAAAACACGGCCACGCCCTATTGCCCATGCACAGACCTCGAGAGCCAGATGACAGGCCAGGAAGCACGGAGGAAGAGGTGGCAGGGACAGACCGTTGCTGCCTCTGCAAATTAGGCAGCTAGGTGCTGACAGAGATGCGGGGGAGACCTCAGAATCATGGAGCAGAACAGGGGGGATGGCAGATGGACAGATGAGTGGAGCATGGCATCGGTGCTCCCAGGATGGGAGTGCCAATGAGTGCCAATGCCAATTAGTGATAGTAATTGGGTTGTGATCACAGAACCACAGAAGGTTTTGTTAGAAATAGTCAGTTTAACATGCTCAAACTGGTGAAAGGTCCTTTTTATGGACACCTAGTCTCACGTTAGGTACGGGGAAGCACCAAGCAAACTGTGAAAGGGAACGAAAGGAAAACTCTCTGTCTAGGAAAGGGGGAGATGGTGACCAGGGAAGTACCAAGGTCAGTACCAAGCCTACCGCTGGGCCCTTGCTCCCCTAATCACCCTAGATAAGTTCTGTACCTATGCGCCAAGCCGGATACCTAATTCTGGCTGACCCTGAAGTAGGCTGTAGGTAGGCACTTAGTCAACTCCACTAAGCTCTAAAGAAGATACCAGGATAGCAAACAGGGGCAAAGTAAATTAATTACTTACCTCCAGATGACTGTGGGAAAGGAACTGCAAAAGCAACAAAGTTTTTCCAGATGTATACAAGCAGACTGCTTGCACTGAACTTGTTAAGGGTATTAGACCTATCACCAGCATAGAGTAATGGGAAATGTGGGAATGTAAAGACTCCAAGGGATGAAAAACTGCTGAAAGGGTGAGGAACTCCACAGGGTCCTAAAGGGAAACAAATCAAAACCAAGCAGAGAAGATACATAGGGTAACAAATACACCACCAATCAGGAATAATAGAAGGTCAGGGAGCAGTTTGCCAAATACTGTCGCCTTCTATAGCCGGACACCGCAGGACTGTCTGTCACCCTTGACACACCCGTGGCACCTAGCTTTGCCCCACCAAACGTTCTGACTGTCAGATTCAGACTTGAAAGCAGAGCCCTGTATGTGCTGCATGAGTTGTCTGTGAGCATGTAAAGATAATGTGAGAAGTGGGGAGAGGAGAGGGTGGGCCACTGGGAGTTTGGACAGTGCAGTCCAATGGGAATCTGACTGGTTAGGCAGGTGATCAGTCTTGAGCTCCTTTTACATATTTTAACATATGCTTCATGAAAGACAATTCACCTTTGCAAATGTTAAAACCTAGAGAGTACCATAAGTCTGTATGTGTCTTATTTTGACTCCCAGAAAAAAAAAGGAAGCCAACTGAAGCAGATGGGATATCAGCTGCTCTGCATCAGCTTCTGTGCTGGCACAGGGAGCAACAGATGGCAATTTATGTTATTTAATTTAAACAAGCTTTAGTATAAAAGTAATAATAATAATTGCTTGGTTTACCTTATAGCGGAAGGAAGGAAACAAGCAGCAAAGGAAGGAAGGAAGGAAGGAAGGAAAGAGGGAAACTATTATAGTATTTCAAGATGTCCCAAATTTAACATACCATGGCACATCAAATGTCAAGATCAAGCTGTTTATTGTATCACAGCAGTCTGTGCATATGAAAATATGGCCCATTTTCACATGCACAGACTGTAAACGCATTATGTTGATATTGTATGTGCCATGGTATTTGCTTTCACTTGATTGAACACTCTACCATTGCACACCTATTCCTATGTACCAATGAGTGCCTACCATATTATTCCAAATTTACATAAAGCATGAGCCACTGTCATTTGGCTCACTTTTTGCCTGTCTACTCTAAAACAAAATTTGTTAAGCAGCAAATATATATGTGTATGTATAAGTATGTTCGAGCAGTCGAACTCCGATTAAAATGTTCTGAGATTCATTCTACGGCACTTGTGAGAATTAAAGAAATATGCAGACTCCGAATCAATTTAATGAAGATCAGGTCATTTAAACCCTTAAGAAATATGGGCATACCATGCATAAATTTAGGCATTTCTTATGATAGCAAATAGTAGAATGCATAATAGCATAATAAGTAGAGACACTCCTTGAGGCCAGGTCACACTAAGCAACATCGCTAGCAACATCGCTGCTAAGGAACAACTTTTGTGATGTTGCTAGCGATGTTGCTGTGTGTGACATCCAGCAACAACCTGGCCCCTGCTGTGAGGTCGTTGGTTGTTGCTGAATGTCCTGGGCCATTTTTTAGTTGTTGCTCTCCCGCTGTGAAGCACACATCGCTGTGTGTGACAGCGAGACAGCAACAACTAAATGTGCAAGGCAGCAGGAGCCGGCTTCTGCGGACGCTGGTAACCACGGTAAACATCGGGTAACCAAGAAGCCCTTACCTTGGTTACCCGATGTTAACCTTCGTTACCAGCGTCCGCCGCTCTCAGCTGTCAGTGCTGGCTCCCTGCTCTCTGCACACATAGCCACAGTACACATTGGGTAATTAACCAGATGTGTACTGTGGCTAGGAGTGCAGAGAACAGGAGCCGGCACTGACAGCTGAGAGCGGCGGACCCTGGTAATGAAGGTAAACATTGGGTAACCAAGGTAAGGGCTTCTTGGTTACCCGATGCTTACCGTGGTTACCAGCTTCTGCAGAAGCCGGCTCCTGCTGCCTGCACACGTAGCAGAGTACACATCGGGTAATTAACCCGATGTGTACTGTGGCTAGGTGTGCAGGGAGCCAGCGCTAAGCGGTGTGCACTGGTAACCAAGGTAAATATCGGGTTGGTTACCCGATATTTACCTTAGTTACCAAGCACAGCATCGCTTCCACGCGGCGCTGGGGGCTGGTCACGGGTTGCTGGTGAGATCTGCCTATGTGACAAGCTCACCAGCAACCCGTGTTGCGACGCTCCAGCGATCCCTGCCAGGTCAGGTTGCTGGTGGGATCGCTGGAGCGTCGCTTAGTGTGACATCTCACCAGCGACCTCCTAGCAACTTACCAGCGATCCCTATCAGGTTGTATCATTGTTGGGATCGCTGGTAAGTTGTTTAGTGTGACTGGGCCTTTGCATCCACCTAGCTTAGCCACAGACCCTGAACAATTCTTTGTCTCAGAAGTGAAATCCCACACCCTAAAGGCCCCGTCACACTAAGCAACATCGCTAGCAACATCGCTGCTAACGAACAACTTTTGTGACGTTGCTAGCGATGTTGCTGTGTGTGACATCCAGCAACAACCTGGCCCTTGCTGTGAGGTCATTGGTTGTTGCTGAATGTCCTGGGCCATTTTTTAGTTGTTGCTGTCCCGCTGTGAAGCACAGATCGCTGTGTGTGACAGCGAGACAGCAACAACTAAATGTGCAGGCAGCGGGAGCCGGCTTCTGCGGAGGCTGGTAACCACAGTAAACATCGGGTAACCAAGAAGCCCTGTCCTTGGTTACCCGATATTTACCTTTGTTACCACCCTCCGCCGCTCTCACTGTCAGTGCCGGCTCCTGCTCTGTGCACATGTAGCTGCAGGACACATCGGGTTAATTAACCCGATGTGTGCTGTAGCTAGGAGAGCAGGGAGCCAGCGCTAAGCAGTGTGTGCGGCTCCCTGCTCTGTGCACATTTAGCTGCAGTACACATCGGGTAATTAACCCGATGTGTGCTGTAACTAGGAGAGCAGGGAGCCAGCACTCAGTGTGCGCTGCTCCCTGTTCTCTGCACGTGTAGCTCCGTGCGCTGGTAACCAAGGTAAATATCGGGTTGGTTACCTGATATTTACCTTATTTACCAAGCGCAGCATCTTCCACGCGGCGCTGGGGGCTGGTCACTGGTTGCTGGTGAGCTCACCAGCAACTCGTGTAGCGACGCTCCAGCGATCCCTGCCAGGTCAGGTTGCTGGTGGGATCGCTGGAGCGTCGCAGTGTGACATCTCACCAGCAACCTCCTAGCAACTTACCAGCGATCCCTATCGTTGTTGGGATCGCTGGTAAGTTGCTTAGTGTGACTGGACCTTAAGAACTGTTTGGCAGGCCTGAAGACATTAAAGGGAATCTGTCACCACTTTAACCTATTAAACTATGAATATGGGCACATAGGCTATAGACTTCTGAAAATAATCATACTTGTATGCCTCATAGCAGATGCCTTCTTGTTGAAAAATCATCCTTTATGTTGGACCCCAGCTGATCAGTCTTTGATGACCTATCCTATCCTCACTCTTCACTACAATAGTTCAGTGAATGGTATCAACTAAGTAAATGTATTGGATGCCTAAATAAAAACTATCCCAATAGCTGCCTAATGTCAAATTTTGGAGCAGTGTTCTATGCAATCCATATACTGAATATTTATAAAACAAAAATAATGGAGCAATGCAGAAACTGCAATGGGACACTAGTGCATGTATGCATCAATAGACTATTATGAAAGTTTTTTTTAAATCTAATTATAATACTCATTTTTTAATTTAATAAATTAAAATTATTAATATCTAAGTTTTTTTAATGTTAATTTTTGTTCATAACCTTCTATTCTATCTGGTAATTCTAAATTTTACTATGCTTTTCATGCTCCTGTTGAAATCATCGCAAGATGGCCTATTGCTCTTTCACAGCATGGGTGAATGGAAATCTTGGGAAAGGTAACAGACCCCCCATTCTTTCATGCATTTAATCTGCTGTTTGTGTGACTTTCCCTGATAAATTAAAAAGAATAATTTGGCTATAAGCCATCTCCCGACCAACCGGCAGAATTTCTGACTTTTGAATAGAATTGCCAACATTCTCTAATAGTGTTATAAAAAAGGATATCGACTACTACGATAACCCTTTCTGACTCCACATGTGAAATAAAAAGATTATACACCCCTCTGGTAAAGGCAACATTGCAACGCTGTTGGAGCTCACGTTACTAGGGCTCACGCGATATTGTAATGTGACATGAGCCCCGCAGCAAATCACTGCCGGTTTTTGTCTCTCCACTTTGTCCGAAGATGAGGAGAGAGGAGCAGGTGGTGATTGGACGCGGGGCTCATGTGACATCACAATGTCGCGTGAGCCCTAGGAACTTGAGCTCCAACACTGTTGCAATGTCACCGGTACTGGAGAGGAGTATAAGCTGTTTTATATTACATGAGGGAAACATGGAATCAGAAGGGGTTGTTTAAGTAGTTGACAACTCCTTCAATTTTTTTGGTACGTGAACATGATAGTTTAGTTTAACAATTTTTTAACAATTTAATCTATCCAGAGCTTTGAAAGACCCGCATACCCTTGCATGCAGATTATTTCATTTGATATTAATAATATAGTTATATTTAAAAAAAAGACTAAAAATGTGTTAAATTCTTTTTCACATTAAAATACTAATTTATTCTAATAAAAAATGGTTTATGAATGTGTGCAATTAAGGTTTTCATCGATTTATTGTTTGTTTTCAGTCTTCATGAAGGATTCTGTTGTAATTTTTCAGGTAGCATTATTTACTAGTAATAGAGTTTTGCTAAACAACAGGTTAAAAATATATATTTTTTATTTATTATAAATTAATAGACAATCATATAATAATGCAACAATCGAATGTTAAAAATTAGAATAAGACTTTTTTTGTAATTAAATTATATTTCTTTGAACATTTTAATATATAATTTTGTGTTAAAAAAATTGCAAGAAGGTTACTTAGCAGTTAAAGATAGATACATTTTTCTTTCAATTAAACTTTAACAGTGTTAATTTTTAGCGTGAAGCCTGTAAGAATAAAAATATATATTTGTAATAAATTATTTAATAATGCCCCACTACTGTCAATTTATTTTTACTTTTGAACATATCAGTCACTCAAAAAAAAAAAAAGAGTACAAAACCAACTGAAACCTATAAGGGTACTGCGGGGATATCAAACATTTTTTTTTTCTCCATGTAATCAATTTATAGAGATGAGATGCCCAGTGCAGTTCTATTATTCATAAAACACTTGTAGTTCAGTGCGACAGGAGCTGCTCACATTGCTTCCCCTCCCTTCTGAGAGGTTATATCAGTGTGAAGCTCCATGCTGTGAATATCAGCCAGTCTGCTGATAATAGCTGTTGAGAACAGGGAGCATGGCCACTGCAGTCAAGCAGATAACATTTCTATTATGGGTTAGTGCAGCCAATTCAAATCCAGTCTAGGAAAATGGTCAAGATTTCTGGTCTGGCAATTATGACCCAGATGGTGGAGGTCATACAGCAAGTGAGGATTGCCGATAATCTTCAATATGTTATTATATAACGGTGTCTCCTTGCAAGGCCAGAATATTTATGTATCAGAGAGGGCAATAGGATCATGGCCACATTGAGCATAATGTTCACTTTCCCACTCATGTTGGTTTGTAATGTGGTTTAGTTGTGAAAGACATTTTTCTTTCAAAAGGTCTATGTTGTAGTCACAGTTTTAGATCCTTCTTCAAATCTTCGAAAATAATTTTTTACAGGTAATTTAAGGTACAGCATTCTTACGTAGAATCCTTCGTTTTTGTGCCATTTCACAGCAATCTTTTGTAAAATGAATAGAAAGATTCCATGCTTATTCATTTCTCTTTGTTGAAGAATTCTATGTGATAATGCAACACTATCTTCAAACTGTTGTCAAGTTGCCTATAGCTAAAAGCTGAATTCTTGCTGTATAATTAGGGAACCTGTGAATGACTATTTCCCCACTTTGCCTCTTTTTGCCTCATTTGTTGGCATACTGATTTACCAACCAGGTAGGCATTTTTTTAGCTAAAGAAAAGAATTAGCTAATTAATTTCAAGGCGGTAATACAAAAGGTTTTTATTTATAGTGCACAGTAATTGTAGTCCCATGAATGGGAACAACGTGTTGTATATATTTCTTGCATTGCATATTTTTTTCTCCTATCAGGAAATTCCTTTATTGTTACTAGGTAGATTAGACTGTATGAAGTTTGTCCCTATGTACCTCCCTTAGTTGGCTTCTGTATAGAAAGCTCCTCCCTTCTCCTTCAGTTTAGTCTAGAGAGGAACCATTGCTGAAGAGACATGTCTACAACCCTGTACAGATTATTCCTTTTCACCTGCCTTTACTTTGAACTTAATACAAGATTCTAGAAGAAAACTACAGCGTTTCTCCTGGTCTTTCTACAAGTTATCGTTGGGGCTGAGTTGAGCCTGTGGATGCCGGTTGAGTGAGTAAATCATACAGTTATCTAAGGGACTGATAATTAGAGTGCTTGGGATTCACAGCTTCTAGGAAGAGACAGAACAGTGAAAAGGATTAGCTGTGACCGGGATTAGTATACATATATCAGTAAAGAACCTGTTTCCAGGAGTGCTATACTGCATACAATCCAGAGAAAGGATTACCCCAAGGGGCTGATAACAAGCCACAGCATAAAACTTTATAGCAGCTTCAGACAAAGTGCAATGTGAAGTATTAACCTGTTATCAGAACTGTGCGCAGCTATAAACCTAGAATCACCATAAGCTAATTGTAAGCTGCAGCAGAGACTCTGCAAATACATTCTGCAAACACAGGCTACTACTAGATCAGATTGCAACATTGTATAGGTTTCCCTGACAACCAGTGCAGAGCAGATTCACCCTTCCTGATGGAGGTAAAGAGAACCCTTTCACTACCTGCTCTAAAGCAGCAAGAGAAAGACATGGACTCACAATCAAATTACAGCGAAAGATCTAAGCGGTTGATCAGACCAACATGGAAGGTTAAAGAGAACCTAGAAACAGCCAGAAGTGAACTGAACACCCACACAGCATTATTGTGGCAAAGAGTGCAAAAACAAGTGACTGTTTTATCTGCACCCGGTGCTCATGAGCTACCATCAGAGGGAGCCCTTGAACAACTGTACTCAGCATACCGGTCCTACAAAGAGATTTGTAAAAAATACGTCTGAGTCTCAAAAAGAACTACAGTACTTCCAACAGCTTAATGCTGAACGAGACCAAACCGTGCGCAACATTGTAAGCGAGACTGAAGCAAAAATGGTGCAAATGTCAGGAGCGGCATCTTACAAATCCAGGTCCATTAAGAGCCCAAGGCACACACTCAAATCAGGCTCATCAAGGTACTCAACCCTCAACGAGCAGCTCATAAAGGCACGTGCTGAAGCAGAAACAACAAAAGTACAAGCGATCTTCGCCCAGAGAGAAGCAGAAATGAATGCAGAATCTGCACGCAAGGAAGCAGAAATTGAAACCCTACAGAAGGAATGTGAACATGTGGCAGCCATGGTAAGGCTAAAGGTCTTTGAGCAAGCTCTGGGTTGGAGCCAAGAAGGCAGCGCCAGTTTGTGTGATCTCGACACAGAAGACTCACTTAAGCGTACAAGAGATTACGTGCTGAGCCAAGCTGACGAACTGCCAACTACTATCAACATTCCCATCAGCGCTAACACTTCTCCAGAGCTTCAAGACACTGATCCACCTACAGCTTCCAGCCTTCCAGGTCAGTCCAATGCACCTCAGACTTTCAAGCCTGAGCCTGCTTCATATTCCAATGCACAGCCACACCCTGCGCATCAGCAACCTCTGTATGCCCATGTTTACATGCAACCTAACATGCCGGCAAGGCACTACACTCCCAACAACTGTGTAGCTCCGGCCCCGCATACAACAGAGACTGTACACACCAAACCGGTGGTCGCTGGTCTAAACGCCTATGCCACTCCGTACTTTCCCATGTTTCCGAACCAAGAAGCTATGAACCACGCTACCAGCACCACGCAGTCAGCAAATGTGCCCCCAATGTTGGAAAGATCAGACATGTCCGACTTTGCGAGGTACATGATCCGCCGAGAACTCACCAACACCGGTCTCACAAAGTATGATGACCAGCCCAAAAACTACAGAGGGTGGAAGTGTGCCTTCAAAACCGCATCGCATGACCTCGGCATTACGGCTGCTGAAGAGCTGAACTTGCTAATCAGGTGGCTAGGGCCATGGTCTACCGAGAGAATCAAGAGACTCAGATCCGTCTACATCAGCAACCCAACAACTGGTCTCGCAACCGCATGGGACAGACAAGAGAAAGGCTTCGGCAGTCCTGAAGCAATTGAAGATACATTGCTGAAACAACTATATGACCTTCCCAAAATATCTGGCAAGGATGCTTCAAAGTACCAAGAACTCAGCGACCTGCTGTCCGAGCTCCAGCTGGCCAAAACAGACACACACCTACCTGGCCTTAGCTACCTGGACACCGCTCGTGGGGTGAAACCCATAGTCACCAAGTTACCTTACAACGTGCAGGAAAGGTGGACCACGGTAGGAACAAACTATAAAAAAGAGCACCAAGTCTCCTTCCCTCCATTCTCCTACTTCTGCGAGTTCATCAACGGCATCGCGGAACATAAGGCAGACCCCAGCTTCACCTGTGGAGAACCCACCGACTCCACTTCACCAGCTCCCAGGTATGAGAGCACTCATCAAAATGACAGAAAACGTAGGGGCCCAGTATCAGTCAAAAAGACCGATGTTCTACCACCTACACCAATGTCAGCACCAGACAAGGGCAATGAAAGCGGGAAGGCGGAAAATCCGAACCGCCAGTGTCCTATTCACAAACTGCCACATCCCCTGAGGAAGTGCATTGGCTTCAGGGGAGAAACCCCTTCAAGAATGAAAGGAACTCTTGAAAAGGTTTGGGGTATGTTTCAGGTGTTGTGCCTCTACAGAACACCTTGCTAAGGACTGTAAGGTTACAATTAAGTGCATGGAGTGTGACAGCACGGATCACGTACAAGCGCTCCACCCATCTCAGCCTGATCCTGCACCTACACTTTCTCCTACCACAAGTCATGGCGAGGAGAGTACAGGCCAAGCTGCAAATCACCTCACAGTATCCTCTTCGTGCACCGAAGTCGGCGGAGAAGATCTCTGGGACAAGTCTTGTGCGAAAATATGCCTAGTAAGGGTATATCCCAAAGGTCACCCAGAAAGGGCCGTGAAGGTGTACAGCATCCTGGACGACCAGAGCAACAGGTCACTCGCCAGGTCTGAACACTTCGACTTGTTCGGCTTAAAAGAAAATGCCTACCCTTACACACTAGGTACTTGCAGCGGCATCTCAGAAGCTTACGGAAGAAGAGCCAGTGGTCTCATGGTAACATCTCTTGAAAATACCGTAGAGATACCTCTACCGACACTCGTCGAGTGCAATCAGATACCGGCTAACCGGAAAGAGATTCCGGCTAAGGAGGCCGCTCTTCACCACCCTCACCTGAGAACTATCGCCAGCAAGATCCCAGTTCTCGATCATAGTGCAAAAATCCTGATTCTGCTTGGAAGGGACATCCTCCGGCTACACAAAGTACGCCAACAAATCAACGGGCAACACGACGCGCCATTCGCTCAGCGTTACGACTTAGGCTGGGTGATCATAGGAAACGTCTGCATAGGCAAAATGAAGAGTCCCGACGCGATCTCCTCCTACAAGACACACATCCTTCCAAACAGTTGTGGCACTCACTTTCAACCATGTCCGCTTCACTATGGGGTGAAAGAGAGGCTGAGCGACACCAGGTGGCGACAGCAGCTGCCCGACTGTGCGGACGCACATCATCTCTGGGATGACAACTTTGGGTCAACAGTGTTTGAGTGTACAAACGAAGATAACAAGTTTGCACCGATGAAAGAAGACAAGGGATTCATAAAGATTATGGAGAAAGAGTTCTCTCAAAACGACTCTAACAGATGGGTAGCCCCATTACCCTTTTGGTCTCCAAGGCCAAGGTTGCCAGACAACTGCCAGCAAACAACCGCAAGGTTCTCCTCTCTAAAACGCACCTTGAAAAGACAACCAGAGATGGAGAAACACTTTGTCGAGTCTACGCAAAATATCCTCGACAGAGATCATGCCAAACAGTGGCACCACATTCCCACCGAACAAAACCCAGCTGACCGAGGAACGAGACTCACTGCTGCGTCCAAACTCGGCGACATGTGGCTGAGACCTCCAAGTATGTTGTACGAGGAGACCTGCGATAACTACATCGGCAACATGTACGAGCTGGTGGAACCAGAATCCGATAAGGAAATTAGACCAATTGTCTCCTCTTGCTACACTTCAGTGACATCAAAACAGAAGTTGAGACCTCATCGCTTCGAGCGCTTCTCAAGTTGGTCATCTGCGGTGCGAGTCGTAGCTCGTCTTATTCTCATCGCTCACTGTTTCTACAAGTCTTCAACATACCACGGCTGGAACATATGCGTGAATCATCCTGGTGTCACCGAACTCGTGCTACTTTACCAAAGGAGGACGTTACATGAACTAACTTTGTCATTGGACACTGCCACGGAGAGGAGCTTACCTTTCCTTACCCCTGCTGTACTGAGACATAACTGCCCGTGTCCAATTGAACCTTGAACTTTTCCTTTGGACTAAAACTTTACTGTTGGATTATTAGGTTGGAGGAAGAGTTGGCATGTTTTCAGCTTCCCCAATCTGAAGATGGGTTTGTTGAACTTAGATTCATTTTTTCCATTTTTTCTACTTTTACATTTTACGCAAGGACTATGCGTCATCAACTAAGCATGGACTTGAATTCAGTGCATTATCGTTGCATTTTTTTTGTGTTTGTCTCTTTTCTCGTTACAGGTTTCATGACATCGAGGGACAGGATCGACTCCTTACGTCGTAGAAGGACTTGTGAAATCAGATGATTTCAGACGGGGAGTGTTGTGTCCCATGAATGGGAACAACCTGTTGTATATATTTCTTGCATTGCATATTTTTTCTCCTATCAGGAAATTCCTTTATTGTTACTAGGTAGATTAGACTGTATGAAGTTTGTCCCTATGTACCTCCCTTAGTTGGCTTCTGTATAGAAAGCTCCTCCCTTCTCCTTCAGTTTAGTCTAGAGAGGAACCATTGCTGAAGAGACATGTCTACAACCCTGTACAGATTATTCCTTTTCACCTGCCTTTACTTTGAACTTAATACAAGATTCTAGAAGAAAACTACAGCGTTTCTCCTGGTCTTTCTACAAGTCATCGTTTGGGCTGAGTTGAGCTATCTGTGGATGCCGGTAGAGTGAGTAAATCTACCAGGTAGAGACAGAATAGTAATCACACACACAAAAAAATTTAAGGTAAGAGCAGATATATTCAAAACAAAGAAAAATAATGGTTCAAGCTAAATGAAGACATGCTGTATTTAGAATATATCATAAAATGTAATATTATTTTTAGTCAATTACTAATTATATCTTATAAAGTAAATAATAATTTTGATTATTTTTGAAGGACAGAACTCTATTGAATATAATTACACTTAGGATAATTTTGAGCGGCTGACAAAATTAGCAACATGATGACTTTAAGTACAGGTATTAGAATTTGGAAAAATGCAAGAAAAGCTGTGATATGCCCGGCCACCATTTGATGGAAATCCGTCATAAATGATTACTAAGTCTCTGCTCTCTTGGCCATTGCCCCCTGATAATTAAATGACTTTATGAAATGTGTCGGAGGTCTAGGAGCATTTAACCCCTTCAGCCCCAAGCCTATTTTGACCCTAAAGACCAGGCCATTTTTTGCAATTTTAACCAGTGTCACTTTATGAGGTTATAACTCTGGAATGCTCCTACGGATCCTGGTGATTCTGAGATTGTTTTCTCGTGTCATATTGGGCTTCATGTTAGTGGTAAATTTAGGCTGATATTTTTTGCGTTTCTTTGTGAAAAAAATGGAAATTTCGCGAAAATTTTGAAAATTTTGTAATTTTCAAACTTTTAATTTTTATGCTCTAAAACCAACGAGACATATGACACAAAATAATTAATAAATAACATTTCCCACATGTCTACTTTACATCAGAACAATTTGGGGGAAAAAAAAAATGTAAGGAAGTTAGAGGGTTTCAAAGTTTATGAGCAATTTCTCATTTTTACAACAAAATTTACAAAGCCACATTTTTTAGCGACCACATCACATTTGAAGTGATTTTGAGAGGTCTACATGACACAGAACACCCAAAAGTGACACCATTCCAAAAACGGCACCCCTCAGGCTACTCAAAACCACATTCAAGAAGGTTATTAACCCTTCAGGTGCTTCACAGTAACTAAAGCAATGTGGAAGGAAAAAATGAACATTTTACTTTTTGCAACAAAAATGTTAATTTAGCCTCAAATATTGCATATTCACAAGGGTAGTAGGATTAAATCAACCCCCAAAATTTGTTGGGCAATTTCTTCTGTGCACGCAGATACCTCATATGTGGCGAAAAAACACTGTTTGGGCGCACGGCAGGACTCGGAAGGGAAGGAGCGCCATTTGACTTTTTGAACAGAAAATTTGCTAGAATCGTTAGCCGCACCATGTTGCGTTTGGAGAGCCCCTGAGGTGCCGAAACAGTGGAGCTCCCCCATATGTGACCCCATTTTGGAAACTAGACACCTCATGGCATTTATCTAGATGTTTATTGAGCACTTTGAACCTCTGGGGGCTTCACAAAAGTTAATAGAGTTGAGCCATGGAAATAAAAAAAAAACAAATTACCACAAAATTGTTACTTCAACCAGGTAGCTTTTTTTTCACAAGGGTGTCAGGAAAAATTGCACCATAAAATGTATTGTGCAATTTCTTCTGAGTACACAGACATTTCATATGTGGTGGAAATGAAATGTTTGGGCGCACAGCAGGGCTCAGAATGCAAGGAGCGTCATTTGACTTTTCAAACGCAAAATTGTCTGGGATAATTAGCGTATTCCATGTTGTGTTTGGAGACTCCCTGAGGTGCCAAAACAGTGGAGCTCCCCCACATGTGACCCCATTTTGGAAACTAAACCCCCATGGCATAGAAAAAAAAATAGGGCGCACGCACAAATGTTCTGCAAAAAAAGGGGGGGGGGCTAGGTGGGATGGAACAAAGAAGTCCTGTCCAAAGTCGAGTACGACTACGATTGCTGATCAGGTACCTAATTGTACATGTTTTGTTTTGTTTTTTTTATTTGGGGTGCACAAAAAAAAGCAAAAACTAGAGCAACAATTACGTACCTGATCAGCCAATCACGTAGCTGATCAGCACTTGGCGGCAGGCAGGTGGGGGAGGAGGGGGGGAGAGGGAGTGGGAGATGTGATTGGGGATAGTTAGAAAAGAGCCACGAACAATACTTACAGGATGGATCAGAACAGCGGCAGATTGGGGGGCGGCAGATTGGGCGGCGGCAGATGGGGGGGCAGCGGCATATAAAGGGAGCATCTGTGAATGTGAGACGACGGCGGCTGGGATAGGGTGGGGGCGGATGGGAGAGGGCGCAGTGGATGCAGGAGCGGCAGAGGATGGGGGGGAAGGGTGGATGGCAGGGAAGGGGAGTGGGAGGTGAGATTGGGGATAGTTACCCTACAGGATGGATCTAGGCAGCAGGATCACAGGAGATGGAGGCAGCAGATCGGGGAGGGTGAGAGGTGGGAGAGGGAGCGCAGCGCAGATCACGGGGAAACAGGTGAGCAGAGCACAGATCACGGGGGTGAGAGGTGAGAGAGCGCAGATCACGGGGGAGACAGGTGAGCAGAGTGCAGATCACGGGGGTGAGAGGTGGAGGGAGAGCGGACAGCAGATCACGGGGGTGACAGGTGAGGGAGCACAGATCACAGGGGTGACAGGTGAGGGAGCACAGATCACGGGGGTGACAGGTGAGGGAGCACAGATCACGGGGGTGACAGGTGAGGGAGCACAGATCACGGGGGTGACAGGTGAGGGAGCACAGATCATGGGGGTGACAGATGAGGGAGCACACATCACGGCGGTGACAGGGGAGGGAGCACACATCACGGCGGTGACAGGGGAGGGAGCACACATCACGGCGGTGACAGGGGAGGGAGCGCACATCACGGCGGTGACAGGGGAGGGAGCAGACATCACGGGCGTGACAGGGGAGGGAGCACAGATCACAGGGGTGACAGGGGAGGGAGCACAGATCACGGGGGTGACAGGTGAGGGAGCGCACATCACGGGGGTGACAGGTGAAGGAGCGCACATCACGGGGGTAACAGGTGAGGGAGCGCACATCACGGGGGTGACAGGTGAGGGAGCACAGATCACGGGGGTGACAGGTAAGGGAGCACACATCACGGGGGTGACAGGTGAGGGAGCACAGATCACGGGGGTGACAGGTGAGGGAGCACACATCACGGCGGTGACAGGGGAGGTAACACACATCACGGCGGTGACAGGGGAAGGAGCGCACATCACGGCGGTGACAGGGGAGGGAGCGCATATCACGGCGGTGACAGGTGAGGGAGCACAGATCACGGGGGTGACAGGTGAGGGAGCACAGATCACGGGGGTGACAGGTGAGGGAGCACAGATCACGGGGGTGACAGGTGAGGGAGCACAGATCATGGGGGTGACAGATGAGGGAGCACACATCACGGCGGTGACAGGGGAGGGAGCACACATCACGGCGGTGACAGGGGAGGGAGCACACATCACGGCGGTGACAGGGGAGGGAGCGCACATCACGGCGGTGACAGGGGAGGGAGCGCACATCACGGGGGTGACAGGGGAGGGAGCACAGATCACAGGGGTGACAGGGGAGGGAGCACAGATCACGGGGGTGACAGGTGAGGGAGCGCACATCACGGGGGTGACAGGTGAGGGAGCGCACATCACGGGGGTGACAGGTGAGGGAGCGCACATCACGGGGGTGACAGGTGAGGGAGCACAGATCACGGGGGTGACAGGTGAGGAAGTACAGATCACGGGGGTGACAGGTGAGGGAGCACACATCACGGCGGTGACAGGGGAGGGAGCACACATCACGGCGGTGACAGGGGAGGGAGCGCATATCACGGCAGTGACAGGGGAGGGAGCGCACATCACGGCGGTGACAGGGGAGGGAGCGCACATCACGGCGGTGACAGGGGAGGGAGCGCACATCACGGCGGTGACAGGGGAGGGAGCGCACATAACGGCGGTGACAGGGGAGGGAGCGCACATCACGGCGGTGACAGGGGAGGGAGCGCACATCACGGCGGTGACAGGGGAGGGAGCGCACATCACGGCGGTGACAGGGGAGGGAGCGCACATCACGGCGGTGACAGGGGAGGGAGCGCACATCACGGCGGTGACAGGGGAGGGAGCGCACATCACGGCGGTGACAGGGGAGGGAGCACACATCACGGCGGTGACAGGGGAGGGAGCACACATCATGGTGGTGACAGGTGTGGGAGCACACATCACGGCGGTGACAGGGGAGGGGGCGGGTAGCTGACCACGGGGGTGAGAGGTGGGGGGAGCGTGCAGCACATCACGTAGGGGAGGGGGCGAGCAGCACATCCCGGAGGGGAGGGGGCGAGCAGCACATCACGGAGGGGAGGGGGCGAGCAGCACATCACGGAGGGGAGGGGGCGGGCACCGATCACGAGGGGGAGGGGCCGGGCAGCAGATCGGAGGGAGCGGTGGCACTATGACAGATGGAGGAGGACAGGGATCGTGCAGCACATTACGGAGGGGAGGGGGCGGGCACCGATCACGAGGGGAGGGGCTGGGCAGCAGATCGGAGGGAGCGGTGGCACTATGACAGATGGAGGACAGGGATCGTGCAGCACATCACGGAGGTGAGGGGCCGGGCAACGATCATGAGGGGTGAGGGGCCGGGCAGCAGATTGGGGGGAGCAGTGGCACTGTGGCAGATGGAGGGCGGCGGCGGCAGCGGATTGGGAGGTGTGGGGGTGAGGGTGCGGGCAGGAGATCGGGGAGACAGGTGGCAGATCGCGGAGGGCAGCGGCGGCGGCGGATCGGGACGCTTTTCGCCGGTTTCATACAGTGCAATGGCAGCGCGGCAACTTCCGGGTCCCATGCTCCGGTCTCATAACAGCATGGGACCGGAGCTTGTCGCCCTGCCATTGCACTGTGTACACTCACTGTGCTCAGTGTGCTGGCGTGCTGCAGGGACGACAAGTGAAGCTAATGGGGGCGGTCACCGGCAACAGGTCCACTGTGATTGGAGAAATCGGTCACAAGGCCGATCTCTCCAATCAGAGCTACTGGAGCTGGGGGAGGGTGATCCAGTGAGGTCACCCAGCTCCAGCCAATGGGCAGTGCTACAGCTGCACTGGCCAGGGCTAGATTTCAATGTTTCAGTCATTTTAAATGGCTGGAACATTACAGTGGCTGTGATTGGTTGAGCGGCGTTCGTCAGCCAATCACAGCCTCCGTAGGTCCGGGGAGGAGGCACCACCCCTCCTAAGGTCAGGAACAGGTCCCCTCCTCCCCGAATCTGCGGTTTATGTTAACATATTGCAGTCACCGGAGGCTCCGGTGCCGCAATTCCGCCATGACGGAAAGATCCGTCCTTGGTCGTTAAGGCCCAGGGCACAAGGACGGATCTTTCCGTCCATGGTCGTGAAGGGGTTAAAGTCAGAGTGTTGCCATTAAGGGGTATTGTGAGACTGAAAAATTGCAACCCCCCCCCCTCACCCCTCGATTGTGGACAACACTTTTTTTGTATTTACTGATGTAACCACTTGGTATTGTCTGATTGTAACCATTTGGTGTTTCCACTTTTTGTGGTTAGTTGATGAACAAATTTTTTGTTTTCTATCTGTGGAACTAGTGGAGAGGTCACTGTGATATTTATCTAACAGGGCCTGTCAATATTCTACTTAAATAGATAATAAAACAAGCGCACTATGAGAAGCACCCGTGGAATCCTTTTTAACGTTTATAATATTAGAATTGCTCACCTTTGTTGGTTGTGCGCCCCCGCACAACTTCAGTGTCAGCTTATCAGACTGGAGTTCCTCCGAACAGATCCTGTGTCCAGGCTTCAGGAGTCCAGATTTAGGGTATCTATGTCAGCTACTGATTTCCACCGGCACCATGGAATTCAGGTTTTTGTTCCTCAATCCTCCAGCTTACCAGCTGGGTTTTTTGATATGTCAGCATGCTCCTATTTTACCTGATGAAAGCAATTCTGCTGAAACGCGTTGTAATAATAGGAGTGCCTAATTAATAAAGTTTAAATATAAATAACTATCACCAGCAAATATCCTTATTGCGCTATATATAGACCGAAAGAATTATCCATGTCAATATTCTACTGTCCTTTATATTGGTTGCTATGCAACTAACTATATACATTATGTGTCTTTTAATTTTTAAGCTAAATAATTAAAAGTTCTATTTTAATGTTTTTGTTCTCACACATCTCTTTATACAAATGCTCAACTTATTCTGCTAATTATCTGGTGAGCATTATACACAATATTGCTTTCATTAAAAATGCAAGAAAACCCACATTGGTCAAACTTGTATTTACTGTAGAATCAGTTTAGGATCGAAGGAGTAAACTAGACATAAGTTACCATCCAAATCTTACATTACATGATAAACAATAGAACAATTAATATGTTTATATTGATTATCTTTGTATCCCAAATAGTTAAATTCACAGACCTAAATGAAAACATAACTTATTGCAAAGTAACCCATAAAATACCACACAACTCTAAGGCGGGCTTTACACGTTGCGACATCGCTAGCAATTGCTAGCGATGTCCAGCGCGATAGCACCCGCCCCCGTCGCACATGCGATATGTGGTGATTGCTGCCGTAGCGAAGATTATCGCTACGGCAGCTTCACATGCACATACCTGCTCTGCGACGTCGCTGTGACTGCCGAACAATCCCTCCGTCAAGGGGGAGGTGCATTCGGCGTCATAGCGACGTCACCGCGACGTCACTAATCGGCCGGCCAATAGAAGCGGAGGGGCGGAGATGAGCGGGACATAACATCCCGCCCACCTTCTCCCTTCCGCATTGCCGTTGGGATGCAGGCAAGGAGATGTTTGTCGCTCCTGCGGGTTTACACATAGCGATGTGTGGAGCTGCAGGAATGACAAACAACATCGTACCTGCGGTCGAACCGACATTATGGAAATGAATGACGTTACACAGATCAGCAATATTGTACGCTTCTGTGCTCGTTCATCGTCGCACCTAGGATTTACACGTTGCGATGTCGCTACCGGAGTCGGATGTGCGTCACTAACGACGTGACCCCGACAATATATCGGGATCGATGTCGCAACATGTAAAGCCCCCCTAAAGGTCTTTTACATTTTTATTATAGGTTGAAAAAAAAGGCCTAGGTCCATCTAGTTCAACCATCCTCGACCAACTATACATTTTGTCATTAAGTCATTTCTAACCAACAATGTTATACAGGATATACTGCTCTTACTACCATTTAACTTCCATTTGTAGCCAGAAATGGCAATACAGGCAGCAATAGATACGCAGAATGCTCTCTAATCCCAGTTTGGGATCAATTTTGAAAACACTTAATTCTTCACTCTCAAACAGGCAAAAGGGATTCAGGCAGTGTAAGGCTTAGCTAAAATGGGCAGGATGAATGGCAAAACAGCTAGCAATAGATGTACAGAAGATACCTTGATCCCAGTATGGGATCAATTTTGAAAACACTTACATTTCTGACTCATAATCTGGGCAAGGATATGCATTCACTAGACACAAGGCTAGCACCTCCAAGGTGTAGAGGGACAGCTCATTCCATGTGTCCAGCTTGGATAGTCAATAGTTTTACAGCATAGAGAAATCACAGAGGATCGTGCTATGTCAGCTATGTAATCCTTCACATCTGCCAAGACCTTTCCCTTCTTTTCAGAGTATCCTATGCAGCAGGGCCCAGGCAATTAAACTGTGTAATGAAACTGTCCCAGACCTTTAATAGTGTTCCCCTGCCTCTGTTGTTCTTGCTGTGTGTCTCCCTCTTCTCTACTCCTTGGTTGTGCAAAGAACTATGACCCCTGACACCAGCATTGGCAGATGGAAATTTTTTGACCAATTCTTCAACTACGTCCTTCTGGTATTGCAACATTTTAGTAGCCCTCTCAACTGCAGGAATGAGAGATGTATAGTTCTCCTGGCAAAATGGGTTGAGGAGGGTACACAACCAGTAATCTGCATTGCCCAAAATGTGTATAACGTGAGGGTCCCTAGAAAGGCAGTGAGACATAAAGTCTGCCATGTGTGCCAGACTCCAAACTTCCATGTCTTCACCAGAGGGATGACAGTACATCTCATCCTCCCTCTTCTCCTCCTCCTTCTCCTTCTTTCAGGCCATCCATGCTGAACAGAGAGGATAAAGCTGTTGGGGATAGTATCCTCTGCAGCACAAGCAACCAGCTCCTGTTCCTCCTCCTCAGCCTCCGCCTCCTCATTATCACCCAGTCCACACTGGGAAGATGAGATGATGCTGGACTGGGTAATATCACCCTGTGTTTTTTCCTCCTCCATCTCTACCTGTTCTGCACTTAAAGGTTCCTCTTTCATTGTGGGCAGCGAGTGTTTCAGTTGACACAGAAGCGGGATGGTTATGGCGTCATTGCCGTTCACCATCTTGATTGATTCCTCAAAGTTTTGGAGAAAAGCACAGATGTCAGACATCCATGGTGTTACGCTCGCCGGCAAACAGGAGTGGACCCACTGAACCACAGAGGGGACCCTGGCTTACTCTGACTTTGAAATGGTTTAACTAAGCACAAGTATACACAAAACCCTCATATGATGAGGATGGGCTTGGCAGTCGGTAGACTCCAGGGGCTGAGACTGTGGCAACTGACCCCCAGGTCAACGAAGGGATCAGGTACAGACAGGTAGAGTCTCTAGTACAGGCAGGTGCAGGTGGGATGGGTGATGTGAACAGGACAGCTGGTACAGGCAGATACAGAGGGTATGGCAGGTACTGATAGGGGTACGAAGGCAGGCAAAGGTACAGGTAATGGACACAGGGAAACAGGACCTGACAACTAGTTAGCTGGCAAGCAGACCATACAGTTAGGTCCAGAAATATTTGGACAGTGACACAATTTTCGCGAGTTGGGCTCTGCATGCCACCACATTGGATTTGAAATGAAACCTCTACAACAGAATTAAAGTGCAGATTGTAACGTTTAATTTGAAGGTTTGAACAAAAATATCTGATAGAAATTGTAGGAATTGTACACATTTCTTTACAAACACTCCACATTATAGGAGGTCAAAAGTAATTGGACAAATAAACCAAACCCAAAAAAAAATTTTTAGTCTCAATATTTTGTTGCGAATCCTTTGGAGGCAATCACTGCCTTAAGTCTGGAACCCATGGACATCACCAAACGCTGGGTTTCCTCCTTCTTAATGCTTTCCCAGGCCTTTACAGCCGCAGCCTTCAGGTCTTGCTTGTTTGTGGGTCTTTCCGTCTTAAGTCTGGATTTGAGCAACTGAAATGCATGCTCAATTGGGTTAAGATCTGGTGATTGACTTGGCCATTGCAGAATGTTCCACTTTTTTGCACTCATGAACTCCTCGGTAGCTTTGGCTGTATGCTTGGGGTCATTGTCCATCTGTACTATGAAGCGCCGTCCGATCAACTTTGCGGCATTTGGCTGAATCTGGGCTGAAAGTATATCCCGGTACACTTCAGAATTCATCCAGCTACTCTTGTCTGCTGTTATGTCATCAATAAACACAAGTGACCCAGTGCCATTGAAAGCCATGCATGCCCATGCCATCACGTTGCCTCCACCATGTTTTACAGAGGATGTGGTGTGCCTTGGATCATGTGCCGTTCCCTTTCTTCTCCAAACTTTTTTCTTCCCATCATTCTGGTACAGGTTGATCTTTGTCTCACCTGTCCATAGAATACTTTTCCAGAACTGAGCTGGCTTCATGAGGTGTTTTTCAGCAAATTTAACTCTGGCCTGTCTATTTTTGGAATTGATGAATGGTTTGCATCTAGATGTGAACCCTTTGTATTTACTTTTATGGAGTCTTCTCTTTACTGTTGACTTAGAGACAGATACACCTACTTCACCGAGAGTGTTCTGGACTTCAGTTGATGTTGTGAACGGGTTCTTCTTCACCAAAGAAAGTATGCGGCGATCATCCACCACTGTTGTCATCCGTGGACGCCCAGGCCTTTTTGAGTTCCCAAGCTCACCAGTCAATTCCTTTTTCCTCAGAATGTACCCGACTGTTGATTTTGCTACTCCAAGCATGTCTGCTATCTCTCTGATGGATTTTTTCTTTTTTTTCAGCCTCAGGATGTTCTGCTTCACCTCAATTGAGAGTTCCTTAGACCGCATGTTGTCTGGTCACAGCAACAGCTTCCAAATGCAAAACCACACACCTGTAATCAATCCCAGACCTTTTAACTACTTTATTGATTACAGGTTAACGAGGGAGACACCTTCAGAGTTAATTGCAGCCCTTAGAGTCCCTTGTCCAATTACTTTTGGTCCCTTGAAAAAGAGGAGGCTATGCATTACAGAGCTATGATTCCTAAACCCTTTCTCCGATTTGGATGTGAAAACTCTCATATTGCAGCAGGGAGTGTGCACTTGCAGCCCATATTATATATATAATTGTATTTCTGAACATGTTTTTGTAAACAGCTAAAATAAGAAAACTTGTGTCACTGTCCAAATATTTCTGGACCTAACTGTAACTATCTAACCAAGTTGCTCAGGCACCTCCTTTAGTGGGAGAAGGCCTTAAGTGCCTATTGCCGCTCAGCCACTTTTGGGTATTAGTGCGCTGGCCTTTAAAGAGGGAGAGGGTTTGCGCTTGCCCTATTCACACTCCTGGATTACCCCTGCGGTGCACACAGGCCACAAGAGCAGAAGAAGAGCATGTGGAAACCCGTTGGGAAGCAAGGGAGTGTGCAGTCAATCCATGGCGGTAAGTGACTCAGCATCCCTGCTGGAGGGGATAGGAAGGACCATGCAGGGATGCCGGCGCTACACATGGCCACTAATCAATTCTTCTGTGCGGAGGCTGACCGGAATACTGATGGAAATGTTGGAGCTGGTATTCAACTGCAGCCCTCTGCTGCTCAAAAAAGCTTGCCAACATACTGTATGTAATGTTGAGTTAAAGTGTATGAACATATCGCAAATCAGTTAGGGAACTGGCACTTACAAGCGCTACTGCAGCACAGCCAGACCGGCAGCAGCTGTACATGACTTGCGCAAATGGGCGCAAACATGGTGAACCTTCACAAGTAGCTTAGTCAAAACTTTATACGTTTTCAGAAAGCGTTGAGCATATGGGCCAGACATGGTACATGTGTCATTTTCCTAAGCTTCAGAGCTACCACCCATTATACCCATTATACCCATTATCCCACATGACCATTCCTTATTGGAGATTCAGGAGAGAGAGCCACAGGTCTTTCTGGTCTGTTATACCTTACAACAACCTTGCGGCAGTGTGCTGTTTGTCAAGCTAAAGATATGAGTTTCAGCAGTGTCTGTTCCTGCCTCATCAACGCAGTGCTTTAGCACTTCCAGCTTGTGACTAGAGTTGAGCGCGGTTTGCGGTTCGAGGTTCTCCAGTTCGCGGCTCGAGTGATTTTGGGGGCTGTTCTAGATCGAACTAGAACTCGAGCTTTTTGCTTAAGCTTGATAGTTCTAGATACGTTCGAGAGCGGTTCTAGCAGCAAAAAGACAAGCTAATTACTAGCTGGCTTTCCGCTGTAATAGTGTAAGTCACTCTGTGACTCACACTATTATGAAATTTCAGCGTATAGTGTGCGGGAACAGCGCATTCAGATCACTGCTGTTTGGATAATGGCGATCGCCATTTTTTTTTTCTTGTCTTCCTTCCCTAAGCGCGCACGTGTAGTGGGGCGGGCCAGCATGTCAGCCAATCCCAGACACACACACAGCTAAGTGGACTTTTAGCCAGAGAAGCAATGGCATGTGTGATAGGATGTCCATGTCACATGTCTATGCATTATAAAAACGGACATTTTCCTCCAGCACGCCATTATCTGCCTTCTGCGTTGTGGCGTCAGTCACCGCTGGCGTAGCTACTGTCTCCGATACTGCTGTGTACGCTCTATACACAGCGCTATATAGAATAGGGATAGAAGTTTCTATTAGTCCTTTTAAGGGCTAATACCGGCAGGGTCAGAGCCATAGGTGACAGTCAGGTCCGTGAAAACAGATTTTAACAGCTACACAAGATGACAGCGTCTGTGTAGCTAAGGTCAGGGATTTCCTCGCTGCATTTCCCCATTAGGACGGATAGAAAGGGAGGCTTCCTTTCCTGTACCCAGACCCACAACCCTGCCACTGTACCCTCCTGCCCTTTGCACACTCAAACTCATTGTTACTAAGCCATTATACTAGCAAACACTGAGGAAACCTAGTGGCATCCTAAACGTGGCTGTTGGACTTCTGTATTGTCCCACTAGTGCAAAGATATTTGCAGCACGTCTGCCTGCATTGCACACTCAAACTCAATGAGTTTGAGTGTGCAATGCAGGCAGACGTGCTGCAAATATCTTTGCACTAGTGGGACAATACAGAAGTCCAACAGCCACTTTTAGGATGCCACTAAGTTTCGCAAAATCTGCACTCCCAAATCCAAATGTCCATCTCCTGTCTGAGCACCATAATGTGCCAAAACCACAGGTAACAGCCATACAGTATGTTTGCATTTTTTTTTAGTGATGATATCCCGCCTAATGTACAGAGTATAGGTTTCCAGACGCAAGACCTCGGCACAATGTACAGGCACTACAATATACTGGGCACAACAAGGACTTAATTACAGATTTTAATTCTGCAACTTTTACTCCGTTTGACACCATGGGTGTTTTGCAGAGTCCTAATTATCACTATGCCCGTAGATCAATTCCCAGACAGGTGTAATGTCCAAAATTTGGTAAGTTAAAGGGGTTTCTGATTTTCTGGCACTTAGTGGCTCTGCAAATGGAGTCTGCAAAATATTGTAGGAAAATCTGTGCTCTAAAAATCAAATATAAACAGCAAATTCCAGCGGATCACAGGCAATGGGTGAAAAAAACCTTGCTCTTTATTTTCACATTTAAAAAATTACAGACAATATCCAAAGAGATACAGGAAAAAAATCATCCAACGCGTTTCAACATAACGCAGTGCCGTAGAGTCTTATTCATGGATGTCTTGCAAATGAAAGAATACCTCTATTTAACATTAAAACACTCCTAGCCCAAATTAGATCTAAATCACAATCAATTAATTACTGCACCTGTCCTGTGCACCTGCGTTCAGGGAGTGAAAAAACACCATCTTACTTCTATAAATAAAAGAGTTTGAAAAGAACTATATTAAAAACATAATCACATGAATATATATCTGTTATTAATTATATTGGACTATCATATCCTGGCGTATATTAAGCCCTTGTGGAATTCTTTTATTTAACTTAAACATCCAAAAGGATTCTCGATTAAGAACTTTCCGCTGAAAGTCTCCTCCTCCATCCATTTTATTTACTTTTTCTATAGCTCTAAAGCCAAATCCCTGTAACACTAGAACTACTGAGGTAGTCATTTTGACTACTTTGCACCATGTATTTCTATATAGGTGTCACGAGTCCAGTAGTTCTAGTGTTAAATTGCTTCCATGACTTGTTACAAAATGTTTAGTTACCGCTGAAGAACCGCATAAGTTTGCTTTATTCATATCAGAGATATGGCGCCTGATGCGGTTCTTGAGCCACCTACCTCATTGTGCAACCTATATACTGTTTATGGCATATATTGCAATTGATCAGGTATATTACTCCGTCACTATTGCAATTCATACATCTATTTATGATAACGGATGCCAGTGGAAAATGAAACAAAAGAGTCACCCTTCATTACATAATGGCAGACTTTGCATGGATAGTGACCGCACCTAAAAAAACCTTTATGTGAAAGCCAGGTGTTGTCTGTTTTGTTAATATTTTCTGTGTAGTGACTAGGACATAGTATGTTTTACAATGTTGTGGCACGTTTGGAATCGAATCTTATGGTTTCAATATTTTAGCTAATATAGCATTTTGATTAAGTAGAGGAATATATTTTTTTATTATCTGTACTATATTATTATATTGCAGACTATATTTTGTGGTAAATGTAACTGGGGAAGATTTTCGTGAATCCCATTTATTCAGATCTCTATTTTTAATTAATAAATCTTGTCTATCTATTTTATCTATATATTTCTCTGCTTTTTCCAATGACCACCTTGGCTATCCCCTGTTATAAAGTCTATTGCAAACTATAGTTTTCTCTCTAATAAAATTTATATTATCACTACAATTTCTTCTAATCCTGATTAGTTCACTGGTAGGGATATTGCTAATTATATGTATCGGATGACAAGAGCTGGCATGTAAGATAGAGTTATTATAAATAGGCTTTCTATATGGACTCACTTCTACCAAGCTACTGTTTACATGTCCTATCAGACAAATTTCCAAAAAATAATTTCATGTTTATGAAAATAAAATGTAAACTTCAAATTAAATCATTTATTATTCATATACGTAATGAATTGTTCTTGCTGTAAATCTCCTTCCTTCCACAAAACCATCAAATCGTCAATGTATCGTCCGTAAATAATAATATTATTTTTGAATATGTTGGAGTTATTAAATATTGTTTTTTCTTCCCACACTGCAACTACCACATTAGCTAATGAGGGGGGAAATTTCACCCCATGCTCAGTCCCTGTCTCTGCAAAAAAAATATTTTTATTAAAGTCAAAGTAATTATGGGTTAACAAAAATTGTGTGGATAAAAATAAAAATTCTTTAATTTCTGGGGTATAACAACTATACTTTTACAAAAAATACATTAAGCTGTCTAGAATTATGTTGTGTGGAAGGGAAGGGGTACAGGCTATCTATATCGCAAGTTAGCCATGAATATTCTGACAGCCAGGTCAGATTCTGCAAACCATTAATTAACACTTTGTTATCATGGATATAGCTAGGCAGACCTTGCACTAAGGGTTGTCGAAAAAATCTACCCAGGCATCCATATTTTCAGTTAATTATCCTATGCCTGCGATTATAAGTATAAAAGGGGGAGGAAATTTATCTTTGTGGATCTTTGGCATTGCGTGAAATATAGGTAAAATTGGATGCTCCACATGTAGATATTTTTGTAAATCCTCGTTAATAGCGCCCAGATGTATACCTTCTTCTAGCAATTTGTATAAATCTGTTTTATACTTGGACATGGGATCATTTTCCAAGGGTATATATATATCGCTATTATTTAACATCTCTTGATTACATCGGAGGTACAATTCCGTATCCAAAACCACAATTCCTCCCCCTTTGTCTGCAGCTCTTACTATTAAATCTTTATTTTGTTTGAGTGTATCTATTGCTATCCTGTTTTGTTTATTTAGGTTGGTACATTTATTATTAGATTGTTGATCTAATTCTAGCAACTCTTTTTCAATAAGATCCTGAAATTGATCTAATATAACAGGCCTTGATTTAAAAGGGTAAAATCTAGGGTTAGGTCTGTAAAAAGATTTATTAAGTGCTACCTGGCTATCCATACTTTCTGATTCCAGCTGTCTGAGAGAAGATAAATCCAACAATTCATCAAACCCAAATACATGATCATTTTCAATGGCATTAGGGACATTATCAATTTGTACAGAATTATTTGAACTTGAATTAGACATAGAATTATCATCAGCCTCCTGATCTTGGTCGAAGTGACATCTAAGGGTGAGGTTTCTCGCCAGTTTATTTACATCTAATATGGTCTGAAAGACATCACATTTTTTGGCTGGCGAGAAACCTAAACCCCTAGATAAAACCCCAATCTGATCTGTTGTCAAAATTAGGCTGGACAAATTTACAACTGGACATGTTAAGTATTCTTGTTTATTTTCGGAGAACTTCTTACTCCTCGTATGCTTCCTCCCCGCCCTCCACTTGCGTTTTTTGTGCGATAATTAGATGCGAGGGGTGGAAAATTATTATCATAGGAAAAATCTCTAGAGTCTGTACCATCTTCATTGGATTCTCCTGAGGTTGATATAGATATGTCTGAGAAGCTGACTTTTCTCTTTCCTTGTCCTGGATATTTCGAAATAGATTTTCACGGTCGAAATAATTTTCAAGAATAAACATTATTGCTTGCGTAATCTTTGATATCTCTTTCAAATTTACGTTTTTTTGTTTCTACTATTTTCTCTTCCAATTTTTTTATGTTAATATCCATCTTCTCTTCTATTTGTCCATATTGTTCTAATTTACTTTTGCCCTCAGAAATATCTTTATAAATTTTATCCATCTTAATTCTGTCATAATGGATCAAAAGCTCCATAAGTTTCATGGAGCATGCTGATAGCAAACAGTTCTATTCTACTACAAATGTGTCAGGATAGGACGAGGTAGCAGTCTTATTAAGTCTTAAGCCTCTGGGAATCATACTTTTGTCTATGTAAGGCTACTTTGACACTTGCGTTGGACGGCTTCTGTTGCTATCCGCAACCTTGAAGCATTGCGGTAACCGTTGCAGGAAACCGTTATATTCCTCATAGACTTCTATTAGCAACGGATAGCAACGGATTGTCTTGCATTGCATCCACTGCACGACGCAGCATTGTTATTTTGATGCTGCGTCGGGCGGAAGAAACGCTGCATGTAGCAGTTTTTGTGTCGTTAAAATAGCGCACCATGACAGATTCCATTGGAATCCGCCACGGTGTCTAATGATTTTCTATGGAGGTGGTTTCCGCCGCTATGCACTAAGCGGCGGAATCCGCTGACGGATTTCGTCACGTTCTACTGCACATGCTCAGCATGTCTAGCAGAACGATCAAAATCATTTAAAATCACTCCTGGTCTCTGTCCCCCTCTCCCATCCTCTCTCATACTCACCGATCACGGGTGCGATGCTGCACAGTTGTCACAAAGCACCGGCGGCTTTTCCTCTTTTGAAAAAGCCGGCTGCTCATTATTCAATCTCGTATTCCCTGCTTCCCCCGCCCACCAGAGCCCATAGGTTGCAGTCAGACCCGCCCCCACGCTGAGTGACAGCTGTCTCACTGCAACCAATCACAGCCGCCGGTGGGCAGGTCTATATCGTGCAGTACAATAAATAAATAATTTAAAAAAACGGAGTGTGGTCCCCCCCAATTTTGATACCAGCCAAGGTAAAGCCACACGGCTGAAGTCTGGTATTCTCAAGATGGGGAGCCCCACGTTATGGGGAGCCCCCCAGCCTAAAAATATCATCCAGCAGCCGCCCGGAATTGCCGCATCTATTAGATGTGACAGTCCCGGGACTCTACCCAGCTCATCCCGAATTGCCCTGGTGCGGTGGCAATCGGGGTAATAAGGAGTTAATCATGGTAGGCGTCTCCCCGAGATACCTTCCATGATTAACCTGTAAGTGAAAGTAAATAAACACATACACCGAAAAAATCCTTTATTTGGAATAAAAGACAAAAAAACACCCTCTTTCACCACTTTATTAAAATCCCCAAATACTCCTCCAGGTCCGGCGTAATCCACGAAGTCCCACGACGCATCCAGCTCTGCTACATGAAGCTGACAGGAGCGGCAGTAGAACACCGCCACTCCTGTGAGCTCCACGCAGCAACTGAAGTGAATCGCGTTGTCAGCGGGGACGTCACTGAGGTAAAGCCGGTGTGTGTGTGCGGTGATTATGGGTGTGGTAGTGCTGGGGTATGTGTGTGGTCATGATGAGGGCTGTAGTGTCGGGGTGTGTGCGGTGAAGATGAGGGCTGTAGTGTCGGGATGTGTGCGGTGAAAATGAGGATTGTAGTGTCGGGATGTGTGCGGTGATGATGTGGGCTGTAATGTTGGGATGTGTGCGGTGATGTCGGGATGTGTGCGGTGAAGATGAGGGCGGTAATGTCGGGATGTGTGCGGGAATGATGAGGGCTGTAGTGTCGGGATGTGTGCGGTGAAGATGTGGGCGGTAATGTCGCGTTGTGTGCGGTGATGTCGGGGTGTGTGCGGTGATGTCGGGATGTGTGCGGTGATGTCGGGATGTGTGCGGTAATGTCGTGATGTGTGCGGTGATGTCAGGATGTGTGCGGTGATGTCGGGATATGTGCGGTGATGTCGGGGGGTGTGCGGTGATGTTGGGATGAGTGCGGTGATGTCGGGATGTGTGCGGTGAAGATGAGGGCTCTCTCTCTCTCGGCTAAAGAAAACTTAACGCAAACGCGTTATTTCACTGGAATCCATGGCCTAAATTATCACACTTTTTGCAAGGCATCCGTCACACGCGTTACACAACGCATTGTGACGGATGCCGTTCAACACAAGTTTGAAACTAGCCTTAGACTGTAATGTAGTAGAATTCCACCATAGCTTCATCTTTTTGATTTTTAACATTTCCAATGATTTGCATAATGTAGAGATATTGTTATTACCTGACTATGTGGAACCAGTGCTGTCATTCTATGTTTCACGGTTGAATATCTTAGCCAAAAGGCCCAACTTTGTTAAAGTGATCGTCCATCTCTGTACAACGAGTACTCCTTTAATTCCTTTGTATGGATAGCAAATGTTCATACATCGGCAGGGGTACGAAAAAACCTTGTAGAATGCAGAAAAAGCCGTAAATCAAGCTCACCACTGTCGATTCAATGCTTTAGGAGTAGACCACCTGATCCTGCATGGACATCCCAGGTATAGAGAATTTGCTGTTTCTCTTGGATCTCTATACCTGGGATGTCCGTGCAGGATCAGGTGGTCTACTCCTAAAGCATTGAATTGACAGTGGTGAGCTGGAAATACGGCTTTTTCTGCATTCTAAAAATCAAATGGCGCTCCTTTTTCCTGTCACTCTTGTGAATTTGAAATATTTGGGGATAAAGCAATATTTTTGTGGTTAAAATATATTTCTTCATTTTCACCACTCAACGTTATAAAGTTCTGTGAATCAGTAATACAAGAGCTGGAGAGACAAAAGCGTGGCAGATCGGTTCTTACCCGGGTGGAGATCAGGTGAGATATGAGATTATAAACTTCCACCGAAATGTTCCTTTCATGTGGCACTGAAAGGTGTTTAGACTGGTTTAACCTAATAAATAAATAACTAAAAAAAAAAAATAATGTGGGGTCCCCCATATTTTTAATAACCAGCAAAGGTGAAACAAACAGCTGCGGGCTGATATTATCAGGCTGGGAAAGGCCATGATTATTGGGCCCTTCTCAGACTAAAAACCTATATATATATATTATATATATATATATATATATATATATACATATATATATATATATACTAGCTGTACTACCCAGCTTCGCCTGGGTTAATAACTGCTAACAAAATAGAATGTATTAACAAAAATGTATTCTGCGCACAAAAACCACAAAACAAATAGATAGAAATGTAATTATTAAATTGTTTCACATGGGGAAATGTGTGCTAAGGATGGTATATGTGTTCAAGTACGTGGTAGTATGTGGCGCATTTTGTGTGTGTGTTCATATCCCTGAGTGTGGTGAGTATCCCATGTCGGGGCCCCACCTTAGCAACTGTATGGTATATACTCTTTGGCGCCATCGCTATCATTCTTTAAGTACCCCTTGTTCACATCCTGCAGCTGTCAATTTTCCCCCAACACTTTTCGTTTCACTTTTTCCCCATTATATAGATAGGGGCAAAATTGATTGGTAAATTGGAATGCGCGAGTTAAAATTTCACCTCACAACATAGCACCCGGCGCTGCCCGGGATAGTAACTGTCTCTCTGTTTCTCTCCCATTCTCTGTCTGTCTCCCCCTCTGTATATATCTCTCTGTCTCTCTCTATCTCTTTGTCTGTCTGTCTCTTTCAATGTCTGTCTCTGACTGTCTCTGTCTCTTTCTCCGTCTTTCTCAATCTCTTTCCCTGTCTGTCTATCTATCTTTTTCCCTGTCTGTCTATCTATCTCTGTCACTTTCCCTGTCTGTCTCTTTACCTCTCTTTCCCTCTCTTTCCCTGTCTGTCTCTTTCCCTCTTTCCCTCTGTCTCTTTCCCTGTGTCTGTCTCTTTGTCTGTCTCTTTACCTGTCTTTGTCTGTATCTTACCCTGTCTGTCTTTTTCCCTCTCTTTCCCTGTCTGTCTGTTTCCCTGTGTCTGTCTCTGTCTCTTTGTCTGTGTCTGTCTCTACCTGTCTGTGTCTGTCTCTTAATCTGTCTCTCTCTTTCCCTGTCTGTCTCTTTCCCTGTCAGTCTGTCTCTTTGTCTGTGTCTGTCTCTTTGTGTCTGTCTCTTACCCTGTCTATGTCTGTTTCTTACCCTGTCTGTGTCTGCCTCTTTCCCTGTCTGTGTCTGTCTCTTTCCCTGGCTGCATTGTGAAACGCCAGCATTCAATATAAGGGCATGGCTGCGCATTCTTCTGAAGTTCTGGCTGCACTGTGGCTCCCAGCTCCATTCGCTTTAATGGAGGCAGGTTTTTTTGTGAAATAACTGTAAAACGCGGGGTTAAAATTTCCCCTCAAAACATAGCCTATGACGCTCTTGGGGTCCAGAAGTGTGAGTGTGCAAAATTTTGTGGCTGTAGCTGCGATGGTGCAGATGCCAATCCCGGACATACTTACACACACACACACACACACACACACACATACACACATGCAGCTTTATATATTAGATATGTATATATATATATATATATATAGTGGGTATGGAAAGTGTTCAGACCCCTTTAAGTTTTTCATCACTCTTTGTTTCATTGCAACCATTTGGTAAATTCTAAAATGTTCATTTTTTTCTCATTAATGTATATTCTGCACCCATCTTGACAGGAAAAAAAACAGAAATGTAGAAATTTTTGTAAATTTATTAAACAAGAAAAATTGAAACACCGCATGGTTATAAGTATTCAGACCCTTCTCTCAGACACTCATATTTAAGTCACATGCTGTCTATTTCCTTGTGATCCGCCTTGAGATGGTTCTAATACTTCATTGGAGTCTAGCTGTGTTTAATTAAACTGATAGGATTTGATTTAGAAAGGCACACACCTGTCTGTATAAGACCTCACAGCTCACAGTGCATGTCAGACCAAATGAGAATCATGAGGTCAAAGTAACTGCCCAAGGAGCACAGAGACAAAACTGTGGCAAGGCACAGATCTGGCCAAGGTTACAAAATAATTTCTGCAATACTCAAGGTTCCTAAGAGCACAGTGGCCTCCATAATCCTTAAATGGAAGACGTTTGGTACCACCAGAACTCTTCCTAGACCTGGCCATCCAGCCAAACTGAATAATAGTAATAATAATAATAATGGGAGAAGAGACTTGGTGAGAGAGGTAAAGAAGAACTCCAAGATCACTGTGGCTGAGCTCCAGAGATGCAGTAGGGAGATGGGAGAAAGTTACACAAAGTCAACTATCACTGCAGCTCTCCACCAGTCGAGCCTTTATGGCAGAGTTGCCTGATGGAAGCCTCTCCTCAGTGCATAACATAAAAGCCTGCAAAGGGTTTGCAAAAAAGCACATCAACGACTCCCAGACTATGAGAAATAAGATTCTCTGGTTTGATGAGATGAAGTTATAACATTTTGGTGATAATTCTAAGCAGTATGTGTGGAGAAAACAAGGCACTGCTCATCACCTGCCCAATACAATCCCAACAGTGAAACATGGTGGTGGCAGCATCATACTATGGGGTGTTTTTAAGCTGCAGGGAAGGGACAACTGGTTGCAATTGAAGGAAAGATGAAAGTGGCCAAGTGCAGAGATATCTTGGAAGAAAAAAAACTTTTCCAGAGTGCTCTGGACCTTAGACTTGGCCAAAGGTTCACCTTCCAACAAGGCAATGACCTTAAGCACACGGCTAAAATAACAAAGGAGTGGTTTCAAAACAAGTCTGTGACAATTCTTGACTGGCCCAGTTAGAGAACTGTTTGTCGAACCGTATGATGAACCTTTCGAACCTCATTGGATTCAGTGGGAGGCCAAACCTAAGGCAGAGAAAGCACCTTTAGTGGGAGGGGTGGTCGAAAAGCTTCCAAAAACAGCAGAAATACATTTTGCAGTGCAGTCCCACTGTTTTGGCATAGCTATTTACTTCTTAGACTATTGACATAAGAAATATAGAGGTGAATGAAAGACAGATGTTTGGCTGGTGCTCGGACACCCTTGGGAATACAGACATGACACAACTTCGAGACCCATCTTGGAGTCTTGTGATCTAAAAGCCTTCCAGGCAGACAGCAAGACAGTGGAATCAATTGTCCACCCCCATTTCCCCATAATATGTTTGCACAGCAGGAAAGTCCATGCAACACACAGGATGTAGCCTGGCATTTCAATTTTAAAAAAGTGAGCACACAGTAACTGTGCCTTCTGCAGCAGTGCATCCAGGCTGGAATAGTGCCCTAGAAGTTTCTGTACAACCAGGTTGAGCACGTGATCCATGAAATGCACACGTGATGTTGCCTAGGCATAGTGCCATCACCAGCTTTGCACGATTATCACACACGGCCTTCCTTAGCTCCAGATTCAGTGGAGACAGCCACTGATCAAACTGGGCCTGGATAGTGGTCCCCAACTCTGCAGCTGTGTGACTGCGTTCTCCACTGCCTGATTGTTTCAACTTACACACATGATGTGGCCTGGCATTTTCATTCTCAAATTCAAGAGATACATGAGTGACAGGTGTATGCCCCTTGCTCCCAGAACCCTGGCACTACATACAAAAGACAATTTGGAGACTCTACTTGGAGTCTCCACATTTCCAAAAATTAAGGTCAGGCAACCATTGGCAAAGACTACAAATAGCCCAACACCAAAACATGGATGCGTGAGACCGGCCCTGTGTCAAGGCCTGAACCAGCATTTCTACCTTCCCCAGAGACAGCAAAATGACAGAAAGGCATAGGCATGGAGATCCAGCTTGGAGTCTTGGCATTTAAAAACATTGCAGGCAGACAGCAGAACAGGGACATCAATTGCCCCCATTCTCCATAGTGTCTTTGCACAGTAGGCAGGTATGGTTTATGCAACACACAAGATGTGGCCTATCATTTTCATTTTAAAAATTAAGAGATTCTTGAGTGACAGGCATAGGCCTTTTGCTCCCTTAATCCTGGCCCTGCAGAGAAGACACAACTTGGAGACTAATCTTGGAGTATTGATATTTAAAAACGATCAGGTAGACAGCAGGACAGTGGCATCAATTACCCCCCCCCCATTCCCCCATAGTGTCTTTACACACCAGGGATGTATGGTCTAAGCAACACACAATGTGGCCTGGCATTTAAGTTTTAAAAATCAAAGGGATGAGTGACAGGAATAGGATTCTTGTTCTCACACCTCTGTCAGTACAGACAAGACACAACTTGGAGACCCATCTTGGACTCTTGCTATTTAAAAACATTGCCGGCAGACAGTAGGACAGTGACATCAATTGCCCCCCACAATTTCCCCATAGTGCATTTGCACAGCAAGGAAGTATGGTCCACGCAACACACAGGATGTAACCTCGGTGTCTCACTCGGGTCAAAAACACCAAGCAACACTTCCTACGAACTGCAGATCGGCAACCGCTGCTGGGCACAGCCAGAGTTGTGGCTGAGGATGCACTGCTTTTTATGGTTGTATCACTAAGTGTTTGTGCCAGAATCACAAACGTGACCTTCTCATCTTCCTCCACCCCGTCCTGCTCTTCATCTGCTGAGCTACAGAGTTGCATGCCTCTGGGTTCACACCAAGTGGGATCTACAACTTCATCATCAGGCTCTATGTTGTCCCACTCCTCCTCTTTCTGATATCACATAATAGTACACGTGCACCTCAGGTATCTGAGTCTGATCTTCATCATCTCCACCCCCGGGGGTTAACATCAGTTGTCAAGGGTCTGGATCCTGCTCGCACCCTACTTTGTTCAGGCCAATATCCAATTGACAAATTTTTGGGGCATCAATGCAGGTGCTTTCCTTCTCTTGAGTCTGGAAATCTTTGGAGCAGACCTCTGATGCCCATGAGATAGAATATGTGAACAACTCTGCAGACTCACCCATGTGTGGTTCCCCACATTCAGTTTACTAGTTGAAGATTTGTGATGCAGGTGGAAACAGGTGTAATTGGGGTGGCACCTCTAAGGAATGAACTGTGGTGTGATGTTGAGGTGCAAGAAGAGGAGCACAGGCCACTTGATGCAGCGCTTGCCATCCACTCTAGCACATGATGTTTATCAGCCTCATTTCGAAGTTGAAACGATGTGCGGCTGCCAAAGAAATTTAGTGGAGCAGACTGTCCAGTAACAGAAGTTAATATTTCTCATGGGATATTATGATCCAGTGTCTGCTCACTAGAGATTTGACTAACAGAACTTCCGTCAAGTACACCTCAAACACTCCACCTTTTCACCCTTCCACCACAACCTCATCATGATTTACCACTCATGGTTGATGTATCCTTTCCCTTTCAAACATATGTTTTGCAACCCTATGCCCACACCTGTCAGATACATGACAGAAAAAATAAATTTATTTCCTGCCTGAGTTGACAATATTGTGAAGGCACAAAAAGTACCAATAACTAGAAATGTTGTTCACTGCGTAGTTTTGAGCAAAAAATGAAAAGTGCCAATACCTTTTTAGCTAGTTCACTAGCAAATTTACAGCAGGCAGTACTAACTAACAATACCTAGAAATGTGATTGATTGCATAATTTTAAGTAGGCAATGAAAAGTGACAAAACCTTTTTAGCTAGTTCCCTAGCAAATTTACAGCAGGCAGTACTAACAACACCTATATATGTGGTTCCCTGTGTACTTTTCAGCGGTCAATGAAAACTGATAAGACCTTATTAACTAGCTCACTAGCAAATTCACAGCAGGTAGTACTAACTAACAATACCTAAAAATGTGGTTGACTGTTTAATTTTAAGAAGTCAATAAAAAGTGCCAAGATCTTTTTTGCTAGTTCACTAGCAAATTTACAGAAGGCACTACTAACAATACCTGGAAATGTGGTTGAATGTGTAATTTTGAGTAGGCAATGAAAAGTGCCAAGACCTTTTTAGATAGTTCACTAGCAAATTTGTGATTGACTGCATAATTTTCAGCAGGCAATGAAAACTGCCAAGACCTTTTTAAATAGTTCACTAGCAAATTTAAAGCAGGCAGTGCTAACTAACCTAGATGGCCTAAGTAACTAAGACCAAGAAATGTGGTTCACTGGCTAATATAGAGCATTCAGTAATAAGTAGCAATACCTATTTAGATCCTACATTGGAAACTCTTTAGCAGGCACTCACAAGTAGCAAACCCTACAGTATTTCTATCATTAAATGCCAATTTGTGGCACACACCTTTCTCTACACTAGAGATGAGTCAGCCTCTAAAGGCTCAAGTTCGGTTCGGTTCGTCGAACGGAGGCCGCGTTCGAGTTCGGTTCGGCGAACCGTTCGACGAACCTCTTGAACACCACTGAAAACAATGGGAGGCAAACACAAACACACAAAAACACATTATAAATGTACACATACAGTTAATAAACATTGCCATAACACTTACAGGTCCCCGCGATGCGTCCTGCACTCTGTCTCCCGCCGCTTTTCCTTCCGATAATCGCTGCGTCCTCCAGGTAAACAGCACTGATGATAGGACCTTCCGTGACATCAAAAAAAGCATGTAACCAGTCATGTGTCTATTATCTCATTGGCTACAGACTGGTCACATGGCTATGACGTCATGCTAGGTCCTGTCATTGCACTCTCCGGTACGCGGTGATCGTTCCAGCATCTCCGTATACCGGTGAAATGCTCTGGCACATGGTCGACTCCCCGTTCTGCTTTCCCGTTCCGTTACTCACCGACTGCCACAGCCAGTCAATAACGGAGATCACCGTTGCTATAGCAACTCGCCTGTGAGCGGTGACGTCACTGCTTACAGCCTGCAGCCTCTGCTCTCTGACTGAGTAAATAGACTGCAGTGCACGGGGAGCAGCAGCGTCCTTCCTCCCATGTATTGCTGTCTGATGTAGCAGAGCTGCATGGGTTGAAGGAGAAAGAAGACAGAAGACCATGGATCGTGGAGGGATGAGAGGGATTAATAAAAATGGAGTCTATAATGTGTCTGTGTATTTATTTCTATTAAAGTATTTTTTCTCTGTGTGGTGTCTTTTTTTTTTAACCCTTTATTGAAGATTCTTAATGGCCGGGTCAAACTTTCTTGACATTAAGAATCTCTGACTTAATACTAACTAGTAAAACAAAGCTAGTATTAACTCATTATTACCCAGCAAGCCACCCGTCACCAGGGCAGCTGGAAAAGTTGGATATAGTGCCAGATGATGGCACTTCTATGAAAGCGCCATTTTCTGGGGTAGCTGCAGACTGCAATTTGCAGCAGAGGGACCCAGAAAGCTCAGGCTAACCTGTGCTGCAAATTCCAATCTCCAGCTGCCTAGTTGTACCTGGCTGGACACAAAAATGTGGCGAAGCTCATGTTGATTTTTTTTTAATTACTTCATGAAATTTATGAAATAATTAAAAAAAAGGCTTCCCTATTTGTTTTGTTCCCAGCCGGGTACAAATAGGCAGCTGGGGGTTGGAGGCAGCCGTACCTGCCTGCTGTACCTGGCTAGCATACAAAAATATGGCGAAGCTCACGTCATTTTTTGGTGGGCAAAAAACTCCTGCATATAGTGCTGGATGGAGTATGCTGAGCCTTGTAGTTCTGCAGCTGCTGTCTGATCTCCTCCATACACACAGACAGCAGCTGCAGAACTACAAGGCTCAGCATACTCCATCCAGGACTGTATGCAGAAGTTTTTTGCATACCAAAAAAATTACGTGGGCTTCGCCATGTTTTTGTATGCTAGCCAGGCACAGCAGGCAGCTATGGGCTGCCCCCAACCATAAACCAAAAATATGGGGAAGCCCTTTTTTTTAAAATTATTTCATTTCAGTGTCCAGCCAAGTACAACTAGGCAGCTGGGAATTGGAATCCGCAGTTTAGGGTGCCCAAGCTTTCTGGGCACCCCTGCTGCGAGTTGCAGTCCGCAGCCGCCCCAGAAAAGGGCGTTTTCATAGAAGCGCCATCTTCTGGCACTGTATTCAACTCTTCCAGCTGCCCTGGTGATGGGTGGCTTGCTGGGTAATAATGGGGTTAGGGCTAGCTGTATATTATCAACTGGCCCTAAGCCCGAAATTCATGGTGTCACGCCAATATTAGACATGGCCACCATAAATTTCTAGTACAGATAAAAAAAAACGCAACACACAGAAAAATATTTTTATTAGAAATAAAACACAACACAATTAGTGACTCCATCTTTATTGAAATAAAGAACCCCCTCCGCAGTAATCCTGGGTCAAGGGTCCCGCACTGTCCAATCTGGATCCAATATCATCTGATCAGTTTGCTGAAGGCAAAGTGATCAGATGATGTGTCAGGTTCAAGGGCCTGAATCACATGACACAGCACCTGATTGTATAAACAGCTTTTATACAATCAGATGATGCATCAGTGCAAAAAAAAACCAAACAAACTACACACTTCTGTGCAGACTCCTGTCCGACAGCATCAGTTGATAGTTTAGCCGGCCGGGCGGTAAAAAGCCGACCTCACCGCTCGACTTTTAGTGTCAGCTGATTCCGTCAGGTGACCGCATCAGCTGATCATCGCCAGGTCTGAAAGAGAGAGAGAGAAAGAAGAGAGAGAGAAAAGAGAGAGAAAAAAAGAGAGAAGAGAGAGAGAAAAGAGAGAGAAAAGAGAGAAAAAAGAGAAAGAAAGAGAGAGGGGGAGAGAGCGAGAGAGATAAGAGGAGAGAAGAGAGAGGAAGAGAGAGAGAGAGAAGAGGAGAGAAGAGAGAGAGAGAAAAGAGAGAGAAGAGTGAGAGGAAAGAGAGAGAGAAAGAGAAGAGGAGAGAAGAGAGAGAGGAGAGAGAGAAAAGAGATAAGAGAGAGAAGAGAGAGGGGAATGAAGAGGAGAGAAGAGGAGAGGAGAGAAGAGGAGAGCGAGAGAAGAGAGAGGAGAGAGAGAAGAGAGGAGAGAGAGACTGACTGACCGAGACTGACTGACTGACTGTGACTGCCTGACTTAGACTGACTGACTGACTGAGACTGACTGACTGAGACTGACTGACTGACTGAGACTGACTGAGACTGACAGACTGACTGAGACTGACTGAGACTGACTGACTGAGACTGACTGACTGAGACTGACTGACTGACTGAGACTTATTGACTGAGACTGACTGAGATTGACTGACTGACTGACTGACTGAGACTGTCTTACTGAGACTGACTGAGACTGACTGACACAGACTGACTGACTGAGACTGACTGAGACTGACTTACTGAGACTGACTGACTGACTGAGACTGACTGACTGAGACTGACTGACTGACTAAGGCTGACTGACTGACTGACTGAGACTGACTGACTGAGACTGACTGACTGAGACTGACTGAGACTGACTGAGTGAGAGAAAGAGATGGAGCAATGCAGCCTCATTCCGTGAACTGCTCCGATTTTAGAGGTGTGGCTCACAGCTGATATCCGGCTCCTCCCCTCAGTGCATAATTAAATTAAATTAGAATTATAAATAAATAATTCTAATTTAAAATAAATGTAATTTTTTACCGGGACAGCCGGGGGGCTAGAACTCGTGAACTAATACTTCTGAGTCTGGCTCTAATGAAAAACATGGGCAGACTTGGTAATCTTGACTTCTGCATTGCAGACTGAAGTCTCAGATTACAGCGCGATTCTCTTCATGTGCTACGTGGAGAGGACACAGAACCCTCCCTGTCATCTTCATGTAGCAGAGCTAGCAAAGCTGACAGTGTTGTGTAGATTACTTTGGACCTGGATTGTTGTTTTGGGATTAATAAAATGGTGAAAGAGGATTTTTTTTGTCTTTTTTTCCAAATAAAGGATTTTTCGTTTTGTGTGTTTCTTTACTTTCACTTACATTTTAATCATGGAAGGTATCTCGGGGAGACGCCTGGCATGATTAAACTGATTATTACCCTGATTGCCACCGCACCAGAGCAATTCGGGATGAGCTGGGCGGAGTCCCGGGACTGTCGCATCTAATGGATGCGGCAATTCAGGGCGGCTGCCTGCTGATATTGTTAGGGGGGTGGGCTCCCGATAACATAGCGCTCTCCATCCTGACAATACCAGCCTCCAGCCATGTGGCTTTATCCTGGCTGGTATCAAATATGGGGGGAACCGCATTTTTTATTTTTTTATTATTATTTATTTATTTATTTTACTGCATGATATAGACCCGCCCACCGGCGGCTGTGATTGGTTGCAGTGAGACAGCTGTCACTCATCGTGGGGGCGTGTCTGACTGCAACCAATCATAGGCGCCGGTGGGCGGGGAAAGCACGGAATACCTGATTGAATAATGAAGCAGCAGCCATTTTCTAAAGAGGAAAGGATGCCGCAGATTTCTGACAGCCGTGCAGCGAGACGCCCGTGATCGGTGAGTAGGAAAGAGAGAGGGATTGTGCTGGGGACAGAGGACGCATGCAGATAGCAACGTGTGCACATAACCTTACTGTGAAAAGCCACATTTTTGTTGATCGAACCGTTCTCGAACCTAACTCGAACTGTCGAGCTTTTAGCAAAAAGCTCGAGTTTGAGCTCGAACACCCCCCAAAATCACTCGAACATGAAATTGGCGAACCTCGAACATCGAACATTGCTTAACTCTACTCTACACTGCATGTCCCTATTCTACACTATCGCTCTCCTATCTATCTCAACTGCATATCATTAAACCCCTAGCTAAGCTGTCTGGCAGCCCCCTGGCAGCACCTGCAGTAGCACCTTCACCAACATTTCACATTCACAACATTGTACTGATGCCACATGTCCGCTGTTTATATGCAGAGAGACATGGGATTTAGGCAGCCAATAACACAAGCCCTTTTGTTTGTACCTTGTGGATGTTTGCTGCGCCGTGATTGGCTGCAGTAACACTCACAAATAAAGTTAAAGAAAAAAATGGCGCTGTCCCATTCCACTAATTAAATACATTCCCCATTCATCATATAGCACAACAATCCTGTCCAAAAGCATAACATGCTATTTGAAGAGCATTTTTAAAAAAATTTAAAACACATTTAGTGATCGAACAAAATTGGAGATTGACGACTTTTGAGCAAAGCACTTGGGTTACCGAGCCAGAAGTGAACAGGCTAAGGCCCGTACCAAATTTGAAATTGGCGAACCTTTATCTAACAGGTTTGCTTATCTCCAATGGGGTCTCCTCATTCCTTCACCAAAGAGAGTCTGTGTGTGTATGACTTTGGGCGGGGTGTACGACATTTTGTGTCTTCTTCAGTCTGGAGCCCAACACCCCGCAGTCATTCCCCATCGCAGACAAGTGACACCGGAGTTCTCTTGGCAAACCATACTAGAACAGTTTATTTTTTCCACTGTTTTGATAGACATGGAGTAACGCCATCATGCCTGCATCAGGGAAACCAACCTACTTACTGTACCTCTGCAGCTGGCCTGGGTGCTCCCCTGACTCTGCACAGCAATTCATGTATCCTCCTGGGACCTGCACACGACCAATAGGTCCCCTGAGAGTGCGCTTAGGGCACACATGCATGCACCATCCCTGCTAATAAAGGGCCAGCACCCTTTTCCCTTTCACTCAGAAGTGCCTCTCAAGCTATGGCTCCAATGCATTTTGGCGCACAGGCGGCACCTGTCTCAAAATAAAAAATGTAGTGGTTGTAGCAGGGGTGGATCAGGCGTATAGTGACCATAGTGCTAATCAAATTCATAATGAGCAATGACCTTCACTATGCCACAAATCTTACTCCAGCAGAGGCAGAAGTATGATTTCTGCTGAGGTGCACACAAGAGTAAATGCCATTCATCCGGTGCTCCTGATTCATGAAGAGCGATATGCCTCGTCATGAATCTGGAGTTTCTGACTCCAGCGTATCCCCTTAACAAGACCAGAGTTAACAACACTTGTCATGATTTATTGGGCACTCAGTGTGCTCATATCCTAACTCAACCTAGCTACACTTCTACCACTTTAAAGCTATGTGCACACGGAGTGCTTTTGAGGTAGTCAAACACGTTAGGTTTTCTTTTAGAAACCTCAAAAAAAAACTATTCCTCTTTGAGGAATTTTGTTATATTCTGAGGAAGTTTTGAAGAGTTTTTCAAGCATTTTTGAAGAGTTCTTTTTACTGAGTTTTTTGCAAACTATTGATTGGATAGTGCCTAGTTTGGAGCATTTTCCATCAGGAAACACTTTCAAAGAAGTGACATGCACTTTCTTTCCCCCCAGCCACTTTTTTCAAACCTGAAATAAAAGAAAAACACTCAAAAGACCAAACATATGAACTGCAAAGTGGTTTTATAATCAAAGCGAATACAAAAAGTCATTCATGTGTTTTTCGAGTGATTTTTCATACATCTTTTGTGTTGGACTCACTTGAAAAGACTCCTAAAAACTCCTTATGCACAAAGCTTTAAAGTGATAAGGCTGACTTTTCTCCTGGTTCTACTTAATATAATGAAATAATTATTGAACTCATCACAAATTTTCTAAGAAATATATTTCTAAAGGGGCTGTTGACATGAATTTTTCACCAGATGTCAATATCAATCAATTTAATCAACATAGGCAAAGAACTCAAACCATAGATGTCCATAAAGTCAGTTATGTGTAATAATGAAATATGACACAGGGAAAACATATTGAACACGCTTACTGAAATGTATTAATTTGTACAAAAGCCTTTGTTTTTTATGACTAATGGTGAGCGAGCACTAAAATGTACTCAGTACTCGAATCAAGCAAATTGCAAGGCTTGGGTGCTCGTCTCAAATAACAAGTATAATGGAAGTCAGTGGGAAACCTGAGCAATTTTCAGGCATACCCTCCCAAGAAACAACAAAAAGAGGGGGAGCCAACACTGCTTGAGAATGGCATGCAAATAATTAAAAGTAAAAAATCACATATTATTCCAACTGTACTACAATGCAAAATTAAACTTTTACCAAAAAATTGATCAATTTTTTGAGCCATCCAAGCCACACCACAGCAAATCTCAATAGGGCGGTCTTACTCCACATTTATTACTTCCATTGTGCCATACGGCCTTCTAAATTCATCAAAAGCAGAACCATATTGAAGCAACACATATACCTGTAACATTTCAGAAACCGGTTCCATCATATGAAGTTTGCCGGTGCCATATGCAGAAAAACAACACTACACAATGAAGTTCCCACTTCCAAACTTTACTGCTAGTATGATATTTTTAGGGTGATATGCAGTGACTTTTTGATTTCAAGCATAGTGTATATTATGGCATCCAAAGATTTAAATTTTTGTCTCTTCTGACCAGACTATAATCTACCAGTATTTCACAGGTCTGCCTAAATGTTAAGAAAACTTTAAACCCATTTGACCATGCTTTTTGTTCAGCAAATGAGCCTTGCATGGTCAGTATGTGTACCGCCCTGGGGCTCAGCCGCAGCCGAGCCGCTCGGATCTGGGCTCGTCGGTGGGTGGCTTGAGCGCCTCCGGACCCAGGGGTCACATTGCTCTGAAGGGAAACTGGCGCTACGTGAGGGGGTTTCGGTGGGGAGGTTCACGGCCGGAGCCGTGGTTTTGGGATTAAGTTCGTGATGCCACCCACGGGTCGTGGTGAGTGTGGACACCACCGATGCCGTTGACTAGGCTCCCGGGGACGGTGTTGCGCAGCCAGGTGTTGACCCCTCTGTGGGTAGGGGGTTGATAGTCCCGGGGCCCGGTTATTGGGGGTTTGGATGTGGGGGTGTGTTGGTGTGATGCGGGGCGATGTGCGGCCCGAGGGCACTGTTGTACTCACTATGACAGATACACCGGAGTCTCTGGTAAACCAAACGATGGTGGTCGGTGCCCGCAGCCGGCTGCGTCTGGTCCCCCACCCGGTTTAGTGGTCCCCGCCTTTCTCCTGCACCTCGTTTGTAGATTTTGACTGCTTGCGCTTCCGCGACGGAAGTCCGCCCCCCGGCTTTGTATATGTCAGGAGAGCCCGTTTGCCCGCAGATGCTGGCCCGTGGGATCTCTCTGCCTGAGTGGTGGCTTTATATCCCCCTTGTTGGGCTGTTGTCTTCAGTCGGGACTTGGGTGGGAAAGAACCTAAGGTCCAGACCCCAATCAGTGAATTTGACTCGGTCCAGTGGCTTCTGGGCCTCGTACTGGTTCTGAGCACCCCTCCTGGTGCTCCGGTTTCCAGTTGGTTCCCCGGTTCGGTACCGGCGGGCCACTACCCTGTCCCGGTCCCTTACGGTTCCACCAGCCATCTTCCCGGCTCCTGCAGGCGGCAACCACCATCTGCCTCCTGGCCACAGGGAATCTGGGCTACGACCCAGATCCCCGACAGACGTTTTTCTCCTGTTGACACCTCCTAGACTGCTCTTCTCTCCACCCTAACTTCATCTGCTTGCTTTTCCCGCCTCAGGCTATATGAACTTCTTGATGGGCGTGGCCAACCGTCTTGCTCCGCCCCCGGGTGTGAATGTCAAAGCCTGAGAGGGATGACTCAGGGTTTTTAGGTTGGCTGCTGTTACCTTTTTAGGGAACTGGTGTTTGTGCAAGGGCCTGTCTGTGACTACCTGGCTAGTTCAGGGCGTCACATATGCATATAGGTCATGGAAGTTAAGTGTATTACTTATTGTTTCCTTTGAAACAATTGTACTTGCTGATTTCAAGTCTTTCTGTAGCTATCCACAGATGGTCTTTGGCTCCTGGACATCTCTTCTGTTAATTCTTTTCACTCCTTTGTCTGATCTCTCATGTAGAACACTTGACCGTGGATTGTTTATGGTTAAATAATGTTAATTCCACTGCTAGACAGCTCACTGGTTTTACTCATCTTAAGATGTTTCTTGTGTGGCACCTTAGTAATGAGTCCCCTTTTTATCCACCATCAGTTGATCCAGCTGATATTACATTGATGGGCAAAGGGGTAACAATATTTTCATCTTTTGATTTTCAGGCTCACCATCAACTACAGCATCAAATGTAAGACTAACTTCATTTTATAGATATTCATCTTAGCTATCCCATACTTTCTTGTAGTGGATGGTGAGATATGGAGCCTGAAAGTCAAAAGTTGAAAACATTGTTACCATTTTGCTTGTGAATGTATGTTTCATTTAGGGTGTGGTTCTACTTAAGCATAGCTTCTGATACAAGAGCATTGGAAGCAATATGCTAATGACCCTCTGCTGTAAGCGTCAGCCGAGGGTCTTGCGACTGTGATGTGTGCTTGCAATCGTATCACAGCTGTGAAGAGGGAGGGAGCACTTTCTCCCTCTCCTCCACTGCCTGATGACATGCGAGTGTCGTGCGATGTTTCACATGCTCCCATAGACTTGTATAGGGGTGCATGAGATGAGACTCGCTGCCAAACGCAGGATGCTGCAATTCACTTCAGGCCAATATGGCTTGAGAAATTAATCAAAGATGGACACTGCCCCATAGTTTTGCACTTGTGTGAGTGCAATCTGAACCGAGCCCTAAGCTGCATGATTGCTACTACCGTGTTTTTCCAAAAATAAGACCTCCCCCAAAAATAAGCCCTAGCAGGGATTTTCAGCATTTTCGAAGAAAGGCTTAAAGATAATCCCTCCCCGGAAAATAAGCCCTAGTCGCGGATCTATAATGAAGTGTCCGTGCAGCTAAAAAAGATACAGATACTGCAGGAAACTTCATTATACACAGTGGCACCCGGCAATTACACTCACCCGACACTGAGCGGCAGGACCTGCAGTGATCACACACTCGCACACATCAGCTTTCACACACACACACACACACACACACACACACACACACACACACACAATCAGATTTCACACACACACCAGATCTCACACACAAATATCGGATTGCACACACAGTCAGATCGCACACATAAGCAGATCGCACACACAAACATCGGATCAGACGCAAACATCAAATCACACACAAACATCGGATCGCACACACATCGGATCGCATACACACTCACTTCATCCAGCGACACTGATCTCTTCTCGCTGGGAGAATCCTGAGAGGCAGTACAGTGGAGTGCAACGAACAGGACCTGCGGCCGGACACGTGACTTACTCTCATTCCCTGCTGCCGTAAGTGCTGGATGTGATGTGATGTGTGTGTGTGTCTGTGTCGCGGGCGGGGAGGGGACGCTGCGCTCACCACGCTTGGGTCCGGCGCTGCTGCTTTGCCTGCTGCTTGGTGGCTCGAGCGGTTGGCTGGATCCGGGGACTCGAGCGGCGCTCCTCGCCCGTGAGTGAAAAGGGGGGGTGGTTTTGGGAATTTATTGTCTGTGACGCCACCCACGGTTGTGACACCACCGCTGCTCTGGACGGGGATCCCGGGAGCGATGACGGGGAGCAGCTTGGATGTTGTTCTTCCCCTCCGTGGGTAGGGGGATTGGTTGTCCTGGGGCCCGGTGAGGGAGGGATGGCAGGCGGGCTACGGGGCCTGGTGAGGTGCAGGGTCGCGGGGGCAGCGCGGTGCCGCACGGCACGGTGGTAGTCACTCAGCCAATGACGAATGCAAAGTCTCCGGTAAAACAAACGGCTGGATGGACGGGTCCCACAGATGGCTGCGGTGGTTCTTCTTCCGGTAGGTTGGTGGTGACTGCCTTTCCCTGCACCTGTGTTATGTTCTCGGTTCTGGTGGCTTCCCACCGGTAACCCGCTCCCCAGCTTGGATGGAGGCTGAGGGAGCCCCTTTTGCCTGCAGGCTCTGGCCCTGGGAACTGTAGCCTTGGCGGTGACTGTATTTCCCTTCACGGTTTGAGCTGTTGCCTTCAATCGGGTCTTGACTGCTGGGAAACCCCGGAGGTTCCCTTCGCTAACGGATTTGACCGGTTTTACGGCGATTCCTAGCCTGGTCGGGGTCTGTAAGCCCTGCCAAATGGTGCTGGCCTCTCTTCGCTCTCCGATCTGGTACCGGCAGGCCACCGCCCGTCCCCGGTCCTTACGGTTCACGTCAATCAGCCCCTCCTGCCGACGGTCACCACCGTCTGCCAACCTTGCTGTATGTGCCCGGGCCACGCTCAGTCTGCTCCACTACCACTTCACTCCTCAAACTCCAAAACTACTCTGCCTTCCTTTTCCTGCCTCCAGGACTGTGAACTCCTCGGTGGGTGGGGCCAACCGCCTGGCTCCACCCCCTGGTGTAGACATCAGCCCCTGGAGGGAGGCAAAAAGGATTTTTGTTTGACCTAGATGTGCCTAGCCGGGATGTGGGGTGTGTTGTTGCAGTACCTGTGACATCCTGGCTTGTCCAGGGCGCCACATTCCCCCTTAGTAAAATGCAGATCGTCCGCGGGCTGCCCGTCCATCACCGGTTTTATTTTTGTTTTTTAACTGTAAAAGATAGAAAACGGTAAAAACATGTAAACATCACAAACATTTTACAACGGTACGGCTTCCGCTCTTCTCCCACCCAAACAACCTGGCCCTGATGCTGCCCCTAAGAAGTGGGCAGCACCCCTTGACCCCAGTCCAGAACCAAGTTGCCCGAGCGGGTATGGTCTCTTTCAGGGGACCCGCGTCCATGGGGACCCCTGAACCCCCGGAGGATCGCCACCGGTCCAGGTGGGGGCCGGGCCCCAGCCTACTCCACTGTGGGCCCTTCCTCCAATCTGCCTCTCTGGAGGCGGTAATGGTATAAGCCAACATTTTTATTTACATGCCACTAGTTTGTGGTTGCCCTGCAAGTTCTCGGGCTTGTCCGTAAGAAGTTCCTTACGCAACGGTTGCAGAAAGTCCCTACGGGGACTAGTTGCCGGCAACGGCTGGTTTAATCACGGTTCCAATCAGATAAACTTCGGTTGATCAATCTTATCATTCAAAACTTCTTTTACGGTACTGATGGTCCCAACGGGGATAACTGCCGGCAACGGTGGACCGCTGACTCACTTCTAATCCACGATGTCGGCCGGAGGAGGGGGTTGGGCTGGTACTCGGGCCTCCTGACTGCCCCTCAGCTTAGCGTCCAGGGCAAACCAACCTCTCTCCCCGCAATGCCTGGTGTATTGGACCAAATCCCCCGGCATCAGGTTGCGGCCCGGGTGGTCCTCCGGCAGGTGGGCATTGACGTCGGGCTATAAAGACTTCGGCCTCCAGGCCCGGCTCATATATAAATCCGTACCCCCGACGGACGTCAAACCTCCTCACCTGCCCCTCATAAATTGGGCCCCGTACGCGGAAGGTGGCCTGGCAGAGGCTCTGTTTCTCTCGAATCGTGCGGGTGACCAGCTCTGCCTTCCTCCTCTCCCTTTCTGCGATTTCCTGGCCCAGTGGGGTCTGTTCCCTGTCCCAGTAAGGGGCTACGGTGGGCCCCTGCGCACGGATCGGGCCCCGCAAAACCTCCTTCACGCTGGCCACTGCCAGTGTTCTGGGCGGCAGGTCCCGCGGTGTCATGGCCTGGGGTGCTGCCTTACAGCGGCGACACGGCGCGGCCTCAGCTGAGGCATGGGGAACGGGTACAGGGGTCCTCTCCCGCTGAGCCTCTGCCTCCTCCTGCACGAGACGGGCTGCCGGGGGTGGTATGGGGCCAGGCACGGTCACGGGTGCCTCCGGTGGACCTTCGCTAAAGGGCTTAGCCTTTGGCTTCTTCCAAGGAAGCGGTTCCGGGCGGTCACGGACTTCTGCTGCAGACCGGTCCGCTGGGGCGGATTGGCAGGGTACCGCTACCGATTGTGGTGGTAGCGGGCCTAGTGACGGGACAGCAGCAGCCAACACGGGTAGCGGGGGAGGTAGCAGGGCGAGCGGGTGTAGATCGGGCCCCTCGGCCGCGATGACCGACCCGCTAGGGGTACAGGGGCGTGGGTCACCTACCCGCTCTTCCAGAACTCTCTCCACCTCGCGTCTCCGTATGGCCGCCACCACCTCCGCCATGTCAGCCTCATTCCTCCAAGAGGAGCTGCACCCAGATCTGCAGCCGTTGTTGTAGCTGGGCGGTCCGGACCTCCACCCACGCCGCGGTCCCGGGCGCGGGGGCTACGGTGCTGCGGGACGGTTGGTACATCGCTGCAGTGGCCTCTTCCAGGAACCAAAAGATAGCCGCAGGGTCCTGGCGTCCCTGCTTTTATAGCCGCGAGCTACATGCGGCCAGACGTCATCCGTCCCCCTTAGTCTTTTTCCGGCTCCTCCTCTACAGGAGCGGGGTTTCGGCTTTCGCGCCTCCACTGCTCGGGAAAACGCTCAAGCGGGGATTTTTCGCGCCCAAAATGGCGGCTTCTCAAAATTTTCGGCCGGACACAAGGTGCACCTCTACCAGACAGCAGAGAGGTAAGATCCTGTTCGTGACGCCAAGTTGTCGCGGGCAGGGAGGGGATGCTGCGCTCACCACGCTCGGGTCCGGCGCTGCTGCTGCTTTGCCTGCTGCTCGGTGGCTTGAGCAGTGGGCCGGATCCGGGGACTCGAGCGGCGCTCCTCGCCCGTAAGTGAAAAGGGGGGTGGTTCTTCTCCCGGTAGGCTGGTGGTGACTGCCTTTCCCTGCACCTGTGTTATGTTCTCGGTTCTGGTGGCTTCCCATCGGTAACCCGCTCCCCAGCTTGGATGGAGGCTGAGGGAGCCCCTTTTGCCCGCAGGCTCTGGCCCTGGGAACTGTAGCCTTGGCGGTGACTGTATTTCCCTTCACGGTTTGAGCTGTTGCCTTCAATCAGGTCTTGGCTGCTGGGAAACCCCGGAGGTTCCCTTCGCTAACGGATTTGACCGGTTTTACGGCGACTCCTAGCCTGGTCGGGGTCCGTAAGCCCTGCCAAATGGTGCTGGCCTCTCTTCGCTCCCCGATCCGGTACTGGCGGGCCACCGCCCGTCCCTGGTCCTTACGGTTCACATCAATCAGCCCCTCTTGCAGACGTTCACCACCGTCTGCCAACCTTGCTGTATGTGCCCGGGCCACGCACCCGGACACGGTCAGTCTGCTCCACTACCACTTCACTCCTCAAACTCCAAAACTACTCTGCCTTCCTTTTCCCGCCTCCAGGACTGTGAACTCCTCAGTGGGTGGGGCCAACCGCCTGGCTCCACCCCCTGGTGTGTACATCAGACCCTGGAGGGAGGCAACAAGGATTTTTGTTTGACCTAGATGTGCCTAGCCGGGGTGTGGGGTGTGTTGGTTGCAGTACCTGTGACGTCCTGGCTTGTCCAGGGCGCCACATGTGTGTGTGTGATCTGCTGTGTGTGTCTGCAATCGGCTGTGAGTGTGCCTGCGATCGGCTGTGTGTCTGCAATCGGCTGTGTGTGTCTGCGATCGGCTGTGTTTTTCTGCGATCGGATGTATGTGTCTGCGTTCGGCTGTGTGTATCTGTGATCGGCTGTGTGTGCCTGTGATCGGATGTGTGTATCTGTGATCGGCTGTGTGTGCCTGCGATCGGCTGTGTGTATCTGTGATCGGCTGTGTGTGCCTGCGATCGGATGTGTGGATCTGCGATGGCTGTGTGTGCCTGCGATCTGCTGTGTGTGATCTGCTGTGTATATCTGCAATATGCTGTGTGTGTGTGCCTGCGATCGGCTGTGTGTATCTGTGATCGGCTGTGTGTATCTGAGATCGGATGTGTGTGCCTGCGATCTGCTGTGTATATCTGCGATCTGCTGTGTATATCTGCGATCTGCTGTGTGTGTGTGATCTGCTGTGTGTGTGTGTGTGTGTGTGTGTGTGTGTGATCTGCTGTGTGTGCCCTGTGATCTGCTGTGTGTGTCAGTGTGTCCGCTAGCAGTAGGGTAGGACGGCGTGCAGCACCCACCGGAGATCACAGGAGGACCTTGGAACCACGCAGACGTCCTGGTCTGGTGAGTATGAGTCTCCTGGGAAGTGGGGGGGTCTGCTTTTTTGGGGGGTAAACTTACCCCCAACCGTGTTTCTCCAAGAATAAGACCTCCTCCAAAAATAAGCCCTAGTGCTTTTTTGGGGGGCAAAAAAAATATAAGACAGTGTCTTATTTTTGGAAAAACACGGTAATTACTGATAGATTTCAGCTGCTATCATGCCTTTCCATGGCATTTTGTACCTCTCTTCATTAATGTGTTCAATACTTTTTCACTGTGTGATTTCTCATTGTTACAAATCAGTAAATTTATGGACATCTATAGTTTGATTTATTTGCCTTTGTGTATTGAATGTGTTGTTACCAAAGTCTGGTGAGAATTCATGTCAATAGCATCTTTACAAATATAGTTACTTAGCAAATTGGTGAAAAGTTCAATATTTATTTCACACACTGAATATAACCAAAGCTTCTGTACCTGTCACACGGTGTTTGGCTCAAAACTCGCCAAATGTCATGGTGGAATCTAACGCTGTTCATACTGCAGAATCTGAAACTCCACATTATGGCTTCTCTAGTGCTTCTGAGTTGCACAGATATTCTTTGGCGGCAAACAGCTGTGTGCTGATTAGTGATCAGGCTTGTAGGAGTTAATCTCTGCTAGTCTGCTGGTTACCTCTTGGATCACATGTTGTAGGAGACCTATCACAGTTACTCCCCGCCTTTTTAGGCTATGTGTCCACGTTGCTTTTTACCTGCATTTTTGCTGCTTTTTCAACTGCAGCGTTTAATGCCGAAATGGATGTGTTCTGCTTTTCAAGCAAAGTCTATGGGAATTTGGGTTTCTTGTCCGCACTATGCAGTTCAAACTGCAGCCTTTTTGTGGCAGAACTTTGGACAAAAACTCAGCTTTGCAGTGCAAAACCCAAATGGCAAAAACAATTGACATGTAAATTGTTTTTGCCATTTGCGTTTTGAACTGCAAAGCAGAGTTTTTGCCCAAATTTCTGCCAGAAAAAGGCGCAGTTTGAACTGCATAGTGGGCACAAGAAACCCAAATTCCCATAGACTTTGCTTGAAAAGCAGAGCATACCAATTTTGGCATTAAACGCTGCAGTTGAAAAAGCAGCAAAAAAGCAGGTAAAAAGCAACGTGGACACATAGCCTAAAAAGGCGGGGAGTAACTGTGATAGGTCTCCTACAACATGTGATCCAAGAGGTAACCAGCAGACAAGCCCGGATCCAAGCGGCTCGGCTGCAGCCAAGTGCGGGGCAGTACACATCAACCTCTCCAGTCTAAGAATACCAGCCCCCAGGTGTTGGGATTTATCTTGGCTGGATATCAAAATTGGGGGGGACTGCATGTTGTTTTTTAAAATAATTTATTTATATAATTTAAAAAAGCTGCATGAGGTTCCTCTTATTTTGATACACAGTCAAGAAAAGTACAGGGCTGGAGGCCACAGCCTATAGCCATGGGCTTTATCTGTACTGGGTATCATAATACGGGGGGACTCTACGCTAACCTGGAAGCAGTGTGCCGCCATGACGAATCCTCAGTAAGTATGAGGCCTTCGCTTCATTCTTATTTTCTTTGTTTTTCCTTTATTTTTCTTTAATTTCTTGAGTGCCAGATCTAGATAAAACACCCGGAATCCCGGGCCCAGGCACGGCACCCAGGTACCTTTTGTAATCATGCAGATCCGAACTTTTACAGTCCGGGTCCGCTCATCACTACTTACAAATACTGACCAAAGAAAGTTTAGAACCGAAAGATAAAGCAGCAATGGCAAATCCAGAGGAGGTTATAAAGTCAGATTCAAAAGTCAGGGAAATGGGTGAATATTGTTGAAATAATAAATGGAATCCAAATGTAAGCTGGGACGCACATAGGCTGCTTGATAGATAAAAGAAGCTAGGAGCAGTCACTAGAGATTAGACAATGACACAGCAACATTAACTTTAATATAATTTGGGGGTTTCCTAGTGGGAAGCTAAAATAGAACCCTACACCAATTGGTCATCTACAATAGTTGAAGAATGAAATCACATAGTTCCCAGTTCAGATTGTACAGAAAAGACAGAGCAAATAACTGCTTCCAAATACTTTCAATAACATAGTATACTGTGAATGTATGCAACAAAATATAAATTATCCAGCAACGGCATTTCATCAGTTGGACGAAAGCTTGCATGCATACATATTTTGTTCTACTAGTTCAGTGGTGGGGAACCTCTGGCCCGTGGGCCATATGCAGCCCGCTAGGATGTTTTCTGCGGCCCACTGGCAGATTCCTGGTGCTACAGTGCTCGGGCCGACCGCCGGCACTTTAAATTACCATGTGTGCAGCGAGGGCGCACATTCTGGATTCACACTTGCGAGTCACGCGTCACATCACCCGGAATGGCCACACACACTCCTGACGGGAGTGGGTCGGCTGCCTGCTGGGTGATGCCATCTGTGATGCCGGCTGAAGCATCCACTACTGAACATTGCGTGAGTGTACCATTGGGTCCTCATACTGGCATGTGAGAATGTGCTCAGGACTTACTTTGTTGGCGTAGTTAGCGATCTGTGTTCCCGTTCCACAGAAAACAAGCAGCAGCAGCAACTTCACGGCTTCCAGTGCTGTGTGCCCTTCACAGTGCTATGTGCCCCCTCCCTTAGTGCTATGTGTGTGTCACCCATAGTGCTGTGGGCCCCCTCCCCTAGTGCTGTGTGACCCCCTTTGCTATGTGCCACCCCCAGTGCTGTGTGCCCCCTCAACCCCCAGCTCTGTGTGCTCCCTCCCCCAGTGCTGTGTGCCCTCTCCAGTGCTGTGTGCTACTCCCAATGCTGTGTACCACCCCCAGTGCTGTGTACCACCTCCAGTGCTGTGCCCCTCAGTGTTGTCCATGTTCCCCTGTGCTGTCCGTGACCCCTAGTGGTGTCTGTGCTGCACAAGTGCTGCCGTGCCCCCAGTTTCCACCCTAGTGATATCCGTGCTCCCTAGTGATGTCTGTGCTCTGCAAGTGTTATCAGTTTTCCCCAGTGTGTATATGCCCCTATGCTGTCCATGCCCCTCAGTGCTGTCCATGCCCCTAGTGATGTTTGTGCCCCCCTATTGATGTCTTTGCTCCTCCAATGCTGTCTGTGCCCCCAGTGATATATGTGTTCCCCCTGTGCTGTCTGTCTGTGCCCCCCTAGTGATACCTGCTCCCATGTGATGCTTGTGCACCAACAGTGCTGTCCGTGCCCCCCAAGTGCTGTCTGTGCCCCTCAGCCATATATATGCCCTCCAGTGTTGTCTGTGCCCCAGCCCCTCCTTTGATCAGTATGCCATGCCCCAGCCCCTCTTTTGATGCATATGCCCACAGCCCCTCCTGTTATGTATATTCCCCAGTGTCTCCTGTGATGTGTATGCCCCAGCGTCTCCTGTGAGGTGTATTCCCCCAGCATCTCCTGTGATGTGTATGTCCCCAGCATCTCCTGTGATGTATATGTCCAACCCCTCCTGTAATGTGTATGCCCCAACCCCTTCTGTGATATGTACATCACAGGATGGGCTGGGGCATATACATCACTTTAGGGACCGAGGGCATACACATCACTGGAGTGGAGGGGCTGGGGCATATACATCATATGAGACACTGGGGCATATACTTTCCAGGAGATGCTGGGGCATACACATCACAGGAGGGGCTGGGGCATATACATCATAGGAGGGGCTGGGGCATATACATCATATGAGAAGCTAAGGCATATACATCACAGGAGGGGGTGGGGAATATACATTATGTTGGAGATGCTTGGGGCATATACATCACAGGAGGGGATGAGGTAAATACTGTACATCACATTGGAAATGCTGGGGGAATACACATGAAAGGAGATACTGGGGCTTATACATCACAAGAGGTGCTTAGAGCACATATATAACAAGAGGGGTTGGGGTATAAACATCACAGGAGGTGCTGGGAGCATATACATCACATTGGAGATGCTGAAGCATATACATCACAGTGAATAAACTGGGACATACACATCCCAGGAGGGACTGGAGGCATATATATCACAGGAGGGGCTTGGGCATATATATCACAGGAGGGGCTGGGGCAAATACATCACAAGAGGGGCTAGATCATATACATCACAGGAGGGGCTGGATTATATACATGTCTCTAGCCCCTTGTGTATGCATGTGTCCCCAAAGTCTCCTGTCTCCTGTGATGTATATTCAGCAGTCCCATATCTCCTATGTGATGTATATACAGCAGTCCCAGCATCTGGTATGTGATATATATGATTTACCGATTTTATTATCCTAAAGAGTTACTGCGCTCCAGACAGACACAAACCTGGAAAAGTAGTTGTGAAAAGCAATGTTACGTGATCAATATCACTGAAAATTAACCGCTACACCAAAGAGAAGCAGCTCCAGCCACCCCAGTAGGGGTGAGTTAATTAATTGCTTGATCAAATATAACAGGGTAATTTTCACATTGATAATTTTGTGCGGCCCCTGAAGGTTGGTAGAAATTTACAAATGGCCCCCGACAGCAAAAAGGATCCCCACCCCTGTACTAGTTAAATAATTAATTTTTTATAAAATTTCTACAAGGTATGTTATCCACTCAATGATTTGTTTTTAAGTGTATAAAAAATTAATATAATTCATAGCAATGTAAAAACAACATTGCTGTGCACATGTTCATTCTTTTGGTACATCTTTAAATTTCAGAGTCATGAAGTGGCTAAGGCTATGTGCGCACGTTGCTTTTTACCTGCTTTGTACCTGCTTTTTTGCTGCTTTTTCTTCTGCGCTGTTTAATGCCAAAATGGATGTGTTCTTCTATTCAAGCAAAGTCTATGGGAATTTGGGTTTCTTGTTCACACTATGTTGTTCAAAATGCTGCCTTTTTGTGGCAGAACTTTGGTCAAAAACTCAGCTTTTCAAAGAAGCAACATGTCAATTGTTTTTGCCATTTGGGTTTTGCACTGCAAAGCTGAGTTTTTGATCAAAGTTCTGCCACAAAAAGGCAGCATTTTGAACAACATAGTCTGAACAAGAAACCCAAATTCCCATAGACTTTGCTTGAATAGAAGAACACATCCATTTTGGCATTAAACAGCGCAGAAGAAAAAGCAGCAAAAAAGCAGGTAAAAAGCAGGTAAAAAGCAACGTGCGCACATACCCTAACAGTCGTTACATGACTATTCTTTCAGCGGCTTCATTTGGAAGTTGCCTACTCTTTATAATTGAAATAATAGAAAAAAGATGGGGGCAGCAAAACCGCCAGCAAAGCCGCTTGTGGAAAAGACCGCTGGCTTAGAATACCTCAGCAGGTGCATAAGCATCTTAAAGCCTAATTCAGAATGTTTTTTCATATATGAATTTTAAGAGTTAAACTTTCTTTCTTGAATGTCTTGTTTTATGCATTGTGCATTTACGCAAGATCTGATAAAGTGATCAGTTCAGTCCTAAAAGTGTTTTGTCAGTGAATAGTCTTCATTCCAGTGCACTATTATCTCAAGCTTCAGTAAATTTACCCTAGAGATATTTAGAGTTTTCAGGATTCACAAATCAGCTATTTATTTGGTAAGATCTACAATTTCCCACATGTTATCCCTGATTATAAAAATTAGTTTAGCTGTAAGTAAATAATACATGGTATAGAAGAAAGTCAAGAAGTTGGAAAATGCCATCTACTGCTCAAACTGTTTTATACAACAACTCAATACACAGCCAATAATGTTTAAACTGCTGGCAGCAAAAGTGAGTACACTCCTAAGTGAAAATTGCCAAATTGTTTCCAAAGTGTCAATATTTTGTTTGGCCGCCATTATTTTCAAGCACTGCCTGGGCATGGAGTTCACTGGAGCTTCATAGAAGCCACTGGAACCCTGTTCCACTCCTCCATTACAACATTACGAAGCTGGTGGATGTCAGAGACCTTGCACTCCTCCACCTTCTGTTTGAGAATGCCTCACAAATGCTCATTAGGCTTTAGGGCTCGAGACATGTTTGTCACCTTGGAGGTGTGTTTGGGGTCATTATCATGTTGGAAGACTACCCTGCAGCCCAGTTTCTAAAGGAAGGGGATCATGCTCTACTTCAGTATGTCACAGTAAATGTTGGCATTCATGGTTCCCTCAATGAACTGTAGCTCCCCACAGCCAGCAGCACTTATGCAGCCCCAAAGCATGACACTCCCACCACCATGCTTCACTGTAGGAAAGACACAATTGTCCTCATCTGGTTGCCGCCACACATGCTTGACACCATCTGGACCAAATATGTTTATTTTGTTCTCATTAAACCATAGGACATGGTTCAAGTAATCCATATCCTTAAGGGTGCTTTACACGAGACGATCTATCGTGCGATAGAACGTCGGGGTCACGGTTTTTGTGACGCACATCCGGCATCGCTTGCGACGTCGGGCTGTGTGACACCTCCGAGCGACACAGTATCGCTCACAAATCGTGAGTCGTGTACTCGTCGCTCGGTTTCATAATCTCGTTTAATTAAAATGGCGCCGGTTGCTCATCGTTCCCGGGGTAGCACACGCCGCTCCCTGGGACACCCCGGGAACAATGAACAGCAGCTTACCTCCGTCCCGCGGCACCCGCCAGCAATGCGGGAGAAAGGAGGTGTAAACATCCCGCCCATCTCCGCCCCTCCGCTTCTATTGGCCGGCCGCTGTGTGACGTCGCTGTGACGCCGAATCTCCCTCCCCCTTCAGGAAGAGGATGTTCGCCGCCCACAGCGACATTGCACAGCAGGTAAGTGCGTGAGACAGGGGTTAACGACTTTGTGTGCCACGGGCAACTAATTGCCCGTGACGCACAAACGACGGGGGCGGGTGCGATCGATCGTGAAATTGCATGATAGATCGTACCGTGTAAAGCAGGCTTTAGTCTGCTTATCTTCAGCAAATTGATTGCGAGCTTTCTTGTGCATCATATTTAGAAGAGGCTTCCTTCTCAGTTGACCAATTATAGTAATATAGTGTGTGGCTTATGGTCTGAGCAATGACAGGCTGACGCCCACCTCCACCCCTTTAACCTCTGCAGCAATGGCGGCAGCGCTCATGCATCTATTTTGAAAAAACAACCTCTGGATATGACGCTGAGCATGTGCACTCAACCATGGCGAGGCCTGTTCTGAGTGGAACCTGTCTTGTTAAAACGCTGTATGGTCTTGGCCTCCATGCTGCAGCTCAGTTTCAAGGTGTTAGCAATCTTCTTATAGCCTACGCCATTTTTATGTGGAGCAACAATTCTTTTTTCAGATCTTCATAGAATTCTTTGCCATGAGGTGGCATGTTGAAATCCAGTGATCAGTATGAGAGAGTGTGTGAGTGATAACACTAAATGTGACACCTGGTCCCATTCACACCTGAGCCCTTGTAACACTAATGAGTCACATGAGAGGAAAAATGGCTAATTGGGCCAATTTCAATTAGAGGTGTCATCACTTTTGTTGTCAGTGGTTTAGATGTTAATGGCTGTGGGTTGAGTTGTTTAGTGAGCATACCAAATTTACCCTGTTATACAAGCTGTACACTGACTACTTTACATTGTATCAGTGTCATATTTTCAGTGATGTCCCATAAAAAGATATAGTAAAATATTTACAAAAACGTATATATACTGTATTACCTATTACCTCGTATATACAGTATATACACACTCATAGACACATTAAAGTATTGAGATGAAGTATAAAAAGTATTAATTTCAATATATTATACTATAATGCTTTAAGAGGAGTTGTCTGGAATGAGAAAAAAGATCTTTTTACAAAAAATTAAAAAAAAACAACCAGTGCCACCTCTATTAGGGGGCTAGTATTGCAGTTCATCTCCATTCAAGTGAAAGGGGTTAAACTCAAATATTACCTAAAAAGTAGTATTGTTTGTTGCTATGCTCTGTAGAGATAATCATCTAATCATATGAACATTGGTATGTTTTTGGCAGTCACTATCTCAGAAGAGATTCTAAACCTCCTCATTTCTGTATTCTAGGAGCAGCAGTAAGCCTGGAAACATTTCACCAGTAAATCACAGCAGTGGATGTCAGTTCACAGATTCACGCCTAATAAGTTCTCATTAAAATCATGAGATAGTCAGTTAACAACATTACAGCTAATAGACTGAATAGCAGCCATCTATTTTCCATGGGAAAAAAAATGCTTGTTTGGGTTGTAAGTAAGTTGTACAGTAATGAGAGCAACCACTGAGAAAAGAATTAAACCTCCATCAATAAGAGGGAAGATATAACCGTATCATGTTATTACTAGATAATAGAAACACTCACCCATTTTATCATACATTCCATAGAAAGCGCTGATTCTCAGACAGGTTATTGAGTTCTTGACATAATTAGAAATCTATTTTTCTTGCAAACAACAGTCAGCCATCTCTACCCGCCATATATAAATATATACGGCAAGAGTCGCTAAGGGGCTAATTCAGGGAACTTTATATGACATCCTCTACAGTTACTTAATATCCAGGGGCATTTGCACACAGCACACTTAATTAGAACAAAGCCTGAGCAGAATGCCATGATGAAATATACTGTAGTAGATGGAAATGTGCCCACCCATACATTATAGAACAGCAAATACTTAACTGCTTGTGTGGACCCCTGAGGCTCTGGTTGCCACAGGGTACTGCACCTCAATCAAGGTGCAGTATCTATCTCAGGCAAGAGGGGGGGTTAATCACTGGTGTTCCACATTCGCACACTACATACAGCTTAGGAGCCTTCACACAGGGTGGGATGGCTCAGGGTAGGCACAGGGGTGGCCATCGCGATCATGGGACAACCCAAGTCACTGAAGCCAGCCACCAGGGGGGCGGGTTCCACTTGGGAATAGAAATAGGTGTAATACACTCACATCGAGAGCAGACCCATCAGGACAATAGTTCTGGCAAGACATCTCGGGAAAACTTGGACTTTGCTGGGCCCGGGACTTGGAGCGGGAGCTCAGCCAGGGTACCTAACTGCTAAGGGTGACACCCTAGAAATAGAACTCTCTCTCCTTCTTACTCAAAAGACCGGTGGTGGCTTCTTACTGGATCTGGGATTGACCGGAGCCCATCACAGCAGTGACCGGGCTGGCAGCTGAAGTTGTGAGTAAACTACACCTTGAACCCGCAGAGACTGTGTTGGCTTGTCCTTATTGGCATCGCCGCCCAGCGCTTCGCTACCAACCACCACTACCTCCCCTCTTCATCCACCCGGGGCCCGCTCTGCCTGTGGGGAGCGACACCATCACAGCTGCCTTAACACCTACCCTGGCGAGGTATTCTGCAGCGGCGGCTACTACTGGCTGCATTTCACAGGTGACGTCATGACAAACTCTCCCAAATACCCCACTTCTCCCACCATTAACTGTAAGCCTCAGGGCAACGGAAACGGACAAGGCCACTCCGTAACATCGCCTGACCAGACCCGAAATGACCCGCCGACGAGTAGGTTAACCACCTGCCCAGTGGGGCGCCACACTTGCAAAATGTGTAACGTTTTGATTGATGAACTGGTCACTACATGACCAGTTTCTGAAAGATGAGTCGCTAACAAATTAATTGTTTTCAGTGTTTTTGGCTTATACTTAGTGCTTATGGTAGGCAGGCTCCAAACTTTAATTCTAAAAAGCCCATCGTCCTCTGTTGCCAGATGGAGGTTGGTATATGTCTGTCTAAAGGCCGCTTTACACACTGCGATATCGGTACCAATATCGCCAGCGTGTGTACCCGCCCCCATTGGTTGTGCGACACGTGCAAATCTCTGCCCGTGTCGCACAACATCGCCCGGATCCGTCACACTACTTACCTTAACTGCGACGTCGCTGTGACCGGCGAACCGCCTCCTTTCTAAGGGGGTGGTTCGTTCAGCGTCACAGCGACGTCACAGCAGCGTCACTGAACTGCCGCCCAATAGAAGTGGAGGGGCGGAGATGAGCGGGACGAACATCCAGCCCACCTCCTTCCTTCCGCATTGTGGCCGGGAGGCACGTAAGGAGAGCTTCCTCGTTCCTGCGGTGTCACAAGGAGCGATGTGTGCTGCCGCAGGAACGAGGAACAACTTTGTTACTGCTGCAGTAACAATATTTGAGAGTGGACCCCCATGTCACCGATGAGCGATTTTGCACGTTTTTGCGACGATGCAAAATCGCTCATAGGTGTCACACGCAACGGCATCGCTAAAGCGACCGGATGTGCGTCACAAAATCCGTGACCCCAACGAGATCACTTGAGCAATGTCGTAGCGTGTAAAGCCCGCTTTATACAAGAAATTGAATATGAAGGACTGGAGAAAACGGGTTTATTGCCGCGCTAAAAACCACGAGCATGTATAAGTCAAAATATTCTCTTTATTTAGATCATTCCTACGCGTTTCTGAGGCTCATCTGCCTCCTTCCTCAGGGAAAAAGGAAGGAGGCAGATGAGCCTCAGAAACGCGTAGGAATGATCTAAATAAAGAGAATATTTTGACTTATACATGCTCGTGGTTTTTAGCGCGGCAATAAACCCGTTTTCTCCAGTCCTTCATATTCAAAATCTGCTCTATAACGGGGCCGCTGCAGAACCACCCAAGCGCTCATCCATGCTAATAAAGGGGTTGTGACTGGCACAACCTGGCCAGGTGAGTGCACTGTTTTTATCCTCTTTCACTCTGTAAACCGGGTAAAACCCTATTGCGCCTTTCTTGTCTCCCCCACTACAGCATTATACAAGAAATGGTAGACTATGACATTCTATTCTACAGTTGCCTATAAAAATACACTTTTAACACATTATATTATAGCCTGAGTATTATGGATGCTATTGTAGAACATATATCATAGAATGTATAAATTAGATAGTGCCGCAGGAGAGAGGAAAAGAAAGCATTATCCTTTGTTGAAGAGAACAAATTTACTGCAGCCATAATTTGCCATCTGCTATTGATTCTAATTGTAATCTTAGGTTGATATATATTAGTATACTGTATAAAAAAAATTGTATTGAATAGTAGACATTATTCCATTGAGTATTACCTCTAAATAAAAGTATTCTTTTAACAGATGCCATAATAGCCTAAATTTGATGGATGACGCTGTATGTCATCCATCAATGACATCAGTTAAATGTATACATCTGAGAGCGCTGACTGGGGAGGAGCGAAGACTCATTTTAAGAACGTGGAGTATATTTTGCAGCTGGGCACAAATTTCTTGCAGCATGGTTTGGTAACTCCTTTTAATTCTTATGGTAGAATTTTGAGTGAACAAGTTCGAGTCTTTTTCAACAAACTACAGATTTCACATGACAGTCAGGATGCAGTATATAGCTGGTCCACAGATTACTTGGAAAATACTCTAGAGCAGCCCCAGTGAATGGCGTATGTTCATTTTTTTCTTTAATGTAAAGAAAAATATCAGAAGTTAAAACAAATTAAAAATCTGTTTTTTTGGGACCATTTTTCGTATTTGCGATGTATCAGTGTCGTGCTCTCGCTCTTACACACCAGCAAATAAATATGGCAGCCCCTAGTGAGTGCCAAAAAATAGCATATTTGTTTTAGTTCAATAAATTGTATATGCACTAAACAAAAATATAAACGCAACTTTTATTTTTGCTCTATTTTTCATAAGCTGACCTCAAAGATCTAAGACTTTTTTATGTACACAAAAGGACTTTTTCTCTCAAATATTGTTCACAAATTTGTCTAAATCTGTGATAGTGAGCCTGATGTCTTTGATTAGACAGCTGTAGCGTTCAGTCCAGGAGTGGGACCATGCACCGGACTCCCCCAGGGAGGCCACCAGGAGCGAACCCCTATACAGGGACTGTCTGGCGACCACCCCAGACAGCCTAGATGCACAGCAGCCGGAACACAGGCGGGATACGGGGAGTGTCGCGGGCGGAGGAGAGGACGCTGCGCTCACCTACTGCTCGGGTCCGGCCGCTGCTGCTGCTCGGTGGTGGCTCGAGCGGTGGGCCGGATCCCGGGGACTCGAGCGGCATTCCTCGCCCGTGAGTGAAAAGGGGGTGGTTTGGGTTTAGGGATATTGTCCGTGACGCCACCCACGGTTGTGGTGAGGTTGTGACACCACCGCTGCTCTGGACGGGGATCCCGGGAGCGATGACAGGGAGCAGCTTGGATGTTGGTTCTCCCCTCCGTGGGTAGGGGGGTTGGTTGTCCCGGGGTCCGGTGAGGGGTAGGGATGGATGGCAGGCGGGTTACGGGGCCTGGTGAGGTGCAGGGTCGCGGGGGCAGCGCTTTGCCGCACGGCACGGTGGTACTCACTCAGCCAGTAATTCACACAGAGTCTCTGGTCAAACAAACGGCTGGATGGACGGGTCCCACAGGCGGCTGCGGTTGTTTCTGCTCCCGGTAGGTTGATGGTGACTGCCTTTCCCTGCACCTGTGTTGTGTTACGGTTCCAAAGGCTTCCCACTGGTAACCCGCTCCCCAGCTTGGATGGATGCTGAAGGAGCCCCTTTTTGCCTGCAGGCTCTGGCCCTGGGAACTTTAGCCTTGGCGGTGACTGTGTTTCCCTCTACGGTGTGAGCTGTTGCCTTCAATCGGGTCTTGACTGCTGGGAAACCCCGGAGGTTCCCTTCGCTAACGGATTTGACCAATTTAACGGCGACTCCTAGCCTGGTCAGGGTCCGTAAGCCCTGCCGGATGGTGCTGGCTTCTCTTTACTCTCCGATCCGGTACCACCGGGCCACCGACCGTCCACGGTCCATACGGTTTGCTCCAATCAGCCTCTCCTGCAGACGGTCACCACCGTCTGCCAACCTTGCTGTTCTGTCCGGGCCACACACCCGGACGCCTTCAGTCTCCTCTACCACCACTTCCTTCTTCTACTCCTCTCAAAACGCTCTCCTAAAACTCCACTGCTTTTCCCGCCTCCAGGACTGTGAACTCCTCGGTGGGTGGGACCAACCGCCTGGCCCACCCCCTGGTGTGGACATCAGCCCCTGGAGGAAGGCAACAAGGATTTTATGTTTGACCTAGATATGCCTAACCGGGTGTGGGGTGTGTTGGTGTAGTTCTTTGATGACCTGGCTTGTCCAGGGCACCACAGGAGTGTCCTTGAAAAGTCCGGGCAGAATACGGAAACCGATCCCGCGGTGGCTTCAGACCGGAGGGAATCTAGACGGATGACCGGACCTGGGCGAAGACAGCAGGCAAAGTCCGGAACCAGTGATAAATGCAGGCTGGAGACGTGAGGTCCACTGCTAACGGACACCGGGGAGTCTCCAGGGAGCCGGAAGAGCTGAGGCATACACCGGGCGTCAGGTTCTGAGGGTAGAGACAGGGTTAATCCAGGAACAGAACAAAGAGGGCTTGAACACTAGCACAAGAGACTAAGCTGCAAGAACTCGTTGAACAAGCACCGCCCGTATGCAAAAGGAAGCCTATTATACCCTGCACCTGTAATCAGCCATATCCTATTCCAGGGATGCTGGCCCTTTAAGAAGAGGTGAATGAGCGTGCCCACGCCCTAATGCGCATGTGTACCACCCCGCGGGCTCGGCTGTTACCGCCGATCCTCTCGGATCCGTGCTCGTACGGTGGGTGGTGACTCGAGCCTCTCACGGACCCGGGGGTCACGTCGCTCTGCAAGGGGGGTTGGCGCTACACGCAGGGACTTGACTGGGAAGTTCCACGGCCGGGGCCGCGGTGGTTTGGTTTGGGATGTAAGTTCGTGACGCCACCCACGGGTTGTGGTGAATAGATGGACACCACCGCTGCCGTTAATTAGGCCTCCCGGGGATGGTGTTGCGCAGCTTGGTGTTGACCCCTCCGTGGGTAGGAGAGTGATGGCCCCGGGGGCCCGAGGAAGGTGCGGAGGCGTGGGAGCGGGTGCGGGCATATGCTGAAGCGGTGCGGCGCGGTGCGCAGCCCAAAGGCACTGGTGTACTCACTATGACACAATACACTGGAGTCTCTGGTACACTAAACGGGATGCTGAATGGGGCCCGCAGCCAGTTGCAGCTTATCCCTGACCGGTTTGGTGGTTTCCGCCTTTCTCCTGCACCTTTTATGTGAAAGTTTGACTCCTATGCCTAAGCAACGGTAGTCCGCTCCCCGGCTTTCTGGTTGTCGGAAGAGCCCTGTTTGCCCGCAGACGCTGGCCCTTTGGGTCTCTATGCCTTGGCGGTGGCTTTACCCTGGCTGTTGTCTTCTAACGGGTCTTGTGTGGGATAGGTCCTAAAGTCCAGTCCTCAATCAGTTGATTTGACTCGGCCCTGTCGGTTCTAGGCTTTGTACTGGGTCTGAGTACCCCTCTTGGTGCTCCGGTTTCCAATCGACTCCCCGGTTCGGTACCGGCGGGCCACCGCCCGACCCCGGTCCCTACGTTTCCACCGGCTGTAATCCCAGCTCCTGCAGGTGGCCACCACCGTCTGCCTTCTTGCCAAAGGTGACTGGGCTCCGACCCAGCAACCTGAATAGACTCTTTGCAGGCCTGGTTACAGGTCCTGCCCTTGAACTCATCCTCCCTCCTTCACGGTCAAGGCTACTCTCTAGACTTCACTAGAACTTGTGTCTTTCCCGCCTCCAGGCCTGTGAACTCCTCGGTGGGCGGAGCCAACCACCTGGCTCTGCCCCCCCACTGGTGTGGACATCAAACCTGGAGAGTGGTGACAAGGGTTTCTTGGTTGGCTGCTGTCACCTACTCCGGGAGGGGGGTGGTGTGTGTGTGTGACTACCTAGGATGACCTGACTAGTCCAGGGCGTCACACATGCGCGAAGCCCGGGAGCCGGAGAAAAGCACAGGAGGCCGGGGACAGGACGCAGGGGAGCCGGGGGCAGAGTCCCGAGCTGCAGCAAGCCGGCAGGACTGCAGAGCAGTGAGCACGGGAGATGCAGGGGAGCAGGAGCAGCGGCCGCGGTCGGTACGCACGTGGACCGGGTCAGTGGATAAGGAGCGGCGCCGTGATCCTGTGACCAGATCAGTGGATAAGGAGCGGCGTCGGGACCCCGGGAGCGTGGAAACAGCATCATTATTGCACAGGTGTGCCTTAGGCTGGTCACAATAAAAGGCCACTCTAAAATGTGCAGTTTTATCATACAGTATAATGCCACAAATGTCGTAATTTGGGAGCATGTCATTGGCATGCTGACTGCAGAACTGTTAATTTCTCTACTATAAGCCATCTCAAAAGGCTTTACAGAGAATTGGCAATACATTCAACCGTCCTCACAACCACAGACTATGTTTAATCCCACCAGCCGAGGACCACAACATCCAGCTTCTCCACATCAAAGATCATCTGAGACCAACCACACAGATAGCTGCTGCATCAATCAGTTTGCATAACAAAAAAAATTGTGGAAAAAGTGTCAGTAACCGTCTCAGGGAAGCTCATCTGCAGCTCGTCATCCTCATTGGGGTCACCACCTGACTGCAGTTCATCCTTGTTACCGACCTGAGTGTAAAGGATCATATTCAATGGCTTCTGGCCCATTGGAGAGGTGTTTTCTTCACAGATAAATAGCAGTTTTCACTGTACAATGCAAATGCCAGACTGAGTGTATGGTGTTGTGCCGCCCCCGCGACAGCCGACGGGCTGCTCGGATCTGGATTCGCAGTGGCTTGAGGGGTCTCCGCACCTGAGGCGAGGTTGCGCTGCCACTCGAAATGATAAGGGGGGTTATTTACAAGGGGTAAAAAAAAAAGTTCGTGACACCACCCACGGGTCGCGGTAATGTGGGATACCACTGCTGCTGCTTTTGGGGGAGCGCCCGGGAGCAATGGGATGGCAGATGTTAACCCCTCCGTGGGCAGGGGGAAGGTGTCCCGGGGCTCAGTAGTGGAAGGATGGGGAACTGTCGGATGGAAAGGGGCACAACGTACTCACACAGTCCAGAAATTCTGACACCAATAACGGGTAAACCAAAGTCCTGAATGTCCTGCAGATGTTGTTGGAGCACGCTGGGTCCTTGCCCTTTTGGCGTTGCTGGTTGGTCTGAAGCCTTGTCCCTTGGCACTGTGTTTACTCTTTGTTGATCCCTTTTGCCTGAAACTACTCGGGTCCCGCTCACCCGTGAGGCTAACGGAGTGAGCTTGCTCTCAGGGTTTACGCTTGGGATTTTCTGGATGGTTTTGGGAAGTCCTATCCTCCTCATTGCGATAGTACCCCGATTTTGGAGTGGGTGGAGAATGGCTCGTGAAGACTCCGTCCTCGTCGGGTAAACTACTGGACTGCGTGAAGCTACTTCCCAGCCTAGGGTCCGTGTACCCTGTTGTGCCCCGGCCCCTGCCCAGTTGTAGCACAAGGCCGCCGAACTGCCCTCCGTGGCAGTACCGTGCCCCTTGCCACTAGCCCCTGCGACCAGGGTTCCAGCTCCTTCCAGGCCAGGCCAACGTCTGGCCCCTGGGACGGGTACAGGAGCCCAGCTCCGCAGTGTGACCTTTCACTGTCACTGCTGCGCTCGAACTCTCTCTACACACTGACACTTCTGGCCCTCTTTCTACCATCCCTCCATCTGGGCGGCCCTATTCCCCTCAGGCTGCCCAATGGGTGTCTGGTGGGTGTGGTGCAGAGTGTTCCTCAGGATTTGTGTATACCTGTTCTTAGCAAGACCAAAGCGACAGGACCCGTAACCAAGGAGGAGCAAGTACTATGCAGAAGGGCAGATTGCACAGCACCCTTGTGACGACCTGATAGGCCAGGGCATCACAGTGTCATGTGGGTGAGCGGTTTGCTAATGTCAACATTGTGAATCGAGGGGCCCATATTGGTGGTGGGGTTTTGGTATGGGCATGCATTTTTTTATGGACAATTAATACATTCATTTTGAATGAATAGAGATACCGTGATAAGATCCTGAAGCCCATTGTTGTACCATTCATCCACAACTACCACCTCATGTTGATAATGCATGGCATCATGTTGCAAGAATCCATATACAATTTCTGGAAGGTGAAAACATCCCAGTTAGCCAGCATACTCACTGGATATGTCACCCATTGAACATGTTTGGGATACTCTGAATCAGCAATTATGACAACATGGTCATATTCCTGCAAGTATCCAGAATCTTTGAAAAGGAGCCATTGAAGAGGAGTGGACCAAAATTCCACAGACCGCAATCAACAACCTGATTAACTCTATGCAAAGGAGATGTGTTGCACTGCGTGAAGCAAATAGAGTAGTGGTCACACCAGACACTGACTTGTTTTCTACACCCCCCAGACTTCCACAATGTTGTAAAACTGCACATTTATACGCTGCAATGTATCTTACAATGTGTCGGCGGGGTCACGTCGTAAGTGACGCACATCCGGCATCGTAAGGTACATTGCAGTGTGTGACAGGTACATGTGATTGCGATTGAACGGTAAAACGTTCATCGCACGCACATCGTTCATTTCTCTAGAATTGAACGTCAGATTGTTCATCGTACCCGGGGTAGCACATATCGCAGTGTGTGACACCCCGGGAACGATGAACAGATCTTACCTGCGTCCTGCGGCTCCCGGCCAGCAATGCGGAAGGAAGGAGGTGGGCGGGATATTTATGTCCCGCTCAGCTCCGCCCCTCCGCTTATATTGGCCGGCTGTCGCGTGACGTCACTGTGATGCCGAACATCCCTCCCGCTCCAGGAAGTGGACGATCGCCTCCCACAGCGAGGTCGTATGGACGGGTAAGTATGTGTGACGGGGGTTAATCGTTTGTGCGGCACATTCAACAAATTGAACGTGCCGCACATACGATGGGGGCGGTTACGATCGCATACGATATTGTATACTGGATCGTAAGGTGTAAAGCAGGCTTAAGGCACAGTTGTGCAATAATCATGCTGCATAATCTGCATCTTGATATATTACACCTGTGAGGAAGATGGATTATCTCGGCAAAGGATAAGTGGTCATTAACACAGATTTAGACAAATTTGTGAAAAATATATGAGAGAAAAAAGCCTTTTGTAACATAGAAAAATTCTAAGATTGTTGAGGTCAAATCATGAAAAATGGGAGCAAAAGTAGAAGTATTTATATTTTTGTTCAGTGTACCTTTAAAACTAATTGTTTAACTATTATTTATTAATAAAAAAAAAAATCGTGAGACATTCCCTTTACAGGTATAGAGTTGCTTTATCCATCTCCTATAGAGGTGTAATGATCGCAGTCGCAGACGTCATGATTGCGACTGAACCCCTGCGGGTGTGGGGCTTGTTGGTAATAGAGCAAAATTCAGCTGGGCATGCGTCTTTAGAGGAGTAGTGTACTGCTGCGTGGAGACCTATAGTGTCCCTGCACCGCAATATAAGCTGCCGGCCAGAGGCCAACAGATGAATATGGCACACCTATGGCTAGCAGTGTCATCATGCCCTACCCGTTGCTTTCATGCAGATGTCAGCTGCTATCTTCAGAAGAAAACACCACATGCCGGGGAAGCGGGGGGAGGGGCAAGTAAGCTTTTTTTATGCGTTAAAAACAGTGACATATACACCAGGATGGGAAACATATATACCAGGATAGGTGACATACAGTTGAAACAAGAAGTTTACATACACTACCAACAAAGACACATCTGCATGTTTTTCTCTCTATCTGAAATGAAATCAGAATAAATCTTTCCCACTTAAAAGGTCAATTAGGAACCAAAAATATTTATATTTGCCAAGTGCCAAAATAATGAGAGAGCGAGAATGTTTTAAGGAATTTTTATTACTTTCTGCAAAGTCAAAAATTTACATACATTTCATTAGTATTTGGTACCCAATTAGCAATGGTCTTCTAGGGGTATCGCTCTTACGAACACTTCACCTTTAAGAGACAGTGCTCCTATTTACTGTGTATTATAGACTGACTGGCTCAGCCAGCACCTACTCTCTGAGCTGAGAGTTGTATGGACTAACCAGACCAGAAAGTGCAGGAAAAGGAGAAAAAGCAGAAGAGCTTAGGGTGGGAACACAAGAAGTAGTTGGGTCGTCTATGTGTGTACAGAGAGATGCTGCCTATGTGAAATCTGAGAAGGTATGAGAGGTATGGTGCCAGCTGCGAGAGACTCACCGAAAGCTGTGAGAGTTCTCTGGTCACCATGGAGTGAGTGCCGAACTGACGAGATGATGTCATCTGGAAAATCCAGAGACCATGCCGTGCCCTGCACTGATGATTAGACCGAATTCCCGAAAGTGGACTGATCCTCATAAGCATAACCATGAGTCTCCGTCATTGTGTACAATTAGTCAACAATATATACCCTTTAAGACCAGTATAGAAGGCCATAAACTAATTCATATTAAACAACAAAAGAGAACAGAAAGTATACGGCCTAAAATGTTAATTTATTTTTTTAAATTTAATTCAAATAAAAATCAAAGAGAAAATAACATGGTGATACAGGTATAAGGACCAGACAAAGAAAAAGGACTACAGCATTCAATAAATTACAGTACATAAATATCAAATTTTTGTATATACAGTGTAATGTTGTTAGAGAGTGTCAAGTGCATGCAAACATTGTTAATTAATAATTAGTAGAAAAAAATTCTTACTGCAAGTAAAAAATGATATACTGTAAATAGATGACAAACAAATCTCAACTGTGCAAAGTTGCTAAAGTGTCAGTGTGAAAAAAATAATATTTGGCAATCAATAATATTTTTTGTACCAAAATATCAAACACAATGAAATATTGCACATCAAAAATTCAGAAATTTAAAAAAAAATAAAAGTCACAAGCGATAAAGAAGAAAAAATAATGTCAAGCTATGTGAGATGCAGTGTAGTACAAAAACTGATAGAAATAGTCATTAGAGGTGTCAGCCACATCAGCTGAGCACACAAAGGGAAAAGATAAAGGTTTTTGTCATATGATTCCATATAAAGGGATGTTTGTAATATACACTTACATAATAAATGAACGTAGGGGTGCTTCATCCGCTCCCGCCGCCGCAACGCACATTTCATGACCCACTTCCTCAGGAGGCATGCAATGAGGAGGCAGGAACCGGTTTTTAAGGGTCCTGTGACCAATCATTGGTAATGCAGGGAATAACATGTGACAAATAGGGAACAAATTTGGGAACACCTCCGAAAGCGGCGCATGCGTCGTCCAAACCAGTGCTTTGAGGAAGTTAGAAAACACGGGCGGCAGGATAATAGCATCTGTCACCATCAAGGATGTCAGGAATATTCTTCGGATATCTTCATGGCTGCTCCTCAATTCGAACTAGTGATCTTTTACTTGGGAATCAACCTAATAACACACTGAGCTATTAGGCAATGTGAGACCATGTAATTTGTAGTATACAGGAAGAAAACATTTTTTTTCAGTCACCATGAGCAAGACAGTAACAATACAATGACATGACAAGAATCTGCATAATTAATCATATGCTATATAGCTTCAAGTCAAATTTTTGTATGTGATAACCAAGATGATTGTCTATAAAATGATGATAGTCTCACGTTCAAAGCTGTAGTGAATGTTGAGATTTGGAGCCTGAAAGTCAATATTACAAGCCATTGTTACTCCTTTGCTCATCATTGTATATACCAGTACAGGCGCAGGATGAGCAACATTTATTCTAGGATCGGCCACATATATACCAGAATGGGGCACATATATACCAAGATGGGCCCAAGATGGGAGACATTAGTACAGGATGGGGAACATTACTACATAATGGGGCAGTAATAGCAACTCATATGTCCTGAGACAGGATTTAGAACATTACAAGGGCCTATACATCTGACCAACATGCTAAGCGAAGAGATGGGGAGTCCAGGTCCAAATTTTTTCACAGCGGCCCATTGGACTTTAGTTAAATCACTGATCCCATATGTCTTTTTTTTTTCAAATTAATTTTGTACATTTTTATTTAAATTTTAAAAGCATTTGTCTAAACGTAGATTTCTGACTTGTGATTGTAAAATCAAATTTTTATTTTAATCCATATTTTAAAATGAAGACTCCAAAATAACAGTCTAGAGATAGAATGGCAGTGTCAGTGTGTCCCTGCGTTAATGACTATACTTACTTTACTTCATATGATTTGATGGCATTTTATTTCAAAGAAGACTAATTTATTCAACAGATGCCTTTAATTTGTGTATTTATTTGAGCATAGTGATTCTAAAATATAAGCTTTCTGTATCCTATAAACTGGCACAATGCTCGTTCTCTCTGGAAACAAGGATCGCTATCAATAATATGTTCTCTTCCCATTATCGAACTATTAAATAAGCTTCTTGGATAAGCTAATAAAGACAGCAATTGAAACAAGTTATAACAATTATTGGCAACAGGCAGCACAGGCTAGTTAGAATTTTGGATGGGTTTGGCTTGGGACATTCGCAGGCTTGGACAACACATGACAGTTTGTGAAGAGAACAATGAATATCATTGTGATGCTGCCAAATCAATTTCCTAGTTCATAATAACTGAAAGAAAGATTGGGGGAGATGATCTATTGAAGTTTATCGTTATGCAACATTTCCCACTGTCCTTATGGTGCTTTTTTCACAAAGGCCCAATATTTCTTAATTTCACGGGATCAGTGGTTTGCCATGATGTTTATCAATGAGATCTTTGTTCCAAGAAGAAATATATAGGCGGGAGACAATATTTTTTTTTTGCAAATTGTATTATCTCATCTGTCCTTAAGCAGTGGTACAGAAACACAAATTGCAAGAGTCTCCATTATTTGATAAAAAAAAATTGTATTCTTTCACCTCAGTCATATAGGATTAACTGAACAGTAAATTTAATTTTACAAAAAGACCATGTGAGTAACAGAACACTGGATGGACTGTACCCGGGGGCGTAATTACAGTGCGTGCAGGGGTTGCAATCACACCTGGGACTTGGAGTCTAGGGCAGCTCAAAAGGTCCCTTTGGCCCACACGAAAAGACTATTACTAATAAAGATATGTAATACTTAAAGGCCCTGTTGGAGATTTTGCAATGGAGCCCATTAGTTTCAAGTGATACCACTGACTGTACCCATACTGTATAGCAGGGGTGCTCAACCTACGGTCTGTGGCCCACAAGTGGTCCGCAGTGCTATTTGTATTGCACCTAAACTTCTGTATACAATAGTGTCTAGGTTAGATGGAAGAATAAAAAACATCCAGAAAAAGAAACAGCCATTATCAATTTTATGCAGGATGCAGCCAAGCTCTTTAGTATTGATTGTGTTAATTGGGGTGTCTGTACAGTGGGGTGCACCTATATATAGTGTTGGGCAGCCTGCTTGATCTAATTGTATGGGCGTCATCAAAGGCTGTAAGCCAGACACTGTGTGTCACATGAACCTGTGGGACTGGCTTCCTATGCAAACCTCATCTATGTGCATGTGTAATAATAGCAACCACCTCCTCCATGACTTGGTAGGTTGTGAGTGGACGTTTCATCAGTGTTTTGCACCTGTGATGCATCCACCTTTATCATTGGGGCTGCTGCATCCTACTGGTGCATGTATAATCTGACTTTGTGTTACTAATGGCTGTTTATTTTTCTGTGAGTCGTTTTTCAATTTAATGTAGGGACTTGAAGGTTTAGGGACCCTTTACGTCGCCAAAATATGGTCTAATACCTCATATATTTTCTACATAATTTATTGCTTTTTTATTGCACATATTTCCATTTTTATGCAGGATGCTATCAGGCCCTTTAGTGCTGGTTGGGTGAACTGGAGTGTCTGTCCTATAGAGAGCATGTATATACAGTTGAAACAAGAAGTTTATATACACTATATAAAAAGACTAATTTTAGGTCAATTAAGATCAACAAATTTATTTATATTTTCCAAATGCCAGAATAATGAGAGAGAGAATATTTTAAGGCATTTTTATTACTTTCTGCAAAGTCAAAAGTTTACATACATTTCATTACTATTTGATAGAATTTCCCTTAAACTGTATGACTTGGATCAAACATTTTGGATATCCTTCCACAAGCTTCTCACAATAGCTGACAGAACTAGTGTAACTGAGCCATGTTTGTAGGTCACCTTGCTCACACTTGCCCATATATTTTCAATATGATTGAGATCAGGACTTTCTGATGGCCACTGCAAAACTTTGACTTTGTTATCCTTAAGCCACTTTGTAACCAGTTTGGCAGTATGTTTCGAGTCATTGTACATTTGGAAGACCCATTTCCACCCAAGTTTTAAGTTCCTGGCTGATGTCTTGAGGTGTTGCTTCAGTATTACCACATAATCTTCTTTCCTCATAATGCCATCTATTTTGTGAAGTGCACCAGTCCCTGCTGCAGCAAAACAACCCCACAACATGACGCTGCTACCCCTGTGTTTCACAGTTGGGATGGTGTTCTTAGGCTTCAAAGCTTCTCCCTTTTTCCTCCAAATGTAATAATGGTCATTATGGCCAAAAAGCCCAATTTTAGTTTTGTCAGACTACAGGACATGCCACCAAAAATTAAGGTTTTTGTTTATGTGTGTATTTGTAAACATTATTCAGGCTTTCTTATATTTCTTTTAGAGCAATGGCTTCCTTCTGGCAGCGCGACCTTTTAGCCCATGTTGATACAGTACTCATTTCACTGTGGATCATGACACAATCTTACCAGCTTCCGCCAGCATCTTCACAAGGACTTTTGCTTTTGTTCTTGGGTTGTTATGCACATGTCGGACCAAAGCATGTTCATCTTTGGTACTCAGAACTTTTCTCCTTCCAGAGTGGTATGATGGCTGGACATTATGATCTTCTTTGTACTTGCATATAATTGTTTATACTGATGAATGAAGCTCCTTCAGGTATTTGGATATTGCACTTAAGGATGAACCAGACTTGTGCAAATCCATAATTCTCTTCCAGAGATCTTGGCTGATTTCTTTTGACTTTCCCATGATGCTACACAAAGAAGCAGCGTGTTTCAGGTGTGCATTAAAGTAATAAAGAGAGAACTCCGGCACACTACCTCAATGTAGTCAGACACGAAAAGGTTTCTTTTTATATATTATTTTATTTTTGAAAAAGAATTCATGCATAATGATGTCCAAAAATTAACGTTTCAACCATATTATGGTCTTCATCAAAAGGACCATCTGTGATAACCAGGCAAGGTGAGCTGTTACTAGGCGATGCGATGCAGCGAGTACCAAGGAGAAGATGCTCAAGAGTATGAATAAATATAAAGTCTTAGAGCTATTGATCGCAAGTATGTGTAAGACCGCTATATTGGTATAGCCCAGTCATATTCTATACTCAGGTATAGCCACAGTTTTATATATACTCGTCCTGTTACTGGGTCTAATTATGCAGTGGAAAAGGGGCAATACTTTGCTCCAGTATCCTATACAGTATAGCAGAGTAGTGTCTGCAGGGCCGGCGCCAGCACCCGGCAAACCCGGTCAAATGCCGGGGCCCTGAGCTGCCGGGGGGGGGCCCACTCGCGGTGGCAGGAGTGGCGCACCGCTACTCAGGGGGGCCCGGTGGCCGCGCTGTCACCGCCCCCCGCCGAGGATCGCGCTTTGAATTGCATCGGCATCGCAGGTGCTGATACAATTGAGAGCAATGATGAGAGTGAGCGGCGCTTCCTCTCTTATCATTCTCCCCGCTGTGACTGTCGGCGTTCTTCTGACAGCTCTGCAGAGGACCGCGGTGACGTCATCACTGCGCGCCTGCAGAGAGGTCAGAGCGAGCGACAGCAATGGACGACGCGCCGAGGAGACCGGATCAGCGGGGGAACGAGGAGACGTGAGCCGCCCCTCTACTGACACTGGGCTCCCCTGACTCACAGGCCGGCCACTACACAGCGGCACTAGTACACATAGGGGCCCGGCAGCCGCTCTGCAGAGCCGGCTGCCGGGCCCCTATGTGTAGTGCCGCTGAGTAGTGGCTGGCCTGTGAGTCAGGGGAGCCCAGTGTCAGTAGAGGGGCCCCTGACCTGGAGAGGCCACCAGCCGTGTCTGAGCTACAGGAGTGCTCCTGACCTGCACAGCAGACGGAATCTCCATCCTGCAGGACCTGCGATGACGTCACGCCCATGTGACTGTGTGGGAGGAGACACAGGAGGCCGGCAGAAAGCAAGATACTGAATCCTGAAGGAGACATGGACACATGATAACTGGTAATAAGAAAAGAGGGGACATGAGGGTGAGGGGGGCTTCAGGGTGAGGGGCATATGAGGGCTGCAGACTGACAGAAGGATGTGAAGGGGTGCAGAGTGTTTGAGAGGGGTAAGTTGGGGTACAGGCAGGGTGAGATATGTGGGCAGGGTGTGTGTGATATGGGGGTGTATTGTGTGTGATATGGGGGTGCAGGCTGTATGGGGAGCAGGGTATGTGACATATGGGGGTGTAGTGTGTGAGATCTGGGGGGTGCAGGCTGTATGGGAAGCAGGGTGTGAGAGATATGGGGGGTGCAGGCTGTATGGGGAGCAGTGTGTGTGATATGGGGGGTGCAGGCTGTATGGGGAGCAGTGTGTGTGTGATATGGGGGGTGCAGGCTGTATGGGGAGCAGTGTGTGTGTGATATGGGGGTGCAGGCTGTATGGGGAGCAGGGTATGTGACATATGGGGGTGTAGTGTGTGAGATCTGGGGAGTGCAGGCTGTATGGGAAGCAGTGTGTGTGGGATATGGGGGGTGCAGGCTGTATGGGGAGCAGTGTGTGTGTGATATGGGGGGTGCAGGCTGTATGGGAAGCAGGGTGTGAGAGATATGGGGGTGTAGTGTGTGTGATATGGGGGTGTAGTGTGTGTAATATGGGGGTGCAGGCTGTATGGGAAGCAGGGTGTGTGAGATATGGGGGTGTAGTGTGTGTGATATGGGGGTGCAGGGTGTGTGACATATGGGGGCAGGGGCGTAACTACCGCAGTCGCAGGGGTCGGAAGGAGAAGAGAGGTACTTGTTTTTTATTTTGCTGGCTGCATGACACATGGAGGCCTGGAGGGACCTGGCTCCATGATACATGGAGGTCTATGGGACTGCATAATAAACATAAAGGACACCTTATACATTGACAAGGGGTGCATTATACATGGAGGAGTATGGGGCTGCATAATACAAAATGAAGGACACCTTATACATGGACAAGGGGTGCATTATACATGGAGGAGTATGGGGCTGCATAATACAAAATGAAGGACACCTTATACATGGACTAGGGGTGCATTATACATGGAGGAGTATGGGGCTGCATAATACAATATGATGATTTATGGCGCTACATTATAATACATATAGCACTATGGGGGCTACATTATAATAAATGGAGAAATATGGAGGCTACCTTACACATGGTCAAACATGGGTGTGCGTTATAAAACATGGAGAACTGTGGTGCAGTATAATATATGGAGTACTATGGGGTGAATTATAATACATGGAGAACTATGGGGGTGCATTATAATATATGACGGGTTATGTGGGACCCTTTATATTATATGGAAGGCTATGTGGGGGCCATTATAGTATTTGGAGATCTATATACAAGGAGGACAAAGATACAAGTATGGGATGGGAATGTTTTGTGCTGAGGGAAAAAGGCTCTTTCCCTCAGCACCCAGCTTTCCCATGCTCTGCTATACATCTCTCAGCACCCAGCTTTACTCTGTTATGGGAAAGCTGGGTGCTGAGGGAAAGATGGATATCAGAACATGGGAAAGCTGGGTACTGATAGAGGGATTTCAGATCATGGGAAACCTGGGTGCTGAGGGTAAGAGCCAAGTGTCAGCATCATTATCCTGTACCCCGAGTGTCAGTGTCATTATCCCGCACCCTAAGTGTCGGTGTACGTGGAGGGGGGCCCCGGTCCAAATTTTGCACCAGGGCCCATCAAACTCTAGTTACGCCACTGAGTATTAATCACTGTATTCTACATGAGGGTGCCTACTGCTATCTGGCTCTGCACTGTGCTATATACAGGCTATGCTATATACAAGCTGTATGCTACATGAGGGTGCCTAATGCTATCTGGCTCTGCACTGTGGTATTTAGGAGCTGTGTACTACATGAGGGTGCCTATTGCTATCTGGGTCTGCATTGTGCTATATGTGTGCTGTATACTACATGAAGGTGCCTAATGCTATCTGGGTCTGCATTGTGCTATATGGGGGCTGCATAGTGCATATGGGGGCTACATAATACTATATGGAAGACAATGGGGGCTTCATAACACAATATGGGGCTGCATACTACTATACCCCCAGAGTTGTATGTCCCCTCCACCCAGGTGCTGTATGTCCCCCCCCACCCCAGAGCTGTATACACCCAGAGCTGCATGTCAACCCCCCACCTCACAGCTGTCCCCCCACCTCAGTCACTGCCCTACTCTAGAGCTGTATGCCCCCCATTGCTGTATACCCCTTTCCTCAGTAATATGTATTCCCCCCAGTATTGTGTTTGTCCCCAGCCTCTCTTGTGATGTATATACAGCAGTGTTAGTGTGCCCTATGTGCGGCCATGTCTGTTAGACAAGCCGGGAAGTGAATGAGGCTGTTGCCGGCTTCCCAATATTAGAAATATATATACAGGATAAATATATAAAAATAATATGTGTGTGTATGTATGATGTGTATCTATGTATGTCAGTGTATATGACTGTCTAGATTTATGTCTATTTATGTGTTTTTGTGAATTTCTCTTTAAATAAGTATGTGTACGTGTGCCTGTATGTGTATGTATCTGTGCATGTCTATGTGTGGATGGGGCCCACTGAGACTCTTTCGCCCAGGGCCCACAAAAACCTGGAGCCGGCCCTGAGTGTCTGTATCCAGGTTAAACTCGTGCCTGTATACTATAATAATGTTGCGATAGTATATCCTTTAAGTAATATTTACTGCATTATACAGGGATACACGCTGCTGTGTATACACACGGGTAAGGGGTTTCTAGTATACAAAGAGAGTCACAATGAGGATACTTAACTTAATCATTAGAATATAGGGATCAAAACATAGATGATAAACCTGCTCAGGTTCCTAAGTAGTTAATGGATATCACCTAACGGGTGCCGGACTATCTGAACCTGTGTGGTAAGGCAATAGGACATGCTCCCTCTGCGTGGCGGTCCTATAGCTCTAAGACTTTATATTTATTCATACTCTTGAGCATCTTCTCCTTGGTACTCGCCGCATCGCATCGCCTAGTAACAGCTCACTTTGCCTGGTTATCACAGATGGTCCTTTTGATGAAGACCATAATATGGTTGAAACGTTAATTTTTGGACATCATTATGCATGAATTCCTTTTTTCAAAAATAAAATAATATATAAAAAGAAACCTTTTCGTGTCTGACTACATTGAGGTAGTGTGCCGGAGTTCTCTCTTTATTTTTCTCCCCCTTTTTTTCACCTGAGCACCTATATGGTGAAGCAGGGTCCTATTCCTTTTTTGCATTAAAATAAATCCACAGGTGTGTCTATAATTAACTTAATGGCTGCCAACATACCTATCCAAAGCTTTTAAAGACATGACATCAATGTATGGGCTGTCCCATATTGTTTAAAAGCATAGTACTCTTAAGCGGGCTTTACACGCTGCAACATCGATAGCGATGTCGCGAGCGATGGCACGTCACGGGGTTATTGCTGCCATAGCGAACAATATTGCTTCGGCAGCATCACACGCAATTACCTGTTCACCGACGTCGCTGCGGCCGCCGAACAATCTCTCCTTTAAGGGGGAGGTTCGTTCGACGTCACAGCGGCGTCACTAAGCGGCCGCCCAGTAGAAGCGAAGGGGCGGAGAAGAGCGGCCGGAACATCCCGCCCACCTTCTTCCTTCCTCATTGCCGGCGGCCGCAGGTATGATGTTGTTCCTCATTCCTGCGGTGTCACACATAGCAATGTGTGCTGCCGCAGGAACGAACAACCTGCGTTCCAAACGAGGAACGATTTTTTTTAAAAATGAACGACGTGTACACGACGAACGATTTGACACCTTTTTGCGATCGTTACTGATCGCAAAAAGGTGTCACACACAACGACATCGCTAACGAGGCCGGATGTGCGTCACCAACACCGTGACCCTGACAATATCTCGTCAGCGATATCGTTGTGTGTAAATGGGCCTTTAGTGTATGTAAACTTTTGACTTTGCAGAAAGTAATAAAAATGCCTTAAAACATTCTCTCTCTCTCTCTCTCTCTCTCTCTCTCACTCTATTACTATTCTGGCATTTGGCAAATATAAATAATTTTAGTTCCTAATTGACCTAAAATAGGAAAGGTTTATTCTGATTTCATGTCAGATAGTGTGATAAACATGCATATGTGTCTTTTTAGATAATGTATGTAAATGTGACGCCCTGGCAAAACCAGGTAGTCACACAATAGGCCTCCACATAACACCTTCCCTCACCTAGGTTACACACAGCCGACCTGAAATCCTAGTCACCCCCCCTCTGGGCAACACAGGCACACCAGTGGGCGGGACCAGGTGGTTAGGGAACGTCCATCTAGGGGTCTAGACAGCCCGGGGCGGAAAACAAACAGATTGAGCAGTAATTCAAGTTGAGAGGAGTGTGGGCTGGAGTTATGTGTAGCTCCAGGAGAGGAGAAGTTCAAGTTGAACGGTGCCAGGGTCGGAGCGCTGGTACCTTGGCTAGGTGGCAGACGGAGGTCTCCATCAGCAGGAAACGGGAAGATGGCTCGGCAGATCCGAGGAGGACCGGAGCAGGGTTGGAGCCTGCCGGTACCAACACCGGAGACCCAACCGGAAACCGTGCACAGAGGGGGTACTCAGACCCTGAAGCCAGGACCGGCACCAACTGCCTAGCTAATCAACTGATTGAGGGCAGGATTACAGGTCCTGTCTCAACCAAAGTCCCAAAAGCAGACAACCACCCACAGATAGGGATAGGGCAACCACCAGGGTCCATAGATCCCATGGGTCAGCGTCAGCGGGCACGGCTCCTCAGGCACACAGCAAGCCGGGAGCGGACTCCCGTGTTCCACACCGGGAAGTCCAAACACACAACCACAACCAGTGCAGAGGAAGAGACGGCGACCACCAGCCCGGGTGGGGACCAGAGTACAACCGGCCGCGGCGGCCAGCCTCCAGCACCTTGGTTTACCAAAAGACTCATGTGATTCATTTGCTTGTGAGTAACCAAACATCCCCTGCTACGTCCGGGCGCGCAGGCCCTGCCATTGCCATAACCTGCACAGAGACAATGGGCCCCAGGGCAACCATCCCTACCCACGGAGGGGTTAACATCTAGCTGCCATTACATCTCCTCGGGGTATCCCACAACAGTAGCGGTGGTGTCCCACTTCACCACACACCGTGGGTGGCTTCACAAACCAAATACGGTCAAGGCCATACAACTACGTTCCCCTTTTCATTCGGCGTGTCCGTGTGACCCCCGGGTCCGGAGGATCCCTCGAGCCATGCAGCTAGTCCGGATCCGAGTAGTGTCGGCTGCTGGCACGGGGGCGGCACATAAACTTCTAGTTTCAATTGTATAGTGTTGTGAGGGGTTGTTTCATCAGTAGTTTTTACCTATTCTGACCCCACTTTAACATGGGGGGTTGCTGCGCCCTGCCAGTGAATTGTCAATCAAACCTTGTGTTGGTAATGGCTGTTTCTTGTTCTGTGATGTTTTTTGAATTTATTTCCTTTTTCTCTGTGCCGTTAGATGGAAGAATAGTAGCACATTGCTTGGGAGCAGGATAGGGCAAGCAAGAATAGAACATTGTATATAAAAATGTCTGCGTCCCCCATACATCAAGATATAAGGGATCGCTCACACTATAATACGGAGGAGTGCAATATGAGAAAATCTTGCATTGTATTCTAACCAATGTTATTCAATGAGGCAGAGCAGATCTGCATTTTTTTTCTGATGCAGAATTAACATAAGAAAAAAAATCACAGCATATTGTGTTTGGCAGCGTATCTCGGATCATGTGCACCCATATACGTTTATAGATGCGTGTGAAATATTGGACTGCCATCAGATGACATTCGAGTGCAGTCCAATATATGCAGAGACAGACAATGGAGAAGATGGAGAAATTAATCTCTCCCTCTTCTCTCTATTCTCGCATGAGAGAGAATAAAGGGTACTTTACACACAATGATATCGCTAACAATATATCGCCGGGGTCACGGTGTTTGTGACGCACATCCGGCGCCGATAGCGATATCATTGTGTGTGACTAAAAGGAGCGACGATCAACGATCGCAAAAACGTCAAAAATCGTTGACCGTTGACACATCGCTCCTTTTCATAATGTTGGTGGTGCATGCCGCTGGTTGTTCGTCGTTCCTGCGGCATCACACATTGCTATGTGTGACACCGCAAGAACGACGAACATCTCCTTACCTGCGTCCACAGGCAATGAGGAAGGAAGGAGGTGGGCAGCATGTTCCAGCCGCTCATCTCCGCCCCTTCTCTGCTATTGAGCGGCCGCTTAGTGACGCCGCTGTGACGCCGCACAAACCTCCCCCTTAAAGGAGAGATTGTTCGGTGTCTCCAGCGACGTCGCTAAGCAGGTATGTGCGTGTGACGCTACCGTAGCGATATTGTTCGCTACGGCAGCGATCACCCCATTACGAAACAGCGACGTGGGTGGGTGCTATCGCGCACGACATTGCTAGCTATCGCTAGCGATGTCACAGTGTGTAAAGCACCCTTAAGAGTGTGGCGCTCCTGAGGCTATAGGCGCCACAGGGTACAGAGGTGCAGTATTCATCTCGGATACAGGAGAGGATATCACCAGTAAAACCACCACAACACACAGCTAAATGCCCTCTCACTGGGATTGGGCTGGGGTAGAGACTTTGGAGGGTGGCCATCACTCATGTAGTGGACCTTCTGCTCACTAGTTCAGAAACCTGAGGGGAAGGAGCTTGACGCGGAGAGTAAAGCGACACACACAGCCATTCAGTCAGTCATCTGGGAGAAACAGACAGAGTAACAAGTGAGACATGGAGGACACGGTCGCTGAGGAGAGAGCTACGATAGTTACCTCAGGACCGGGTGCACAGAGAAAAGGGTGCAGAGCCCTTGGCTGGTGGGCAATGCACTTCCCACCAGCAGAATCCACCGGGCAGAGGATTTCAAGTCTTCTGGCCCACACCAAGTGCCCGGGACACAGCAGCATACAGAGCCAGGGGGTCATGACCAAAAGGCAGGCACCAACTACAGACTTGCGCTGCTTGCTATACGGGACAGGAACATGCCAATCTAAAGGCTCGGGTCCCAGCATAGCTTCAAGCCACAGGGACTCACAAGACATAGCACAGGCAGGAGGGACTCACAGTGAGGCCCAGCGGTTCTGACCTCCGAACTATCCGGGATCGGCTGGAGCCCTTGACAGCGGGGACCGGCCGTCCAGGGGCAGTAACAAATCAGTGAGTAAAGAACTTTGACTGCAACCCCTGTGTCGCTCCCTTTCTTCATTGTCTCCAACCCTGCGCTCCTTTGGTAGAGTGGACTACTGCTCCCCGCATTCCTCCCTGGGGCCTGAGCTCTGACTGTGGAGAGCTGTATTATCTGAGCTGTGTTGTCATCTGCCCCAGAGAAGACCTCCCGCAATGGCGGCTAATACTTGGCCGCACACCACAGGTGGCGTCACGAATAACTACAACCCCCATCCTCATCATTTAGGAGACCTGTAGGTAGCTTGGATATTGCAGTATTTATACAAACCATGAAATACGTTTGAACTGGGAGTAAAAGTGGTGACTGCCTATGTATGCATCTCTCATTATCCTATTTAAATCGACTTTTACAGTGCAGCCAGCTACAACTTCCACAGTGTTGAACAGAAAAAGTTAGATGTGTGCAGGGTCTTCTACTCTCTGGAGTACTCCCTTCAGGAGGGCAAAAGTGATATACTGCCATGTCTACAAATAAAAAGCTGCCTGCATGTTGTGCAACAATTGCTATTGAAGCTTTCACATGTAATATGCACACTTAATATAAGAGCTGTCAATGTGAAGCCCGGCAGTGGGAGAATCAGTATCAGTGAGTGCTAGTGCATATGTACAAAGCACCTTTCCATCTCTACACAAAATTCCTATCCATAGTGCCTAAGATGGCATTAATACCTCTTTCAGAGCTCCAAACTTCAAAAATAGTAATAATGTCCCCTATAGAACATACATACTTTAATAGTTTTCACCTAAGTGCCGCACACAGTAATAATAACCTCTTTGTGCCCCCACAAAATAATAATGTCCCCTTTTGTTCTTCCTACAATGTAATACCTCACAGGTGATGTTATATTCAAATTGTCTCTCCAGTAAAGGAGACAAACTCTAGCACAGCGCCACCTATTGGAAGTAGCGATCCTAAAAGTCACAAGTGGATTTTCGACAATCCTTTGCAATATGACTCAGGATATATAAGCCAGATCAGAATCCCAATTTGCAGACACGGTGTTTCGGGGTGCTTGCCCCTCGTCAGTGCAAAGTATGGGGGTGTCTGATCTGGCTCATGAGAAAGCTATGTGGGGACCACGGGGGAACACTATTCTCCTTAAGGAGACTTTGCAAGCCAGTCTGGCTGCCAGGTAAGGGGACTTATAGCTGCAATGCCCCTAAAATTCCACGGGGGAACACTATTCTCCTTAAGGAGACTTTGCAAGCCAGTCTGGCTGCCAGGTAAGGGGACTTATAGCTGCAATGCCCCTCTGGGAAATATTCAAATTGTCTCTCCAGTAAAGGAGACAAACTCTAGCACAGCGCCACCTATTGGAAGTAGCGATCCTAAAAGTCACAAGTGGATTTTCGACAATCCTTTGCAATATGACTCAGGATATATAAGCCAGATCAGAATCCCAATTTGCAGACACGGTGTTTCGGGGTGCTTGCCCCTCGTCAGTGCAAAGTATGGGGGTGTCTGATCTGGCTCATGAGAAAGCTATGTGGGGACCACGGGGGAACACTATTCTCCTTAAGGAGACTTTGCAAGCCAGTCTGGCTGCCAGGTAAGGGGACTTATAGCTGCAATGCCCCTAAAATTCCACGGGGGAACACTATTCTCCTTAAGGAGACTTTGCAAGCCAGTCTGGCTGCCAGGTAAGGGGACTTATAGCTGCAATGCCCCTCTGGGAAATATTCAAATTGTCTCTCCAGTAAAGGAGACAAACTCTAGCACAGCGCCACCTATTGGAAGTAGCGATCCTAAAAGTCACAAGTGGATTTTCGACAATCCTTTGCAATATGACTCAGGATATATAAGCCAGATCAGAATCCCAATTTGCAGACACGGTGTTTCGGGGTGCTTGCCCCTCGTCAGTGCAAAGTATGGGGGTGTCTGATCTGGCTCATGAGAAAGCTATGTGGGGACCACGGGGGAACACTATTCTCCTTAAGGAGACTTTGCAAGCCAGTCTGGCTGCCAGGTAAGGGGACTTATAGCTGCAATGCCCCTAAAATTCCACGGGGGAACACTATTCTCCTTAAGGAGACTTTGCAAGCCAGTCTGGCTGCCAGGTAAGGGGACTTATAGCTGCAATGCCCCTCTGGGAAATATTCAAATTGTCTCTCCAGTAAAGGAGACAAACTCTAGCACAGCGCCACCTATTGGAAGTAGCGATCCTAAAAGTCACAAGTGGATTTTCGACAATCCTTTGCAATATGACTCAGGATATATAAGCCAGATCAGAATCCCAATTTGCAGACACGGTGTTTCGGGGTGCTTGCCCCTCGTCAGTGCAAAGTATGGGGGTGTCTGATCTGGCTCATGAGAAAGCTATGTGGGGACCACGGGGGAACACTATTCTCCTTAAGGAGACTTTGCAAGCCAGTCTGGCTGCCAGGTAAGGGGACTTATAGCTGCAATGCCCCTAAAATTCCACGGGGGAACACTATTCTCCTTAAGGAGACTTTGCAAGCCAGTCTGGCTGCCAGGTAAGGGGACTTATAGCTGCAATGCCCCTCTGGGAAATATTCAAATTGTCTCTCCAGTAAAGGAGACAAACTCTAGCACAGCGCCACCTATTGGAAGTAGCGATCCTAAAAGTCACAAGTGGATTTTCGACAATCCTTTGCAATATGACTCAGGATATATAAGCCAGATCAGAATCCCAATTTGCAGACACGGTGTTTCGGGGTGCTTGCCCCTCGTCAGTGCAAAGTATGGGGGTGTCTGATCTGGCTCATGAGAAAGCTATGTGGGGACCACGGGGGAACACTATTCTCCTTAAGGAGACTTTGCAAGCCAGTCTGGCTGCCAGGTAAGGGGACTTATAGCTGCAATGCCCCTAAAATTCCACGGGGGAACACTATTCTCCTTAAGGTGATGTTATACTGTGACAAGCTGTATAGTGCTTTGTGACATAACGCTGGAGGTATCCTGAGAAAGTGCTATACTGATATATGCATAGAAAAGTGATCACAGATGTTTAGTATAGTGGACAAGTGTGCAGTGCTTTTTTGATATAGCACTGCAGATACTCTGAGATATCGCACTATTGACACATATATATATATATACAGTTAGGTCCAGAAATATTTGGACAGTGACACAAGTTTTGTTATTTTAGCTGTTTACAAAAACATGTTCAGAAATACAATTATATATATAATATGGGCTGAAAGTGCACACTCCCAGCTGCAATATGAGAGTTTTCACATCCAAATCGGAGAAAGGGTTTAGGAATCATAGCTCTGTAATGCATAGCCTCCTCTTTTTCAAGGGACCAAAAGTAATTGGACAAGGGACTCTAAGGGCTGCAATTAACTCTGAAGGCGTCTCCCTCGTTAACCTGTAATCAATGAAGTAGTTAAAAGGTCTGGGGTTGATTACAGGTGTGTGGTTTTGCATTTGGAAGCTGTTGCTGTGACCAGACAACATGCGGTCTAAGGAACTCTCAATTGAGGTGAAGCAGAACATCCTGAGGCTGAAAAAAAAGAAAAAATCCATCAGAGAGATAGCAGACATGCTTGGAGTAGCAAAATCAACAGTCGGGTACATTCTGAGAAAAAAGGAATTGACTGGTGAGCTTGGGAACTCAAAAAGGTCTGGGCGTCCACGGATGACAACAGTGGTGGATGATCGCCGCATACTTTCTTTGGTGAAGAAGAACCCGTTCACAACATCAACTGAAGTCCAGAACACTCTCAGTGAAGTATGTGTATCTGTCGCTAAGTCAACAGTAAAGAGAAGACTCCATGAAAGTAAATACAAAGGGTTCACATCTAGATGCAAACCATTCATCAATTCCAAAAATAGACAGGCCAGAGTTAAATTTGCTGAAAAACACCTCATGAAGCCAGCTCAGTTCTGGAAAAGTATTCTATGGACAGATGAGACAAAGATCAACCTGTACCAGAATGATGGGAAGAAAAAAGTTTGGAGAAGAAAGGGAACGGCACATGATCCAAAGCACACCACATCCTCTGTAAAACATGGTGGAGGCAACGTGATGGAATGGGCATGCATGGCTTTCAATGGCACTGGGTCACTTGTGTTTATTGATGACATAACAGCAGACAAGAGTAGCCGGATGAATTCTGAAGTGTACCGGGATATACTTTCAGCCCAGATTCAGCCAAATGCCGCAAAGTTGATCGGACGGCGCTTCATAGTACAGATGTACAATGACCCCAAGCATACAGCCAAAGCTACCCAGGAGTTCATGAGTGCAAAAAAGTGGAACATTCTGCAATGGCCAAGTCAATCACCAGATCTTAACCCAATTGAGCATGCATTTCACTTGCTCAAATCCAGACTTAAGACGGAAAGACCCACAAACAAGCAAGACCTGAAGGCTGCAGCTGTAAAGGCCTGGCAAAGCATTAAGAAGGAGGCAACCCAGCGTTTGGTGATGTCCATGGGTTCCAGACTTAAGGCAGTGATTGCCTCCAAAGGATTCGCAACAAAATATTGAAAATAAAAATATTTTGTTTGGGTTTGGTTTATTTGTCCAATTACTTTTGACCTCCTAAAATGTGGAGTGTTTGTAAAGAAATGTGTACAATTCCTACAATTTCTATCAGATATTTTTTTTCAAACCTTCAAATTAAACGTTACAATCAGCACTTGAATTCTGTTGTAGAGGTTTCATTTCAAATCCAAAGTGGTGGCATGCAGAGCCCAACTCGCGAAAATTGTGTCACTGTCCAAATATTTCTGGACCTAACTGTATATATATATATACACATATGTACAGTATATATATATATACATATATGTATATATATATATATATATATATATATATATATATATAAATAAAAGTCCCTCACTGGATAGATTAGTATATCCAGTTGAATCCTAAATTGACATCTGTTAGGGGTGCTTCACACACAGCGAGCTCGCTGCCGAGATCGCTGCTGAGTCACGCTTTTTGTGACGCAGCAGTGACCTCATTAGCGATCTCGCTGTGTGTGACACTGAGCAGCGATCTGGCCCCTGCTGCGAGATCGCTGCTCGTTACACACAGCCCTGGTTCGTTTTCTTCAAAGGCGCTCTCCCACTGTGACACACAGATCGCTGTGTGTGGCAGCGAGAGAGCGACAAATGAAGCGAGCAGGGAGCAGGAGCCGGCGTCTGGCAGCTGCGGTAAGCTGTAACCAAGGTGGTTACCCGATATTTTCCTTAGTTACCAGCCTCCGCCGCTCTCACGCTGCCTGTGCTGCCGGCTCCGGCTCTCTGCACATGTAGCTGCTGTACACATCGGGTTAATTAACCCGATGTGTACTGTAGCTAGGAGAGCAAGGAGCCAGCGCTAAGCAGTGTGCGCGGCTCCCTGCTCTCTGCACATGTAGCTGCATTACACATTGGGTTAATTAACCCGATGTGTACTGTAGCTAGGAGAGCAAGGAGCCAGCGCTCAGTGTGCGTGGCTCCCTGCACACACAGCTAAGCGGTGTGCGCTGGTAACTAATGTAAACATCGGGTAACCATACCCGATGTTTATCTTAGTTACCAGTGTCCGCAGCTTCCAGACGCCGGCTCCGTGCAAGCGCAGCGTCGCTTGCACGTCGCTGCTGGCTGGGGGCTGGTCACTGGTCGCTGGTGAGATCTGCCTGTTTGACAGCTCACCAGCGACCATGTAGCGATGCAGCAGCGATCCTGACCAGGTCAGATCGCTGGTCGGATCGCTGCTGCACCGCTAAAGTGTGAAGGTACCCTTAGGACTATTGCTATCATACCTTATTAATTTATATACAGTATGGACTTTCTATTGTCTCCTGATGAACTCAGAGAGATAATATTCAGTGTCAGCAGTTGACTAGAATGCTGAAAAATGCCAAATAAAATATATCGGAGAGTAAATAATAAGAGGCAGTAGTGAATATATTTAAATCGAATGGATGATTTGATTTGAGTATATATTAAAATAAATCATTATTAATAATATCGGGGGTGCTTACAACAGTCTCATTTAACTGATGTAAAAATGTAATTTGGGTTCAGAAGGGTAATATTAGTCTAGTGGTATTAAATAACATTTACAATACCTTGTGATTATACAGTAAATACACTAAACATACTGTACCGCTAAATGGTGTTTAACGTTTTAAAATGTTATAAGATTATATTATTATAAAATAAGATTTTCAGTAGAAAAAAAATCCACCTTATAGGTGATTTCACACAGTAATACCTGCCTTCTTATCCCTACACAGTACTTATGTCCCCCTTTATGCCCCTATACAATAGTAATATGTTGCACTCTGAGGCACCATACAATAACTATGTCTCACTTTTAACCCTAATTTAGTAGTAATGTCACCATTTGAGGCCTCTTAAAATATCAATATCTGTTTTTTGGCCACCACACAGAAAATTATGTATATTATTCTTTTGTGCATTCCCACTACCCATGCATAGCTCTAGATTTGTACCAATTAAAATAAAAATAGATTCACTTGCAGTTTGATAACGTCATCACCAGTGATGGTAACCAGTCATCATCATGTCAAACTCTAGCAACTGATATCCTAAGTGGGCTCCCAAATGTCTGTAAACGATGGGCATACAGCAACGTGTGGCTTACTAGAATAGTGGCAAGGCAGAGAACCAATAGTTCTGCTTTGACTTAGTTGTCAGCTAGATCTACAAAGTAACATTCACCTTGATTCTTCGTGCCCAGTATAATGTGTCACGCTCCCCGGGTCCCCTGCGCTGCTCCCCGGCTCACCTGTCACGCTCTCCGGCTCCCCTGCCTCGCTCCCCGGTTCTTCGGTCCGGTCTCCGCCGCTCCCCGCTCTCCAGCGTCCATCGCCTTCGCTTCCCAGGCGTCCTGGTCCCCGCTCCCGGCACCCGTCGGCTTCTCAGCCCCAGCCCGGCTCTCCTGCTTCCTTCCCTCAGCTTCCTGCTCTGGCTTCTGGCACCCGGGCCGCGCACATGCGCATTAGGGCGCGCGCGCGGTCATTGACCCTTTCTTAAAGGGCCAGCGTCAATTGACAGGAAATGAAGCACACAGGTACAGGGTATAAAGGGGTTTAATGTCCAAGTGGGCGGGGCCTGATCTTCGTGTTTCTCTAGCTAGGAGTCAGGTCTCCTTGTGTTCCTGTGAGATACTCACCTCTCTCTCTTCTAGAGCCGATCCTGCCGTGCCATCCGGTCCTGCCAAATCCCGAGACCCGAACGCTGTCTATCTGCCATCCTGACAGTCCGTACCGTCTCTGATCCCTGCGGTGACCCGTCATCTCGCTCCCAAGTTTCCGGACTCCGCCTGACATCATCTCGGCTTCCGAACCGGAGCTCCGTCACCCGGACTACCATCAGTGACTCCGTGGTCCCAGGGACTTCTCCGTTATACTCTTGTGCACGGACTGTTCAGCTACCTGTAGTGCTCCAGCTACCGGACCCCTTACCACCATCAAGGAGTTCGGCCCAGTGGATCCACCTCCTGGGTCTGTCCGTCCACCTGGCCCTAACAGTAAGATCAGGCCATGGATCCCGCTGAAGCACTAGCAGCCGTACAGGAGGAACTCCAACGCCAGCGTGAGACTCAGACCCGCATGCTGCAATTCATGTCTTCTGTGGACGCCCGCCTGAACACGCTACAAGCGTCAGTTACGTCTTCAGCATCCCGGGCTTCCACTAGTCAATCCACGGCTCCAGCTCCCGTGGCGACTTCTTCGGATGCTTCCAGACTTCGTTTGGCCTCACCACCCCGGTACGCCGGAGACCCCAAGACCTGCAGGGGATTCATAAACCAATGCTCCCTCCATTTCACGCAGCTGCCGCATTTGTTTGCCTCCGACCAAGCCAAGGTCGCCTTCATCATGTCCCATCTAGAGGGTGAGGCACTGGCGTGGATGAACCCCTTGTGGGAGAAGGGGGATCCTGTGACCACAAACATCCAGGAGTTCCTGCAGGCATTCCGTGGCACCTTTGACGAGCCAGGACGCGCCTCCGCGTCTGCTTCATCTCTTCTCCGGTTACGTCAGGGGACTCTGACGGTGGGTCAATACGCAATCCGGTTTCGCACCTTGGCTTCGGAACTCGGGTGGAACAACGAGGCCCTAACCGCCGCCTTCTGGGAACGACTCTCGGGGCGAATTAAAGATGAGCTGGCGGGTCGTGACGTACCGTCCACCCTGGATGCCCTGATTACTCTAGCGACTCGAGTGGACATACGCTTTCAGGAGCGATCCAAAGAGGTGTCCCGTGAGAGACGTCCGGTACGGCATACCTCTCCTCCGCAGAAGCCCGTCGTACTTCAGTCAACGGCATCTGGTGTCTCCGTCCACGAGCCCATGCAGATCGACCGTGTGCGGCAGTCTGAACAACGTCGAGCCGAGCGGCTCGCCAAGGGCCTCTGCTTTTACTGCGGAGAGGGCACACACCTTCTACGCTCCTGTCCAGAGAGGCCGGGAAACTCCAAAGCCTAGGGTTGGTAGGAGAGGCCACCCTAGGTGCTGGGACTCTCTCAGACCCGGTTACGTGGACTGTGCAAGTGACAACGGGAGAGACGCGGTTCACGGCTGAGGCGTACCTCGATTCTGGGGCCGCAGGCAATTTCATCCAGCAGGCCACGGTGGACAAGTACCAGGTGCCTGTTACTCCACTCGACAAGCCCCTAATGATTGCCTCTGTGGATGGGAGACCCCTCTCTGACACCATCTCCTGGATCACCAGGCCGGTCGAACTGCGTATCGGTGCCCTGCACACCGAGAACATCGCTCTCTACGTCCTCCCACACATGTCCCATCAAATCCTGCTGGGACTTCCCTGGTTACGGACACATGAACCATCAGTCAGCTGGGGCACTGGTGAAATCACCCGATGGGGCTCTTCGTGCCATGATAAATGTCTGAAGACCATACAACCCATCCGACGACCTCCGGTTCCAGAGTCCCTACCGGGACTGCCCTCGGCCTATTAGTCCTTCACGGACGTCTTTGATAAAAAGGAATCTGAGGTACTTCCGCCACATCGTCCTTACGATTGTGCCATCGACCTGCTCCCGGGAACAACACCACCTCGAGGACGGATATATCCATTGTCTCCAGCCGAAACAAGGGCCATGTCTACCTACATCACAGAGAGCCTGGCAAGGGGATTCATTCGGAGATCCTCCTCTCCTGCTGGAGCAGGCTTCTTCTTCGTTAAGAAGAAAGAAGGCGACTTACGCCCATGTATAGACTACCGGGGATTAAACCAAATCACCGTGAAAAACAAGTACCCTCTGCCGCTCATCCCCGAATTGTTTGACCGGCTTAGAGGAGCTCATGTATTCACCAAGCTGGATCTTCGGGGTGCCTACAATCTGGTCCGCATCCGCTCTGGGGACAAATGGAAGACCGCGTTCAATACTCGCGATGGGCACTATGAATACTGCGTGATGCCCTTCGGCCTGTGTAACGCACCAGCAGTCTTTCAAGAATTGGTGAACGACGTTTTCTGGGACCTTCTCTACGTCTGTGTGGTGGTGTATCTGGATGATATCCTTGTCTTCTCTCCGGACCTCCAGACCCACAGAGAGAACGTGCAGCTGGTTCTACAAAGACTGAGAGAGAATCGTCTGTACGCCAAGTACGAGAAGTGTGTCTTTGAGCAGTCTTCTCTCCCCTTCCTGGGTTACATCATCTCCGATACCGGACTGCAGATGGATCCAAAGAAGGTCTCCTCCATTCTCAACTGGCCTCCTCCTTCTGGACTGAAGGCAATCCAACGCTTCCTGGGGTTCGCCAACTACTACAGCCAGTTCATCCCTCACTTCTCTGCTCTGACTGCTCCTCTCTCCGCCTTGACCAAGAAGGAGGCTAATCCAAAGGACTGGTCACCTGCGGCCGACGCCGCGTTTGGCTCTCTGAAGCGGGCATTTGCCTCCTCTCCTGTACTCCACCGTCCGGAGTTAAACCGCCAGTTCACCTTGGAGGTGGATGCCTCCTCCTCGGGAGCCGGAGCAGTGCTCATGCAGAAGTCCTCCTCCGGGAAGATGGTGACTTGCGGATTCTTCTCCAAGAGCTTCTCAGCGCCTGAACGCAACTACACCATCGGTGACCGAGAGCTATTGGCAGTCAAACTGGCTCTGGAGGAATGGCGCTACCTTCTGGAAGGAGCAGTGTACCCCGTGATTATTTACACGGACCACAAGAACCTGGAATACCTGCGGTCCGCTCAGCGACTGAACCCACGGCAAGCCAGGTGGTCCTTATTCTTTGCCAGGTTTGATTTCCAGCTCCATTTCCGACCCGCGGACAAAAATGTACGCGCTGATGCCTTGTCCAGGTCTTTCATGCCCATGGAGCAGGAGGAGGAGACTACCCAACCCATCATCTGTCCTAGCAAAATCATTTCGGTGGCCCCTGTCACCCTGGCCCAGATACCGCCCGGGAAGACCTATGTCTCTGAGACTGACAGGCAAAAAGTGTTACACTGGGGTCATGCCTCGAAAACAGCCGGTCATGCTGGTCAGAAGAGAACATGGGGTGCGATTGTACGTCATTACTGGTGGCCATCCCTTCACACGGACGTCGCTGCTTTTGTCTCTGCCTGCTCCTCTTGTGCCAGGAACAAGACGCCCAAACACCTGCCATATGGCCGTCTTCTGCCTCTGCCGATACCCTCAGTTCCGTGGCAACACATAGCGATGGACTTTATTACGGACTTGCCATTGTCCTCCGGACACACAGTCATATGGGTCGTGGTGGATCGGTTCTCTAAAATGGCTCATTTCGTCCCTATGGCTGGACTGCCCTCTGCTCAGGAACTCGCGGACGCCTATATACATCACATCTTCCGCTTGCATGGCTTTCCATCACACATCGTATCTGACAGAGGAACTCAGTTCACCTCCCGCTTCTGGAGGGCTCTCTGCAAACATCTGGGAGTGACTCTGGACTTTTCTTCTGCCTACCATCCTCAGTCTAATGGCCAAGTGGAAAGGGTCAATCAAATCTTGACCTCCTTCTTACGTCACTATGTCAACGCCCATCACGACGACTGGTCCACGCTTCTTCCTTGGGCTGAATTCTCCCATAACCACCACATCAGTGAGTCGTCCTCCAGCTCTCCCTTCCATGTCGTTTACGGACTTCAGCCCTCCGTCCCATTGCCTGTATCCCCTTCTTCGGATGTCCCTGCTGCTGATACTGTAGCCCGTGACTTTGCAACCATTTGGGACTCTGTCAAGGCGTCCCTTGGGCGTGCTTCCCTGCGGATGAAGAGACACGCAGACAAGAGACGTCTGGACCCTCCGTGTTTCTCTCCTGGAGATCTAGTCTGGCTTGCTTCCAAGTACGTCCGATTGAAGATACCATCCTACAAGCTGGGTCCTCGCTACATCGGGCCGTTTAAAGTCCTCAACAAGATCAATGAGGTCTCCTACAAGCTACAGCTCCCGGCCACGATGAGGATACCCAACTCATTCCACGTCTCCCTGCTCAAGCCGGTTCTCCTTGGTCCCTTCTCCGCTGCTGCCAGTTCGGCTCCTCCTCCTATTGCCGATGACGACATCTATGCGGTAAGGGATATCGTGGCTATGAAGACCGTACGGGGTCGACAGTTCTTCCTGGTGGACTGGGCAGGGTATGGTCCTGAGGATAGGTCCTGGGAGCCCCGGGAGAATGTGGGTACTCCGCTGATCCGTGCCTTCCTGTCCCGGTTGCGGGGAGGGGGGCGTGGGGGGGGGTACTGTCACGCTCCCCGGGTCCCCTGCGCTGCTCCCCGGCTCACCTGTCACGCTCTCCGGCTCCCCTGCCTCGCTCCCCGGTTCTTCGGTCCGGTCTCCGCCGCTCCCCGCTCTCCAGCGTCCATCGCCTGCGCTTCCCAGGCGTCCTGGTCCCCGCTCCCGGCGCCCGTCGGCTTCTCAGCCCCAGCCCGGCTCTGCTGCTTCCTTCCCTCAGCTTCCTGCTCTGGCTTCTGGCACCCGGGCCGCGCGCATGCGCATTAGGGCGCGCGCGCGGTCATTGACCCTTTCTTAAAGGGCCAGCGTCAATTGACAGGAAATGAAGCACACAGGTACAGGGTATAAAGGGGTTTAATGTCCAAGTGGGCGGGGCCTGATCTTCGTGTTTCTCTAGCTAGGAGTCAGGTCTCCTTGTGTTCCTGTGAGATACTCACCTCTCTCTCTTCTAGAGCCGATCCTGCCGTGCCATCCGGTCCTGCCGAATCCCGAGACCCGAACGCTGTCTATCTGCCATCCTGACAGTCCGTACCGTCTCTGATCCCTGCGGTGACCCGTCATCTCGCTCCCAAGGTTCCGGACTCCGCCTGACATCATCTCGGCTTCCGAACCGGAGCTCCGTCCCCCGGACTACCATCAGTGACTCCGTGGTCCCAGGGACTTCTCCGTTATACTCTTGTGCACGGACTGTTCAGCTACCTGTAGTGCTCCAGCTACCGGACCCCTTACCACCATCAAGCAGTTCAGCCCAGTGGATCCACCTCCTGGGTCTGTCCGTCCACCTGGCCCTAACATAATGGCACTGTTCCTCACCAGTCTCTTCATTACTTAGCTAATTCCTTTCCGTATATTATTATTATTATTATTATTATTTATTATTATAGTGCCATTTATTCCATGGCGCTTTACAAGTGAGAGAGGGTATACGTACAACAATCATTAACAGTACAAAACAGACTGGTATAGGAGGAGAGAGGACCCTGCCCGCGAGGGCTCACAGTCTACAGGGAATGGGTGATGGTACAATAGGTGAGGACAGAGCTGGTTGCGCATATTCATCAATAGGAAAGATTATTTGGTAAGATGGACAGCAGGCCAGAAGTTAGAACAATGGAGGAAGCAATAGTTTCTCCGCTGAATTATTGTTTAGCCAATTAGTAACTGGGATTTTTACTACGTAATTATTGGAGTACAGGGAAAGGCTGCCACTTTACTTATTTAATGATACTCCCCTGCTGTAACAAATATAAGCCAAAATAGTAGCTATGGAAGGGTGTGGACAGTTGTGTACCCCCCTGAATACATCAATGGTTTTAATATAGTAGTGTCATTAATATGCTAAATAGATGTAACCTGTTTTAATCCCCATGGCCGAGGTACTGAAAAAGGATATCAGAGGACAGAGTTCTCTTCTTTACGCCAGTATAGTACCGAGTTATGGTTTTGTTCTGTTTAGCAGACACCATGTGACAGGAAGGAGCAGTTTTGGCAGGGTTAACTGCAGAGGCAGCTAAGGCTATGTGCGCACGTTGCATCTTTGTGGTGACCACAAAGATGCACGTTTTTGGTCCCATAAAAACCTCTCCCTAGGCATGTGTGGCACCCTGGACAAGCCAGGACGTCACAGGTACTACACCAACACACCCCACACCCTGGCTAGGCACACCGAAGTCAAACAAAAATCCTTGTTGCCTCCCTCCAGGGGCTGATGTCCACACCAGGGGGTGGAGCCAGGGGGTTGGCCCCACCCACCGAGGAGTACACAGTCCTGGAGGCAGGAAAAGGAAGTTGAGTGTAGTTTGGAGTTCTGTTAAGGAGAGTGAAGTGAGAGGAGTGAAGTGGTAGCAGAGCAGACTGACCGTGTCCGGGTATGTGGCTCGGGCACATTCAGCAAGGTTGGCAGACGGTGGTGACCGTCTGCAGGAGAGGCCTATCGACGCGGAACCGTAGGGCCAGGGTTGGGCGGTGGCCCACCGGTACCAAACCGGGGAGCGAAGAGAAGCCAGCATCATTCGGCAGGGCTTACGGACCCCGACCAGGCTTGGAGTCGCCGTAAAACCAGTCAAATCCGTTAGCGAAGGGAACCTCCTGGGTTTCCCAGCAGTCAAGACCCAATAGAAGGCAACAGCTCAAACCGTGAAGGGAAACACAGTCACCGCCAAGGCTACAGTTCCCAGGGCCGGAGCCTGCAGGCAAAAGGGACTCCCTCAGCATCCATCCACGCTGGGGAGTGGGTTACCATTGGGAAGCCATCAGTGCCAAGAACATACTAAAGGTGCAGGGAAAGACAGTTGCCGCCAACCTACCAGGAGCAGAAACCACCGCAGCCGTCAGTGGGACCCGTCCATCCAGCCGTGTGTTTTACCAAGGACTTTGCATTCATCATTGGCTGAGTGAGTGCCACTGTGCCGTGCGGCACTGCACTGCCCCCGCGACCCTGCACCTCACCAGATCCCGTAACCCACCTGCCACACATCCCTCCCTCACTGGGCCCCGGGACAACCAACCCCCCTACCCACGGAGGGGAAAAACAACATCCAAGCTGCTCCCCGTCATCGCTCCCGGGATCCCCGTCCAGAGCAGCGGTGGTGTCACAACCTCACCCCAACCGTGGGTGGCGTCACGGACAATAAATCCACAAAAACCAATCCCCTTTTCCCTCACGGGTGAGGAGCGCCGCTCGAGTTCCCGGATCCGGCCCACTGCTCGAGCCACCGAGCAGCAAGCAGCAGCAGCAGCAGTGCCGGACCTGAGCGTGGTGAGCGCAGCGGCCCCCCTCCCTGCCCGCGACAACTTGGCGTCACGAACAGGATCTTACCGCTCTGCCGTCTGGTAGAGGTGCGCCTTGTGACCGCCGGAGGTGTCCGGCCGAAAATTTTGAGACGCCGCCATTTTGGGCGCGAAAAATACCCCGCTCGAGTGTCTTCCCGAGCAGTGGAGGCGCGAAAGCCGAAACCCCGCCCCTATAGAGGAGGAGCCGGAAAAAGACTAAGGGGGACGGATGGCGTCTGGCCGCATGTAAGCCGCGGCTATAAAAGAAGGGACGCCAGGACTCTGCAGCCATACTGGGTTCCTGGAAAACACCATTGCCGAGATGTACAGTCCAACTAACAACGCCGTAGTCCCCGCGCCAGGCACCGCGGCGTGGGTGATGGACCGGACCGCCCCGCTGAGTAACCGTCTGCAGGCCCGCATGCAGATCCTCCTGGAGGAGTAGGAGGCCGACATGGCGGACGTGGTGGCTGCTATGCGGAGACGCGAGGTGGAGGAAGATCTGGAGGAGCGGGTAAGAGACCCACGCCCCAGTATTCCCGAGGGATCGGCCACTGCGGCTGAGGGGCCCGGCCTGCACCCGCTCACCCTGCTGCCTCCCCCTCTACCCGCGTTAGTCGCTGCCGCCCCGCCACTAGGCCCACTACTAGAGATGAGCGAACCGGTCCCGGTTCGGCTCGAGGTCGGTTCGCCGAACAGAGCTCCCGTTCGAGTTCGGCTCGTCGAACGTTCGACGAACCGAACTCGAACTGCGTAGGAAACAATGGCAGGCAATCACAAACACAGAAAAACACCTAGAAAACACCCTCAAAGGTGTCCAAAAGGTGACAAACAACTCACAACACAACACAAACACATGGGAAAGTGACAAGGACATATACTCATGCGAAAACAAAACAGCTGGACAAGGAAAAAGAGGAGGACACACAGATATATGAGTATATGCAAGGAAACATCGATTCCATTATTGTGCAACTTGAGCCCTGCTCATTTTAGGCTTCCAATCTTGATAAATTGCCTGAGCTCGCTACGTACGCCTTGGGGATCTTGTCGTGTCCTGCAGCCAGCGTTCTCTCGGAACCTGTCTTCAGTGCTGCTGGGGGTCTGCTGGCAGATAAGCACATGTGTCTGTCCACTGACAATGTGGACATGGCTCTCAGAGGACTTTTCTTCCCCTGGGTCAGCCAGGGGAGGCAAAAGGCACGCGTATTTTTGAGAGTGCTTCATGCAAAGCATCTGTTTCATTTTGAAAAGGGGGATCAAGTGATGCCAGTCAAGTGGGGTGTGTGTGGCCCAATTAGTGGAAACGAGGGAGACTGTGGTTGGAGTCCCCTCGCTTTTGAAAAAAGAACCAAGATGAACAAGTCATGGCTCTCAGAGGACTTTTCTTCCCCTGGGTCATCCAGGGGACGGGAAAGGCACGCGTATTTTTGAGAGTGCTTCATGCCAAGCATCTTTTTCTTTTTCAAAAGGGTGGGTCAACTGATGCCAGTCAAGTGGGGTGTGTGTGGCCCAATTAGTGGCAACGAGGGAGACTGTGGTTGGAGTCCCCTCGCTGTGTTTCTAAAAGAACCAAGATGAACAAGTCATGGCTCTCAGAGGACTTTTCTTCCCCTGGGTCAGCCAGGGGACGGGAAAGGCACGCGTATTTTTGAGAGTGCTTCATGCAAAGCATCTGTTTCATTTTGAAAAGGGGGATCAAGTGATGCCAGTCAAGTGGGGTGTGTGTGGCCCAATTAGTGGAAACGAGGGAGACTGTGGTTGGAGTCCCCTCGCTTTTGAAAAAAGAACCAAGATGAACAAGTCATGGCTCTCAGAGGACTTTTCTTCCCCTGGGTCATCCAGGGGACGGGAAAGGCACGCGTATTTTTGAGAGTGCTTCATGCCAAGCATCTTTTTCTTTTTCAAAAGGGGGGGTCAACTGATGTCAGTCAAGTGGGGTGTGTGTGGCCCAATTAGAGGCAACGAGGGAGACTGTGGTTGGAGTCCCCTCGCTGTGTTTCTAAAAGAACAAAGATGAACAAGTCATGGCTCTCTGAGGACTTTTCTTCCCCTGGGTCAGCCAGGGGACGGGAAAGGCACGCGTATTTTTGAGAGTGCTTCATGCCAAGCATCTTTTTCTTTTTCAAAAGGGAAGGTCAACTGATGCCAGTCAAGTGGGGTGTGTGTGGCCCAGTTAGTGGAAACGAGGGAGACTGTGGTTGGAGTCCCCTCGCTGTGTTTCTAAAAGAACCAAGATGAACAAGTCATGGCTCTCAGAGGACTTTTCTTCCCCTGGGTCAGCCAGGGGAGGCAAAAGGCACGCGTATTTTTGAGAGTGCTTCATGCAAAGCATCTGTTTCATTTTGAAAAGGGGGATCAAGTGATGCCAGTCAAGTGGGGTGTGTGTGGCTCAATTAGTGGAAACGAGGGAGACTGTGGTTGGAGTCCCCTCGCTTTTGAAAAAAGAACCAAGATGAACAAGTCATGGCTCTCAGAGGACTTTTCTTCCCCTGGGTCATCCAGGGGACGGGAAAGGCACGCGTATTTTTGAGAGTGCTTCATGCCAAGCATCTTTTTCTTTTTCAAAAGGGGGGGTCAACTGATGCCAGTCAAGTGGGGTGTGTGTGGCCCAATTAGTGGCAACGAGGGAGACTGTGGTTGGAGTCCCCTCGCTGTGTTTCTAAAAGAACAAAGATGAACAAGTCATGGCTCTCAGAGGACTTTTCTTCCCCTGGGTCAGCCAGGGGACGGGAAAGGCACGCGTATTTTTGAGAGTGCTTCATGCCAAGCATCTTTTTCTTTTTCAAAAGGGAAGGTCAACTGATGCCAGTCAAGTGGGGTGTGTGTGGCCCAGTTAGTGGAAACGAGGGAGAATGTGGTTGGAGTCCCCTCGCTGTGTTTCTAAAAGAACCAAGATGAACAAGTCATGGCTCTCAGAGGACTTTTCTTCCCCTGGGTCAGCCAGGGGAGGCAAAAGGCACGCGTATTTTTGAGAGTGCTTCATGCAAAGCATCTGTTTCATTTTGAAAAGGGGGATCAAGTGATGCCAGTCAAGTGGGGTGTGTGTGGCCCAATCCAAAGGACTGGTCACCTGCGGCCGACGCCGCGTTTGGCTCTCTGAAGCGGGCATTTGCCTCCTCTCCTGTACTCCACCGTCCGGAGTTAAACCGCCAGTTCACCTTGGAGGTGGATGCCTCCTCCTCGGGAGCCGGAGCAGTGCTCATGCAGAAGTCCTCCTCCGGGAAGATGGTGACTTGCGGATTCTTCTCCAAGAGCTTCTCAGCGCCTGAACGCAACTACACCATCGGTGACCGAGAGCTATTGGCAGTCAAACTGGCTCTGGAGGAATGGCGCTACCTTCTGGAAGGAGCAGTGTACCCCGTGATTATTTACACGGACCACAAGAACCTGGAATACCTGCGGTCCGCTCAGCGACTGAACCCACGGCAAGCCAGGTGGTCCTTATTCTTTGCCAGGTTTGATTTCCAGCTCCATTTCCGACCCGCGGACAAAAATGTACGCGCTGATGCCTTGTCCAGGTCTTTCATGCCCATGGAGCAGGAGGAGGAGACTACCCAACCCATCATCTGTCCTAGCAAAATCATTTCGGTGGCCCCTGTCACCCTGGCCCAGATACCGCCCGGGAAGACCTATGTCTCTGAGACTGACAGGCAAAAAGTGTTACACTGGGGTCATGCCTCGAAAACAGCCGGTCATGCTGGTCAGAAGAGAACATGGGGTGCGATTGTACGTCATTACTGGTGGCCATCCCTTCACACGGACGTCGCTGCTTTTGTCTCTGCCTGCTCCTCTTGTGCCAGGAACAAGACGCCCAAACACCTGCCATATGGCCGTCTTCTGCCTCTGCCGATACCCTCAGTTCCGTGGCAACACATAGCGATGGACTTTATTACGGACTTGCCATTGTCCTCCGGACACACAGTCATATGGGTCGTGGTGGATCGGTTCTCTAAAATGGCTCATTTCGTCCCTATGGCTGGACTGCCCTCTGCTCAGGAACTCGCGGACGCCTATATACATCACATCTTCCGCTTGCATGGCTTTCCATCACACATCGTATCTGACAGAGGAACTCAGTTCACCTCCCGCTTCTGGAGGGCTCTCTGCAAACATCTGGGAGTGACTCTGGACTTTTCTTCTGCCTACCATCCTCAGTCTAATGGCCAAGTGGAAAGGGTCAATCAAATCTTGACCTCCTTCTTACGTCACTATGTCAACGCCCATCACGACGACTGGTCCACGCTTCTTCCTTGGGCTGAATTCTCCCATAACCACCACATCAGTGAGTCGTCCTCCAGCTCTCCCTTCCATGTCGTTTACGGACTTCAGCCCTCCGTCCCATTGCCTGTATCCCCTTCTTCGGATGTCCCTGCTGCTGATACTGTAGCCCGTGACTTTGCAACCATTTGGGACTCTGTCAAGGCGTCCCTTGGGCGTGCTTCCCTGCGGATGAAGAGACACGCAGACAAGAGACGTCTGGACCCTCCGTGTTTCTCTCCTGGAGATCTAGTCTGGCTTGCTTCCAAGTACGTCCGATTGAAGATACCATCCTACAAGCTGGGTCCTCGCTACATCGGGCCGTTTAAAGTCCTCAACAAGATCAATGAGGTCTCCTACAAGCTACAGCTCCCGGCCACGATGAGGATACCCAACTCATTCCACGTCTCCCTGCTCAAGCCGGTTCTCCTTGGTCCCTTCTCCGCTGCTGCCAGTTCGGCTCCTCCTCCTATTGCCGATGACGACATCTATGCGGTAAGGGATATCGTGGCCATGAAGACCGTACGGGGTCGACAGTTCTTCCTGGTGGACTGGGCAGGGTATGGTCCTGAGGATAGGTCCTGGGAGCCCCGGGAGAATGTGGGTACTCCGCTGATCCGTGCCTTCCTGTCCCGGTTGCGGGGAGGGGGGCGTGGGGGGGGGTACTGTCACGCTCCCCGGGTCCCCTGCGCTGCTCCCCGGCTCACCTGTCACGCTCTCCGGCTCCCCTGCCTCGCTCCCCGGTTCTTCGGTCCGGTCTCCTCCGCTCCCCGCTCTCCAGCGTCCATCGCCTGCGCTTCCCAGGCGTCCTGGTCCCCGCTCCCGGCGCCCGTCGGCTTCTCAGCCCCAGCCCGGCTCTGCTGCTTCCTTCCCTCAGCTTCCTGCTCTGGCTTCTGGCACCCGGGCCGCGCGCATGCGCATTAGGGCGCGCGCGCGGTCATTGACCCTTTCTTAAAGGGCCAGCGTCAATTGACAGGAAATGAAGCACACAGGTACAGGGTATAAAGGGGTTTAATGTCCAAGTGGGCGGGGCCTGATCTTCGTGTTTCTCTAGCTAGGAGTCAGGTCTCCTTGTGTTCCTGTGAGATACTCACCTCTCTCTCTTCTAGAGCCGATCCTGCCGTGCCATCCGGTCCTGCCGAATCCCGAGACCCGAACGCTGTCTATCTGCCATCCTGACAGTCCGTACCATCTCTGATCCCTGCGGTGACCCGTCATCTCGCTCCCAAGGTTCCGGACTCCGCCTGACATCATCTCGGCTTCCGAACCGGAGTTCCGTCCCCCGGACTACCATCAGTGACTCCGTGGTCCCAGGGACTTCTCCGTTATACTCTTGTGCACGGACTGTTCAGCTACCTGTAGTGCTCCAGCTACCGGACCCCTTACCACCATCAAGCAGTTCAGCCCAGTGGATCCACCTCCTGGGTCTGTCCGTCCACCTGGCCCTAACATAATGGCACTGTTCCTCACCAGTCTCTTCATTACTTAGCTAATTCCTTTCCGTATATTATTATTATTATTATTATTATTATTATTTATTATTATAGCGCCATTTATTCCATGGCGCTTTACAAGTGAGAGAGGGTATACGTACAACAATCATTAACAGTACAAAACAGACTGGTATAGGAGGAGAGAGGACCCTGCCCGCGAGGGCTCACAGTCTACAGGGAATGGGTGATGGTACAATAGGTGAGGACAGAGCTGGTTGCGCATATTCATCAATAGGAAAGATTATTTGGTAAGATGGACAGCAGGCCAGAAGTTAGAACAATGGAGGAAGCAATAGTTTCTCCGCTGAATTATTGTTTAGCCAATTAGTAACTGGGATTTTTACTACGTAATTATTGGAGTACAGGGAAAGGCTGCCACTTTACTTATTTAATGATACTCCCCTGCTGTAACAAATATAAGCCAAAATAGTAGCTATGGAAGGGTGTGGACAGTTGTGTACCCCCCTGAATACATCAATGGTTTTAATATAGTAGTGTCATTAATATGCTAAATAGATGTAACCTGTTTTAATCCCCATGGCCGAGGTACTGAAAAAGGATATCAGAGGACAGAGTTCTCTTCTTTACGCCAGTATAGTACCGAGTTATGGTTTTGTTCTGTTTAGCAGACACCATGTGACAGGAAGGAGCAGTTTTGGCAGGGTTAACTGCAGAGGCAGCTAAGGCTATGTGCGCACGTTGCATCTTTGTGGTGACCACAAAGATGCACGTTTTTGGTCCCATAAAAACCTCTCCCTAGGCATGTGTGGCACCCTGGACAAGCCAGGACGTCACAGGTACTACACCAACACACCCCACACCCTGGCTAGGCACACCGAAGTCAAACAAAAATCCTTGTTGCCTCCCTCCAGGGGCTGATGTCCACACCAGGGGGTGGAGCCAGGGGGTTGGCCCCACCCACCGAGGAGTACACAGTCCTGGAGGCAGGAAAAGGAAGTTGAGTGTAGTTTGGAGTTCTGTTAAGGAGAGTGAAGTGAGAGGAGTGAAGTGGTAGCAGAGCAGACTGACCGTGTCCGGGTACGTGGCTCGGGCACATACAGCAAGGTTGGCAGACGGTGGTGACCGTCTGCAGGAGAGGCCTATCGACGCGGAACCGTAGGGCCGGGGTTGGGCGGTGGCCCACCGGTACCAAACCGGGGAGCGAAGAGAAGCCAGCATCATTCGGCAGGGCTTACGGACCCCGACCAGGCTTGGAGTCGCCGTAAAACCAGTCAAATCCGTTAGCGAAGGGAACCTCCTGGGTTTCCCAGCAGTCAAGACCCAATAGAAGGCAACAGCTCAAACCGTGAAGGGAAACACAGTCACCGCCAAGGCTACAGTTCCCAGGGCCGGAGCCTGCAGGCAAAAGGAGCTCCCTCAGCATCCATCCACGCTGGGGAGTGGGTTACCATTGGGAAGCCATTAGTGCCAAGAACATACTAAAGGTGCAGGGAAAGACAGTTGCCGCCAACCTACCAGGAGCAGAAACCACCGCAGCCGTCAGTGGGACCCGTCCATCCAGCCGTGTGTTTTACCAAGGACTTTGCATTCATCATTGGCTGAGTGAGTGCCACTGTGCCGTGCGGCACTGCACTGCCCCCGCGACCCTGCACCTCACCAGATCCCGTAACCCACCTGCCACACATCCCTCCCTCACTGGGCCCCGGGACAACCAACCCCCCTACCCACGGAGGGGAAAAACAACATCCAAGCTGCTCCTCGTCATCGCTCCCGGGATCCCCGTCCAGAGCAGCGGTGGTGTCACAACCTCACCCCAACCGTGGGTGGCGTCACGGACAATAAATCCACAAAAACCAATCCCCTTTTCCCTCACGGGTGAGGAGCGCCGCTCGAGTTCCCGGATCCGGCCCACTGCTCGAGCCACCGAGCAGCAAGCAGCAGCAGCAGCAGTGCCGGACCTGAGCGTGGTGAGCGCAGCGGCCCCCCTCCCTGCCCGCGACAACTTGGCGTCACGAACAGGATCTTACCGCTCTGCCGTCTGGTAGAGGTGCGCCTTGTGACCGCCGGAGGTGTCCGGCCGAAAATTTTGAGACGCCGCCATTTTGGGCGCGAAAAATACCCCGCTCGAGTGTCTTCCCGAGCAGTGGAGGCGCGAAAGCCGAAACCCCGCCCCTATAGAGGAGGAGCCGGAAAAAGACTAAGGGGGACGGATGGCGTCTGGCCGCATGTAAGCCGCGGCTATAAAAGAAGGGACGCCAGGACTCTGCAGCCATACTGGGTTCCTGGAAAACACCATTGCCGAGATGTACAGTCCAACTAACAACGCCGTAGTCCCCGCGCCAGGCACCGCGGCGTGGGTGATGGACCGGACCGCCCCGCTGAGTAACCGTCTGCAGGCCCGCATGCAGATCCTCCTGGAGGAGTAGGAGGCCGACATGGCGGACGTGGTGGCTGCTATGCGGAGACGCGAGGTGGAGGAAGATCTGGAGGAGCGGGTAAGAGACCCACGCCCCTGTATTCCCGAGGGATCGGCCACTGCGGCTGAGGGGCCCGGCCTGCACCCGCTCACCCTGCTGCCTCCCCCTCTACCCGCGTTAGTCGCTGCCGCCCCGCCACTAGGCCCACTACTAGAGATGAGCGAACCGGTCCCGGTTCGGCTCGAGGTCGGTTCGCCGAACAGAGCTCCCATTCGAGTTCGGCTCGTCGAACGTTCGACGAACCGAACTCGAACTGCGTAGGAAACAATGGCAGGCAATCACAAACACAGAAAAACACCTAGAAAACACCCTCAAAGGTGTCCAAAAGGTGACAAACAACTCACAACACACCACAAACACATGGGAAAGTGACAAGGACATATACTCATGCGAAAACAAAACAGCTGGACAAGGAAAAAGAGGAGGACACACAGATATATGAGTATATGCAAGGAAACATCGATTCCATTATTGTGCAACTTGAGCCCTGCTCATTTTAGGCTTCCAATCTTGCCTGAGCTCGCTACGTACGCCTTGGGGATCTTGTCGTGTCCTGCAGCCAGCGTTCTCTCGGAACCTGTCTTCAGTGCTGCTGGGGGTCTGCTGGCAGATAAGCACATGTGTCTGTCCACTGACAATGTGGACATGGCTCTCAGAGGACTTTTCTTCCCCTGGGTCAGCCAGGGGAGGCAAAAAGCACGCGTATTTTTGAGAGTGCTTCATGCAAAGCATCTGTTTCATTTTGAAAAGGGGGATCAAGTGATGCCAGTCAAGTGGGGTGTGTGTGGCCCAATTAGTGGAAACGAGGGAGACTGTGGTTGGAGTCCCCTCGCTTTTGAAAAAAGAACCAAGATGAACAAGTCATGGCTCTCAGAGGACTTTTCTTCCCCTGGGTCATCCAGGGGATGGGAAAGGCACGCGTATTTTTGAGAGTGCTTCATGCCAAGCATCTTTTTCTTTTTCAAAAGGGGGGGTCAACTGATGCCAGTCAAGTGGGGTGTGTGTGGCCCAATTAGTGGCAACGAGGGAGACTGTGGTTGGAGTCCCCTCGCTGTGTTTCTAAAAGAACAAAGATGAACAAGTCATGGCTCTCAGAGGACTTTTCTTCCCCTGGGTCAGCCAGGGGACGGGAAAGGCACGCGTATTTTTGAGAGTGCTTCATGCCAAGCATCTTTTTCTTTTTCAAAAGGGAAGGTCAACTGATGCCAGTCAAGTGGGGGGTGTGTGGCCCAGTTAGTGGAAACAAGGGAGAATGTGGTTGGAGTCCCCTCGCTGTGTTTCTAAAAGAACCAAGATGAACAAGTCATGGCTCTCAGAGAACTTTTCTTCCCCTGGGTCAGCCAGGGGAGGCAAAAGGCACGCGTATTTTTGAGAGTGCTTCATGCAAAGCATCTGTTTCATTTTGAAAAGGGGGATCAAGTGATGCCAGTCAAGTGGGGTGTGTGTGGCCCAATTAGTGGAAACGAGGGAGACTGTGGTTGGAGTCCCCTCGCTGTGTTTCTAAAAGAACCAAGATGAACAAGTCATGGCTCTCAGAGGACTTTTCTTCCCCTGGGTCATCCAGGGGACGGGAAAGGCACGCGTATTTTTGAGAGTGCTTCATGCCAAGCATCTTTTTCTTTTTCAAACGGGAAGGTCAACTGATGCCAGTCAAGTGGGGTGTGTGTGGCCCAGTTAGTGGAAACGAGGGAGACTGTGGTTGGAGTCCCCTCGCTGTGTTTCTAAAAGAACCAAGATGAACAAGTCATTGGTCTCAGAGGACTTTTCTTCCCCTGGGTCAGCCAGGGGACGGGAAAGGCACGCGTATTTTTGAGAGTGCTTCATGCCAAGCATCTTTTTCTTTTTCAAAAGGGAAGGTCAACTGATGCCAGTCAAGTGGGGTGTGTGTGGCCCAATTAGTGGCAACGAGGGAGACTGTGGTTGGAGTCCCCTCACTGTGTTTTACATGCTTTTAGAAGGGCATGACATGGCTTAGAGGTTGACTTTCAGCATCTGGAAACTGTGGGCTACCAAAATGCTGCCTTTCCAACCTTTTTAACCGAGGATTTTCGAGACCTTATGCCCATCGCAGTGCCCCAAGAGCCGATGCCCAGGCGCCACTCCTTCTCCAACAAAGGCGTGGACGCGCTACACCAGCATGTCGCACTAAACATCACTGATTCCTTGAGAAACTCTGTGTGACAGGGTGCATTTCACCACAGATAATTGGCCCAGTAAGCATGGACAGGGGCGTTACATGTCGCTGACTGGGCAATGGGTTACTGTGGAGAGAGATGGAGAAGGGTCTGCTGTACAAGTCTTGCCGTCCCCATGAGTTGTGTCAATCCTTCTTCTGTATGTAGAAGTTAATACACTGCTTCTGCTTCTTCAACCTCGTGTGGGTCCTCCACCTTGGCGCAAACCCTGTGTGGTCAGGCCACCCTTCCTTGTAACTGCGCACAAGGACTGCCACACACCTCCTTACTATGCTGGCAGCAGAGCTCAATGCCATCAGGCAGTCAAAGGTTTACTTTGAAATGTATGGGAAATGTGAGTCACACCGCTGAGAAGTTGTGGACGGTTAGCTCTGGAGACCGAGTTTCATCAATGGTTGTCTCCACTCAACCAGCAGCCAGGGAAGGCCGGGTGCGACAATGATGCAAACATGAGTGCGGCCCTTCGCTGTGACAATGTGACACACGTGCCTTGTGTGGTTCACGTGTTGAACCTGGTTGTCCAGCAATTTTTAAAGCACTATCCTGGCCCACATGGCCTTCTGCAGAGAGCACGGTGTAACGCCTTCCTTGATCCACACACTCAGATGGGCTGTAAATGATAGGCTAGAGGGAAGCCACTCACCAAGCAGGACCCCTAGAACCCTGAAACCCTTTAACCCCTATACAGGGATTAGGAATTACACAGGGCCCAAGGTGATTAATACCTGTGGAAGGCTGCAGTTCCAGAGAATAGTAGTCAGGCAGGGTCAAAACATTAATTGAGGAACAGGAACAGAATGGGACGGCCAGGACTTAATCAGAAAACAAGCAGAGGTGAAATGCGGATCGGCCAACAAGGTACATAAACAGCAAGCAGGAAAAGTAGTCAGGTAACAAGCACACAAAATCATAAAACTGAACTGGAGGTAAAATTAACCAGAGGTTCATAGCTATGTCTGGCAGTGGTCTGCAGACAGGATGGGCATAAAAAAGGGTGTGGTGTCTTCCCATTGGTTGTAGCTGAATGATGGTATTTCATCTGTGAGATACCCACCAGCTACATTCAGCCAGAGATTCTGCATCTGTCAAGGTAATGCAGCCCAGTGGGTGAGCATAACCTGCGTCCACCTGCACCGCTGGCATCGACTCCTCTCCCATCATCAGCACTATGCATGAAAGGAACACGTTGTCACCTGGCGACCGGAGTACAAATTGACGGAGCGTACTCCGTTGGTGACTTAACAGCCGTGTGCGGCAATGATGCAAACCTGGCTGCGGGCCATCGTCAGGGCAATGTGACACACGTGCCTTGTATGGCTCACGTGTTGAACCTAATTCTCCAGCAATTTTTAAAACACCATCCCGGCCTACATGGCCTTGTGCAGCGGGCACGCTCGCTATGTGCTTACTTCCATCGTGCGCACACAGCAGCTCAACAACTTTCATCACTCCGGAAGTCTTAGGGTCTGGCAGTTAAATGCCGGAAATGCGATGTTCCGACACGCAGGAATTGGAATCTGCACATGTTGCAGCGTGTGTGGCAGCACCGGAGAGCCCTGCTGAAATACGGTATGACATATAGCCTGGGATAACTTGATCCAGAGGTGGTGCAGATCACGCTGCTGGAGTGGTGTCAGATCAAGGACCTATGCACCCTGCTACACAGTTTACAAATGTCGACGAAGATGTTTAGCACTGGCAATGTCATTCTCAGCGTGACAATTCTGGTCATCTACATGATGGAGCACACTGTAATTATTATTCGGAGTCAGGTGTTGGGACAAGAGGAAGGGGAGGAAGTACAGGAGGAGTCATATGCGGAAGGGATAACAAGATCTATGAGGTCCAGATGGTCAGCGGCACCTATGCGGCAGTCATGGTGAGGGAGAGGGAGTAACAAGGGCGCATAGTATCAGCAAAAAGTGTTGAGGAAAGTGCAGGAGCCCATGAAGAAATGGAGGACGAACTGGCGATGGGCATGGAAGACTCAGCAGATGAGTGAGAGCTTGCTCACATTTCGGTTGTGCGAGGTTGTGGGGAGAGGGCAGAGGAAGGAGGCACGATTCTCACCTCTCTGCCACCAACACACCAAGGACTTGGTCCTCCTGGATGCACAAGACACATGAGCGCCTTCTTGCTGCACTACCTACATGACCCTCGGATTGTACGAATTCGAAGTAATCCTGAATACTGGGTTGCCACACTGTTAGATCCCCGGTACAAGACAAAATTTGGCGAAATAATTCCTGCCATAGAAATGGACGCACGTATACAGGAGTATCTGCAGAATGTGGTACGCAATCTTAGATCTGCTTTTCCACTAAACACCAGTGCTGCACAGAGTGAATCTCAACGCTTTGTCATGGATAGGAAGAAATGGTCTTTTCCTTGTCCACATCGGAGGGACCGAGAGATGGCTGCTGTGCTGAGATGGCGTTAAGTACGCTGTCCCTGCAGAGTTGCACTTTTGGTCATATACCAAAATGAGTTGAAAAAGGACAGATGCTGGTGGAAAGGGGAACAGGTGTGTTGGAAAGGGGAAAAAAGTTTTGGTCCGTGGATTTGGTGGTTAAGCAAAAGAAACATTTGATGAAGAAACACCATCTGTTACAGTGGGACTGGCAGATTTGGATAAGGTGGTATATACTATGTTACCGCTATATAACGAAAATTAATAAGAAAAGAAAGAGAAAGGTATATATCCCCATCAGCAGTCAGTGTCCACCGTGCTCCCAGTTGGAAAAGGAGAGGTTGGCAACTGGAAGGTTTGGTGGAGGATACAGAGCTGTGTGGCTATGAAACTAATAGTAGCCTGAACCGAGTTAGACGCCATTCGGATCTGGAGACTGGGAGCCCTGTTAGCGTCACAGGGTCCACATGCCCACCCAGCCCAGGAACTCCCTGTTAACAACACAGGAGCCATTGAGTACGCTGACCGTGTGCGTAGGGGCCACACCTGTGGACAGCAGGCGCATCAGCAGCAGCAGGCCTGTTAATGCCACTGGGCTGCACAAGCAGGACTGGTAGGACAGGAGCTGGTCTTAACCGTTCTGCGTTACCAACTGTGGTGGTGGCCTGCATCGACACCCTATCCCTGCCTACCTCTGGCCTAAAGCCGCAATGGGTTCAACACATGGAGGTGTGCTCTTTCGGAGCATAATAGAAGAATGCGCACCTCCTTGTTGGCTCCAGCCCCTTTTATAACCTGGGTCCGCCCCAAACCAGGGTGAACCACAATGAACCTCCTGGAGACAAAAGTAGAGTGACACGTCATGAGTGGCATAACTAGCGTCCTATTTGGAACCGCAACTTCAATGATGACCTCATGGCTGCCATGACCCAAACACCTCACCAGTCATCGTCTGACCATCAATAATGCGGTGACAAGTCATAGGGGTGGGCCTCTGCAAGCCATTTGGGAGGACACCTGATGCCCTGTGGTCTATATGGGACCCCCACATCAGGGGCAGGGCCAAAGAGTTCATTACTGGACCTAGTCTCTGATGCAGTAAGTGCCTGAGCATGCTCAGTAGCATGAAATACAGTCTCTGAAAAAAGACTATCAGCTTTAGCATGGTGTCTAGGCACAAAACAGGACTTAGACCCGGCACGGAATGCAAGTACCTGTGCAAAGAGGCTTTTGACACTTAGTGTGGGAGCATGCGCTGTATCCCGAAATGAAGACTTAGCGTCAGGAATGGCACAGTCAGGCTGAGCATACTCACTAGGCGAAACACTGTAGTTAGGCTGCAGCTGGGGTAAATCGGCACACGCATGCGCACTAGCTGCCTCTCCACACTTAGACGTGGAGGAGAAATTGCTCTTCGGGTGTGAACTTGGAGATGCTGTCTATGAACAGAAGGAAAAGCTAAAGGAAGCCTCACTTTCTATCCCTCCGAATTATCAAATGCAGCAATGAATTCCCTGAGTTTGCTATAACATTAGCGTAGCGAAATGTGCATGAGGGTGTCATGTAGAGGTGCTAGAAATAGCTTGGCACCAGTGGGGCACTAATGGAATACAACAGCCAGTTCTATGATGCCACTAAATGGCAGTATTTTTTGCTATCATTATAGCTTATTAAAAACAGAGCAGGAGGGTGTCATGCACAGGTGCTAGAAATAGCTTGGCACCCGTGGGGCACTAATGGAATACAACAGCCAGTTCTATGATGCCACTAAATGGCAGTATTTTTTGCTATCATTATAGCTTATTAAAAACTGAGCAGGAGGGTGTCATGCACAGGTGCTGCACATAGATTTGCACTAGTGTGACTAGACAAAAGTCCAATAGCCACGTTTAGGATGCCACTAGGTTCACTGACTGTTTGCTAGTATAATGGCTTAGTTAAAAAGAGTTGGAGTGTGAAATGCAGGCAGAGGTGCTGCAAATATCTTTGCACTAGTGGGACTATACAGAAGTCCAATAGCCACGTTTAGGATGCCACTAGGTACACTGACTGTTTGCTAGTATAATGGCTTAGTTAAAAAGAGTTTGAGTGTGCAATGCAGGCAGACGTGCTGCAAATATCTTTCCACTAGTGTGACTACACAAAAGTACAATAGCCACGTTTAGGATGCCACTAGGTACACTGACTGTTTGCTAGTATAATGGTTTAGTTAAAAAGAGTTTGAGTGTGCAATGCAGGCAGACATGCTGCAAATATCTTTCCACTAGTTTGACTACAAAAAAGTACAATAGCCACGTTTAGGATGCCACTAAGTACATTGACTGTTTGCTAGTATAATGGCTTAGTTAAAAAACGTTTGAGTGTGCAATGCAGGCAGACGTGCTGCAAATATCTTTCCACTAGTGTGACTACACAAAAGTCCAATAGCCATGTTTAGGATGCCACTAGGTACACTGACTGTTTGCTAGTATAATGGCTTAGTTAAAAAGAGTTGGAGTGTGCAATGCAGGCAGACATGCTGCAAATATCTTTCCACTAGTGTGACTACACAAAAGTACAATAGCCACGTTTAGGATGCCACTAGGTACACTGACTGTTTGCTAGTATAATGGCTTAGTTAAAAAGAGTTGGAGTGTGCAATGCAGGCAGACGTGCTGCAAATATCTTTCCACTAGTGTGACTACACAAAAGTACAATAGCCACGTTTAGGATTCCACTAGGTACACTGACTGTTTGCTAGTATAATGGCTTAGTTAAAAAGAGTTTGAGTGTGCAATGCAGGCAGACATGCTGCAAATATCTTTCCACTAGTTTGACTACACAAAAGTACAATAGCCACGTTTAGGATGCCACTAGGTACACTGACTGTTTGCTAGTATAATGGCTTAGTTAAAAAAAGTTTGAGTGTGCAATGCAGGCAGACGTGCTGCAAATATCTTTGCACTAGTGTGACTACACAAAAGTCCAATAGCCACGTTTAGGATGCCACTAGGTACACTGACTGTTTGCTAGTATAATGGCTTAGTTCAAAAGAGTTTGAGTGTGCAATGCAGGCAGACGTGCTGCAAATATCTTTGCACTAGTGGGACTATACAGAAGTCCAATAGTCACGTTTAGGATGCCACTAAGTTCACTCAGTGTTTGCTAGTATAATGGCTTAGTAACAATGAGTTTGAGTGTGCAATGCAGGCAGAGGTGCTGCAAATATCTTTGCACTAGTGGGACTATACAGAAGTCCAATAGCCACGTTTAGGATGACACTAAGTTCACTCAGTGTTTGCTAGTATAATGGCTTAGTAACAATGAGTTTGAGTGTGCAATGCAGGCAGAGGTGCTGCAAATATCTTTGCACTAGTGGGACTATACAGAAGTCCAATAGCCACGTTTAGGATGCCACTAGGTACACTGACTGTTTGCTAGTATAATGGCTTAGTTAAAAAGAGTTTGAGTGTGCAATGCAGGCAGACGTGCTGCAAATATCTTTCCACTAGTGTGACTACACAAAAGTACAATAGCCACGTTTAGGATGCCACTAGGTACACTGACTGTTTGCTAGTATAATGGCTTAGTTAAAAAGAGTTGGAGTGTGCAATGCAGGCAGACGTGCTGCAAATATCTTTCCACTAGTGTGACTACACAAAAGTCCAATAGCCACGTTTAGGATGCCACTAGGTACACTGACTGTTTGCTAGTATAATGGCTTAGTTAAAAAGAGTTTGAGTGTGCAATGCAGGCAGACATGCTGCAAATATCTTTCCACTAGTTTGACTACACAAAAGTACAATAGCCACGTTTAGGATGCCACTAGGTACACTGACTGTTTGTTAGTATAATGGCTTAGTTAAAAAGACTTTGAGTGTGCAATGCAGGCAGACGTGCTGCAAATATCTTTGCACTAGTGTGACTACACAAAAGTCCAATAGCCATGTTTAGGATCCACTAGGTACACTGACTGTTTGCTAGTATAATGGCTTAGTTCAAAAGAGTTTGAGTGTGCAATGCAGGCAGACGTGCTGCAAATATCTTTGCACTAGTGGGACTATACAGAAGTCCAATAGTCACGTTTAGGATGCCACTAAGTTCACTCAGTGTTTGCTAGTATAATGGCTTAGTAACAATGAGTTTGAGTGTGCAATGCAGGCAGAGGTGCTGCAAATATCTTTGCACTAGTGGGACTATACAGAAGTACAATAGCCACGTTTAGGATGCCACTAAGTTCACTCAGTGTTTGCTAGTATAATGGCTTAGTAACAATGAGTTTGAGTGTGCAATGCAGGCAGACATGCTGCAAATATCTTTGCACTAGTAGGACTATACAGAAGTCCAATAGCCACGTTTAGGATGACACTAAGTTCACTCAGTGTTTGCTAGTATAATGGCTTAGTAACAATGAGTTTGAGTGTGCAATGCAGGCAGAGGTGCTGCAAATATCTTTGCACTAGTGGGACTATACAGAAGTCCAATAGGCACGTTTAGGATGCCACTAGGTACACTGACTGTTTGCTAGTATAATGGCTTAGTTAAAAAGAGTTTGAGTGTGCAATGCAGGCAGACATGCTGCAAATATCTTTCCACTAGTGTGACTACACAAAAGTACAATAGCCACGTTTAGGATGCCACTAGGTACACTGACTGTTTGCTAGTATAATAGCTTAGTTAAAAAGAGTTGGAGTGTGCAATGCAGGCAGACGTGCTGCAAATATCTTTCCACTAGTGTGACTAGACAAAAGTACAATAGCCATGTTTAGGATGCCACTAGGTACACTGACTGTTTGATAGTATAATGGCTTACTTAAAAAGAGTTTGAGTGTGCAATGCAGGCAGACATGCTGCAAATATCTTTGCACTAGTGTGACTACACAAAAGTCCAATAGCCACGCTTAGGATGCCACTAGGTACACTGACTGTTTGCTAGTAAAATGGCTTAGTTAAAAAGAGTTGGAGTGTGCAATGCAGGCAGACATGCTGCAAATATATTTCCACTAGTTTGACTACACAAAAGTACAATAGCCACGTTTAGGATGCCACTAGGTACACTGACTGTTTGCTAGTATAATGGCTTAGTTCAAAAGAGTTTGAGTGTGCAATGCAGGCAGACGTGCTGCAAATATCTTTCCACTAGTGTGACTACACAAAAGTACAATAGCCACGTTTAGGATGCCACTACGTACACTGACTGTTTGCTAGTATAATGGCTTAGTTAAAAAGAGTTGGAGTGTGCAATGCAGGCAGACATGCTGCAAATATCTTTCCACTAGTTTGACTACACAAAAGTACAATAGCCACGTTTAGGATGCCACTAGGTACACTGACTGTTTGCTAGTATAATGGCTTAGTTAAAAAAAGTTTGAGTGTGCAATGCAGGCAGACGTGCTGCAAATATCTTTGCACTAGTGTGACTACACAAAAGTCCAATAGCCACGTTTAGGATGCCACTAGGTACACTGACTGTTTGCTAGTATAATGGCTTAGTTCAAAAGAGTTTGAGTGTGCAATGCAGGCAGAAGTGCTGCAAATATCTTTGCACTAGTGGGACTATACAGAAGTCCAATAGTCAAGTTTAGGATGCCACTAAGTTCACTCAGTGTTTGCTAGTATAATGGCTTAGTAACAATGAGTTTGAGTGTGCAATGCAGGCAGAGGTGCTGCAAATATCTTTGCACTAGTGGGACTATACAGAAGTCCAATAGCCACGTTTAGGATGCCAATAGGTACACTGACTGTTTGCTAGTATAATGGCTTAGTTAAAAAGAGTTTGAGTGTGCAATGCAGGCAGACGTGCTGCAAATATCTTTGCACTAGTGTGACTACACAAAAGTCCAATAGCCACGTTTAGGATGCCACTAGGTACACTGACTGTTTGCTAGTATAATGGCTTAGTTAAAAAGAGTTTGAGTGTGCAATGCAGGCAGACGTGCTGCAAATATCTTTCCACTAGTGTGACTACACAAAAGTACAATAGCCACGTTTAGGATGCCACTAGGTACACTGACTGTTTGCTAGTATAATGGCTTAGTTAAAAAGAGTTGGAGTGTGCAATGCAGGCAGACGTGCTGCAAATATCTTTCCACTAGTGTGACTACACAAAAGTACAATAGCCACGTTTAGGATGCCACTAGGTACACTGACTGTTTGCTAGTATAATGGCTTAGTTAAAAAGAGTTTGAGTGTGCAATGCAGGCAGACGTGCTGCAAATATCTTTGCACTAGTGTGACTACACAAAAGTCCAATAGCCACGTTTAGGATGCCACTAGGTACACTGACTGTTTGCTAGTATAATGGCTTAGTTAAAAAGAGTTGGAGTGTGCAATGCAGGCAGACATGCTGCAAATATCTTTCCACTAGTTTGACTACACAAAAGTACAATAGCCACGTTTAGGATGCCACTAGGTACACTGACTGTTTGCTAGTATAATGGCTTAGTTCAAAAGAGTTTGAGTGTGCAATGCAGGCAGACGTGCTGCAAATATCTTTCCACAAGTGTGACTACACAAAAGTACAATAGCTACGTTTAGGATGCCACTAGGTACACTGACTGTTTGCTAGTATAATGGCTTAGTTAAAAAGAGTTTGAGTGTGCAATGCAGGCAGACATGCTGCAAATATCTTTGCACTAGTGGGACTATACAGAAGTCCAATAGTCACGTTTAGGATGCCACTAAGTTCACTCAGTGTTTGCTAGTATAATGGCTTAGTAACAATGAGTTTGAGTGTGCAATGCAGGCAGAGGTGCTGCAAATATCTTTGCACTAGTGGGACTATACAGAAGTCCAATAGCCACGTTTAGGATGACACTAAGTTCACTCAGTGTTTGCTAGTATAATGGCTTAGTAACAATGAGTTTGAGTGTGCAATGCAGGCAGAGGTGCTGCAAATATCTCTGCACTAGTGGGACTATACAGAAGTCCAATAGCCACGTTTAGGATGCCACTAGGTACACTGACTGTTTGCTAGTATAATGGCTTAGTTAAAAAGAGTTTGAGTGTGCAATGCAGGCAGACGTGCTGCAAATATCTTTCCACTAGTGTGACTACACAAAAGTACAATAGCCACGTTTAGGATGCCACTAGGTACACTGACTGTTTGCTAGTATAATGGCTTAGTTAAAAAGAGTTTGATTGTGCAATGCAGGCAGACATGCTGCAAATATCTTTCCACTAGTGTGACTACACAAAAGTACAATAGCCACGTTTAAGATGCCACTAGGTACACTGACTGTTTGCTAGTATAATGGCTTAGTTAAAAAGAGTTTGAGTGTGCAATGCAGGCAGACGTGCTGCAAATATCTTTCCACTAGTGTGACTACACAAAAGTACAATAGCCACGTTTAGGATGCCACTAGGTACACTGACTGTTTGCTAGTAAAATGGCTTAGTTAAAAAGAGTTGGAGTGTGCAATGCAGGCAGACGTGCTGCAAATATCTTTGCACTAGTGTGACTTCACAAAAGTCCAATAGCCACGTTTAGGATGCCACTAGGTACACTGACTGTTTGCTAGTATAATGGCTTAGTTAAAAAGAGTTGGAGTGTGCAATGCAGGCAGACATGCTGCAAATATCTTTCCACTAGTTTGACTACACAAAAGTACAATAGCCACGTTTAAGATGCCACTAGGTACACTGACTGTTTGCTAGTATAATGGCTTAGTTCAAAAGAGTTTGAGTGTGCAATGCAGGCAGACGTGCTGCAAATATCTTTGCACTAGTGGGACTATACAGAAGTCCAATAGTCATGTTTAGGATGCCACTAAGTTCACTCAGTGTTTGCTAGTATAATGGCTTAGTTAAAAAGAGTTTGAGTGTGCAATGCAGGCAGACGTGCTGCAAATATCTTTGCACTAGTGTGACTACACAAAAGTCCAATAGCCACGTTTAGGATGCCACTAGGTACACTGACTGTTTGCTAGTATAATGGCTTAGTTAAAAAGAGTTGGAGTGTGCAATGCAGGCAGACATGCTGCAAATATCTTTCCACTAGTTTGACTACACAAAAGTACAATAGCCACGTTTAGGATGCCACTAGGTACACTGACTGTTTGCTAGTATAATGGCTTAGTTCAAAAGAGTTTGAGTGTGCAATGCAGGCAGACGTGCTGCAAATATCTTTCCACTAGTGTGACTACACAAAAGTACAATAGCCACGTTTAGGATACCACCAGGTACACTGACTGTTTGCTAGTATAATAGCTTAGTTAAAAAGAGATTGAGTGTGCAATGCAGGCAGACGTGCTGCAAATATCTTTCCACTAGTGTGACTACACAAAAGTACAATAGCCACGTTTAGGATGCCACTAGGTACACTGACTGTTTGCTAGTATAATGGCTTAGTTAAAAAGAGTTGGAGTGTGCAATGCAGGCAGACGTGCTGCAAATATCTTTCCACTAGTGTGACTACACAAAAGTACAATAGCCACGTTTAGGATGCCACTAGGTACACTGACTGTTTGCTAGTATAATGGCTTAGTTAATAAGAGTTGGAGTGTGCAATGCAGGCAGACGTGCTGCAAATATCTTTCCACTAGTGTGGCTACACAAAAGTACAATAGCCACGTTTAGGATGCCACTAGGTACACTGACTGTGTGCTAGTATAATGGCTTAGTTAAAAACAGTTTGAGTGTGCAATGCAGGCAGACATGCTGCAAATATCTTTCCAATAGTTTGACTACACAAAAGTACAATAGCCACGTTTAGGATGCCACTAGGTACACTGACTGTTTGCTAGTAAAATGGCTTAGTTAAAAAAAGTTTGAGTATGCAATGCAGGCAGACGTGCTGCAAATATCTTTGCAATAGTGTGACTACACAAAAGTCCAATAGCCACGTTTAGGATGCCACTAGGTACACTGACTGTTTGCTAGTATAATGGCTTAGTTAAAAAGAGTTTGAGTGTGCAATGCAGGCAGACATGCTGCAAATATCTTTCCACTAGTTTGACTACACAAAAGTACAATAGCCACGTTTAGGATGCCACTAGGTACACTGACTGTGTGCTAGTATAATGGCTTAGTTAAAAAGACTTTGAGTGTGCAATGCAGGCAGACGTGCTGCAAATATCTTTGCACTAGTGTGACTACACAAAAGTCCAATAGCCATGTTTAGGATGCCACTAGGTACACTGACTGTTTGCTAGTATAATGGCTTAGTTCAAAAGAGTTTGAGTGTGCAATGCAGGCAGACGTGCTGCAAATATCTTTGCACTAGTGGGACTATACAGAAGTCCAATAGTCACGTTTAGGATGCCACTAAGTTCACTCAGTGTTTGCTAGTATAATGGCTTAGTAACAATGAGTTTGAGTGTGCAATGCAGGCAGAGGTGCTGCAAATATCTTTGCACTAGTGGGACTATACAGAAGTACAATAGCCACGTTTAGGATGCCACTAAGTTCACTCAGTGTTTGCTAGTATAATGGCTTAGTAACAATGAGTTTGAGTGTGCAATGCAGGCAGAGGTGCTGCAAATATCTTTGCACTAGTAGGACTATACAGAAGTCCAATAGCCACGTTTAGGATGACACTAAGTTCACTCAGTGTTTGCTAGTATAATGGCTTAGTAACAATGAGTTTGAGTGTGCAATGCAGGCAGAGGTGCTGCAAATATCTTTGCACTAGTGGGACTATACAGAAGTCCAATAGGCACGTTTAGGATGCCACTAGGTACACTGACTGTTTGCTAGTATAATGGCTTAGTTAAAAAGAGTTTGAGTGTGCAATGCAGGCAGACATGCTGCAAATATCTTTCCACTAGTGTGACTACACAAAAGTACAATAGCCACGTTTAGGATGCCACTAGGTACACTGACTGTTTGCTAGTATAATGGCTTAGTTAAAAAGAGTTGGAGTGTGCAATGCAGGCAGACGTGCTGCAAATATCTTTCCACTAGTGTGACTAGACAAAAGTACAATAGCCATGTTTAGGATGCCACTAGGTACACTGACTGTTTGCTAGTATAATGGCTTACTTAAAAAGAGTTTGAGTGTGCAATGCAGGCAGACATGCTGCAAATATCTTTGCACTAGTGTGACTACACAAAAGTCCAATAGCCACGTTTAGGATGCCACTAGGTACACTGACTGTTTGCTAGTATAATGGCTTAGTTAAAAAGAGTTTGAGTGTGCAATGCAGGCAGACATGCTGCAAATATCTTTCCACTAGTTTGACTACACAAAAGTACAATAGCCATGTTTAGGATGCCACTAGGTACACTGACTGTTTGCTAGTATAATGGCTTACTTAAAAAGAGTTTGAGTGTGCAATGCAGGCAGACGTGCTGCAAATATCTTTGCACTAGTGTGACTACACAAAAGTCCAATAGCCACGTTTAGGATGCCACTAGGTACACTGACTGTTTGCTAGTATAATGGCTTAGTTAAAAAGAGTTTGAGTGTGCAATGCAGGCAGACGTGCTGCAAATATCTTTCCACTAGTGTGACTACACAAAAGTACAATAGCCACGTTTAGGATGCCACCAGGTACACTGACTGTTTGCTAGTATAATAGCTTAGTTAAAAAGAGATTGAGTGTGCAATGCAGGCAGACGTGCTGCAAATATCTTTCCACTAGTGTGACTACACAAAAGTACAATAGCCACGTTTAGGATGCCACTAGGTACACTGACTGTTTGCTAGTATAATGGCTTAGTTAAAAAGAGTTGGAGTGTGCAATGCAGGCAGACGTGCTGCAAATATCTTTCCACTAGTGTGACTACACAAAAGTACAATAGCCACGTTTAGGATGCCACTAGGTACACTGACTGTTTGCTAGTATAATGGCTTAGTTAATAAGAGTTGGAGTGTGCAATGCAGGCAGACGTGCTGCAAATATCTTTCCACTAGTGTGGCTACACAAAAGTACAATAGCCACGTTTAGGATGCCACTAGGTACACTGACTGTGTGCTAGTATAATGGCTTAGTTAAAAACAGTTTGAGTGTGCAATGCAGGCAGACATGCTGCAAATATCTTTCCAATAGTTTGACTACACAAAAGTACAATAGCCACGTTTAGGATGCCACTAGGTACACTGACTGTTTGCTAGTAAAATGGCTTAGTTAAAAAAAGTTTGAGTATGCAATGCAGGCAGACGTGCTGCAAATATCTTTGCAATAGTGTGACTACACAAAAGTCCAATAGCCACGTTTAGGATGCCACTAGGTACACTGACTGTTTGCTAGTATAATGGCTTAGTTAAAAAGAGTTTGAGTGTGCAATGCAGGCAGACATGCTGCAAATATCTTTCCACTAGTTTGACTACACAAAAGTACAATAGCCACGTTTAGGATGCCACTAGGTACACTGACTGTGTGCTAGTATAATGGCTTAGTTAAAAAGACTTTGAGTGTGCAATGCAGGCAGACGTGCTGCAAATATCTTTGCACTAGTGTGACTACACAAAAGTCCAATAGCCATGTTTAGGATGCCACTAGGTACACTGACTGTTTGCTAGTATAATGGCTTAGTTCAAAAGAGTTTGAGTGTGCAATGCAGGCAGACGTGCTGCAAATATCTTTGCACTAGTGGGACTATACAGAAGTCCAATAGTCACGTTTAGAATGCCACTAAGTTCACTCAGTGTTTGCTAGTATAATGGCTTAGTAACAATGAGTTTGAGTGTGCAATGCAGGCAGAGGTGCTGCAAATATCTTTGCACTAGTGGGACTATACAGAAGTACAATAGCCACGTTTAGGATGCCACTAAGTTCACTCAGTGTTTGCTAGTATAATGGCTTAGTAACAATGAGTTTGAGTGTGCAATGCAGGCAGAGGTGCTGCAAATATCTTTGCACTAGTAGGACTATACAGAAGTCCAATAGCCACGTTTAGGATGACACTAAGTTCACTCAGTGTTTGCTAGTATAATGGCTTAGTAACAATGAGTTTGAGTGTGCAATGCAGGCAGAGGTGCTGCAAATATCTTTGCACTAGTGGGACTATACAGAAGTCCAATAGGCACGTTTAGGATGCCACTAGGTACACTGACTGTTTGCTAGTATAATGGCTTAGTTAAAAAGAGTTTGAGTGTGCAATGCAGGCAGACATGCTGCAAATATCTTTCCACTAGTGTGACTACACAAAAGTACAATAGCCACGTTTAGGATGCCACTAGGTACACTGACTGTTTGCTAGTATAATGGCTTAGTTAAAAAGAGTTGGAGTGTGCAATGCAGGCAGACGTGCTGCAAATATCTTTCCACTAGTGTGACTAGACAAAAGTACAATAGCCATGTTTAGGATGCCACTAGGTACACTGACTGTTTGCTAGTATAATGGCTTACTTAAAAAGAGTTTGAGTGTGCAATGCAGGCAGACATGCTGCAAATATCTTTGCACTAGTGTGACTACACAAAAGTCCAATAGCCACGTTTAGGATGCCACTAGGTACACTGACTGTTTGCTAGTATAATGGCTTAGTTAAAAAGAGTTTGAGTGTGCAATGCAGGCAGACATGCTGCAAATATCTTTCCACTAGTTTGACTACACAAAAGTACAATAGCCATGTTTAGGATGCCACTAGGTACACTGACTGTTTGCTAGTATAATGGCTTACTTAAAAAGAGTTTGAGTGTGCAATGCAGGCAGACGTGCTGCAAATATCTTTGCACTAGTGTGACTACACAAAAGTCCAATAGCCACGTTTAGGATGCCACTAGGTACACTGACTGTTTGCTAGTATAATGGCTTAGTTAAAAAGAGTTGGAGTGTGCAATGCAGGCAGACATGCTGCAAATATATTTCCACTAGTTTGACTACACAAAAGTACAATAGCCACGTTTAGGATGCCACTAGGTACACTGACTGTTTGCTAGTATAATGGCTTAGTTCAAAAGAGTTTGAGTGTGCAATGCAGGCAGACGTGCTGCAAATATCTTTCCACTAGTGTGACTACACAAAAGTACAATAGCCACGTTTAGGATGCCACTACGTACACTGACTGTTTGCTAGTATAATGGCTTAGTTAAAAAGAGTTAGAGTGTGCAATGCAGGCAGACATGCTGCAAATATCTTTCCACTAGTGTGACTACACAAAAGTACAATAGCCACGTTTAGGATGCCACTAGGTACACTGACTGTTTGCTAGTATAATGGCTTAGTTAAAAAGAGTTTGAGTGTGCAATGCAGGCAGACGTGCTGCAAATATCTTTGCACTAGTGTGACTACACAAAAGTCCAATAGCCACGTTTAGGATGCCACTAGGTACACTGACTGTTTGCTAGTATAATGGCTTAGTTAAAAAGAGTTGGAGTGTGCAATGCAGGCAGACATGCTGCAAATATCTTTCCACTAGTTTGACTACACAAAAGTACAATAGCCACGTTTAGGATGCCACTAGGTACACTGACTGTTTGCTAGTATAATGGCTTAGTTCAAAAGAGTTTGAGTGTGCAATGCAGGCAGACGTGCTGCAAATATCTTTCCACAAGTGTGACTACACAAAAGTACAATAGCTACGTTTAGGATGCCACTAGGTACACTGACTGTTTGCTAGTATAATGGCTTAGTTAAAAAGAGTTTGAGTGTGCAATGCAGGCAGACATGCTGCAAATATCTTTGCACTAGTGGGACTATACAGAAGTCCAATAGTCACGTTTAGGATGCCACTAAGTTCACTCAGTGTTTGCTAGTATAATGGCTTAGTAACAATGAGTTTGAGTGTGCAATGCAGGCAGAGGTGCTGCAAATATCTTTGCACTAGTGGGACTATACAGAAGTCCAATAGCCACGTTTAGGATGACACTAAGTTCACTCAGTGTTTGCTAGTATAATGGCTTAGTAACAATGAGTTTGAGTGTGCAATGCAGGCAGAGGTGCTGCAAATATCTCTGCACTAGTGGGACTATACAGAAGTCCAATAGCCACGTTTAGGATGCCACTAGGTACACTGACTGTTTGCTAGTATAATGGCTTAGTTAAAAAGAGTTTGAGTGTGCAATGCAGGCAGACGTGCTGCAAATATCTTTCCACTAGTGTGACTACACAAAAGTACAATAGCCACGTTTAGGATGCCACTAGGTACACTGACTGTTTGCTAGTATAATGGCTTAGTTAAAAAGAGTTTGATTGTGCAATGCAGGCAGACATGCTGCAAATATCTTTCCACTAGTGTGACTACACAAAAGTACAATAGCCACGTTTAGGATGCCACTAGGTACACTGACTGTTTGCTAGTATAATGGCTTAGTTAAAAAGAGTTTGAGTGTGCAATGCAGGCAGACGTGCTGCAAATATCTTTCCACTAGTGTGACTACACAAAAGTACAATAGCCACGTTTAGGATGCCACTAGGTACACTGACTGTTTGCTAGTAAAATGGCTTAGTTAAAAAGAGTTGGAGTGTGCAATGCAGGCAGACGTGCTGCAAATATCTTTCCACTAGTGTGACTAGACAAAAGTACAAAAGCCACGTTTAGGATGCCACTAGGTACACTGACTGTTTGCTAGTATAATGGCTTAGTTAAAAAGAGTTTGAGTGTGCAATGCAGGCAGACATGCTGCAAATATCTTTCCACTAGTTTGACTACACAAAAGTACAATAGCCACGTTTAGGATGCCACTAGGTACATTGACTGTTTGCTAGTATAATGGCTTAGTTAAAAAGAGTTTGAGTGTGCAATGCAGGCAGACGTGCTGCAAATATCTTTGCACTAGTGTGACTTCACAAAAGTCCAATAGCCACGTTTAGGATGCCACTAGGTACACTGACTGTTTGCTAGTATAATGGCTTAGTTAAAAAGAGTTGGAGTGTGCAATGCAGGCAGACATGCTGCAAATATCTTTCCACTAGTTTGACTACACAAAAGTACAATAGCCACGTTTAAGATGCCACTAGGTACACTGACTGTTTGCTAGTATAATGGCTTAGTTCAAAAGAGTTTGAGTGTGCAATGCAGGCAGACGTGCTGCAAATATCTTTGCACTAGTGGGACTATACAGAAGTCCAATAGTCATGTTTAGGATGCCACTAAGTTCACTCAGTGTTTGCTAGTATAATGGCTTAGTTAAAAAGAGTTTGAGTGTGCAATGCAGGCAGACGTGCTGCAAATATCTTTGCACTAGTGTGACTACACAAAAGTCCAATAGCCACGTTTAGGATGCCACTAGGTACACTGACTGTTTGCTAGTATAATGCCTTAGTTAAAAAGAGTTGGAGTGTGCAATGCAGGCAGACATGCTGCAAATATCTTTCCACTAGTTTGACTACACAAAAGTACAATAGCCACGTTTAGGTTGCCACTAGGTACACTGACTGTTTGCTAGTATAATGGCTTAGTTCAAAAGAGTTTGAGTGTGCAATGCAGGCAGACGTGCTGCAAATATCTTTCCACTAGTGTGACTACACAAAAGTACAATAGCCACGTTTAGGATGCCACCAGGTACACTGACTGTTTGCTAGTATAATAGCTTAGTTAAAAAGAGATTGAGTGTGCAATGCAGGCAGACGTGCTGCAAATATCTTTCCACTAGTGTGACTACACAAAAGTACAATAGCCACGTTTAGGATGCCACTAGGTACACTGACTGTTTGCTAGTATAATGGCTTAGTTAAAAAGAGTTGGAGTGTGCAATGCAGGCAGACATGCTGCAAATATCTTTCCACTAGTTTGACTACACAAAAGTACAATAGCCACGTTTAGGATGCCACTAGGTACACTGACTGTTTGCTAGTATAATGGCTTAGTTAAAAAGAGTTTGAGTGTGCAATGCAGGCAGACATGCTGCAAATATCTTTGCACTAGTGGGACTATACAGAAGTCCAATAGTCACGTTTAGGATGCCACTAAGTTCACTCAGTGTTTGCTAGTATAATGGCTTAGTAACAATGAGTTTGAGTGTGCAATGCAGGCAGAGGTGCTGCAAATATCTTTGCACTAGTGGGACTATACAGAAGTCCAATAGCCACGTTTAGGATGACACTAAGTTCACTCAGTGTTTGCTAGTATAATGGCTTAGTAACAATGAGTTTGAGTGTGCAATGCAGGCAGAGGTGCTGCAAATATCTCTGCACTAGTGGGACTATACAGAAGTCCAATAGCCACGTTTAGGATGCCACTAGGTACACTGACTGTTTGCTAGTATAATGGCTTAGTTAAAAAGAGTTTGAGTGTGCAATGCAGGCAGACGTGCTGCAAATATCTTTCCACTAGTGTGACTACACAAAAGTACAATAGCCACGTTTAGGATGCCACTAGGTACACTGACTGTTTGCTAGTATAATGGCTTAGTTAAAAAGAGTTTGATTGTGCAATGCAGGCAGACATGCTGCAAATATCTTTCCACTAGTGTGACTACACAAAAGTACAATAGCCACGTTTAGGATGCCACTAGGTACACTGACTGTTTGCTAGTATAATGGCTTAGTTAAAAAGAGTTTGAGTGTGCAATGCAGGCAGACGTGCTGCAAATATCTTTCCACTAGTGTGACTACACAAAAGTACAATAGCCACGTTTAGGATGCCACTAGGTACACTGACTGTTTGCTAGTAAAATGGCTTAGTTAAAAAGAGTTGGAGTGTGCAATGCAGGCAGACGTGCTGCAAATATCTTTCCACTAGTGTGACTAGACAAAAGTACAATAGCCACGTTTAGGATGCCACTGGGTACACTGACTGTTTGCTAGTATAATGGCTTAGTTAAAAAGAGTTTGAGTGTGCAATGCAGGCAGACATGCTGCAAATATCTTTCCACTAGTTTGACTACACAAAAGTACAATAGCCACGTTTAGGATGCCACTAGGTACATTGACTGTTTGCTAGTATAATGGCTTAGTTAAAAAGAGTTTGAGTGTGCAATGCAGGCAGACGTGCTGCAAATATCTTTGCACTAGTGTGACTTCACAAAAGTCCAATAGCCACGTTTAAGATGCCACTAGGTACACTGACTGTTTGCTAGTATAATGGCTTAGTTCAAAAGAGTTTGAGTGTGCAATGCAGGCAGACGTGCTGCAAATATCTTTGCACTAGTGGGACTATACAGAAGTCCAATAGTCATGTTTAGGATGCCACTAAGTTCACTCAGTGTTTGCTAGTATAATGGCTTAGTTAAAAAGAGTTTGAGTGTGCAATGCAGGCAGACGTGCTGCAAATATCTTTCCACAAGTGTGACTACACAAAAGTACAATAGCTACGTTTAGGATGCCACTAGGTACACTGACTGTTTGCTAGTATAATGGCTTAGTTAAAAAGAGTTTGAGTGTGCAATGCAGGCAGACATGCTGCAAATATCTTTGCACTAGTGGGACTATACAGAAGTCCAATAGTCACGTTTAGGATGCCACTAAGTTCACTCAGTGTTTGCTAGTATAATGGCTTAGTAACAATGAGTTTGAGTGTGCAATGCAGGCAGAGGTGCTGCAAATATCTTTGCACTAGTGGGACTATACAGAAGTCCAATAGCCACGATTAGGATGACACTAAGTTCACTCAGTGTTTGCTAGTATAATGGCTTAGTAACAATGAGTTTGAGTGTGCAATGCAGGCAGAGGTGCTGCAAATATCTCTGCACTAGTGGGACTATACAGAAGTCCAATAGCCACGTTTAGGATGCCACTAGGTACACTGACTGTTTGCTAGTATAATGGCTTAGTTAAAAAGAGTTTGAGTGTGCAATGCAGGCAGACGTGCTGCAAATATCTTTCCACTAGTGTGACTACACAAAAGTACAATAGCCACGTTTAGGATGCCACTAGGTACACTGACTGTTTGCTAGTATAATGGCTTAGTTAAAAAGAGTTTGATTGTGCAATGCAGGCAGACATGCTGCAAATATCTTTCCACTAGTGTGACTACACAAAAGTACAATAGCCACGTTTAGGATGCCACTAGGTACACTGACTGTTTGCTAGTATAATGGCTTAGTTAAAAAGAGTTTGAGTGTGCAATGCAGGCAGACGTGCTGCAAATATCTTTCCACTAGTGTGACTACACAAAAGTACAATAGCCACGTTTAGGATGCCACTAGGTACACTGACTGTTTGCTAGTAAAATGGCTTAGTTAAAAAGAGTTGGAGTGTGCAATGCAGGCAGACGTGCTGCAAATATCTTTCCACTAGTGTGACTACACAAAAGTACAATAGCCACGTTTAGGATGCCACTAGGTACACTGACTGTTTGCTAGTATAATGGCTTAGTTAAAAAGAGTTTGAGTGTGCAATGCAGGCAGACATGCTGCAAATATCTTTCCACTAGTTTGACTACACAAAAGTACAATAGCCACGTTTAGGATGCCACTAGGTACATTGACTGTTTGCTAGTATAATGGCTTAGTTAAAAAGAGTTTGAGTGTGCAATGCAGGCAGACGTGCTGCAAATATCTTTGCACTAGTGTGACTTCACAAAAGTCCAATAGCCACGTTTAAGATGCCACTAGGTACACTGACTGTTTGCTAGTATAATGGCTTAGTTCAAAAGAGTTTGAGTGTGCAATGCAGGCAGACGTGCTGCAAATATCTTTGCACTAGTGGGACTATACAGAAGTCCAATAGTCATGTTTAGGATGCCACTAAGTTCACTCAGTGTTTGCTAGTATAATGGCTTAGTTAAAAAGAGTTTGAGTGTGCAATGCAGGCAGACGTGCTGCAAATATCTTTGCACTAGTGTGACTACACAAAAGTCCAATAGCCACGTTTAGGATGCCAATAGGTACACTGACTGTTTGCTAGTATAATGGCTTAGTTAAAAAGAGTTGGAGTGTGCAATGCAGGCAGACATGCTGCAAATATCTTTCCACTAGTTTGACTACACAAAAGTACAATAGCCACGTTTAGGATGCCACTAGGTACACTGACTGTTTGCTAGTATAATGGCTTAGTTCAAAAGAGTTTGAGTGTGCAATGCAGGCAGACGTGCTGCAAATATCTTTCCACTAGTGTGACTACACAAAAGTACAATAGCCACGTTTAGGATGCCACCAGGTACACTGACTGTTTGCTAGTATAATAGCTTAGTTAAAAAGAGATTGAGTGTGCAATGCAGGCAGACGTGCTGCAAATATCTTTCCACTAGTGTGACTACACAAAAGTACAATAGCCACGTTTAGGATGCCACTAGGTACACTGACTGTTTGCTAGTATAATGGCTTAGTTAAAAAGAGTTGGAGTGTGCAATGCAGGCAGACGTGCTGCAAATATCTTTCCACTAGTGTGACTACACAAAAGTACAATAGCCACGTTTAGGATGCCACTAGGTACACTGACTGTTTGCTAGTATAATGGCTTAGTTAATAAGAGTTGGAGTGTGCAATGCAGGCAGACGTGCTGCAAATATCTTTCCACTAGTGTGGCTACACAAAAGTACAATAGCCACGTTTAGGATGCCACTAGGTACACTGACTGTGTGCTAGTATAATGGCTTAGTTAAAAACAGTTTGAGTGTGCAATGCAGGCAGACATGCTGCAAATATCTTTCCAATAGTTTGACTACACAAAAGTACAATAGCCACGTTTAGGATGCCACTAGGTACACTGACTGTTTGCTAGTATAATGGCTTAGTTAAAAAAAGTTTGAGTGTGCAATGCAGGCAGACGTGCTGCAAATATCTTTGCAATAGTGTGACTACACAAAAGTACAATAGCCACGTTTAGGATGCCACTAGGTACACTGACTGTTTGCTAGTATAATGGCTTAGTTAAAAAGAGTTGGAGTGTGCAATGCAGGCAGACGTGCTGCAAATATCTTTCCACTAGTTTGACTACACAAAAGTACAATAGCCACGTTTAGGATGCCAATAGGTACACTGACTGTTTGCTAGTATAATGGCTTAGTTCAAAAGAGTTGGAGTGTGCAATGCAGGCAGACGTGCTGCAAATATCTTTGCACTAGTGGGACTACACAAAAGTACAATAGCCACGTTTAGGACGCCACTAGGTACACTGACTGTTTGCTAGTATAATGGCTTAGTTAAAAAAAGTTTGAGTGTGCAATGCAGGCAGACGTGCTGCAAATATCTTTGCACTAGTGTGACTACACAAAAGTCCAATTGCCACGTTTAGGATGCCACTAGGTACACTGACTGTTTGCTAGTATAATGGCTTAGTTAAAAAGAGTTGGAGTGTGCAATGCAGGCAGACATGCTGCAAATATCTTTCCACTAGTTTGACTACACAAAAGTACAATAGCCACGTTTAGGATGCCACTAGGTACACTGACTGTTTGCTAGTATAATGGTTTAGTTCAAAAGAGTTTGAGTGTGCAATGCAGGCAGACGTGCTGCAAATATCTTTGCACTAGTGGGAGTATACAGAAGTCCAATAGTCACGTTTAGGATGCCACTAAGTTCACTCAGTGTTTGCTAGTATAATGGCTTAGTAACAATGAGTTTGAGTGTGCAATGCAGGCAGAGGTGCTGCAAATATCTTTGCACTAGTGGGACTATACAGAAGTCCAATAGCCACGTTTAGGATGACACTAAGTTCACTCACTGTTTGCTAGTATAATGGCTTAGTAACAATGAGTTTGAGTGTGCAATGCAGACAGAGGTGCTGCAAATATCTTTGCACTAGTGGGACTATACAGAAGTCCAATAGCCACGTTTAGGATGCCACTAGGTACACTGACTGTTTGCTAGTATAATGGCTTAGTTAAAAAGAGTTTGAATGTGCAATGCAGGCAGACGTGCTGCAAATATCTTTCCACTAGTGTGACTACACAAAAGTACAATAGCCACGTTTAGGATGCCACTAGGTACACTGACTGTTTGCTAGTATAATGGCTTAGTTAAAAAGAGTTTGAGTGCGCAATGCAGGCAGACATGCTGCAAATTTCTTTCCACTAGTTGGAATACACAAAAGTACAATAGCCACGTTTAGGATGCCACTAGGTACACTGACTGTTTGCTAGTATAATGGCTTAGTTAAAAAAAGTTTGAGTGTGCAATGCAGGCAGACATGCTGCAAATATCTTTGCACTAGTGTGACTACACAAAAGTCCAATAGCCACGTTTAGGATGCCACTAGGTACACTGACTGTTTGCTAGTATAATGGCTTAGTTAAAAAGAGTTGGAGTGTGCAATGCAGGCAGACATGCTGCAAATATCTTTCCACTAGTTTGACTACACAAAAGTACAATAGCCACGTTTAGGATGCCTCTAGGTACACTGACTGTTTGCTAGTATAATGGCTTAGTTAAAAAGAGTTGGAGTGTGCAATGCAGGCAGACATGCTGCAAATATCTTTCCACTAGTTTGACTACACAAAAGTACAATAGCCACGTTTAGGATGCCACTAAGTATACTGACTGTTTGCTAGTATAATGGCTTAGTTCAAAAGAGTTTGAGTGTGCAATGCAGGCAGACGTGCTGCAAATATCTTTCCACTAGTGTGACTACACAAAAGTCCAATAGCCACGTTTAAGATGCCACTAGGTACACTGACTGTTTGCTAGTATAATGGCTTAGTTCAAAAGAGTTTGAGTGTGCAATGCAGGCAGACGTGCTGCAAATATCTTTGCACTAGTGGGACTATACAGAAGTCCAATAGTCATGTTTAGGATGCCACTAAGTTCACTCAGTGTTTGCTAGTATAATGGCTTAGTTAAAAAGAGTTTGAGTGTGCAATGCAGGCAGACGTGCTGCAAATATCTTTCCACAAGTGTGACTACACAAAAGTACAATAGCTACGTTTAGGATGCCACTAGGTACACTGACTGTTTGCTAGTATAATGGCTTAGTTAAAAAGAGTTTGAGTGTGCAATGCAGGCAGACATGCTGCAAATATCTTTGCACTAGTGGGACTATACAGAAGTCCAATAGTCACGTTTAGGATGCCACTAAGTTCACTCAGTGTTTGCTAGTATAATGGCTTAGTAACAATGAGTTTGAGTGTGCAATGCAGGCAGAGGTGCTGCAAATATCTTTGAACTAGTGGGACTATACAGAAGTCCAATAGCCACGTTTAGTTTGACACTAAGTTCACTCAGTGTTTGCTAGTATAATGGCTTAGTAACAATGAGTTTGAGTGTGCAATGCAGGCAGAGGTGCTGCAAATATCTCTGCACTAGTGGGACTATACAGAAGTCCAATAGCCACGTTTAGGATGCCACTAGGTACACTGACTGTTTGCTAGTATAATGGCTTAGTTAAAAAGAGTTTGAGTGTGCAATGCAGGCAGACGTGCTGCAAATATCTTTCCACTAGTGTGACTACACAAAAGTACAATAGCCACGTTTAGGATGCCACTAGGTACACTGACTGTTTGCTAGTATAATGGCTTAGTTAAAAAGAGTTTGATTGTGCAATGCAGGCAGACATGCTGCAAATATCTTTCCACTAGTGTGACTACACAAAAGTACAATAGCCACGTTTAGGATGCCACTAGGTACACTGACTGTTTGCTAGTATAATGGCTTAGTTAAAAAGAGTTTGAGTGTGCAATGCAGGCAGACGTGCTGCAAATATCTTTCCACTAGTGTGACTACACAAAAGTACAATAGCCACGTTTAGGATGCCACTAGGTACACTGACTGTTTGCTAGTAAAATGGCTTAGTTAAAAAGAGTTGGAGTGTGCAATGCAGGCAGACGTGCTGCAAATATCTTTCCACTAGTGTGACTAGACAAAAGTACAATAGCCACGTTTAGGATGCCACTAGGTACACTGACTGTTTGCTAGTATAATGGCTTAGTTAAAAAGAGTTTGAGTGTGCAATGCAGGCAGACATGCTGCAAATATCTTTGCACTAGTGTGACTTCACAAAAGTCCAATAGCCACGTTTAAGATGCCACTAGGTACACTGACTGTTTGCTAGTATAATGGCTTAGTTCAAAAGAGTTTGAGTGTGCAATGCAGGCAGACGTGCTGCAAATATCTTTGCACTAGTGGGACTATACAGAAGACCAATAGTCATGTTTAGGATGCCACTAAGTTCACTCAGTGTTTGCTAGTATAATGGCTTAGTTAAAAAGAGTTTGAGTGTGCAATGCAGGCAGACATGCTGCAAATATCTTTCCACTAGTTTGACTACACAAAAGTACAATAGCCACGTTTAGGATGCCACTAGGTACACTGAATGTTTGCTAGTATAATGGCTTAGTTCAAAAGAGTTTGAGTGTGCAATGCAGGCAGACGTGCTGCAAATATCTTTCCACTAGTGTGACTACACAAAAGTACAATAGCCACGTTTAGGATGCCACCAGGTACACTGACTGTTTGCTAGTATAATAGCTTAGTTAAAAAGAGATTGAGTGTGCAATGCAGGCAGACGTGCTGCAAATATCTTTCCACTAGTGTGACTACACAAAAGTACAATAGCCACGTTTAGGATGCCACTAGGTACACTGACTGTTTGCTAGTATAATGGCTTAGTTAAAAAGAGTTGGAGTGTGCAATGCAGGCAGACGTGCTGCAAATATCTTTCCACTAGTGTGACTACACAAAAGTACAATAGCCACGTTTAGGATGCCACTAGGTACACTGACTGTTTGCTAGTATAATGGCTTAGTTAATAAGAGTTGGAGTGTGCAATGCAGGCAGACGTGCTGCAAATATCTTTCCACTAGTGTGGCTACACAAAAGTACAATAGCCACGTTTAGGATGCCACTAGGTACACTGACTGTGTGCTAGTATAATGGCTTAGTTAAAAACAGTTTGAGTGTGCAATGCAGGCAGACATGCTGCAAATATCTTTCCAATAGTTTGACTACACAAAAGTACAATAGCCACGTTTAGGATGCCACTAGGTACACTGACTGTTTGCTAGTATAATGGCTTAGTTAAAAAAAGTTTGAGTGTGCAATGCAGGCAGACGTGCTGCAAATATCTTTGCAATAGTGTGACTACACAAAAGTCCAATAGCCACGTTTAGGATGCCACTAGGTACACTGACTGTTTGCTAGTATAATGGCTTAGTTAAAAAGAGTTGGAGTGTGCAATGCAGGCAGACGTGCTGCAAATATCTTTCCACTAGTTTGACTACACAAAAGTACAATAGCCACGTTTAGGATGCCAATAGGTACACTGACTGTTTGCTAGTATAATGGCTTAGTTCAAAAGAGTTGGAGTGTGCAATGCAGGCAGACGTGCTGCAAATATCTTTGCACTAGTGGGACTACACAAAAGTACAATAGCCACGTTTAGGACGCCACTAGGTACACTGACTGTTTGCTAGTATAATGGCTTAGTTAAAAAAAGTTTGAGTGTGCAATGCAGGCAGACGTGCTGCAAATATCTTTGCACTAGTGTGACTACACAAAAGTCCAATTGCCACGTTTAGGATGCCACTAGGTACACTGACTGTTTGCTAGTATAATGGCTTAGTTAAAAAGAGTTGGAGTGTGCAATGCAGGCAGACATGCTGCAAATATCTTTCCACTAGTTTGACTACACAAAAGTACAATAGCCACGTTTAGGATGCCACTAGGTACACTGACTGTTTGCTAGTATAATGGTTTAGTTCAAAAGAGTTTGAGTGTGCAATGCAGGCAGACGTGCTGCAAATATCTTTGCACTAGTGGGAGTATACAGAAGTCCAATAGTCACGTTTAGGATGCCACTAAGTTCACTCAGTGTTTGCTAGTATAATGGCTTAGTAACAATGAGTTTGAGTGTGCAATGCAGGCAGAGGTGCTGCAAATATCTTTGCACTAGTGGGACTATACAGAAGTCCAATAGCCACGTTTAGGATGACACTAAGTTCACTCACTGTTTGCTAGTATAATGGCTTAGTAACAATGAGTTTGAGTGTGCAATGCAGACAGAGGTGCTGCAAATATCTTTGCACTAGTGGGACTATACAGAAGTCCAATAGCCACGTTTAGGATGCCACTAGGTACACTGACTGTTTGCTAGTATAATGGCTTAGTTAAAAAGAGTTTGAATGTGCAATGCAGGCAGACGTGCTGCAAATATCTTTCCACTAGTGTGACTACACAAAAGTACAATAGCCACGTTTAGGATGCCACTAGGTACACTGACTGTTTGCTAGTATAATGGCTTAGTTAAAAAGAGTTTGAGTGCGCAATGCAGGCAGACATGCTGCAAATTTCTTTCCACTAGTTGGAATACACAAAAGTACAATAGCCACGTTTAGGATGCCACTAGGTACACTGACTGTTTGCTAGTATAATGGCTTAGTTAAAAAGAGTTGGAGTGTGCAATGCAGGCAGACATGCTGCAAATATCTTTCCACTAGTTTGACTACACAAAAGTACAATAGCCACGTTTAGGATGCCTCTAGGTACACTGACTGTTTGCTAGTATAATGGCTTAGTTAAAAAGAGTTGGAGTGTGCAATGCAGGCAGACATGCTGCAAATATCTTTCCACTAGTTTGACTACACAAAAGTACAATAGCCACGTTTAGGATGCCACTAAGTATACTGACTGTTTGCTAGTATAATGGCTTAGTTCAAAAGAGTTTGAGTGTGCAATGCAGGCAGACGTGCTGCAAATATCTTTCCACTAGTGTGACTACACAAAAGTACAATAGCCACATTTAGGATGCCACTAGGTACACTGACTGTTTGCTAGTATAATGGCTTAGTTAAAAAGAGTTTGAGTGTGCAATGCAGGCAGACGTGCTGCAAATATCTTTCCACTAGTGTGACTACACAAAAGTACAATAGCCACGTTTAGGATGCCACTAGGTACACTGACTGTTTGCTAGTATAATGGCTTAGTTAAAAAGAGTTTGAGTGTGCAATGCAGGCAGACGTGCTGCAAATATCTTTCCACTAGTGTGACTACACAAAAGTACAATAGCCACGTTTAGGATGCCACTAGGTACACTGACTGTTTGCTAGTATAATGGCTTAGTTAAAAGAGTTGGAGTGTGCAATGCAGGCAGACGTGCTGCAAATATCTTTCCACTAGTGTGACTACACAAAAGTACAATAGCCACGTTTAGGATGCCACTAGGTACACTGACTGTTTGCTAGTATAATGGCTTAGTTCAAAAGAGTTTGAGTGTGCAATGCAGGCAGACGTGCTGCAAATATCTTTCCACTAGTGTGACTACACAAAAGTACAATAGCCACGTTTAGGATGCCACCAGGTACACTGACTGTTTGCTAGTATAATAGCTTAGTTAAAAAGAGATTGAGTGTGCAATGCAGGCAGACGTGCTGCAAATATCTTTCCACTAGTGTGACTACACAAAAGTACAATAGCCACGTTTAGGATGCCACTAGGTACACTGACTGTTTGCTAGTATAATGGCTTAGTTAAAAAGAGTTGGAGTGTGCAATGCAGGCAGACGTGCTGCAAATATCTTTCCACTAGTGTGACTACACAAAAGTACAATAGCCACGTTTAGGATGCCACTAGGTACACTGACTGTTTGCTAGTATAATGGCTTAGTTAAAAAGAGTTGGAGTGTGCAATGCAGGCAGACGTGCTGCAAATATCTTTCCACTAGTGTGACTACACAAAAGTACAATAGCCACGTTTAGGATGCCACTAGGTACACTGACTGTGTGCTAGTATAATGGCTTAGTTAAAAACAGTTTGAGTGTGCAATGCAGGCAGACATGCTGCAAATATCTTTCCAATAGTTTGACTACACAAAAGTACAATAGCCACGTTTAGGATGCCACTAGGTACACTGACTGTTTGCTAGTATAATGGCTTAGTTAAAAAAAGTTTGAGTGTGCAATGCAGGCAGACGTGCTGCAAATATCTTTGCAATAGTGTGACTACACAAAAGTCCAATAGCCACGTTTCGGATGCCACTAGGTACACTGACTGTTTGCTAGTATAATGGCTTAGTTAAAAAGAGTTGGAGTGTGCAATGCAGGCAGACATGCTGCAAATATCTTTCCACTAGTTTGACTACACAAAAGTACAATAGCCACGTTTAGGATGCCAATATGTACACTGACTGTTTGCTAGTATAATGGCTTAGTTCAAAAGAGTTGGAGTGTGCAATGCAGGCAGACGTGCTGCAAATATCTTTGCACTAGTGGGACTACACAAAAGTACAATAGCCACGTTTAGGACGCCACTAGGTACACTGACTGTTTGCTAGTATAATGGCTTAGTTAAAAAAAGTTTGAGTGTGCAATGCAGGCAGACGTGCTGCAAATATCTTTGCACTAGTGTGACTACACAAAAGTCCAATTGCCACGTTTAGGATGCCACTAGGTACACTGACTGTTTGCTAGTATAATGGCTTAGTTAAAAAGAGTTGGAGTGTGCAATGCAGGCAGACATGCTGCAAATATCTTTCCACTCGTTTGACTACACAAAAGTACAATAGCCACGTTTAGGATGCCACTAAGTACACTGACTGTTTGCTAGTATAATGGTTTAGTTCAAAAGAGTTTGAGTGTGCAATGCAGGCAGACGTGCTGCAAATATCTTTGCACTAGTGGGAGTATACAGAAGTCCAATAGTCACGTTTAGGATGCCACTAAGTTCACTCAGTGTTTGCTAGTATAATGGCTTAGTAACAATGAGTTTGAGTGTGCAATGCAGGTAGAGGTGCTGCAAATATCTTTGCACTAGTGGGACTATACAGAAGTCCAATAGCCACGTTTAGGATGACACTAAGTTCACTCACTGTTTGCTAGTATAATGGCTTAGTAACAATGAGTTTTAGTGTGCAATGCAGACAGAGGTGCTGCAAATATCTTTGCACTAGTGGGACTATACAGAAGTCCAATAGCCATGTTTAGGATGCCACTAGGTACACTGACTGTTTGCTAGTGTAATGGCTTAGTTAAAAAGAGTTTGAATGTGCAATGCAGGCAGACGTGCTGCAAATATCTTTCCACTAGTGTGACTACACAAAAGTACAATAGCCACGTTTAGGATGCCACTAGGTACACTGACTGTTTGCTAGTATAATGGCTTAGTTAAAAAGAGTTTGAGTGCGCAATGCAGGCAGACATGCTGCAATTTTCTTTCCACTAGTTTGAATACACAAAAGTACAATAGCCACGTTTAGGATGCCACTAGGTACACTGACTGTTTGCTAGTATAATGGCTTAGTTAAAAAAAGTTTGAGTGTGCAATGCAGGCAGACATGCTGCAAATATCTTTGCACTAGTGTGACTACACAAAAGTCCAATAGCCACGTTTAGGATGCCACTAGGTACACTGACTGTTTGCTAGTATAATGGCTTAGTTAAAAAGAGTTGGAGTGTGCAATGCAGGCAGACATGCTGCAAATATCTTTCCACTAGTTTGACTACACAAAAGTACAATAGCCACGTTTAGGATGCCACTAGGTACACTGACTGTTTGCTAGTATAATGGCTTAGTTAAAAAGAGTTGGAGTGTGCAATGCAGGCAGACATGCTGCAAATATCTTTCCACTAGTTTGACTACACAAAAGTACAATAGCCACGTTTAGGATGCCACTAAGTATACTGACTGTTTGCTAGTATAATGGCTTAGTTCAAAAGAGTTTGAGTGTGCAATGCAGGCAGACGTGCTGCAAATATCTTTCCACTAGTGTGACTACACAAAAGTACAATAGCCACGTTTAGGATGCCACTAGGTACACTGACTGTTTGCTAGTATAATGGCTTAGTTAAAAAGAGTTTGAGTGTGCAATGCAGGCAGACGTGCTGCAAATATCTTTCCACTAGTGTGACTACACAAAACTACAATAGCCACGTTTAGGATGCCACTAGGTACACTGACTGTTTGCTAGTATAATGGCTTAGTTAAAAAGAGTTTGAGTGTGCAATGCAGGCAGACGTGCTGCAAATATCTTTCCACTAGTGTGACTACACAAAAGTACAATAGCCACGTTTAGTATGCCACTAGGTACACTGACTGTTTGCTAGTATAATGGCTTAGTTAAAAAGAGTTGGAGTGTGCAATGCAGGCAGACGTGCTGCAAATATCTTTCCACTAGTGTGACTACACAAAAGTACAATAGCCACGTTTAGGATGCCACTAGGTACACTGACTGCTAGTATAATGGCTTAGTTAAAAAGAGTTTGAGTGTGCAATGCAGGCAGACATGCTGCAAATATCTTTCCACTAGTTTGACTACACAAAAGTACAATAGCCACGTTTAGGATGCCACTGGGTACACTGACTGTTTGCTAGTATAATGGCTTAGTTAAAAAGAGTTGGAGTGTGCAATGCAGGCAGACATGCTGCAAATATCTTTCCACTAGTTTGATTACACAAAAGTACAATAGCCACGTTTAGGATGCCACTAGGTATACTGACTGTTTGCTATTATAATGGCTTAGTTCAAAAGAGTTTGAGTGTGCAATGCAGGCAGACGTGCTGCAAATATCTTTGCACTAGTGGGACTATACAGAAGTCCAATAGTCACGTTTAGGATGCCACTAAGTTCACTCAGTGTTTGCTAGTATAATGGCTTAGTAACAATGAGTTTGAGTGTGCAATGCAGGCAGAGGTGCTGCAAATATCTTTGCACTAGTGGGACTATACAGAAGTCCAATAGCCACGTTTAGGATGACACTAAGTTCACTCAGTGTTTGCTAGTATAATGGCTTAGTAACAATGAGTTTGAGTGTGCAATGCAGGCAGAGGTGCTGCAAATATCTTTGCACTAGTGGGACTATACAGAAGTCCAATAGCCACGTTTAGGATGCCACTAGGTACACTGACTGTTTGCTAGTATAATGGCTTAGTAACAATGAGTTTGAGTGTGCAATGCAGGCAGAGGTGCTGCAAATACCTTTGCACTAGTGTGACTACACAAAATTCCAATAGCCACGTTTAGGTTGCCACTAGGTACACTGACTGTTTGCTAGTATAATGGCTTAGTTAAAAAGAGTTGGAGTGTGCAATGTAGGCAGACGCGCTGCAAATATCTTTCCACTAGTTTGACTACACAAAAGTACAATAGCCACGTTTAGGATGCCACTAGGTACACTGACTGTTTGCTAGTATAATGGCTTAGTTAAAAAGAGTTGGAGTGTGCAATGCAGGCAGACATGCTGCAAATATCTTCCCACTAGTTTGACTACACAAAAGTACAATAGCCACGTTTAGGATGCCACTAGGTACACTGACTGTTTGCTAGTATAATGGCTTAGTTCAAAGGAGTTTGAGTGTGCAATGCAGGCAGACGTGCTGCAAATATCTTCCCACTAGTTTGACTACACAAAAGTACAATAGCCACGTTTAGGATGCCACTAGGTACACTGACTGTTTGCTAGTATAATGGCTTAGTTAAAAAGAGTTGGAGTGTGCAATGCAGGCAGACATGCTGCAAATATCTTCCCACTAGTTTGACTACACAAAAGTACAATAGCCACGTTTAGGATGCCACTAGGTACACTGACTGTTTGCTAGTATAATGGCTTAGTTCAAAAGAGTTTGAGTGTGCAATGCAGGCAGACGTGCTGCAAATATCTTTCCACTAGTGTGACTACACAAAAGTACAATAGCCACGTTTAGGATGCCACTAGGTACACTGACTGTTTGCTAGTATAATGGTTTAGTTAAAAAGAGTTTGAGTGTGCAATGCAGGCAGACGTGCTGCAAATATCTTTCCACTAGTGTGACTACACAAAAGTACAATAGCCACGTTTAGGATGCCACTAGGTACACTGACTGTTTGCTAGTATAATGGCTTAGTTAAAAAGAGTTGGAGTGTGCAATGCAGGCAGACGTGCTGCAAATATCTTTCCACTAGTGTGACTACAAAAAAGTACAATAGCCACGTTTAGGATGCCACTAGGTACACTGACTGTTTGCTAGTATAATGGCTTAGTTAAAAAGAGTTTGAGTGTGCAATGCAGGCAGACGTGCTGCAAATATCTTTGCACTAGTGGGACTATACAGAAGTCCAATAGTCACATTTAGGAAGCCACTAAGTTCACTCAGTGTTTGCTAGTATAATGGCTTACTAACAATGAGTTTGAGTGTGCAATGCAGGCAGAGGTGCTGCAAATATCTTTGCACTAGTGGAACTATACAGAATTCCAATAGCCACGTTTAGGATGACACTAAGTTCACTCAGTGTTTGCTAGTATAATGGCTTAGTAACAATGAGTTTGAGAGTGCAATGCAGGCAGAGGTGCTCTAAATATCTTTGCACTAGTGGGACTATACAGAAGTCCAATAGCCACGTTTAGGATGCCACTAGGTACACTGACTGTTTGCTAGTATAATGGCTTAGTTAAAAAGAGTTTGAGTGTGCAATGCAGGCAGACGTGCTGCAAATATCTTTCCACTAGTGTGACTACACAAAAGTACAATAGCCACGTTTAGGATGCCACTAGGTACACTGACTGTTTGCTAGTATAATGGCTTAGTTAAAAAGAGTTGGAGTGTGCAATGCAGGCAGACGTGCTGCAAATATCTTTCCACTAGTGTGACTACACAAAAGTACAATAGCCACATTTAGGATGCCACTAGGTACACTGACTGTTTGCTAGTAAAATGGCTTAGTTAAAAAAAGTTTGTGTGTGCAATGCAGGCAGACGTGCTGCAAATATCTTTGCACTAGTGTGACTACACAAAAGTCTAATAGCCACGTTTAGGATGCCACTAGGTACACTGACTGTTTGCTAGTATAATGGCTTAGTTAAAAAGAGTTGGAGTGTGCAATGCAGGCAGACATGCTGCAAATATCTTTCCACTAGTTTGACTACACAAAAGTACAATAGCCTCAATTAGGATGCCACTAGGTACACTGACTGTTTGCTAGTATAATGGCTTAGTTCAAAAGAGTTTGAGTGTGCAATGCAGGCAGACGTGCTGCAAATATCTTTCCACTAGTGTGACTACACAAAAGTACAATAGCCACGTTTAGGATGCCACTAGGTACACTGACTGTTTGCTAGTATAATAGCTTAGTTAAAAAGAGTTTGAGTGTGCAATGCAGGCAGATGTGCTGCAAATATCTTTCCACTAGTGTGACTACACAAAAGTACAATAGCCATGTTTAGGATGCCACTAGGTACACTGACTGTTTGCTAGTATAATGGCTTAGTTAAAAAGAGTTGGAGTGTGCAATGCAGGCAGACGTGCTGCAAATATCTTTCCACTAGTGTGACTACACAAAAGTACAATAGCCACGTTTAGGATGCCACTAGGTACACTGACTGTTTGCTAGTATAATGGCTTAGTTAAAAAGAGTTTGAGTGTGCAATGCAGGCAGACGTGCTGCAAATATCTTTGCACTAGTGGGACTATACAGAAGTCCATTAGTTACGTTTAGGATGCCACTAAGTTCACTCAGAGTTTGCTAGTATAATGGCTTAGTAACAATGAGTTTGAGTGTGCAATGCAGGCAGACGTGCTGCAAATATCTTTGCACTAGTGTGACTACACAAAAGTCCAATTGCCACGTTTAGGATGCCACTAGGTACACTGACTGTTTGCTAGTATAATGGCTTAGTTAAAAAAAGTTTGAGTGTGCAATGCAGGCAGACGTGCTGCAAATATCTTTGCACTAGTGTGACTACACAAAAGTCCAATAGCCACGTTTAGGATGCCACTAGGTACACTGACTGCTAGTATAATGGCTTAGTTAAAAAGAGTTGGAGTGTGCAATGCAGGCAGACATGCTGCAAATATCTTTCCACTAGTTTGACTACACAAAAGTACAATAGCCACGTTTAGGATGCCACTAGGTACACTGACTGTTTGCTAGTATAATGGCTTAGTTAAAAAGAGTTGGAGTGTGCAATGCAGGCAGACATGCTGCAAATATCTTTCCACTAGTTTGACTACACAAAAGTACAATAGCCACGTTTAGGATGCCACTAGGTACACTGACTGTTTGCTAGTATAATGGCTTAGTTCAAAAGAGTTTGAGTGTGCAATGCAGGCAGACGTGCTGCAAATATCTTTCCACTAGTGTGACTACACAAAAGTACAATAGCCACGTTTAGGATGCCACTAGGTACACTGACTGTTTGCTAGTATAATGGTTTAGTTAAAAAGAGTTTGAGTGTGCAATGCAGGCAGACGTGCTGCAAATATCTTTCCACTCGTGTGACTACACAAAAGTACAATAGCCACGTTTAGGATGCCACTAGGTACACTGACTGTTTGCTAGTATAATGGCTTAGTTAAAAAGAGTTGGAGTGTGCAATGCAGGCAGACGTGCTGCAAATATCTTTCCACTAGTGTGACTACACAAAAGTACAATAGCCACGTTTAGGATGCCACTAGGTACACTGACTGTTTGCTAGTATAATGGCTTAGTTAAAAAGAGTTTGAGTGTGCAATGCAGGCAGACATGCTGCAAATATCTTTCCACTAGTTTGACTACACAAAAGTACAATAGCCACGTTTAGGATGCCACTAGGTACACTGACTGTTTGCTAGTATAATGGCTTAGTTAAAAAAAGTTTGAGTGTGCAATGCAGGCAGACATGCTACAAATATCTTTCCACTAGTTTGACTACACAAAAGTACAATAGCCACGTTTAGGATGCCACTAGGAACACTGACTGTTTGCTAGTATAATGGCTTAGTTCAAAAGAGTTTGAGTGTGCAATGCAGGCAGACGTGCTGCAAATATCTTTGCACTAGTGGGACTATACAGAAGTCCAATAGTCACATTTAGGAAGCCACTAAGTTCACTCAGTGTTTGCTAGTATAATGGCTTACTAACAATGAGTTTGAGTGTGCAATGCAGGCAGAGGTGCTGCAAATATCTTTGCACTAGTGGGACTATACAGAAGTCCAATAGCCACGTTTAGGATGACACTAAGTTCACGCAGTGTTTGCTAGTATAATGGCTTAGTAACAATGAGTTTGAGTGTGCAATGCAGGCAGAGGTGCTGCAAATATCTTTGCACTAGTGGGACTATACAGAAGTCCAATAGCCACGTTTAGGATGCCACTAGGTACACTGACTGTTTGCTAGTATAATGGCTTAGTTAAAAAGAGTTTGAGTGTGCAATGCAGGCAGACGTGCTGCAAATATCTTTCCACTAGTGTGACTACACAAAAGTACAATAGCCACGTTTAGGATGCCACTAGGTACACTGACTGTTTGCTAGTATAATGGCTTAGTTAAAAAGAGTTGGAGTGTGCAATGCAGGCAGACATGCTGCAAATATCTTTCCACTAGTTTGACTACACAAAAGTACAATAGCCACAATTAGGATGCCACTAGGTACACTGACTGTTTGCTAGTATAATGGCTTAGTTCAAAAGAGTTTGAGTGTGCAATGCAGGCAGACGTGCTGCAAATATCTTTCCACTAGTGTGACTTCACAAAAGTACAATAGCCACGTTTAGGATGCCACTAGGTACACTGACTGTTTGCTAGTATAATGGCTTAGTTAAAAACAGTTTGAGTGTGCAATGCAGGCAGACGTGCTGCAAATATCTTTCCACTAGTGTGATAACACAAAAGTACAATAGCCACGTTTAGGATGCCACTAGGTACACTGACTGTTTGCTAGTATAATGGCTTAGTTAAAAAGAGTTTGAGTGTGCAATGCAGGCAGACATGCTGCAAATATCTTTCCACTAGTTTGACTACACAAAAGTACAATAGCCACGTTTAGGATGCCACTAGGTATACTGACTGTTTGCTAGTATAATGGCTTAGTTCAAAAGAGTTTGAGTGTGCAATGCAGGCAGACGTGCTGCAAATATCTTTGCACTAGTGGGACTATACAGAAGTCCAATAGTTACGTTTAGGATGCCACTAAGTTCACTCACAGTTTGCTAGTATAATGGCTTAGTAACAATGAGTTTGAGTGTGCAATGCAGGCAGAGGTGCTGCAAATATCTTTGCACTAGTGGGACTATACAGAAGTCCAATAGCCACGTTTAGGATGCCACTAGGTACACTGACTGTTTGCTAGTATAATGGCTTAGTTAAAAAGAGTTTGAGTGTGCAATGCAGGCAGACGTGCTGCAAATATCTTTCCACTAGTGTGACTACACAAAAGTACAACACCCACCTTTAGGATGCCACTAGGTACACTGACTGTTTGCTAGTATAATGGCTTAGTTAAAAAGAGTTGGAGTGTGCAATGCAGGCAGACGTGCTGCAAATATCTTTCCACTAGTGTGACTACACAAAAGTACAATAGCCACGTTTAGGATGCCACTAGGTACACTGACTGTTTGCTAGTATAATGGCTTAGTTCAAAAGAGTTTGAGTGTGCAATGCAGGCAGACGTGCTGCAAATATCGTTGCTCTAGTGGGACTATACAGAAGTCCAATAGTTACGTTTAGGATGCCACTAAGTTCACTCAGTGTTTGCTAGTATAATGGCATAGTAACAATGAGTTTGAGTGTGCAATGCAGGCAGAGGTGCTGCAAATATCTTTGCACTATTGGGACTATACAGAAGTCCAATAGCCACGTTTAGGATGACACTAAGTTCACTCAGTGTTTGCTAGTATAATGGCTTAGTAACAATGAGTTTGAGTGTGCAATGCAGGCAGAGGTGCTGCAAATATCTTTGCACTAGTGGGACTATACAGAAGTCCAATAGCCACGTTTAGGATGCCACTAGGTACACTGACTGTTTGCTAGTATAATGGCTTAGTTAAAAAGAGTTTGAGTGTGCAATGCAGGCAGACGTGCTGCAAATATCTTTCCACTAGTGTGACTACACAAAAGTACAATAGCCACGTTTAGGATGCCACTAGGTACACTGACTGCTAGTATAATGGCTTAGTTAAAAAGAGTTGGAGTGTGCAATGCAGGCAGACGTGCTGCAAATATCTTTCCACTAGTGTGACTACACAAAAGTACAATAGCCACGTTTAGGATGCCACTAGGTACACTGACTATTTGCTAGTATAATGGCTTAGTTAAAAAAAGTTTGTGTGTGCAATGCAGGCAGACATGCTGCAAATATCTTTGCACTAGTGTGACTACACAAAAGTCCAATAGCCACGTTTAGGATGCCACTAGGTACACTGACTGTTTGCTAGTATAATGGCTTAGTTAAAAAAAGTTTGAGTGGGCAATGCAGGCAGACGTGCTGCAAATATCTTTGCACTAGTGTGACTACACAAAAGTCCAATAGCCACGTTTAGGATGCCACTAGGTACACTGACTGTTTGCTACTATAATGGCTTAGTTAAAAAGAGTTGGAGTGTGCAATGCAGGCAGACATGCTGCAAATATCTTTCCACTAGTTTGACTACACAAAAGTACAATAGCCACGTTTAGGATTCCACTAGGTACACTGACTGTTTGCTAGTATAATGGCTTAGTTAAAATGAGTTGGAGTGTGCAATGCAGGCAGACGTGCTGCAAATATCTTTCCACTAGTTTGACTACACAAAAGTTCAATAGTCAAGTTTAGGATGCCACTAGGTACACTGACTGTTTGCTAGTATAATGGCTTAGTTCAAAAGAGTTTGAGTGTGCAATGCAGGCAGACATGCTGCAAATATCTTTGCACTAGTGTGACTACACAAAAGTACAATAGCCACGTTTAGGATGCCACTAGGTACACTGACTGTTTGCTAGTATAATGGCTTAGTTAAAAAGAGTTTGAGTGTGCAATGCAGGCAGACGTGCTGCAAATATCTTTCCACTAGTGTGACTACACAAAAGTACAATAGCCACGTTTAGGATGCCACTAGGTACACTGACTGTTTGCTAGTATAATGGCTTAGTTAAAAAGAGTTGGAGTGTGCAATGCAGGCAGACATGCTGCAAATATCTTTCCACTAGTGTGACTACACAAAAGTACAATAGCCACGTTTAGGATGCCACTAGGTACACTGACTGTTTGCTAGTATAATGACTTAGTTAAAAAGAGTTTGAGTGTGCAATGCAGGCAGACATGCTGCAAATATCTTTCCACTAGTTTGACTACACAAAAGTACAATAGCCACGTTTAGGATGCCACTAGGTACACTGACTGTTTGCTAGTATAATGGCTTAGTTAAAAAAAGTTTGAGTGTGCAATGCAGGCAGACGTGCTGCAAATATCTTTGCACTAGTGTGACTACACAAAAGTCCAATAGCCACGTTTAGGATGCCACTAGGTACACTGACTGTTTGCTAGTATAATGGCTTAGTTAAAAAGAGTTGGAGTGTGCAATGTAGGCAGACATGCTGCAAATATCTTTCCACTAGTTTGGCTACACAAAAGTACAATAGCCACGTTTAGGATGCCACTAGGTACACTGACTGTTTGCTAGTATAATGGCTTAGTTAAAAAGAGTTTGAGTGTGCAATGCAGGCAGACGTGCTGCAAATATCTTTGCACTAGTGGGACTATACAGAAGTCCAATAGTCACGTTTAGGATGCCACTAAGTTCACTCAGTGTTTGCTAGTATAATGGCTTAGTAACAATGAGTTTGAGTGTGCAATGCAGGCAGAGGTGCTGCAAATATCTTTGCACTAGTGGGACTATACAGAAGTCCAATAGCCACGTTTGGGATGACACTAAGTTCACTCAGTGTTTGCTAGTATAATGGCTTAGTAACAATGAGTTTGAGTGTGCAATGCAGGCAGAGGTGCTGCAAATATCTTTGCACTAGTGGGACTATATTGAAGTCAAATAGCCACGTTTAGGATGCCACTAGGTACACTGACTGTTTGCTAGTATAATGGCTTAGTTAAAAAGAGTTTGAGTGTGCAATGCAGGCAGACGTGCTGCAAATATCTTTCCACTAGTGTGACTACACAAAAGTACAATAGCCACGTTTAGGATGCCACTAGGTACACTGACTGTTTGCTAGTATAATGGCTTAGTTAAAAAGAGTTGAAGTGTGCAATGCAGGCAGACGTGCTGCAAATATCTTTCCACTAGTGTGACTACACAAAAGTACAATAGCCACGTTTAGGATGCCACTAGGTACACTGACTGTTTGCTAGTATAATGGCTTAGTTAAAAAAAGTTTGTGTGTGCAATGCAGGCAGACGTGCTGCAAATATCTTTGCACTAGTGTGACTACACAAAAGTCCAATAGCCACGTTTAGGATGCCACTAGGTACACTGACTGTTTGCTAGTATAATGGCTTAGTTAAAAAGAGTTTGAGTGTGCAATGCAGGCAGACGTGCTGCAAATATCTTTCCACTAGTGTGACTACACAAAAGTACAATAGCCACGTTTAGGATGCCACTAGGTACACTGACTGTTTGCTAGTATAATGGCTTAGTTAAAAAAAGTTTGAGTGTGCAATGCAGGCAGACGTGCTGCAAATATCTTTCCACTAGTGTGACTACACAAAAGTACAATAGCCACGTTTAGGATGCCACTAGGTACACTGACTGTTTGCTAGTATAATGGCTTAGTTAAAAAGAGTTGGAGTGTGCAATGCAGGCAGACATGCTGCAAATATCTTTCCACTAGTTTGACTACACAAAAGTACAATAGCCACGTTTAGGATGCCACTAGGTACACTGACTGTTTGCTAGTATAATGGCTTAGTTAAAAAGAGTTGGAGTGTGCCATGCAGGCAGACGTGCTGCAAATATCTTTCCACTAGTGTGACTACACAAAAGTGCAATAGCCACGTTTAGGATGCCACTAGGTACACTGACTGTTTGCTAGTATAATGGCTTAGTTAAAAAGAGTTTGAGTGTGCAATGCAGGCAGACGTGCTGCAAATATCTTTCCACTAGTGTGACTACACAAAAGTACAATAGCCACGTTTAGGATGCCACTAGGTACACTGACTGTTTGCTAGTATAATGGCTTAGTTAAAAAAAGTTTGAGTGTGCAATGCAGGCAGACGTGCTGCAAATATCTTTCCACTAGTGTGACTACACAAAAGTCCAATAGCCACGTTTAGGATGCCACTAGGTACACTGACTGTTTGCTAGTATAATGGCTTAATTAAAAAGAGTTTGAGTGTGCAATGCAGGCAGACATGCTGCAAATATCTTTCCACTAGTGTGACTACACAAAAGTACAATAGCCACGTTTAGGATGCCACTAGGTACACTGACTGTTTGCTAGTATAATGGCTTAGTTAAAAAAAGTTTGAGTGTGCAATGCAGGCAGACGTGCTGCAAATATCTTTCCACTAGTGTGACTACACAAAAGTACAATAGCCACGTTTAGGATGCCACTAGGTACACTGACTGTTTGCTAGTATAATGGCTTAGTTAAAAAGAGTTTGAGTGTGCAATGCAGGCAGACATGCTGCAAATATCTTTCCACTAGTTTGACTACACAAAAGTACAATAGCCACATTTAGGATGCCACTAGGTACACTGACTGTTTGCTAGTATAATGGCTTAGTTAAAAAGAGTTTGAGTGTGCAATGCAGGCAGACGTGCTGCAAATATCTTTGCATTAGTGTGACTACACAAAAGTCCAATAGCCACGTTTAGGATGCCACTAGGTACACTGACTGTTTGCTAGTATAATGGCTTAGTTAAAAAGAGTTGGAGTGTGCAGAGGACAGGAGGGTACAGTGCCAGGATTGTGGGGCTCTGGGTAGAGGAATGGAAGCCTGCCTTTCTATTCCCTCCTAATGGGGAAATGCAGCGACGAAATCCCTGACCTTTGCTACACAGACGCCGTCTCTGTTTTCAGGACCTGTCACCTATGGCTCTGACCCTGCCGGTTTGAGCCCTTAAAAGGACTGATAGAAAGTGCTCTCCCTAAGCTGTCTAGCGCTGTGTATGGAATCGCATACAGCTGTATCGGCGATAGGACAAAGGACGGAGCTGCGACAGTGATGTCTGACACCAAGGACGCAGAAGAGATAATGGCGTCCGGACGGGCAGATACTCGTTTTTATAATGCAGGGACATGTGACATGGACATCCTATCACACATGCCGTTGCTTCTCTGGCTAAAAGTCCACTTAGCTGTGTGTGTGTCTGGGATTGGCTGACATGCTGGCCCGCCCCACAATACGCGTGCGCTTAGGGAAGGAAGACAAGGAAAAAAAAAAAAAATGGCGATCGCCATTATACAAACAGCAGTGATCTGAAGGCGCTGTTCCCGCACACTATACACTGAAATGTCATAATAGTGGGAGTCACAGAGTGACTTACACTATTACAGCGGAAAGCCAGCTAGGAATTAGCTGTTTTTTTGCTGCTAGAACCGTTCTCGAACGTTTCTAGAACTATCAAGCTTTTGCAAAAAGCTCGAGTTCTAGTTCGATCTAGAACAGGCCCCAAAATCACTCGAGCCTAGAACTGGAGAACCTCGATTCGCGAACCGCGCTCAACTCTACCCACTACCTACCCAACCGGTAGCGGTACCCTGCCCGTCCGCCCGAGTGGACCGACCGGCTGCAGATGCCCGGGGCCGCCCCAAACCGCTTCCTCAGGAGCAACCGAGGCCGCGGCCCCTTCATGAAAATGTGTCGGAAGCCCCGGCAGTGATCGCGCCAGGTTCCGAGCCCGAGCCCGGGACCGTGGCATGGATGAAGGCCAGAGTAGTTGAATTCAACCAACGCCAACAGAATCAGATATACCTCATGATGGAGCAGTGGACCAATGAAGTGGAAGCGCTGGTTGCGACTGCCCCGATGTATGAGATGGGAGCCGACGTGATGGAGCTGGCGAGTGACCCACGCCTCCATGTCCCACAGGGACCGGCCACTGCGGCTGGGGGGCCCGGACCGGTCTCGGCTCTCGTATCGTCCCTGCCATTACCCACGGGGCGCCCCAGTGTTGACCGACCTGACCTGCTGCACCGTGCTACAACAGTGGAGCCTGACGTGCCAAGGGCGGGGGACCCGGAGACTGCGGCAGCTGGCAGCAACCCGCCTGGCGCAGGGACAGTTGATAATGACTCCGGCCCCGGCGCCGAGCCCACTTCTGAGTTCGAGTGGGCCGACCCCCTGCGGTGGTAGCCGCTACGAAGTCAGCGGTCCCTCCGCTGCAAGTTGTCCCCGTTGAGACCATCAGCACCGTTGTTGTTGAAAGTTTGAATGATAAGAATAATAAGTGAATCAACCGAAGTTCATCTGATTGAATAACCGTGATTGAACCGGCCGTTGCCGGCAACTGGTCCCCGTAGGGACCTCCTGAAACGATTGCGTAGAAACTGCTATGGACAAGCCCGAGAACTGGCAGGGCAACCACAAACTAGTGGGATGTAAATAAAAATTGTTGGCTTGATACCGTAACCGCCTCCGGAGAGGCTGATTTGGGAGGATGGGCCTTGAGGAAAGGGATGGCCCAGGCCCGCCACTACCGTAACCGGTGGCGATCCTTCGGGGGTTCAGGGGTCCCCATGGACGAGGGTCCCCTGAAAGAGACCGTACCCGCTCGGGCAACTTGGTTCTGGACTGGGGTCATGGGATGTTGCCCACTTCTTAGGGGCAGCTTCAGGGCCAGGTTGTTTGGGTGGGAGAAGAGCGGAAGCCGTACCGTTTATTAAAAATGTTTGGTAACGTTTAAGTGATATGCCTCCCGTTGTGGGAAGATTGAAAAATGCTTGTTTTTACATGTTTTACCGTTTTTTCTATCTTTGCAGTTAAAAACAAAAATAAAACCGGTGATGGATGGGCAGCCCGCGGACGGTCTGCATTTTACTAAGGGGGAATGTGGCGCCCTGGACAAGCCAGAACGTCACAGGTACTACACCAACACACCCCACACCCTGGCTAGGCACACCGAAGTCAAACAAAAATCCTTGTTGCCTCCCTCCAGGGGCTGATGTCCACACCAGGGGGTGGAGCCAGTTGGTTGGCCCCGCCCGCCGAGGAGTATACAGTCCTGGAAGCAGGAAAAGGAAGTTGAGTGTAGTTTGGAGTTCAGTTAGGGAGAGTGAAGTGCGAGGAGTGAAGTGGTAGTGGAGCAGACTGACCGTGTCCGGGTACGTGGCTCGGGCACATACAGCAAGGTTGGCAGACGGTGGTGACCGTCTGCAGGAGAGGACTATCAACGCGGAATGGTATGGCCGGGGTCGGGCGGTGGCCCACCGGTACCGAACCGGGGAGCGAAGAGAAGCCAGCCCCATTCGGCAGGGCTTACGGACCCCGACCAGGCTTGGAGTCGCCGTAAAACCGGTCAAATCCGTTAGCGAAGGGAACCTCCTGGGTTTCCCAGCAGTCAAGACCCGATAGAAGGCAACAGCTCAAACCGTGAAGGGAAACACAGTCACCGCCAAGGTTACAGTTCCCAGGGCCAGAGCCTGCGGGCAAAAGGAGCTCCCTCAGCATCCATCCACGCTGGGGAGCGGGTTACTGGTGGGAAGCCATCAGTACCAAGAACATACTAAAGGTGCAGGGAAAGACAGTTGCCGCCAACTTACTGGGAGCAGAAACCACCGCCGCCGTCAGTGGGACCCGTCCATCCAGCCGTGTGTTTTACCAAGGACTTTGCATTCATCATTGGCTGAGTGAGTACCACTGTGCCATGCGGCACCGTGCTGCCCCCGCGACCCTGCACCTCACCAGGTCCCGTAACCCACCTGCCACACATCCCTCCCTCACCGGGCCCCGGGACAACCAACCCCCCTACCCACAGAGGGGAGAAACAACATCCAAGCTGCTCCTCGTCATCGCTCCCGGGATCCCCGTCCAGAGCAGCGGTGGTGTCACAACCTCACCACAACCGTGGGTGGCGTCACGGACAATAAATCCCCAAAAACCAATCCCCTTTTCACTCACGGGCGAGGAGCGCCGCTCGAGTCCCCGGATCCGGCCCACCGCTCAAGCCACCGAGCAGCAAGCAGCAGCAGCAGTGCAGGACCCGAGCGTGGTGAGCGCAGCGGCCCCCCTCCCCGCCCGCGACACATGCATTTCTTGCCGCGTTTTACTGCATTTTTTACTTTTTTACTAAGTACCCCATTATTAAGCACTTGCATTTTGTTCATTATTAGGGTATTTTTCATACAATTTCTCTCTTTTTTTTCCTGTCTAGAGGCTGCCATTTACCTGCTTGTAATGTTGCATGGTTACTGCTTTTTTGTTACAGCTCAGTTTTTTGTTTTTTTGGGTGTTCTCTTGCTTTAGTGCAAGTTAGGGGTGCAGCCCTTCCTTTACTGAGGCTGAACAATCAATTGCTTCTTCCCACTGCGCTGTGTACCCAGCTAACCACTTGTTACCATTCACATTGGAGTTTTTGACATGACACAAGTTAGGTATAGAAAATGTTTTTAACTAAAGGGATCTTTACACGCTGCGACATCGCTAATGCGGAGTCGTTGGGGTCACGGAATTTGTGACGCACATCCGGCCGCATTAGCGATGTTGCTGCGTGTGACACCGATGAGCGATTTTGCATCGTTCCAAAAACGTGAAAAATCGCTCATCGGTGACATGGGGGTCCATTCTCGATTATCGTTACTACAGCAGTAACGATGTAGTTCGTCGCTCCTGCGGCAGCACACATCGGTATGTGTGACGCCGCAGGAACGAGGAAGCTCTCCTTACCTGCCTCCCGGCCGCTATGCGGAAGGAAGGAGGTGGGCGGCATGTTACGTCCCGCTCATCTCCGCCCCTCCGCTGCTATTGGGCGGCCGCTCCGTGACGTCACTGTGACGCCGCACGGACCGCCCCCTTAGAAAGGAGGCGGTTCGCCGGTCACAGCGACGTCGCCGGGCAGGTAAGTATGTGTGACAGGTCTGGGCGATTTGCCCGTGTCGCGCAACAGATGGGGGCGGGTACCCACACTAGCGATATCGGGACTGATATCGCAGTGTGTAAAGTAGTCTTTAGTTGGTTAGGGACCGTCCCAGATGGGTACACCTTGATGAGGTGTGATGGCTTCTTACCTTTTTGCAAAAATGTATATACTAAGTACCCAGTTATTAGGTACTTGCATTTTATTCATTATTATTCAGGGCATTTTCATACAATTTTTCTATTTGTTTTTTTCCTGCTCAGCACAAGTTGTAGCTGGGAGCCAGGCTTCACTGAAGTCACTTAGACTCATTAAAGTTTCATTCTATAGCTGGATTCATATTGTCTCAAAATCCCATTGTGGAATTATAATATTTTACACATATTCCTTTCTTTTTTTTTTATTTATGGCAAAAAAAAAAATCATTTTTAGATCAGCCCTGTTTTTCATATATCACCCTCTAAAGCAGGGGTCCCCAACCTGTGGCTCGCAGGCCCATGATGTGTGGCTCGCAGCTGTCTGCTAAATAGGTGCATTTGCACCTGGTCTTGCAAACAGCTATGAAGAGCTGGTATTCAGAATGTGACATTTGTGAGTAGTGAGAACACAGAAGAGCAGATCTGAATGGAGGTAAGTGTGACGCCCTGGCAAAACCAGGTTGTCACAGGAGACTGCATCCATACTACAGATGCAGGACTCTCTCCTCCTTGTCCTACCAACACAACCCCACACACAGGTACAAACACCAGCCACAAAGCCTAGTCACCCCCCCAGGACAATAGGGACACACCAGTGGGCAGGGGCAGGCAGATGGTGACGCCCACCTAGGGGTTTTGAGGTGTCAGTGGAGGGAACAGAGGAGTTTAGTCTGGAGAAAGGAAGTGAGAGGAGTGAAGTGGTAGTCGGGCTTGTAGCTCCCGGACTACCTGAGCTGACTAGGTGGCAGACGGTAGAGCAGGGCCACAGGCGACGGAGATCTAGTCGCAGGAGACCTTAAGTGGACCAGGGCAGGGTTGTAGCCCACCGGTGCCAACAGCGGGAATTCAGTCCAGAGGCCGTGCACAGTCGGAGTGCCTAGACCCTAGGGCGAGGACAGCGTCAAGCCCCTTGTCAATTAGCCAGCAGGGGACAAGATTCCACATCTTGTCCCACCAGTGAGCCCAGATAGAGTGAGACTGAAGCACAATGCGGAGGATAGGGCATCTGCAAGTGCATGCAAAAATCCCAAAGGTCAGCTCTTGTGGGCAACAGCTCCCACAGCAAGGACACCGGGAGCGGACTTTTCCCATTTTATGCGGACTAGTTAACACACAAGACAAAACACTGAAGTGCAGGAGGAAGGGCCCCTGTCCTGTCAACCAGTGTGTGGGACCTGAGCACACCCTCCGGAGGCTACCGGTATCCGGCACTTGGTTTACTACTTGGACTTTGTGTGGTTTATTCAACAACAGTGAGTACACTGGTGTCATCCAGTCCAGCCTGCAAACGGCGCCCCAGCACTGCACACCACCTACACCTGGGCCAAGGGTCAACACCTCCTCTACCCGTGGAGGGGATACCATCCTACTGCCCCGCTCCATCAGCCCCAGGTGCCCCCATACCAAGGCAGCGGTGATGTCATCAAACTATCACTGCAACCCACAGGTGGCGTCATTGACAAACTCTTCCCCTGTAAATACCCAATTTAGTAAGTTGTGGGCGACGGGCTGCTGTACAAGCCCCAGATCCCGCTGCCATTCAAGCCACAGCCACGAACTGTCTATTCACCCCACCCCGGTGCTATATACCCCCAGAACTGTCTATTAACACCACCCCAGTGCTATATACCCACAGAACTGTTTATTCACCCCATCCCAGTGCTATATACCCCCAGAACTGTTTATTCACCCCACCCCAGTGCTGTATAACCCCAGAACTCTCTATTCGCCCCACCCCAGTGCTGTATACCCCCAGAACTGTCAATTAACCCCACCCCAGTGCTGTATACCCCCAGAACTCTCTATTCACCTCACCCCAGTGCTATATACCCCCAGAACTCACTATTCACCCCACCCCAGTGCTGTATACCCCCAGAAATGTGTATTTACCCCACCCAAGTGCTATATATGTGCCGCCCCCGTGCCAGCACATCACGGTGTGTGGTGAGATGGGATACCACCGCTGCTGTTGTGGGGCACTCGGGGTAGATGTAGTGGCAGCTGGATGTTAACCCCTCCGTGGGTAGGGATGGTTGCCCGGGACCCAGTGTCTTTGTGCAGAGTATAGCGATGGCAAGGGCCGGTGCGCCCAAACAAGTGGGGGGATGTTTGGTTACTCACAGTAAATGAATCACATGAGTCTTTTGGTAAACCAGGGTGCTGGTGGCCGGCCGCCGCGGCAGGTTGCATTCAGGTCCCCCACCCGGTCTGGTGGTCGCTGTCCTTTTCCCTCTGCACTTGTTTTGTGCATGGTGGACTGCCTGGTCTGGAACTTAGGAGTCTGCTCCCGGCTGGCTGTGGCCTAAGGAGCCGTGCCCTGCAGACTCTGGTCCGTGGGCTCTATGGGCTCTGACGGTGGCCTTATCCCTATCGGTGGGCTGTTGTCTTCTTTAGGGACTTTGGGTGGGATAGGACCTATTGTTACGGTTGCTGCGAGCACTGGAGACTATGTCCAGATTTCTTGCTACTGCACATTTGCGAGCGCTGGAGACTAAGTCCTATCTTGGAGCCATTGCACATGTGCGGGTGACATCATCGCTGACACGAGGTCACATGTCTCTGACACCTTCTATGCCGATTGGTCGCTGGTCATGTGCTTGTGATGCCTTGCTCGGTGATAGGCCAGCATGACGTCACTCCTGTCGTTCTGGCAGCGAATTGGCTCTGATGTCCTCCATCTTGGATGAGGCACAGAGTCTATATAAGACCCTGACACACGCCGCATGTCGCTCAGTCCTCTTGGTTCATGCATAAGAGTAGACGCTCTGTGCGCGTTCCTCTAGGTATTCCTCTGTCTATGCTAGGTGAGTGCTACCGGCAGGGTAGCGTTCTTATACCTTACAGCTTCGGCTGCTGTCCGTATCCTTACCTCTTAGGGGAGCGGACATAGGCAGGTGCCTGAGGCACATGGTCTGGCTGGGCCTTGTGGTTCGACTCGTAGGTGGACGTTGCTGCTAGGGTAACGTTCCTTATACTGCGTCTGGCAGTTGTTCGTATCCTCGCACACTAGGGGAGCGAACAGAGGTAGGAGCTTTGTGCGGCTTACGCTGCTGTTCGTCTCTTTTGCACCACTAGAAGAGTGGACCTAGGCAGGTGCCATATCTAGTGGTTCGTGTCCTCGCACACTAGTGGAGTGAACGCAGGTAGGAGCTTTGTGCGGCTTACGCTGCTGTTCGTCTCTTTTGCACCACTAGAAGAGCGGACCTAGGTAGGTGCCATTTTGCACACATTGCCTTTGTCTCTGTGATTATTAACAGAGATCATTCCACACACCCTCCAAGTAAGGGAGGAACTGCTTTACTTACTTATTATATCCTTCTGTGAGTTAACAGAGGTATTGCACTCTGCCATAGTCTGCAGCAGAGTCTTTGCACGGTGGACCCTGACTGTCTGATACTCCTTTAGGTTATTATCAGACAGCCCCCCGTAACACCTATAATCCTGCCCTCAATCAGTTAATTAGCTAGGCCGCTGGTTTCGGTCCTGGCTTCAGGGTCCGAGTACCCCCTCTGTGCTATGGTTTCCGGGTCAGTTCTCCGTGCCGGTACCGGCGGGCTACAACCCTGTCCCGGTCCACCTTTGATCTGCTGAGCCGTCTTCCTGTCTCCTGCTGATCGAGACCACAGTCTGCCACCTAGCCAAAGGCACCAGGCCTCCAACCCTGGCACCGTTCAACTTGAGCTTCTCCTCCTGCTGGGACTACACCTAGCCCCAGCCCACTCTACTCTTCACTTGAACTACAACTTCTACTCAACTTGTTTTTCCGCCTCGGGCTGTCTAGACCCCTAGGTGGGCGTATCCAACTGCCTGGTCCCGCCCACTGGTGTGCTTATCTTTCCCTAAGGGGGGGTGACTAGGGCTTCAGGTAGGCTGTGTGTTATCTAGGTGAGGGAAGGTGTTATGCGGGGGCCTATTTGTGATTATCTGGTTTTGCCAGGGCGTCACATATATCCCTCAGAACTGTCTGTCCCCTGACCCCAGTGCTGTATACCCCCAGAACTGTCTATTCCTTGACTCTAGTGCTGTATACCCCTCAGAACTGTCTGTCCCCTGATCCCAGTGCTGTATACCCACCAGAACGGTCTGTTCCCCCCACTCCAGTGCTATATACCCCTCAGAGCTGTATCTCCCCCTCACCCCAGTGCTGTATACCCCCCAGAGCTGTTTGTCCCCCACTCCAGTGCTGTATACCCTCCTGAGCTCTTTGTCCCCCACTCCAGTGCTGTATACCCTCAGAGCTGTTTGTCCTCCACTCCAGTGCTGTATAACTCCAGAGCTGTATGTCCCCCCCACTCCAGTGCAGTATACCACCCTAGAGCTGTATACCCCCACTCCAGTGCAGTATACCACCCTAGAGCTGTATACCTCCCAGAGATGAATGTCCCCAAACCAGTGCTATATACCCCTCAGAGCTGTATGTCCCCAAACCAGTGCTATATACCTCCCAGATCTGTATGTCCCCCACCCCAGTGCTGTATACCACCTCAGATCTGAATGTCCCCCGATTGCTGTATGTCCCCAGCCTCTCCTGTGATATATATACAGCAGTGTCAGTGTGCTCTGTGTGTGGCCATGTCTGTTAGTCATGGCCACCAATCAGTGCGACACAGCCACATGCCGAGGAGCAGCTGGACGGAGACAAGCGGGGGAGGTGAACATGCCGAGGAGGAGTTGGACGGAGACAAGCGGGGGAGGTGAGTGAGGCTGCTGCTGGCTTCCCCATATTAATAATATCTGTAATGTGTCTGTGTGTGCATGTATCGCAAGATCAGGCCACAATCACATGACACTCGGCTCACGCTCGCAGTAGAGCCTGAGCCAAGGGTCATTAGCATATCACATCCATTGTACTTGCATTGGATGCCATACGCTAATGTGACTCCAGCCCTTATTTGTTATACTGACTAATTCTCATCATTAGGCCTCAGTCACACTTGCACATTGCTTCTTATGCGAGAGCATCAGATGCGATATGCTAATGACACTCGCCTCAGGCTCTGCTGCGAGCGTGAGCCGAGTGTCATGCGACTGTGATCCAATCTTGCGATCAGATCACAGCTTCGGACAAGAGGAAATGGAGGGAGTAATTCTACCCCTTCTCCACGGCCTGTCTCTGCGTACATCGAACTGCATTCTGATGACATCCAATTGCAGTGCGATGTCTCACACGCTTCCGTAGATCTGTATGGGTGTGTGAGCTGAGACTGTCAGACACTCGCAGCATGCTGCAATTCTTTTTTCATGCCAATATATCATGAAAAATCAATCGCAGATGGACACTGCCCCATCATTTTACACTGATGCGAGTGCAATTTGATGTTTTATCGGATTGCACTCGTCCGTGCAAAACGCAAGTGGAACCGAGGCCTTACTGTAGTTTCTGTATAGTCCTCAGTCTGATGATGATTGATAACTCCCAAGTATCTCCTTACAATTGTTAAAAGGAATCTGTCACCAGGCTTTTGCTCCCCCATCTAAGAGCAGCATAATGTAGAGACAGACTCTGATTCCAGCGATGTGTCACTTACTGAGCTATTTGCTGTCATTTTGATAAAATCAATGTTTTCTCTGCTGCAGACCTAGCAGTTATACAGAGCTCATAAATATGCTGGACTACCTGGTAGCATGCCAAGCAGTCCTATAATGATAATCTACTGCTGATTAAACAGTGATTTTATCAAAACTACACTAAGCAGCACAGTAAGTGACACACCGCTAGAATCAGGATCTCTGCCCCCTACGTTATGCTGCTCTCAGATTAGGTGTTAATCTTTTTGATGATGTATTTCTGTACTGATGAGGGTTTTGATGCTAAGTTTCTAATCTTATGGGGTTATATGGATGTACTTCTGTGCTGCTGGTGGTTCGGATGATGAATTTCTGTACTGCTGGTGGTTGTGATGCTGTGTTTCTGTACTGTTGGGTGTTACAATTATGTATTTCTGTACCTCTGGTGGTTCTGGTGCTGTTACTACTTCTGATCTTGTACACAAGTAAAGCCTGCTTTACACGTTGCAATTTTGCATACGATAACGTATGCGATTTGCAACGCCCCCATCGTATGTGTGGCACGTTCAATTTGTTGAATGTGCCGCACAAACGATTAATCCCCGTCACACGTACTTACCCGTCCATACGACCTCATTGTGGGTGGCGAACGTCCACTTCCTGGAGTGGGAGGGACGTTTGGCGTCACATCGACGTCAGGCAGCAGCCGGCCAATAGAAGCGGAGGGGCGGAGCCCATCCCGGCCACCTCCTTTCTTCCGCATTAACGGCCAGGAGCCGCAGAACGCAGGTAAGATCTGTTCATCGTTCCCGGGACGTCATACACTGCGATGTGTGCTACCCCGGGTACGATGAACAATCTGACGTTAAATTCATGAAGAACGAACGACGTGCGTGCGATGAACATTTTACCGTTCAATCGCAATCGCACGAACCTGTTACACACTGCAATGTACCTTACGATGCCGGATGTGCATCCCGTACGACGTGACCCCGCCGACACATTGTAAGATACATTGCAGCATGTAAAGCAGGCTTTACAATACATAAATTGTAAGATTGGACAACCCCTTTACTTAAGGCTGCTTTACATGTGTCGATTTCTCGTGCGATCGCATTTTCGATCACACCCGCCCCCATCGTTTGTGCGGCACAGGCAATTTCTTGCCCATGTCGCACAATGTTGTAAACCCCCATCACACGTACTTACCTTCCAAACGACCTCGCTGTGGGCGGCGAACATCCTCTTCCTGAAGGGGGAGGGACATTCAGCGTCACAGCGATGTCACACAGCGGCCGGCCAATAGAAGCGGAGGGACGGAGATGAGCGGGATGTAAACATCCCGCCCACCTCCTTCCTTCAGCATTGCCGGCGGGACGCAGGTAAGCTGCAGTTCATCGTTCCCAGGGTGTCACATGGAGCGATGTGTGCTGCCTCGGGAACAATGAACAACAGGACTTTCAATTTTTAGAAAATGAGCGACGTGTCAACGATGAACGAGAAGATGAGTATTTCAGCTCGTTCATAGCTGTCACACGTTACAATATCCCTAACGAGGTCGGATGTGCATCACTTACGGCGTGACCCCGCCGACATCTCGTTAGATATACCGTAGCGTGTAAAGCCCGTTTTAGAATTGGGCTACACTGCTTAACTGTATAAGTAAAGTCTTGTCCAGGTTTGAAATGAAAGTTTCCAGTCATTCTAGGTGACGGCAGGCTTCTGAATTCTCACAGCGCTTGCACACTTTTAGGATTCTCCGTTGCCAGTGGCGAGAGTGGACGGTCATATGAGCGCAAGTAAGAAATTTTTATATTTCTGGACACATTCTAACTAGATGTGTCCGGCCTTACTCAATTCATTTTTATTGAGCGAGGCCAAGCATGTCGAGTCGGCACGTGACCACATTTATGTAAATCACATACTTGCAGTTTCGTGACCTCCCACTCACCGCCGGCACCAGAGAATCCTGACAGTGTGCAGTGTGAGAATTCAGAAGACTGCAGTCACATAGAGTGACACATAAAGTGACTGCAGATTTTTATCTCAAACCTGGAGAGGCCCTTTACTTGTAAAATTAAACAGTGTAGCCCAATCATGACAGCATGTAATATACTCCCTGTCAGGATTCAGCTCTGCTTCTGGTTCTAGTAGTCATCATATGGCCCCTCCACTCATATGTGATTTTCATACTTGCACGAGACAATTAGCTTTTCTTCCTATGTTTCTCTTTGAACATTGAGAGAATTATTAAGAGCAGCTCGTCATAACGTGACTAAGTGTGCAAATCACATATAAATATATGGTCACATGAGGGGGGGCGCCAAATTGAATTCTTGCCCCGGGTGCTGGAAAGCCTAGATACACCTCTGCAAAAGGTGGCTACTTTGAATTACCTAAAATACAAGACATATTTTCAGTTGTTTCACACTTTAAATATTTCATTCCACAAGTTTTAATTCATAGCTTTGATGGCTTCAATGTGAATCTAAAATTTTTAGAGTCCTGAAAATAAAGAAAACTCTTTGAATGAGAAGGTGTGTCCAAACTTTTGGTCTGTACTGTACATGTTACTGGGGGCTGCTTATAGTCAGAAATAACACATACTACTACATAGTGGTACTGAACAACACCCACCATACAAAGGCCATTAATACATTGCAAAATAATGCCACCACACTATGACCAAATATCTCCACATAGAGTCTGAATATAAGCACCGTCCTGTTACTGAGCAAAGTCCACTGCACCAAAACCAGTGGTTGCACACCGCAAATCCTCAAAAATCTGCAATATGTGAACTTGGCCTAAAGTAGCGATGTCCTTCTTCGTGCCCCTCACCACACACAATATACATTTTCACATCTGTCATGTAATGGTAACGATTATGACCCCCTTTATAGTTTTTGGATCTATAGTAAAACTCTGCAAAGTACAGGGATAATACACACACAAACACTGATGGCACAGTACATGGGCAACACACACAGTGATGGCACAGCAAAGGGGCGACACACACACACACAAATGGCACAGCATAGGGCAACAGACACACACACACACACACACACACACACATACAGTGATGGCACAGCACATGGGCAAAACACACACACACACACACACACACACTGATGGAACAGCACATGGGTAACACACACAGAGTGATGGTACAGCACAGGGGCAACACACACACACAGAGTGATGGCACAGCACAGAGGCAACATACACACACAAACTCACACACAGTGATGGCACAGCACAGGGGCAACAGACACACAAATACACAGTGATGGCACAGCATAGGGGCAACACACACACACACAGTGATGGCACAGTATATGGGCAACACACATCCACACACACAGTGATGGTACAGCATAGGGGTGACACACACAGTGGTGACACAGCACATGGGCAAAACACACACAGTGATGGCACAGCACATGGGCAACACACATATACAGAGTGATGGCACAGCATAGGGGCAACATATATACACACAGTGATGGCACATCACAGGGGCAACAGACACACACACACACACACACAGTGATGGCACAGCACAGGGCTGTTTTTCTGTAGTGTTACAGGCAGATATTTGTACATTATAATACTCACCTGCTCCCATGCTGTGAGAGATGATAATAGTGGCTCCGGCCTTCCTGTTGCATGCACTTCCTGTCAGTTCTCCTGGCTCCTCTTCCTGTCCTCTGCTTTTTCTTTTTATTCCTTCTGTTCTGTTTCACACTGTTTTTCTGCTCTCTGTTTGCTTTCCTCTCTTTTCTGTGGTCTCTACTTCTCCTCCACTCCAGGACTGTGTTTTTGTGTTTTCCTCTTCATTTCATTCTCCCGCAGTGGTACTGCACAAGCTCCGCCCTCTCTTGATTGGCTTTTCTCCTCCTGGAATCTCTCACAGCTCTCTGATTAGAAGAAGAAGCTGCCTGGCCACTCCCTCCTCTTCAGCACAGCCCGCGCACAATGTGCAGTGTGGATGACTCTGCAACAAACAGTGTCGACACCCAGCGGCATTAATCAGCTGCTTGGTGATGGCCCTGGGGCATGATGCATGAATGTGGAAATGCACACACTGCGGGCAGCCGCTCTGGGCCCCTCCAACTCACGGGCCCTGTAGCAGTGGCATGGTCTGCCTCTAATGATGGTATGGAACTGGATTGGCCCCTGTAATGCGATTACAGGGACCCAATCCTGCCATGGTAACTCTGGGAAATCACCATGACGACCCAGGGTTACTGAACTACGGAGAGCCTCAGACAATATGCTGCCTGCATGATGTGTAAGGCGAAGTGTCAGAGCTGCTGCTGCAGTCCTGACACATATAATCCCCTGCAGTGATCAAGCTCTCCAGGGGATTATATCAGTGATCAGATCACTGACAGATAGTGTCCCTGAAAGGGACTAAGTAAAAAAAGTAAAATTAAAGTTAAAAAAAAAAAAAAAATATGTTAAAAGTATTAAAAAAATTGGAGAAAAAAAACACAAAATAAATAAAATATATTCCAATAAATATGTATATTTTTGTAAAAAAATAAAAATAAAACAAAAAAACTGCACATATTTGGTATTGCCGCTTCTGTAACAACCCCGAGCTATAAAACTGTCACACTTAGTTAACATCTTCAGTGAGCACAGTAAAAAAAAAAAAATATAGCAAAAACTATGTCTTTTCATCATACACCTCCCCAAAAAAATGGAATAAAACGCGATCAAAAAGTCACATGTAAATAACATGTAAACATGTACAAAAAACAAGCCACCAAACAGCTGCATCGGTGAAAAACTATAAAAAAAAACTGTAGCTTTCAGTATACAGCAATGCAAAAACTCTTTTTTTCCCCATAAAATAATTGTTTGGGTATTAAAGCGGCAAAACATAACAAAAACTATATAAATGAGGTATCTCTGTAATCGTACCGACCTGAAGAGTAAAACTTTTATCGCTTTTATGGCACAGTAAATAACGTAACAAACAAAAACAAAAAACAATTCCTGAATTTCTGTTTCTTCTTGATTCTGCCTCACAAAAAGTGGAATATAAAGCGATCAAAAATTAATATGTGGCCCAAAGTGGTACCAATAAAAACTCCAATTGATCCTGCAAAAAACAAGCCCTCACATGACTCATATGTCAGCTGAAAAATAAAAATAACTTTAGTCTTCAAAATTCAGTGATGCAAAAATTCTTTACTTTGTAAAAAGCAATTTTTAGTGTGATAATCGCCAAACCTAAAAAACTATATAAACCTGGTATCACTGTAATCGTATTGACCTGAATAATAAAGACACCTAATCACTTATACCACAAGGTGAACAGCGTAAAAAATAAATAAAGCCAATTCTTCAATCGTTATTGATTTGTTCATTCTGCTGCTAAAAGTTTTCAGTACAGTGTTGCTCATAATAATCCCGCGCTCTGAGCGTTTACACTGGGATTACATGTCAATCTCTGAAAAAACATGATTCAGACAAAATTCCCAACTAAAAATTCACTGTAATGGGGCAGAGGGAGTCACTTTGACCTCACGTCTGGCCTGTGATCTGGTGGTGTCTATATTTTTATGTGTCTTTTCGAACGTGTCCAAAAGTGCGGTCAGCAACAGTTTTTGTTCATCATGGAGAAGATGGACACCACTGAAGAGATACCAAACAGAGTCCGGAGTAACTCTGCTGTCTCATTATTAGTGAATGGATCTGTGGCAGGTTTCATCTGAATCACGTATTTCAGAGATGTAGTTTGAAACCCCAATGTAAATGCTCAGCTTAGAGCACAGGATAAAGGGGAACTAATCCAAAATGTTTGCAATCTTTAATTCTGCAACATTCACTGCGTTTGGCGCTCCTTCTCCTCCAAGCCATGTGGTGCGGCCAAACAGTACTGTACAGTTAGTTACATGTGAGGTATTGCCACATTCAGGACAAATTATGCAACACATTATGGGGCCTTTTTTTTATTTATTACTCTTGTAAAAATTGCAAATCTGGGGTTAAAACAATGTTTTAGTGGTAAAAATTCAATTATTTTTTCTTTACTGCCTAATATTATAACATTTTCTGACACAACTGTGATGTCAATATACTCACTGCACCTGTGGATGAATGCATTGAGGGGTGCAGCCTGTAACATGGGGTCTTTTGTTGGGGGTTTCTGCTGTTCTGGCACTTCAGGGGCTCTGCCAATGTGACATGGCAACCGCAAACCATTGCAACTAAATCTGATCTCAAATATGGTGCTCCTTCGGTTATTGACTTTGCACTGTCCCTCAAAAGTAGTTTTCAACCACATATGGGGTATCAGCGTACTCAGTAGAAATTCCACTGTAAATTGTATGGTGTATTTTTCCCTGATACTCTTGTGAAAAAAGCTACCTGGTTGAAGCAACAAGTTTGTGGTAATAACATTTCTTTAATATTTTTACGGCTCAACGTTATAAAATTCTGTGAAGCCCCAAGGGGTTCAAGGTATTCACCAAACATGTAGATACATTTCTTGAGGGGTCTAGTTTCCAAAATGGGGTCACTTGTGGGAGAGCTCCACTGTTTAGGCACCTCAGGGGGTGTCCAAATGCGACATGGTTGTCCACTAATGATTCCAGCTAATTCTGCTTTCAAAAATTCAAATGGCGCTCCTTCCCTTCCGAGCCCTGCTGTGCGTCCAAACAGTAGATTTCCACCACATATGAGGTATCTGCATACTCAGGAGAAATTGCACAATAAATCTTATGGGGCATTTTATCCTGATACACTTGTGAAAAAAAAGCTACCTGGTTGAAGTAGCAATTTCGTGGTAAAAAAATATATATATTTTTTCATGGCTCAACGTTGTAAACATCTGTGAAGTCGCTAGGGGTTCAAGGTGCTCCCCAAACATCTAGATAAATTCCTTGAAGAGTCTAGTTTCAAAAATGGGGTCACTTGTGGGGGAGCTCCACTGTTTAGACACCTCAAGGGGCAGTGGCGTAACTAGAGTTTGATGGGCACTCGTGCAAAATTTGGACCCGGGTCCCCCCTCCACGTACACCGACACTTAGGGTACGAGATAATGACACTGACACTCGGGGTACAGGATAATAATACTGACACTTGGCTCTTATCCTCAGCACCCAGGTTTCCCATGATCTGAAATCCCTCTATCAGAACACAGCTTTCCCATGTTCTGATATCCATCTTGTCCTCGGCACCCAGCTTTCCCATGCTCTGCTATACATCATTCCCTCAGCTCCCAGCTTTCCCATATCAGAGCATGGGAAAGCTGGGTGCTGAGGGAAAGAGCCTTTTTCCTTCAGCACAAAACATTCCCATCCCATGCTTGTATCTTTGTCCCCCCTCATATATAGTTCTCCAAATACTATAATGGCCCCCACATAGCCTTCCATATAGTATAAAGGGTCCCACATAACCCTTCATATATTAGAATGCACCTCCATAGTCCTCCATGTATTATAATGCATTTCCCATAGTCCTCCATGTATTATAATTCACCCATAGTTCTCCATATATTATACTGCACCACAGTCATTCATGTTTTATAACGCACCCCCATAGTCCTCCATGTATAAAGTAGCCTCCATAGTCCTCCATATGTTATAATGTAGCCCCCATAGTCCTATATGTATTACAATGCAGCCCCATAAACCTTCATATCGTATTATGCAGCCCCATACTACTCTATGTATAATGCACCCATATAGTCCATGTATAAGGTGTCCTTCATGTTTATTATGCAGCCCCATAGACCTCCATGTATAATGCAGCCCCATAGACCTCCATGTTTCATGCAGCCAGCCCCCTCCAAGGACTCCATGTGTCCTGCAGCCAGGCCCCCTCCAAGGACCCCATGTGTCCTGCAGCCAGGCCCCCTCCAAGGACCCCATGTGTCCTGCAGCCAGGCCCCCTCCAAGGACCCCATGTGTCCTACAGCCAGGCCCCCTCCACGGACTCCATTTGTCCTGCAGCCAGGCCCCCCAAGGACTACATGTGTCCTGCACCCAGCCCCCCCAGGGCCTCCATGTGTCCTGCAGCCAGGCCACCTCCAAGGACTCCATGTGTCCTGCAGCCAACTCCCCCAGTGCCTCCATGTGTCCTGCATCCAGGCACCCTCCAAGGACTCCATGTGTCCTGCAGTCAGCCTCCCCGTGTACTCACTGATTTATAAAAAAACAAAACAAAAAAAAAACAAGTACTCACCTCTCTTCTCCTTCCACCACAGCTCTGTCCTCACCTCTACTTGTTTCCCCGCTGCTTATCCTCACTTCTGTCCTCGTTCCCCCGTGGCTCTGGTTGGCATCCTCCTGTGCTCTGTGCTCTCACCACACACAGCAGTCGCACAGGAGTGACCTCACCGCGCAGGCACGGGGGAAGAATGATGATGCATAGAACGGCGCCAGCTGCTCTATGCAATATCAAAGCAGTGCACGGTGACGGGAGCGCGGTGAGTGACGGGAGCGGGGTGACGGGAGCGCGGTGAGAGACGGGAGCGTGGTGACAGGAGCACGGTGAGTGACGGGAGCGGGGTGAGTGACGGGAGCGCGGTGACGGGAGCGCGGTGAGAGACGGGAGCGTGGTGACAGGAGCACGGTGAGTGACGGGAGCGGGGTGAGTGACGGGAGCGCGGTGAGTGACAGGAGCGCGGTGACGCAACCGCTGACACCAGGCAGGGGGGCCCGGTGTCAGCGGCGGCAACTGGGTCATATAGCGGCAGCCGCGCCGCGTGGTCTGTGGCAGAACAGCGCAGCTCCTCTCACAGAAAGGAGCTGGCTGCTGATCTGCTGGGCTGCGACCGCGGTAGTTACGCCCCTGTCAGGGGGTCTACAAATGCGACAAGGCATCCACTAATGATTCCAGCTAATTTTGCTTTCAAAAATTCAAATGGCCCTCCTTTCCTTCCAAGTCCTGCCGTGCACCCAAACAATTGATGTTCACCACATATGAAGTATCAATGTACTCAGGACAAATTGCACAATACATTTCATGGTTCATTTTTTCCCTGATACCCTTGTGAAAATGCAAAATTTTATGACTAAAGTAACATTTTTGTGTAAAAAAAAAAAGAAAAATTTTCCTTTTTTCCTTACACATTGCTTTGGTTCCTGTGAAGCACCTGAAGAGTTAATAAACTTAATAAAGTTAATAAACTAAGAAGTTGATAAACTTCTTGGTTTTGGTTTTCAGCAGAGCAGTTCTTAGAATGGTGTCACTTTTGTATATTTTCTGTCACCCAGGCCTCTCAAAGTCACTTCAAATGGGATGTGATCCCTAAAAAATGGTTTTGTACATTTTTTTGGAAAACTGATAAAATTCTGATGAACTTTGAACCCTTATAACTTCCTAATCCGAAAAAATTATGTTTGAGAAATTGCATTGATGTAAAGTAGTTAGTTAGTTAGTAACTATTTTGTGTGACATATTTCAGATTTATAGGCATATTTCAAAAGTTGAAAATTGGGAAATTTTCACCAAATTTCCAATATTTTCACAAATAAACACAAAAATATTTTCCTAATTTTATCATGAAGTACAATATGTCATGAAAAAACGATGTCAGAATCTGCAGGATCCGTTGAAGTGTTCCAGAGTTATAACCTGTCAAAGTGACACTGGTCAGAATTGCAAAAAATGGCCTGGTCATTAAGGTGAACACCTTGCTCTGGGGTAAAGGGGTTAAAGCATGTCCCTCCAGGCTGTATTTACCATGTAGTTGCCATTGGAAGCTGCTGGTGTAGTATTGACTCATGGTCAATCATGCGTGGTGCCCCTGAGGGTCCAGTCACCACAGAGGTACTGCACCTCAGCCAGAGGTGTGGTATCCCATTCCGGGGTAAGGAGGAGGCCACAAGTCATTGTACACTGACACACACTCTTAGTTTAGCGACTCTCCATTAGGCCGTGGTTAGGGCAAGTTGTACCTTGAGGAGAGCACAGTCCCGAAGCCAGTCTGGAGGTGGGGTTTAGTTAGTGGGAGCAGACTGTAGAACGTGAGGGAGTCAGGAAGTAGACATGGAGGAGGCAGGTCCTGGGGACTGGAGCTGGAGCAGCTCGTCCCGTCCAAGGGCAAGGAGGGAGACAGATTAGAAGGAGTCCTAGAGCCACGGGAAGTGAGAAGTCCAGCCGTGGGCTCATATTACAGCCAGCATACTGGTGTGGAGGGACTTGGCCGCAAAGGGGACCGGTCCCTAGACTAGTGGAGAATAACCTGACTAAGCTAGCAAACCGGAGGCTGAGGCTCCTTCAAGTACCGAAGCTACCACTGCACATAAAAAGCTGAAAAGGTGACCACATAGGACCAAGGGACAGGGCAGGAAAGCCACCCATAAGAGGGATCTGCGAACACCGGCTCAGGGCACTGTGTGGGAGGTACGGGGCAGGCAGGAGAGGCCAGTTGAGGAAGACGACCAGGGAAGGAACACAGAAGGGTGTACCAGGTTGTGCCTCCGAACTATCCGGGGATCGGCTGGGGCACTTCACAGCAGGGCCCAGCACTCCGAGGGCAGCATCTGACTAGTCGTGGTAACCTGGAACTATTATCTGTGAGTTAAGAACATGTGACTGCATTCCTGTGTTGCCCAGTGATTGCCTGGGCCTCCGGCTCTGCACCCCACTATTACATCTCAACACTAGAGATGAGCGAACCGGTCCCGGTTCGGCTCGAGGTCGGTTCGCCGAATGGAGGTCCCGTTCGAGTTCGGTTCGTCGAACGTTCGACGAACCGAACTCGAACTGCATAGGAAACAATGGCAGGCAATCACAAACACATAAAAACACCTAGAAAAAACCCTCAAAGGTGTCCAAAAGGTGACAAACAACTCACAACACAACACAAACACATGGGAAAGTGACAAGGACATATACTCATGCGAAAACAAAACAGCTGGACAAGGAAAAAGAGGAGGACACACAGATATAGGCATGGCACGCCCTTCTAAAATCATGTAAAACACCGCAAGGAGACTCCAAGCGTAGTCTCCCTTTTTTTCCAAAAATTGGGCCCCACACACACCCACCCCTTCAGTGGCAGCAGTTGTGCCCCAGTTGTACACTTCACAGCTAGATTTGCATCAAGCACATTCAAAAATACGCCATTCTTATCCGTCCCCAGGATGACACCAGGGTAGGTAGCAAAGTCTTTCCTGATCCCAGCTCTGTTCATCTTGGCTTCTTTTAAAAACACAGCAAGCAAGGGTTACTCCAAGCGTAGTCTCCCTTTTTTTCCAAAAATTGGGCCCCACACACACCCACCCCTTCAGTGGCAGCAGTTGTGCCCCAGTTGTACACTTCACAGCTAGATTTGCATCAAGCACATTCAAAAATACGCCATTCTTATCCGTCCCCAGGATGACACCGGGGTAGGTAGCAAAGTCTTTCCTGATCCCAGCTCTGTTCATCTTGGCTTCTTTTAAAAACACAGCAAGCAAGGGTTACTCCAAGCGGAGTCTCCTTTTTTTCCAAAAATTGGGCCCCACACACACCCACCCCTTCAGTGGCAGCAGTTGTGCCCCAGTTGTACACTTCACAGCTAGATTTGCATCAAGCACATTCAAAAATACGCCATTCTTATCCGTCCCCAGGATGACACCGGGGTAGGTAGCAAAGTCTTTCCTGATCCCAGCTCTGTTCATCTTCGCTTCTTTTAAAAACACAGCAAGCAAGGGTTACTCCAAGCGGAGTCTCCCTTTTTTCCAAAAATTGGGCCCCACACACACCCACCCCTTCAGTGGCAGCAGTTGTGCCCCAGTTGTACACTTCACAGCTAGATTTGCATCAAGCACATTCAAAAATATGCCATTCTTATCCGTCCCCAGGATGACACCGGGGTAGGTAGCAAAGTCTTTCCTGATCCCAGCTCTGTTCATCTTGGCTTCTTTTAAAAACACAGCAAGCAAGGGTTACTCCAAGCGGAGTCTCCCTTTTTTCCAAAAATTGGGCCCCACACACACCCACCCTTTCAGTGGCAGCAGTTGTGCCCCAGTTGTACACTTCACAGCTAGATTTGCATCAAGCACATTCAAAAATACGCCATTCTTATCCGTCCCCAGGATGACACCGGGGTAGGTAGCAAAGTCTTTCCTGATCCCAGCTCTGTTCATCTTGGCTTCTTTTAAAAACACAGCAAGCAAGGGTTACTCCAAGCGTAGTCTCCCTTTTTTTCCAAAAATTGGGCCCCACACACACCCACCCCTTCAGTGGCAGCAGTTGTGCCCCAGTTGTACACTTCACAGCTAGATTTGCATCAAGCACATTCAAAAATACGCCATTCTTATCCGTCCCCAGGATGACACCGGGGTAGGTAGCAAAGTCTTTCCTGATCCCAGCTCTGTTCATCTTGGCTTCTTTTAAAAACACAGCAAGCAAGGGTTACTGTGAAGCCCCACAGGTGTTGTGTCGGTGCATTACCTTCAGGGACTCCACTCAGCTGGATCTGGTCACAGGTAGGAGATCTTCTTCTTGTCGTGACGCCACTCTCAGTATTGCGGCCAGTAGGGACCGCCACTGCAGGTTGAGGGACGCCTGGGGCTGATGGTGAGTGCAGTTAGTTGGAATAGCATCCTGAGAGTGAGGCAAGCCCCAGGGCCCTGTGTAGGTGCGTAGAACCACAAGGCGCAGAATAACTCCACACACGCAGAATGTCTTTCAGGAGTTTTACTCACTTCAGATGGCAGGGTGAGTAACCCGGGCGTAGCTGGGATGAACCAGGCTGGAACCAGGTATCCTTCAGGCTGACTTCTGGTGGTGACTACCAACTCGCCTTCCTTAGCCCTTGGTGGTTTGGGGTGACCCCGACTTTTAGTCCCTATGGGGGTCACCCAGGGAAGTTGCTGAAGCCTCACTCCCCTTCGTTTGCCGTTTGCTTGTGGCCTGGACCAGCTCACTCCAGCTGCTTGCCTCCTGTGAGCTATGGGCCCTAACTGTGGCTACGTGGCTGCGGCTTTTGTGGTGTTGGGGTGTGGGCTTTGAGGGCCCCACACCGGCAGGTTTAGCAAGGAAAGGTGGATCTATCCCCGCTCCGGGAACTGCCGCCCGTTTGGGCCTGGTTCTCCCTAGCAGTCTCCTTACTTCCCACTCTGTGCTCTCTCTCTAGCTGGAGATGGGTTTCGGGTAGCACTCCTAGGTGACCGTTCTCCCCCGTCGGTAGCCACTGCGCGGATGCTGTCAGACTACAGCAGCCCAGGGGAAGGGGTCAGCTCTCCTCGGAGCTCCCTGGACTCTGCTCTGAACCGGCTCACATCTGGGACCTTCACTGCTGCTCCTGTCAGAGCTTCACTTTCCTGCTCCTCACTCCTCCACACTCTGCTGCAGACTGTTTACTCCTCCTTCTCTTTTCCCTTTTGTGCCTGCCTACGCCACCTAGCAACCAGATTCTCTTACCACACCCCTTGAGAGGAGATGGAGGCTTTTGGCCCCCTCCACTATTCCAGTGGAGGCGAAGGCTTTTCCCCCTCCTGGGATCCCCAGGGGTCCTCTCATAGGTACATGTGTGAGACCTGATCACTATGCGCCTGTGTAGTCACACCTCGGTCAGCCTTTTGGATTACCTGTATTGTACTGTCCCCAGCATGGGTGCAGTACTCAGTGGTGCCTGACCAGGTCAGGGGCGCCACATTCCCCCTTAGTTATCACCAGCACGTCCTCGGGCTGCAAGACAACATTTTAAAATGCATAAAACATTAAAACATGTAAAACATTTAAAAGCACCAGGTACCATACATCACCACCCTCCACCCACAAGTCCGTTAACCCACCCAAAACCCTCTCACGTTGGCCGCGCCTTCAGCCACTTCTGGCAGGATGTAGAGGCGGCTTTCATGGTCTGGTGGTCTTCAGGGTATACCTGGCCTGGTGGAGCCGCGCCTTCAGCCTCTTCTGGCAGGATGTAGAGGCGGCCTCCACAGTTGGTGCTGACCAGGTACCCTCTTTGTGGTGGAGAGCCAGGCCCCATAAACAGGCATGCTCTCTGGTTGCAGGTAAGCCAAGGCCCTATATACGGACGTGCTCCCTGGTTGCAGACGAGCCAAGCCCCTAAACAGGCTGACTCTGGTGGCGGTGGTGCCCTCTGGTGTAACTATTTACACTGCGAGAGTTTGTGGCTATAGCCAGTTCATAGCCTTAAGGTTTATTTCTCACATCAGTTTATGTGGGCACATACTTGAACTTGTAAAACGTTGCAAAACAAACTTTTTCAAACTGGTAACTTGCTTTACTTTACATGAACTTTATGCAGATTCCTCTTCACCAGGGCTTGGGCCTGTAGGGCTGCGGCACCTGTTGCTTCCTTGACCTCTTTCTTCATCTGTGGTAGTCTCGTCAGTAGGTCCTTTGTCTTTTCTTTCTTTATCGCTGTCTTTCCTGTCTTCTTCTTTAGGACATGGTGCTACATCTAGCGCGTACCACCCTCTTTCTCCTTGATGCATGGTAAATTGTACGGAGTCTCCCATCTTTAAGTTTCTTCCAGGATGTCCTCTGGGCAGATGAGCTCTCACATCTCTTCTATTGACGAAAATGCCTTCTTTGATACCAGGTGCAACGATGAACCCGTATCCTGACTTCAGGCTAAAGTCTTCCACAATTCCTCTACAAAGGGGTCCTCTGACCTGTGCTTTGGCTCTTCTCAGGAACCGTTTTTCTTCTAGGTCTCTGGCCGTGACTTCTCTTTGCTCTGGGGATGGCGGAGCAGGTGACAACTGGTTTCTGCTACGGCGCCGTGTCTTGCGGGCTGGATTCTGCGAGGTACAGCTTACAAGCTCCCAGGTGAGGCTTTTAGGCAAATCTTCTTCCGCAGACGGTGTCAGGTCTTCTTCATCCCAGCGGGAATATGGCAACATCTCTGGCTCTGGGCATGGATCCACTGCTGGTATCTCCGAGGTCAGCTCCTCAGCCTCCTGGCCTCCTCTCCCCCTTAGTTCTTCTGAGCACTCCTTCGGTGGCAGTGCTGGGGATGGGCTTTCTTCAGCAGGCCCAGGCGGGGGACTCTTTGGCGTAGTTGCTGCAGGGGTTGCCGGAATCCTCTTGGGGGTGGGCGGAGGGAGCATGTACTGATCCACCATCTCCTGTGGGAACTTGGCCTCCATGTCAGCCTTCAGCTGCCAGTATGCGGGGTCCTCCCCCAGCGTGGGCTTTCCAGCAGGGACCTCTTTGGACTGGGGAGCGGTGTCTGCTCTGGCCTTGCAGGCCGGGGTAAATGGTGATGCAATCTTATCTTGGCGGGCCGCGCCTGGCATGGCGGCGGCCTGGTCTTGGCGGGCCGCGCCTGGCATGGCGGCGGCCTGGATGGGCGTTTCTGGCGCAGCTTGGATCGGCGTCGCAGCTGCGATGGGGTCTTTGCAGGCTGGGCTGGGCGTCGCTGCCTCGATCGGAGCTTGGCGGGCCGCACCTGGCGTGGCTGCGGCCTGGTTCAGCACCTCACTTGCGGCGCGGACGAGCGTGGCTGCTGCGGTGGGGTCTCGGCGGGCCGGGCCTAGCAAGGCGGCGGCCTGGGTCAGCGTCACACCTGCGGCGTGGATGAGGGTCGCGGTGGCTGCCGGTTCTCTGCGGGCCGGACTGGGCGTTGCTGCAGGGACCGGGTCTTGGTGGGCCGAGCAGGGCATCGCTGCGGCGGCCGGGGCTTGGCGGGCCGCACCTGGCGTGGTCGCGGCCTGGCTCAGCGTCGCCGCGCCGGACGCCTCTTCAGGGACCGCGGACGTGGCAGCAGGGGTCGGGGCACTCGCGCTGGCAGGGGCATCACTGGACTCACCCATCGGTGGCAGCATCGGGGTCTGAGTCGTCACCACTCGGTCTGGCGCTCGGCGCGCGGCTCTCCCTTCATAGGCCTGAACCGCGGCAGCCATCTCCAGAAGTTCCATGCGTTCTTCTCTGATCTGCTCCACGACCCGGGTCTCCAGTCGGTCGCAGAACTGGGCCAGCTCCCGATACCACCAGGCAGCGGAGCCCGGTTCTGGGTTTCTGCGGTCAGACGCCATTTCTTCTGCGCCCTCTTCTGTACGATTTCCCAGCAGTGGACTCGTCGTTGCCTCTAGTAACAAGCTGTTCAGTTTCCGCTCTGCCTCTTTCAGCAGCTCCTCTCCCAGCAGCAGGCTTCTGGCTCCCTTTCTGTCCCGACGTCTCTGGACGCTTCCGCTCTCTTCACTTGCGAGGTCAGGACTCTGCAGGGGATCTCTGGGTAGCCACACCTCTTCGTGGGCGGTAACTTCTCCCAGCGCGGGCTGCTGTTGTTTTTCAGCGCGCTTTTCATGGTGGCAATATGGCGGCGCTTCCAATTTTTCAAGCGGACCGCCCAGGCACATGGTCACCTGTCTGAACAGGTCTAGTCCTTATCCTGTTCGTGACGCCAGATGTGAAGCCCCACAGGTGTTGTGTCGGTGCATTACCTTCAGGGACTCCACTCAGCTGGATCTGGTCACAGGTAGGAGATCTTCTTCTTGTCGTGACGCCACTCTCAGTATTGCGGCCAGTAGGGACCGCCACTGCAGGTTGAGGGACGCCTGGGGCTGATGGTGAGTGCAGTTAGTTGGAATAGCCTCCTGAGAGTGAGGCAAGCCCCAGGGCCCTGTGTAGGTGCGTAGAACCACAAGGCGCAGAATAACTCCACACACGCAGAATGTCTTTCAGGGGTTTTACTCACTTCAGATGGCAGGGTGAGTAACCCGGGCGTAGCTGGGATGAACCAGGCTGGAACCAGGTATCCTTCAGGCTGACTTCTGGTGGTGACTACCAACTCGCCTTCCTTAGCCCTTGGTGGTTTGGGGTGACCCCGACTTTTAGTCCCTATGGGGGTCACCCAGGGAAGTTGCTGAAGCCTCACTCCCCTTCGTTTGCCGTTTGCTTGTGGCCTGGACCAGCTCACTCCAGCTGCTTGCCTCCTGTGAGCTATGGGCCCTAACTGTGGCTACGTGGCTGCGGCTTTTGTGGTGTTGGGGTGTGGGCTTTGAGGGCCCCACACCGGCAGGTTTAGCAAGGAAAGGTGGATCTATCCCCGCTCCGGGATCTGCCGCCCGTTTGGGCCTGGTTCTCCCTAGCAGTCTCCTTACTTCCCACTCTGTGCTCTCTCTCTAGCTGGAGATGGGTTTCGGGTAGCACTCCTAGGTGACCGTTCTCCCCCGTCGGTAGCCACTGCGCGGACGCTGTCAGACTACAGCAGCCCAGGGGAAGGGGTCAGCTCTCCTCGGAGCTCCCTGGACTCTGCTCTGAACCGGCTCACATCTGGGACCTTCACTGCTGCTCCTGTCAGAGCTTCACTTTCCTGCTCCTCACTCCTCCACACTCTGCTGCAGACTGTTTACTCCTCCTTCTCTTTTCCCTTTTGTGCCTGCCTACGCCACCTAGCAACCAGATTCTCTTACCACACCCCTTGAGAGGAGATGGAGGCTTTTGGCCCCCTCCACTATTCCAGTGGAGGCGAAGGCTTTTCCCCCTCCTGGGATCCCCAGGGGTCCTCTCATAGGTACATGTGTGAGACCTGATCACTATGCGCCTGTGTAGTCACACCTCGGTCAGCCTTTTGGATTACCTGTATTGTACTGTCCCCAGCATGGGTGCAGTACTCAGTGGTGCCTGACCAGGTCAGGGGCGCCACATTCCTCCAAGCGGAGTCTCCCTTTTTTCCAAAAATTGGGCCCCACACACACCCACCCCTTCAGTGGCAGCAGTTGTGCCCCAGTTGTACACTTCACAGCTAGATTTGCATCAAGCACATTCAAAAATACGCCATTCTTATCCGTCCCCAGGATGACACCGGGGTAGGTAGCAAAGTCTTTCCTGATCCCAGCTCTGTTCATCTTCGCTTCTTTTAAAAACACAGCAAGCAAGGGTTACTCCAAGCGGAGTCTCCCTTTTTTCCAAAAATTGGGCCCCACACACACCCACCCCTTCAGTGACAGCAGTTGTGCCCCAGTTGTACACTTCACAGCTAGATTTGCATCAAGCACATTCAAAAATACGCCCTTCTTATCCGTCCCCAGGATGACACCGGGGTAGGTAGCAAAGTCTTTCCTGATCCCAGCTCTGTTCATCTTGGCTTCTTTTAAAAACACAGCAAGCAAGGGTTACTCCAAGCGGAGTCTCCCTTTTTTTCCAAAAATTGGGCCCCACACACACCCACCCCTTCAGTGTCAGCAGTTGTGCCCCAGTTGTACACTTCACAGCTAGATTTGCATCAAGCACATTCAAAAATACGCCATTCTTATCCGTCCCCAGGATGACACCGGGGTAGGTAGCAAAGTCTTTCCTGATCCCAGCTCTGTTCATCTTGGCTTCTTTTAAAAACACAGCAAGCAAGGGTTACTCCAAGCGTAGTCTCCCTTTTTTTCCAAAAATTGGGCCCCACACACACCCACCCCTTCAGTGGCAGCAGTTGTGCCCCAGTTGTACACTTCACAGCTAGATTTGCATCAAGCACATTCAAAAATACGCCATTCTTATCCGTCCCCAGGATGACACCGGGGTAGGTAGCAAAGTCTTTCCTGATCCCAGCTCTGTTCATCTTGGCTTCTTTTAAAAACACAGCAAGCAAGGGTTACTCCAAGCGGAGTCTCCCTTTTTTCCAAAAATTGGGCCCCACACACACCCACCCCTTCAGTGGCAGCAGTTGTGCCCCAGTTGTACACTTTACAGCTAGATTTGCATCAAGCACATTCAAAAATACGCCATTCTTATCCGTCCCCAGGATGACACCGGGGTAGGTAGCAAAGTCTTTCCTGATCCCAGCTCTGTTCATCTTCGCTTCTTTTAAAAACACAGCAAGCAAGGGTTACTCCAAGCGGAGTCTCCCTTTTTTCCAAAAATTGGGCCCCACACACACCCACCCCTTCAGTGGCAGCAGTTGTGCCCCAGTTGTACACTTCACAGCTAGATTTGCATCACGCACATTCAAAAATACGCCATTCTTATCCGTCCCCAGGATGACACCGGGGTAGGTAGCAAAGTCTTTCCTGATCCCAGCTCTGTTCATCTTGGCTTCTTTTAAAAACACAGCAAGCAAGGGTTACTCAAAGCGGAGTCTCCCTTTTTTCCAAAAATTGGGCCCCACACACACCCACCCTTTCAGTGGCAGCAGTTGTGCCCCAGTTGTACACTTCACAGCTAGATTTGCATCAAGCACATTCAAAAATACGCCATTCTTATCCGTCCCCAGGATGACACCGGGGTAGGTAGCAAAGTCTTTCCTGATCCCAGCTCTGTTCATCTTGGCTTCTTTTAAAAACACAGCAAGCAAGGGTTACTCCAAGCGTAGTCTCCCTTTTTTTCCAAAAATTGGGCCCCACACACACCCACCCCTTCAGTAGCAGCAGTTGTGCCCCAGTTGTACACTTCACAGCTAGATTTGCATCAAGCACATTCAAAAATACGCCATTCTTATCCGTCCCCAGGATGACACCGGGGTAGGTAGCAAAGTCTTTCCTGATCCCAGCTCTGTTCATTTTGGCTTCTTTTAAAAACACAGCAAGCAAGGGTTACTCCAAGCGGAGTCTCCCTTTTTTCCAAAAATTGGGCCCCACACACACCCACCCCTTCAGTGGCAGCAGTTGTGCCCCAGTTGTACACTTCACAGCTAGATTTGCATCAAGCACATTCAAAAATATGCCATTCTTATCCATCCCCAGGATGACACCGGGGTAGGTAGCAAAGTCTTTCCTGATCCCAGCTCTGTTCATCTTGGCTTCTTTTAAAAACACAGCAAGCAAGGGTTACTCCAAGCGGAGTCTCCCTTTTTTCCAAAAATTTGGCCCCACACACACCCACCCCTTCAGTGACAGCAGTTGTGCCCCAGTTGTACACTTCACAGCTAGATTTGCATCAAGCACATTCAAAAATACGCCATTCTTATCCGTCCCCAGGATGACACCGGGGTAGGTAGCAAAGTCTTTCCTGATCCCAGCTCTGTTCATCTTGGCTTCTTTTAAAAACACAGCAAGCAAGGGTTACTCCAAGCGGAGTCTCCCTTTTTTCCAAAAATTGGGCTGGGCCCCACACACACCCACCCCTTCAGTGGCAGCAGTTGTGCCCCAGTTGTACACTTCACAGCTAGATTTGCATCAAGCACATTCAAAAATACGCCATTCTTATCCGTCCCCAGGATGACACCGGGGTAGGTAGCAAAGTCTTTCCTGATCCCAGCTCTGTTCATCTTGGCTTCTTTTAAAAACACAGCAAGCAAGGGTTACTCCAAGCGGAGTCTCCCTTTTTTCCAAAAATTGGGCCCCACACACACCCACCCCTTCAGTGGCAGCAGTTGTGCCCCAGTTTACACTTCACAGCTAAATTTGCATCAAGCACATTCAAAAATACGCCATTCTTATCCGTCCCCAGGATGACACCGGGGTAGGTAGCAAAGTCTTTCCTGATCCCAGCTCTGTTCATCTTGGCTTCTTTTAAAAACACAGCAAGCAAGGGTTACTCCAAGCGGAGTCTCCCTTTTTTCCAAAAATTGGGCCCCACACACACCCACTCCTTCAGTGGCAGCAGTTGTGCCCTAGTTGCAAACAGGATGTTTTGATTTGCATCAAGCACATTCCAAATCCACAAGCATTTACTCTCCCCAGGATGACACAGGGGTAGTAAATTCCTTCTGGATCCATGACTTGTTCATTTTGATGTACGTCAGTCTGTCCACATTGTCACTGGACAGACGCGTGCGCTTATCTGTCAGCACACACCCAGCAGCACTGAAGACACGTTCAGAGACAACGCTGGCAGCTGGACACGACAAAATCTCCAAGGCGTAACTGGAGAGCTCTGGCCATTTTTCTAGATTTGAAGCCCAAAAGGAGCAAGGCTCCATTTGCAAAGTCATGGCATCGAAGTCATGGCAATGTAAACAATGTTTGTGTTTCTAGTCACTTTCACCCCTATAATACTTCACTTTTTACTGCTCCCTCTGATCCCTAAAGCCAGTAATGAACTTTTCATCTCTCCCTCCATCCTCCCCACCCATCTCACCTTTCCCTCATATATTTTCTACCACATTTCACCCAGTGTCTCCAGATACACACGTCCATCTCATGGCCTCTCCTGCTCCCACTTACTAACACTCTCACTGCTTCTCCTCACTGCTGGGGATATTGCTCCAAATCCTGGTCCTCCTCACCACATCCCTATTGTCACTTCAAACCCTCTTCAACAACCTAACACAAATTTCCGCAACCTCACAAACCTCATACCCATTCACCCAGCCCCCGCTCCCCCAGTCCCACTAACAGGAGCTCTATGGAACGCTCGCTCTGTCTGCAACAAACTATCCTACATTCATGATCTGTTCATCACTAATAAACTCTCCTTCCTCGCCATCACAGAAACCTGGCTCACCCCCTCTGACACTGCCTCTCCTGCTGCACTTTCTTATGGTGGTCTCCAACTCTCTCACACCCCCCGCCCCAGTAACAAGCATGGTGGAGGAGTTGGTTTGCTCCTGTCCGACCAATGCTCCTTTACACCAATTCCTCTACCACCCTCTGTCACGCTCCCCTCTTTTGAGGTGCACTCCGTACGCATCTACGCCCCCTCCTACCTTCAGCTGGCTGTCATTTACCGCCCTCCAGGGCCAGCCACTGCCTTTTTTGACCATTTCACCACCTGGCTACTACACTTCCTTTCCACGGACATCCCCACCATCATTATGGGTGATTTCAATATCCCCATTGACACTTCCCACTCATCTGTCTCCAAACTTCTAACACTCGCTTCCTCCTTCAGCCTCACCCAATGGTCTTCTGCAGCTACTCACAAAGATGGCCACACGCTGGACCTCATCTTCACTCGCCTCTGTTCCCTATCTAACCTCTCTAACTCACCTCTCCCCCTGTCTGACCACAACCTACTCACATTCTCTTCCCTCTCTTCTCCAAGTATGCAACCCCCCCTCCACAAATTTTCATACCCTCGCAGAAATATCAAACACATTGATTTACACGCCCTTTCTCAGTCCCTTCTCCCCCTCACAGACATTGCATTTCTACATGATGCAGATGCCGCTGCAACTTTATACAACACTACAATCTCTGCAGCTCTCGAATCAGCTGCCCCCCTCACACACACCAAAACCCGCACAATCAACAGGCAACCCTGGCACACAAGGCAGACTAAAGAACTTAGACGGGCTTCCAGAATTGCTGAGCGCAGATGGAAGAGGTCTCATTCCACTGAGCACTTCATTGCATATAAAGAGTCCCTCACCACTTTCAAGTCCACACTCACTGCTGCAAAACAAACCTACTTCTCATCCCTCATATCTTCTTTCTCTCACAACCCTAAACAGCTATTCAACACTTTCAATTCTCTCCTCCGTCCTCCGGCACCACCTCCCTCTCCTCTCATCTCAGCTGAAGACTTTGCCTCTTTCTTCAAGCGGAAGATTGACAACATCAGAGCAAGCTTTGGCCCACAATCACCACAGCCCCTCATCATAGCTACTCATCCCTCTTCCTCCAAATCCAGCTTCTCCACCATGACAGAAAACAATCTCTCCACTCTACTCTCAAGATCACATCTAACCACCTGTGCACTGGACCCGCTCCCATCGCACCTCATCCCCAACATCACCGCAGTCCTCATCCCAGCCCTAACCCATCTCTTCAACCTATCACTAGCAAGTGGTGTATTCCCTTCATGCTTTAAACATGCCTCTATTACACCCATCCTCAAAAAGCCCTCCCTTGACCCATCCTCTGTGTCAAACTATCGCCCCATATCCCTTCTCCCCTATGCCTCAAAACTACTGGAACAGCATGTCCATCTTGAATTGTCCTCATACCTCTCCTCCTGCTCCCTCTTTGACCGGCTTCAATCTGGCTTCCGACCACATCATTCTACCGAAACTGCCCTAACCAAAGTCACCAATGATCTACTAACCGCCAAAGCCAAGCGACACTACTCTATCCTCCTCCTCCTGGACCTGTCCTCTGCCTTCGACACAGTAGACCATTCCCTCCTACTACAGATTCTCTCATCTCTGGGCATCACAGACTTGGCCCTATCTTGGATCTCCTCATACCTAACCGACCGAACTTTCAGCGTCTCCCATTCTCACACCACTTCCTCAGCTCGCCCCCTATCTGTCGGTGTCCCTCAAGGCTCAGTTCTTGGACCCCTGCTGTTCTCCATCTATACCTTCGGCTTGGGACAGCTCATAGAGTCCCACGGCTTCCAGTATCATCTCTATGCCGATGACACACAGATCTACCTCTCTGGACCTGACATTACCTCTCTACTAACCAAAATACCACAATGTTTGTCTGCTATTTCATCCTTCTTCTCTGCACGATTCCTAAAACTTAACATGGACAAAACAGAGTTTATTGTCTTTCCTCCTCCTCACTCACCTCCTCCAACAAGCCTTTCCATCAAACTTGATGGTTGCTCACTCACCCCAGTCTCACAAGCTCGTTGCCTTGGAGTAACCCTCGACTCTGCTCTATCCTTCAAGCCACACATCCAAGCCCTCTTCAACTCATGCCGATTACAACTCAAAAATATCTCCCGGATCCTGGCTTTTCTTAACCAAGAATCTTCAAAAACATTAGTGCATGCCCTCATCATCTCCCGCCTCGACTACTGCAACCTCCTGCTCTCTGGCCTCCCTTCCAACACTCTTGCACCCCTCCAATCTATCCTAAACTCTGCAGCCCGCTTAATCCACCTCTCCCCTCGCTACTCCCCAGCCTCGCCACTCTGCCAATCCCTTCACTGGCTTCCCATCGCCCAACGACTCCAGTTCAAAACATTAACCATGACATACAAAGCCATGCACAACCTGTCTCCTCCCTACATCTGTGACCTAGTCTCCCAGTACCTACCTGCACGCAACCTTAGATCCTCACAAGATCTCCTTCTCTGCTCCTCTCTTATTTCCTCTTCCCACAATCGTGTACAAGATTTCTCCCGTGCATCCCCCATACTCTGGAACGCTCTACCTCAGCACATCAGACTCTCCACTACCGTGGAAAGCTTCAAGAGGAACCTCAAGACCCACCTCTTCCAACAAGCCTACAACCTACAATAGCCCTCAGCCCAGTAGACCACTGCGCAACCAGCTCTGTCCTCACCTATTGTACCATCACCCATTCCCTGTAGACTGTGAGCCCTCGCGGGCAGGGTCCTCTCTCCTCCTATACCAGTCTGTCTTGTACTGTTAATGATTGTTGTACGTATACCCTCTTTCACTTGTAAAGCGCCATGGAATAAATGGCGCTATAATAATAAATAATAATAATAATAATAATAATTTGGAGATACTCCTGTATCATCCTCTCCAGCCGTTGACAATGTGTCAGACTTGTTGTCTCTGGTAACCTTGCAAAAGAGGGTCTAAAAAAATTATGAAAAGATTCCATAAAATTGCTGTTACCAGCACCAGATACGGTCCTACTGGTACGGGTAGACTGTTGAAGATGACGAGACCGTCCCATGTTTGGCAAGTTACTACTGGGAGAATCACTCCCTGCACCTGCACGGTTGTTTGGTGGAAAAGCCGAGCTAAGATCGAGTAACAGCTTCTGCTGATACTCCTGCATACGTGCGTCCCTTTCTATGGCTGGAATTATGTCACAAAATTTGGACTTGTACCGGGGATATAATAGTGTGGCAATCCAGTAGTCATCGTCACTTCTAATTTTGACAATACGAGGGTCATGTTGGAGGTAGTGCAACAAGAAGGCACTCATGTGTCTTGCGCAGGCATGCGGACCAAGTCCACGCTGTGTTTGTGGCATAGAGGTGCTACCCGTTCTTTCTTCCTCTGACATCTCCCCCCAACCTCTTTCAACTGAAATTTGACTAAGGTCTCCCTCATCCACTGAGTCTTCCATGTCCATGGACAGTTCGTCCTCCATTTCTTCATGTTCTCCTGCACCTTCCTCAACATCTCGCCTGCTACCATGCGCCCTTGTTGATCCCTGTCCCCCATGGTCCCATGCCTGCCGCCTTGGTGATGATGAACGTCTGGACCTTGGTGATGTTGTTGTGTCTTGCGCATATGAATCCTCCTGTAGTTCATCCCCTTCCTGTTGTCCCACCCCCTGACTCCGAATAGTGTTTAGCGTGTGCTCCAGCATGTAAATGACTGGAATCGTCATGCTGATAATGGCATTGTCAGCGCTAAACATATTCGTCGCCATGTCGAAACTGTGCAGAAGGGTGCATAGGTCCTTGATCTGAGACCACTCCATCAGGGTGATCTGACCCACCTCTGCATCTCGTTGGCCCAGGCTATACGTCATGACGTATTGCACCAGGGCTCGGCGGTGCTGCCACAGTCGCTGTAACATGTGGAGAGTTGAATTCCAGCGTGTCGCCACATCGCATTTCAGGCGATGAACCGGCAGGCCGAAAGACTTCTGGAGCGATGCAAGTCGCTCAGCTGCGGCGCTTGAACGGCGGAAGTGAGCAGACAGTTTTCGTGCCCTGTTCAGAAGGCCATCTAGGCCGGGATAGTGTGTTAAAAATTGCTGGACGACAAGGTTCAACACGTGAGCCATACAAGGTACGTGTGTCACCTTGCCCAGGCGAAGGGCCGCACCCAGGTTTGCAGCATTGTCGCACACGGCCTTACCAGGCTGCAGGTTGAGTGGAGACAACCATTTAATAAACTCGGACCGCAGAGCTGACCACAACTCCTCAGTTGTGTGACTCTTATTCCCAAGACATGTCAAGCTAAAGATCGCCTGATGCCGTTGCGTTCTGCTGCCAGCATAGTAATGAGGGGTGCGTGATTCCGTTTGCGCTGTGAGAACGCTGGTGGCCTGACCAGGCAGGCTTGGGGCGGAGGTGGAGGACCCAGATGAGGTGGAGGATGCAGAAGCAGTGGCGGAACTTGGACAGACAGAGGATTGACACACAAGTCGTGGGGACGGCAAGACTTGTGCAGCAGACCCTTCACCATCTATCACCATAGTTACCCAGTGCCCAGTCAGCGACATGTAACATCCCTGTCCATGCTTACTGGTCCAAGTATCGGTGGTGAAATGCACCCGTTCACACACAGAGTTTCTCAAGGAAGCAGTGATGTTGTGTGCGACATGCTGGTGTAGCGCGGGCACACCTTTCTTAGAGAAGTAGTGGCGACTAGGCATCTGGTACTGGGGCACAGCAACAGACATAAGGTCTCTAAAATCCTGTGTGTCCACTAGGCGGAAAGGCAGCATTTCAGTAGCCAACAGCTTACAGAGGGTTAGAGTCAACCTCTTCGCTTTGTCATGGGTCGCAGGAAGTGGCCTTTTATTTGACCACATCTGAGGGACAGAGATCTGGCTGCTGTGTGTAGACGGTGTTGAGTAGGGTGTCCCTGGAAAAATGCAGGTTTGTGAGGAAAGTGCAGGCGGAGACATGATGTTGCCTTCATCCAACGTTGGTGCTATCGATGTCTGAGAGAGCTGTACACACTCACTTGTTTCCCCTTCCAAACCAACTGACGACCTACCAAGCAAACTGCCTGTTGCGGTTACAGTGGTGGAAGTTGTGGGTGGAAAAACAGGTGTGACAGCTGTCCCCACAGTCCTAGAAGATGACGAGCGCGCGGATGCACTGGAAGGGGCAGGCGGTGGATGGTGCGCTCCGCTAGGCCGCATTGCAGCACGGTGAGCTTACCACCGGGCCATATGATATTTATTCATGTGACGATTCATGGAAGAAGTTGTCAAACTGCTGAGGTTTTGACCTCTACTAAGAGAACCATGACAAATTTTACAGATCACATAATTTGGGCGATCTTTTTCTATGTCAAAAAAGGACCAGGCTAGGCAAGGCTTAGAGGCCATGCGACCTGTTGATCCACCCCGAATAATGCTCAGAGGCAGAGTGGTGGCTGAGGATGCAGTTGTAGACGTGCTACCAGTACTACAACTGTGTCCAGGAAGGCGCAAGGTAACTTCGTCATCAGTTGCATCCTCCTCCACCACCTCTGTTGACCTCCTCGAGTGCCTGACTGTGGGTTGACAGTAGGTGGGATCTAGAACTTCATCATCAATTGTTGTGTTTGCACTCCCCTCCCCCTCAGACCGAGCCTCTTCTTGCCCTGACCGAATATTTAAGTTGTCATCCCAATCGGGTATCTGCGTCTCATCTTCATCAGTATGTTCCTCATTGTCTATAACCACAGGTGTTACAGTTTGTGACAAAGGGTCAACATTATGCTCAGAAACTTGGTCCTCACGGCCTGAATCAGAGTCACAAAGGTTCTGGGCATCACTGCAGACCATTTCCTGTTATGTACTCACTGTAGCTTGGGAGCAGACCTCTGATTCCCAGGCTATAGTGTGACTGAACAGCTCTGCAGACTCAGCCATCTCAGTTCCACCATACTGTGCAGGGCTGATGGAGACTTCAGAGCTGGGAGAAAGCAAGTTTGATTGGGATGACAACTCAGAGGACTGGTGTTTTTTGGATGCGGTACTTGAAGTGGCTGAGAGGGCACTTGTTGGACCACTTGAGATCCATTCAAGCATTTTCCTTTTTTGGCCATCATCTACCTTTGTTCCTGTTGTTCGTGTCCGTAAAAAAGGGAGCACATCGGATTGTCCACTGTAAGTAGTAGACATCTTACTTTTGCTGGTAGATGCTCTATCTTCAGCAGATGATAATGGAGCTTTGCCACCTTCCCCATGGACAAAACCTTTTTTGCCTTTTCCACCACGCCTCTTCCCCTTTCCACCAGCATCTGTCGTTTTGCCACTCATGTTGATTGTGACAAGATTGTGCACTGAAAATGTGGTAGTAAAAATTGAGAGGTGGTGTAGATTGCAGTGGTGGTCTAGCTTTATTAACAGCAGAATAATAAAGAATAAATATCCCTGACAATGCAACTACGGCCCTTAAACTTGCAGCAAAAATTGCTTAGTATAATGGCTTAGTTATAATGAGTTGGAGTGTGCAATGCAGGCAGACGTGCTGCAAATGTCTTTGCACTAGTGGGACTAGACAAAAGTCCAATAGCCACGTTTAGGATGCCACTAGGTACACTGAGTGTTTGCTAGTATAATGGCTTAGTTATAATGAGTTGGAGTGTGCAATGCAGGTAGAGGTGCTGCAAATGTCTTTGCACTAGTGTGACTAGACAACAGTCCAACAGCCACGTTTAGGATGCCACTAGGTACACTGAGTGTTTGCTAGTATAATGGCTTAGTTATAATGAGTTGGAGTGTGCAATGCAGGCAGACGTGCTGCAAATGTCTTTGCACTAGTGGGACTAGACAAAAGTCCAATAGCCACGTTTAGGATGCCACTAGGTGCACTGAGTGTTTGCTAGTATAATGGCTTAGTTATAATGAGTTGGAGTGTGCAATGCAGGCAGAGGTGCTGCAAATGTCTTTGCACTAGTGTGACTATAGCAAAGTCCAATAGCCACGTTTAGGATGCCACTAGGTACACTGAGTGTTTGCTAGTATAATGGCTTAGTTATAATGAGTTGGAGTGTGCAATGCAGGCAGACGTGCTGCAAATGTCTTTGCACTAGTGGGACTAGACAAAAGTCCAATAGCCACGTTTAGGATGCCACTAGGTACACTGAGTGTTTGCTAGTATAATGGCTTAGTTATAATGAGTTGGAGTGTGCAATGCAGGTATAGGTGCTGCAAATGTCTTTGCACTAGTGTGACTAGACAGCAGTCCAATAGCCACGTTTAGGATGCCACTAGGTACACTGAGTGTTTGCTAGTATAATGGCTTAGTTATAATGAGTTGGAGTGTGCAATGCAGGTAGAGGTGCTGCAAATGTCTTTGCACTAGTGTGACTAGACAACAGTCCAACAGCCACGTTTAGGATGCCACTAGGTACACTGAGTGTTTGCTAGTATAATGGCTTAGTTATAATGAGTTGGAGTGTGCAATGCAGGTAGAGGTGCTGCAAATGTCTTTGCACTAGTGTGACTAGACAACAGTCCAATAGCCACGTTTAGGATGCCACTAGGTACACTGAGTGTTTGCTGGTATAATGGCTTAGTTATAATGAGTTGGAGTGTGCAATGCAGGTAAAGGCGCTGCAAATGTCTTTGCACTAGTGTGACTAGACAACAGTCCAACAGCCACGTTTAGGATGCCACTAGGTACACTGAGTGTTTGCTAGTATAATGGCTTAGTTATAATGAGTTGGAGTGTGCAATGCAGGCAGACGTGCTGCAAATGTCTTTGCACTAGTGGGACTAGACAAAAGTCCAATAGCCACGTTTAGGATGCCACTAGGTACACTGAGTGTTTGCTAGTATAATGGCTTAGTTATAATGAGTTGGAGTGTGCAATGCAGGTAGAGGTGCTGCAAATGTCTTTGCACTAGTGTGACTAGACAACAGTCCAATAGCCACGTTTAGGATGCCACTAGGTACACTGAGTGTTTGCTAGTATAATGGCTTAGTTATAATGAGTTGGAGTGTGCAATGCAGGCAGAGGTGCTGCAAATGTCTTTGCACTAGTTTGACTATAGCAAAGTCCAATAGCCACGTTTAGGATGCCACTAGGTACACTGAGTGTTTGCTAGTATAATGGCTTAGTTATAATGAGTTGGAGTGTGCAATGCAGGCAGACGTGCTGCAAATGTCTTTGCACTAGTGGGACTAGACAAAAGTCCAATAGCCACGTTTAGGATGCCACTAGGTACACTGAGTGTTTGCTAGTATAATGGCTTAGTTATAATGAGTTGGAGTGTGCAATGCAGGTATAGGTGCTGCAAATGTCTTTGCACTAGTGTGACTAGACAACAGTCCAACAGCCACGTTTAGGATGCCACTAGGTACACTGAGTGTTTGCTAGTATAATGGCTTAGTTATAATGAGTTGGAGTGTGCAGAGGACAGGAGGGTACGGTGCCAGGATTGTGGGGCTCTGGGTAGAGGAATGGAAGCCTGCCTTTTTATCCCTCCTAATGGGGAAATGCAGCGACGAAATCCCTGACCTTTGCTACACAGACGCTGTCGCTGTTTTCAGGACCTGTCACCTATGGCTCTGACCCTGCCGGTACGAGCCCTTCAAAGGACTGATGGAAAGTGCTATCCCTATGCTGTCCAGCGCTGTGTATGGAGCGCATACAGCTGTATCAGCGATAGGACTCAGGACGCAGCTACCCAAGTGATGTCTGACACCAAGGACGCAGAAGAGATAATGGCGTCCTGGAGGAAAATGTCCGGTTTTATAATGCAGGGACATGTGACATGGACATCCTATCACACATGCCGTTGCTTCTCTGGCTAAAAGTCCACTTAGCTGTGTGTGTGTCTGGGATTGGCTGACATGCTGGCCCACCCCACTACACGCGCGCGCTTAGGGAAGGAAGACAAGGAAAAAAAAAAAAAAATGGCGATCGCCATTATAGAAACAGCAGTGATCTGAAGGCGCTGTTCCCGCACACTATACACTGAAATGTCATAATAGTGTGAGTCACAGAGTGACTTACACTATTACAGCGGAAAGCCAGCTAGGAATTAGCTGTTTTTTTGCTGCTAGAACCGTTCTCGAACGTTTCTAGAACTATCGAGCTTTTGCAAAAAGCTCGAGTTCTAGTTCGATCTAGAACAGGCCCCAAAATCACTCGAGCCTAGAACTGGAGAACCTCGAACCGCGAACCGCGCTCAACTCTACTCAACACTAGAGTTGAGCGCGGTTCGTGGTTCGTGGTTCTCCAGTTCGCGGCTCGAGTGATTTTGGGGCATGTTCTAGATCGAACTAGAACTCGAGCTTTTTGCAAAAGCTCGATAGTTCTACAAACGTTCGAGAACGGTTCTAGCAGCCAAAAAACAGCTAAATCCTAGCTTGGTTTCTGCTGTAATAGTGTAAGTCACTCTGTGAATCAAACTATTATCACATTTCAGTGTATAGTGTGCGGGAACAGCGCCTTCAGATCACTGCTGTTTCTATAATGGCGATCGCCATTTTTTTTTTTTTTTTTCTTGTCTTCCTTCCCTAAGCGCGCGCGTCTTGTGGGGCGGGCCAGCATGTCAGCCAATCACAGACACACACACACCTAAGTGGACTTTGAGCCAGAGAAGCAACGGCATGTGTGATAGGATCTGCATGTCACATGTCCCTGCATTATAAAACCGGACATTTTCTTCACGAACGCCATTATCTGCCTTCTGCGTCTTTGGTGTCAGACATCAGTGTCGCAGCTCCGTCCTCCTGAGTCCTATAGCCGATACAGCTGTATGCGCTGCATACACAGCGTTAGACAGCTTAGGGAGAGCACATTCTAGCAGTCCTTTTAAGGGCTCAAAGCGGCAGGGTCAGAGAGCCATAAGTGACAGGTCCTGCAAACAGCAACAGCGTCTGTGTAGCCCAGGTCAGGGATTTCCTCCCTGCATTTCACCATTAGGAGGGAATAGAAAGGCAGGCTTCCATTCCTCTACCCAGAGCACCACAATCCTGCCACTGTACCCTCTTGTCCTCTGCACACTCCAACTCATTCTAAGTAAGCCATTATACTAGCAAACATTCAGTGTACCTAGTGGCATCCTATACGTGGCTATTGGACTTTGCTATAGTCCCACTAGTGCAAAGACATTTGCAGAGCACGTCTGCCTGCATTGCACACTACAACTTTTTTAAACTAAGCAATTTTACTAGCAAACACTCAGTGTACCTAGTGGCATCCTATACGTGGCTATTGGACTTTGCTATAGTCCCACTAGTGCCAAGACATTTGCAGAGCGCATCTGCCTGCGTTGCACACTCCAACGAATTATAACTAAGCCATTATACTAGCACACACTCAGTGTACCTAGTGGCATCCTATACGTGGCTATTGGACTTTGCTATAGTCCCACTAGTGCAAAGACATTAGCAGAGCACATCTGCCTGCATTGCACACTCCAAGTTTTTTAAACTAAGCAATTTTACTAGCAAACACTCAGTGTACCTAGTGGCATCCTATACGTGGCTATTGGACTTTGCTATAGTCCCACTAGTGCAAAGACATTTGCAGAGCACGTCTGCCTGCATTGCACACTACAACTTTTTTAAACTAAGCAATTTTACTAGCAAACACTCAGTGTACCTAGTGGCATCCTATACGTGGCTATTGGACTTTGCTATAGTCCCACTAGTGCCAAGACATTTGCAGAGCGCATCTGCCTGCGTTGCACACTCCAACTAATTATAACTAAGCCATTATACTTGCACACACTAAGTGTTTTTTAGTGGCATCCTATACGTGGCTATTGGACTTTGCTATAGTCCTACTAGTGCCAAGACATTTGCAGAGCGCATCTGCCTGCGTTGCACACTCCAACTAATTATAACTAAGCCATTATACTAGCACACACTCAGTGAACCTAGTGGCATCCTATACGTGGCTATTGGACTTTGCTATAGTCCCACTAGTGCCAAGACATTTGCAGCACGTCTGCCTGCGTTGCACACTCCAACTAATTATAACTAAGCCATTATACTAGCACACACTCAGTGTACCTAGTGGCATCCTATACGTGGCTATTGGACTTTGCTATAGTCCCACTAGTGCCAAGACATTTGCAGCACGTCTGCCTGCGTTGCACACTCCAACTAATTATAACTAAGCCATTATACTAGCACACACTCAGTGTACCTAGTGGCATCCTATACGTGGCTATTGGACTTTGCTATAGTCCCACTAGTGCCAAGACATTTGCAGCACGTCTGCCTGCGTTGCACACTCCAACTAATTATAACTAAGCCATTATACTAGCACACACTCAGTGTACCTAGTGGCATCCTATACGTGGCTATTGGACTTTGCTATAGTCCCACTAGTGCCAAGACATTTGCAGCACGTCTGCCTGCGTTGCACACTCCAACTAATTATAACTAAGCCATTATACTAGCACACACTCAGTGTACCTAGTGGCATCCTATACGTGGCTATTGGACTTTGCTATAGTCCCACTAGTGCCAAGACATTTGCAGCACGTCTGCCTGCGTTGTACACTCCAACTAATTATAACTAAGCCATTATACTAGCACACACTCAGTGTACCTAGTGGCATCCTATACGTGGCTATTGGACTTTGCTATAGTCCCACTAGTGCCAAGACATTTGCAGCACGTCTGCCTGCGTTGCACACTCCAACTAATTATAACTAAGCCATTATACTAGCACACACTCAGTGTACCTAGTGGCATCCTATACGTGGCTATTGGACTTTGCTATAGTCCCACTAGTGCCAAGACATTTGCAGCACGTCTGCCTGCGTTGCACACTCCAACTAATTATAACTAAGCCATTATACTAGCACACACTCAGTGTACCTAGTGGCATCCTATACGTGGCTATTGGACTTTGCTATAGTCCCACTAGTGCCAAGACATTTGCAGCACGTCTGCCTGCGTTGCACACTCCAACTAATTATAACTAAGCCATTATACTAGCACACACTCAGTGTACCTAGTGGCATCCTATACGTGGCTATTGGACTTTGCTATAGTCCCACTAGTGCCAAGACATTTGCAGCACGTCTGCCTGCGTTGCACACTCCAACTAATTATAACTAAGCCATTATACTAGCACACACTCAGTGTACCTAGTGGCATCCTATACGTGGCTATTGGACTTTGCTATAGTCCCACTAGTGCCAAGACATTTGCAGCACGTCTGCCTGCATTGCACACTCCAACTAATTATAACTAAGCCATTATACTAGCACACACTCAGTGTACCTAGTGGCATCCTATACGTGGCTATTGGACTTTGCTATAGTCCCACTAGTGCCAAGACATTTGCAGCACGTCTGCCTGCGTTGCACACTCCAACTAATTATAACTAAGCCATTATACTAGCACACACTCAGTGTACCTAGTGGCATCCTATACGTGGCTATTGGACTTTGCTATAGTCCCACTAGTGCCAAGACATTTGCAGCACGTCTGCCTGCGTTGCACACTCCAACTAATTATAACTAAGCCATTATACTAGCACACACTCAGTGTACCTAGTGGCATCCTATACGTGGCTATTGGACTTTGCTATAGTCCCACTAGTGCCAAGACATTTGCAGCACGTCTGCCTGCGTTGCACACTCCAACTAATTATAACTAAGCCATTATACTAGCACACACTCAGTGTATCTAGTGGCATCCTATACGTGGCTATTGGACTTTGCTATAGTCCCACTAGTGCCAAGACATTTGCAGCACGTCTGCCTGCGTTGCACACTCCAACTAATTATAACTAAGCCATTATACTAGCACACACTCAGTGTACCTAGTGGCATCCTATACGTGGCTATTGGACTTTGCTATAGTCCCACTAGTGCCAAGACATTTGCAGCACGTCTGCCTGCGTTGCACACTCCAACTAATTATAACTAAGCCATTATACTAGCACACACTCAGTGTACCTAGTGGCATCCTATACGTGGCTATTGGACTTTGCTATAGTCCCACTAGTGCCAAGACATTTGCAGCACGTCTGCCTGCGTTGCACACTCCAACTAATTATAACTAAGCCATTATACTAGCACACACTCAGTGTACCTAGTGGCATCCTATACGTGGCTATTGGACTTTGCTATAGTCCCACTAGTGCCAAGACATTTGCAGCACGTCTGCCTGCGTTGCACACTCCAACTAATTATAACTAAGCCATTATACTAGCACACACTCAGTGTACCTAGTGGCATCCTATACGTGGCTATTGGACTTTGCTATAGTCCCACTAGTGCCAAGACATTTGCAGCACGTCTGCCTGCGTTGCACACTCCAACTAATTATAACTAAGCCATTATACTAGCACACACTCAGTGTACCTAGTGGCATCCTATACATGGCTATTGGACTTTGCTATAGTCCCACTAGTGCCAAGACATTTGCAGCACGTCTGCCTGCGTTGAACACTCCAACTAATTATAACTAAGCCATTATACTAGCACACACTCAGTGTACCTAGTGGCATCCTATACGTGGCTATTGGACTTTGCTATAGTCCCACTAGTGCCAAGACATTTGCAGCACGTCTGCCTGCGTTGCACACTCCAACTAATTATAACTAAGCCATTATACTAGCACACACTCAGTGTACCTAGTGGCATCCTATACGTGGCTATTGGACTTTGCTATAGTCCCACTAGTGCCAAGACATTTGCAGCACGTCTGCCTGCGTTGCACACTCCAACTAATTATAACTAAGCCATTATACTAGCACACACTCAGTGTACCTAGTGGCATCCTATACGTGGCTATTGGACTTTGCTATAGTCCCACTAGTGCCAAGACATTTGCAGCACGTCTGCCTGCGTTGCACACTCCAACTAATTATAACTAAGCCATTATACTAGCACACACTCAGTGTACCTAGTGGCATCCTATACGTGGCTATTGGACTTTGCTATAGTCCCACTAGTGCCAAGACATTTGCAGCACGTCTGCCTGCGTTGCACACTCCAACTAATTATAACTAAGCCATTATACTAGCACACACTCAGTGTACCTAGTGGCATCCTATACGTGGCTATTGGACTTTGCTATAGTCCCACTAGTGCCAAGACATTTGCAGCACGTCTGCCTGCGTTGCACACTCCAACTAATTATAACTAAGCCATTATACTAGCACACACTCAGTGTACCTAGTGGCATCCTATACGTGGCTATTGGACTTTGCTATAGTCCCACTAGTGCCAAGACATTTGCAGCACGTCTGCCTGCGTTGCACACTCCAACTAATTATAACTAAGCCATTATACTAGCACACACTCAGTGTACCTAGTGGCATCCTATACGTGGCTATTGGACTTTGCTATAGTCCCACTAGTGCCAAGACATTTGCAGCACGTCTGCCTGCGTTGCACACTCCAACTAATTATAACTAAGCCATTATACTAGCACACACTCAGTGTACCTAGTGGCATCCTATACGTGGCTATTGGACTTTGCTATAGTCCCACTAGTGCCAAGACATTTGCAGCACGTCTGCCTGCGTTGCACACTCCAACGAATTATAACTAAGTTACATTGTCAGGGATATTTATTCTTTATTATTCTGCTGTTAATAAAGCTAGACCACCACTGCAATCTTCACCACCTCTCAATTTTTACTACCACATTTTCAGTCCACAATCTTGTCGCAATCAACATGAGTGGCAAAATGACAGATGCTGGTGGAAAGGGGAAGAGGCGTGGTGGAAAAGGCAAAAAAGGTTTTGTCAGTGGGAAAGGTGCCAAAGCTCCATTATCATCTGCTGAAGATAGACCATCTACTAGCAAAAGTAAGATGTCTACTACTTATTGTGGACAATCCGATGTGCTCCCTTTTTTACGGACACGAACAAGAGGAACAAAGGTAGATGATGGGCAAAAAAGGAAAATGCTTGAATGGATCTCAAGTGGTCCAACAAGTGCCCTCTCAGCCACTTCAAGTACCGCATCCAAAAAACACCATTCCTCTGAGTTGTCATCCCAATCACACTTGATTTCTCCCAGCTCTGAAGTCTCCATCAGCCCTGCACAGTATGGTGGAACTGAGATGGCTGAGTCTGCAGAGCTGTTCAGTCACACTATAGCCTGGGAATCAGAGGTCTGCTCCCAAGCTACAGTGAGTACAGAACAGGAAATGGTCTGCAGTGATGCCCAGAACCTTTGTGACTCAGATTCAGGCCGTGAGGACCAAGTTTCTGAGCATAATGTTGACCCTTTGTCACAAACTGTAACACCTGTGGTTATAGACAATGAGGAACATACTGATGAAGATGAGACGCAGATACCCGATTGGGATGACAACTTAAATATTCGGTCAGGGCAAGAAGAGGCTCGGTCTGAGGGGGAGGGGAGTGCGAACACAACAATTGATGATGACGTTCTAGATCCCACCTACTGTCAACCCCCAGTCAGGCACTCGAGGAGGTCAACAGAGGCGGTGGAGGAGGATGCAACCGACGACGAAGTTACCTTGCGCCTTCCTGGACAGAGTCGGAGCACTGGTAGCACGTCTACAACTGCATCCTCAGCCACCACTCTGCCTATGAGCATTATTCGGGGTGGATCAACAGGTCGCATGGCCTCTAAGCCTTGCCTAGCCTGGGCCTTTTTTCACATCGAAAAAGATCGCCCAACTCATGTGATATGTAACATTTGTCATGATTCTGTTAGTAGAGGTCAAAACCTCAGCAGTTTGACAACTTCTTCCATGAATCGTCACATGAATAAATATCATAAGTCCCGGTGGGAAGCTCACCGTGCTGCAATGCCGGCTAGCGGAGCGAACCATCCACCGCCCGCCCCTTCCAGTGCATCCGCGCGCTCTTCATCTTCTAGGACTGTGGGGACAGCTGTCACACCTGTTTTTCCACGCAAAACTTCAACCACTGTAACCACAACAGGCAGTTTGCTTGTAAGGTCGTCAGTTGGTTTGGAAGGGGAAACAAGTGAGTGTGTACAGCTCTCTCAGACATCGATAGCACCAACGTTGGATGAAGGCAACATCATGTCTCCGCCTGCACTTTCCTCACAAACCTGCATTTTTCCAGGGACACCCTACTCAACACCGTCTACACACAGCAGCCAGATCTCTGTCCCTCAGATGTGGTCAAATAAAAGGCCACTTCCTCCGACCCATGACAAAGCTTAGAGGTTGACTCTATCCCTCTGTAAGCTGTTGGCTACCGAAATGCTGCCTTTCCGCCTAGTGGACACACAGGATTTTAGAGACCTTATGTCTGTCGCTGTGCCCCAGTACCAGATGCCTAGTCGCCACTACTTCTCTAAGAAAGGTGTGCCCGCGCTACACCAGCATGTCGCACACAACATCACCGCTTCCTTGAGAAACTCTGTGTGTGAACGGGTGCATTTCACCACCGATACTTGGACCAGTAAGCATGGACAGGGACGTTACATGTCGCTGACTGGGCACTGGGTAACTATGGTGATAGATGGTGAAGGGTCTGCTGCACAAGTCTTGCCGTCCCCACGACTTGTGTGTCAATCCTCTGTCTGTCCAAGTTCCGCCACAGCTTCTGCATCCTCCACCTCATCTGGGTCCTCCACCTCCGCCCCAAGCCTGCCTGGTCAGGCCACCAGCGTTCTCACTGCGCAGAAGGAATCACGCACGCCTCATTACTATGCTGGCAGCCGAGCGCAACGGCATCAGGCGGTCTTTAGCTTGACATGTCTTGGTAATAAGAGTCACACAGCTGAGGAGTTGTGGTCAGCTCTGCGGTCCGAGTTTAATAAATGGTTGTCTCCACTCAACCTGCAGCCTGGTAAGGCCGTGTGCGACAATGCTGCAAACCTGGGTGCGGCCCTTCGCCTGGGCAAGGTGACACACGTACCTTGTATGGCTCACGTGTTGAACCTTGTCGTGCAGCAATTTTTAACACACTATCCCGGCCTAGATGGCCTTCTGAACAGGGCACGAAAACTGTCTGCTCACTTCCGGCGTTCAAGCGCCGCAGCTGAGCGACTTGCATCGCTACAGAAGTCTTTCGGCCTGCCGGTTCATCGCCTGAAATGCGATGTGGCGACACGCTGGAATTCAACTCTCCACATGTTACAGCGACTGTGGCAGCACCGCAGAGCACTGGTGCAATACGTCATGACGTATAGCCTGGGCCAACGAGATGCAGAGGTGGGGCAGATCACCCTGATGGAGTGGTCTCAGATCAAGGACCTATGCACCCTTCTGCACAGTTTCGACATGGCGACGAATATGTTTAGCTCTGACAATGCCATTATCAGCATGACGATTCCAGTCATTTACATGCTGGAGCACACGCTAAACACTATTCGGAGTCAGGGGGTGGGACAACATGAAGGGGAGGAACTACAGGAGGATTCATATGTGCAAGGGACAACAACATCACCAAGGTCCAGACGTTCATCATCACCAACGCAGCAGGCATGGGACCATGGGGAACAGGGATCGACAAGGGCGCATAGTAGCAGGCGAAATGTTGAGCAAGGTGCAGGAGAACATGAAGAAATGGAGGACGAACTGTCCATGGACATGGAAGACTCAGCGGATGAGGGAGACCTTGGTCAAATTTCAGTTGAAAGAGGTTGGGGGGAGATGTCAGAGGAAGAAAGAACGGGTAGCACCTCTATGCCACAAACACAGCGTGGACTTGGTCCGCATGGCTGCGCAAGACACATGAGTGCCTTTTTGTTGCACTACCTCCAACATGACAGTCGTATTGTCATAATTAGAAGTGATGATGACTACTGGATTGCCACACTATTAGATCCCCGGTACAAGTCCAAATTTTGTGACATAATTCCAGCCATAGAAAGGGAAGCACGTATGCAGGAGTATCAGCAGAAGCTGTTACTCGATCTTAGCTCGGCTTTTCCACCAAACAACCGTGCAGGTGCAGGGAGGGAATCTCCCAGTTGTAACTTGACAAACATGGGACGGTCTCGTCATCTTCACCAGTCTACCCGTACCAGTAGGACCGTATCTGGTGCCGGTAACAGCAATTTTATGGAATCTTTTCATAATTTTTTTAGACCCTCTTTTGCAAGGCCACCAGAGACAACAAGTCTGACACATACTCAACGGCTGGAGAGGATGATACAGGAGTATCTCCAAATGAACATCGATGCCATGACTGTGCAACTGGAGCCTTGCTCCTTTTGGGCTTCAAACATAGAAAAATGGCCAGAGCTCTCCAGTTACGCCTTGGAGATTTTGTCGTGTCCAGCTGCCAGCGTTGTCTCTGAACGTGTATTCAGTGCTGCTGGGTGTGTGCTGACAGATAAGCGCACGCGTCTGTCCAGTGACAATGTGGACAGACTGACGTTCATCAAAATGAACAAGTCATGGATCCAGAAGGAATTTACTACCCCTGTGTCATCCTGGGGAGAGTAAATGCTTGTGGATTTGGAATGTGCTTGATGCAAATCAAAACATCCTGTTTGCAACTAGGGCCCAAGTGCTGCCACTGATGGGGTGGGTGTCTGTGTGGCCCAATTTTTGGAAAAAAGGGAGACTCCGCTTGGAGTAACCCTTGCTTACATTGTTTTTAAAAGAAGCCAAGATGAACAAGTCATGGGTCAGCAAAGACTTTGCTACCTACCCCGGTGTCATCCTGGGGACGGTTAATTATGGGGTATTTTTGAATGTGATTGATGCAAATGTAGCTGTGAAGTGTACAACTAGGGCCCAAGTGCTGCCACTGATGGGGTGGGTGTCTGTGTGGCCCAATTTTTGGAAAAAAAGGGAGACTCCGCTTGGAGTAACCCTTGCTTGATGTGTTTTTAAAAGAAGCCAAGATGAACAGAGCTGGGATCAGGAAAGACTTTGCTACCTACCCCGGTGTCATCCTGGGGACGGATAAGAATGGCGTATTTTTGAATGTGCTTGATGCAAATCAAAACATCCTGTTTGCAACTAGGGCCCAAGTGCTGCCACTGATGGGGTGGGTGTCTGTGTGGCCCAATTTTTGGAAAAAAAGGGAGACTCCGCTTGGAGTAACCCTTGCTTGATGTGTTTTTAAAAGAAGCCAAGATGAACAGAGCTGGGATCAGCAAAGACTTTGCTACCTACCCCGGTGTCATCCTGGGGACGGATAAGAATGGCGTATTTTTGAATGTGCTTGATGCAAATCAAAACATCCTGTTTGCAACTAGGGCCCAAGTGCTGCCACTGATGGGGTGGGTGTCTGTGTGGCCCAATTTTTGGAAAAAAGGGAGACTCCGCTTGGAGTAACCCTTGCTTGATGTGTTTTTAAAAGAAGCCAAGATGAACAGAGCTGGGATCAGGAAATACTTTGCTACCTACCCCGGTGTCATCCTGGGGACGGATAAGAATGGCGTATTTTTGAATGTGCTTGATGCAAATCAAAACATCCTGTTTGCAACTAGGGCCCAAGTGCTGCCACTGATGGGGTGGGTGTCTGTGTGGCCCAATTTTTGGAAAAAAAGGGAGACTCCGCTTGGAGTAACCCTTGCTTGATGTGTTTTTAAAAGAAGCCAAGATGAACAGAGCTGGGATCAGCAAAGACTTTGCTACCTACCCCGGTGTCATCCTGGGGACGGATAAGAATGGCGTATTTTTGAATGTGCTTGATGCAAATCAAAACATCCTGTTTGCAACTAGGGCCCAAGTGCTGCCACTGATGGGGTGGGTGTCTGTGTGGCCCAATTTTTGGAAAAAAAGGGAGACTCCGCTTGGAGTAACCCTTGCTTGATGTGTTTTTAAAAGAAGCCAAGATGAACAGAGCTGGGATCAGCAAAGACTTTGCTACCTACCCCGGTGCCATCCTGGGGACGGATAAGAATGGCGTATTTTTGAATGTGCTTGATGCAAATCAAAACATCCTGTTTGCAACTAGGGCCCAAGTGCTGCCACTGATGGGGTGGGTGTCTGTGTGGCCCAATTTTTGGAAAAAAGGGAGACTCCGCTTGGAGTAACCCTTGCTTGATGTGTTTTTAAAAGAAGCCAAGATGAACAGAGCTGGGATCAGGAAAGACTTTGCTACCTACCCCGGTGTCATCCTGGGGACGGATAAGAATGGCGTATTTTTGAATGTGCTTGATGCAAATCAAAACATCCTGTTTGCAACTAGGGCCCAAGTGCTGCCACTGATGGGGTGGGTGTCTGTGTGGCCCAATTTTTGGAAAAAAAGGGAGACTCCGCTTGGAGTAACCCTTGCTTGATGTGTTTTTAAAAGAAGCCAAGATGAACAGAGCTGGGATCAGCAAAGACTTTGCTACCTACCCCGGTGTCATCCTGGGGACGGATAAGAATGGCGTATTTTTGAATGTGCTTGATGCAAATCAAAACATCCTGTTTGCAACTAGGGCCCAAGTGCTGCCACTGATGGGGTGGGTGTCTGTGTGGCCCAATTTTTGGAAAAAAGGGAGACTCCGCTTGGAGTAACCCTTGCTTGATGTGTTTTTAAAAGAAGCCAAGATGAACAGAGCTGGGATCAGGAAATACTTTGCTACCTACCCCGGTGTCATCCTGGGGACGGATAAGAATGGCGTATTTTTGAATGTGCTTGATGCAAATCAAAACATCCTGTTTGCAACTAGGGCCCAAGTGCTGCCACTGATGGGGTGGGTGTCTGTGTGGCCCAATTTTTGGAAAAAAAGGGAGACTCCGCTTGGAGTAACCCTTGCTTGATGTGTTTTTAAAAGAAGCCAAGATGAACAGAGCTGGGATCAGCAAAGACTTTGCTACCTACCCCGGTGTCATCCTGGGGACGGATAAGAATGGCGTATTTTTGAATGTGCTTGATGCAAATCAAAACATCCTGTTTGCAACTAGGGCCCAAGTGCTGCCACTGATGGGGTGGGTGTCTGTGTGGCCCAATTTTTGGAAAAAAAGGGAGACTCCGCTTGGAGTAACCCTTGCTTGATGTGTTTTTAAAAGAAGCCAAGATGAACAGAGCTGGGATCAGCAAAGACTTTGCTACCTACCCCGGTGTCATCCTGGGGACGGATAAGAATGGCGTATTTTTGAATGTGCTTGATGCAAATCAAAACATCCTGTTTGCAACTAGGGCCCAAGTGCTGCCACTGATGGGGTGGGTGTCTGTGTGGCCCAATTTTTTGAAAAAAAGGGAGACTCCGCTTGGAGTAACCCTTGCTTGATGTGTTTTTAAAAGAAGCCAAGATGAACAGAGCTGGGATCAGCAAAGACTTTGCTACCTACCCCGGTGTCATCCTGGGGACGGATAAGAATGGCGTATTTTTGAATGTGCTTGATGCAAATCAAAACATCCTGTTTGCAACTAGGGCCCAAGTGCTGCCACTGATGGGGTGGGTGTCTGTGTGGCCCAATTTTTGGAAAAAAGGGAGACTCCGCTTGGAGTAACCCTTGCTTGATGTGTTTTTAAAAGAAGCCAAGATGAACAGAGCTGGGATCAGGAAATACTTTGCTACCTACCCCGGTGTCATCCTGGGGACGGATAAGAATGGCGTATTTTTGAATGTGCTTGATGCAAATCAAAACATCCTGTTTGCAACTAGGGCCCAAGTGCTGCCACTGATGGGGTGGGTGTCTGTGTGGCCCAATTTTTGGAAAAAAAGGGAGACTCCGCTTGGAGTAACCCTTGCTTGATGTGTTTTTAAAAGAAGCCAAGATGAACAGAGCTGGGATCAGCAAAGACTTTGCTACCTACCCCGGTGTCATCCTGGGGACGGATAAGAATGGCGTATTTTTGAATGTGCTTGATGCAAATCAAAACATCCTGTTTGCAACTAGGGCCCAAGTGCTGCCACTGATGGGGTGGGTGTCTGTGTGGCCCAATTTTTGGAAAAAAAGGGAGACTCCGCTTGGAGTAACCCTTGCTTGATGTGTTTTTAAAAGAAGCCAAGATGAACAGAGCTGGGATCAGCAAAGACTTTGCTACCTACCCCGGTGTCATCCTGGGGACGGATAAGAATGGCGTATTTTTGAATGTGCTTGATGCAAATCAAAACATCCTGTTTGCAACTAGGGCCCAAGTGCTGCCACTGATGGGGTGGGTGTCTGTGTGGCCCAATTTTTGGAAAAAAAGGGAGACTCCGCTTGGAGTAACCCTTGCTTGATGTGTTTTTAAAAGAAGCCAAGATGAACAGAGCTGGGATCAGGAAATACTTTGCTACCTACCCCGGTGTCATCCTGGGGACGGATAAGAATGGCGTATTTTTGAATGTGCTTGATGCAAATCAAAACATCCTGTTTGCAACTAGGGCCCAAGTGCTGCCACTGATGGGGTGGGTGTCTGTGTGGCCCAATTTTTGGAAAAAAGGGAGACTCCGCTTGGAGTAACCCTTGCTTACATTGTTTTTAAAAGAAGCCAAGATGAACAAGTCATGGGTCAGCAAAGACTTTGCTACCTACCCCGGTGTCATCCTGGGGATGGATAAGAATGGCGTATTTTTGAATGTGCTTGATGCAAATGTAGCTGTGAAGTGTACAACTGGGGCACAACTGCTGCCACTGAAGGGGTGGGTGTGTGTGTGGCCCAATTTTTGGAAAAAATGGAGACTCCGCTTGGAGTCACCTTGCGGTGTTTTACATGATTTTAGAAGGGCGTGCCATGCCTATATCTGTGTGTCCTCCTCTTTTTCCTTGTCCAGCTGTTTTGTTTTCGCATGAGTATATGTCCTTGTCACTTTCCAATGTGTTTGAGTTGTTTGTCACCTTTAGGACACCTTTGAGGGTGTTTTCTAGGTGTTTTTCTGTGTTTGTGATTGCCTGCCATTGTTTCCTATGCAGTTCGAGTTCGGTTCGTCGAACGTTCGACGAACCGAACTCGAACGGGAGGTCCGTTCGGCGAACCAACCTCGAGCCGAACCGCGACCGGTTCGCTCATCTCTACTCAACACCATAGACTCTATCACCAATTTACCTGCCCTGGGGCTAAGCTCTACTCGTAGAGAGCTAAACCAACTCTGCTGCGTCACCACCGACCCCAGGGGACCTGGAAGGCAGCGGCTGCTCATATCTGGCCGCACACCACAGGTGGTGTCACAACATATTCCATGTACATATATCCCCCATCTCATCATTTTAATTAAAAACACCGCCAAGGTCATAGAGTCAGGCCTTGCCGTCGTGACATCCTCCCAGAAACCTACCCATTCCGGTTCTGAGTGCCCCATGTCCCTGGTGGGCGTGTCACATGCACAGTGAGGTGTTTGTTAGCTGGCTTTCTACCAGCATAAGCTCTGCTCTGGGTTTAGTTTAAAACAGAGTTTCTCAGTTGTGAGGGATAATGTCAACGGAAGGGGTAGGGCTCTATCATTACATTGCAAAGCTCATACCATAAAGCAGCTGTGTGCATGTATGCTGGTAGTATCTAAGAAGAGCAATGTATTGCAGGATAAAGCTATACAAAAATGGTCTGGGAGGAATAATATTATGCAGCATAGGACTGAAAGGTTGTTGAACTGCAGGATGGGGCTGTATATACAGGGTCTAAGAGCACTGACGTACTGCCAGGAAATGCTGTATAAAAGGCTTAAAGGGAACCAAACATCAGGATTTTCGTGTATAAGCTACAGCCAGTTCAGTACTGGCACTATCATGTACAGTGTGTACATACCATCAGGGGGCAGCTCGGGTGTTTAGTCAGTGAAATCCAACTTTATAAAGTTTGAAATTTTGTGCACTTTTTGATTGACGTGTGCACCTCTCTGTTAATGTTATGGTAAACGGTTATGCAGGAGTTCCCCGCCCCCCCACCAACCGGTTCCTCCCTCTCTCCTGATGTCCAGGCGTGTTATGCACGTGTATCCCCGCCCCCCCGCTGCCTGTTCCTCCCTCCCTCCGGCTGTATGTAAAATGCTAATCTTCAGAAACATGGCGCCGGAGTGGGCCTCTGCGCATAGCGCTTATCTCCGGCGCCATGTTTCTGAAGCCCGCATTACACAGCTTGGTGTCTGCAGACTGCAGAACAGCTGATCGGAGGACGCGATCAGCTGTAGCTATGATGACGTGCCGCCTCAGGACACCGGGCCAGGACAGGAGCTTGCCAGCGACATCGGGGGTCAGGTGAGGTAAGTTCACAATGGACTCACATGATCCCGTGACGGCAGTGCTGCGAGACCCGGTCACGGTAGTTATATCGGGTGGCACTGTCTTCACGGGGTCAGGTGAATGAAATTACTAGCACCTGTGATGTCATTGCCCCAGCAGGCACGCACACATTATACACACACTATATATATATATACACACACACACACACACACACACACACACACACACACACTGCTGTGTGTGCGCCCCTGCGTTGACCTGGGCTCACCTTCTGGGTTCCAGGTCACTGCAGGAAAGCACTCACAGCTGTGTGTGTGTATAATGTGTGTATGCGCGTGTGTATGCGCGTGTGTATAATATATGTATGCGCGTGTGTATAATGTGTGTATGCGCGTGTGTATAATGTGTGCATGCGCGTGTGTATAATGTGTGTATGCGCGTGTGTGTATGCGCGTGTGTATAATGTGTGCGTGCGCGTGTGTATAATGTGCGCGTGTGTATGTGTGCGTGCGCGTGTGTATAATGTGTGTGTGCGCGTGTGTATAATATGTGTAATGTATGTGTGTGCTCGCGCGCGTGTGTATAATGTGTGTGCGCGTGTATAATGTCTGCGCGCATGTATAATGTGTGCGCGCGTGTATAATGTGTGTGTGCGCGCGCACGTGTATAATGTGTGTGTGTGCGCGCGCGTGTATAGTGTGTACGCGCGCGTGTATAATGTGTGTGCGCGTGTATAATGTGCGCACGCGTGTATAATGTGTGTGTACGCGCGCGCGTGTATAATGTGTGTGTGCACGCGCGCGCGTGTATAATGTGTTTGTGCGCGCGCGTGTATAATGTGTGTGTGCGCGCGTGTATAATGTGTGTGTGTGCGCGCGTGTATAATGTGTGTGTGCGCGCGCGCGTGTATGTGTGTGCGCGCGCGCGTGTATAATGTGTGTGTGCGCGCGCGTGTATAATGTGTGTGCGCGCGCGTGTATAATGTGTGTGTGTGCGCGCGCGTGTATAATGTGTGTGTGCGCGTGTATGTGTGTGCGCGCGCGCGTGTGTATAATGTGTGTGCGCGCGTGTATAATGTGTGTGTGCGCGCGTGTATAATGTGTGCGCGCGCGTGTATAATGTGTGTGCGCGCGCGTGTGTAATGTGTGTGCGCATGCGTGTATAATGTGTGTGCGTGTATAATGTGTGTGCGCGCGCGTGTATGCGTGTATAATGTGTGTGCGCACGCGCGTGTATAGTGTGTGTGTATAGTGTGTGTGTGTATAGTGTGCGTGTGTGTATAGTGTGTGTGTGTATAGTGTGTGTATAGTGTGTGTGTGTGTATAGTATGTGTGTGTGTATAGTGTGTGTGTGTGTGCGTGTGTGTATAGTGTGTGTGTTCAGAGCACGGTATCTTGTATGCCGTAGCGACCGCATGATAACACAGGCCTCACTATTTGGTTGTGAATTTGGTTAACATTATTCAGGTGCAGAAAGGGTTAACAAATTTTCAGTCAGTGGCTCTGAGGTATTCTGGCTCTGACAGGTTTAGTCTGGTTTTTGCGCGCCTGTTTTGCTGCCAGCTGATTGGATCAGCTGGCAGAAAGTGCGGGTAATTTTAACTATAAAAGTAGCTGCTTCCGTCAGCTGGCTGTCAGAAGAATTCAAGATCAAGAAGAACAGCTGATGGAGAGCCTGCTACAGGAGTTCATGAAGAGGGCGAGCGAGGACGGCGGAGAAGCCTGGCTTAAACAATGCCTGGCGGTGCCCAGGCGGCCAGCAGAAGCTGAGGAAGAAATGGACGGCGACGCTGCGGTGATTCAACTCACCGCTCCTGAGGAGATGGCAGAGCTGACTGAGGAAATCCCTGCAAGGAGGAGGTCCCAGAGACGCAGCAGCTTCCTCCCCCCGACGTCATCGTCCAGAGAAGAGGGGAATGCCGGAGCGGAGTTATCGCCGCCCATCTTGTCTGCCGGGACTTCAGCACGTCATCCTCCTGCACCCGGTCATGTGTCCAGGAAGAGGAAGAGTGGATCATCTAGTCAGCGCCGTCGTAAAAGCGCGGCGCTGACCCAGGGATTTGAAAATCCTAGCAGGAGCAGGGCTGCACCAGCAAGTGTGAGCGTGCCGGAGGCCGGAAGAGCGACGGGGGCCCCCTGGTCTGACTCCCCGTCTGAAGAAGATGATCTGCCAGTTGGAGTCAGAGAACAGGATCATCAGCGTGGCTCAGCTGCAGAAGCTGGAATTCCAGAGGAGGGCCGAGGATCGCAGAGCAGAAGGAGGGGTGAGATGTTCAATGTTCCCCTGTCTGTCTCGTGTGTCGACCCTCTGTCTGTTAGTATGGAGTCTGTAGTTAGGAAGGTGTTAGGAGAATTGTTAGCAGGGGGAGGGACGCCTAGGGGGGGTAGTGCAGCCCCTATGGGTAGTCAGGAGTCCATGTCATTGCCTGGTTATTTATTTAAAGAGGCATTGACATGTGACTTGTCTCCCCTGGGTTTTCATCTGCCGCAGCCAGTTAAAGAAAAGATTTATAAGGGGGAATTTATTGATTTATTTTCTCTGCTTCCGTCTAACAGAGATAATGTTAATAAAGAGGATAAGACGGAGTTGGATGATAGGAAGAAAGGTCCCCTTAGATCTTTTCATAACTGGCTGCAGGCATTTTGCATCTTTTCCTCTGTTTTAGGGGAAAGGAACCCTTCTGTTTGTTCGGGGTTATTTCAGCACCTTGACAGCATACTGGAAGCTTATCGCAGCTTCGGCGGTCAGGCATGGCTGACTTATGATGAGAGTTTTCGTCAGAAGTTAGCCATCCATCGCAGTGTGCTGTGGGGTCAAAAAGACATCGGTCTTTGGCTGAATCTGATGCTTCCTCAGAGAAGCCAGTTTGGTAGACAGAGTATTAATAATTCTACTGTTAGTAAAGGATTTTGTTTCGCTTATAATGAATCAAATTGTAAGTTTGCATCTAACTGCAGATTTCGGCATGAGTGCTCCTTTTGCGGGGGCAATCATGCCGTCATCAAATGCTTTAAGAAACAGAATCAGAGTAACCAGCAGCAACACAACAGTAAAGAGTCCATTTTTAAAGGCGGCGACTCTAGTGAGGTTACAAAACATGCTGGGATGGTTAAGGCGCTCCCTAGACAGACAGAAGGCTGATACTAAGGGATTATCATCTTCGGGTTCTTATATTAGTTTGGCACATCAGCTTAAGGAAGATTTGTTTATGTGGCGGTACTTTTTCGGCGGGAGTTTTGAACTTTCCTACGTTTTGTAGTTGTTTTTGGTCAGGGTGAGTACGGTTTTTTGTCAAGGTGAATTCGTATTTGAGTTTTGGCGCAATTATTGGAAGGTTATTGTTGTGACGGTCAGTAGTACGGGAATGTCCTTATTTCCAGTTTTGCGGTTGGTTGAGGTCTGGGGTAAGTTGTGGTCAAATCGAAGGATGCTGTTGGTATCAGATAGCAGGAATCAGACAGGGTTAATAAGTTGGACAATGCTCTGTCTCTGCAGGATCGGGAAGAACTTTTTTGTATGGAACCGATGGCAATTTCTCTCGGGAGCCCGTGCCCAGAAGCTTTATGGATTGTAGTGATGGCTTAGTTGTTTCGGCTATTAAGAGGTCTATTGCTGATTCAACATGGGCCAGGTATTCGGCCGCATGGTTAGAATGGCAGAATTTTTGTGTTTTTCATAAAGTGGATTGTTTTCAGAGTAATGTGGGTTTAGCGCTTGAATTTCTGGATTTTTTGATGAGAAAGAATTTAGCGGTGGGGTCAGTTTCTAATATTTTTTCAGGTGTGTCTTTTTTCTTGAGATTGCATGGTCTGTTGTCATTGAAGAGTTTTTTCCCAGTTCAACAGGCATTGAAAGGTTATAGGAAAAGGACGTGGAAGCCGGATAATCGTAGACCTATTTCTCTTAAGTTATTGCTCTCATTGTGGAATGTGTTGCCATATATTTGCGTTAATGACTTTGAGTCAATGGTGTTTAGGGTGGCATTCGTTTTAGCATATTTTGGAGCTTTTAGGATTAGTGAGTTAGTTTCTGTTAGTAGGAGTCGGTTGTCAGGATTGATGTTTTCAGATGTTTTTGTTACTGATAAGTCGTTGAGGATTTGTATTGGTAGGTCTAAGTCTGATCAGGATGGTTTGGGATCAAACGTTAGGTTATTTCGGATAAAGAATTCAGTTATTTGTCCTGTCTCCAATGTTAACAATTGGCTTCAGATTAGACCTCCATTTGATGGGGCGTTTCTTATCCATCAGGATGGGAGTCCGGTGACGGTGTTTCAGTTTAATTCAGTTTTTAAAAAATCCTTGATTAAACTGAATCTAGAGCATCTTAAACTGTCATCCCATTCTTTTCGTATAGGGGCAGCTACAGAAGCAGCCATAAGGGGGTTACCGGCTAGTAAAATTATGGGGATTGGGAGATGGGAGTCAAAGCGTTACAAAATTTATGTCCGTCCAAGGTTGTTAGTATAAAATTTCTTTTTCTTTTTTGTAGGTCCCATTGTCATTTGGATAGTGGGACACTCTTACATATTTTGGGCCAAGAGAAGAGCATCAGGAAGGTCATATGGAGAGAATTTAGCCATTAATATTGAACATTTTAACATTTTGTGGTACAGCGTTAGAGGTATGAGATGGGACGGACTGATGAAGGAGATGAGCTGTTTAAAAACATTGTGGCCTTCTCCAAATTTAATCATTTTGCACTTGGGTGGGAATGATATTGGAAAAGTGAAAACTCTTGATCTGATTGCTGCCATGCGAAGAGACCTTTCAATCATTAGGTCATGGTTTCCTGATGCGGGTTTGGTCTTTTCCGAAATCGTTCCCCGTTTGCAGTGGCATTGTGACAGGCTGAGGTTTCGGGAGCGGATTCGGAAAAGGGTAAACCGTGCCATGGAAAGGTTTTTACCAGTTATAAATGGGTCAACCTACAGACATCTTGATCTGGAAGGTTTTCTGAGTGGCCTTTACAGGGATGATTTAGTCCATCTGTCAGACGTGGGATTGGACATATTCAATTTAGGGCTCCAAAATTGTATCGAGAAATGGCTGTGATATTTGTTAGTGGGGGTGGGCCAAGGACTGTTAGTCCTTGGCGTTTGGGTAAAGTCGCCAGTTTTACTGGTAGACTGGTTATTTATGGTATATGGTTATGGAAGAATTTTAATAAAATATTGGTTTTAATTATTTATTAATTAATTTATTTATTATGTAACCCTTAATAAATGTCACGGCCATTTTATGCCATTTACTTTATTCAAGTGTGGTGTCTTTAATTTAATGGGTAGGCCTTGTGTTGTCATGTTCAGAGCACGGTATCTTGTATGCCGTAGCGACCGCATGATAACACAGGCCTCACTATTTGGTTGTGAATTTGGTTAACATTATTCAGGTGCAGAAAGGGTTAACAAATTTTCAGTCAGTGGCTCTGAGGTATTCTGGCTCTGACAGGTTTAGTCTGGTTTTTGCGCGCCTGTTTTGCTGCCAGCTGATTGGATCAGCTGGCAGAAAGTGCGGGTAATTTTAACTATAAAAGTAGCTGCTTCCGTCAGCTGGCTGTCAGAAGAATTGAAGATCAAGAAGAACACCCACCCTCCCCCCCTGGAGAAAGACTACTTCATGAACTGCTCTCGTCGTGACATTTGTTAGTGGGAAAGTCGCCAGTTTTACTGGTGGACTGGTTGGTTATGGACTTCTTTTTGAAAGTATTGGGTAAAGTCGCCAGTTTTACTGGCGGACTGGTTATTTATGGTATATGGTTATGGAAGAATTTTAATAAAATATTGGTTTTAATTATTTATTAATTAATTTATTTATTATGTAACCCTTAATAAATGTCACGGCCATTTTATGCCATTTACTTTATTCAAGTGTGGTGTCTTTAATTTAATGGGTAGGCCTTGTGTTGTCATGTGTATAGTGTGTGTGTGTATAGTGTGTGTGTGTGTATAGTGTGTGTGTGTGTGTAGTGTGTGTGTGTATAGTGTGTGTGTGTATAGTGTGTGTGTGTGTGTGTGTGTAGTGTATAGTGTGTGTGTATAGTGTGTGTGTGTATAGTGTGTGTGTCTGTGTGTGTGTAGTGTATAGTGTGTGTGTGTGTAGTGTGTGTGTGTGTGTGTGTGTGTAGTGTATAGTGTGTGTGTAGTGTATAGTGTGTGTGTAGTGTATAGTGTGTGTGTGTGTATAGTGTGTGTGTGTAGTCTGTGTGTGTATAGTGTGTGTGTTTGTGTGTATAGTGTGTGTGTGTTTATAGTGTGTGCGCGCGTGTGTATATAGTGTGTGTGCGCGCGCGTCTGTATAATGTGTGTGTGTGTGTGCGCGTGTGTGTATAATGTGTGTGTGCGCGTGTGTGTGTGTATAATCTGTGTGGGCGCGTGTATAATGTGTGTGTGCGCATGTGTGTATAATGTGTGTGCGCGCGTGTGTATAATGTGTGTGCGCGCGTGTGTATAATGTGTGTGTGCGCGTGTGTATAATGTGTGTGTGCGCGCGTGTGTGTATAATGTGTGTGCGCGCGTATAGTATGTGTGTGTGCGCGCGCGCGCGCCTCTCTGCTGGGGCAATGACGTCACAGGTGGAAGTGAGGGGCTGCTATCACAATCAATGGGGGACTTTTAGTTCTGCATTGAACGTACCAGGGAGTATGAGATCAACCCCAGATTTGGATCTCGGTGGACCTGGATTATGGATGTCAGGGAATTAAATTTGAAAATATGGCGTCTATTGTGTTCTAATTTCTATTTTTATGTCTTTTCAGGGTCAACTTTGGAGAACGTCGGGGGACATCTAAATGGATTACGGCGGACCTTTAGCATTTTAATAATTTTGTTAATAAATTGGTCAACGAGGGATGGCGTCGGGGGTTTTTTTGTTCTAATAAAAAGTATTACTTTCAAATAAAGGAATTCGTAATGGGGGTGTCTACTAGATGCCCACCCATTACTAATACCAGGACTTGATGTCAGCTGGCAATTCACAGCTGTTATCAACCCCATATATTACCTCGTTTGCCACCGCACCAGGGCAACGGGATGAGTTGGGGCGAAGCGCCAGTATTGGCACGTCTGATGGATGCGCCACTTCTGGGGCGGCTGCAGCCTGCTATTTTTAGGCTGGGAGTGTCCAATAACAGTGGACCTCCCTAGTCTGAGAATATCAGACCCCAGCTGTCCGCTTTACCTTGGCTGGTGATCCAATTTGGGGGGGACCCCACGTTTTTTGTTTTAAATTATTTATTTAATGTAAAATAACAGCGTGGGGTGCCCTCTGTTTTGGATTACCAGCCAAGGTAAAGCTGCCAGCTGTGGTCTGCAGGCTGCAGCCGTCTGCTTTACCCTAGCTGGCTACAAAAAATAGGGGGGACCCCACGTCTTTTTTTAAAATATTTATTTATTTTTTGGCTAATTACAAGGCTAGGCACCCTTTAGTGTCACATGAAAGTCACTAAAGGGTGCCAGCTTAGAATATGCAGGGGGTGGGACATTATATAGGTCTTTCTCATCTATCTATCTATCCATCTTTCCCTCTATCCATTATCTGTCTATCGATTATCTATATTATTTATTGCAGTTTAAGCATAAAAAAAACGCAGGAACCAACCTGTGGAAAAACCGCGCGAAAACTGCAGGAAAAGCGCATGCGTTTTTCCTACGGTTTTGGTGCGTTGGTTGCACAAGCCACCTTCCAACATACATATCGATGAAAAATTCATTATACAACCGCAAGTAGCAGCAGCATAGGTGGCGAGGACGCGGCAGGCAGCGGGGATAGGTAAGCTCTATGAATACTCCACCTCCTCCTACTTCTCCATCACCATTCTCCTCCTCCTCATAATCCTCCTCCTCCTCCATCATTATTATCCTCCGCCTCCTCCATCATTATTATCCTATTATACACACACTACACACACACACACACACACACACACTATACACACACACACACACACTATACACACACATACTATACACACACACACACACACACACTATACACACACACACACTATACACACACACGCACATTATACACGCATACACGCGCGTGCACACACATTATACACGCGCGCACACACACGTTATACACGCGCGCGCGCACATTATACACGCGCGCGCACATTATACACGCGCGCGCACATTATACACGCGCGCGCACATTATACACGCGCGCGCGCACACACATTATATGTGCGCGCGCACACACATTATACGCGCGCACACATTATACACGCGCGCGCACACATTATACACGCGCGCGCACACACATTATACTCGCGCGCACATTATACACACGCGCGCGCACACACATTGCACGCGCGCGCACACACATTATACGCGCGCGCACACACATTATACACGCACACACACATTATACACGCGCGCGCGCACATTATACACGCGCGCACATTATACACGCGCGCGCGCACATTATACACGCGCACACACATTATACACGCGCGCACACACCTTATACACGCGCGCACACACATTATACACGCGCGCACACACATTATACACGCCAGCGCACACACACACATTATACACGCGCGCACGCACACACACATTATACACGCGCGCACACACATTATACACACGCGCAAACACACATTATACACACGCGCAGACACACATTATACACACGCGCATACACACATTATACACGCGCGCACATTATACACGCGCGCGCGCACATTATACACGCGCACACACATTATACACGCGCGCACACACCTTATACACGCGCGCACACATTATACACGCGCGCACACACATTATACACGCCAGCGCACACACACACATTATACACGCGCGCACACACATTATACACACGCGCACACACACATTATACACACGCGCACACACACATTATACACACACGCACACACACATTATACACACGCGCACACACACATTTTACACACGCGCACATTATACACACGCGCACACACACATTATACACACGCGCACACACACATTATACACACGCGCACACACATTATACACACGCGCATACACACATTATACACACACACAGCTGTGAGTGCTTTCCTGCAGTGACCTGGAACTCAGAAGGTGAGCCCAGGTCAACGCAGGGGCGCACACACAGCAGAGTGTGTGTGTGTGTGTGTGTATATATATATAGTGTGTGTATAATGTGTGCATGCCTGCTGGGGCAATGACATCACAGGTGCTAGTAATTTCATTCACCTGACCCCGTGAAGACAGTGCCACCCGATATCACTACCGTGACCGGGTCTCGCAGCACTGCCGTCACGGGGTCATGTGAGTCCATTGTGAACTTACCTCACCTGACCCCCGATGTCGCTGGCAAGCTCCTGTCCTGGCCCGGTGTCCTGAGGCGGCACGTCATCATAGCTACAGCTGATCGCGTCCTCTGATCAGCTGTTCTGCAGTCTGCAGACACCAAGCTGTGTAATGCGGGCTTCAGAAACATTGCGCCGGAGATAAGCGCTATGCGCAGAGGCCCACTCCGGCGCCATGTTTCTGAAGATTAGCATTTTACATACAGCCGGAGGGAGGGAGGAACAGGCAGCGCGGGGGGGGCGGGGAACACGTGCATAACCCGCCCGGACATCAGGAGAGAGGGAGGAACCGGCTGGTGGGGGGGCGGGGAACTCCTGCATAACCCGCCCGGACATTAACAGAGAGGTGCACACGTCAATCAAAAAGTGCATGAAATTTCAAACTTTATAAAGTTGGATTTCACTGATTAAACACCCGAGCTGCCCCCTGATGGTATGTACACACTGTACATGATAGTGCCAGTACTGCACCGGCTGCAGCTTATACACGAAAATCCTGATGTTTGGTTCCCTTTAAGAGAGACAAAGGGGTGTTTCGTGCTTGCTGCTGAGAGATCAGTGATGTGAAATTCCAAATGCTTTATATGAAATAGAAAGAAAGGAGAAGCACTTCTGTGTGTATCTGACTGGTAAGATGGTAGGGATAGATAGTGCGCTGCACTCACCTATGTTGGTTGTGTTAGCAGGAAAAACGCAGGAAACCCGCTTATTGCTGATCTCAGGGACCGTTGTATGGACGCCATTGAGACTGATCAGCTATTTAGCCTGTGATGGGAGACTCGCGATCCACACCATCGTTGTCAGTGGCACCTCAGAGATGAATGGATACTGCAGACAAAGCGCTGGCCTGACCGTCCTGTCAGGGGTTAGAGTAGTGTCGCTTGCTGCGGATCCGTGAGTGAGATCACACATGGCTCTTTCTGATTAACTGCCAGTTCATGGTAGGGCTGGAACATGGGCTCAGGATTGCTGCTGCTCTATCTGCCGGCTCCCAATGGGAGTAAAACAATAGACGCAAAAAAACAAAAATAGGCAGTAAACGGCCGCCGCAATAACTGGCTCCACTGTGAAATAAGAGACTATTTCTTAAGTAAAATCACAATGTGTTTCCGGGACTATCCATCCCCTTCTTCAGGTGAAAACACAGATCAGTCACCTATAGCTATTGTATAGCAAATATATGATCACTACTATGGTCATTGGTTAATTAATTAATTAACCAATCAATTAAAACCTTTTGAATAGCTTCAACTAATAGTGTGTATTATTTTAAGCTATTGAAAATATTTTAATTGATTGGTAGATTAATTAATTAACGATTGATCATTGTAGTCATCATATATTTCCTATATAACAGCTATAGGTGAGTGATCTGTCTTATTACCTAAGGGAGGGGATGAATCATGCCAGAAACGCGTTGTGATTTTACTTAATTAAAAGTCCCAGTTATTACAGCGCCCGTTTACTGCAAATTTTTGTTTTATGGGGTCAAATGCTGGTTTGTGGATGCATATGGCAGAAGGTAATACTCTTCCATAGGCATAAACAGAGTTGCACTTGCAGTTTGACGTTATCAGTCTGTGAGAGGCAAGCAACAAACACAGCTCAGCTTGTGTCTCAACACTGCACTGTACAGTTATTACAAATTTCAGTTTGGAGGAGTGCAGGAAAGATGAACTCTGCTGTAAACCAGCTAATAATATTGTAAAAGTAAAAACACACAGACAGTTACAGTATACTGATAAACATTGCAGAAGATAATATTAACCAGACAGGCTTCGGTACTGGACCAAAGAGTATATAGAGGTATAAGGTGAAATCAACACTTAGTTTAGCTTGTCGGTTATTCTGGAGTGCTGCTGGGAAATGTAGTGTTATCAGTTTAAAAATAGAACAAACCCTATCAGCTATGTTAAGCTATATGCACAGAAGGATAGATAAAAATGCAAAAGACACAAAGTAGGTACAAAAAAAACCCTTTATGTTGGGATTAAACTTTATATTAAAAATAAGTACCGTATATACTGGCGTATAAGACGACTTTTTACCCCCTTAAAATAATGGCTACAGTGGGGGGGTCGTCTTATACGCCGGATATATACCTGGGTGCTGTAGTGCGCCGCTCCACTCCGTTCCACGCTTGGATTCTGCCTCCATAGCGACGAGGGAGGAACTTCCTGTCACCGCTGCTGAATGGCAGAGCGCTGGCCAATCAGAGGCAAGCAGCTCTGCCTTGACGTCAGCGCTCTAGCAGGGAAGTTCCTGCCTCGTCGTTATGGAAACGCGATACACAGCCCGGCCCCGTACTGGTATATCATACAGCATATATACTGGTATATATACAGCGGATATATAGCGTATATATAGCAGGGGGCCGTACTGTGTGAGGAGGTGTTTTTTTTTTTCACTGTCCAGTATAACCAATACGATTAGTGCAGTAACGCCAGATTCCCCTCGCATCCATGCAGGGACATTAATGAAGAGCTTACATGCTGGCCCCTGCACTAATCCTATTGGTTATACTGGACAGTAAAAAAAACACCTCCTCACACAGTGCGGCCCCCTGCTCTTAGCATACTGAAGCATACTGAACGGGGGTAGTCTTATACAGTGAGTATATCCCAAATTCTATAGTTTTAGGGCAGAAGTTGGGGGTCGTCTTATACGCCCAGTCGTCTTATACGCCGGCATATACGGTAGGCATTGTTTTTTTGTGATAAATAATGCAATTATGGGAATAACCCTTTAATATCAGAATTATACAGCCATTCTGACATGGATTTTCAAGCTAAAAGCCAAGTCTCTTCACGTCCAAGGTCTATGTGGTAATGTTAATAGTTTGTATTGTGAAATCTGGTGACAGATCATCTTTAAAGCGCAACAATCACCGAAATTTTCCCATGTAACCTAAAGCCAGTACTATAGAGGTACTATCATGCTGATTCTATAGATACTATTAGTTGTGATATTGGATGTATAGTTTTTAAAACACAAGCAAGTAAGATTTGTAAAATGAACAGCTTTTTGATTGGTAGCAGCTGTAGCAGCTAATAGCTGGGGTGGGTTTTGATAGTGATTCCCGCCCCCTGCCTGTCCATCCTCCCCCTATCTATTATTTATGGTAATTCCATTATAGAAGTGTTTTACTAATGGTTGTGGCTTTAAATCATGGTGGGTTGAAAGACCTGCTGACGTCATACCCATGTGACCAGAAGGGGGCCTAAGCCAACATAGCTGATACCAGGAAGCAACATTATTTTTCTGTTGGCTGAGGTCTTGCCCCTTCTGGGCACATGGGTATGACATCAGCAAGGTCCATCTAGCCATCTTGATTTATAGCCACAACCTTCTATAATAGAATTAGCATATATAATAGATAGGGGAGGACGGACAGGCCGGGGGCAGAAATCACTATCCAAATCCACCCCAGCTATTAGCTGCTCGGCACCTGTTCATTTTACAAGCTTTACTTGCTTTCATTTCAAAACCGATACATCCTAGCTGACAACTAAAGGTATGCATAGAATCAGCATGATACTGCCAATATAGCACTGGCTTTAGGTTATATAGGAAAATCCTGGTGATTGGTGTGCTTCAAGATGTAGATCTAAGTTGAGAAAAAAACAAAACCTCTGCAATTTCCTAAGCTATCAATATGATAGGATAAACCAAACACATTATGTTTTGAACTCAGTGTTGCAGCAAAATTCGGATATATTTCGTGCTTGCCTACAACTTAATCAATAACAGTGCTGCAGATGATCAACAACCGCAAGAAGAAACATTGATTTTACTTGACATAAAATGCATAGTCACATCATTGTAAGCCCCATGGTGCTGATGATGTTCTGAGCTCTTGTGCAGGGTTAAATTGTGTGAGGCAAGCTTCTGAAATGGCATGCATGCAGTTAAAGGGAAACTGTCATGTAAAAAAAACACTATCACTCTGCAGATATGGGGTTAATCTGCAGTTTAGTAGCATTCTAAAGATGTGTGGCCACCACCCTGAGAGCCCCGCTACTGTGAGGAAATAAACATATGCTTCCTGACAGCCACGGGGTTTCTGTCATAGGACTGCGGCCGGTGAGGCTTCAGTCATTGCTCTACATGAAGAGTGGCCAAGGTGGTAGTTGTGGAACAGGGCCTCATCTGTCATGCCCAGGCACATTGCAGAAAATTGGAGGTTATCTGTGTGTGTATGTGACGATATTTTGGAGTCTGGGATCTCCAATTTCCACTGTGTTGCACATTGTGCGGTACCATCCTGTTTGGCCCTTGCAATGAGGAAACCAAACAAGACTTTCAAACTGTCCTTTTAATAAATGGCCAAACTTGTGAGCAGCAGGTAGTTGATAACACATTCACCATCTTCAGCTTTAAAATACACTAGCTCCTTTCTCAGATAATAGTTTGTTTTTGGCCACAGAGACAACAAATGGATAGATAGACAGTTGGATATCCTGCATCTTCCCACATATACAGGCATACTGATCAATGTGTGTTGATATGTCCACTATACCCCAACACTTACTTTACTGCTTCCTTAGGTTCCGCTTGTAGATTGGACACCCCTTTCCCATTGTCCTCAGTCAGGCTCTCTCTTTTTCCTCTAAGGTCCCCTTACAGCTGGCCAACAGATTCCATGCACCAGAAAGCCTCTTCTGCTTGGGTCGGCATGACCCCATCCCACTAGTTTGACACTTGTGGTCGTGGGGCAAGTACAGTATTAATGAGTCCACTGTACAAAAAATACAGTTCACTTGCCTGGGGGAGCAAACTGGACCAACTGCTGAGTCTTCGCTACTGTTGCTGGAGGTGATAGCAGGTACACACGTTAGTAAGCGGCTCGACCTGAGAACTAGCAACATAACTAACTCATTGCCAGGCACCTCCCTTAAGGGGAAGGTGTGTTAAATAGCTGAAACCTCACAGCTGACCTGTCAGGACATGCTGACCCTTTATGAAAAGGGGCGTGGCAGTGTGGGGATTCCCAGGAGGCCTGTGAGATGTGTTCAAGCCCTGAGAGACAGCAGCATGATCTGAGGATAGGGCTTACACCACAGGACAGCCAGGCAGGGGAGAGATTGGACATCCCCACCGGGGGAGGGGGCAGGACAGGACGGGGATACTGGTATGGGCATTACAGGTACACAGGGACAGTGTCCAAGTTCACGGTTAAACATAGGCCCTCAGGTAAACACAGCAGCAGCCCTTCATGTCCAAAGGCACAGTCCTTAAGGTTCCTGACCCAGCCGAAACATTGAGTCATCCGTCCTTCCTCCCCCATCAACAGTCCTTCAAGTGGCAGAGTCCATGTGTGGTTGGGCAAAGTTCATGACTGAACAGACAAAGTCCATGATGGACTACAAAGCAGTATAAGTTCAGATGTAACTGCCCATGAGGGCAATAGGACAGCAAGGCTCATCTGCCTTCAACTCTAATACACAGGACCTGACTGGGCTTTTCTTTTCAGGGGTATCCTAGAACTTAACCCCTCTAACATGGTATACGACCAACAACTGGAAGGCAGCTAGGTTTCACCTGTCTTCTTGACGTCAGCTTCTTCATTATTTTCTAAGTTCTGGAAAATGGGGTTCTCCTCCATATCCACAACCGATCTAGATAAATGTGCAGGTTAGATCCTCTGCAGGCTGGACAGGTCCTGCCAGGTACACCTGCACGCATCTATTCCTCAACACGATCAACACCTGTATAGAGGTTCCTACAGTAACTGGGGGTGGGGGTTAGGAGTAGAGTTGAGTACGGTTCGTGGTTCATGGTTCTCCAGTTCGCGGTTTGAGTGATTTTGGGGTGTGCTCTAGATCGAACTAGAACTCGAGCTTTTTGCTAAAAGTTCGTTAGCTCGAGTTACGTTCGAGAACGGTTCTATCAGCAAAAAGCCAAGCTAATTACTAGCTGGCTTTTCACTGTAATAGTGTAAGTCACTCTGTGACTCACACTATTATGAAATTTCAGCGTATAGTGTGCGGGGACTGCGCGTTCAGATCACTGCTGCTGGGATAATGGCGATCGCCATTTTTTTTTTCTTTTCTTCCTTCCCTAAGCGCGCGTGTAGTGGGGTGGGCCAGCATGTCAGCCAATCCCAGACACACACACAGCTAAGTAGACTTTTTGCCAGACAAGCAAGGGCATGTGTCATAGGCTGTCCATGTCACATGTCCTTGCATTATAAAGACGGGCATTTTTCCGTCTAGACGCCATTATCTGACTTCTGCGTCTGGGTGACAGTCACCGCTGATGCAGCTCATGCCGCCAATCCTGCTGTGTACGCTCTACACACAGCACTCTACAGATTAGGGATAGAAGTTTAATTCAGCCCTTTTAAGGGCTCATTTCATCCGGCTCAGAGCCATAGGTGACAGTCAGGTCCGTGGAAACAGTTTTTAACAGCTACAGATAACAGCGTCTGTGTAGCTAAGCTCAGGGACTTCCTTGCTGCATTTCACCATTAGGAGGGATAGAAAGTGAGGCTTCCTTTCCTCTACACTGACTCACAACCCTGCCACTGTACCCTCCTGCCCTTTTTAGCAAAGCCATTTTAATTTCAGAGTGCTGCCAGTTAGTGCCATCCAAAGAGTGGCTGCTGTCCTCCATTATTGTGGCACTTGTGCCTTGCAAGTCCCACCATCTATGCATTCTCCCCTCCTGCACATTTTTGCAAAGCCATTTTAATTGAAAAGAGTGCTGCCAGTTAGTGGCATCCAAAAAGTGGACTCCATTAGTGTCCCACTGGTGCCAAGCAATTTCCAGCACCTCTGCATTGCACCCTCAAGCTCATTTTTACTACGCCATTATAATAGCAAACACTGAGAAAACTTAGTGGCATCCAAAAAGTGGCTGTTGGACTTCATTAGTGTCCCACTGGTGCCAAGCAATTTCCAGCACCTCTGCATTGCACCCTCAAGCTCAATTTTACCAAGCCATTATAATAGCAAACACTGAGGAAACTTAGTGGCATCCAAAAAGTGGCTGTTGGACTTCATTAGTGTTCCACTGGTGCCAAGCAATTTCCAGCACCTCTGCATTGCACCTTCAAGCTCATTTTTACTAAGCCATTATAATAGCAAACACTGAGGAAACTTAGTGGCATCCAAAAAGTGGCTGTCGGACTTCATTAGTGTCCCACTGGTGCCAAGCAACTTCCAGCACCTCTGCATCGCACCCTCAAGCTCATTTTTACTAAGCCATTATAATAACAAACACTGAGGAAACTTACTGGCATCCAAAAAGTGGCTGTTGGACTTCATTAGTGTCCCACTGGTGCCAAGCAATTTCCAGCACATCTGAATTGCACCCTCAAGCTCATTTTTACTAAGCCATTATAATAGCAAACACTGAGAAAACTTAGTGGCATCCAAAAAGTGGCTGTGAGACTCCATTAGTGTCCCACTGGTGGCAAGCAATTTCCAGCACCTCTGCATTGCACCCTCAAGCTCATTTTTACTAAGCCATTATAATAGCAAACACTGAGAAAACTTAGTGGCATCCAAAAAGTGGCTGTTGGACTCCATTAGTGTCCCACTGGTGCCAAGCAATTTCCAGCACCTCTGCATTGCACCCTCAAGCTCATTTTTACTAAGCCATTATAGTAGCAAACACTGAGGAAACTTACTGGCATCCAAAAAGTGGCTGTTGGACTTCATTAGTGTCCCACTGGTGCCAAGCAATTTCCAGCACCTCTGCATTGCACCCTCAAGCTCATTTTTACTAAGCCATTATAATAGCAAACACAGAAAACTTAGTGGCATCCAAAAAGTGGCTGTCGGACTCCATTAGTGTCCCACTGGTGCCAAGCAATTTCAATCACCTCTGCATTGCACCCTCAAGCTCATTTTTACTAAGCCATTATAATAGCAAACACTGAGAAAACTGAGTGGCATCCAAAAAGTGGCTGTCGGACTTCATTAGTGTCCCACTGGTGCCAAGCAATTTCAATCACCTCTGCATTGCACCCTCAAGCTCATTTTTACCAAGCCATTATAATAGCAAACACTATGAAAACTGAGTGGCATCCAAAAAGTGGCTGTCGGACTCCATTAGTGTCCCACTGGTGCCAAGCAATTTCCAGCACCTCTGCATTGCACCCTTAAGCTCATTTTTACTAAGCCATTATAAGAGCAAACACTGAGGAAACTTAGTGGCATCCAAAAAGTGGCTGTTGGACTTCATTAGTGTCCCACTGGTGCCAAGCAATTTCAAGCACCTCTGCATTGCACCCTCAAGCTCATTTTTACTAAGCCATTATAATAGCAAACACTAAGAAAACTGAGTGGCATCCAAAAAGTGGCTGTCGGACTCCATTAGTGTCCCACTGGTGCCAAGCAATTTCCAGCACCTCTGCATTGCACCCTCAAGCTCATTTTTACTAAGCCATTATAATAGCAAACACAGAAAACTTAGTGGCATCCGAAAAGTGGCTGTCGGACTCCATTAGTGTCCCACTGGTGCCAAGCAATTTCAATCACCTCTGCATTGCACCCTCAAGCTCATTTTTACTAAGCCATTATAATAGCAAACACTGAGAAAACTGAGTGGCATCCAAAAAGTGGCTGTCGGACTCCATTAGTGTCCCACTGGTGCCAAGCAATTTCCAGCACCTCTGCATTGCACCCTCAAGCTCATTTTTACTAAGCCATTATAATAGCAAACACAGAAAACTTAGTGGCATCCAAAAAGTGGCTGTCGGACTCCATTAGTGTCCCACTGGTGCCAAGCAATTTCAATCACCTCTGCATTGCACCCTCAAGCTCATTTTTACTAAGCCATTATAATAGCAAACACTGAGAAAACTGAGTGGCATCCAAAAAGTGGCTGTCGGACTCCATTAGTGTCCCACTGGTGCCAAGCAATTTCCAGCACCTCTGCATTGCACCCTCAAGCTCATTTTTACTAAGCCATTATAAGAGCAAACACTGAGGAAACTTAGTGGCATCCAAAAAGTGGCTGTTGGACTTCATTAGTGTCCCACTGGTGCCAAGCAATTTCAAGCACCTCTGCATTGCACCCTCAAGCTCATTTTTACTAAGCCATTATAATAACAAACACTGAGAAAACTAAGTGGCATACAAAAAGGGGCTGTCGGACTCCATTAGTGTCCCACTGGTGCCAAGCAATTTCCAGCACCTCTGCATTGCACCCTCAAGCTCATTTTTACTAAGCCTTTATAATAGCAAACACTGAGGAAACTTAGTGGCATCCAAAAAGTGGCTGTTGGACTTCATTAGTGTCCCACTGGTGCCAAGCAATTTCCAGCACCTCTGAATTGCACCCTCAAGCTCATTTTTACTAAGCCATTATAATAGCAAACTGTACTGCCAGTTTAAGGGCCATAGTTGCATTGTCAGGGATAGTCTGTGTTGTTTCTTCTGCTGTCAATAAAGCTAGACCACCTCTGCAATCTACACCACCTCTCAATTTTTACTACCACATTTTAAGTGGACAATCTTGTCGCAATCAAAATGAGTGGCAAAATGACAGATGCTGGTGGAAAGGGGAACAGACGTGTTGGAAAAGGAAAAAAAGTTTGTGTCCGTGCGGAAGGTGGCAAAGCTCCATTAACATCTGCTGAAGATAGGCCATCTTCCAGCAAAAGTAAGATGTCTACTACTTTCCGTGGACAATCAGATGTGCTCCCTTTTTTACGGACACGAACAACTGGAACAAAGGTAGATGATGCCCAAAAAAATAACATGCTTGAATGGATGTCAAGTGGTCCAACAAGTGCCCTCTCCTCCACCTCAACTACTGCATCCAGAAAAAACCAGTCCTCTGAGTTGTTATCCCAATCACACTTGCTTTCTCCCAGCTCTCAAGTCTCCATCCACCCTGCACAGTATGGTGAAACAGATCGCTGAGTCTGCAGAGCTGTTCAGTCACACTACAGCCTGGGAATCAGAGGTATGCTCCCAAGCTACAGTGAGTACAGACCAGGAAATGGTCTGCAGTGATGCCCAGAACCTTTGTGACTCAGATTCAGGCCGTGATGATCAAGTTTCTGAGCATAATGTTGACCCTTATTCACAAACTGTAACACCTGTTGTTATAGACAATGAGGAACATACTTTCAATGATGATACAGGAATCTAGATTGCTTTCAAAAAGTGAAAAATTCTTTTTATTCATATTTTATTTTTATTCACTCTCTCAAGCGTCGTACTCGTCTATGGTGGAACAAGGTTTCCCTAGAAACGTATCTTCAAAAAAACATAGTCCCACGTGGACTGCGAATACAAAAATTTCCCACGGCGGTAATCTCTGACCCTCTGTTCATTGAAAGGTGGGAGGAGGCACTGACTAGATGCTCTCGCACTCTCATAGAATTACTTATAGGACTGGACAAAAAAGCTATTGAAATAGTAGAGAAAGATCTAGATAATTATAAAATCCAGATTCAGGAAAGTCTGTCTCCAGAGGAGCATTCCAAGTTCGATAAAGAGCTTGATTTAGAAATTAATAAATGTGAAAAGGAAGTTCAAGATAGAAAAATCAAGAAATACCAACGAGATTTATCAGACTATCAGAATAAAAAAATATATCATTATTATAATAATAATCAAAGTGGGAGAGGGAGGATAGCTAGAAATTCAAGGTCATCATCCCTAGCATCTAGTTTTTCTGAGGAATCATGTGGAGAGCATTTTTTAGCCAAGCGGCAAGGGAGGAGAGACATATTGGAACACGGCCCTCTACCCGATGCCATAAATTTGAGTGGTTCCGGACGAGTTCTGAGAAATCAAAAGAAAGGAGCGCAGAAAAACAGGATAAATTAAAGGTAATTAACCTTTCTAATATAACACTTACGAAGTCTCAGATCAGTGTACTTGAAAAGGGACTTACGTTTCCCCCCACAGCAAAACTAGATCACTTTACTATCATAAAAGATTTAGAGCTGTTTGCTAGAAAATTGAGATATAAAAAATTCTTTGCCAACAGTGATGATAATAATTTATTCTCTACATTTAAGGAACAGCAAGCTCTTTCGGATTTGGAGTCTCTGTTGGAAGAGCAGCAAGAAGTGGAAGAACCTGAACAAGTTAAATTTCCTACTTATCTGCATAGATTTCAAAGTTTTCCCCCCTCATGGCCTTTGTCCGAATGTGGACATCTTTGTAAAGCTGGTAAGAGAGGCATTATATACCATTCCAGACAAAATTACAAAATTTAATTTGACCTTTATTGAACGACAGGCAATTAAGGAGTTAAAAATATGAAAACGGTGGTGATAAAACCTGCCGATAAGGGGGGGAATCTTGTTGTTTGGCCTGCAGATCAGTATGAATGTGAGGTTTTTCGGCAGTTGAACACCAGCATATGTTATCAAAGACTGGATGCCAATCCTACTGCCCAATTCAAAAGAATATTAGATGACATTATACAAACGGGCTTTAGGAAAGGCATAATCTCACTCAAAATGAGAGATGGACTCATGGTTGACTGCCCAAAGACTCCAACCTTCTATGTCATTCCAAAAATCCACAAAAATAGAGACCGTCCACCCGGTCGCCCCATAGTATCGGGAATTAATGGACTAAATGAGAAGGCTTGCAAGTTTATTGATTTTTTTCTCCAGGGATGTGTCGGGACCCTGCCATCATATATCAGGGATACGACAGACATCTTAAGGCGCCTCAACCACATTCAACTGGAACCAGATATGTATCTGGCTACATGTGATGTTGATGCACTATATACGTCGATTGTTCATAGCCATGGGACCGCTGCATCTAGAGCCTTTCTGCAAATGACTAACATGGACACTGAATTTATGGAATTCGTTATGGAGTTATTGGATTACATCTTAACCCATAACTACTTTATCTTTAAAGACCGCTATTACCTACAGCTCCAGGGGGTGGCAATGGGGGCGACTTGTGTGCCCTCATATGCTAACCTTTTCCTGGGGCTGTGGGAGCGGGAGGTTGTCCAACATGTAGAGGGGTTCGATGCAGTGGTCCCATGGCATCATTACATTGATGATATCCTGTTTATATGGCAGGGCCCTCAGGCATCCCTGGTGAATTTCTTGCAAAGACTGAATGTGAATGAATTTAACATTCGACTAACATCCAAATATGACTATTGGAAGGTGGAGTTTCTGGACGTTCTAATCATGAGGGGTGAGGATGGTCACATTGTTACAGATGTATTCAAGAAGAAAACGGCGACCAATACACTTTTGCACGCCTCGTCCTCACACCATACTCAAACCATCAAGGCAGTGCCTATAGGACAGTTCCTACGCATGAGGAGAATATATTCAAATGATAGAGATTTTGGTGTTCAAGCCCAACGATTAAGAACTAATTTGGAAGAACGGGGTTATAAACCTAAAAACATCAGACAGGGCTTCATTAGGACAGCAAGGAGTGAGCGAGAGCACCTATTAGTGACACATAAAAGAAATCAGAACCTCCAACAAGTGAGATTCATCACTAACTTCAATGATAGGTGGAACGAGATTGGGGGCATGTTTAGAAAATATTGGCAGATCCTGTTGGCTGACAAGGACCTGGCCAAACATTTAACAACATACCCAGCAATGACTTGGCGTAGGTCCAAAAACCTAAGAGACATGCTTACGCGGAGCCATTATGTCCCACCACAATATAATCTGCTGGGTCAAAAAGGACCTAGATGGGGGTGCTTTCAATGTGGGAACTGCACCGCTTGTAAATACATACAGAGGAGTGTAACGTTTGACAATAGTTCTGCTTCTAGAAACTATTCTATCACTCATAACATTACGTGTAGGACAGACATGGTCATATACTACGCTTGGTGCCCGTGTAACAAAATATACATAGGCATGACCACAAGGCAATTATGAGTGAGAACCCTGGAACATGTGAGGGACATAGTCAATGCCAAGGGCTGTAAAGATATAGTGGGGTTAAAATCAATACCACAACATTTCTTTCTTCACCATAACAGTAGCCCAATAGGCTTTAAGGTGAAGGGTATTGACCATGTAAGCTTAGGTGCCAGGGGTGGAAACTATAAGAACGAATTATTGAAAAATGAAACTAAGCGGATAGTAGTCCTAGATACAATGACACCTACGGGACTAAATGAGTCCCTGAGCTTTAAGTCCTATTTATCAGGTTAGCGCGAATTTTAACTTAATTTTTCTTACACATGTTTTTAATTGTATTTATTTGTTTTCCTTGTAGTTCCCCATGTATGTTATAGTTCCGCTATTATTCACCATTTATTGAATGATGACCCCCATTGGATGATGCGTAATGAAAGAACCTAATTATCATAAGCCTAAGGAATGAAGGAAGGAAATAAAAGACAAGAGAGAAGAAAATTGGGATTGCAATATTTTCTATATATATAATGGTGGCTATTTTATGATAATATATACAAAGATTACTGAATAGCTATCCCATTCTCTTATCTAAATTGCAAGAATATAGGATGCGATCCCTATATTGATTTTTTGCTCTCTCTCTATCCTTCCAGGATAAATGATCATATGTAAATTAGGCTATGAATAGGCGGTATATGTACTGACATCATCTATGAAAAGGGTTACTTACAACTGGCGATGTTTTGTTTTCTGATGTGATTCAAATGATCAGGCCCAGGGAATGCGCGCTGACGGAGAGACGTGCCTGCAGCATGCGCTGCGCATTACCGCGAGCAAGTCAGCCGACAGAGAGAGTTGGCATGGCGACCGGATGATACATCCGGTCTCCCTGCTGGCTCCGTGTCACATGACCGCTGACTGCACGTGATCGGTCACGCGGCGTATGACGCGCTCGACAAGTGACGGGCTCGCGGGATGTGCATCTTGGGGCGGGCGTGTCCAAAACAACTGACCGGGCGCGCACACCTGTGCTGGATCAGGGGATTGTTAAAAGGTGAAATCACTGCATGTCACACAAGCCTCCTGATGAAACCAGAGCGGTGAAACGTGCGTTGAGGTATATTCTCTGGTGACGGCCCCCGACCACGTGGTGACTTTCAAACTACTGAAAGATATGACTTCCGGTATGGACTAAAATACTAGTATTGCAATCAAGTGCATTGAAGGTTACAACTTGTTTACTTAGCATACTACAAATTATCTGAGAGGTATCTATATGTGGCCTTGATTGATTTATATATGGTAGTATTATGTTAATAATAACTTGAATACTATTTGCACATGTATTGAATGGTATCCATTTGCAGCTCTCATATAACCTATGGTCATTATGGTTATTATACTTACAGTCTAAAGATACACAGTCCTACTATTTGGACTAAAGTAGGTTGCTGAGCGTCTCTGCATGGAGATATTCAGGCATGTTTGCACATTTCTTCAGACATCATCTCCTTTGCAATTTCTTGTAATTTAGTCAATGCCGGTATCTAATGAATAAATATACTATTGTTGGTCACCGTCTGCTCAGGGATCGCCACCTTACGAATTTTAGTGCGGCTATACTATTCTTCCCCCATTGTTCACTAAACTGTTGTCCTATTGTTAAATGTTATTAATTAAAATGACTATGCACTTTGCTTATGAAGAAAAATAATTTTTCACTTTTTGAAAGCAATCTAGATTCCTGTATCATCATTGTAGGTAATATATGTTTTAGATGGGAATCAATTCTTGAGAATTTAAAGGGGCTGTTTATAGGTGAATGAGGAACATACTGATGACGATGAGACGCAGATACCAGATTGGGATGACAACTTAAATATTCGGTCAGGGCAGGAAGAGGCTCGGTCTGACGGAGAGGGGAGTGCAAACACAACGCTTGATGAGGAAGTTCTGGATCCCACCTACTGTCAACCCACAGTCAGGCACTCGAGGAGGTCAACAGAGGTGGTGGAGGAGGATGCAACTGATGACAAAGTTACCTTGCGCCTTCCTGGACAGAGGAGGAGTACTGGTAGCACGTCTACAACTGCATCCTCAGCCACCACTCTGCCTCTGAGCACTAGTCGGAGTGGCTCAGCAGGTCGCATGTCCTCTAAGCCTTGCCTAGCCTGGTCCTTTTTTGACTTTGCAAAGGATCGCCCAAATCATGGGATCTGTAAAATTTGTCGGGAATCTGTTAGTAGAGGAAAAAACCTCAGCAGTTTGACAACTTCTTCCATGAATCGTCACATGAATAAATATCATATGTGCCAGTGGGAAGCTCACCGTGCTGCAATGCGGCCTAGCGGAGCGCACCATCCACCGCCTGTCCCTTCCAGTGCATCCGCGCGCTCTTCATCTTCTAGGACTGTGGGGACAGCTGTAACACCTGGTTTTCCACGCACAACTTCCACAACTGTAACCACACCAGGCAGTTTGCTTGGTAGGTCGTCAGTTGGTTTGGAAGGGGAAACAAGTGCGTGTGTACAGCTCTCTCAGACATCAATAGCACCAACGTTGGATGAAGGCAACATCATGTCTATGCCTGCACTTTCCTCACAAACCTGAATTTTTTCAGGGACACCCTACTGACCACCGTCTACACACTGCAGCCAGATCTCTGTCCCTCAGATGTGGACAAATAAAAGGCCATTTCCTGTGACCCATGACAAAGCTAAGAGGTTGACTTTATCCCTCTGTAAGCTCTTGGCTACTGAAATGCTGCTTTTCCGCCTGGTGGACACACAGGATTTTCGAGACCTTATGTCTGTCGCTGTGCCCCAGTACCAGATGCCCAGTCGCCACTACTTCTCTAAGAAAGGTGTGCCTGCGCTACACCAGCATGTCGCACACAACATATCTGCTTCCTTGAGAAACTCTGTGTGTGAACGGGTGCATTTCACCACCGATACTTGGACCAGTAAGCATGGACAGGGATGTTACATGTCGCTGACTGGGGACTGGGTAACTATGGTGATAGATGGTGAAGGGTCTGCTGCACAAGTCTTGCCGTCCCCATGACTTGTGTGTCAATCCTCTGTCTGTCCAAGTTCCTCCACTGCTTCTGCCTCCTCAACCTCGTCTGGGTCCTCCACCTCCGCCCCAAGCCTGCCTGGTCAGGCCACCAGCGTTGTATCTGCGCAGAAGGAATCACGCACCCCTCGTTACTATACTGGCAGCAGAGCGCAATGGCATCAGGCGGTCTTTATCTTGAAATGTCTTGGAAATAAGAGTCACACAGCGGCTGAGTTATGGACAGCTCTGGAGACTGAGTTTGGTAAATGGTTGTCTCCACCCAACCTGCAGCCTGGTAAGACCGTGTGCGACAATGCTGCAAACCTGGGTGCGGCCCTTCGCCTGGGCAAGGTGACACACGTGCCTTGTATGGCTCATGTGTTGAACCTTGTTGTCCAGCAATTTTTAACACACTATCCCGGCCTAGATGGCCTTCTGAACAGGGCACGAAAACTGTCTGCTCACTTCCGACGTTCAACCGCCGCAGCTGATCGACTTGTATCACTCCAGAAGTCTTTCGGCCTGCCGGTTCATCGCCTGAAATGTGATGTGCCGACACGCTGGAATTCGACTCTCCACATGTTACAGCGACTGTGGCAGCACCGCCGAGCCCTGGTGCAATACGTCATGACATATAGCCTGAGCCAACGAGATGCAGAGGTGGGGAAGATCACCCTGATGGAGTGGTCTCAGATCAAGGACCTATGCACCCTTCTGCACAGTTTCAAAATGGCGACGAATATGTTTAGCGCTGACAATGCCATTATCAGCATGACAATTCCAGTCATTTACATGCTGGAGCACACGCTAAACACTATTCGGAGTCAGGGGGTGGGACAACAGGAAGGGGAGGAACTACAGGAGGATTCATATGCGCAAGGGACAACAACATCACCAAGGTCCAGACGTTCATCATCACCAAGGCGGCAGACATGGGACCATGGGGGACAGGGATCAACAAGGGCGAATGGTAGCAGGAGAACATAAAGAAATGGAGGACGAACTGTCCATGGACATGGAAGACTCAGCGGATGAGGGAGACCTTGGTCAAATTTCAGTTGAAAGAGGTTGGGGGGAGATGTCAGAGGAAGAAAGAACGGGTAGCACCTCTATGCCACAAACACAGCGTGGACTTGGTCCGCATGGCTGCGCAAGACACATGAGCGCCTTCTTACTGCACTACCTCCAACATGACCCTCGTACTGTCAAAATTAGAAGTGATGATGAGTACTGGCTTGCCACACTATTAGATCCCCGGTAGAAGTCCAAATTTTGTGACATAATTTCAGCCATAGAAAGGGACGAACGTATGCAGGAGTATCAGCAAAAGCTGTTACTCGATCTTAGCTCGGCTTTTCCACCAAACAACCGTGGTGCACGGAGTGAATCTCCCAGGAGTATCTCTAAATGAACATCGAGGCCATGACTTTGCAAATAGAGCCTTGCTCATTTTGGGCTTCAAATCTTGAAAAATGGCCAGAGCTCTCCACTTACGCCTTGGAGATCTTGTCGTGTCCAGCTGCCAGCGTTGTCTCTTAACGTGTCTTCAGTGCTGCTGGGTGTGTGCTGACAGATGAGCGCACGCGTCTGTCCAGTGACAATGTGGACAGGCTAACGTTCATCAAAATGAACAAGTCATGGATCCACAAGGAATTTACTACCCCTGTGTCATCCTGGGGAGAGTAAATGCTTGTGTATTTTGAATGTGCTGGATGCAAATCTACCTGTGAAGTGTACAACTGGGGACAAGTGCTGCCACTGAAGGGGTGCCTGTGTGGCCCAATTTTAGGAAAAAAGGGAGACTCCGCTTGGAGTAACCCTTGCTTGCAGTGTTTCTAAAAATGATCCAAGATGAACAAGTCATGGTTCAGCAAAGACTTTGCTACCCACCCCGGTGTCATCCTGGGGATAGTTAAGGATGGTGTATTTTTGAATGTGCTTGATGCAAATCTACCTGTGAAGTGTACAACTGGGGCACAAGTGCTCCCACTGAAGGGGTGTCTTGGGGGCCCAATTTTTGGAAAAAAGGGAGACTCTGCTTGGAGTAACCCTTGCTTGCAGTGTTTCTAAAAATGATCCAAGATGAACAAGTCATGGTTCAGCAAAGACTTTGCTACCCACCCCGGTGTCATCCTGGGGACAGTTAAGGATGGCGTATTTTTGAATGTGCTTGATGCAAATCTACCTGTGAAGTGAGATCAAATACATGGTAGAAGTCACATTTGGAGACTCCAAGCACAATAGAATATCAGAAAAAAAAGGAGTCATATTCCAATATTTAGATATAAAATGTATAAATTTTATTAGATATAATTCATAATTCATAAATTGAACAGACAAGACGGGGGAGGGGAAATAAAGTGCAAGATGCAGAGGCCCCGACGCTGCATTTCGCGTAGGGCTTCCTCGGGGGGCCATATTTTCCCGACGCTGCATTTTGCGTAGGGCTTCCTCGGGGGACCATGGCCCCCCGAGGAAGCCCTACGCGAAACGCAGCATCGGGGCCCCTAGGACAGCTTTACCGCTGAGCTACTTAAATGGGTAAGCACAACTAACCTCTTTACTCTGGTTTATTGTATGATTGCAGCATGCCGCTGACTGCATAGCGGGCTCTCTTATCACCGTGGCACCAAGATTTTAGCCGCTGGGACATGAGCTAACCCGCATTTGGAGTAATCCTTCTATACTTTAAAATAAACCCTACCAGCTCTTTGGAAAGGAAGGAAAAAATCTTTCCTGCATTGGTATGCAGCACACGGACAGGTTGTGGCCACAGTGTATATCTGGCACTTGGATTTATATGTGATAATACAGTGAGTGCTCTCATCTATGTGTGCATGATGACCTTAGTGCTGGTGGGTTTCCATCTATGTAATTGCTGGGTTGTCTCCTGTGCCCGCGGTCTACTTTAGCTACGGTGCTTTACCCTATGCGGTTTGCTTAAACGCTACCGGTTTATGTACATGCTGCCATCTGCATAAAAATTGATACTGTGCTCCCCAAGAATTTTTCTCTGTGGTAATTGCTGCCCTACCATCTTGCACTTTATTCCCCCCTCCCCCGTCTTGTCAGTTCAATTTATGAATTATGAATTATATCTAATAAAATGTATACATTTTATATCTAAATATTGGAATATGACTCCATATTTTCTGATATTCTACCTGTGAAGTGTACAACTGGGGCACAAGTGCTGCCACTGAAGGAATGTCTATGTGGCCCAATTTTTGGAAAAAAGGGAGACTCCGCTTTGAGTCACCTTGCGGTGTTTTACATCATTTTATAAGGGCATGCCATGCCTATATCTGTGTCTCCTCCTCTTTTTACTTGTCCAGCTCTTCTGTTTTCGCATGAGTATTTGTCCTTGTCACTTTCCCATGTGTTTGTGTTGTGTTGTGAGTTGTTTGTCACCTTTTGGACACCTTTGAGGGTGTTTTCTAGGTGTTTTTATGTGTTTGTGATTGCCTCCTTCTTTAGAGGTGGGATGAGTCACCCACATCAATTCATGTGCCATGGCATCATGAGCGGTTTCCATGAGCTCCTCTCTCCTCTATCTGTGCACTGAAAATGACGATGGCTGGTGACTACTTCCTGCCCCCTTGACCTCGCCTCTTCCAGGGTTGGTCTGCTGAGGTGTCGCCATCTATTCTCTCTAGCTCCGCCTTCAGCCATGCCCCTTTGATTCATCAGTCCTCACTCACTCTACCGTACTTTATCTTAAACCACGCCCTCCTCTGGAGAGCACCTCCCACCTTGCGCCAGATCCTAGCTGCAGAGCACACCCAAATCCAGGCTGACACTACAGTGGGCTCTGCACATGTTCACTCTCTTGGGCACTGTTCAATCCCATGAAGCGCAGTCCTTCTTCGCATTAGTCCATGAGCCATTGCCTCTTAGTGTCCATGCTTCTATCTGCCATCTTCGGGTGCCCAACTTCAGGCACTGTTACATCTGCACCACTTTTCACTATCTTAGGTCACCCAACCTCAAGCATTTTTTCATCTGCACCACGGGAGTTCACCTACGCATTTCCTTTACTACACCAAATATAGAGTGGCCCAAAGTGGTAGACATGGGAGAGTGCTTCATCTTTCACGTCCGGGCACACTATAGAAAATTGTTATTTACGTGTGTATGTGATAGTACTTCAGAGTCTGAGATCTCCAATTTCCACTGTGTTGTAAGTTGTGCGGTACCATCGTGCTTGGATCTTACAATGAAGAAACCAAACTGGCTTTTACAAAGAGAGTCCTTTTTTAACAGCCATACTTTTAAGCAGTGTTTAGCTGATAACAAATTCACCATCTTGATGTTCAGAATACACTGTCTCCTTTCCCAGAGTTACAGATAACAGTTATATTAGTTAGAACAGTTGGTTTTCTGCCACACTGAGAGAAAAGGAAAAGGGATACAGTTGGATTCCCTGCATCTTCCCAGATATAGAGCCATACCGGTCATGTGTGTTGCCATGGCTGCTATACCCCAACACTAATTTTACTACTACCTTAGGGCCAGAGCTGATACCCCTTTCTCTAAGGTCACGTTACAGCTGGCCAACATGAATTCCTTACATGGAGGAGTCCCCAACTCGCCTTAAGTACTCTCATGCCTCTGTACCAGTTATATCTTCATGCTTTTACCTTTTTCCTTTCACTTTCTCTCACACTCGCTACATTGCTACCAGGAACTAGCCTTTTGTTGGTGACCTGATTCTCCACCCACTCCCTGGCTGGCTATTTCCCTGTTTTCCTTGAACACATGTTGCCACGACCCTCAAGGTGATCTGGGGGGGATACAACAGCTAACACGAGGCAATAACATTATGGAAAGTATAATAAGAATGCGGCAGTCTGTCTACCCTCTTACATATGCATAGTGAACGGCAACTGTAACCATGCCCTGGCACTGACTGACAGCCAGCTGTGTGCTAATGCAATGCTGAACCTACTATCAATCAGTGCCGGGGTTGTGGTTACAGCTATGGCTCAATATGCACAGATCAGTGACTGAAACCACACTGGCTTCACCCCTATGATTGAAAGCCCAACACTGCCAGGAGGAATAAAGTTTGGTTCCTCTTGGCAGCAGGATTGCGCTGCATCAGAATGCTATTTACCTGCAGATTTACCATATATCCGCAAGTAAATAGCATTTTTTACATGACAGGTTCCCTTTAACATGCTGCACTAAGTAATTGATTGTAAGAAGAAAATGCCAGGATACAATACTTGGGATATGCAGCTTCTTACCAGGAAACATCCCGCTCTGTGAATCATACATTGTAATTGAAATACTGCAGAATGTAGATATAGAAAACATCTTAAATTCAGCTTGCAAATCTTTTGTCAAATACATACATAGAGACAGATGTGACTATATATAGAGAAGACAATCAACAGACAAATAATGGAATAGCAGAAGTACAATAGAATGTAATAATAGATTAGCAATCTGTTCTATATTGAGTCTCGGGCAATATTTGCAAGGGTAAAAAATAACTGCACACAATGAACTGTCGATTTAATAATGTGCTTGCGCCTGGAGAAGTCATAAAATGTCCCAAAATGAATGTTGCGTCATTTATTATATATACTGCATCTAAGAAACAAATGCTTCAAACAGAATAATGCACTGAGCCCAGCTCGTCTCTTTACATTTTCACCACATTCTAGTGTAAGAAAAAGTAGAAAATTATGATGCACACCATAAGTACAGCATTATTTGCTACTTTTTAAACTTTCACTCTTGCTCAGGCTTTTTTTGTAAAGAAATATGGGTAGAGTTTTGAGAAAAGGTATGAGGCCATTTGCAGCCCGACATATTTTGTATAAAATTCCCCAGGCTGTAACATAAATTATAGTGCAAATATACTCTTTGAGCTAATCAGACACGTCCCTGATGGTATTGCATGATGGATAATTATCTGTTTGTATTTCTCAACATTGAGGATGCCATTAATCCTGACCAAATCCATAACTTCATTTGCTGAAATGTAGCCTCAAACCTGCAAGTACCCTTCACCTCCTTCATTGTTGTCTGCAGGCCTTCATTTTTTGCACGACTCGCCAACCATTCATCAAACTGACTTATTTTGTAGCCAAATATTTCACATTTTGACTCATCAGTCTACAGCATTTGCTGCCATTTTTCTGCACCACAGTTCTTATTTTTCATGCGTAGTTGAATCTTTTGGGTTTGTTTCCATGTTGAAAGTATGAATTTTGGCCTTAATTTCTCCATGAAGACTACTTTTTGACAGATTTCTGTGTCCCTCTGTTTGCTGCCTTTTCTGAGTTGGTGGTACCACTGGGCATCTTCCGATTTTGAAGTAAAATGATCATGATGTTACATTCATCATGTTTTCATGTTAACCATATTTTCATTTATTGCACTCTTTCCTTGGACGACCACTGCGTCTACGGTTCACAGCATTACCTATTTATTGGTGTCCTTCTTTATGCTTAAAACTACACTCAGATACTTATACATCATGTAGTAATGTCATACAGGCATCTGATAGGTTACAAATTTATTCTGCAGCAGGACATGACCCCAAACATACAATCAAACTGACAGCCGACTGGCCAGAGGCAATGATGAGCCGGCTGTCAGTCAGTGCCGGGAGTGTGGTTACAGCCCCTGCTCACTATGTACTGAACAGTCACATAAACCGGACTACCCACTCCCCTATAACTGAAAGCTCGACATTGCCAAAAGGAATAAAGTTAATTTTCTCCTGGCAGAGGGGCTCTCGGTGCACCGGCCACCCAGCATCTGAACGCTACTAGTATTTAGTATTTAGTTCATAGTGGTCTTCTTTACATGACAGTTTCCCTTTAAGAACTATCTTTTCCACATCAACATCATCAAGTCTGTCTGATATTACATGAAGAGGAGATCTGTGGTTAGCTGTCCAAGATGTTTGGAGCAACCTTCCTGCTGAGTTCCTTCAAAAACAATATATATATCTAGATATTATTAAAATATTGATTTAGATTTATTTTTGTCCATTCACTTTGCACTTTACTATATTCATTAATAAACGATTAAAACTTTTATTTTTATAACATTCTTATTAGCATTTTTTTTACACATGCCTAAACTTTTTGCTGTACTGTTAGATGATGGATATAGTACTTCATGTCTAATTTCATCATTTATACAACTTGAATAAGAATCTTTATTTTGCAAACCACAGCCCTTTATCTTAAAAACAAACTCTGAAATTAATCCACAGAAAAAATAGATATTCATTAAATATAATTGACACCTAGGTTATGAAAATATGTAAAGGTTACAATACTGAGGAGTATGTATGAGATTAGTGATCTCGTGATGAAATGCTAAATGCTCCTCACTATATGAATATTACACTCCCTTGTGTTGGAGTGTTTAAATGTTAATCAAAATGGGTACCAAGGCTAATTATCAGCGATTTCACCTATGCTAAACTGTTTAGAGGCTACTAATCCTAATCCTCAAAATGCTTTGCATAAATAAATAAGTAAACCACACACTACTAGGATTTGTAGATGCACTTTTTTATTTGTCATTGTCCATTGCTAGATGCCAAATATAACTAAAATGTCACTCCTTCATGTATCTAATAGCTCTCTTACTGTACACCGTGTGCAGAATTATTAGGCAAATTGTATTTCAGAGGATTTTTTTATTATTGATCAACAACTATGTTCTCAATCAACCCAAAAGACTCAAAAACATAAAAGCTTAATATTTTTGGAGGTTGGAGTGGGTTTTTTTAGATTTGGCTATCTTAGGAGGATATCTATTTGTGCAGGTAATTATTACTGTGCAGAATTATTAGGCAACTTAATAAAAACAAATATATTTCCATCTCACTTGTTTATTTTCACCAGGTAAACCAATATAACTGCACAAAATTTAGAAATAATTTCTGACATGCAAAAACAAAACCTCAAAAAATTAGTGACCAATATAGCCACCTTTCTTTATGATGACACTCAACAGCCTACCATCCATAGATTCTGTCAGTTGCTTGATCTGTTTACAATCAACATTGCGTGCAGCAGCCACCACAGCCTCCCAGACACTGTTCTGAGAGGTGTACTGTTTTCCCTCCCTGTAGATCTCACATTTTATGAGAGACCACAGGTTCTCTATGGGGTTCAGATCAGGTAAACAAGGGGGCCATGTCATTATTTTTTCATCTTTTAGACCTTTACTGGCCAGCCACTCTGTGGAGTAGTTAGATGTACAGTACAGACCAAAAGTTTGGACACACCTTCTCATCTCTAGAACAACTATTAAGAGGAGACTTTGTGCAGCAGGCCTTCATGGTAAAATAGCTGCTAGGAAACCACTGCTAAGGACAGGCAACAAGCAGAAGAGACTTGTTTGGGCTAAAGAACACAAGAAATGGACATTAGACCAGTGGAAATCTGTGCTTTGGTCTGATCAGTCCAAATTTGAGATCTTTGGATCCAACCACCATGTCTTTGTAGAAAAGGTGAACGGATGGACTCTACATGCCTGGTTCCCCCCGTGAAGCATGGAGGAGGAGGTGTGATGGTGTGGAGGTGCTTTGCTGGTGACACTGTTGGAGATTTATTCAAAATTGAAGTCATACAGAACCAGCATGGCTACCACAGCATCTTGCAGCGGCATGCTATTCCATCTGGTTTGCGTTTAGTTGGACTATCATTTATTTTTTAACAGGACAATGACCCCAAACACACCTTCATGCTGTGTAAGGGCTATTTGACTAAGAATGAGAGTGATACGATGCTACGCCAGATAACCTGGTCTCCACAGTCACCAGACCTGAACCCAATCAAGATGGTTTGGGGTGAGCTGGACCGCAGAGTGAAGGCAAAAGGGCTAATAAGTGCTAAGCATCTCTGGGAACTTCTTCAAGACTGCTGGAAGACCACTTCCGGTGACTACCTCTTGAAGCTCATCAAGAGAATGCCAAGAGTGTGCAAAGCAGTAATCAAAGCAAAAGAAGAACTTTGAAGAACCTAGAATATAAGACATATTTTCAGTTGTTTCACACTTTAAGTATTTCATTCCACATGTTTTCATTCATAGTTTTGATGTGTTCAATGTGAAGCTACAATTTTTAGAGTCATAAAAATAAAGAAAACGCTTTGAATGAGAAGGTGTGTCCAGACTTTTGGTCTGTACTGTATGTGATGGAGCATTGTCCTGCATGAAAATCATGTTTTTCTTGAATGATACTCACTTCTTCCTGTAGCAGGAACAATAGAAATGAACCCTGCACCACTCACATCATCTGCGTTACCTGGTAAGGTGAGTCCACGTGTCAGGGAAGCAGCTCCCAGCTCAGAGTCCGTCCGGTCAGAGTGTGCTGGTCGGAAAAGGAAAAAGATCCAGGTATATCCACAAGGTAAAGAAGAATGCCGACCGCAGCAGCTTCAAGTGCCGGAAAAAACTTTATTGAAGTTGCAGGTGCATTAAGAAAGCAGCATGACGGGACCGAGATGCAGGATCCCTGGGATCCTGCATCTCGGTCCCGTCATGCTGCTTTCTTAATGCACCTGCAACTTCAATAAAGTTTTTTCCGGCACTTGAAGCTGCTGCGGTCGGCATTCTTCTTTACCTTGTGGATATACCTGACTTCTTCCTGCACCACTGCTTGAAGAAGTTGTCTTCCAGAAACTGGCAGTAGGTTTAGGAGTTGAGCTTCACTCCATCCTCAACCCGAAAAGGTCCCACAAGTTCATCTTTGATTATACCAGCCCATACCAATACCCCACCTCCACCTTGCTGGCGTCTGAGTCAGAGTGGAGCTCTCTGCCCTTTACTGATCCAGACTCTTGCCCATCCATGTGGCCCATCAAGAGTCACTCTCATTTCATCAGTCCATAAAACCTTTGAAAAATCAGTCATAAGATATTTCTTGGCCCAGTTTTGACATTTTATCTTATGTTTCTTGTTCAAAGGTGGTCGTTTTTCAGCCTTCCTTACCTTGGCCATGTCCCTGAGTATGGCACACCTTGTGCTTTTTGATACTTGCAGTTCTGAAATATGGCCAAACGGGTGGCAAATGGCATCTTAGGAGCTTCACGCTTGATTTTCCTCAATTCATGGGCAGTTATTTTGCGCCTTTTTTGCCCAACACGCTTCTTGCGATCCTGTTGGCTATTTGCCATGAAACGCTTGATTGTTCGGTGATCACACTTCAAAGGTTTGGCAATTTCAAGACTGCTGCATCCCTCAGCAAGACATCTCACAATTTTGGACTTTCCAGAGCCCGTCAAATCTCTCTTCTGATGCATTTTGTCAAAGGAAAGGAAGTTGCCTAATAATTAAGCCCACCTTTTATAGGGTGTTGATGTCATTATACCACACTCCTCCTCATTACAGAGATGCACATCACCTGATTTACTTAATTGGTAGTTTGCTTTCAAGCCTATACAGCTTGGAGTAGGACAACATGTATAAAAATTATCATGTGATCAAAAAACTCATTTGCCTAATAATTCTGCACACAGTGTATATTCAAGACTACTGGAATTTGGATGAGAAATATTACCTTATATTTAACCGCAAATTTCACATGTCAGTATTTATCCTGAATATGCCGTGGATTTTACCCAATGCATTGCACATAGTGAATGCCAGGGTCAAAAACTCATAGAAAAAGTCACCTACAGAGGATATAAAATTATTATTATTTATTATTATAGTGACATTTATTCCATGGTGCTTTACATGTGAAAAGAGGTATACATAATAGGGACAAGTATAATTGTAAACAAAACAAAGCTCAGACTGGTACAGGAGGAGAGAGAACCCTGCCTGCGAGGGCTCATAGTCTACAAGGGATGGGTGGGGATACAGTAGGTGAGGGTAAATAGGCAGCGCACGTCAATTTCCACAATGAATTTTCTACAGAGTGTAGATGAGCTTTGGAAAGACCTCACTCACTTTGCTACCACTATAATACACTGCAGATTTCCTGCCTAGAAATCCAGATGGAAAAGCCATAGCCACATGTGAGGCTCAGGCTACATTCACACATCCATAAGACACATCGTAGTGCTGTCTGTTTTTATCTGGGGTAGCACACAGACCCATAAGGTTTCATTAATGCATACATCAGTTGAAAGCCACATTCACACGTTCAGTATTTGGTCAGTATTTCACCTCAGTATTTGTAATCCAAAAACAGGAGTGGGTGAGAAATGCAGCAGTGGTCATAGCGATAAGCAAGCACTAAAATGCTCTAGTGCTCAGTACTTGAATCGAGCAAATCGGAATGCTCAGGTGCTCGCCTCGAGTAACGAGTATAATGGAAGTCAATGGAAACAAGAGCATTTTTCCAGTAGACCACCCTAGAAAATTGCTGAAATGGGTGGAAACAGCATGGGGAAGATGCCTTGATTGATCTTTAACTCCCAAGTCACCGCTGGGAACAATGTTGTCAGAGTATTATGACACTTTTACGGACTGACAATAAAACATGCAAAACCAAAGATACAATGGCTTTTACAGGAACAAAAATCATAGGAAACAATATTTCCTGTATAATGACTTGTATATAATCAATTGCAAGAAAAAAGAACGTCCACCTCACCACCATATCCATCCATCCTCAGTATGGAGTCCTGGTTCCAGCCCCACCATGGCTTCCAAAAGAATAAAGATAATCTGAGAATCCAGTTCAAAACATACAAGATTTCTTTATTTCTTGTTTATATAACGTGCATAATAACAGCAAACGTCACGCCAATGCGTTTCAAGTGCAAGGCGCACTCTTAGTCAGGACCTAAAAGTGTGTCTTGCACTTGAAACAAGTTGATTAATATTTGCTGTTATTATGAGCTTTAGATGAACAAGAAATAAAAAAAACCTTGTATGTTTTGAGCTGAATTCTCAGATTATCTTTACTTGTGAATAATACAAATTAAAATAAGAGGAAAAATGTAAAAAAATATCTCCTTTACCGATTATGCTATGTTCACACATAGCGTTTTTGCTGCGTTTGGACTTTCTCATTGCTTTCAATGATGAAAAAAACATTAACTTGTCGATGTAATTTTAACATTTTACTAGCTTATAGCTTTTTTGGGGTCTGTAATATCAGTTTTTAATTGCATCAAACTCATTAAAAGAACGGTCAAAAACAGCAAAAATGCATCATGAGAACATAGGTTTAATGGCCGGGCAATCTCTCAGCATATTTCCCCATTGCCCATAGCTACAGTAGATGACCTAGTATAGAGGGAAATAAACAACACCACCAGCTGTAGTCAAGGGTAAATGTAATTTTAACAATTTACAACCTTATCTGGCCCTGTGGTGTGTGTGACATCATCAGACACATGTTGTTTTTTTTATGAAGGAGGGACTCTGAAACCCACAAGGTCTATGTGGACAATACAATAACTGGCAAAAATATAGCAGGAAGAGGGACTTTGAGACATACACCATGTGGCCTCATATATATTCTGTTAAAATTCTTAGATAGTGGGACTCCAATACTTATAAAGCCTATGCACTAAGTGCAAGGGCCGCCAAAAATTAGAAGGTGGGACTAAAATACCCCCTGAAAGACAAGTATAGGAGGGCCTCAGACAACATTTTTTTTACAATTTTTAAGGAATGGGACTCCTAGAATGGCAAAGCCTATGCACTCATTGCAATACATTTAGCAAGAGACGCACAGGAGGGCATCATCTAGATTTTGGGTCAATTTTTAAAAGATTCTGACTCCTACCCTGTTAAAGAATATGCACTCAGTGCATGGCCTAGCTTAAATCCCAAGGAGGGGTTGCAATACACGCAACAAGAGAAATAGAGTAGGGTCTCCGATTACATTTTTGAACAATTTTAAAAACGTTCAAACTCATACCCTGGTGGAGAATGAGAAGGAATGGGTTCATGAACTGTTGTAGCAGATAGAAGAGAACCTGATGGAATTAGGGCTTGCAATTCTAGTTGTCGGTAGCACAAATGACATCCCAAGGTCCGACACCATTCTGGCCTCCACAAGATTCTCCCAGTGTGCCATCAGGGAAATGTAGCATCCCTGGCCACAAGTACTTGTCCACTTTTCGGTGGTTAAGTGGACCTTCCCAGTAACTGCGTTGGTCAAGGCACGAGTGATGTTATGGAACACATGTAATGCGGGGATAGCACACTAGGAGAAATAGTGGTGGCATGGCACTGAGCACCAAGGAGGGACACCGCAATCAAGTTGCGGAAAGCCTCAGTGTTCACGAGACTAAAAGGCAACATTGTGAGGGCCAGCAGTCAGGAAATGTGCCCATTAGTGTTTGGGCATGTGGGTGAGTGGCTGGGTATTTCTGCATTTCAAGGTGGGAGACAGCTAAGACAAAAATATGGACGTGGTTGCTGATGGCGGATTCAAGTGTGTAACGATAGGTGCACGGCTGGAGGTATCCACGCCTGCGTCCTGCATAGGGGATTGCCCAGTACATAGCTCAGGGGAAAAGGCAGCATTGTTACCTGCAGATACTTCGGCCCACCTATTCGGGTGTTTGAAAAACATATGTGCCTGAGCATGCTGGTAGTGGTTTGGTTTGGTCCCTGCTGAGTATGGTATGACACAGGTTTCAAATGACTGTTTTCTTGTCTTATGTACTTTCTGTAAAATGCGCCAGGATGGAAAACACCTAACCCTTGCTGCATCACCAAAAATACTACAAAAATGCACATGTACGTTAAGTTATAAGGTCATTAGTATAGCAGAGCAGGTTGTGTATCCTGTCTTATTTGGCCATTATCTATTATGAGAAAGAGGAGGCTGAAGTGAACATGAGCACATATATTCTTTTAGCAAACAACATACCCATAACAGTCTGCCGCTCAAATATACCTGAGATAAGAGGAGTGAAGAGTAAAGAGAGACAAGGAGAAAATAGGCCCCGATTCATCAAAACCTTATGTATTTCTGCCTTGATGAGGAGGTCTGCTGTTGTCAGAAACGCCTGATTCATTAGGTCTGTCTGAAAATTGCCATGTGCTTCTCAATAAATCTTAAATGGAGTAACATTTGTAGTGTAAGGCACGCCACAGCTCGCAATGAATGTGATGAACCCCATCATGCTCCCATCCAGCCTATTTTGGTTGAGCTGGCTGAAACTGTTTGTGCAACTCTGCATTATGTAAAATTGTGTAACTTTAAATAAAATAATCACTGATCAATCGGGGCCAAATACTGCTTCCTTTCTATCAGTATCCTATTTTTACTCATAGATAACTAGCAGGCAGGGAAAACAGAAGACTACACTGTTCTGCTATGTTTAAAACTGATTTTGTGTACATTTATATGAGCACAGTCAAGCAACGTATAAATAATTAATAGTATTTATTAATTTGTCTATAGTAATGTATTTTTTCATTGATCAATTTTTCTAATTTTCTGGAGAACCCCCTTAAGCATGATCTAGCCTTATACACTCCTCAAAATTAAACTCAGGAAATGTTATAGAGTTTTGGAAATCGCAGGATGGATAGACATGTTAATGGTATGCAAAGGAGGAAAAATGGAAGAAAAATTTTCAAAACATTTCGATTTATTCAGCTTAAGTATGAGCGCCATGTTTAGAAATATGTGCATTTAAATGTCTCCGCTGCTATCAATGAGGTTATTAATAGTTGTCCGAAGAGGATTCTGTCTCGTTGAATGAACAAATCATCAAGATCCACTGCTTTTAGCTCCTTTTCCAATTGCCTATCAATATTTCATGGGTGTATCACGGTTGACAGACCACCCTGTGGTGTCTGTCTGCAGAAAATCGCTACTTTTGACTGCAGAAACTGGTCCTTGATATTCCTTACTTTCTTGGTATGAATGGAGTTTTATGTATCTTCCCTGTTAGGGTTAATTCTTTTCCTTTTGGACCATGCGAATATCTTGGCAGTTCAGCTGCAAATTCTTACGTCCACTCTCCTGTTAAAACACGTTGTATTTTGCTATAATTCTCCCTAAGTCATCTTGCAGATAAGTTGGCCACTTGCATTCTCCTGTTTGTTTTCCCTGTGTGTTTTTTAAGTCTTAGTAGGAATAACTAGTGTTCATCCTATACGGTCACTACCTAGGGCCTACTTCAGGGTCAGCGAGGACCTAGGTATTCTGATCAGTGTATAGGTGCTGAAGCTATCTAGGGAGGTCAGTGGTGCCAGGGACCAGTGGTAGGTTTTACCAGGGGTCGCCATCTTCCCCATTCCCAGGAGACAGGGTTTCAATCGCCACCCTCCTTTTCATCATTCGTTTGGTATTCCCCCATGCCAAGCATTACACAATGCTGTCCTAGATGTGCTAAATGGGAGACAAGTCCGGACACATTGTAGGCCACAGTAGAATGTGTAGGCCACGCAGGCTGCTCATTGTAGCATGAGCAACATGGCACTGTTGTGTTGGAAAATGGCTCCTGGGACATTTTAGAGTAATGGCCATATTGCCGCCTCCATGACCAAATCAATGTAGCTCTTAGTGTATCTTGAATGAAGATAAGAGGTGTATAGCTACCAAACATTATGCCACCCCACATCATAATCCGAACAGTAGGACTAATGTGATGCTTCCCTTTGAAAGGCCTCTTCATGATATTGCCTATATGATCTGCAGAACAATATCCAACTATCATTGCCTCCACATCAAAATCAGGACAAACCACTGAGGATAGACCTCCAGTCCAGCCTCCATTGCATTATTCTAGCCCCTAGCCTTTATCTGAAGTCATCATGGGAAATGTCATGAAATGTCTTTTTCAGGGAACAACACACCATTCCTACTATTGGATTTATGGTGTGCGGTGGCATAATGTATGGTAGCTGGATTCCTATTGTCTTCATTCCAGGTACACTAACAGCTAAGCATTGATTAGGTCATGGACCAAGTGGTATGGCTATTTCTCCAAAGCATACCAGATGCAATTGTTCAAAATACCAAAAAAAAACACAGCCCTCTCCACAATATGTGATGCAGGTTCTTTATTGTGATTAAGTTCAAAAAGTTCAAATATGTGACATAAGGTTTTAGTGACAACTTTTTTTGACGTTTCACCTCTATCAGGAACAGAAAGTAATGTAGAAGGGAAGATGTAGGAGGAACAAGCAGCAATAACTTTTTTAAATTCTATATTTGGACTCTGTTCACATCATGATTGCGGTATTTTTTGTGGGTCTTGTGGGAACAACAGCTGTTGCCCCTTAGGGGTTAATATATCGATCATTCCGATGTTATATTGTGTCTATATGTATGGACTATTGGTCACATGTGAGCTTTGGTTAAACTAGATGTCACCACTTATATATTAAGGGATAATGGTGCTTGATAAAATATTGCTGTATGTATAATAACACTGCTTGATCCTGGATTGGATGACAGCTATGCAAATGTTTCTAAGACAGCACCTGTGGAGTAGGGGGCTGCCGCACCTTTGCATTTTCACGATATTCCCTATACATGTGGTGAGGCAGGACTCTGGTGCAGGCCCAGTTGATGTGCTGTGTGAAAGGACCTTCTGGACATATGATCACACAGCCTCATGTGATAGGCTGATGGTTCCCCTGACAACATTGAAATCATGTCACACAATGAATATGGACTTACCCCTACTAATATATTTGAATGAGGGAAGGGATTGTAACACATACATTGGTAAGAATGCGATGGAAATAAGATTATATGGTATTTGAGATATACTATGCATTGGTCAATATGATTGGAGTTGTGCCTTTCTGGGGGTGGATACACTTTAAATTGGTCTTTTGATAATTGCTTATACTATTTAAACCTGGCCATTTATATGTTGTATTTGCTGATAAAGAATATATCAGGTTGAAATGTTCCTGCTATGACAGCAAAAAAAAAAAATGGACTGAACTTGTCACCGGTGGGGAGGCGGTCTGGACTTTCTGATTAGCGCATACGCAATTGTCTATGGTAAGGATAACACGTCACTGAGATCCTATCTGTTTATAGGCGTTAGTATGGAGACAAAAAGACATTCTCAATGCATGGGGGAAGCAGAGTAAGGAATAATAAAGAAAATATAGAAAGTTCACTGGGTTTAATACAACAGATGAAAAGCAGTGGACAGTACAGTGGAAACTTGGTTAACGAGAACAATCCATTCTGGGAGTGTGCTTGTTAACCAAGTTACTCATTCAGCAAGCAAGATTTCCCATAGGAAATCATTGCAATGCAGACAATTCGTTCCACAACTTGTTAAATGTCCCATCCTGGTCCCCTATTTTTCCATTCCACACATGCACAAACACACACAAACACGTACAAACACACACAAACTCACACAAACACACACAAGCACACTCAAGCACGCACACACACGCACATATTATGCTCACTTTACCTTCCGCTCCATCGCCGGCCTCCTGGGACTTGCTGTTCGCTAGTACGGGCTGTGTATCGAGTAACCATCACGATGAGGGAGGAACTTCTGCACCCAGAGCGCTGACGTCAAATGCAGGAGCCGCTTGCCTCTGATTGGTCAGCGAGGTGCCTTTGAGTAGTGGTTGACATGGGAAGTTCCTGCCTCGTCGCGATTCCTGCCGATACACATCCTGGAGCAGCGAACTACAAGACCCAGGAAGCCGGCGATGGAACGGAAGGCATACATATTATGCTCACCTTACCTTCCGTTCCATCGCCGGCCCCCTGGGTCTTGTAGTTCGCCGCGAGGATTCCTCCCTCGTCGTGATGTACCGGCAAACTACAAGAACCATGAGGCCGTCGATGGAACGCAGGGTAAGGTGAGCATAATATGTGTGTGCGTGCGTGTTTGTTTGTGTGTGTTTTGTGTGTGCTTGTGTGTGTTTGTGTGGACTGCAAGAGCGGGTTAGAGCGCGGTGGATGTACAGAATCGGAAGTGTGTGCAGTGAGTATTTTGCTCATACAGCAAAGCTTTCTCGTAAACCGAGTTACAAATTTACAGAAAGCTTTGCTTGTTAAGCAAAATTCTTGTAGCAGGGAAGTAAATTGTGAAATAATATATAATAATATAATTTCTCTTGTGCTGGATGGGGGAGGGTAACACACACAGAAGATCATGTCTTTTACCCTCAGCCAGGTTGGGAGGCGTTCTCCAACACCTGGCTATACACACGCCCCCATGACATCACAGGTTACAGCCAATCATAGGGCTAAATGAATCTTGGTCACAAGCCCTATATTAAGCTGCCCTCTCACCCCTCTCTCTCTTCTTCTCTCTTGCTTCCTGGATGGTCACACAAAAGGATGGCTGAGTACTCCTCATATAGGGATAGATAGTATCATATTGTTGGGTGGGCTGTAACTGTGTGAGTGCCATAGTGGGTGGTATCTAACTGTGGGTTTTATAGTAAAGTATTTACTGGTGTTTTATTGTATTGTATGTGTATATATTAGTACATGTGCTTGAATTATATACTGTATTCTTGTAGTCTTGTTAGTTAATAATAAACGTGTTATATTTTATTATTACAACAAAGTGACTCAGTATATGCTTGATTGGGATGCATCAGGTATTAAGGGCAAAGCAGAATAAGGCAATAGGAACAGAGAAATTATTACTCTTGGGAATATATACAGTATATTTGTGATATTGGGAATAGATCCTTTGTGATAGTAAAGAGACGAAGGTCTTTTACACTTTTTGCACAACAACAGTTGAGGTGTTGGTGCTTTTATTCCCCTTTTAACAATGTTCCCTTTTACAATGGCGAGCCAAGGCCCAGACTGTTTTTAATTTGCTTTTTTGTGTTTATGTGATTAATTGTGAACTAAGATAGGGAGAGAGGATTGCAGATAGATAACATTGAATACGGTGAAGTGTTGTTATTCTGTGCACCTAGGCCTTGAAGTTCAGGCAATTATACTTAACATAGAATTAAATTAAAATCAGAGAACTTAAGAATCAGTGTGTTTTGTGTCCTCAGGGTATCCACATTTTTTCTGTTTACTTTGCATACGGTGTTTGGGTAGATCTCTACACAGGCAGTTACTGTTCTCCAGGAACAAAGAGGACAAATCCAAGATTCATTGTTGATTTTTTTTTTTTTTCGTGTTTTGCTCTATTGAAATCGAGGGGGTCATCCTCTGTGTAGTGACCAGGCCGGAGGAACGTGCAACAGATAATATAGATGTGGTGTAGCGTTATATTGATCTGTGCGTTCGGTGCGCTGGTAGCCCAGACAAGTGACGAAGATATTCAGCCTGAGCTATACACGAAACAAAATTCAACAGAGAACTTAATCTTTTGGTTTTGTCATATTTTTAATTTTTGACTGATTCCTTTGCATGCTCTTTGCCACGTACGGTCTACGGTGAAGAAGATCATCACGTCACGTTGTTGGCAGGCCATCAAGGGTCGGGTCATCGAAGGAGTCCAGCTGGTCGGAAAACAAGGCGATGGGTTACTCGTTAAGCGAGGTTCCACTGTATAGTGTTATGTGTAGTGTATTATTATATTAACCCCTTCACCCCTGGCCACTAAAACACCCTAATGACCGAGCCATTTTTTGGAATTCTGACCAGTGTCACTTTGAACGCTTCAATGGATCACGGCGATTCTGACATTATTTTTGTGACAAATTGTACTTCTTGATAGTGGTAAATTTAGACCGATATTTTTTGCATTTATTTGTGAAAATTTCGGAAATTTTGCGAAAATTTTGCAATTTTAAAACTTTGAAATTTTATGCCCATAAATCCGAGAATTACGTCACACAAAATAGTTACTAAATAACATTTCCCACTTGTCTACTTTACACCAGCGCAATTTTCGAAACAATTTTTTTTTCGTTAGGAAGTTAGAAGGGGTCAAAGTTCATCAGCAATTTCTCATTTTCTCAAACAAAATTTACAAAATCATTTTTTTAGGGACCACATCACATTTAGAGTGTCTTTGAGAGGCCTAGGTGAAAGGAAATACCCAAAAGTGATCCCATTCTAAAAACTGTACCCCTCATACTGCTCAAGACCACATCCAAGAAGTGTATTAACCCTTCAGGTGCTTCACAGGAACCAAAGCAATGTGGAAGGAAAAAAATGAAAATTTTACTTTTTAACACAAAAATTTTACTTTAGTTATAAAATTTTGCATTTTCACAAGGAAAAAAAGAGAAAATGCACCACACAATTTATTGTGGAATTTCTCCTGAGTATGCTGATACCTCATCTGTGGTAAAAATCAATTGCTTGGGCGCACAGCAGGACTCTGAAGGGAAGGAGCACCATTCGAATTTTTGAGCGCAAAATTAGCTGGACTCATTAGCGGACGCCATGTCGAGTTTGGAGACCCCTTGAGGCTCCTAAACAATGGGGCTCCTCCACAAGTGACCCCATTTTGGAAACTAGAGCCCTCAATAAATGTATCTAGATGTTTGGTGAGCCTTTTGAACCCCCGGGGGCTTCACAGAAGTTGATAACGTTGAGCCATGAAAATACATATTTTTTTTTTTAGCACAAAACTGTTACTTGAACCAGGTAGCTTTTTTTTCACAAGGGGTATCAGGAAAAAATGCAGGTTGGTAGCTAGGTAATGTTAAAATATAACCTTTAATATAATGATTAGAAGCAAGGGATGTGAGACAAACAAAACATATAAAACAGGTAAAACCCTTAAAAAAGGTCAGAAAACCAATGTCAGTGTGGATAGTGAAATCCACTAACAATGACAGAATGGATGCCTCTGTATGAAAAAAACCCACCTATAATAAGGTACGTAATGGTAGAAATGGAACAATCTCACCGGTATCAGGTCCTGGTTCGGTGTAGATATTCCTGAGAGGATGCTGGATCTTCAAGGGGGAGCTAATATATATAGCTACGCCATACCCTTAATTTCTGACCCGCAAGTGGCGTGCTCGAGAGTCTCCCTACACGTTTCGTTTACAGACTCATCAGGGAAGCTTCATTTAGAACAGAGTACAATAGAAAAATGCCTCCTGAACAGAGGTAGATGCCAGACCAGAATGACGATAATGAAACATATAAATAGAGGCTAGATAAATCTTATTGGACATTCATGGTCACATGATCAATTGTCAAAAATGACTGCACATGCGCCCTCTGTGTTACCAACGTTACTATGGCAATGCAAACGTCATAGATAAAAACAGATTCAATAAAGTGCATGTAAATGAAAGAACATCACAGCCGGACCGGTGGTGTTAGAGTGGTTGAAAGCGCAAACATAATTAACTGTGAATGAGGATTGTAAAGAAAGCGCCATTATAGATAAGATAAGGTGTCTGTCGCGCATGCGCCCCACCCCGTCGGGGAGGGGGAGGTAAACAGACAAGGTAAACAAATATTCCCAATATTAACAATTTTTATTACAGTAAAAAATTCCACACCACAGTGTAAAACAAACATATGACCAAAAGGTCATGTACATATAATTCATGTCAAATGACAATTCAATATGAAAAGTAGTAGTGGTTCACAATCAAATTAGAGCATAGGACTTATCTTGTAGGCTGTAATAGAATATTTGTTCAACACCAAAGATTTGGGGCATGGCAGTCCATAAAGTCCAAGCAGTTATATGCTGTTGCTCTTCAGAAGTCCTTATATTATAAGTGAACCATCAGCCTTCATGTCATAAAGAAATTCCACCTCAGTAACTCCACCTCGACGCATTTCCCCACACAGAGAGTGTGGTTCATCAGGAGGCTATGAGGTAAATACATTATATCAACATGGAGATACGTATAAAGTGCACAGTTTGAAAACATTATCACAATGGCATGACAAAATGAGGAGACAATAATGATTAGTACTTGCCCAGAATGATATGGAGATTAGGTGTGCAGGTCCATGGCATCAGGTAACAGGATCAGCGGTGGTACAGTTAATACTGTGCAGATGATCACCACAGTCCAAGTGATCGCCATGGAGCTGCACCACCATGTGTGGTATATATATACCACACATCATTCAATACACCTGAGGGCACAACAGGGCGGATGCTATCAGAATATCCGGTGCGCACCCCCGGCACGGCGCGCGCCTCATGCACGCGCCAAACGGGGGCTCATAAGGACCAAAATACCCGCCGACCAGCTCAGCTAACACGCTCCGGGATCAAGCCGCGCATGCCCAGTATCGTGCGCGCTCTGCGCCCGCGCCAGACGGAAACCCACAGGGGTCAGAACTACTGGCAGGGAGTAAAGAGCTACCGCGCATGCGCGCGGTCTCCATAGATGCGGCGCCAGCGTCCTTAGGAAACCACATCTCATGACCCAATAGAAAGAATGTAGGCACGCATGCACAGTGCCATAAAGTTTGGACTTAGATAGATTTTGCAACCGCTGATGAGAATCACTAAAACAGCGGTGTAAGATACATTATTAGGCACCGCATCCATGGAAGCTACCACCCCAAGCCTCCAGGTATTAGAAAAATAATATACATAATACAGAAACTTAAATTAGATAAGATATCATAGAGTGTTAAAACATACATGTAGCTTATGGCGCCACATAGATAAACATTACATGTTCTCCACAGCAACCCTAGGGGCAAGCACACTACAAAGATAATAGTAATAATATCCATCAATATAGATAAAACCCCTTACAAAATAAGTGAGTATTCTTCCAGAATAAGGCATAATGGAATTTTTAAAACCAGTATGTGCCCTGTCTATACTAAGTGGGGAGAAAGCAACTGAAAGAAAGCTGCTCATTAAGCCCCCCTGGTGTAAGGGAGCCCAATTTAAATATCCATGCTGACTCCTTCTGCAGAAGAAGCCTGTCCAAGTCTCCACCCCTAGGGTTAGGTTTTACCAGCTCTAATACAGAAAAACGAATATGAGTTGCATCGCCACGATGAATCGTATTAATGTGGCGAGAGATTGGTGTATCTCGTCTATTCCGAATATCGGAAAGATGTTCTCCCACTCTCCTCCGGAGCTCTCTTAGGGTCTTGCCAACGTAGTCCATAGGACACGTGCAAGATGCCCTATAGACAACTCCGGAGGTCCTACAATTGCTGAAATCACGCAGATAGAATGTTTTGCCAGTGGCCGCACTCTTTATTCCCTTACATTGTTCCATTGATCCGCAATACTTGCAATTACCACAACGGAACATACCGACAATTTTTCTATCCAGCCAAGTTCCTTCTGGTCCAGGTGCCTGGTACATGCTGTGAGTAAGCCTATCGCCCAAGGAACGTCCTCGCCTATATGTGATGCATGGTGATTTTGAAATATGTTTAGAGAGGTCGGGGTCAGCCCTTAAAATCCCCCAGTGTTTTTTAATTACCGAAAACACTCTATCAGATTGGGTATCAAAAATACCAATTATACGTGTGATGTTAGAGTTATTATCACGTATCCTCGGAGTCATAAGCGAGTGTCTATTGGTACTTTGGGCATAGGCATAAGACTGTTGTAAAATACGCCTAGGGTAACCACGCTCCAGAAAGCGATCGAAGAGATCTGCTGCCTGTTTTTCAAAATCATCCTCTCTGGAACAATTCCTGCGTATACGCAGGAATTGCCCCTTTGGTATACCTCTTCTAAGAGGAAGAGGATGGTGGCTGTCCCATTTTAATAGAGAATTAGTCGCCGTGGGCTTGCGATGTGTAAGAGTCTGGATCTTACCCTTTCCGTCTTTCACTATTACCAAATCCAAAAAGGTGATTGAATTATGGTCACATGTATAGGTGAATCTAAGCCCTAAGGAATTATTGTTGAGACCCCCAACAAATTGCTCAAACTCAAAAATGGACCCTGTCCAGAGGATGAGGATGTCATCAATGTATCGGACCCAAAGTCCGATACATTGATGAGATTCCCCATCCTCACCCCCAAAAACTACCGTTTCCTCCCACCAACCCAGGAATAAATTAGCATAACTGGGGGCACATGGGCTCCCCATAGCTGTACCCCTGAGTTGGTGGAAGTACTTGGTATCAAATAAAAAATAATTATGATATAATGTGAAGGACAGCAATTCTTCAATGAAATTACTGTGCCTTGCACACTCGACGGCTCTAGTCCTCAGAAAAAAATTAACCGCCTGTATACCTAACTCATGGGGGATCAAGCTATAGAGTGCCTCAACATCGATGGAGGCCAAGATGGTCTCTGGGCTCACACTCACATCCTCAAGAATTTGTAATAGATGGGGGGTATCCCGGACGTATGACGGGAGGGCGGTAACAAATGGGCGTAGAACTTTATCCACATAAATCCCGACATTTTGGGATAAGGAACTAATCCCTGCCACAATAGGCCTGCCCTTAAAGGGCTCTAGGCCCTTGTGCACTTTAGGAAGTGCATAAAAAACGGGGATCACTGGACACTGTGGTAATAGAAACTCATATTCGTTATCTGAAATCAAGCCAGAACCCTTAGCTCGATCAAGTATGGGGAGAAGAATATCAACATAGGTCTTTGTTGGGTCACTAAGTAACCTTTCATATGTCCTCCTATCCTTCAGAAGAGAGTAACACATGTCAAGATATTTAGAATGACTTAGGACCACAAGATTGGACTTTTTTATAATAAGACCATCATTTTTTGATAGCCGATCAAGTGCCAGGGATTCCCCTTCCGTAAGATTAGAATGAAGACCGAGGGATGATTGAGAAATTTTCAACAGGTCATCCTGCACAAGCTTAAGAAAAATGTCAACACTTGTGCAGTTGTTGGCTGGTGGAGATTTCTTGCTCGGCCTCTTCAAACAAATGTATTTACCTCATAGCCTCCTGATGAACCACACTCTCTGTGTGGGGAAACGCGTCGAGGTGGAGTTACTGAGGTGGAATTTCTTTATGACATGAAGGCTGATGGTTCACTTATAATATAAGGACTTCTGAAGAGCAACAGCATATAACTGCTTGGACTTTATGGACTGCCATGCCCCAAATCTTTGGTGTTGAACAAATATTCTATTACAGCCTACAAGATAAGTCCTATGCTCTAATTTGATTGTGAACCACTACTACTTTTCATATTGAATTGTCATTTGACATGAATTATATGTACATGACCTTTTGGTCATATGTTTGTTTTACACTGTGGTGTGGAATTTTTTACTGTAATAAAAATTGTTAATATTGGGAATATTTGTTTACCTTGTTAAATTGTAATATTCCCGGGACTTTTTTGTTGATCCAATCTTATATACTACTGGAGGTAAACAGACAGCAAGATGAACAGCAAGATAGAGTGTCCGGGCAAAGTCACATGTGCAACAAAGTTTGGTTGACAGCGCGTGTGTCCCAGAACAGACATCACTGTGGAAAATGTCAGCAGGATAGGTAATTCCAGTGTGATCACATATACAACCAGGCTTGGTTGAGGGCGCACCAATTACAAAATATTATAAAAACTTGTTGGATGAAAAGGGGGAACAATACAGCGAGGCCTGGTTGTTTTTCAATTTATATGATGGTATATTTATCATCATGATAATTTTCTCCTATCCTGAAAAATATACCCATAGGTATAAATATTTAATGCAACAGAGATTATAAAAATTCTTAGATAATATATACCTTCTTCTCATTCACACCCGATCAAAAAGGGAATATGATACAAATTTGAGACAATAATCAATGTTAACTAGTTAATATAGAACCCCACTATAGAAGAAACATAACCAAAATCCAATAGAATGATCAGCATAATATGGATCTTATAGTGTCATGGCTTCAAAAAGGAACCAAACAAAATCGGAACCAAGTGTGATTCAAGGTATTTATGGCAAGAATCATACAACAGGTAAGAAACAGACATGGGGATTGGGACAAAAGAGGATCTCCGAGAATATTAAGAAATTAATAATGAACAATGACATCACAGCACCATAGGGCGTCCAGATTAAATACAAAGGGGTACAGAAAACTATATTCACCCTAAAAAAAGCCTATCTGAACCCTACCTAACAATGGTGTAAAACATCCTGATGTTTACAATGCCCCCGTTCCGCGGCGGCTTGCCCTGCTGCATCTGATGCTCACCCTAACTCAAAGGAAGCAGCCGAAAGTGAGAGTCTCATTGAGATCAAAAGGAACCTGTGTCTTGAGTGTGTAGATCCATTTACTCTCTTTTTGTAACACTCTCTGGTTCCAGTTGCCTCCACGTACAGGGCGCTTCACGAGGTCTATCCCCATAAAGCTGAGACCTGAGACGTAACCATTATTTATGTAATTCATATGTGTCGCTAATGGAGTGTCTCTTTTGTTGATGATGTCTCTCAAATGTTCGCCTACTCTTCTCCTCAACACCCTGATAGTTTTGCCCACTTATTCCAGTTTACAAGGACATCTTGCCTGGTAAATAACTCCCTGAGAACGACAATTGATGAATGAACGTATGTCATAATATCATCCTGTGGTGGTGTTGTAGAAAGATTTACCAACTGAAATCTGTGGGTATGCAACACAGTCAGAACATCTGAAGCAACCCTTAGGGCTTGAAGGGAGCCATGTCACAGGGGAAGGCGCTGTGAAATGGCTATCCATGAGACGATCACCAATCGATCTCCCTTTTCTGAAGGTACAGAAGGGTCGGGGACCAATGGTGCTGCTGATGTCATCATCCATTCGAAATATAGACAAATGTCTATTGAGTATCTCTTGAATATGTGGGGAGCTGTTGGAAGAAGTTTTTATAAAATGAGTAAACAGTTGTTCAGTTATAGGTGGAGAGGGCACTAACAGGCTGGATCTATCTCTCAAGGTGGCTTCTCTATAGGCTTCCTTCAAAATTGAATCTGGGTAACCACGATCTCTGAAACGCGTTCTTAGATCCTTCGCCTGGACATTATAGTCAGCAAGATTGGAACAGTTGCGTCTAATGCGCAGATATTGGCCTTTTGGAATGCCAATCCTCAGTGGTTTAAGATGGTTACTGGTTGGATCATTTTTTGCAGCCTTTAGTTAGAGAATTGCCAGGTTTTCTCAGAGACACTAAATCCCTTATCAATAATTTGAATTCTATATCCTGGCAGGGTAACTACATGTGGCTGACATGTGATATTGTCAGTCTTTATCCTTCCATTCCACATCATGTAGCTTCTGATTGTTTGCAGTTGTTTCTCAGAAAACACAGTTCATATCCCATTCACATACAAAATTTCATCATTACTGCAATTAACTTTTTATTAACGCACAATTATTTTTCTTTTGATGAAAAGTTTTTTCTGCAGAAATGTGGCGTTAGCATGGGAGGGAAATTCTCTCCCTCCCTTGCTAATATTGTTGTAGCCATCTTTGAGGAATTTTACATTTTCAATGAAGATAATGAATTTTCAGATCATATAGTTTTTTACACACGTTACATAGACGATGTATTAATTATATGGAGAGGGGATGAGGTCACTGCACATTCTTTCATTAACCATCTCAACCAAAATTCTTTTAATCTCAAATTCACATTTCAAACAAATTCCACCAGCATTAACTATCTAGATGTCACTTTGATAGGGAAGGGCAGTGTAGTGGAGATCCTTCCTTACCATAAGGACACGGACTCCAACTCCATTTTAATGGCCAGTTCATGTCATTCTCCGCATGTCATTAAAAATATTCCGCTTGGTGAACTTATCAGGTTAAAGCGCAACTGTTCCTGTCCAGAGGCTCTACAAGTGGAAAATGGACTGTGCTGTTACCAAGCTCAAACACAGGGGCTACCCGAAATGGTGTCTAGATCGGGCAAAAATTATAGTTAATCAAATAGATAGATCGGATTTATTTAGAGATAATAATAAAAATAAGAACAATTTTAGTAGGAATAATGGTGTGACGTTCACAACGAATTTTTCTCCCAAATTCCATGATATAGTAAAAATAGTACAAAAACATCTGCCTATTTTACTTAGTGATGATTTATTAAATCGGATTTTCACTAAAAATAAAATTAATTTTGTGGCCAGAAGAGCCCCTAATCTTGCCAATATTCTATTCCCCAGTTTGGTTGTAAGCAAAAAGGACAATGCCATCTCTAAAAATTGGTTATCCTGCACAGGTTTTTTTGGCTGTGGGCACAATTTTTGCATCTCGTGCAAACATGCAAAAAAATGCAAATCATTTACATCTAATTATACAGGACTTTCCTATAACATTAACGGCTTTATAGACTGCAATACCCCAAATGTGGTTTATTTGATTGAGTGTATTTCCTGTCACGTTCAATATGTTGGCTGCACGAGTTGTCCCCTCAAACAAAGAATACGCAGACACATGTCAGACACATTAAATACATCTGCGGTAAATGTGTCTGCTGTTTCTAGACACTTTGCCTCTGTTCACAATAGATGTCTTGACAATCTTGTTTTCACAGGCATTGAAAAAGCATCCAGACCTAAAAGAGGTGGGGATCTTAGAAGAAAGATTCTTAATAGAGAATCTTTCTGGATCTTTAAATTGGGCACGAGAATGCCGCATGGTCTGAATATGAGGAGAGATCTTGTTATGCAGTATACTTGAATTCCTGAATTATTTGTTCTTTATAGGACATACCTTTTTCAGTACCAATAACTATATCATATTATACTGTAGTAATTATTGGATATTTGATGGTTTAAGGTTATTCCTTTAGCATTTGAATTTAAATTTTCACTATATAGCAATTTGGACATTAAAAAATGTTTGGTTTTTTTTTTTTTTCCCTTTTTTTGTCCCTGTCAGGAGAAGAAAATCTTTCTTGTCTCTAAAGAGCCCCTTCTCTATAGATTATACCGGGCATATATATATTTCTTATCATGTGATCTCTCTGGTTGCTTCTGTTTTTAATCAGTTTATGTATATATATTTTTTGGTGTTTTTTCCTTTACTTTCTGTTGTTGTGCTGACTTTTTGGTGCAGTGTCTCAGTTTCTATTCTTTCTCTTTTTTTTTCTCTTCTCTGTGCTCTCCACATTAAATGGGCTGGGTCGTAACACATCCAATCAATTCAACCTGTTCTTGTTGTGCACAGACTTTAAATACTGTCTTAGAGATTTCCTCTGCGCATTCCATGATTAAGACCTATTCAGGTTGAAACGCGTAGGAAACAGCTCCTCTGTCTTGCCTCTCCATTTTTTGTCTTGCTTGGATGGAATATTAATATTTTTATTACCAATAAAGAAACTGTTTTTTAAGAAAATTCTACTTTCTCCTGAAGTTGCTGGAATTTCTTCCTTTCTTTAGGATGGTTACTGTCCCACCTGAGGAGTGCGTTTGTTGCTGTCGGCTTTCTGAAAGTTTTAGTGGACAAAGTACTATCCCTGTTTTTGCTCCCGAGAATGTCCAAGAAAGAAAGCTCGTACTGACTGCATTGAGAAGTGAATCCCAGGCCCAAATTGTTGTTATTTAGTGAACAAACAAAGTTAGTGAAGCCTACAGGGTCCCCTCTCCAGACCACAAAAACATCATCGATAAATCTCAACCAAAATACCGCCTTGCCAATGTTAAATGGTGAATCATCACAAAACACCACAGTCTCCTCCCACCAGCCCAGGAGCAAATTTACGTACACAAGAACTGCCCATCGCGGTGCCCCTGAGCTGGTGGTAATAGCAGCCGTCAAAAAGAAAGAAATTGCTGGACAAACAAAAATTCAAGAGGCCAGGCATTATGACTTGTCGAATTGGCAGCTTCTACCCTTGAAGAAGTATTTGACCGCTTTGAGGCCGTCTTTATGTGAGATGGAGGAATACAAAGCCTCAACATCAATGCTGCCCATGATCATGTCGTCCTCGAGAGAAATGCCTTCGAACTTCCTCAAGAAGTCCATAAAGTCACGAGTGTAGGATCCCAGAGCCAGAACAAAGGGCTGTAAAATATGATCAATATATACCCCTACATTCTGGCAAAGGCTCCCCACCCCCGACACTATGGGCCTACCCTTCAAAGGCCTAAGGCCCTTGTGTATTATGGGGAGGCAATAGAAGGTAGTCAAGGTCGGATGCAGGGGAAACAGAAAGGCAAATTCAGGAAAAAATGCAGCATAAAACGTATTGTGCAATTTTTCCTGAGTATGCAGATACTTCATATGTGGTGGAAAGTAATTGTTTGGGCGCATGGCGGGGCTCAGAAGGGAAGGAGCGCCATTTGTAAGCAAAATTGGTTGGAATCATTAGCGTTTGAAGACCCCCTATGGTGCCTAAACAGTGGAGCTCCCCCACAAGTGACCCCATTTTGGAACTAGACCCCTCAAGGAATTTATCTAGATGTTTGGTCAGCCCCTTAAGCCCCAAGGGGCTCTACAGAAGTTGATAACGTTGAGCTGTGAAAATAATTTATTTTTTTTACCAGAAAATTTTTGCTTCAACCAGATAGCTTTTTTTACAAGGGTATCAGGAAAAATTACACCATAAAATGTATTGTGCAATTTCTCCTGAGTACGCAGATACCTCATATATGGTGGAAATCAGTTGTTTGGGCTCACAGCAGGGCTTGGAAGAGAAGTAGCGCCATTTAACTTTTCAAACGCACAGACGCCGTGCACTGATTGGCCTCTGCAAGACGCACGAACGGATGAGATACAAAAAGCAACCGGGGATATGGAAAAAAAAAGTCACCCCGAAAATTGAGCAGGGATGCTGATCCGTTATGTGCATCCCTGATCAGTACTCAGCCGCTGCAGGATGCACACAGAGATAAGGTGCAAAAAATTGACGCAAGATAAGGACAAAAAAAAAAAAGTCCCGCCGAAAATTGACCACGGATGCAGATAGTTATATACATTACTCATCAGCGCTCGGCGGGACGCACGGACAAATGAGGTGTAAAAATGGACAGGGGATACAGAAAAAAAAAGTTATTCTCACAGTACCCAGAGGATTAGGAGAAGGATCACTGACCAGAGCAACTGCAGGAGGAATAGAAGGCAGCAGTGGACAGCTTATTACATGAGCAGCAGGCAGGAAGTTGGGCAGCTTATGTCTGAAGACCCAGAAAGGACCCAGGAAGGACCCAGCGATGGAGGCAGATGTGATCGCGCCAGTGAAGACCTCCGACGACCCGGTAAAGGCAGGTAGGGGACGTCGGAGGAACAGCAGATAGAGAGGGAGGAGAGGGAGACCGGAGAAGCAGAGGCAGAAGCAAGGGGAAGCAGAATAGAGATCGTGTGGGGGGGGGCAGATCGGCAGGGGGACACATCAGCAGAGGGCAGGGCCATCACGGAAGTGCGCAGGGGCCATCACGGGAGCACACAATACTCACGGGAGCAGGAGCAGCGGTGGCAGCAGCAGCAGCGGCGGTATGGTATTACAAGTACCAGCTGGTGCACACAGCAGACATGCTGGGGGAGGGCTCCCGAGGCTAACACAAGCCTGGGGGGGGCGGTCACCTCCAGATCAGACCGCCCCACTGCACGCTGATTGTAGCGATTGCGCTTTATAGCACGATCGCTTCAATCAGTGCTGCAGGGGATGGGGGGCACCATGTTTGAGCTCCAGCTATTATCTGCTGCAGCCGCTGAAGCACCTCATGGCAGGATCTCAAAGCATCGCACTGATTCAGGCATTGTTTAAGCCAAAACTAGTGCGATAGATGTGGTTGGCGGTTCAGATTTGAACAGCCAATCACAACGATCGTTGATGGGGGGTGATGATGCCACCACCCCTGGGGTCAAGCAAAGGTCCCCTGCTGCAAGAAACAGCAGGGGACATCATTTGAAAGCCGTTGCTATTGCCACGGCAATCAAATGAACTAAAGGCAGTAAAGTTACGTTACTTTACTGCCGCGGTCGTGAAGGGGTTAAGGATATGAATAGTAATGGGATATGACTAATGTATTGGTTATGAATAGTGATGAGCGAGCATGCTTGTAACTACTCGGTACTCGCACGAGTATCACTGTACTCGGGCTGCTCGGCGGGTACCGAGTAATTTTGCAATACTCGTGCTTTACTCGTGGTCTTCATCCCTGCATGTTGGCGCTCTTTTGAGAGCCAGCCCTCATGCAGGGATTGGCTGGCAGACCACTGCAATGCCACAGCCCTGTTAGTTGTGGAATTGCAGTGATTGGCCGGCCTGCACAGCGTGACCGAGCCTTTATACCGGCCGGCGCGCTGTGCTCTGTACACAGCCATCTCATATTCCCTGCTTTCCACGCCCACAGGCGCCTATGATTGGTTGCAGTGAGACACGCCCCCACGCTGAGTGACAGGTGTCACACTGCACCCAATCACAGCAGCCGGTGGGCGTGTCTATACTGTGCAGTAAAATAAATAAATAAATAATTAAAAAACCGGCGTGCGGTTCCCCCCAATTTTAATACCAGCCAGATAAAGCCATACAGCTGAAGGCTGGTATTCTCAGGATGGGGAGCCCCACGTTATGGGGAGCCCCCCACCCTAACAATATCAGTCAGCAGCTGGCCAGAATTGCCGCATACATTATATGCGACAGTTCTGGGGCTGTACCCGGCTCTTCCCGATTTACCCTGGTGCGTTGGCAAATCGGGGTAATAAGGAGTTATTGGAAGCCCATAGCTGCCAATAAGTCCTAGATTAATCATGTCATGCGTCTATGAGACACCCTCCATGATTAATCTGTAAGTTACAGTAAATAAACACACACACCCGAAAAATCCTTTATTAGAAATAAAAAACACACACATATACCCTGGTTCACCACTTTAATCAGCCCGAAAAAGCCCTCCTTGTCCGGCGTAATCCAGGATGGTCCAGCGTCGCATCCAGCGCTGCTGCATGGAGGTGACCAGAGCCGCAGCACACACAGCCGCTCCGGTCACCTCCACACAGCAAATGAACACAGCCGCGCGATCAGCTGCTGTCACTGAGGTTACCCGCTGTCACCGCTGCATCCACCGGTGGCCGCGGGTAACCTCAGTGACAGCAGCTGATCGCGCGGCTGTGTTCATTTGCTGTGTGGAGGTGACCGGAGCGGCTGTGTGTGCTGCAGCTCCGGTCACCTCCATGCAGCAGCGCTGGATGCGACGCTGGATCATCCTGGATTACGCCGGACATGGAGGGCTTTTTCGGGCTGATTAAAGTGGTGAACCAGGGTATATGTGTGTGTTTTTATTTCTAATAAAGGATTTTTTCTGGTGTGTGTGTGTTTATTTACTGTAACTTACAGATTAATCATGGAGGGTGTCTCATAGACGCCTGACATGATTAATCTAGGACTTATTGGCAGCTATGGGCTGCCAATAACTCCTTATTACCCCGATTTGCCAACGCACCAGGGCAAATCGGGAAGAGCCGGGTACAGTCCCAGAACTGTCGCATATAATGTATGCGGCAATTCTGGGCGGCTGTTGGCTGATATTGTTAGGGTGGGGGGCTCCCCATAACGTGGAGCTCCCCATCCTGAGAATACCAGCCTTCAGCCGTATGGCTTTATCTGGCTGGTTTTAAAAATGGGGGGAACCGCACGCCGTTTTTTTTAATTATTTATTAATTTTAATTATTAATTTTAATTATTTATTAAATAATTAAAAAAAACGGCGTGCGGTTCCCCCCATTTTTAAAACCAGCCAGATAAAGCCATACGGCTGAAGGCTGGTATTCTCAGGATGGGGAGCTCCACGTTATGGGGAGCCCCCCACCCTAACAATATCAGCCAACAGCTGCCCAGAATTGCCGCATACATTATATGCGACAGTTCTGGGACTGTACCCGGCTCTTCCCGATTTACCCTGGTGCGTTGGCAAATCGGGGTAATAAGGAGTTATTGGAAGCCCATAGCTGCCAATAAGTCCTAGATTAATCATGTCATGCGTCTATGAGACACCCTCCATGATTAATCTGTAAGTTACAGTAAATAAACACACACACCCGAAAAATCCTTTATTAGAAATAAAAAACACACACATATACCCTGGTTCACCACTTTAATCAGCCCGAAAAAGCCCTCCTTGTCCGGCGTAATCCAGGATGGTCCAGCGTCGCATCCAGCGCTGCTGCATGGAGGTGACCAGAGCCGCAGCACACACAGCCGCTCCGGTCACCTCCACACAGCAAATGAACACAGCCGCGCGATCAGCTGCTGTCACTGAGGTTACCCGCTGTCACCGCTGCATCCACCGGTGGCCGCGGGTAACCTCAGTGACAGCAGCTGATCGCGCGGCTGTGTTCATTTGCTGTGTGGAGGTGACCGGAGCGGCTGTGTGTGCTGCGGCTCCGGTCACCTCCATGCAGCAGCGCTGGATGCGACGCTGGAGCATCCTGGATTACGCCGGACATGGAGGGCTTTTTCGGGCTGATTAAAGTGGTGAACCAGGGTATATGTGTGTGTTTTTATTTCTAATAAAGGATTTTTTCTGGTGTGTGTGTGTTTATTTACTGTAACTTACAGATTAATCATGGAGGGTGTCTCATAGACGCCTGACATGATTAATCTAGGACTTATTGGCAGCTATGGGCTGCCAATAACTCCTTATTACCCCGATTTGCCAACGCACCAGGGCAAATCGGGAAGAGCCGGGTACAGTCCCAGAACTGTCGCATATAATGTATGCGGCAATTCTGGGCGGCTGTTGGCTGATATTGTTAGGGTGGGGGGCTCCCCATAACGTGGAGCTCCCCATCCTGAGAATACCAGCCTTCAGCCGTATGGCTTTATCTGGCTGGTTTTAAAAATGGGGGGAACCGCACGCCGTTTTTTTTAATTATTTATTAATTTTAATTATTAATTTTAATTATTTATTAAATAATTAAAAAAAACGGCGTGCGGTTCCCCCCATTTTTAAAACCAGCCAGATAAAGCCATACGGCTGAAGGCTGGTATTCTCAGGATGGGGAGCTCCACGTTATGGGGAGCCCCCCACCCTAACAATATCAGCCAACAGCTGCCCAGAATTGCCGCATACATTATATGCGACAGTTCTGGGACTGTACCCGGCTCTTCCCGATTTACCCTGGTGCGTTGGCAAATCGGGGTAATAAGGAGTTAATGGCAGCCCATAGCTGCCACTAAATCCTAGATTAATCATGTCAGGCGTCTCCCCGAGATTCCTTCCATGATTAATCTGTAAATTACAGTTAAAAAACACACACATCCGAAAAATCCTTTATTAGAAATAAAAAACACTAACAAAGTCCCTCATTACCAATTTATTAACCCCGACAAACCCTCCATGTCCGGCGTACTCCACGGACTCCGGCGTCGCGTCCAGCTCTGCTGCATGGAAGTGACAGGAGCTGCAGAAGACACCGCCGCTCCGGTCACCTCCACGCAGCTAATGAAGACAGCCGTGCGATCAGCTGAGCTGTCACTGAGGTTACCCGCTGTCACTGGATCCAGTGACGGCGGGTAACCTCAGTGACAGCTCAGCTGATCGCGCTACTCACCTCATTTGCTGCGTGGAAGTGACCGGAGCGGCGGTGTCTTCTGCAGCTCCGGTCACCTCTATGCAGCAGCGCAGGATGCGACGCTGGAACATCCTGGATGACGCCGGACATGGAGGGCTTTTTGGGGCTGATTAAAGTGGTGAACCAGGGTATATGTGTGTGTTTTTTATTTCTAATAAAGGATTTTTCGGGTGTGTGTGTTTATTTACTATAACTTACAGATTAATCATGGAGGGTGTCTCATAGACGCATGACATGATTAATCTAGGATTTAGTGGCAGCTATGGGCTGCCATTAACTCCTTATTACCCCGATTTGCCAAAGCACCAGGGCAAATCGGGAAGAGCCGGGTACAGCCCCAGAACTGTCGCATATAATGTATGCGGCAATTCTGGGCGGCTGCTGACTGATATTGTTAGGCTGGGGGGCTCCCCATAACGTGGAGCTCCCCATCCTGAGAATACCAGCCTTCAGCCGTATGGCTTTATCTGGCTGTCATTAAAATGGGGGGGACCGCACGCCGTTTTTTTTTTAATTATTTATTAATTTATTTTACTGCACAGTATAGACACGCCCACCGGCTGCTGTGATTGGGTGCAGTGTGACACCTGTCACTCAGCGTGGGGGCGTGTCTCACTGCAACCAATCATAGGCACCGGTGGGCGGGGAAAGCAGGGAATAGGAGATTGTTTAATGAGCGGCCGGCTTTTTCAAAATAGTAAAAGCCGCCGGTCACCTCCACGCAGCTAATGAAGGGAATAGCGCGATCAGCTGCTGTCAGTCAGGTAACTCCCGGCCACCGCTGGATCCAGCGGTGCCGCGATTAACCTCAGTGACAGCAGCTGATCGCTCTACTCACCTCAGTTGGTGCATGGAGCTGACTGGAGCGGCGGTGAGTAGCGCGATCAGCTGAGCTGTCACTGAGGTTACCCGCGGCCACCGCTGCATCCACCGCTGGATCCAGGTAACCTCAGTGACAGCTCAGCTGATCGCTATACTCATCTCATTAGCTGCGTGGAGGTGACCGGAGCGGCGGTGTCTTCTGCAGCTCCTGTCACTTCCATGGAGCAGAGCTGGACGCGACGCTGGAGGACTGTGGAGTACGCCGGACATGGAGGGTTTGTCGGGGTTAATAAATTGGTAATGAGGGAATTTGTTAGTGTTTTTTATTTCTAATAAAGGATTTTTCGGGTGTGTGTGTTTTTTAACTGTAATTTACAGATTAATCATGGAAGGAATCTCGGGGAGACGCCTGACATGATTAATCTAGGATTTAGTGGCAGCTATGGGCTGCCATTAACTCCTTATTACCCCGATTTGCCAACGCACCAGGGTAAATCGGGAAGAGCCGGGTACAGCCCCAGAACTGTCGCATCTAATGTATGCGGCAATTCTGGGCGGCTGCTGACTGATATTGTTAGGGTGGGGGGCTCCCCATAACGTGGAGCTCCCCATCCTGAGAATACCAGCCTTCAGCCGTATGGCTTTATCTGGCTGGTATTAAAATTGGGGGGACCGCATGCCGTTTTTTTTAATTATTTAATTATTTATTTCACTGCACAGTATACACACACCGGCTGCTGTGATTGGTTGCAGTGAGACAGCTGTCACTCAGTGTGGGAGCGTGTCTCACTGCAACCAATCATAGGCGCCGAAAAGCAGGACAGCAGGGAATAGGAGATTGATTAATGAGCGGCCGGCTTTTTCAAAAGAGGAAAAGCCACCGGAGTTTGAACAGCTGTGCAGCGCCGCGGCAGTGATCGGGGAACGGTAAGTAAGAGAGAGGGGGGGGAACTGACCGACAGACTGTGAGAGGGGGACAGACAAGACAGAGAGAGACAGACCGACGGACTGAGGGAGATAGAATAAAAAAAAAAAAATGACCGACATCGCTAGTAAAAAGCACAAAACGTGCGTTTTGGACATCGGAGTGCCACACAAGGTTTTCATGTAAAATCTTTCATGTATTAATCTCAAAAAGTAACATACACCAGCTCTATCTCACTATTGGGTATGTGCCCTTAACATTTCCGCCATGAAAATTCATTTTGGTGTCATTTTGGAAGGTTTTCTGGTGAGTCCGTAAAAATGGCGTAAAACTCGGACAAAATTGTTCACATCTGTGACTTTTGAGTGATAAATGCTTCAAGGGGTCTTCCCCATGCTGATGCCATGTCATTTGAGCACTCTTCTGAGACTTTTGTGACATTTTTAGGGTTTCTCCATGCTGCCGGGGGGTCATTTCACAAAAATACTCGGGTCTCCCATAGGATAACATTGGGCTCGGTGCTCGGGCCGAGTACACGAGTATCTTGGGAGGCTCGGCCCGAGCTTCGAGCACCCGAGCTTTTTAGTACTCGCTCATCACTAGTTATGAACAATTGTAAGATATAACTTATATTAGTGGATATCGATATAGTACAGCTATGTACGTTCAGGAAAATGTATGTTCAGGAATATTCTATTTTTGAACACACAACGCCAGGCTGCATATTGCTAATGTTACTATCAGCCACCTACATGGCTTAAATGTGCCAGCATGACCTGCGGCTTCTATGAGCACAATTGGGACGTCATTGATCGGCAATTGCTAAATGAGGTGTAACGATTGGATCTTGAATGATTTCTGTGCCCAAATGCACAGTGTGCCAGAACATTCCTCGGACAACCATTAATAACCTCTTTGATGGTTGTAAATGTGGTTCAGTTGTACGTTAAAGTCTATATATTGCGCTCCTACTTGATGCGATCCTGTATGAATTGTGATATTTTGAAATATTTTATTCCATTTTTTTATCATTTACAGAACATTAACTTGTCTATCCGTCCTGCGATTTTCAGAATTCCATGTTTTCTTTTTCGGTTTTGCAATTACCATGTTGAGAAGTATAGTTATAATATATACAATATTACATTCTAGAAACTATTCCACATTTATATATTGAAAGCTGCTGTGATATTTCATGCTATATTAAGGATAAAGTATTCGTCATTCCTATATCCAGTCACATCTCACATCTTCCCACACAATGAAGTTCCAAGTTACTGAGCTGTTAAGTTGGTCTTTATAAGTAGACTTTGCCGTCAAGTCAGACTGCCGCTTGTGAATTGAGAATATTCTGTCCTCCGCAGTCTCCCAGATCCCTGGTAGCAGAACTCAGTAAAGATTTTAAGAGGGAATCTTAAATGTTCAGTTCTGGGGTAAACATAATGATAGCAAATTTGTTAGAGCTTGTCTAGAATTTGCAGAAACCGCCTAGCTACCTTTTCACTAATACTAATGAAACATTGACAGGGGAGACTGCAAAAGTGTTTTACTGAATAGTCGTACATTATTGTATGATTATTGCTTTTAAACAGAAAATATACCATTATATATAGAGTAATCAGTCATCAATAGAAGTTGTGGTGTAAAATATATCATAAATATGTTTGGAATTTTATTGTCAAAATTTTGTTTCTTGTATTTAAATACAAATCTTTCTAGAGCATTTAGTGTTGTAATTTTAGGAATTTACATATCTATACTAAGCCCAGTAAATCCAGCAGTTTCTTTTACAAGTGAAAATTATTTGAGAAGACTACACAAAAAATTAATGCTCTTTTATAAATATAGCAAAATCATGTCATCAAAGACATAGTCCCCATATAGTAGACATAATGGTATTATGATTAGGGATTAGCGAATCCGAAGGTGTTTGAGTTTGGGTACTGTTCGCATGCTAATAAAATTTGTTGAGCGGATGTAGCGCAGCCAATCAACCAGCTTTATTGCATGCGGAAGATGACTGTACACTGCTGTTAGAAATGAATAAAAATGATGTAGGGTTCCACCTATTTTTGATGACTATCCAAGGTAAAGCTGACAGCTGGAGGCTGGTATTATCAGGTTGAGAAGGTCCATGGTAATTTAGCCCCTCCCAGCCTAAAAGTAGCAGCCAAAAGCTGACATCAACCACAAGTGCAAACAAAGGAGTGTGGGGGAGTCTTTATTCAAATAAACTTTTTCTTTTTGTAGCAGGGAAGTTAATTGTGAAATAATATATAATAATATAATTTCTCTTGTGCTGGATGGGCAGAGAAATACACGAAGAAGACCATGTCTTTGAACCCTCAGCCACGTTGGGAGGAGTCTCCAACACCTGGCTATACACACGCCCCCATGACATCACAGGTTACAGCCAATCATATGGCTAAATGAATCTTGGTCACAAGCCCTATATTAAACAGCCCTCTTACCCCCCCGCTCTCTCTCTCTCTTCCTCCCTGGATGGACACACAGAAGGATGGCTGAGTACCCCTCATATAGGGATAGATAGTATCATATTGTTGGGTGGGCTGTAACTGTGTGAGTGCCATAGTGGGTAGTATGTAACTGTGGGTTTTATAGTAAAGTATTTACTGGTGCTTTATTGTATTGAATGTGTATATAATTTAGTATATGCTTTTCATAGTGATTACATTGCTAGAATTACAGTATATAGTGTATTAAGTGTAGTCTCGTTATTTAATAATGAACTTGTTATATTTTATTATTACAACAAAGTGACTCTGAGTATATGCTTGTTTGGGATGCACCAGGTATATAAGGGAAAGCAGAGTAAAGCAATAGGAACAGATAAATTATTACCGTTGGGAATATATATACAGTATATATGTGATATTGGGAATACATCATTTGTGCAGGAAGGCAGGAATAAGTATGTTTCCCGCCCTTTTTCTCAATTCCACAAAGGCAGCAGGGCCTTTGGCACATGCGGGCGGATTATTCACACTCTTAGTATAGTAAAGAGACAAAGGTCTTTTACACCATTTGCACAATAATTAGGTTGTGCTCTACTCCCCCTTCAACAATAGTAATGAAGTACTTTTTACTATTTTACTTTTACATTCGTTAATGGGACCATGTATCCCCTCTTTTTGCCCGATATATATGGCAAAACTTTGGAATCAGGCCTATTTTTTTAGACAACAAGGCCGGCAACTTGCTTGAAAAATCATTGATGATATTCTGCATACTAGTTATCTTTTTAGAACTATGCTAAAACTATGATAAAAACAGGAGGAAAGAAGAACGGAAACCAAAAAATATAAAAACGCGAAAGTGATGCCAGAGATGGGAGCGCCGCCAGCAACATGGCGATCGGTGAGTAGGGGTATAAAAACTCTGGGTATATGCTACTAAGACACTCCCTGGAAGAAGCAAACGTGAAACGCACGTAGGGATACTTTCTTTCACCTTCAGGTTGTCTCTCAATTGGTTGTGTGTTCTTTATTCCTTTGTGTGCCCTGATCTTCTCCCTATGGCTCCTCTGAGTCAATCCTAGCTCTGGGAGGTTTTTTCTGTGTACATAACCTCTGTGGATTTCATATTTCCCCTTTCTGTGACTTTCACCACTATATGGATTTCCCCTTTATATTTTTGCAGAGATCTGTGGCTTATTGTATTTGCTTTTGAATGGGTCCTTTATTACGCTAGCCCCGTTTTGGTGCAGTTTATTTGTCTTGTACCATTCATAGCTTTGTTTGTTCCACCCTTGCTGCTTGAAATCTAGCCTAAATTTTGCCTTAGGAGGTTGCTATTTCTATCCTTGATGGATATTTGTATGCTTATTTCCTCCTCTTTTTTGCTTATATAGGGACAATCTGCTTATACACTATACCGTATTTCTTTTTTCTGAGTAGCTATCACCATCTGGTCTACATTCATCCATTATTTGTTCCTATTTATTTGGATTTTCTTCACTCCCTGTTTTCAGGCACCCTATCAAATGGAGCATACTTATACATACCATTCTTCATATTTTTTTTCTACTTTCTTATGTTATTTAACTAAACTTTTCTTGACAACCTGAGGCTACCTGCTAGTGACCTCGTTTTTATATGTATGTCTTTTAATGATTTGTTTGAATAAAAATATATTTTTAATCAAATGGCTTATACACTCATTTGTTTTGTAGGTTTTTGTCATTTATGAGTGGAGCCACTCACTTAAAATTTTTTGGTCTAGTATAGGATTTTTTCTCTGAGGCTTCCAATCACAGACGCTGGTGGGAGGGTCAATATTGTGCAGTAAAATAAATAAATAAGTTTAAAAAATTGGCGTAGGATCCCCCCGTATTATGGTACCAGCACAGTTAAAGCCCGACAGCTGGGGGCTGGTAATCTCAAGCTGGGGATACTTATGCTTACAAATATCAGCTTGCAGCCCCCAGAATTGCCGCATTCATTAGGTGCGACAGTCCCAGCACTTTACCTGGCTCTTCCCGATTTCCCTGGTGAGGTGCAATAAGGGTGCTACTAAGTCCTAGATGAAGTCCTAGATTAGTGATGCCAGGCGCCTATGAGACACCCCCATCACTAACCTGTAAGTTAAAGTAAATAAACACAAACACCCAAAAAATCCTTTATTTGAAATAAAAGACAAAAAAGCCACCCTCCTTCACCCATTTATTAACCCCCAAAAGACAGGTCCGATGTAATTCACATGAGTTCCCACAGTGATTTAGCTCTGCTACATCTCAGTCACAGCAAGCGGCCATAGAGCATGACTGCCCACTGTGAGCTCCACGCAGCAACTGAAGTGAGCCACGAGGTGACATCACTCAAGTTAGCCAGGGCCACAGCTGGAGTCCTCCACCTGTGACCGCACATCATCTGAGTGGCATACCTTTGATTCTGAGGCTTATTTCAGTCACTCAGGTGATTTGCTGTCATAGGTGGAGGACTCCAGCTGTGGCTGTGGCTAACCTGAGTGACACCCCAGCTTATCGTACAGCTAACTTCAGTTGCTGCGTGGAGCTCACAGCAGGCAGTCATGTTCTATGGCACTCGCTGTGAGCTTCAGATGTAGCAGTGCTGGAATCATTGTGTGGTAACTCGTGTGGATTATGTCGGACCTGCAGGGTGTTTTTTTTGCTTTAATAAAGTGGTGAAAAAGGGTGCATTTTTGTCTTTCATTTCAAATAAATGATTTTGGGGGTGTTTGGATTTATTTACTTTAACTTACAAATTAGTGATGGGGGAGTCTCATAGACACCTGCCATCACAAATCTTGGATTTAGTAGCAGTTGTGGGCTGCCATTAACTCCTTATTACCCTCATTGTCAACGCACCAGGGCAACAAGAAGAGCCAGGTCCAGCACCAGAATTGGCGCATGAAATGGATGCGCCACTTCTGGGGCGGCTGTAGGCTGTATTTTTAGGCTGGAAAGGGCCAAATAACCATGGCCCTTCCCACCCTAATAATATTAGATGTCTGCTGTACCTTGGCTGGTTTTAGAAAAATGGCAGGATTCCACATCAGTTTTTTAAAAAATGAATCAAACAATTTTTTACAAAAAGCTTGGGATCCCCTCTATTTTTCATAACCAGCCAAGGTACAGCAGACAGATAAGGGTTGCAGCCCACAGCTGCTGCTGTTCTTGTGCTGAAAAAGAAAAATTGGGGGACCCCACATCATTTTTTTTACCAAAAAATAATTTAAAAAACAGCTGGCCAAGCTAGCTATTTCTCTGTTTATCAAGCTATTCTGTTATTTCTTTCTAACTATTCTATCTGTTCTTTATTATTATCTATTCTATATGTTATGTCCTTTCTATCTTTTCTTTCTATCAATAGATTTGACTTAAAAAAAACATTGGGCAAAATTGTGTTAAAAACGCAGCAAAACACATGCATTTTTTTATACATTTTTGCACATCTTCGTGGGCCAAAAACGCTGCATCTTTGTGGTCAAAAAAAGATGCAACGTGCGCACATAGCCTACTAATGCAACCCATACGCTGCTAATAATATTGGATTGTTTTACTCTTAATGAAATCCAGTTATCTGTCACCCTTTATAGGGACACACACAGGATAAGTTGGTCTACATGTGAAACATATATCAGGACTTTTTTACTTGGCACTCACTGATAGGAATGAATGACTGAGGTAAAGTGTGGATTGATTGCCAGTATACAATGTTAGAACAGCTCTAGCAGTGCACACTCACAAACATATCCATCCAAGGAAGAAATGTGCTGTATATCATTAACAACAGAAAGGAGGAGCACTCTCACAATGACACTATGTGGATCAATTAGAAACATTGTGAGTATGAGCATCGGCCCACCAAAATAGTGGATCCCAACATATGCACAGATTTCTTGATACTCGCTGTGTATATAGTAGCAGACAGTATTAGGATTCAAAGAAACAGGGACCCTTATTATGTCACATGCTATATTTGGTAGCCATGGAGTAACTAGAGTCCGATGAGCTCCAATGCAAGGTTTGGGGCTGCCTCCCCTACCCCTGCATGTTGGTCAAATGTATGGGCCCTTGCTGCATTCTAAATCCAATAAAGACATATGAATTCCTACCCCCCTTAATTATGTGGAAATATCCCCCATCCTGTACCAATGTCCCCCATCCTGGGCGACTTCTGGGTAAATATGTGCCCTGCCGTGGTTTATATGTTTTCTATCCTGGTATATATGTCATCCATCCTGATATGTATGTCCCTTATCCTGGTATACACTGGGGATAAAAATTAGAGAACAATGTATGATCTCTTGCTTTTTTCAGAAATAAAGTAATGTACATTGATCAACGTTTGACGTTTTTTTGTAAGGGGTACACCATGCCACTAGAACAGGGTTTTACAAAAGATCCAAAGCTTATCACCATAAAACCTCTATTTTGCCTAAAACGTGATGATAATAATTAGAGAACAACAATGACTGTGGCACAGAAAAAGATTATAACAAAATTTTCTGAAGGTAACAAATTTTCTGAAAGGAATGCCTGCACACTTCCTTTCAGTAAGAAGTGTACAGGCCATTGACTTGAATTAATTCAGCATATCTGCAGCCACAGGACATTGCTAGTCTCTCATACTGCTCTGGTGTGATTTTGGTCCACTCTTCTTCCAGTCTCTTAGACAGTTCTTTAACTATTGTGGGTTTCTTGGCCATACTGTAACTTTGTCACCAAGGATTTTCCAGAGGTTTTCTGTTGGGTTTAGATCAGGACTCTGGGCTGGCCATTTCATTGTTTCAATGTTTTCTGTTTCAAGGAACTGCTTTACCCATTTTGTTGTGTGACAGGGGGAATTGTCCTGTATAAAAATTGCTGCCTGACTGAGTGATGAACGCAAGTAAGGAACCACATGTTGTTGAAGAAGGTTCTGATACACACTTGCATTCACTCTGCAGTGTTGAAATGCTTACTCATGGAGATTCTCGGCATTATTATTATTTATTATTATAGTGCCATTTATTCCATGGCGCTTTACATGTAAAAGGGGTATACATAATAGGGGCAAGTACAATAATCAGAAACAATACAAAACATAGACTGGTACAGGAGGAGAGAGGTCCCTGCCCGCGAGGGCTCACAGTCTACAAGGGATGGGTGAGGATACAATAGCTGAGGGTAGGGCTGGTCGTGCAGCGCTGTATCAGACTGACGGTTACGGCAGGTTGTAGGCTTGTCGGAAGAGGTGAGTCTTCAGGTTCCTTTTGAAACTTTATCCTGTCCTCTCTTGCGTTTGTCTTTCGAGGGCGACCAGCCTTCTTGGGGGACTTCAAAGAGTTTGTGATGTTGTAAAGATGCAATATTCTAAAAATCACTGAGTTGGAGCGACCAACTTCTCTTGCTATGGCTGATAGGGTCACCCCTTTTGCCTTCATCTGGACAACCTGCTGCTAGAGGCTTTCAGTAACTTTGGAATGGCACACCATTTTTGCAAAGTCAGTGCAAACAGGAAAGTTAGGCTGCCAGATAAATAGGGTTTGTCAGATAATTAAGGAAATTAGCACCTGGTGCAGATTGCCACCAATAACTTGCAGGTATCTGAAAGTGTTGTCTAATTTTGATCAGTGTTTTTTTTTTTCGTTTATTTCATTTACATTTTTATTATGTGCTTTGAAATAAATTCAATTTATGGAATAAGCTTAAAATACTGCTAGTTTACTAATGTTAGGATATAATCACATATGACTACACAATGACCTTAAAATTTAGGAAATTGTGTGTTGTTTTATAATTTTGATCTCCAATGTATATGTCCCCATCCTGGTATATAAGTCTCCTATCCTGGTATATTTGTCCCCATGCTGGTATTTATGTTCCCCATCCTGGTATATATGATCTCCATCTTGGGCACATCCTAGTCTACATGTTCCAAATCCTGGTATATCTGATCACCATCTTGGTATATACAGTTAGGTCCAGAAATATTTGGACAGTGACACAATTTTCGCGAGTTGGGCTCTGCATGCCACCACATTGGATTTGAAATGAAACCTCTACAACAAAATTCAAGTGCAGATTGTAACGTTTAATTTGAAGGTTTGAACAAAAATATCTGATAGAAATTGTAGGAATTGTCACATTTCTTTCCAAACACTCCACATTTTAGGAGGTCAAAAGTAATTGGACAAATAAACCAAACCCAAACAAAATATTTTTATTTTCAATATTTTTTTGCGAATCCTTTGGAGGCAATCACTGCCTTAAGTCTGGAACCCATGGACATCACCAAACGCTGGGTTTCCTCCTTCTTAATGCTTTGCCAGGCCTTTACCGCCGCAGCCTTCAGGTCTTGCTTGTTTGTGGGTCTTTCCGTCTTAAGTCTGGATTTTAGCAAGTGAAATGCATGCTCAATTGGGTTAAGATCTGGTGATTGACTTGGCCATTGCAGAATGTTCCACTTTTTTGCACTCATGAACTCCTGGGTAGCTTTGGCGGTATGCCTGGGGTCATTGTCCATCTGTACTATGAAGCGCCGTCCGATCAACTTTGCGGCATTTGGCTGAATCTGGGCTGAAAGTATATCCCGGTACACTTCAGAATTCATCCGGCTACTCTTGTCTGCTGTTATGTCATCAATAAACACAAGTGACCCAGTGCCATTGAAAGCCATGCATGCCCATGCCATCACGTTGCCTCCACCATGTTTTACAGAGGATGTGGTGTGCCTTGGATCATGTGCCGTTCCCTTTCTTCTCCAAACTTTTTTCTTCCCATCATTCTGGTACAGGTTGATCTTTGTCTCATCTATCCATAGAATACTTTTCCAGAACTGAGCTGGCTTCATGAGGTGTTTTTCAGCAAATTTAACTCTGGCCTGTCTATTTTTGGAATTGATGAATGGTTTGCATCTAGATGTGAACCCTTTGTATTTACTTTCATGGAGTCTTCTCTTTACTGTTGACTTAGAGACAGATACACCTACTTCACTGAGAGTGTTCTGGACTTCAGTTGATGTTGTGAACGGGTTCTTCTTCACCAAAGAAAGTATGCAGCGATCATCCACCACTGTTGTCATCCGTGGACGCCCAGGCCTTTTTGAGTTCCCAAGCTCACCAGTCAATTCCTTTTTTCTCAGAATGTACCCGACTGTTGATTTTGCTACTCCAAGCATGTCTGCTATCTCTCTGATGGATTTTTTCTTTTTTTTCAGCCTCAGGATGTTCTGCTTCACCTCAATTGAGAGTTCCTTAGACCGCATGTTGTCTGGTCACAGCAACAGCTTCCAAATGCAAAACCACACACCTGTAATCAACCCCAGACCTTTTAACTACTTCAATGATTACAGGTTAACGAGGGAGACGCCTTCAGAGTTAATTGCAGCCCTTAGATTCCCTTGTCCAATTACTTTTGGTCCCTTGAAAAAGAGGAGGCTATGCATTACAGAGCTATGATTCCTAAACCCTTTCTCCGATTTGGATGTGAAAACTCTCGTATTGCAGCTGGGAGTGTGCACTTTCAGCCCATATTATATATATAATTGTATTTCTGAACATGTTTTTGTAAACAGCTATAATAACAAAACTTGTGTCACTGTCCAAATATTTCTGGACCTAACTGTATATGTCCCTATCCTGGGTCCCTTCCTGCTATGTACAGTCCCTGTTCTGTCTCTAACGCATAAAAAAAATCTACTCACCTTCCTCCGCTTACAGACAGCGCAGCATCCTCCTCTGTAACCAGCAGCAGTGACTGGCAGCTGACATCAGTGTGTGCCAAGTGATGGAAGATGTCACTGTCATGCTCCCAAAATCATCTGCAAGCAACTGTTTGGCCAGTAGCTTGTAGCAGTGCAGGGACGCGACGGGTCTCTGTGCTGCAATTCATTTAAAATCCTAGGACACATATCCAGTTGAAGCAGGTGCTGGGGTTGGCGGGTCCTTTATAACCTCTGGTCCTGTCATGGTCGCGTCTAAAGGCCCAGTCACACACAACGACTTACCAGCGATCCCGAAAACGATGCGAGCTGATAGGGATCTCAGGTAAGTCACTGGGAGGTCGCTGGTGAGATGTCACACAGTCAGACCTTACCAATGATGCAGGAACAATACAGGTCACAGTAGCGACCTGTATAACGATCTCAGCAGTCACTGTGACCCTGTCACACAATGTCAAACATAGCGATGTGTCCTGCCCAGCAGGACATCACCTTTGAAGAAAATTACCTGGACCATTCGGCAACGACTAGCAATCTCACAGCAGGGGCCTGATCGCTGGTAAGTGTCACACATAACGAGATCGCTAACGGGATCGCTACTGCGTCACAGAAACCGTGACTCAGCTGCGATCTCGCTAGCGATCTTGTTATGTGTGACGGTACCTTTTTGTGACAGGGATCATTACGCCGCAGTTTGCTCAGTTAATATCTGAAGGGTTCAAAGCTACTAAACAAAATCTGCCTTTGTAAATTGAGTCGAGACAGTTCTAAAGTATTTCAAGGTCGTTATGTCAAAGGACAATTGTTCTAAACTGCAGCAACTAAAAGCAGGTCCGGCCTTAACCTGAATGGCGCCCTGTGCAAAACTGCCCTTTGGTGCCCCCCCCTACTGATTTTTTACCGAGTTTCCCAGGAAACAAACGAGTACAGGAGGCCATCTTTTTTTTATATCCTAAGAAAATTGATCTTCAAATGTACAATAAATTACAAATTTGTGCTGGAGAATCTGCACCTCAAATCCACAATAATGTCACCACGTCTGTCACTCGTTTTTTTAGAGGTCTTCCGATTTCAACCATTTATGCCGAATCCATGGATATTACACCCCACCCCAGCTCCGACTCCACCCCTCAAGCCCTCCACACTCACCACCATTCTTTGAAAAACGTGTGTGTGTATATTTTTTATATATATATATATATATATATATATATATATATGTATATATATATATATATATATACACACACACACACACACACACACATACACAGTCATGGCCAGAAGTGTTAGCACCTTGGAGGTTGTTCCAGAAAATAAAGCATTTCCCTTAGAAAATTAATAATACACCCCCTACACCTCCTCTCTCCATAATATACTCTCTACACCACCCCTTTCCATAATCTCTCTCCCACACTGCCCCTATTTAAAATATTCCCCCACACACTGCCCCTCAGTGTACCCTGACACGATATCCCTGTGTATAATATCCCCACACACTGCCCCTCTGTAAAGTATCTCTCACACACACACACACACACACACACACTGCTCCTCTGTATAATATCTCTCCCACACACACTGCTCCTCTGTATATCTCTCCCACACACACTGCTCCTCTGTATATTATCTCTCCCACACACACTGCTCCTCTGTATAATATCTCTCACACACACACTGCTCCTCTGTATAATATCTCTCCCACACACACTGCTCCTCTGTATAATATCTCTCCCACACACACTGCTCCTCTGTATAATATCCCCCACACACTGCGCCTCTGTATAATATCCCCCCACACTGCTCCTCTGTATAATTTCCCCCTACACCTCAGTACACTATCTCCCACACACACACTGCACCTCAGTATTCTATCCCCCAACACACTGCTCCTCAGTATAATATCCCCCCACACACTGCTGCTCAGTATAATATCCCCCCACACACTGCTTCTCTGTATAATATCCCCCACACACAATGCCCCTCTGAATAATACCCCCCCACACACTGGTCTTCTGTATAATATCCCCCCACACACTGCTCCTCTGTTTAGTATCCCCCAAACACACTGTTTATTAATATAATATCCCACACACACACTGTTCCTGTGTATAATATCCTCACACCCACACTGCTCCTCTGTATAATATCCTCCCACACACTGCTCCTCTGTATAATATCCTCCCACACACTGCTCCTCTGTATAATATACTCCCACACACTGCTCCTCTGTATATCTCTCCCACACACACTGCTCCTCTGTATATTATCTCTCCCACACACACTGCTCCTCTGTATAATATCTCTCACACACACACTGCTCCTCTGTATAATATCTCTCCCACACACACTGCTCCTCTGTATAATATCTCTCCCACACACACTGCTCCTCTGTATATCTCTCCCACACACACTGCTCCTCTGTATATTATCTCTCCCACACACACTGCTCCTCTGTATAATATCTCTCACACACACACTGCTCCTCTGTATAATATCTCTCCCACACACACTGCTCCTCTGTATAATATCTCTCCCACACACACTGCTCCTCTGTATAATATCCCCCACACACTGCGCCTCTGTATAATATCCCCCCACACTGCTCCTCTGTATAATTTCCCCCTACACCTCAGTACACTATCTCCCACACACACACTGCACCTCAGTATTCTATCCCCCAACACACTGCTCCTCAGTATAATATCCCCCCACACACTGCTGCTCAGTATAATATCCCCCCACACACTGCTTCTCTGTATAATATCCCCCACACACAATGCCCCTCTGCATAATACCCCCCCACACACTGGTCTTCTGTATAATATCCCCCCACACACTGCTCCTCTGTTTAGTATCCCCCAAACACACTGTTTATTAATATAATATCACACACACTGTTCCTGTGTATAATATCCTCACACCCACACTGCTCCTCTGTATAATATCCTCCCACACACTGCTCCTCTGTATAATATCCTCCCACACACTGCTCCTCTGTATAATATACTCCCACACACTGCTCCTCTGTATAATATCTCCCCACAAACACTGCTCCTCAATATATCCCCTCCACACACTGCTCCTCCGTATAATGTCCCACACGTACACTGCTCCTCTGTAAATACCAACACACTGCCCATTTGTATAATATCCCACACACTGCTCATCTGTGTAGCATCCTCAACACACACACACACACACACACACTGCCCCTTTATATATCCCCCACACACTGCATCTCTGTATAATGTGCACACACACAATGACCCTCTGTGTAATATCCCTCAAGTACGCTGCCCCTTTGTACACTATCCCCCACACAAGCTGCCCCTCTTTATATATATCCTCACACACACACACACACACACACACACAATGCTCCTCTGTATATCACCCCACACACACTACCCCTCTGTATACTATCCCCCCACACACATTGTCTCTCTGTATAATATCCTCCTAGTATATATGTCCAAGTCCTGGTATATATGTCTGCATCCTGGGCCCTTCCTGGTATGCATGTCCCCATCCTGGTTTATTTCTCCCTATCCTGGTATATCTGTCCAATCCTGGGCACCTCCTGGTATGTATATCCCACTCCTGGGCACATTCTGGTATATATATCCCCATCCTTGTTTCTGTCCCCTTCTTGGTATATATGTCCTCCTCCAGGCATATATGTTCCCATCCTGGTTTATTTGTCCCTTCCCAGCAAATATATATATATATGTATATATATATATCCACATCCTAGGCTTCTCCTGATGTATATATATTCCCCTCCTGGGCACATTCTGGTATGTATGTCCCCATCCTTGTTTTTGTCCCCTTCCCGGTATATATCTCCACCTTCTTGTGTATATGTGCCTTTCCTGGATTTCTCCTCGTATATTTGGCTACTGCAAAAAGAAAAAAAACAAACATTTTACTTACCCTCCCATTCTCCCATATCCTGCAGCGTCCTCTCTGAGCAGTGATGCATTTCAGCTGGATGTGTGCCCTCCACACATCCAGCTAAAGCAAGGCAGGAGCTGCAGTCAGCGGGCACCCCCACAACCCGGGGCTGGAACAGCGCCCCCCCCCGCAGCTGGAGTCAGCGACTCCCCACCCCTGGAGTCAGCACCCCCCCCGCCCCTGGAGTCAGCGCCCCTCCCCTGCCCCCCCCCGGCTGGAGTCAGCACCCCCCACCCCGCCCCCCTGAGGTTGTAGTCAGTGCCCCCACCACCCGCGGCTGTAGTCAGCGGCCCCTCCCCGCCCCCTGCGGGTGTAGTCAGTGGCCCCTCCCCGCCCCTGAGGCTGTAGTCAGCGGCCCCCCACCACCACCCGCGGCTGTAGTCAGCGCTCCCCCCGCCCCCTGCGACTGTAGTCAGCGCCCCCCCCCCGCCCCTCGCGGCTGAAGTCAGCGGCTCCCCCCGCGGCTGTAGTCAGCGCCCCCCCCGCCCCCTGTGGCTGGAGTCAGCGGCCCCCCCTCCGCCTGGAGGCAGTGCCCCCTCCCCCCGCCCCCCGCAGCTGTGACCTCATCACATTGGGCTGCGGGATGACGCACTGCCTCCCTGCTCTGCTCCACTCACAGTGTCTCCCCCCACCACATGGCTAATTTGCATGCGATGCCCTAGAAGGACTTCGCATGCACCTTAGTCATGTGCAGACTGCAGTAGTGGCTGAAGCGACACCGCGCCCCTCCGCTGCAGCTGTGACTGGGGCTCGGTGAAGTTGGTGGGCCCGGCTGGCCAGCGCTACATAAAGCTAAAAACGCTGTGCTGGGACCAGAGGAGCCAGGAAATTTACAACTTCTTACCTCTCTGCTGCGCCCCCCCTGAAGCATGGCTGTCGGCGCCCTGTGCGACCGCACAAGTCGCACATGCCTAAAGCCGGCCATGACTAAAAGAGAGAACACAATCTAAATGTCTAATTGCTTCAGTGACAAAACCAAGTGGTGCCTGTATTTTACTAATAAATGCTAGCTCCTCTTACTCAATGATCTAATGTTGCTTTATAAGATGCACGGTGATTAGGCTGCTAGGCATCTTTCATATCTTTCCTAACGATCTGCAAAATGATAATGTCAAGAATTCACGCTTTGATGTTAGTCATTACATTAATTCAAGAGATAATTATTTAATCAGAAATAGTCTCTCATTGATTTAGTATAATTTAAGAAAAAGGAAAGCCGGCAAAGGAGATTTTTAAAGTCTAATTTTAATGCAGTCAACAACGTGATATTTTTCTTAACACTGAAGCTCATCAAGAACAAACTCATTAAAATTCAACAAAATAATCCCAAAACACTTTGACAATAGCTCGCTGCATGACCTATTTAGCACAAAATTCAGAGGAACAACAAAAGGGTTGGATTTTTCAAACTCATTTAAAAATTGCTGTGCAGTTTCATTGTAGTTTAGCAATTGGCTCAAAAATGAGGCTAGGTTCCCAGTGTTTTTCTCTGTCAAGACGTCTATTGTACTGTTACGGGGTAGCAATATATATGAATCCACAATGAAGGCTCCTGAAGAGAACTGGAAGCTGCTGCCAAACTGAGAATTCAACATGATCTGTGCAGAGGAATGCAGTATGCTGGAATGACAGTCTCACTGCGTGTTAGGATGACTTAACAGCAGTCGTGAATTAAACAAATAATGCACACACACACGGTATGTATATATATATATATATATATATATATATATATATATATATATATATATACACATGAGAAAAAAGGAACAGTCGCACACTGTGAAATAACAAAATAGATTCTATACCTAAAAAAATATTAATCTTAATTAATTAATGATCTCCCTAAGGTCAACCATCCTTGCTCACATAGTCTTTTACTAGGCAATGTCCCACTGGCCAGATTCCTACTCCACACTGATGAGGGGCAAATACCCCGAAACGGCTGTCTGTGGATGGATACCATGTTTGGCATAGGTGGTCTCCTTGACTGAAGACTGCCCTTCCCGTGGTTGTTCCTTCCCGGTGAAAGACCTGGCTATTTTTTTGCCAGCGTTGAGAAACATGTGATGGTGTCTCCGCAGGCCTTCTTGTTTTGAATATTTCCCAGGGGGCATTGCTCTAGAATCACTGCGTTGAGAAACACGTGATGGTGTCTCCGCAGTGGTGGATGTTGATCTCCCTAAGGTCAACCATCCTTGCTCACATAGTCTTTTACTAGGCAATGTCCCACTAGCCAGATTCCTACTCCACACTGATGAGGGGCAAATACCCCGAAACGGCTGTCTGTGGATGGATACCATGTTTGGCATAGGTGGTCTCCTTGACTGGAGACTGCCCTTCCCGTGGTTGTTCCTTCCCGGTGAAAGACCTGGCTAGTTTCCTGCCAGCGTTGAGAAACATGTGATGGTGTCTCTGACTCGCCCACCCCAGGGCTATGGGACACCCGGTGCCGGGCCGGACTAGTCCGGTGGTAGTCAGTGGTGGCTGGGCCCGGCTCCGTGGCCCTGGTGGGTGTCAGTTGAATATGCGGCTTGCTTGTTAATGGTTGCGTTCGTGACGCCACCTGTGGCATGCGGCTATTAAGCCGCCGCTGCTGTGTGAGGCCTCCGGGATGATGATATAGCAGCTATGGTAGTACTGCTCCCCACAGGTGGAGCAATGCCCGGGGCACAGTTGGTGCTTGTGAAAGTCTATGGTGCTGTGTGACTAACACGGTGCAGGGCCGACAGGCGAGGAAAGAACCAGGCACAAACAACAGTCTCTTTACCTTTTCCTCTTTTACTCTGGGAACAGTCCAGTCCTGGGAGACCGTTACAGGTGGTGATGGGGATCCGGTCGGCCTGGAAGTACTTGGGGTGATCTTTCTGGCCAGCTGAGTATGAGGCCTACTCCTGTACCTTTCTTGGTGATGATAGGACCCTGCTTCTCTGAATCCAGCAATGGCCCTCTTCGCTGCTGGGACCAATAGCACGTCCCTTCCCTCTGTAGGTGGCTGCGCAGGCCCACTCCCTGGTGCTTCTCCGCTGGGGTCCACACCGGGCCCTGATGCTGCAGCTGTACCTTGGATGTGTCTGGGCCAGGGGCTTGCAGCTCCCCTGCCCTTCGGATTCGGCTACCAGGGACGGATTTTATACCCTGGCAACCACAGACTCCGATGTCCGAGTCTCTCTGCTGCCTCTCAGCTACTCCTGCTTCTCTGGGCCAAACTGCTCCAGCTCTAGGCCCCAGATTCGCAGGACAGCTCACTCTGTGTCTGTTCACTTCTGCTGCTCCCTACAGACTAACTAACTCCTCCCCCAGGTCAGGCTTAAGGAAGCTCCCTGAAACTTCAGGTTCAGAGCTCCCCCTACTGGCCTGAGGGAGAAACTGCGGTGGATGTTAACTTACTGGCCAGTAGATTTCCCCATTACCTCCAGGCTCAGCATTAACCCTCAGGAGGGCAATGCCGTTGTGGCGACCAGGTCCTAGGGCGCCACACTCCCCCTTAGTTAAATTCAGTACTCCCGGACTGTAGAAACAAAACATAACATGTCATACATTTCATCCCAATATGGGAGGCACATTCTCTTTAACGTTACAATCTTAAACATTTCTATAAGAGTCCAGTGTGGCTCCCTGCCGGGTGTCCATTACACTGCTCCATGGGGGACCCGCCGCGATCAAACCCCCAACGTAGGCTCTGGGCGTGCGTCAGAGCATTGATGACCCCACTCTATGCACGCCGGACGGGTTTTTCTTCAGGGGTGTTTGAGCACACTGGTGCTAACTATGAACAATTTAGGTGTTGGCCACCCATAGTCCAGTGGCCCAATTGTCCATTTTCGCAATCAAAGAAAAAGAAAACATTTTGTGCACAACATGACAGACATTTTGCATAACTATTTACACTCTAATAAGTACTCCTTACTTTATACAGTAGACTCCCTATACCTTAGAGGGGGTTGTCCCCGAGTGCTGCGCTGGGACCTACGTAGCTCTGGTGTTTGCCCCTGACTACGTGGTGCGTCTTCTATCTCAGCACTACAGGTGGGCCTAACCCCAATAGGTAAGCGTGATGGTTGCCTTTGTGGTCTAGGAGTCGCCAAGGGTATGACAGGTTCACCACTGACAGGGGGTTGATCCTCCTGTTCCACTGCTGGCGTGTCATCTCGTGCTGGAGCGGACGATTCTTTAGGTGGATCCGGAACCTTTTCTGTTTCTGGCTCGACCAACTGCGGAAACGCCAAAACTGGTACCACTATGGCATTGTTGATTCGGGTCCAAGTTTTGGGGAACTTCCCAAGGATGGTTTGAATCATCTCCCCTTCTTTCTCTTGACTTTGGGGACTTCCTTGTACTCCTTCCATTTCTCTTTGGATTCGGCACCGTTCAGGGCACGCTTTCAGGCGGTCTCGGGAAATTGCTTGACAGGTCTTGCCTTCATCTTTGCTTATGAGGCATACCTTACTATTGTCAAAGTTGGAGGGGATAATGGTGTAGGGCTCGTTTTCCCACTGATCATCCAACTTATGCGTCTTCCGCTTCTTCTTGAGGACTTGTTCTCCAGGTGCTAAGGGAGTTGCTGGGGCTGTTTGATTGTAATGCTGTTCTTGTCTCGTTCTTGCTTGAGACAGGCTCCTTTCCACGCACTCCTGGACCTTACGGTACCGCTGCTGCCGTTCTGCATCCCAATCCTCTATTTCTTGAACCGCCTCAGGCGACACAGTCCCCATCTCAAAGTCTACAGGCAACTTGCCTGGTCTGGCTCGCATCAGGTAAGCGGGGCTGCAGTTGGTCGAATTCACTGGGATGTGGTTGTACAAGTCTACCAGATCTGGCAACTTTTCTGGCCATTGGTTCCTCTCTTCCAGCGGTAGGGTCTTCAGCATATCAATAACCACATGGTTCATTTTCTCGCACAGTCCATTGGTCTGGGGGTGGTACGGTGTGGTTCGAATTTTCTTACAACCGTACATGTTACAGAACTCTTGGAACACTTCAGCCTCGAATGCAGGACCCTGATCCGTCAGTACCCTTTCCGGATAGCCGTGCGGTCGACAAAAGGATGCCTGGAACGCTCTAGCTGCCGTCCTGGCTGTCTGGTCCTTCACAGGCACTACTACCAGGAAACGAGAGTAATGGTCCACAATGGTGAGGGCGTACACATAGCCTGACCGGCTTGGTGTTAACTTCACGTGGTCCAGGGCCACCAACTCCAGGGGCTGCTTCGTGACAATTGGCTGTAGGGGAGACCTTTGGCTGGCATCATCCTTCCGCCTCAAGTTACACGGGCCACAGTCTCGGCACCATTTCTCGATCATCTTTCTCATGTGCACCCAGTAGAACCGATCACGGAGTAAGGCCTCCAACTTCTTCCACCCGAAGTGCCCTGCGTTATCATGATACGCTGCTAGGACCATTGGAGCATCCCTCTGCGGAACCACTATCTGCCAGACAAGTTCATTTGTTCGATAGTTGACATATCTCTTGCAGAGCTTGCCCTGGTAGGTGAACAGTCGTCCCCTCTCCTTCCACAGCTGCTGGGCTTCCTCTGGAGCGTCTGGGCCAAGATGGGTCTCAGCTTGCGCTAGCTTCTCTTTGACCAATCGCACGGCCGGGTCACCATTCTGTGTTTCTTCCCAATTATGGTGGAGTAATGGATTGACCGAGACCTCGTGCTGGTTTAAGCGCTTCACTCCCACAGCATGCTCACACTGTGAAACACCCTGGTGATGGAAAGCCGGTAACTCTATCTCTTCGAGTTCATCCAGGTCTTCTCCAGACTCGGGTAAGTGAGGCATTCTGGACAGCGCATCAGCATTGTTATTCTTCTTGCCAGCCCGATACTTGATGGTAAAGTCAAAGTTAGACAGCCGGGCCATCCATCGCTGTTCCATCGCACCTAACTTGGCTGTTGCCAGGTGTGTCAACGGATTGTTGTCCGTGAAGATGGTAAACTTGGCCGATGCCAGATAGTGCTTGAAGCGTTCAGTCACTGCCCACACAATAGCGAGGAACTCCAGCTTGAAGGAACTGTAGTTTTCTGGATTCCTTTCCGTGGGCCGAAGCTTCCTACTGGCGTACGCTATTACCCTCTCTCTGCCTCCCTGTACCTGGGACAGAACTGCTCCCAGTCCCACGTTGCTGGCGTCTGTGTACAGTATAAACGGTTGGCTGTAGTCAGGGTAGGCCAGAATTTCTTCTCCCGTGAGAGCCCCTTTCAGCCGGACAAAGGATGTTTCCAGTTGGCTGCCCCATTCAAATGGAGGGCTCTGCTTCTTAGCCTGCTTCGGCTGGCCCACCAGGAGATCTTGAAAGGGCGCTGCTATCTTGGTGAACCCATCAATGAACCTTCGGTAGTAGCCCACCAGTCCAAGGAACTGCCGCACCTCCTTCACCGTGGTGGGTCTTGGCCAGTCCTTAATTACCGTGACTTTCTCCGGATCAGGTGCCACGCCTTCTGCGCTGACCACATGACCCAGGTACTGTACCTTTGGCTTCAAGAGGTGACATTTGGACGGCTTGATCTTCAGGCCATATTTCGACAAGGACTCAAACACTTCTGCTAAGTGCTTCAGGTGGTCCTCATAAGTCTTGGAGTAGACTATTACGTCATCCAGGTACAGCAGCACGGTTTCGAAGTTGTGGTGGCCCAAGCAGCACTCCATCAACCTTTGGAATGTCCCTGGGGCGTTGCAGAGCCCGAATAGCATACAATTGAACTCACAGAGACCCATTGGTGTCGTGAATGCAGTCTTCTCCTTGTCCGCCTCTGCCACGGGAACCTGCCAATACCCACTGGTGAGATCCAAGGTGGAGAAATAGTTAGCTGACTTTAAGGCTGTTAGTGACTCCTCTATTCTGGGTAGTGGATAGGCATCTTTATGTGTAATGCGGTTAATTTGCCTGTAATCTACACACATTCTCATTGTACCATCTTTTTTCTTTACGAGCACTAGTGGAGCTGCCCAGGGGCTACAACTATCTCTGATAACCCCAGCCTCCTTCATTTCCCGTAACATTTCCTTGGCACACTGATACTGTGCGGGGGGTACAGGGCGGTATCTTTCTTTAATGGGATGATGATCACCCGTGGGGATTTGATGTTGAACCCCTTTCACCTGCCCAAAATCTAGGGGGTGTTTGCTGAAGACCCGCTCGTACTCCTGTACCACCCGGTAAACCCCATGCTTTTGGTGTGAGGGGGTGGAGTCGGTGCCCACATGTAATTTTTGGCACCAGTCTTCCGGCTGCCCCTTGGAGCCATTGTCTTCCGCCTGGTCGGACGGGATCAAGGGTTCCACTGCTTTAATGGTATTGTTGCTGACAGTGTACAATTTTGCCACAGTGGCGTACCGGGGCAATTTGGCCTCCTCCTCCCCACAATTCAGGACACGGACGGGCACTCTCCCCTTGCGGACGTCCGCTACCCCTCTGGCTATCAGGACTCCAGGCCTACTGTCTGAATACATTGGTTCTACCAAGGCATGGTAATCCTGACCCTTGAGGCCTATTGCTGCCCGACACCATATCAACATTTCACTTCTTGGGGGTATTACAATGGGGAGGGGGTCACTTACCCTCACACTGCCAATTTCTCCTCCGGCCAGCTCTACCTGCTGCCTCCTCATCAGGGCTCTGATCTCCCTCTGTAGGACACGCTGCTGCCCGGAGCTGGCAGTTTCAGACGCCTGTTGTAACAAAATTATCACTTCGGCAATACAATTTTCTATCACATTTGTACCAAGAGTTAGCAGTGGGTCAGATTCTTTGCGATCAATATCTACAATTATCATCCCCTGACATGGCAATTCCACCCGCCCCACTTTAATGGTTACTTCTTTGTACCCAATCTGAGGTAAGGGCTGACCATTACTGGCCACAATTGTTAAATCATCATCTGGGCCATGGTAAATGTCTGAATCGGCCCAATATCTTTTGTACAGTTTGTGGGGGATGGTTGTTACCTGGGACCCCGTATCCAGGAGGGCATTCAAAGGGATCCCATCCAGCACAATAGGAAGGACCGGTCGTCCTCCCACATACTTGCTGCGGCTGGGGGTTGAGCCGGGCTTCCTTACACCTGGGGGTCGGCTCCTGGCCCCAGGCTCGGCCCATTTAAAGGACAGCGTCGTGCAATGTGGCCCGCCTGGTTGCAGTTGCGGCAGATCGGTTGTCCTGTTGAATCGTACCGGTCTGTGTCTCTGCCTCGGGTCGGCGGAATCCTTCTCTGTCGCATCCATGGGACGTCCTCTGGGCTGGAGGCCAACTCGATTTTCGCAGGCGAGGGGGTCATTTGTAGAGACTGCACGGTCTTGGCAAGGGCAGCCACAGTCTTGGTCAGCTCCTGGACCTGTTGTCTGAGCTCCGCAGTGGGATCCTTATCCAGGGACTGCGCCTCAGCCCCTGCAGTGGCTCGTGTTGCAGGCACCACCCCGGGGTACGTGATAGCAGGAGGCCGGAGGGGTACTGGGTCATTCGGCGTAGATTCTCTCAGTACCCTGATGGCCTGGTCCTTAAACTTGGCAAAGTCCAGAGCAGGGTTCTGCAGGACCAGGATACGCAGCTGGGTCCTGTGGGCATCTGACAGGAGCCCCTCTATGAACTGCTCAGTTAGGAGTTTGTCTTCTTCACGTACACTCTCTGGGTCCACCTGTTTAACTGCTTTCAGGGCCTCTTGCAGGTTTAGGGCATAGTCCCTTATGCTGTCTGTGGCCCGCTGCTTGCACCCAAAGAATCTCATCTTTATCTCTGCTGCGGTGCGAGTGTCAAACGTACTCTTTAGCTTGGCCAGTATCTGGGCTGCTGTCCCTTTATCTGTATCAGGCCATGACTTCGCTTCACGCTGGGCTGCGCCGGCTAGCTGTCCCATTACTATGCCCACCTTCTGGCTCTCAGTCAGCGGATACACCCGGAATAAGCTGTGCAGGCTTTCTCTGAAGTCACTCAAGGTATGGGACTCCCCGGAGTATTGCGGCAGCCATTCTGCTCCCGGTATGTATGGCATGGTGATCGGCATTACCGGCGCTACAGTGGGGGCCGGGGCGACGGCGACTGGGATTGCTTCTGCTGGTGCTGCGGCGTCTCGGGCTATGGCAGCCACCTGCCCTCCCTCTGAGTCGGACATCTTCCTCCCCCTTAGTGAACCTTACCAGGCTCCGTTCACTTTTCAAATTTTCTTCCGGGTCGCGCGGGGTTAACAGCGCTCTGCTCTGATGGCGCGCTCCCTTCGCGCTCTTTGTCAGGCACGCCCCCCTTCTTCCTGCGCTCGGCGAGGCTAATGGCGGCGGTGGTCTGCAGCCAGTACACAGTCTTTTAAGCACAATTCCGGCAGGCGCACAGTACCCGGTGGGACCGGGCACGAAATCCTGTTCGTGACGCCAAAATTGACTCGCCCACCCCAGGGCTATGGGACACCCGGTGCCGGGCCGGACTAGTCCGGTGGTAGTCAGTGGTGGCTGGGCCCGGCTCCGTGGCCCTGGTGGGTGTCAGTTGAATATGCGGCTTGCTTGTTAATGGTTGCGTTCGTGACGCCACCTGTGGCATGCGGCTATTAAGCCGCCGCTGCTGTGTGAGGCCTCCGGGATGATGATATAGCAGCTATGGTAGTACTGCTCCCCACAGGTGGAGCAATGCCCGGGGCACAGTTGGTGCTTGTGAAAGTCTATGGTGCTGTGTGACTAACACGGTGCAGGGCCGACAGGCGAGGAAAGAACCAGGCACAAACAACAGTCTCTTTACCTTTTCCTCTTTTACTCTGGGAACAGTCCAGTCCTGGGAGACCGTTACAGGTGGTGATGGGGATCCGGTCGGCCTGGAAGTACTTGGGGTGATCTTTCTGGCCAGCTGAGTATGAGGCCTACTCCTGTACCTTTCTTGGTGATGATAGGACCCTGCTTCTCTGAATCCAGCAATGGCCCTCTTCGCTGCTGGGACCAATAGCACGTCCCTTCCCTCTGTAGGTGGCTGCGCAGGCCCACTCCCTGGTGCTTCTCCGCTGGGGTCCACACCGGGCCCTGATGCTGCAGCTGTACCTTGGATGTGTCTGGGCCAGGGGCTTGCAGCTCCCCTGCCCTTCGGATTCGGCTACCAGGGACGGATTTTATACCCTGGCAACCACAGACTCCGATGTCCGAGTCTCTCTGCTGCCTCTCAGCTACTCCTGCTTCTCTGGGCCAAACTGCTCCAGCTCTAGGCCCCAGATTCGCAGGACAGCTCACTCTGTGTCTGTTCACTTCTGCTGCTCCCTACAGACTAACTAACTCCTCCCCCAGGTCAGGCTTAAGGAAGCTCCCTGAAACTTCAGGTTCAGAGCTCCCCCTACTGGCCTGAGGGAGAAACTGCGGTGGATGTTAACTTACTGGCCAGTAGATTTCCCCATTACCTCCAGGCTCAGCATTAACCCTCAGGAGGGCAATGCCGTTGTGGCGACCAGGTCCTAGGGCGCCACATCTCCGCAGGCCTTCTTGCTTTGAATATTTCCCAGGGGGCATTGCTCTAGAATCACTGCGTTGAGAAACACGTGATGGTGTCTCCGCAGTGGTGGATGTTGATCTCCCTAAGGTCAACCATCCTTGCTCACATAAAAAATATTAATGGAGGTATTTGGAATTATATAATGGCCATTGTAATACTAGCCCAGTGCCCCTTCACGGTACCCTCCTTTGCTGGGTCCTACTCTAAACTGCATCTTTTCTGGGTTTTACATGCACACACACAGACACTATTTTATGTACGTGTGTGTCTATGTGTGTGTGTCTGCTTGTGTGTCTGTGCCTGTGTATGTGTGCCTGTGTGTGTGACCCCTGGTCAAAATGACTCTTATTGTGAACTGTTAGGCAAGTTGGAAATGAAATGATCTCTAAAGAGCATGATACATTTCTGTAGTGTTTTAGGCAAAAAAAAAAAGAAATTATTTTCATCTTTTACATTTTAAAAATTACAAAAAGGAAAATTGGCCAATTCAAAAGTTTTGAAACCCTTGGAGATTTGTGTGCTTAGGTAACTTTGACCAAGGTTTCAGACATTAAAGGGAATCTATCAGGTCCCCTATGCCCTCAAACCCAGTAGCATTTATGCCTATATGCCCAGATTGCCTTCCTAAACAGCCCTGTATAATGCTATTCACTAATATAAATGCTTAAAAAAGACTCATAAACCTCACTGTTCCTATGCTAATTAGGCCTGTAACTAGTAACAGGGGCATCTTTTTCCATGTTATCACTCCCCTGTGGGCATGATAACATGATTAACATGAGCCAGCTTCACCACTAGTTCCTTAAAATCTTGCATATGCATGCGGCTCATTTCAACGGCATCAGTCTGCCTCAGAAGCACAGTGGACACTTGCCAGCTTCATTAGTCACACTGCGCATAACTGGAAGTTCAAAAGACTGCTCATGTACACATCTTCTGAACTTCCATTCATCAGCCTGTTAAGGTTATGACTAAAACACTATGATCGTTATTTATAAAAACTCAGACTTCTCTAACCTTGTACCAAAATCCAGCAGCCATGGGTTCTTCTAAGCAGCTGCCTAGCACTCTGAAAATGAAAATGGTGGAGGTTCACAAAGCAGTAGAAGGCTATGAGAAGATAGCAAAGCATTTACAAGTTGTCCTTTCCTCAGTGTGAAATGTAATTAAGAAATGGCAGTTAAAGCTGGGTTTACACACTGCAACATCTCAAACGACATTGCTGTAACGTCACCGGTTTTGTGACGCAATAGCGATGTTGTTTGCGATGTTGCAGTATGTGAAACCTATCAGCGACCTGGCCCCTGCTGTGAAGTTGTAATCGTTACAAATCGTTCAGGACCATTCCTAGGTCCTTTGTTTCCCGCTGTGCAGCATGAAGTTTCAGTGTGTGAAGACTTTGCAGCGACTTTGTTAGCAACTTCCCTTTCAAAAGGCTGCTTATCAACGTCCCAAACAACCAGCTAGGTCGCTCTGCAGGTCCGGATCGCTGTTGAGTTGTTGGCCAGGTTTGCCTGTTTGAACGCTCACCAGAGACTTAGCAGAGACTTAGGGAGGTCGCTATTGCGTCACCAAACCGGTGACGTTACAGCGATGTCCTTTGCGATGTTGCAGTGTGTAAACCCAGCTTAACAGGAGGATCAGTAGAGGCTAAGATAAGGTGTGGAAGATCAAGCAAATTTTTTAGGATTGCTAAAGAGACAAATCAGAACCCCTGCTTGACTGCAAAAGTCCTTTAGGAAAATTTAGTAGACTTTGGAGTTGTGGTACATTGTTCTATTGTTCATAGACACGTGCAAAAATATGACCTTTATTAAAAAGTCATAAGAAGAAAGCCTCTCATGCATCCCCACCATAAAATTCAGCTTCAAAAGTATACAAAAGAACATCTAAACAAGCCTAATGCATTTTGGAAACAAGTCCTGTGGACCGACGAGGTTAAAATAGAACTCTCTGGCCACAATGATGAAAGATATGTGTGAAGAAAAAAGGGCACAGAATTTCAGGAAAAGAACATCTCGCCAACTATTAAGCATGGGGATGGATCAATTATGCCTTAGGGTTGTGTTGCAGCCAATGACACGGGAAACATTTCACAGGTAGAGGGAAGAATGGATTCAATGAAATTTAATACTTGATGCAAACATACGGCTTCTACAAATGGATAATGATCCTGAACAGGGGCGTAACTACCGCGGTCGCAGAGGTCGCGACTGCGACCGGGCCCGGCAGCTTAGGGGCCCGCTCTGCAGATCAGCAAGCAGCTCCTTCTGTGAGAGGAGCTGCGCTGTTCTGGAGCAGACCACGCGGCCACTATATGACTCGGTGCTGCCGCAGTTGACATCAGGCCCTCCTGCCCTTTGTTAGCAGCGGCGGCAATGGGCCCCCGTCATTACGCACAGCAACAATGAAGCGTGGAGCGGCCCGTGCAACTTCACGCTCCATCATTCTTCCTCTGTGCCTGCGTGGTGATGTCTCTCCTGTGTGACTGCTGTGCTGAGAGCACAGAGTGCAGGGCGGGAGGATGCCGACTGCAGCAGTAGGGGAACAAGGAGAGGAGAGGGCGGATCAGTGGGGGAACGAGGAGAGAGCTAAGAACTTGTTTGTTTTTTGTTTTTTTTTGTTTGCTTTTTAAAAAATCAGTGAGTACTCGGTGGCCGAGGGCTGGGGGGGTGGTTTGGGGCTGCTAGCATTTTACATGGAGCATGGGGGGATGCCAGCATTATACATGGAGCATGGGGGGCTGCCAGCATTATATGTGGAGCATGGGGGGCTTGCATTATACATTGAGGATGGGGGGCTGGCTGCATTATACATGAAGGCATAGGGGGCTGCCAGTATTATACATGGAGCATGGGGGGCTGCATTATACATGGAGCATGGGGTGCTGGCATTATTGTACATGAAGCATGGGGGGGGGCTGCATTATACATGGAGCATGGGGGGCTGGCTGCATTACAAATGGAGCATGGGGGCTGCATTATACATGGAGCATGGGAGGGCTGCCAGCATTATACATGCAGCATGGGGAGCTAGCTGCATTATACATGGAGCATGGGGGCTGGCTGCATTATACATGGAGCACGGGGGGCTGCATTAAACATGGAGCATGGGGGGCTGCATTAAACATGGAGCATGGGGGGCTGGCTGCATTACATATGGAGCATGGGGGGCTGCATTAAACATGGAGCATAGGTGACTGGTTGCATTACATATGGAGCATGGGGGCTGCATTAAACATGGAGCATGGGGGGCTGGCTGCATTACATATGAAGCATGGGGGGATGAATTATATATAGAGCATGGGGGGCTGGCTGCATTATACGTGGAGCATGGGGGGGCTGGCTGCATTATACATGGAGCATGGGAGGGATGGCTGCATTCTACATGGAGCATGGGGGGCTGGCTGCATTATATATGGAGCATGGGGGGCTGGCTGCATTAAACATGGAGCATGGGGGGCTGGCTGCATTACATATGGAACATGGGGGGCTGCATTATACATGGAGCATGGGGGGCTGGCTGCATTATACATGGAGCATGGGGGTCTGCCAGCATTATACATGGAGCATGGGGGGCTGGCTGCATTATACATGGAGCATGGGGGGCTGGCTACATTATACATTTAGCATGGGGGGCTGGTTGCATTATATATGGAGCATGGGGGCTGCATTATACATGCAGCATGGGGGGCTGGCTGCATTATACATGGGGGGCTGGCTGCATCATACATGGAGGCCTGGGGTGAATTAAAATATATGGAGGACTATGGGGCGCAGTATAATATATGGAGTCCTATGGGGTGAATTATAATATAAGGAGAACTATGGGGTGCAGTATAATATATGGAGTACTATGGGGTGAATTATAATATATGGAGAACTATGGGAAATGCATTATAATACATGGAGGACTAGGGAGCTGTATTCTAATATATGAATGGTTATGTGGGACCCTTTATGCAATATGGAAGTCTATGTGGGGGCCATTATGGTATTTGGAGAACTATATACAAGAGGGTACAAAGATACAAGCAGGGGATGGGAACATCACAGCACAGCACCCAGCTTTCCCATGCTCTGATATGGGAAAGCTGGGTGCTAAGGGAAAGATATATAGCAGAGCATGGGGAAGCTGGGTGCCGAGGACAAGATGGATATCCTAACATAGGAAAGCTGGGTGCTGATAGAGGGATTTCCGATCATGGGAAATCTGGGTGCTGAGGGTAAGAGCCAAGTGTCAGCATCATTATCCCGTACCCCGAGTGTCGGTGTACATAGAGGGTGGGGCCCAGGTCCTAACTTTGCACCGGGGCCCATCAAACTCTAGTTACGCCACTAATCCAGAGCACACATCAAAATCCACAACAGAATACCTCAAAAGGCTGAAGGTTTTACATTGGCCCTCAACTCCGTTGATCTGAACATCATTGAAAATCTGTGGCTAGACCTCAAAACAGCAGTACATGCAAGAGGACCCAGGAATGTCACAGAATTTTCCAAGGAAGAATGGATGAAAATCCCTCAAACAAGAACAGGCAACAAGCAGAAGAGACTTGTTTGGGCTAAAGAACACGGGGAATGAACATTAGACCAGTGGAAATCTGTGCTTTGGTCTGATGAGTCCAAATTTGAGATCTTTGCACCCAACCACCGTGTCTTGGTAGAAAAGGTGAACGGATGGACTCTACATGCCTGGTTCCCACCATGAAGCATGGAGGAGGAGGTGTGATGGTGTGGGGGTGCTTTGCTAGTGACACTGTTGGGGATTTATTCAAAATTGAAGGCATACAAAACCAGCATGCCTACCACAGCATCTTGCAGCGGCGTACTATTCCATCCATTTTGCGTTTAGATGAACAATCATTTATTTTTCAACAGGACAATGACCCCAAACACATCTCCAGGCTGTCTAAGGGCTTTTGACTTAAGCCTGCTTTACACGTTGCAATTTGTTGTGCATTTGTGGCGCCCTGGACTAGCCAGGTCGTCACAAATAACACACAAACACCCCCACCCCCATTAGACAGGGACACCAGCCAAACACAAAATCCTTGTTGCCTCCCTCCAGTGTCTGATGTCCACACCAGGTGGGGCGGAGCCAAGCGGTTGGCCCCACCCACCGAGGAGTTCACAGGCCTGGAGGCGGGAAAAGTGACAGAACAGTTTAGGAGTTTGAAGTGAGAGGAGTGAGCACTTGGGTGTCTGGGTTGTGGCCCAGGCAAGGACAGCAAGGTTGGCAGACGGTGGTGGCCGTCTGCAGGAGTGGTGAAGCAACGCGGAACCGTAGGAATGGGGTCAGGCATTGGGGAGCGAAGCGAAGCCAGCACACACAGGCAGGGCCATCGGACCCTGACCAGGCTTGGAGCCGCCGACAATAGTCAAAACCCCAGGTGTTTCCTAACAGCAAAAGTTCCGATTGAAGGCAACCGCCCACACTGTAAGGGTATACAGCTACCGCCTAAGGCTAGAGACCCAAGGGCCAGCGCCTGCGGGCAAACGGGCTCCTCCGGTACCCATACACCGGGGAGCGGACTACCGTTGGGGATCCATAGTAGTCAACTGAGAACATCAAGGTGCAGGGAAAGACAGCCACCATCACCTGTCCGGGGAGAGACACAGCAGCCGGCCATACAGCCGTTTGGTTTACCGAGGACTTTGTACATTTCTTACTGAGTGAGTACACCCGTGCCATCCGGCACCGCGCCGCACTGTCCCTGCAACCCTGCACCTCACCAACCCAGCCTCCCCGTCATATCATCGGGCCCCGGGACCACCGACCCCTACCCACGGAGGGGGAAAACAACATCCCAGCTGTTCCCTACCATCGCTCCCAGGATCCCCGTCACCAGCAGCGGTGGTGCCCATCTTCACCACGACCCATGGGTGGCGTCACAGACTAAATCCCCCAAACCAACCACCCTTTTCACTCACGGGCGAGGAGCTCCGCTCGAGTCCCCGGATCAGGCTCACCGCTCGAGCCACCGAGCAGCAGCAGCCGCAGCAGTGCCGTACCCGAGCGTTAGCGAGTCAGTCAGTCAGTCAGCGAGTCAGTCTGCTATCGGATGTCATCAGAGTGCTTCACTCATTGCCAGCAGCGCCACCTGCCACGTATGAGCAGTGAATAAAGCTCTGGGGGTCTGTAGCCATGAGGGAGGCGTTCCATTCTACTGCTTTGCTTCTGACTGCGTTGACATTCTGCTTTGGGAACCCTAGCTGCAGATCTATATCACTCCATGACTCCAATGTGACTTTACGGCTGCATATGTGTATCCATGCTTTTACCTTATGTATACAAAAAAGGAGATTCCAAACCTGCTTATATGACAGCCATGCAGAATGAAGGCCTGTTAATGTTATAGAAAAATGTCTGGTACGGCACATGCACAATATTGTAATATGGCAACAAACAGTATATCACAAAAGTGAGTACACCCCTAACATTTTGGTAAATATTTTAATATATCATTTCGTGGGACAACAATGAAAATATGACACTGATATAAAATGCTTTAATTTAAAATGCATTAATGCTATATGACATACACTTAGAAAAATGAAGGTATTTTTTTTGTGTGTGTGTTTTGTGTAGTTATTATAGCAGCTGGCATCTGTTCACACTTGCTGTGTTCTATTTGGAGATGCAGTTTTTTGTTTCTTGCAGTATATATTGGAGGTATAGACAGTCTCCTATTCTGACTGTGTTCTCCTTCCATCAGCCCCAAGGTGGTTTTAATTAGTGTCAGATACTACCTGCCCATATATTTGTAGACTATTAGTCTGGGAGAGGCATGAAAATAGGACAGGGTCCCATCAAAGAAAGGTCACCTTGCATCGGTTATTGGGCAGACAAGAATTGGCCAATTTTTTTTCCATTTTACACATTATAATTAGACAGAGCCTCAGTTTACTAAATAGTGTTTTATCCATATTTTGCTCTGTTACTATAGTGCAAGTGAAGATAAAGGGCCTGTGCACACGTAGATTTGTCACATTTTTTTCTGTGCAGACTTGTCACAATCTCCAGATGCCAGCAAAGTCAATAAGAATCCTGAAGTCTCATGCACACATTGCTTATTTTCTCCTTGCAGATTTGGTGCAGATTTAACTTTACAGCATGTCAATTCTTTCAGCGTTTCTGTTACAGATTTCAGTCATAGTAATGAGTGATAAAAATTTGCACTAAAAACGGGGTTTAAAAAACACATCAAAAACTTACCGAAAACACGTCTCTCTTTATTCCACAAGATGCAGAAATGGTGCAGAAATTTCTGCACCAAATACTTAATGTGTGCATAGACTCATACTCTCCCTGCAGCAGTTTCCTCCAGTTATTACAGCTTATTCACTATGTACTGAACAGTGACTGTATGCTCCCAATTAGAGTTGAGCGCGGTTCGTGGTTCGTGGTTCTCCAGTTCTAGGCTCGAGTGATTTTTGGGCTGTTCGAGATCGAACTAGAACTCGAGCTTTTTGCTAAAAGCTCGATAGTTCTAGATACGTTCGAGAACGGTTCTAGCAGCAAAAAGCAGGGCTTTTTACAGCTACAGTGAGCAGGAGCCATCGCTGGCAGCCTGCCACAAGCTGGTAACCAAGATAAACATCGGGTATCCAAGCAAAGCGCTTTGGTTAGTAACCCGATGTTTATCTTAGTTACGTGCAGGAAGCCCACACTTTCCCGCTCAGCTCGCTCCACCCCCTCCTGCCCGCGGCATGTACACATACATACACATACACAAACACACACACACACACACACACATCCACCCCTGGATTTGTTTTTCAATCTAATAAATTGGTTAAAGAGGGAATGTTTTGGGGAGTGTTTTTTCAAATAAAAATGTGTTTGTCGTGTATTTTTTTTTTATTACTGACTGGGTTGGTGATGTCGGGTATCTGATAGACGCCTGACCTCACCAACCCCAGGGCTTGATGCCAGGTGACATTACACATCTGGTATTAACCCCAAATATTACCCCGTTTGCCACCGCACCAGGGCGCGGGATGAGCTGGGGCGAAGCACCAGGATTGGCGCATCTAATGGATGCGCCACTTCTGGGGCGGCTGCGGCCTGCTATTTTTAGGCTGGGGAGATTCCAATAACCATGGACCTCCCTAGTCTGAGAATATCAGGCCCCAGCTGTCTGCTTTACCTTGGCTGGTGATCCAATTTTGGGGGACCCCTACGTGTTTTTTTTTTTAATTATTTATTTAATTTAAAATAACAGCGTGGGGTGCCCTCAGTTTTGGATTACCAGCCAAGGTGAGGTTGCCAGCTGTGGTCTGCAGGCTGCAGCCGTCTGCTTTACCCTAGCTGGCTACAAAACTAGGGGGAACCCTATGTCATTTTTTTTTCTTTTTTTTTGGCTAAATACAAAGCTAAGCACCCCTTAGTGCCACATGAAAGGTACCAAAGGGTGTTCCACTTTTTCTCCATTTTTTTCTCCACTTTCTCTCCACTTTTTCTCCACTTTTTCTCCATTTTTTTCTCCACTTATTCTCCACTTTTTCTCCTCTTATTCTCCACTTTTTCTCCACTTTTTCTCCACTTTTTCTCCTCTTATTCTCCACTTTTTCTCCACTTTTTCTCCACTTTTTCTCCATTTTTTTCTCCACTTTCTCCACTTTTTCTCCACTTTTTTCTCCACTTTTTCTCCTCTTATGCTCCACTTTTTCTCCTCTTAATCTCCACTTTTTCTCCACTTTTTCTCCACTTTTTCTCCACTTTTTTCTCCACTTTTTCTCCTCTTATGCTCCACTTTTTCTCCACTTTTTCTCCACTTTTTCTCCACTTTTTCTCCACTTTTTCTCCTCTTAATCTCCACTTTTTCTCCTCTTATGCTCCACTTTTTCTCCACTTTTTCTCCACTTTTTCTCCACTTTTTTCTCCACTTTTTCTCCTCTTATGCTCCACTTTTTCTCCACTTTTTCTCCACTTTTTCTCCACTTTTTCTCCACGTTTTCTCCACGTTTTCTCCACTTTTTTCTCCACTTTTTCTCCTCTTATGCTCCACTTTTTCTCCACTTTTTCTCCACTTTTTCTCCTCTTAATCTCCACTTTTTCTCCACTTTTTCTCCACTTTTTCTCCACTTTTTTCTCCACTTTTTCTCCACTTTTTCTCCACTTTTTCTCCTCTTATGCTCCACTTTTTCTCCACTTTTTCTCCACTTTTTCTCCTCTTATGCTCCACTTTTTCTCCACTTTTTCTCCACTTTTTCTCGTCTTATGCTCCACTTTTTTCTCCACTTTTTCTCCTCTTATGCTCCACTTTTTCTCCACTTTTTCTCCACTTTTTCTCCACTTTTTCTCCTCTTATGCTCCACTTTTTCTCCACTTTTTCTCCACTTTTTCTCCATTTTTTTCTCCACTTACTCTCCACTTTTTCTACTCTTATTCTCCACTTTTTCTCCACTTTTTCTCCACTTTTTCTCCTCTAATTCTCCACTTTTTCTCCACTTTTTCTCCACTTTTTCTCCACTTTTTCTCCATTTTTTTCTCCACTTTCTCCACTTTTTCTCCACTTTTTTCTCCACTTTTTCTCCTCTTATGCTCCACTTTTTCTCCTCTTAATCTCCACTTTTTCACCACTTTTTCTCCACTTTTTCTCCACTTTTTCTCCATTTTTTTCTCCACTTTCTCCACTTTTTCTCCACTTTTTTCTCCACTTTTTCTCCTCTTATGCTCCACTTTTTCTCCTCTTAATCTCCACTTTTTCTCCACTTTTTCTCCACTTTTTCTCCACTTTTTTCTCCACTTTTTCTCCTCTTATGCTCCACTTTTTCTCCACTTTTTCTCCACTTTTTCTCCACTTTTTCTCCACTTTTTCTCCTCTTAATCTCCACTTTTTCTCCTCTTATGCTCCACTTTTTCTCCACTTTTTCTCCACTTTTTCTCCACGTTTTCTCCACTTTTTTCTCCACTTTTTTCTCCACTTTTTCTCCTCTTATGCTCCACTTTTTCTCCACTTTTTCTCCTCTTAATCTCCACTTTTTCTCCACTTTTTCTCCACTTTTTCTCCTCTTAATCTACACTTTTTCTCCTCTTATGCTCCACTTTTTCTCCACTTTTTCTCCACGTTTTCTCCACGTTTTCTCCACTTTTTTCTCCACTTTTTCTCCTCTTATGCTCCACTTTTTCTCCACTTTTTCTCCACTTTTTCTCCTCTTAATCTCCACTTTTTCTCCACTTTTTCTCCACTTTTTCTCCACTTTTTTCTCCACTTTTTCTCCACTTTTTCTTCTCTTATGCTCCACTTTTTCTCCACTTTTTCTCCACTTTTTCTCCTCTTATGCTCCACTTTTTCTCCACTTTTTCTCCACTTTTTCTCCTCTTATGCTCCACTTTTTTCTCCACTTTTTCTCCTCTTATGCTCCACTTTTTCTCCACTTTTTCTCCACTTTTTCTCCACTTTTTCTCCTCTTATGCTCCACTTTTTCTCCACTTTTTCTCCACTTTTTCTCCATTTTTTTCTCCACTTATTCTCCACTTTTTCTCCTCTTATTCTCCACTTTTTCTCCACTTTTTCTCCACTTTTTCTCCTCTTATTCTCCACTTTTTCTCCACTTTTTCTCCACTTTTTCTCCATTTTTTTCTCCACTTTCTCCACTTTTTCTCCACTTTTTTCTCCACTTTTTCTCCTCTTATGCTCCACTTTTTCTCCTCTTAATCTCCACTTTTTCTCCACTTTTTCTCCACTTTTTTCTCCACTTTTTTCTCCACTTTTTCTCCTCTTATGCTCCACTTTTTCTCCACTTTTTCTCCACTTTTTCTCCACTTTTTCTCCTCTTAATCTCCACTTTTTCTCCTCTTATGCTCCACTTTTTCTCCACTTTTTCTCCACTTTTTCTCCACGTTTTCTCCACTTTTTCTCCTCTTATGCTCCACTTTTTCTCCACTTTTTCTCCACTTTTTCTCCACGTTTTCTCCACGTTTTCTCCACTTTTTTCTCCACTTTTTCTCCTCTTATGCTCCACTTTTTCTCCACTTTTTCTCCACTTTTTCTCCTCTTAATCTCCACTTTTTCTCCACTTTTTCTCCACTTTTTCTCCTCTTATGCTCCACTTTTTCTCCACTTTTTCTCCTCTTATGCTCCACTTTTTCTCCACTTTTTCTCCACTTTTTTCTCCACTTTTTCTCCTCTTATGCTCCACTTTTTCTCCACTTTTTCTCCACTTTTTCTCCACTTTTTCTCCTCTTATGCTCCACGTTTTCTCCACTTTTTCTCCACTTTTTCTCCATTTTTTTTTCCACTTATTCTCCACTTTTTCTCCTCTTATTCTCCACTTTTTCTCCACTTTTTCTCCACTTTTTCTCCTCTTATTCTCCACTTTTTCTCCACTTTTTCTCCACTTTTTCTCCATTTTTTTCTCCACTTTCTCCACTTTTTCTCCACTTTTTTCTCCACTTTTTCTCCTCTTATGCTCCACTTTTTCTCCTCTTAATCTCCACTTTTTCTCCACTTTTTCTCCACTTTTTCTCCACTTTTTTCTCCACTTTTTCTCCTCTCATGCTCCACTTTTTCTCCACTTTTTCTCCACTTTTTCTCCACTTTTTCTCCACTTTTTCACCTCTTAATCTCCACTTTTTCTCCTCTTATGCTCCACTTTTTCTCCACTTTTTCTCCACTTTTTCTCCACTTTTTCTCCTCTTATGCTCCACTTTTTCTCCACTTTTTCTCCACTTTTTCTCCTCTTATGCTCCACTTTTTCTCCACTTTTTCTCCACTTTTTCTCCACTTTTTCTCCTCTTAATCTCCACTTTTTCTCCTCTTATGCTCCACTTTTTCTCCACTTTTTCTCCACTTTTTCTCCACTTTTTCTCCACTTTTTCTCCTCTTATGCTCCACTTTTTCTCCACTTTTTCTCCTCTTAATCTCCACTTTTTCTCCTCTTATGCTCCACTTTTTCTCCACTTTTTCTCCTCTTATGCTCCACTTTTTCTCCACTTTTTCTCCACTTTTTCTCCTCTTATGCTCCACTTTTTCTCCACTTTTTCTCCACTTTTTTCTCCACTTTTTCTCCTCTTATGCTCCACTTTTTCTCCACTTTTTCTCCACTTATGCTCCACTTTTTCTCCACTTTTTCTCCACTTTTTTCTCCACTTTTTCTCCTCTTAATCTCCACTTTTTCTCCACTTTTTCTCCACTTTTTCTCCACTTTTTCTCCACTTTTTTCTCCACTTTTTCTCCACTTTTTCTCCTCTTATGTTCCACTTATTCTCCACTTTTTCTCCACTTTTTCTCTACTTTTTCTATGGTCGGTCTACCCATTAGCTCTGCCATGCATAGTGTAGCTCTACACCTACTGCACATGTTACTTTATGATTGACATCTCTTTCGTACCAGAGCTGTCTAAGTCTACTCTGACCCCATATTTGTCATTACTATATTGTCCTTGTACTGTATTATGACATTTGTATCATGTGTTTCATTTCTTGCTGTGTTGCAATTTTTTTGCTGCATCCCAATTGTACCTCTACATTGTTCGAGTTTATGTTATTGTTCTCTCACTCTTATGTGATACTGATTATTGTCATTTTTCATGATTACATGCAGATAAGTCCAATCTGACGAAGGCTCAGGCCGAAACGTCATTTGTAACTTGTTTTGGACAAAAACATATATGCTTATGAAAAAAATTTTTTCTTAATACGGACCAATAAAGAGTGATTTTGCATTACTATCCGTTGTGACTTACTGACTTAGTCTGGGAGATATAGAGTGCCGAGGTTACTCACTAATTTTATCTATTATTACCTCTGAGCACCTATATACCAGTGAGCAGAGCTTCCTCTACAGTAGTTCTCCTGATTAGGCATGCCCTTACCTCATGAGCAGGGCATTGCAGCTTTGGTAGCAACCATTACGACATGGACTCTGCTGCTGTGGACCCGGGGAGAGTGAGTGCAGATTCATTGCACCCACACTCCTCACATGAAGGGTCCGCACTCCTAGAAAATGGGGGATACGTTCCCTGAGTGTCTCCCCCCCATATTCTAGATGGTCCAGAGTCGTCGTGGGACCCCTTTATTTTTTTTCTTACAATAAATTGGTGAAAGAGGAAATGTTTTGGGGACTGTTTTTTCAAATAAATTTCTTTTGTCGATTTTTTGTTTTTGTTAGTACTGACAGTTTATGATGTTGGGTATCTAATAGACGCCATGACATCACAAACTGCTGGGCTTGATCTCAGGTGACTTTACAGCTAGTATCAACCCGATTTATTACCCCGTTTGCCACTGCACCAGGGCACGGGATGAGCTGGGGTGAAGCGCCAGGATTGGCGCATCTAGTGGATGCGCCACGTCTGGGGTGCCTGCGGCCTGCTATTTTTAGGCTGTGAAGGCCCAATAACTATGGACCTTCCCACCCTGAGAATACTAGACCACAGCTGTCCGCTTTACCTTGGCTGGTGATCCAATTTGGGGGGTCCCCTACTTTTATTGTGTAATTATTAATATTTATAAAATAATTATAAAAAAGAGCCTGAGGGGACCTCCACATTGGATCCCCAACCACGGTAAAGCTGCCAGCTGTGGTTTTCAGGCTACAGCCGTCTGCTTTACCCTAGCTGGCTATCAAAAATGGGGGGACCCAACGTAATTTTTTTTTTTTAACTATTTTTTAAATAGAAAAAATTAATGGGCTTCCCTGTATTGTGATTGCCAACCAAGGTAACGGCAGGCAGATGGGGGTGGCAACCCATAGCTGTCTGCTTTATCTGCGCTGAGAATCAAAAATACCGCGGAGCGCTACGTCATTTTTTTAAAGATTTATTTTTACAGCACTGTGATGTCCAGCAATCAAAATACAGGGAAGCCCATTTTATTTTTAGTTATTTAAATAAATAATTAAAAAAAATATATGTTAGCTCCCACTGCATTTTTTGTATTGCTAGCTAAGGGTAATCCAAGCAGCTACTGGCTGCTAACCCCCACTGCTTGGTGTTACCTTCACTGGCAATGGAAAATCCAGGGAAGCATTTTTTTTTTTTTTGCCAAAAAGCTACAAAAAAAGGACGTGAGCTTCGCCATATTTTTGTATGCTAGCCAGGTATAGCAGGCAGGTGCTGGAAGAGTTGGATACAGCGCCAGAAGATGGCGCTTCTATGAAAATGCCATTTTCTGAGGTGGCTGCAGACTGCAATTCGCAGCAGTGGGGCCCAGAAAGCTCAGGCCAACCGGTGGTGCGGATTCCAATCCCAGCTGCCTAGTTGTACCTGGCTGGACACAAAAATGGGGCAAAGCCTACGTCATTTGTTTTCTAATTATTTCATAAAATTCATGAAATAATAAAAAAAGGGCTTCCCTTTATTTTTGGTTCCCAGCCGGGTACAAATAGGCAACTGGGGGTTGGGGGCAGCCGTACCTGCCTGCTGTACCTGGCTAGCATACAAAAATATGGCGAAGCCACATAATTTTTTCAGGGGGCAAAAAACTTCTGCATACAGTCCTGGATGGAGTATGCTGAGCCTTGTAGTTCTGCAGCTGCTGTCTGTCTGTATGGAGAAGAGCAGACAGCAGCTGCAGAACTACAAGGCTCAGCATACTCCATCCAGGACTGTATGCAGAAGTTTTTTGCCCACCAAAAAAATGACGTGGGCTTCGCCATATTTTTGTATGCTAGCCAGGTACAGCTGGCAGCCACGGGCTGCCTCCAACCCCCAGTTGCCTATTTGTACCCGGCTGGGAACCAAAAATATAGGGAAGCCCGTTTTTTTTAATTATTTCACTTATTTCATGAAATAATTAAAAAACAAATGACGTGGGCTTCGCCCTATTTTTGTGTCCAGCCGGGTACAACTAGGCAGCTGGGGATTGGAATCCGCAGCACAGGTTAGCCCGAGGTTTGTGGGCGCCTCTGCTGCGGATTTCAGTCCACAGCCGTCCCAGAAAATGGCGCTCTCATAGAAGCGCCATCATCTGGCGCTGTATCCAACTCTTCCAACAGCCCTGGAGCCGGGTGGCTTGTTGGGTAATCATGAGTTAATACTGGCTTTGTTTTACCAGCCAGTATTAAGCCAGAGATTCTTAATGTCAGGCACGTTTGACCCGGCCATTAAGAATCTCCAATAAAGGGTTAAAAAAAGACACCACACAGAGAAAAAATACTTTAATAGAAATAAATACACAGACACATTAGAGACTCCATCTTTATTACCCCTGTCAGCCCTCCACGATCCTGCTCTTCTGTCTTCTTTCTTTCTAGTGTAGTAGTAGTGACGATTGTAGTGAGGGGCATCACTTGGGGCTGGGGAACCTCCATCCTAACTACAATGCTCACTACAATCGGGAAGCAGCGTGAAGCCTTCACTCCGTGAGTGATCACTGCTGGCTGCTAGCGGTAACGCTGACAGACGCGTTACCATAGCAACGGTGCTCCCGGAGCCGCGGTTAGCGGTGACGTCACCGCTAACTGCGTTGCTATGGCAACGGTGATCTCCGTTAATGACCGGCTGTGTCAGCCGGTCCCTAACGGAACGGGGAGTCGACCGTGTGCTAGAGCATGTCGCCGGTACACGGCGATACACATATGTGCACCGTGTACCGGAGAGATGCACTCGCAGGTCCTACATGACGTGTCATAGTCATGTGACCAGTCTGTAGCCAATGAGATAATAGCCACGTGACTGGTCACATGGCTATTTTGACGTCACGATAGGTCCTGCTTCTCTGCTGGCAGTGCAGGTCACCGGGAGGATTCAGCGATCATCGGATGGAATAGCGGCAGGAGACAGAGTGCAGAAGGGATCGCGAGGACCGGTAAGTGTTATGGCAATGTTTATTAACTGTTTGTGTACATTTATAATGCATTTTTATGTGTTTGTGATTGCCTCCCATTATAGCCTATACGTTCGAGTTCGGTTCGTCGAACGTTCGACGAACCGAACTCGAACGGGACCCCCGTTCGGCGAACCGGCCTCGAGCCGAACCGGGACCGGTTCGCTCATCTCTACTCCCAATACCGCTCTGATGAGTGTAAGCAATAACCAACAGGTTAAATAAAAGATCATTTTCTCCCTGCATTTCCAGTAGCAAAACAAAACATAGTTAAAGGGAAGCGGTCAGTGTCGCGGGCGGAGGAGGGGACGCCGCCCTCTCCCTCTGCTCGGGTCCGGCTGGCACCGTGGCTGCTGCGGCCTGCCGCTGCTCGGTGGCTCGAGTGATGGGCCGGATCCCGGGGACTCGAGCGGTGCTCCTCGCCCGTGAGTGAAAGGGGATTGGTTTTGGGGATTGTTTATTGTCCGTGACGCCACCCACGGTTGTGGTGATTGTATGGACACCACCGCTGCTCTGTATGGGGATCCTGGGAGCGGTGACAGGGAGCAGCAAAGTTGTTAGTTCTTCCCTCCGTGGGTAGGGGGTGGTTGTCCCGGGGCCCAGTGATGAGGTGGGTGATGAGGGATGGTGGGGCCGGTGCAGGGCTTGGTGGGGTGCAGGGACGCGGGGGGAGCAGCGCTGTGCCTCACGGCACTGTGGTGCTAACTCAGCCTGAGACGGTGACACAGTTCTCGGTAAAACACACGGCTGGAAAGACGGTTCCCACGGACGGCTGCACTTGCTTTTCCCCAGTAGTTGACGGTGACGGTCCCTTTTCCTGCACCTGAGATGATGATGGTAGCGATGGGTTCCCACCGGAAACCCGCTCCCCGACTTGGTTATGGGCCGGAGGAGCCCTACTTTGCCCGCAGGCGCTGGCCCTGAGAAACTGGTGCCCTGGCGGTGGCGGTGTCTCTCTCTAACGGTCGGACTGTTGCCTTCAATTGGGACTTGGTTGTTGGGAGACCCAGAGGTCCCCTTCACTGACGGATTTGGCAAATTCACGGCGACTCCTAGCCTTGCCGGGATCCGAAAGGTCCCTGCCAATGGTGCTGACTGCTCTTCGTATACCGCTCCGGTACCGCCGGGCCACCACCCGTCCACGGTTCTTCCGGCAACCTCCAAGCAGCCTCTCCTGCAGACAGTCACCGCCGTCTGCTGACCTTGCTGTTCTCAGTCCGGTGCACACACCCGGACCAACTTCAGGCTTTCTAACTGTCACTTTTTCTGTCACTACTCTCACTGTCCTCCTTTACCACTTCCTTCTACTTCATTCCCCTGGCTTGAACTGCCTGGTTTCCCGCCTCCAGGGCTGTGAACTCCTCGGTGGGCGGAGCCAACCGCCTGGCCCACCCCCTGGTGTGGACATCAGCCCCTGGAGGAAGGCAACAAGGATTTTTGTGTAGCTTTGGTGTTCCTATCTGGGGTGTAGGGTGTGGTGGTGTTATGACCTGTGACCCCTGGCTTGCCCAGGGCGTCACATTCCCCCTTAGCAAAATGCAGACCATCCGCGGGCTGCCCGTCCAACACCGGTTTTATTTTCTGAAAAAGGTAAAAGGTAAACATAATACAATTTATAACATCATCCCACATCGGGAGGTTCATCACTTAAACGTTGCAAAACGGTTTTAACGGTTGCTGCTGCCGCTCTCTCCCACCCAAGTAACCTGGCCCTGATGCTGCCCCTAAAACCCAGGCAGCACCCCTTGACGCCAGTCCTGAACCAGTTACCCGAGCGGGATCTGTCCTTCCCCTCCAGAGGGTAGCCACCGGTTCCTGTGGTGGCTGGGCCCCAGCCTGCTCCACTGCGGGCCCTCCCTTCAACCTGCCTCTCCGAAGGCGGTAACGGTAGCTGCAACAAAAGATTTTTATTTACAAGCCACTTAACGTTTGTGGTTGCCCTGCAAGTTCACGGGCTTATCCATAGGAGTTCCTATGCAGGTAGATGGTTCCCACGGGGACAACGGTGCCGGCAACGGCCGGTTTCCAAATCATGGTTGCAGATAATCAGGTTACTTTCACGGTAATCATTTTCTCATTTTTATTCTTTGGCAAACTTTTTAAAACTTTCAAACGCACTCAGACTTCCTCCCCCTTTTAAAGGACGGTTTCCTTGTACCTAAGTGGGAGTCTACCTAGGTTGGGACGAGTGGACCTCCGGGGTCCGGTGTAAGTGGGGCTAGGCAGTGGGGCAGAGGGAACAATCAGTTCCTCCTCCCTGCTATCGTGTGGGGCAGGTGGAGGCATAGGGGAGCTGGGTACAGGTTCATCCCTGGGCACTGGCACTGGTTCTGGCTCACGGTTGACCGCCTCCATCACTTCTTCATCCACAGGTTGTGAGAACAGTATCACTGGAAGAATCACCGCGCCGTTCTGTGTAGGCCAATCTGCTGGGAAGTCACCCATCACAGTGTGGATCACCTCTTTTGCCTTCTCTGCTGGTGGAGGAACCGGTACTTCAGGCGTTGCCCTCAATGCTGGTGGGCACGTTTTCAGATGGTCTCGAGAAACCGTGGCCAAAGTGCCCCCTTGGTCACGACTGATCTGGTAGGCCTTCCCATCCTCCCATCCTGTGGGCTGTATGACGTATGGGGTTTGTTCCCATTGATCATTCAGCTTGTGGGTCTTCCTCTTCCACTTTAACACCACATCTCCAGGCTGGAAAGGGCCTGCAGACGCTTTCTGATTGAAGCGTCGCTCCTGTTGTTCTCGACTCCAACTTAGATTCTTCTCCACATACTCCTGAATCTGTCGGTACTGCACCCTCCGCCGGGTGTCCCATTCAGCCGTCGAGGGGAGTGTCTCTGGGGCTTCCAGTCCCATTTCCAGGTCCACTGGCATTTGGCCGGGCCGAGCCCTCATCAGATACGCTGGGGTGCACTTCGTTGAGCTAGACGGGATATTGTTGTACATATCGACCAAGTCAGGCAGCTTCTCCGGCCACAGGTTCCGCTCTTCCAACGGCAATGTTTTGAGGAGGCCAAGGACCAAATGGTTCATCTTCTCACACATACCGTTGGTCTGGGCATGGTAAGGTGTGGTCCGGATCTTCTTGCAGCCGTACAGCTGACAGAACTCATGGAACACCTCCGCCTCAAAGGCTGGGCCTTGGTCGGTAAGCACCTTCTCAGGGTATCCATGGGGTCGACAGAAGTAAGCTTGGAACGCTCTAGCGGCGGTACGGCTGGTTAGGTCTTTGACCGGGACAACCACCATGAACCGGGAGTAATGATCTACTATGGTCAGAGCGTAAGTGTACCCACTTCGGCTGGGGGTGAGCTTTACATGGTCCAAGGCGACCAGCTCCAGCGGTTGATGTGTAATGATCGGGCGTAGGGGAGCCTTCTGGCTAGCTTCATCCTTCCTCCTCAACGTACAAGGACCGCACTCTCAACACCAGGCCTCCACAGACTCCCGCATCCCACTCCAATAGAACCGCTCCCTCAACAGCATCTCCAGCTTCTTCCATCCGAAGTGTCCGGCACCATCATGGTACGCCTGCAGAACAGTGGGTACATCAGCTTGGGGAATAACCAACTGGCGGATCTTCTCATGAGTCTTCGGGTTGATCAGCTCACGGTACAACTTCCCTTGATGTAGATACAGCCGGGTCCGTTCCTTCCACAAGCGTTGGGCTTCAGCTGGGGCGGCAGGGTCCATCCCAGCAGCGCCTTGCTCCACCAGGGTCTTGACTAGGCGGACAGCGGGCGCCTGATTTTGAGCTTCCTGCCACTCCTGACTGGGCAGCGGATCCAGGTTCACCCGTTGTTGGTGGACATGTACCTTCTCAGTTGGTGGCTGGTGAAATGCAGGCAACTCGATCTCTTCAAGGTCATCATCCTCGCACCCTCCTTCTGACAAGTGGGGCATCCGAGAGAGTGCATCAGCATTAATGTTGACACGACCGGCCCTGTATTTGATTGTGAAATCATAGTTGGCTAGTCTGGCCACCCACCGCTGCTCCAACGCGCCCAACTTGGCCGTGTCCAGGTGAGTCAACGGATTGTTATCCGTGAAAGCGGTGAATTTTGCTGCGGCCAAGTAGTGGCGGAACCGCTCGGTGATAGCCCACACCAGTGCCAGGAGCTCGAGCTTGAAGGAGCTGTAGTTCTCAGGGTTCCTTTCAGTCAGCTGGAGTTTTCGGCTAGCATAGGCAATCACTTTCTCCTTTCCATCCTGGACCTGGGACAGGACTGCCCCCAAACCCACATTGCTGGCGTCTGTGTAGAGGATGAATGGGCAGCCGTAGTCAGGGTACGCTAGGACCTCTTCTCCAGTCAAGGCCGCTTTCAGCTGGCGGAAGGATTCCTCATGCCTGTCTTCCCACACCAGTGGGGCTCCGATGGGTCTACCACCTTTGGTCTGTCCCACGAGGAGGTCTTGCATTGGAGCAGCCATCTTTGTGTACCCCTTGATGAAGCGTCGGTAGTACCCCACCAGACCCAAAAACTGCCTTACTTCCCTCACGGTGGTTGGTCTTGGCCAGTCCTGGATGGCAGTGATCTTCTCAGGGTCGGGGGCGACACCTTCCGCACTCACCACATGCCCCAGGTACTGCACTCTGGGTTTCAGCAGGTGACACTTAGAGGGCTTCAACTTCATCCCGTATTTGGCAAGGGACGCGAACACCTCGGCTAGGTGCTCCAGATGGGCTTCATACGTCTGAGAGTACACAATCACATCATCCAGGTATAACAGGACGGTCTCGAAGTTTAGATGTCCCAGACAGCACTCCATCAGCCGTTGGAAGGTTCCAGGGGCATTGCACAGCCCAAACGGCATACTATTGAATTCACAGAGCCCCATTGGGGTGGTGAAGGCAGTTTTCTCCCGGTCCTCTGGGGCCACTGCCACTTGCCAGTACCCACTGGTGAGGTCAAGGGTAGAGAAGTAATTTGCGGTTCTCAGTGCGGCCAAAGACTCTTCAATATGGGGCAGTGGGTAGGCATCTTTATGCGTTATCTGATTAATCTTCCGGTAGTCCACACACATCCGCATGGTGCCATCCTTCTTCTTGACCAGTACCAACGGAGCGGCCCAGGGACTACAGCTATCCCGAATAACCCCTGCCTCCTTCATGTTCCTCAACATATCTTTGGCACACTGGTAATGTGCAGGGGGAATAGGCTTGTACCTCTCTTTGATAGGGGGGTGCTCACCGGTGGGGATATGGTGTTGGACCCCTTTGATCTGCCCAAAGTCTAGTGGATGTTTGCTGAAAACTTGCTCATACTCCCGCACCACCCTGTATACCCCTGCTTTGTGATGTGTAGGTGTGTCGTCAGTGTCCACGTGTAGCTGTTGGTGCCACTCATTCACCTCCCCTTGGGGCGGGGGAGTGCTGGTAGTAGGTGGGGAAACTGAGGGAGTGGCCTCGTGGATAGTGTGGGGATCTAGGGTGAGCAGCTTGGCAAGGTGGCATACCGGGGAAGCCTGACTTCTTCCTCCCCACAGTTCAGTACCCTCACGGGCACTCTCCCCTTCTTTACGTCTACCACCCCTCGGGCGGCCATTACAGTGGGCCAGTGCTCGGAGGGCATGGGCTCCATCATGGCAGGGTAGTCACGCCCCTGAGGCCCTACTGCTGCCCTACACCAAATCATCATCTCACTCCTAGGGGGCACAATCAACGGAGCAACATCCATCACTCTCACTCCACCAATCTCTCCTCCTGTTGAGTTTACATGCTGGCGGTACATCAAGGCTCGGATCTCACGCTGCAAAGCTCTCTGTCGGCTCTCCACCGCCGTGGCGGCCAGCTGTTGCAGTAGGGCCAACACATCACCCATACAGTGCTCCATCACATTGGTTCCTAGCACTCTCTTCGGGTTATGATCACTGGGTTCATTCATGATCACAATCATACCCTGGTGTTGCAGTTCAGCTTGCCCCACTGTCATAGCCACCTGCTTATACCCCACTTGGGTCAATGGGAGTCCATTAGCAGCAATCAGTGTTATACTAGTATCTGGGGGTGCCAGCTCGTCTATCCCCCAATATCGCTGGTACAATGTGTATGGTATGGTGGTTACCTGTGATCCAGTGTCCAAGAGAGCCATCACCGGTATGCCGTCCACAGCCACGGGGATAATGGGCCGGGCCCCGATATACCGGTCCCGTCATTCTGGGGGGCCACGGGGTTCTACTCCTGAGGATTGGCCTGGGGCCCCAGGGGTTGCTCGTTTAACGGGCACTGTCGGAAGTAATGGCCAGGCTTACTGCACTTGTAACAGCTTGGAGGTCTGTTCCACGAGTTGTTAGCACTCCTCCGCTGCATCCAGGGAACATCCTCAGGGCTGTCGGCAAGCTGGATCTTTGCTGGAGGCTGGGATCTGGTCAAAGGTTGGAGTGCAGCAAGGATCTTGGCGAGGTCTCCATCCATGCGGCGGACCTGAGCTGCCAGTTCTTCCATCGTGCTGCTTGGGGCTGTACGTATTGAAGAGGTTGGCAGGGCAGGGGCCACCACGACAGGGGCCATCTCAATGGGCCACGGGGCTGGCTCCAAGATTTCTGAAGCTGGGGGTTGCAGTGCCTTGATGGCCCATTCCTTTAACACGGCAAAGTCCACATCAGGGTGTTCCAGGGCCCACAGCCGGAGCTGTTTGCGATCCTCAGAGGACCTCATCCCCTGCACAAATTGCTCTACTAACATCTTGTTGCTGTCCGCCTCATTGATAGTGTCCACCCGCTTTAGCGTGCGGAGGGCGGTTTGCAGACGTAAAGCATAGTCCCGAATGCTATCCACAGTCCGTTGCCGGCACTGGTAAAACCTGCATCCTCAGCTCAGCTTCAGTACGGGTCTCAAAGGCAGTCTGTAGCTTCTCAAAGATGGTGGCTACAGAGAACCGGTCCCCTTCGGCCCAGGTCTCCGCCTCCTGCTCAGCCGCGCCGGTTAGCTGGCCCAGCACTACCGCTGCACGTTGCTTATCAGTCAGGGGGTACAGTTCTAGCAACGGATTAAGCTTTTTCCGGAAGACCTTTAAAGCATCCGGTTTCCCGTCATACTGCGGTAGCCAGGTAGCTCCGGGCGCATAGGGCAAGGAGAACGGCATCACCTGAGCGAGAGCGGGGGCCGCGGCACCTCCTGCCAGCACGGCCGGGACCTGGGCAGGCCCATTCCCATCCACGGGTGCCACTGCGGCTGCGACCACCGCTCCTCCAGCGGCTCCGTCGGGCGCAGACATCTTGTTTCCATTCCCCTTAGCCTCTTTCCGGCCCCTCCTCTATCGGGGCGTGGTCTTGGCCTTCGCGCCTCCACTACTCGAGAAGACGCTCGAGCGGGAACGTTTCGCGCCAAAGATGGCGGCTTCTGAAATTTTCTGGGCGGACACCTCCGGCGGTAACAAGGCGCACCTCTACCCAACGGCAGAGCGGTAAGATCCTGTTCGTGACGCCAAGTTGTCGCGGGCGGAGGAGGGGACGCCGCACTCTCCCTCTGCTCGGGTCCGGCTGGCACCACGGCTGCTGCGGCCTGCCGCTGCTCGGTGGCTCGAGCGATGGGCCGGATCCCGGGGACTCGAGCGGTGCTCCTCGCCCGTGAGTGAAAGGGGATTGGTTTTGGGGATTGTTTATTGTCCGTGACGCCACCCACGGTTGTGGTGATTGTATGGACACCACCGCTGCTCTGTATGGGGATCCCGGGAGCGGTGACAGGGAGCAGCAAAGTTGTTAGTTCTCCCCTCCGTGGGTAGGGGGTGGTTGTCCCGGGGCCCAGTGATGAGGTGGGTGATGAGGGATGGTGGGGCCGGTGCAGGGCTTGGTGGGGTGCAGGGACGCGGGGGGGGCAGCGCTGTGCCTCACGGCACTGTGGTGCTCACTCAGCCTGAGACGGTGACACAGTTCTCGGTAAAACACACGGCTGGAAAGACGGTTCCCACGGACGGCTGCACTTGCTTTTCCCCAGTAGTTGACGGTGACGGTCCCTTTTCCTGCACCTGAGATGATGATGGTAGCGATGGGTTCCCACCGGAAACCCGCTCCCCGACTTGGTTATGGGCCGGAGGAGCCCTACTTTGCCCGCAGGCGCTGGCCCTGAGAAACTGGTGCCCTGGCGGTGGCGGTGTCTCTCTCTAACGGTCGGACTGTTGCCTTCAATCGGGACTTGGTTGTTGGGAGACCCAGAGGTCCCCTTCACTGACGGATTTGGCAAATTCACGGCGACTCCTAGCCTTGCCGGGATCCAAAAGGCCCCTGCCAATGGTGCTGACTGCTCTTCGTATACCGCTCCGGTACCGCCGGGCCACCACCCGTCCACGGTCCTTCCGGCAACCTCCAAGCAGCCTCTCCTGCAGACAGTCACCGCCGTCTGCTGACCTTGCTGTTCTCAGTCCGGGGCACACACCCGGACCAACTTCAGGCTTTCTAACTGTCACTTTTTCTGTCACTACTCTCACTGTCCTCCTTTACCACTTCCTTCTACTTCACTCCCCTGGCTTGAACTGCCTGGTTTCCCGCCTCCAGGGCTGTGAACTCCTCGGTGGGCGGAGCCAACCGCCTGGCCCACCTCCTGGTGTGGACATCAGCCCCTGGAGGAAGGCAACAAGGATTTTTGTGTAGCTTTGGTGTTCCTATCTGGGGTGTAGGGTGTGGTGGTGTTATGACCTGTGACCCCTGGCTTGCCCAGGGCGTCACATCAGTATTATCAACCCTCCTAAGCTGTCTATAAGGTCATATAATTTGAATAGATTGAAGTCTGCAATGTGATGTCTTATTCCAGGGTAATTTATATTTTTCTTAATATGTAAATTAGCTGTTAAGATCTATGGGATGGACACAGGTCTTCTTGAGAATCTGATCTGCCTCCAGAGCTTAATTTAAATGAAAGCGGGAGTTACCACTGTGAGACATGTAGTGACTGACAGTCTGCTCTCCTGATGTACATGTCTCTCACTGGTAATGCCTCTTTTCATTTAAAATAATCTCTGGGGGAGATCCTCTGGGAGATCTGTGTTTGGCCCATTGAAATTAACAGCTCATTTACATATTAAGAAAAATGTTTCATACTACTGGCAGATGCCTTTTAAATCACTATTTACCTACATATTCCTGCATATTACTGCTATGTCTACTGTTAAATAGCATTTTTGAAAGTGACAGGTTCCATTTAAACAGTCTAGACAAAACTGATTAACCTTCTTAGGTCGATTGTAAATCCACCATCAGGCAATGCAATAGTATAACAGTTTTGCATGGAAGTGTAAATTTAAAGGTACTGCCTGGTTCAGCAATCTATTTTTTACAAAAATATAGGAAATTCTGATATAGAAATGTGAAGCCCCTCTCACCTTCAGGTCGCCTCAGGGTCTTCACGTGCTGTAACTCTTCTAGCCACAGGTAGGTCAGGTTAACTTCAATAGGAATCGTGACGCCACTCTCGGTGATTGCGGTCAGGGATGACCGCCACTGCAGTTTAGGGAGCTTCTGGGGCTGATGGTAAATGTAGTCTGATGTTATGGCCTCCCGAGAATGAGGCTGGCCCCAGGGGCTCAGTGTAAGAGTGTTGTACCGTAGGGCGCAGAAGAACTCACACACAGGTAGCAATGTATTTCAGGGTTTTTACTCACTTTTCTGATGGTAACGAGAAACAACCCGGGCGATGCTATGATGAACCAGGTGGAACCAGGTATCCTTCAGGCTGATCCAGGGGTGACTGCTGACTCGCCTTCCTAGCCCTTCTTGTTTGGGATGACTCCTTACTTGTAGTACTGTGGGAATCACCCAGGGAAGGTGCAACTGCTGTTCTCCCCTTTCTGGCCCGTTTGCTGGCAGCGTGGACCAAGGTTAAGATGGCTCCAGGCTCAATCCTCCTTATGGGCCCCCTCATTGCTGCTGATGCTGTGGACTCTGTGTTGTTCGGTGAGGTACATCCAGTACCCTCACCAGCAGGTTTAGCAGGCCAAATAAATGGGTTCCTGCTCTAGGGACCTGTTTCCCCGTGCGGGCCTAGCCTACCGGTAGTCTCCTTTCTCAGCCACCTCTTCACTAGGTGGATTTCAGGCAGCACTACTGGGTAGCCGCTCTCCCCCGCCAGCAGCCACTACAGGTGCAGGGTCTGATGGTGTCCTGCTCCTCTGCTCTACACCTGAGACGCGGCTCCTCCACTCCTACTCCTCTGGCTGCCACTGCACACTCTCCGTCTTCAGTCCCACTCTACACCACTAGCTGGGATGCAAGGGCTATGCCCCCTTTCTGTGTCTGCCCAGAGGTCCCTTCTAAGCTGTGTGTGTGTCCTGGTCACTACATGTCTGTGTGTCCACACCCTAGTCAGCCTTTGGGATTACCTGTTTGTACTGACTCAGCCTGAGTGCAGTACTCAGTGGTGCCTGACCAGGTCAGGGGCACCACAGAAAGGTTCCCTGTTCATCATGCTCATCTTCAAAGATCGATAATGTTGGTGCACTACATAGACAACCATTTGATTTAATTGGCAACTTTAAAAAGTCGTTGCACTGCTAGGAAATGAAACATTACAGGTAATCACAGGTGCCCCATACTGTCCAATTCCGTACTAGCAGCCCCGCCATTATGCTAAAAAGTTAATGTTTGGGGGAATAGTGTTAACGGCTGTTTGAAGGATAGTCTCTGTCTTTTCTTGGATGATGGCCTCAATATCCAAATCTTTGGATTATAGATGTTAGATGTAAGCAATTATATGCAATTATGAAGTATGCAATGACATTGAGTTTAAGTCCCTTAGCCCCACTCGCCAAAATTTTACAGCTCACAGCAAAATTAACAATAACACGGACTGCAATGTAAGGGAGCCTATAACATATTTTGTATTCTTACTGGACACTTGATGCTGTATATTCTGCAGCAGGTATAATATGATTTATTAATGTTTGCTCTTGTTAATTTGCTTTACTACTTTATAAACCGCAAGGATCATTACACATACAACAGCTGGATATACATAGAGAGCTGTAAAACACATCAGTCTCTTCTCCATAGAACGTCAGGCTAATTACTCAAGCGCATGTTGAAACACATAAAAGAAAACATATAAAAAGGTTATATTTTTAACACTAATTTGTATTTAAAGTTAAGTATTATCTTTGTCAATCTTATATTTTTAAGCCAAGAAATAAGTTAATTAGCTATATAATAATTTATTTTTTCCATGCTTGAGTATTTATAATTGATTTTTATGACTGTTGTGGGTAAGATATTCAAGACAGTATTACCTTAAACTATGTCATTCTCCCCTCTTCTTCTGCTAATTAAATGGAATCTGTCAACAAGATCAACTTTCCCATGGCAGGTCATAGAACACTGAATAAAATGACACCTTGATGTCTGCAAACCAATATCTCATTGTTGAGAAATCCATGGTTTTTTTTTACTATATAAGTGACCTCGTAATATCTAGGGACTGAACATAGATCTCCTTGAGAATCTGCCTCCAAAGCTTATTTTAATTGAAAAAGGACCTTACTAGAGTGAGACATGTAATGACTGACAGTCTGCTCTCCTAATCTACATGTATCATACCCTAATCTGAATCTTTGTCTTTCTAAACCCCAAACCTGATCACAAGGGTTGTGTTCCCAGGTATGTTCACTCCTAAGATTCCATAGAGCTGACAGTCTCACTGTAGGAAAATTAGGCCAGACTAAGAACACCCTGCATTCACTCACATAGTCCCACCTTGGTCTTGAATCTCTAGGGCTGTAACAATACTACAGTTCACATTGTCTATTCCACCCAATCCAGTTTAGCCCAGTTCACATCTTAGATTTACAAGGCAACCAGACTTTACTGGCCAAAAAGAATCTTTCAAAAAGGGGTATTTCAGAACCTTGCACAAGGAACCAATTTCAGCCTCCCCCAGGTTTGAGCATGTTAACATCAATCTATTTTCCACAGCAAGAACACTCTTTAGAGACTACTGAGGCCAGTAGCACACTTCAGCTTCAGTGGTAGGCTACACAGTACACATATAGGCAAAGGCAGATTACAATGAGGACCCTGGCCAGATTGCCCTCATTATAATGTCTTCTTTGCCACCATCAGAAGTGCAGATCTCCTAGTAGGGAGCTTACTTAAAGTTCTTGTCCCAGCAATACAGAATGTGCTCTCTTGCCAGCTCTGATCAGAAGTGACAAGCCAGCAACAATACGCACCGTCATTGAACAGTGTAAGTAAAAAACGATAAGAGAGACCATTGCCGCCCTCACAAATTACATCAATTGCAGGGGTGGGGTTGATCTCTGCTTATGCGCTCCTCCCTTACAATGACTGTGCGCTCTGTTGAAGGCTCGTCACATCTGACCAGAGTTGTTTGGACACATTGTCACAGAGTGCACTGTTTCTGTACACTGAGAAGAAAAAGGAACAATGACAGGAATGAACTGAGCATCCATTGAATTGAAAACTGACACATGCTCAGTAGAACAAGCACTAGCCAAGTATCTGAAATGGAGGTCAATGATGATGCTTAGTTTCAGGGAGGGGGAAGAAGCTGCAGCAGTGACCACAGCCTTTTTCACCTGATGACACTTCATACACTGGGATTCTCAAAGAGTCATCAAAAAGGAAGTAGTAGAAAAAATATATAGTTAGAGTAGTTAGGGAAGGATAGAAAATATTGAATTAATGTATATTAAAAAACTGATTATGACATTAACTAGATACAGTTCAAGATGAAAATAAAATTTAGTTTCAGACCACACCTTTAAACAATGTGCATAGAGCGATCTGTCCCATATTATATAGCATACCCTCTTGGTATATATAGCTCTGTCTCTTATTACATAGCGTTGTACATCAGGGAAAAAAAATTGCACAGTGCGGTCTGTGTCATTTTACATATGCACATGTGTTCCCCAGAACACGGGTGTCTCTATCATGTGACCTATCACATGATCTCTCAAAGGGAATCATGTGACATGTTATGTGATATGTGGCATGTGAGGGGGTGGGGGCGCTAAACTGCACATGGCCAAGGTTACTCTTAATCCGCTCCTGCCTGTAGGCGAATAACCAATATGGCTAGAATCAGATTCTGATGAGTTACAATGTAGGCACAACCTAGGCCTCTCAACAAAGCAATAATGTACTTTTCCTCTCCTACAGCAGCTACAACACCTCCAGAGCAACAGATTTTGATTCATTCCACTTCACTGCCCCTTGCTCTACACAGGTGATCACATACCAGCCTAACATTGCAGCGCCTAGGTCTACCAACCCATGCAGTAAGTCCCCAGAATAATGCCAACCCTCCTTACATAAGCACAGCAAATTTGTGCCACCCTGCTTTGCCCCAACTTAAAAGCAAGCTCCTCCTTCTCATATGGTTAATCTTCCTTAAAGGGTACTCTTTCTCAAGTTTTTGTTACATAGCCATTTGTGCAAGTTACAAATCCCCAATATAAAGAGAAGGCAAACCAACATGGGGCCCCTTTGTTTCCAATAGTCTCCGATCGGCCAACTTGACTCTATTTTGGGATGGTGAACCAATTATCTGCTGTAAAGGCAGTAATTGCTGCGTGGGCCTTGATTGCGTGAAGGAGCTATCATAATCTCTCATTCAGCATTGCTCTATTATCGTAACTTTCTTGAGTGGTATTGCCAGTTTACTTATTGAATTACTTGTTCTCCAATCTGCTTACAACCTAAAATAATTGCAAACATTTAGCAATTGGCTTGTACTTGCAAATAACAGATAATGTAAGAATTCATGTGAGAAAAGAACTTGGGCTTTGTCTAGAAGTTGTTTCAGGGACACTTTTTTTCCTCAAGCTGTCTTTTTCAATAAGAATTCTTTGTGATATGAAAAGCACTATGTTTCCAGCATAAAGAAACTTATAAAATTTACACGGTTGACAAGAAGTTTCCCTGAAGGCGGCAAGAACACAGAGCAGATTGAAACAGACAGTTAATTTGTAGCCGAACAAAAAAAATAATGATGCCATAAAGCTGCTTCAGGATTTGATTCTGTGTTAACAGTGAGCTTTATTCTGATACTGTACACATATACAATGTGGAAATGCAGAAAGGAAAAATGGCTAATCCCGTCACTGGGCTCCCGCAGTGCATGAGCTTCACCTGCTGGACAGAGCTGGCATACAACGCTTATTATTAAGCCTCAAATTTCAAGATTCATGTCATAGATTTTATTCAGAATTATTTATACTTGAACTTGTAAGTCTTTTAAATAATTAATGAAAAAAATGTAGATCTAACTGTTGTTCTGCTTTATTCATTTTATAACGATGTTACAGTTCATAACCATTTAACTAAATGACTACATTCACATCAGAAGCTGTAATGCTATCTAATGGAGCTAATTAGGTATAACTGTACAGCAAAATAAACGACATTTCTACATCATACAAACAGATAGATAGATAGACAGATAGAGATAGATAGATAGATAGATGGATGGAGATAGATAGATAGATAGATAGATAGATACATGGATAGATAGATAGATAGATACATGGATAGATAGATAGAGGGACAGATAGATAGATAGACAGAGGGATAGATAGACAGAGGGATAGATAGATAGATAGATAGAGGGATAGATAGATAGATAGACAGAGGGATAGATAGATAGAGAGAGAGAGAGATAGATAGATAGATAGATAGATAGATAGATAGATAGATAGATAGATAGAGGGATAGATAGATAGATAGATAGATAGATAGATAGATAGAGGGATAGATAGATAGATAGATAGATAGATAGATAGATAGATAGATAGATAGATAGATAGATAGATAGATAGATAGATAGATAGAGGGATAGATAGATGGATAGATAGATGGATAGATAGATGATAGATAGAAGAGAAATAGATAGAAGAGAAATAGATAGATAGATAGATAGATAGACAGAAAGTCACTCGATGACGTTATATGAAGGTTTTCAGGAGCCCAGACAGATACAGTATAGAGTACAACCCTGCAATCGAGGTTGCCGTGACATAGCTACTGGACAGGTATTACAGTGGCCATTCTAATATGTCAAACACCTCTAAATGCTTTTCTAATTGTTTTTTATTAGTTTCCATTACAGTGTGCAACTGTTTTTCTCTTAGTTACTGTATATTATGCATTATGAACAGATACGCACCTGTTCACATTATTGGGAGTGCTGTTAGTCATCTCTTTTTTGTGATAGATAGATCGATAGATAGATAGATCAATAGATAGATAGATAGATAGATAAATAGATAGATAGATAGATAGATAGATAGATAATATGTAAGAGGTGGTACAATCCCTGCAGTATAGAGTATTGATACAATGTATAATGTGATGGAATGTAAAGTGTAATACACTGGGTGCAGAATTATTAGGCAAGTTGTATTTTAGCTGATTTTTTTTATTATTGATCGACAACTATGTTCTCAATCAACCCAAAAGATTCATAAATATCAAAGCTTAATATTTTTGGAAGTTGGAGTGGGTTTTTTTAGATTTGGCTATCTTAGGAGGATATCTGTCTGTGCAGGTAACTATTAATGTACAGAATTATTAGGCAACTTAATAAAAACCAAATATATTCCCATCTCACTTATTTTTTTTCACCAGGTAAACCAACATAACTGCAGAAAATTTAGAAATAAACATTTCTGACATGCAAAAACAAAACCCCAAAAAATGTGTGACCAATATAGCCATCTTTCTTTATGATGACACTCAACAGCCTACCATCCATAGAGTCTGTCAGTTGCTTGATCTGTTTACGATCAACATTTCGTGCAGCAGCCACCACAGCCTCCCAGACACTGTTCTGAGAGGTGTACTGTTTTACCTCCCTGTAGATCTCACATTTTATGAGGGACCACAGGTTCTCTATGGGGATCAGATCAGATGAACAAGGGGGCCATGTCATTTTTTCATCTTTTAGAACTTTACTGGCCAGCCACGCTGTGGAGTAGTTGGTGCATGTGATGGAGCATTGTCCTGCATGAAAATCATGTTTTTTCTTGAATGATACTGACTTCTTCCTGGACCACTACTTGAAGACGTTGTCTTCCAGAAACTGGCAGTAGGTCTGGGAGTTGAGCTTCACTTCATCCTCAACCCGAAAAGGTCCCACAAGTTCATCTTTGATGATACCAGCCCATACCAGTACCCCACCTCCACCTTCCTGGCGTCTGAGTTGGAGTGGAGCTCTCTGCCCTTTACTGATCCAGCCTCTGGCCCATCCATCTGGCCCATCAAGAGTCACTCTCATTTCATCAGTCCATAAAACCTTTGAAAAATCATTCTTAAGATATTTCTTGGCCTAGTTGACATTTTATCATATGTTTCTTGTTCTAAGGTGGTTCTTTTTTCAGCCTTCCTTACATTGGCCATGTCCCTGAGTATGGCACACCTTGTGCTTTTTGATACTCCAGTAATGTTGCAGCTCTGAAATATTGCCAAATTGATGGCAAATGGCATCTTGGCAGCTTCACGCTTGATTTTCCTCAATTCATGGGCAGTTATTGTGCCCCTTTTTTGCCCAACACGCTTCTTTCAACCCTGTTGGCTATTTGCCATGAAATGCTTAATCGTTCGGGGATCACGCTTCAAAAGTTTGGCAATTTCAACACTGCTGTATCCCTCTGCAAGACATTTCCCAATTGTGGACTTTTCAGAGCCCGTCAAGTCTCTCTTCTGACCCATTTTGCCAAAGGAAAGGAAATTGCCTAATAAGTATGCACCCCTTATATAGGGTGTTGATGTCATTACACCACAACCCTCCTCATTACAGAGATGCACACCACCTGATTTACTTAATTGGTAGTTGACTCTCAAGCCTATACAGCTTGGAGTAGGACAACATGTATAAAAATTATCATGTGATCAAAATACTCATTTGCCTAATAAGTCTGCACACAGTGTATGTTTCTGCATAGTAATGTATAGTAATATGGTATAATGCATAAGGTAATATATATGCATTAGGGTATGGTATAAGATATGTTGCCTGGCAACCAACTGCAGGGCATGTGACAGTTGGCAGTTAGGATTAGGCCTTGGGGGAGGAGCCGGTGCGGAGGGAGAGGATAGTCTACATCTTGTTATTCAGATAGGGTTTTCTGACCAAGAACAGAGTGGAGTGCTGGCTTAGGTTACCAGATATCTCATTGTTAACTTATGAATGTCTGGAGCCAATGGCTCTTATTTGGTGCCAAGGTGAGCATCCATGTTTTCTCTAATGGGGATTTGATACGGAAGACAGAGACACAGTGAGCTGTGGCTGCATGGTGGGATCCTGGGACCTGGGAAACTCTGGTATTGCTCCCTGTGCTTCAGATCTGCAGTTGCGCTCGGGACCTATGTGTCCTTGCAGGTTGAGCTATACTAGTGAGTGAGAGTGGTAACAAACATTCTTTATATAAGTTTACTGATGTGGACCACGATGAACCCATCATCTCTTGTGGACTGGCCCCTGAAACACCACTACATTATAGAAGGGGTATCTAAAAACGTGGCTTTTCCATAGGCCATAAGAATCTTCTGATCCAATTGGCTATTTATGCACTGGCATAACTTTTTTACTTGTGTAATCTTTGTATATCCCCTGATGATCCCCTTTTCATTGCGTTAGGAAGGGGGGGAAATACATCGGGAGAGTTGGGGTACCCATTTGCCTAATTGGGCCCGTTGACTCCATTCCTAAAAATATTTAATTACTCTAACTAGGATTTTTGCACTAGTTAGAAAACCATATTATATTTAACGCAATTGTTGTATTGTGTGTATGTGGTTTGTCCTTCAGCTTTTCTTTACACCTGTTTTGGTGGTGTTTATTGTGCTAGGTAGTTATAGGGAGAGTAAGGGTCAGCCACCTGGAACGGGGGATGCCAAAAAAATTATAACATCCTCCGTCGGTAGGAAGGGTAATGTAGGGTGTGTCTTAGCATCTTTAAGCCCACTTCAGAACTATTGATATCTAATTCCTTACTACGTTGATCCTATACCTGTCTAGCACTCACCGACACAATTCGTGTTTTGTGTTGTTTGAAAGGACACTCTATGTGTCTATTTTAACTAGATTAATAATAAAGTAACTTTTAGAGGTAATTATATATAGTGGTTTTCTAGTGGTATACCTCTGGTGATATCAACTGTGGTTGAATTAATGGGGGATATGGACATAGAGTTTGGCTGTGGGAAGAAGTAGCAAGCTTGTTAAGAACTGCAACCTAAGTCGGGTGGGTCAGAGTATAAAGGACAGACAAACAGAGATAGATCAGATGGGAGCCAAAAGAAAGTTCTGAAGTGAGATGTAACCTAGGAAGGAAGGAAGGCAAGAAAGTGTCTTAGCGCATGTGTGGCGCCCCTGAGGCTTCAGTTGCCAGAGAGGTACTGCACCTCATCCAGAGGTGTGGTATTCCATCCTGGGTATGGAGGAGGTCACAACCGGTTTACACAAAAGCACAACACCCTCACTCAGCAACACCTCATCAAACATGGCAAGGGCGTGATTATACCCAAAGCCAGGCCAGGGGGTGGAGTCTTTAAAGTGGGAACATTCAGACATTGTGGAGTGTGGAGAAAGAAGGAAAGGAGAAGAGCAGTGGAGGAGTGAAGATCCCAGGCCTGGAGCTGTTACCGCTCGACCCAGGCACAGATGGAAGGGGTCCTAGAGACCACGGGAGTGCCATTACCTCTCATGGCCTTGTTCCACATATACTCTACGGGTGGAAGGACATGGCTGCAACACGGGGACTGGTCCCAAGGCTAGAGGAGAAGAACGTACGCACTCCACTAGTAAAACCAGCGGCTGAGGTGACTGCAAGCACCAAAGCCATAACCGCACACAAATTCGCTGGAAGGTGACCAAAAAGGACCAAGGGATAGAGCTTCACAACACCCAACAGCGTCCACGGGCACTGACACAGGGTTCAGTGAGTGAAAGCACAAGACAGGAAGGTGAAGCAAGCGCAGAAAGACGGCCAGGGAATATACACATTAGAAGGGTGCACCGGTCTCGACCTCCGAACTACCCAGAATTGGCTGGAGCCCAGCACGGTAGAACACCAGCACTCCAAAGGTGGTCACTGGCATGTTGTGTTACCTTGGAACCTGCTACAGTGAGTAAAAACGTTGAGACTGCATCCCTATGTCGCTCTGTTTTTGTCCTGGGCCCACCATCATAGACTACTACCACCTCCATCTGCTTTGGTACCCAGCTCTACCTGTGGAGAGCTACACCATCTAAGCTGCGTCACAATCTTTCCCAGAGGTCCCCATCCCACAGCGGCGGCACCTAACTTTCTTTATACCACAGGTGCCGTCACGAATAAACTGTCTTCATCGCCTTCCTATTCCTTAAATGACACCGCTGGTGTCACATAGCCGGGCCACACCACCGCGGTGCCCCAGGAGCGGAACCGCTGCCTGCTAACGATTCACCCCAGGCCCCGATGCAGGCATGTCAACTTGTCACGAACAGGAATGTCGTGCCTGTTGCTACTGTGCGCCTTAACAGACTGTGTGAAAAGACTATGCGCTGGCGGCCATTGAAAAAGAACAGGCACCATGGGCAACCATATAGCTTGGGTTTATCCGCCCTTTGTGTTCTGGGTAGTGGCATGGCATGAAAAGCTGTGCCCGCCCCCTGCAGCACCACACAAGAAACGAAACTTACCCAAGGGGCCAGAAGTCCCGCGTCCCCAGGGAATGGTGAAGAATGGGACAACTGTGCAGAAAGATTTGGCGTGTGCCATGACAAGCCACAAGCAGGATAACCTGGAGTGCAGGGTGACAGCTACCAGCTCCCCTGGCTGTCCGGATAATGCACCGGTGCCGCGACCAGTCCTAGAGGAGGAGGTGAAGAGGCTGGGATACTGGCTGCTGGAGCTCCAAGCGGATGCGGCCCAGCAATGGCAAGTATCTATGATGGAAGTGGTAGTGGAGGGACATGCTCTGATGGAACGCGCATCACCAGCCCAGAAGGAGGAAAAGACCAGCACTGGAGAGGTAAGAAAGACGACAACCCCTTTTGCTCCTGTCACTGAGGACACCCTGTTGGGACCCCTTTCATCTCCCCCTGCCTTTGTACCCGATCAGGTGCAGCGACCCTTGGCCTGGGACGTCATGGCCAGCAGTGGGAAAGGACTTTGCGGCCCCTTTAACTCCCACCCAGTCTGCCAGTGCCATCGTAGTGGCCTGCCAACAGCAGTTGCTGAAACTGCAAGCGGAGCGGGAACAGCACCATGCAAGACGGGAGGAGATGGAGGCCCGCAATATGGCCACAAAGAAGCAGCTACGCAAAGTCCGACCATAAGAGAGGGGACCGCTGAGTTACAGGACAGTCAAACGGTTTAACCTGGAGAGGGGATGGGGCTTTGTTAGCGAGACCAGTCTCGCGAAAGACGTCTTCATTTCCCGGTAGGACGTAGAAGCCCACCTCCAAAAAGGCCATCCAAAACATGACCTATACCCGGGTGACGTAGTCGCATATACTGTAAAGTCAAAAGGGGGTGATACGCCCTAAATGTGCAGAGCCCTGAAATTGAACCAGAGTGTGCGCCTGACCGGGAGGCTGCCAACTAATTTGATTATGTTTTCTGATAATGTATAGTATTTGAGTTAAATGGACAGCTGGGTCACCAGGACTTCCTTTGTAAATAGTTGCGCTAATTTCAGCACCCTCTAGCAGAATTTGCAGATCATAGGAGATAAATCCCGTCTAGTGTGGCAGAAGTAATGGAACGTGATCAGGAACGCACTGTCACCCACCCAGAGTCTACATTAGCGGTTTTCTTGTAGTGGGTCCTCCACTTTACTCTCTTTGTGGTTGCTGATTTGCACAGATCAGGAGCAGTGCAAGGAACTCTGGCATCATGGCTCCTCAACCAAGTTTATAGTGAAAATAATGTTTTATATTGTCAAAGTTTTGCAATGTTAGTAATGGTAATGCAAAAGTTTATCTTGTTGTTAACATTCAAGATAATGCCTCTCATAAAGGGAAGAAAAATGTTTATAATGTTTACTTCACACCACTGTATTTTTGTTTTGTTCCAGCCCGAGGATGTGCTGGGATTTGCTGTGGGGGAGTGTGGCACCCCTGAGGCTTCAGTCACCACAGAAGTACTGCACCTCATCCAGAGGTGTGGTATTCCATCCTGGGTATGGAGGAGGTCACCACAGGTTCACACAAAAGCACAACACACTCACTTAGCAACACCTCATCAAACATGGCAAGGGCGTGATTATACCCAAAGCCAGGAGTGGAGTCTTTAGAGAGGGAACCATTCAGACATTGTGGAGTGTGGAGAAAGAAGGAAAGGAGAGGAGCAGTGGAGGAGCGAAGACCCTAGGCCTGGAGCTGGTACCACTGGGCCCGGGCACAGACAGAAAGGGTCCTAGAGACCACGGGAGTGCCATAACCTCTCATGGCCTTGTTCCACATATAGTCTACGGGTGGAAGGACTTGGCCGCAACACAGGGACTGGTCCCTAGGCTAGAGGAGAAGAACCTACGTACTCCACTAGTAAAACCAGCGGCTGAGGTGACTGCAAGCACCAAAGACACAACCGCACACAAATTTGCTGGAAGGTGATCCAAAAGGACCAAGGGATAAAGCTTCACGCCACCCAACAGGGTCCATGATGGGCACTGGCACAGGGTTCAATAAGCGAGGCCAAAGCAAGCGCAGGAAGATGGCCAGGGAAGGTACACATAAGAAAGGTGCCCCGGACTTGACCTCCGAACTACCTGGGATCGGCTGGAGCCCAGCACGGTAGAACCCCAGCACTCCAAAGGCGGTCACTGGCATGTCGTGTTACCTTGTAACCTGCTACAGTGAGTAAAAACCTTGAGACTGTATCTCTGTGTCGCTCCATTATTTGCCTGTGCCCGCCATCATAGACTACTACCACCCCCATCCGCTCTGGGGCCCAGCTCTACCTGTGGAGAGCTACATCATTTAAGCTGCGTCACCATCTACCCCAAAGGTCCCCATCCCGCAGCGGCGGCAACTAACTTCCTGCATACCACAGGTGGCGTCACAAATAAATTGTCATCATCCCCTTCCTATTCCCTAAACGAAACTGCCGGGGTCATGGAGCCGGGCCACACCAATGCAGCGCGAGTCACCCCAGGCCCCGGTGCGGGCATGTCATATGCATTGTACCACCATTTGTTGGAAAAAACTATTCAGTAAAGTAAGTTTTGACAAAGCACTTTGGGTGTCCCGTGATTAATGTGTGGCCGACCCTGAGTACCGACACTTGGACACTTTTCAATGTGAGGTGCAAGGGTGCAATAATATGGCCCACTATCACCTTCTGGCACCTGATAGATAGATTGATAGATAGATAGATAGATAGATAGATACAGTGCTCAGCATAAATGAGTACATCCCAATAGATTTGTCAGAAAACCTATAGTTTACTTACAGAATCAACATTTTCAATAGGATACTATACAATTAAATTACTCCCGCAAACGAGCGCCATTGATTGCATATGCATATTATATGCAGAAAGCTAGAAATCAGTGGTGTGGGCAAGGGTTGTACAGAGTTCAGCATTCAAGGGTGATATAAGCGCTGCTGAGTGTGACAGAGAGGCAGGTAATATCTACATAAGAATTTATCATTGAATACAGGGCTATGCGTTTTAACATGGGACAGATGTCTTCCTCAGGCAAGGAATGTATGTTAGCAGCAAAACAGTCAGAATTTAAATGGATCAATGAGACATGGCTCATGAGTTCATGGGCTAAGCCTAGTTTCACACATCCGGCTTTTCGCCAGTTTGCCGGATTTGGCGCACACCAGTACAGTGTATACAGTACAATGGCAGTGCCAAGATACACTATGCTGGAGGAACTTGTTTGCAACATTGAAACGGTGCTTGTTAATTTGTTTATGCAACTATTGAACTGTACCGCCAATACAGTTGTGCTCAAATGTTTTTGGTTGCCATTATGATTTGAAAAGATTAATCACAGTAGTTTGACAATAAATGGCTTCACCCAATCACTAACCATGAGTGGAAAAAAAGGTTTTGTGTTATCATTCATATTCTCTGAAAAAAGGCCAAGAAAGCAAAAAATCTAACGGGGTATGTAAACTTTGAGCACAACTGTATACTGGAGAGAGCAGAGGCACAAAGTAAGTATTTTTCCAGGGATTTGTGAACCTAATCAACAAGCTTTTCAGTTGTAGGCACTTCCACAGCCATCACAGCCATGCTGATTGGTACAGCTGTGATTGGCCAGCCCAAAAAGTGACCCAGTCTTTATAACCACAGGATCATGGGTGGTGTTGTCATTGTGCTCTGACTAGCGTAGGAACAGGTTGCTGCCTTAGTGAGGGACAGTGTTAGGTTACTTTTCTTACTGTGCCGCCGCAGCAGCGGATCGAACTGCTCAGACCCGGGATGGTGTCAGTTTTGTGGCTCGAGAGTCTCTGGACCCGGGGGCTTAGGGGCCACACTCTAAAGTAAAAGGGGATATTTAGAGGGGAGGTATAGTTCGTGACGCCACCCATGGTGTGCGGTAACTGGGAGTACCGCCGCTGCCGTTTCGAGTACCCGGGGTGATGAAATGGGGCAGCAAGGTGTCGTTACCCTCCACAGGTAGGGGTATGCCCCGGGACTCTGGATAGTGATAGTCAATGCCGTGAAAGGGGAAAAGTCACTCATGTACTCACTCAGCCAATAAGCAGATGCTGACAACCGGGTAAACCAAGTCTCTGGGTGCCGCTGCCACTCAAGGGGAACTCGTCCAGGTCCCGTCCCCTGCAGTGCTGCCTGATGGTCTGTGACCTGCCTCCTGGCGCAAAGTTTAAATTCACCATAGTGGCCTGGTAGTCTGGAACTTGCCGGGCCCCAATCCCCACTCTGACTATGTGTGGGAGCCTGCTCTCAGGGCTCACGCTTGGGATTTTAGTGGGCTGCGTATATGGAAGGCCCTATCCCCCTCGTTGCGCTAGTGCCCTGATTCTGGAGCTAGTGGGAACAGTCCATGAAGGCTCTGTTCTCCGCAGGTTAATTGCCGGGTTGCCTGAAGCTTCTCCCCGACCTAGGGTCCGTGTACTCCCACCGTGCCTTTGTGCCCGGACCGGTGATAGGGCCAGGCTGCTGACCGTTCTCTTTAACAGGTCCAGGCACCTTGCCTCAATCCCCTGCAACCGGGGATCCAAGTCCGATAGGTCCAGATCACCGTCTGTAACCTAGGTAGCTTCTCCTGGGAGCCACTACTCCCAACCTCCTCCACTTCACTCTACTCCTCTACACTCCTCTCTACACTCTTCTCTACACTCCTCACCTTCCCTCCCTGACCCCTTGGTGGCGACCCTATGCCGCTTAAGCCGCCCACTTGTGTGTCTGGTGGATGTGGTGCAGGGTATCGCTAGGATTTGCTGTTGGAGGCAGCACTATAAGATGGGGACCCAGAACCATGAGGGATTTGAATACTGCACTAGAGAGAAAGAGCGTGCAGTACCCTGCGACGACCTGATAGTCCAGGGGCGCCACATTACTCTGTCTGCATACTCATAAAACAGGCTCTGTGTGGCCTCTCTACACCAGGTTTTTTGGCGGTACTCTTAAAAAGGGTCTGTGGAGGTACTTTTAATAAACGCACTGTGGGGGAACTCCTAAAAAAGGCTCCGTGTGACCGCTGTGCTCCTGGCCCCGTGGGGATACTCTTAAAAATGGTCTGTGCGGTTACTTTTATTAAAGGCTCTGTGGGGGTAGTTTTAAAAACAGGTCTATGGCGCCACTCTTCACCGGGCTCTGTGGGTGTACTCTTAAAAAACAATCTACGAGGGTACTCTTAAAAAGGGTCTGTGGGGGTACTTTTAATAAATGCTCTATGGGGAAAATCTTAAGGCTATGTGCCCATGGGACTATGTACCTGCGGATATATCCACAGGTATGTCCGCAGGTTTCCCGCAGCAGCTCCCCGGAATCCACAGCTATCCACAGCTGTGGGATTCCAGCAAAATATCTGCGGAAAACCTGCGGAAATTCATGCGACTTACCTGCGGAAGTCCCAGCCTCTATCTCCCTAGTAGAGGCCTGGGAATTCCGCAGATATTTCCGTAGGAATAATTGACATGCAGTTACGTGTGGCTGCGAGACATCTGCAGCATATTCTGCAGCCGCACATATCGCAGCATGGACAAAGCAGTCCTTATGTCCCATAGGATAACATGGGGAGTGTCTGTACTTGCTAAAACCTGCGAATTTATATAGAAAATCCAGATAAATCTGCAGGTTTTCCGCGGCAAAATCTGCGGATACATAGTCCCGTGGGCACATAGCCTAAAGAGTCTAAGGGGGTACTCTGCACCAGGCTCTGTGGGGATACTCTTGAAAAAGTCAGTTGGGGTACTCTTAAAAAAAGGGTCTGTGTAGACACTGCACCAGGCTCTGTGGGGGTATACTTAAAAAACTGTCTGTGGGGATACTCTTAAAAAAGGTCTGTGGGGTTACTTTTAATGAAGGCTCTGTGGGGGTACTCTTAAAAAAGGCTTTGTGTGGCCACTCTGCGCCAGGCTCTGTGAGGGTTCACTTAGAAAAAAGTCTGCTGAGTAAGTCTTAAGTCTACTGGAGTCTGGAGTGAAGGGCCATTTACACGCTGCGACATCGCTAACGATATATCATCGGGGTCACGGTGTCTGTGACGCACATCCGGCGTAGTTAGCGACGTCGTTGCATGTAACACCTATGAGCGACCTTAAACGATCGCAAAAGAGGTAAAAATCGTTGGTCTGTGACACGTCGTTCATTTACCAAAAATCGTTATCTGGTCAGTAGCGAGGTTGTTTGTTGTTCCTGCGGCAGCACACATCGCTGTGTGAGACACCACAGGAGAGATGAACATCTACTTACCTGTTTCCACCGGCAATGAGGAAGGAAGGAGGTGGGCGGCATGTTCCGGCCGCTCATCTCCGCCCCTTCTCTGCTATTGGACAGCCGTATTTGTGACGCCGAACGCACCTCCCCCTTGAAGGAGGGATTGTTTGGCATCAACAGCGACATCGCAGAACAGGTATGTGCGTGTGACGCTGCCGTAGCGATAATGTTTGCTACGGCAGCGATCACCACATATCGCACCAATGACGGGGGCGGGTGCTAGCACTCATGACATCGCTAGCAATCACTAGCGATGTCGCAGCGTGTAAAGCACCCTTAACTCTGCTGCCCCATTATAGTAAATTTTCAGTTTTCACCTGAATCATGTATTTCAGAGATGAAGATGGAAACCCTGAAGTAAGTGCTCAGCATAAAGCACAGGATAAATATGAATTGATCCAAAATGTTCTGTACCCCAAATTGCCACCAAATAGCATTCAATTAAACGCACAAAAACACAAGTCCCTGCTCAGGTCTGTCAGCCACTAACGGAAATATAGGGGGCTGCCACATTACTGGTAACACAAAGGCTCTAGAAAAGTGTTATGACTCCCTCCCACTCCCCCCCAAAAATCAAACCAACATAACCTGCGCACCCAAATCCAAATGCCGTCTTCACTTCTGTGCCCCACAATGTGCCTAAATCACCATTAACATCCACATGTTTGACATTTCTGAAGTGAGGACAACCCACTTAATTTATAGGGTGTGTCTGCAGAAGCACATGCTGGACACAATGTATGGGCACTACAATGTACTGGACACGACAAGGGCTTATTTGCAATGTTTAATTTTGCAACATTCTCTATGTTTGATATCCTGAGTGTTTCCCAGAGACTAAATCATCACTACATCTATAATTCAATTCCCAGAGGGGTGTAATTTCCAAAATTCAGTCACGTGCTGGGGTTTCTGCTGTTCAGGCACTTAGGGGCTCTGCAAATGGAGTTTGCAAACTATTTTAATTTAATAAAATCTGTGCTCCAAAAATCAAATGTTGCTTCTTTCCTCCCGAGCCCTGCCATGTGGTCAAACAGTACTGTACTGCCACAGGTAGGGTGTTGCCATGTTCAGAAGAAATTGCATGTCACACTATGGGGTACTTTTACCTATTCTCTTTGCGGAAACTAGAAATCTGGGGTTAAAACAACATTTTAGTGGGAAAAATGTAATTATTTTTTCTTCACCACCTAATAGTATAACATTTTGATACACATGTGCAGTGCCAATATGCTCACTGCACCCCTAGATTAATTATTTTAGGAGTCTAGTTTCAAAAATGGGGTCACTTGTGGGGGGTTTCTATTGTTTATGCACCTCAGGGGATTTGCCAATGTGATAAGGCACCCGTAAACTATTGCAACTAAATCTAAACTCAAATATGGCACTCTTTCCCTTCTTTACTTTGTACTGTGTACTTTTTGACTACATATGGGGTATTGGCGAACTCAGAAGAAATTGCACAACAAAGATTTATGCATTATATAATGTTACCATAGTGAATTTGAAAAATCTGGGGTTAAAGCAACATTTTGGTGGTAATAATGTATTTTTTTATTTTCATAGTTCAACGGTATAAAATTCTGTGAAGCCCCTGGGGGTTAAAGGTACTCACCAAACAATTTGACAAATTCATTGAGGGGTCTTGTATCCAAAATTGTGTCGCTTGTGTAGGTTTCCATTGTTTAGGAACATCAAGGGCTCTCCAAATGCGACAAGCCGTCCGCTATCTATTCCTCACAATATTGTGCTCTAAAATCAAATGGTGCTCCTTCCCTTTCGAGCACCGCTGTGCACTCAAACAGTAGATATTAGCCACACATTGGTAGTGTACTCAGGAGAAATTGCACAATAAACTGTATGGTGAATTTTCTGTTGTTACATTTGTGAAAATGCAAAATTTGGGGCTAAAGTAACATTTTTGTTTAATGTAAAATATTCATTTTTTTTCCTTCCATATTGCTTTAGTCACTGGGAAGCACCCAAAGGGTTAATAAACTTTCCAAAAGGGGTTTTGAGCAGTCTGAGAGGTGCACTTTTTAGAACGTTGTCACTTTTTGGTATTTTCTGTCACATAGGCCTCTCAAAGTCACTTCAAATGTTATGTGGTCCCTAAAAATGAATTTGTGAATTTTGTTTGAAAAATTAAAAATTGCTGATAAACTTTGAACCTTTCTAACTCAATTGGAAAATGGCAGAATACAAGCTCATGCTAGTAGACACACTACTTAATTCATTCCCATCTGACTAGAGAGTCTCAGTGGAAGCACAAGGCAGAAGAGGAGGAAGTCTTCAAAGCAGCTGAGGCACTGGCAAGACATCGGAAAAGAAGTGCAGTCTGTCCGAAATGTGGAAAAACTTCCTCAGCATACAATAACATCCAGAACCACCAACTGATACAGTCCGTAGGCAACGTTTCCACAACGTGGAAGGGTATGTGCCCACATGTCTCCACGTACTTATTGATGGGGTCTCTAAATTAGACATATGTCCTGAGCTTGCCCTTTATGCCTTGGAGTTTCTGGCCTACCCAGTAAGCGTTCTGTCAGAACGTGTGTTTACCATGGCTTAGGGTGTGATCACAGACAAGTACATCTGCCTATCCACAGCCAACATGTGCTAGCTCACATTCATTAAAATGAACCAGGTGTGGATCCAACAGGACATCTCCGTACCTTTGGCTAACTAGAGAAGTATAGCAATCGCATCCAGCTCAGGGCCGAATTATAGGTGGGGCAGGCGGGGCTCCAGCCCCGGGGCCCCCACCACAAGAGCTTCTGAGGGGGCCCCCACCACCATCTGTGTGGCCGCCATTATATTAACGCTGCAGTGTTCAGGACCGCACTGTACCTTTAAAGATTTTCAATCCCGGCCGTCACTGTGCTGCAGACACGTCCACTGCACGCTGTGTGGGCTGTGTCTGCAAGGATGACGTCACCGTGCACCTGCTGCTGCTTCTTCGTGCCATAGTGGAGCTTGTGGGAGGACCGGAGCAGAGCCCTCCGTGGATGACGGTGAGTGTGACGTCATCCATCATGGTGCCGACGGGATTCCATAGTGTCAGCGGCGGCTCTGCCGGGAATCAGTATGAGTTATTGCAGGAGTGTGAACTGCTGCAGATCAGGTCAGGCTGTCAGTGCCGGGTCATCAGGTCGGGCTGTCAGTGCCGGGTCATCAGGTCGGGCTGTCAGTGCCGGGTTATCGGTTCCAGCCTCATCCCTCCCCTGCAATAACTCACACTGAGCTCTAGCAGAGAGAACAGACATCACTACACAGATCCTGCACTGATCACATCTGAGCCTGCAGCACACATTACACTATATGACCCATATTACATATAGAATATGTGAGGTGCTGTAGGTCCAGATGTGATCGGTACAAGGCATTGTATATCTGTGTACATGATATACCACATCCAGTGTACAGAGCAGTGTGATATACTGTGTACATGGTATACCACATCCAGTGTACAGAGCAGTGTGATATACTGTGTACATGGTATACCACATCCAGTGTACAGAGCAGTGTGATATACTGTGTACATGGTATACCACATCCAGTGTACAGAGCAGTGTGATATATTGTGTACATGGTATACCACATCCAGTGTACAGAGCAGTGTGATATACTGTGTACATGGTATACCACATCCAGTGTATAGAGCAGTATGATATACTATGTACATGGTATACCACATCCATTGTACAGAGCAGTGTGATATACTGTGTACACGGTATACCACATCCAGTGTACAGAGCAGTGTGATATACTGTGTACATGGTATACCACATCCAGTGTACAGAGCAGTGTGATATACTGTGTACATGGTATACTACATCCAGTGTACAGAGTAGTGTGATATACTGTGTACACACATCAGATGGTATATAATAATGTGTATATTGTATAACATCTGGTGTCTATATCACAATAAACCCGGTACTATGTGTGGATGCCTAACACTATCTGGGTCTGTACTGTGCTATATACTGGCTGTATACTACATGAGAATGCCTAATACTATCTGGCTCTGCACTGTGCTATATAGGGGCTGTGTACTACGTGAGGATGCCTAACACTATGAGGGTCTGCACTGTGCTATATACTGGCTGTATACTATATGAGGGTGACTAATGCTATCTGGCTCTGCACTGTGCTATATAGGGTCTGTATACTACATGAGGATGCCTAATACTATCTGTCTCTGCACTGTGCTATATAGGGGCTGTGTACTACGTGAAGGTGCTTAATATTATCTGGTCTGCTCTGTGCTATATAGAGGCTGTGTACTATGTGAGGATGCCTAATGCTTTCTGGCTCTCCACTGTGCTATATAGGGGCTGTGTACTATGTGAGGATGCCTAATGGTATCTGGCTCTCCACTGTGCTATATAGGGGCTGTGTACTATGTGAGGATGCCTAATGCTATCTGGCTCTCCACTGTGCTATATAGGGGCTGTGTACTATGTGAGGATGCCTAATGCAATCTGGCTCTGCACTGTGCTATATAGGGGCTGTGTACTACATGAGAATACCTAATGCTCTCTGGGTCTGCACTGTGCTATATAGGAGCTGTGTACTATGTGAAGATGCCTAATGCTATCTGGGTCTGCACTGTGCTATATAGGGGCTGTGTACTACATGAGGGTGCTTAATGCTATATGGGTCTGCATTGTGCTATATGGGGGCTGTATACGACATGAGGGTTCCTACTGCTATATGGGTCTGCATTGTACTATATGGGGGCTGCTTAATGTAATATGGGGGTTGCATACTGCCATAAGGGGGCTGAATAATGCCATATGGGGGCTGAATAGTGCCATATGGGGGCTGAATAGTGCCATATGGGGGCTGAATATTGCCATATGGGGGCTGAATAGTGCAAATGGGGGCTGCATAGTGCCATATGGGGGCTGCATAGTGTCATATGTGGGCTGCATAATGCAATATGGGGGCTGCATAATGCTACATGGGGCTACATAATACCATATGGAGGACTATGGGAGCTTCATAACACTATATGGAGGAATATGGGGGCTACATACTACTATTCCCCCAGAGTTGTATGTCCCCTCCACCTCAGAGCTGTATACCCCCAAACCTGCATACCCCCAGAGCTGCATGTCAACCCCCCACCTCAGAGCTGTTTGTCCCCCCACCTCAGAGCCACTGCCCCCCTCTAGAGCTGTATGCCCCCCATTGATATATACCCCTTTCCTCAGTAATATGTATGCCCCCCAGTAATGTGTATGTCCCCAGCCTCTCTTGTGATGTATATACAGCCGTGTTAGTGTGCTCTATGTGCGGCCATGTCTGTTAGTGACTGCCACCAATCGGCGTGGCAAAGAAACATGCCCAGGAGGAGCTGGATGGAGACAAGTGGGGAGGTGAATGTGACTGTTGCCGGCTTCCCAATATTAAAAATATATATAAAAATTTAAAAATGTGTCTGTGTGTGCATTAATGATGTGTATCTATGTATGTCAGTGTATATGACTGTGTATAGATTTATGTCTGTTTATATGTGTTTTTGTGAATGTCTCTTTAAATATATATGTGTACGTATGCCTGTATGTGTATGTATCTGTGCATGTCTATGTGTGGATGGGGCCACTGAGACTCTTTTGCCCAGGGCCTACAAAAACCTGGAGCCGGCCCTGCATGTAGCAGTGATGTATTCTCTTGTACACTGTACAGGGGTGTACCTTTGGGGGTATGCGGCATATTTTCCCCTGCACAGCAATCAGGGGGGCACCATTGGAAAGTGTGAGGCAGTAAGAAAATTGTAAGTGGACAGTATTGGAAAAGAAAAGTGTGAGGTGCATAGTATAGAGACAGGGTAGTGGGGGGGATAAGCAGTATAGAGAAGCGGCAGCATGGTGGCCAGTGTGAGGGCACAGTATGGAGGGCACAGTATGGAGGGCACAGTATGCTGAGGAGGGGGAATGTGAGACAGAGGTAAAGTGTAGTGACTGGATAGCATGGTGGCCAGTGTGAGGGCACAGTATGCTGAGCTGGGGGAATGTGAGATGGAGGTACAGTACAGTGACTGGATAGTGAAGGAGGTAGGCAGTATAGAGAAGGGGCAGCATGGTGGCCAGTGTCAGGGTACAGTATGCTGAGGAGGGGGAATGTGAGATGGAGGTACAGTACAGTGACTGGATAGTGAAGGAGATAGGCAGTATAGAGAAGGGACAGCATGGTGGCCAGTGTGAGGGCACAGTATGGAGGGCACAGTATGCTGAAGAGGGGGAATGAGAGACTGAGGGGCATTGCACAGAAAAGGCAGTATGGTGGCCAGTGTGAGGGCACAGTATGGAGGGCACAGTATGCTGAAGAGGGGAATGTGAGACTGAGGTGCAGTATAGTGACTGGATAGTGAAGGAGGTAGGCAGTATAGAGAAGGGGCAGCATGGTGGCCAGTGTGAGGGCACAGTATGGAGGGCACAGTATGCTGAGGAGGGGGAATGTGAGACTGAGGTGCTGTATTTATATCTAAATGCTACAGTTCGTGCTCTACTGTTATGGCTAAAAATGTTAACGTTATTGGGCCCTTACCAGATTTTCTGCTCAGGGGCCCCCACCAACCTTAATCTCACCCTGATCCAGCTATTGTTATACTCCCCCGCAGTTTGTTCATTCTATTCACCATTGCCAATGTTTGGGGCTGTGCCAAATAAAAGAGAAAAAAAAAAACAATCATAGATGCCTCCTCCTCCGCCTCTTCCACCTACATCGCCACATCCACTTTTACCTCCTCCTCAACCCCCTTATCCACTTGTACCTCCGCCTCTTGGTTTAAATTTATTATTATTATTTTGTATTCTGTTATTTTAACGGAGTTATGTGAGCCCTGTGGGAGAACTCTGAAAACAGTCTCTGTGGGGGCACTTTTAAAAATTTTTTTTACTTCATATTTAGCTAATATTAATATAGTGACAGAACCCCCTTAAAGTAATTTCCCTGTCCACATTTTTTGTCCTCTCTTGATGGAGAACCAGTGTGTGTTCACAAATTATTTGACTCTGTGTCCCAAGTTGATACAGCATTCACATTTACTACTACATTTGAATGAACTATTTATGGACGGAAACAGGCCAATGGATTTCACATTGACATCCCTTTTATTGGGGAGGTGAAATGGGGCAAGAATGATCCGCAATGTTAGTGACCGTCTGTATGTAACTTTAGGCCTTATAGGTAATGGATCCCTCAGTAAGAGATCAATATGCAAAATATGCCAAATGATTGGACAAGATATTTTTTGAATAAAGCATAGGCAGTGTTGAATGTAGTAAAAAAAATTGTGTTGGGAAGATGTTGCATCACTAGTACTTGCCCTAGAGGTCAGGCATTAGTGGACTGTTGGCCTTCTTAAGAGCAATTAATCTAGAGGGGTATCTTTAAATCAAAGTTGTAATATTTCTGCCAGGGCCAATGTTAGGACAGGTAACTTGGGAAGCTGCTTGGGGCCCCCACACTCTTGGGGTCCACCCTCAAGTGTACAGCAAGAGCTATACTAAGGACTTTTGGTGACATAACAATCATGTGACTGATCATGTGGTCACCATTGGAAAGCCTGAACAGGAGATGGAATGGTAGTTAGAGTGTGTGTGTGTGTGTGTTCGCGTGTGTGTGTGTATGACTATAATGTACTTGCCCCTGCTGGTGTGTGTGCGTGTGTGTGTATGTATATATATATATATATATATATATATATATATATATATATACAGTGCCTTGGAAAGTATTCAACCACCTTGAATTTTTCAACCTTTTCCCATATTTCAGGCTTCAAACATAAAGATAAAAATTTTACATTTTATGGTGAAGAATGAACAACAAGTGAGACACGATTGTGAAGGTGAACAATATTTGTTGCTTATTTTAAATTTTTGCAAAAAATAAAAAACTGAAAATTGAGGCGTGCAATATTATAAGTAGAGTTGAGCGCGGTTCGCGGTTCGAGGTTCTCCAGTTCTAGGCTCGAGTGATTTTGGGGCCTGTTCTAGATCGAACTAGAACTCGAGCTTTTTGCAAAAGCTCGATAGTTCTAGAAACGTTCAAGAACGGTTCTAGCAGCAAAAAAACAGCTAATTCCTAGCTTGGTTTCCGCTGTAATAGTGTAAGTCACTCTGTGAATCACACTATTATGACATTTCAGTGTATAGTGTGCATGAACAGCGCCTTCAGATCACTGCTGTTTCTATAATGGCCGCCATTTATTTTTTTTTCCTTGTCTTCCTTCCCTAAGCGCGCGCGTCTTGTGGGGCGGGCCAGCATGTCAGCCAATCCCAGACACACACACAGCTAAGTGGACTTTTAGCCAGAGAAGCAACGGCATGTGTGATAGGATGTCCATGTCACATGTGCCTGCATTATAAAACCGGACATTTTCCTCCAGGACGCCATTATCTCTTCTGCGTCTTTGGTGTCAGACATCACTGTCGCAGCTCCGTCCTTTGTCCTATCGCCGATACAGCTGTATGCGCTCCATACACAGCGCTGGCCAGCATAGGGATAGCACTTTCTATCAGTCCTTTTAAGGGCTCAAACCGGCAGGGTCAGAGCCATAGGTGACAGGTCCTGAAAAAAGCGACAGCGTCTGTGTAGCCAAGGTCAGGGATTTCCTCCCTGCATTTCCCTATTAGGAGGGAATAGAAAGGCAGGCTTCCTTTCCTCTACCCAGAGCCCCACAATCCTGGCACTGTACCCTCCTGTCCTCTGCACACTCCAACTCATGATAACTAAGCCATTATACTAGCAAACACTCAGTGTACCTAGTGGCATCCTAAACGTGGCTATTGGACTTTGCTATAGTCCCACTAGTGCAAAGACATTTGTAGCACCTCTGCCTGCATTGCACACTCCAACTCATTATAACTAAGCCATTATACTAGCAAACACTCAGTGTACCTAGTGGCATCCTAAACGTGGCTATTGGACTTTGCTATAGTCCCACTAGTGCAAAGACATTTGCAGCACCTCTGCCTGCATTGCACACTCCAACTCATTATAACTAAGCCATTATACTAGCAAACACTCAGTGTACCTAGTGGCATCCTAAACGTGGCTATTGGACTTTGCTATAGTCCCACTAGTGCAAAGACATTTGCAGCACCTCTGCCTGCATTGCACACTCCAACTCATTATAACTAAGCCATTATACTAGCAAACACTCAGTGTACCTAGTGGCATCCTAAACGTGGCTATTGGACTTTGCTATAGTCCCACTAGTGCAAAGACATTTGCAGCACCTCTGCCTGCATTGCACACTCCAACTCATTATAACTAAGCCATTATACTAGCAAACACTCAGTGTACCTAGTGGCATCCTAAACGTGGCTATTGGACTTTGCTATAGTCCCACTAGTGCAAAGACATTTGCAGCACCTCTGCCTGCATTGCACACTCCAACTCATTATAACTAAGCCATTATACTAGCAAACACTCAGTGTACCTAGTGGCATCCTAAACGTGGCTATTGGACTTTGCTATAGTCCCACTAGTGCAAAGACATTTGCAGCACCTCTGCCTGCATTGCACACTCCAACTCATTATAACTAAGCCATTATACTAGCAAACACTCAGTGTACCTAGTGGCATCCTAAACGTGGCTATTGGACTTTGCTATAGTCCCACTAGTGCAAAAACATTTGCAGCACCTCTGCCTGCATTGCACACTCCAACTCATGATAACTAAGCCATTATACTAGCAAACACTCAGTGTACCTAGTGGCATCCTAAATGTGGCTATTGGACTTTGCTATAGTCCCACTAGTGCAAAGACATTTGCAGCACCTCTGCCTGCATTGCACACTCCAACTCATTATAACTAAGCCATTATACTAGCAATTTCTGCTGCCAGTTTAAGGGCCGTAGTTGCATTGTCAGGGATATTTATTCTTTATTATTCTGCTGTTAATAAAGCTAGACCACCACTGCAATCTACACCACTTCTCAATTTTTACTACCACATTTTCAGTCCACAATCTTGTCGCAATCAACATGAGTGGCAAAATGACAGATGCTGGTGGAAAGGGGAAGAGGCGTGGTGGAAAAGGCAAAAAAGGTTTTGTCCGTGGGGAAGGTGGCAAAGCTCCATTATCATCTACTGAAGATAGACCATCTACCAGCAAAAGTAAGATGTCTACTACTTACCGTGGACAATCCGATGTGCTCCCTTTTTTACGGACACGAACAACAGGAACAAAGGTAGATGATGGGCAAAAAAGGAAAATGCTTGAATGGATCTCAAGTGGTCCAACAAGTGCCCTGTCAGCCTCTTCAAGTACCGCATCCAAAAAACACCAGTCCTCTGAGTTGTCATCCCAATCAATCTTGATTTCTCCCAGCTCTGAAGTCTCCATCAGCCCTGCACAGTATGGTGGAACTGAGATGGCTGAGTCTGCAGAGCTGTTCAGTCACACTATAGCCTGGGAATCAGAGCTCTGCTCCCAAGCTACAGTGAGTACAGAACAGGAAATGGTCTGCAGTGATGCCCAGAACCTTTGTGACTCTGATTCAGGCCGTGAGGACCAAGTTTCTGAGCATAATGTTGACCCTTTGTAACAAACTGTAACACCTGTGGTTATAGACAATGAGGAACATACTGATGAAGATGAGACTCAGATACCCGATTGGGATGACAACTTAAATATTCGGTCAGGGCAAGAAGAGGCTCGGTCTGAGGGGGAGGGGAGTGCAAACACAACAATTGATGATGAAGTTCTAGATCCCACCTACTGTCAACCCACAGTCAGGCACTCGAGGAGGTCAACAGAGGTGGTGGAGGAGGATGCAACTGATGACGAAGTTACCTTGCGCCTTCCTGGACAGAGTCGCAGTACTGGTAGCACGTCTACAACTGCATCCTCAGCCACCACTCTGCCTCTGAGCATTATTCGGGGTGGATCAACAGGTTGCATGGCCTCTAAGCCTTGCCTAGCCTGGTCCTTTTTTGACATAGAAAAAGATCGCCCAAATTATGTGATCTGTAAAATTTGTCATGGTTCTCTTAGTAGAGGTCAAAACCTCAGCAGTTTGACAACTTCTTCCATGAATCGTCACATGAATAAATATCATATGGCCCGGTGGGAAGCTCACCGTGCTGCAATGCGGCCTAGCAGAGCGAACCATCCACCGCCTGCCCCTTCCAGTGCATCCGCGCGCTCGTCATCTTCTAGGACTGTGGGGACAGCTGTCACACCTGTTTTTCCACCCACAACTTCCACCACTGTAACCGCAACAGGCAGTTTGCTTGGTAGGTCGTCAGTTGTTTTGGAAGGGGAAACAAGTGAGTGTGTACAGCTCTCTCAGACATCGATAGCACCAACTTTGGATGAAGGCAACATCATGTCTCCGCCTGCACTTTCCTCACAAACCTGCATTTTTCCAGGGACACCCTACTCAACACCGTCTACACACAGCAGCCAGATCTCTGTCCCTCAGATGTGGACAAATAAAAGGCCATTTCCTGCGACCCATGACAAAGCTAAGAGATTGACTCTATCCCTCTGTAAGCTGTTGGCTACAGAAATGCTGCCTTTCCGCCTAGTGGACACACAGGATTTTAGAGACCTTATGTCTGTCGCTGTGCCCCAGTACCAGATGCCTAGTCACCACTACTTCTCTAAGAAAGGTGTGCCCGCGCTACACCAGCATGTCGCACACAACATCACCGCTTCCTTGAGAAACTCTGTGTGTGAACGGGTGCATTTCACCACCGATACTTGGACCAGTAAGCATGGACAGCGACGTTACATGTCGCTGACTGGGCACTGGGTAACTATGGTGATAGATGGTGAAGGGTCTGCTGCACAAGTCTTGCCGTCCCCACGACTTGTGTGTCAATCCTCTGTCTGTCCAAGTTCCGCCACTGCTTCTGCATCCTCCACCTCATCTGGGTCCTCCACCTCCGCCCCAAGCCTGCCTGGTCAGCCCACCAGCGTTCTCACTGCGCAGAAGGAATCACGCACCCCTCATTACTATGCTGGCAGCAGAGCGCAACGGCATCAGGCGGTCTTTAGCTTGACATGTCTTGGGAATAAGAGTCACACAGCTGAGGAGTTGTGGTCAGCTCTGCGGTCCGAGTTTAATAAATGGTTGTCTCCACTCAAACTGCAGCCTGGTAAGGCCGTGTGCGACAATGCTGCAAACCTGGGTGCGGCCCTTCGCCTGGGCAAGGTGACACACGTACCTTGTATGGCTCACGTGTTGAACCTTGTCGTGCAGCAATTTTTAACACAGTATCCCGGGCTAGATGGCCTTCTGAACAGGGCACGAAAACTGTCTGCTCACTTCCGCCGTTCAAGCACCGCAGCTGAGCGACTTGCATCGCTCCAGAAGTCTTTCGGCCTGCCGGTTCATCGCCTGAAATGCGATGTGGCGACACGCTGGAATTCAACTCTCCACATGTTACAGCGACTGTGGCAGCACCGCCGTGCCCTGGTGCAATACGTCATGACGTATAGCCTGGGCCAACGAGATGCAGAGGTGGGGCAGATCACCCTGATGGAGTGGTCTCAGATCAAGGACCTATGCACCCTTCTGCACAGTTTCGACATGGCGACGAATATGTTTAGCGCTGACAATGCCATTATCAGCATGACGATTCCAGTCATTTACATGCTGGAACACACGCTAAACACTATTCGGAGTCAGGGGGTGGGACAACAGGAAGGGGATGAACTACAGGAGGATTCATATGCGCAAGACACAACAACATCACCAAGGTCCAGACGTTCATCATCACCAAGGCGCCAGGCATGGGAGCATGGGGGACAGGGATCAACAAGGGCGCATGGTAGCAGGCGAGATGTTGAGGAAGGTGCAGGAGGACATGAAGAAATGGAGGACGAACTGTCCATGGACATGGAAGACTCAGCAGATGAGGGAGACCTTGGTCAAATTTCAGTTGAAAGAGGTTGGGGGGAGATGTCAGAGGAAGAAAGAACGGTTAGCACCTCTATGCCACAAACACAGCGTGGACTTGGTCCGCATGGCTGCGCAAGACACATGAGTGCCTTCTTGTTGCACTACCTCCAACATGACCCTCGTATTGTCAAAATTAGAAGTAATGATGACTACTGGCTTGCCACACTATTAGATCCCCGGTACAAGTCCAAATTTTGTGACATAATTCCAGCCATAGAAAGGGACGCACGTATGCAGGAGTATCAGCAGAAGCTGTTACTCGATCTTAGATCCGCTTTTCCACCAAACAACCGTGCAGGTGCAGGGAGTGAATCTCCCAGTTGTAACTTGACAAACATGGGACGGTCTCGTCATCTTCAACAGTCTACATGTACCAGTAGGACCGTATCTGGTGCTGGTAACAGCAATTTTATGGAATCTTTTCATAATTTTTTTAGACCCTCCTTTGCAAGGCCACCAGAGACAACAAGTCTGACACATAGTCAACGGCTGGAGAGGATGATACAGGAGTATCTACAAATGAACATCGATGCCATGACTTTGCAAATGGAGCCTTGCTCATTTTGGGCTTCAAATCTAGAAAAATGGCCAGAGCTATCCAGTTACGCCTTGGAGATTTTGTCGTGTCCAGCTGCCAGCGTTGTCTCTGAACGTGTCTTCAGTGCTGCTGGGTGTGTGCTGACAGATAAGTGCACGCGTCTGTCCAGTGACAATGTGGACAGACTGACGTTCATCAAAATGAACAAGTCATGGATCCAGAAGGAATTTACAACCCCTGTGTCATCCTGGGGAGAGTAAATGCTTGTGGATTTGGAATGTGCTTGATGCAAATCTAGCTGTGAAGTGTACAACTAGGGCACAAGTGCTGCCACTGAATGGGTGGGTGTGTGTGGGGCACAATTTTTGGAAAAAAGGGAGACTTCGCTTGGAGTAACCCTTGCTTGATGTGTTTTTAAAAGAAGCCAAGATGAACAGAGCTGGGATCAGGAAAGACTTTGCTACCTACCCCGGTGTCATCCTGGGGACGGTTAAGAATAGCGTATTTTTGAATGTGCTTGATGCAAATCTATCTGTGAAGTGTACAACTAGGGCACAAGTGCTGCCACTGAATGGGTGGGTGTGTGTGGGGCACAATTTTTGGAAAAAAGGGAGACTTCGCTTGGAGTAACCCTTGCTTGATGTGTTTTTAAAAGAAGCCAAGATGAACAGAGCTGGGATCAGGAAAGACTTTGCTACCTACCCCGGTGTCATCCTGGGGACGGTTAAGAATAGCGTATTTTTGAATGTGCTTGATGCAAATCTATCTGTGAAGTGTACAACTAGGGCACAAGTGCTGCCACTGAATGGGTGGGTGTGTGTGAGGCACAATTTTTGGAAAAAAGGGAGACTTCGCTTGGAGTAACCCTTGCTTGATGTGTTTTTAAAAGAAGCCAAGATGAACAAGTCATGGTTCAGCAAAGACTTTGCTACCTACCCCGGTGTCATCCTGGGGACGGTTAAGAATAGCGTATTTTTGAATGTGCTTGATGCAAATCTATCTGTGAAGTGTACAACTAGGGCACAAGTGCTGCCACTGAATGGGTGGGTGTGTGTGGGGCACAATTTTTGGAAAAAAGGGAGACTTCGCTTGGAGTAACCCTTGCTTGATGTGTTTTTAAAAGAAGCCAAGATGAACAGAGCTGGGATCAGGAAAGACTTTGCTACCTACCCCGGTGTCATCCTGGGGACGGATAAGAATGGCGTATTTTTGAATGTGCTTGATGCAAATCTAGCTGTGAATTGTACAACTGGGGCACAACTGCTGCCACTGAAGGGGTGGGTTTGTGGGGCACAATTTTTGGAAAAAAGGGAGGCTCCGCTTGGAGTAATCTTGCGGTGCTTTACATGATTTTAGAAGGGCGTGCCATGCCTATATCTGTGTGTCCTCCACTTTTTCCTTGTCCTGCTCTTTTGTTTTCGCATGAGTATATGTCCTTGTCACTTTCCCATGTGTTTGTGTTGTGTTGTGAGTTGTTTGTCACCTTTTGGACACCTTTGAGGGTGTTTTCAAGGTGTTTTTCTGTGTTTGTGATTGCCTGCCATTGTTTCCTATGCAGTTCGAGTTCGGTTCGTCGAACGTTCGACGAGCCGAACTCGAACGGGACCTCCGTTCGGCGAACCGACCTCGAGCCGAACCGGGACCGGTTCGCTCATCTCTAATTATAAGTCCCCTTTGCAAACAGCTGGAGGTGAGTGAGCTTGGATAGAGAGCATTTGTGAACAGCGTTTTTCAGCTCTTTCCACAGATTCTCGATTGGATTCAGGTCTGGACTGTGACTTGGCCATTCTAACACCTGGATATGTTTATTTGTGAACCATTCCATTGTAGATTTTTCTTTATGTTTTGGATCATTGTCTTGTTGAAAGACAAATCTCCGTCCCAGTCTCAGGTCTTTTGCAGACTCCAACAGGTTTTCTTCAAGAATGGTCCTGTATTTGGCTACATCCATCTTCCCATCAATTTTAACCATCTTCCCTGTCCCTGCTGAAGAAAAGCAGGCTCAAACTATGATGCTGCCACCACCATGTTTGACAGTGGGGATGGTGTGTTCAGGGTGATGAGCTGTGTTACTTTTACGCCAAACATATCGTTTGGCATTGTGCCCACATACAGTTAGGTCCAGAAATATTTGGACAGTGACACAATTTTCGCGAGTTGGGCTCTGCATGCCACCACATTGGATTTGAAATGAAACCTCTACAACAGAATTAAAGTGCAGATTGTAACGTTTAATTTGAAGGTTTGAACAAAAATATCTGATAGAAATTGTAGGAATTGTACACATTTCTTTACAAACACTCCACATTTTAGGAGGTCAAAAGTAATTGGACAAATAAACCAAACCCAAAAAAAAATTTTTAGTCTCAATATTTTGTTGCGAATCCTTTGGAGGCAATCACTGCCTTAAGTCTGGAACCCATGGACATCACCAAACGCTGGGTTTCCTCCTTCTTAATGCTTTCCCAGGCCTTTACAGCCGCAGCCTTCAGGTCTTGCTTGTTTGTGGGTCTTTCCGTCTTAAGTCTGGATTTGAGCAACTGAAATGCATGCTCAATTGGGTTAAGATCCGGTGATTGACTTGGCCATTGCAGAATGTTCCACTTTTTTGCACTCATGAACTCCTCGGTAGCTTTGGCTGTATGCTTGGGGTCATTGTCCATCTGTACTATGAAGCGCCGTCCGATCAACTTTGCGGCATTTGGCTGAATCTGGGCTGAAAGTATATCCCGGTACACTTCAGAATTCATCCAGCTACTCTTGTCTGCTGTTATGTCATCAATAAACACAAGTGACCCAGTGCCATTGAAAGCCATGCATGCCCATGCCATCACGTTGCCTCCACCATGTTTTACAGAGGATGTGGTGTGCCTTGGATCATGTGCCGTTCCCTTTCTTCTCCAAACTTTTTTCTTCCCATCATTCTGGTACAGGTTGATCTTTGTCTCACCTGTCCAGAGAATACTTTTCCAGAACTGAGCTGGCTTCATGAGGTGTTTTTCAGCAAATTTAACTCTGGCCTGTCTATTTTTGGAATTGATGAATGGTTTGCATCTAGATGTGAACCCTTTGTATTTACTTTTATGGAGTCTTCTCTTTACTGTTGACTTAGAGACAGATACACCTACTTCACTGAGAGTGTTCTGGACTTCAGTTGATGTTGTGAACGGGTTCTTCTTCACCAAAGAAAGTATGCGGCGATCATCCACCACTGTTGTCATCCGTGGACGCCCAGGCCTTTTTGAGTTCCCAAGCTCACCAGTCAATTCCTTTTTCCTCAGAATGTACCCGACTGTTGATTTTGCTACTCCAAGCATGTCTGCTATCTCTCTGATGGATTTTTTCTTTTTTTTCAGCCTCAGGATGTTCTGCTTCACCTCAATTGAGAGTTCCTTAGACCGCATGTTGTCTGGTCACAGCAACAGCTTCCAAATGCAAAACCACACACCTGTAATCAATCCCAGACCTTTTAACTACTTTATTGATTACAGGTTAACGAGGGAGACACCTTCAGAGTTAATTGCAGCCCTTAGAGTCCCTTGTCCAATTACTTTTGGTCCCTTGAAAAAGAGGAGGCTATGCATTACAGAGCTATGATTCCTAAACCCTTTCTCCGATTTGGATGTGAAAACTCTCATATTGCAGCAGGGAGTGTGCACTTGCAGCCCATATTATATATATAATTGTATTTCTGAACATGTTTTTGTAAACAGCTAAAATAAGAAAACTTGTGTCACTGTCCAAATATTTCTGGACCTAACTGTAGTTCGATTTTGGTTTCATCTGACCATAGCACCTTCTTCCACGTTTGGTGTGTCTCCCAGGTGGCTTGCGGCAAACTATAAACAACACTTTTTATGGATATCTTTGAGAAATGGCTTTATCCTTGCCACTCTTCCATAAAGGCCAGATTTGTGCAGTGTACAACTGATTGTTGTTCTATGGGCAGACTCTCCCACCTCAGCTGTAGATCTCTGCAGTTCATCCACAGTGATCATGGGCCTCTTGGCTGCATCTCTGACCAGTCTTCTACTTGTTTGACATGAAATTTTTGAGTTAAAGCTGCGTCTTGGTAGATTTGCAGTGGTATGATACTCCTTCCATTACAATATGATCGCTTGCACAGTGCTTCTTGGGATGTTTAAAGTTTTGGAAATCTTTTTGCAATCAAATCCGGTTTTAAACTTCTCCACAACAGTATCACGAACCTGCTTGTTGTGTTCCTTGGTCTTCATGATGATCTCTGTGCTTTAATCAGAACACTGAGACTATCACAGAGCAGGTGCATTTATACGGAGACTTCATTACACAGAGTTGGATTATAGTTATCATCATCAGTCATTTAGGACAACATTAAAAAAGTTATCGTATTTTCCGCATCATAAGATGCACCGGATTATAAGACACACCCCAAATTTAGACATAAAAAGGGTAAAAAATAAAAATGGGCCGTCTTATACTCCGGTGTTCTCTTACCGGAGGGGGGCAACAGTGGTGGTGAAGCGGGGTCACTGGAGACAGAGGTTGTGCTGGCAGGCACGGCGGGTCAGTGGCGGCGGGGTTCGTGGTGGCATGTGCGGCGGGCTCCGTGGTGGCAGGTGCGGCGTTGTCCGTGGTGGCAGGTGCGGCGGGGTCCGTGGTGGCAGGTGCAGTGGCTTCCGTGGTGGCAGGATCCACAGGGTCCGTGGTGGCAGGAGCCGCGGGGTCCGTGGTGGCAAGAGCGGCGGGGTCCGTGGTGGCAGGAGCCGGGCGGTCTATGGTGGCAAGAGCGGCGGGTCCGTGGTGGCAGGAGCCGCGGGGTCCATGGTGGCAGGCGCAGCGGCGTCCATGGTGGCGGCAGCAGTGGCAGCGGGTGAGTCGTGCAGCAGGCTGGTGCTGTGAGTGTCCCAGTGTCCGCGGTCCCGGTTCAAATGATGGCGCCTGGAGCGGCGCATGCGCAGATGGAGCTCTCATCCAAGGGCTCCATCTGAGCACGCGCCCGCTCCTGGCGCCATCATTTGAAACTGGGACCGCGGACAAACTGGGTAACCTGCTGCACAGCCGCCCGCACGTACAGAGTGGCAACCAGCAGGCGGCCCATACACCCTGTGCTTGCGTGCGGGTGGCAGCCGGGTACCTGTGGCTGCGTGCGGGCCGCAGTCGGGTGCCTTTGCCTGCTTGCGGCACAGGCACCCGGCTGCCGCCCGCACGCAGGCACCCGACTGCTACCCGCATGCAAGCACAGGTACCCGGCCGCTCGCACGCAGTCACAGGTACCCGACCACCTGATCGCCGCACAGACAGGACCCCCAGGTAAAGCTATATTCGGATTTTAAGACGCACCTCTCATTTTCCTCCCAAATTTTTGGGAGGAAAAGTGTGTCTTATAATCTGAAAAATACGGTAATTTATTTCCTCATTAATGTACACTCTGCACCCCATCTTGACAGAAAATAAACAAAAGTGTAGAGATGTTTGCAAATGTATTAAACAAGAAAAACTGAGGAGTGTCTGCCTCTGCTGTGTGAACAGCATCAGAAGTAGTCCTGATACTTGGCGAGTTCTGAGCCAGACACTGTGTGACAGTACCACTCCGAGGGGCCTCTGAAACCTCACAACCAGGTCGCTCTTCTGAATGACGGCGATGGAATGCTTAAACCAGACACTCTGCATTGATACCAATGGCAAGCAGTCAAGTCCATTCCTCAGGAAATAACCTTGATAATAAACCAGGTATTGTAGAGAGCGACTGAAAATCCGAGAATCAAAAATTCTCGATACCTGGAACTCCAAAGAACCAAGAAGCAAGACTGGAGGTGGAGGAATGAGAATTGGAGTTGCCAAACCCACAAATTTCTTTAACACAGACTTGTGGAATATATTGAACCGAAAAAAGCACCATGAGCAAAGATTGCTGAACAATAATAAATATTTTTATTTGATGTAATAATCAAAGTGCACAGTGTATGAAGTAATTAGAATAAAGTACACAAGACATAATAAAAAAAGACGAAGGAAATCAGGCAACTAGACACAACCTGCAATTGAAGTGCAAGACAGCTACAAAATGATATTTTAACATGTGCATATTCTTATCCCACACAGGTAGAAGAGAAGACCGGGTTTATGCCGCACCAAAAACCACTGATGCGTGTAAATTAAAAGATTTCTTTTTTATTGGACAGTTCCTACGCGTTTCAGAGACATCCGTCTCCTTCCTCAGGAAAAGAAATCATATTACAGCAAGGCCGCTTGGACCTATATATAAGGAGCAAACAGCCATGTATGCATTAAGGACTGCCTGTATGACTCAGAGCTGATGACTCAGAGCCACATGGTAAAGGAAAAAAAAAAAGGACGGAAGAGAAGAAAAAGAAGAAAAAAAAGGAATGATGAACAATCGTGAATAACAGAAAAAAGTGTCTGAGACAGCATGATCCCAAGTAACATGGATAATTCCAACAAAGGGAATACTGAACAAACAAAAAATAAATAAATGAATGGATAAAGACATGAAAACACTTGTTCCTCGTGTTATTTAATAAAGCCAGGGGGCTAGAGATGTGAGGGATGTGTTTAAGATGGTGTGCAAACCTATGGAGTATAGGTGAATTCATTGGTGTTTAGTCCTCTACTCTACATGGGGATACAGAGATTGTGAGTGAAAATTCAAAACAATGTGTAAAAAAGTATATATATATATATATATATATATATATATAACTATATATGGGGATACAGCGATCGTGAGTGAATATCCAGAGGGACGTGAAAAAAATCTTTTTATGTTTATTAATTTATGTATATATAAAACTATAAAGAATGAGACAATGACAAAAAAAAGCGGGCTCAGTGAGGAAACTTTCTAATGCTTAGTATGCATTCTAATTTTGTAAAGGAGACAGGCTCCGATAATAAGTGAGTGCAGAAAAAAAAAAAAATAGGGCACCTGCACGATAGAGGTGATACAAGTGCAATTTGTTTTACCATTTATTATTTATTTCTATTGCGTTTCTGTATTCGTCCCCTATGTTCCTCCATCTCTCGTTAATACTCTTATTCTTCATGCAAATGACTGCTATATGTATCTGGTACACCTTTTTTTTTTTGCTGTCTTTCTGCACTGTTTGCACTCATTGCCACTAGATTGACAAAACCTCCTTTTCTGATTGTCTAGCGCAAGCGCATTGTGTCTGGTTCGCACGGTAGTGAACTCTGGTCACCCCTCGTTTCCTTGAACTTGTATCACCTCTATCGTGCAGGTGCCCTAGTTTTTTTTTTTTTTCCTGCACTCACTTATTATCGGAGCCTGTCTCCTTTACAAAATTAGAATGCATACTAAGCATTGGAAAGTAAAAATCCCTGGACGTCATTTTTATATATAAACTAGAAGGTGGCCTGATTCTACACATCGGGTATTCTAGAATTTACGTATTGTGTAGTTCATGTATGATTTTTGTTATATATATATATATATATATATATATATATATATATATATATATATATATATATATATATCTATATATATAGATGTTGTTGTGTGTAGTTACCAAGTGTTTGTGTAGGGCGCTGTACATGTTCTGGGTGTTGTCTGGGTGTGGCGGGGGGTGAGAGCGGTGTTGTTTGTGTGTTGCGTTGTTTGTGGAGCGCTGTGTGTCTGTAGCGTTGTGTGTGTGTGTTGCGCGGTTTGTGTGTGTGTGGTGTGTTTTGGGGGGAGGTATGTTTTGTGCAATGTGTGTGTTGTGCGGTATGTGCGTATATTTGTGTGTGCAGCGTTGTCTGTGTGTGGGTGTCTGTGTAGGGCAGTTGTTTGTGGTTCCCAGTGTGTGTGTGTGTGTGGTGTATTGTGCAGTGCGCGCGCGCGTGTGTGTGTGTGTGTGTGTGTTGGGGGGAGGTGTGCACTCCCCATCGTGCTCCATCCCCTATGCTGCGCACCCCCCATCGTGCTACATCTCCCATCCTGCGCACTCCCAAACGTGCTCCATCCGCCATGCTGCGCACTCCCAAACGTGCTCCATCCGCCATGCTGCGCACTCCCAAACGTGCTCCATCCGCCATGCTGCGCACTCCCCATCGTGCTCCATCCCCCATACTGCGCACTCCCAAACGTGCTCCATCCGCCACGCTGCGCACTCCCCATCGTGCTCCATCTCCATGCTGCGCACTCCCAAACGTGCTCCATCCGCCATGCTGCGCACTCCCAAACGTGCTCCATCCACCATGCTGCGCACTCCCAAACGTTCTCCATCCGCCATACTCCGCACTCCCCATCGTGCTCCATCCCCCATGCAGCGCACTCCCCATCGTGCTCTATCCCCTATGCTGCGCACCCCCCCATCGTGCTCCATCTCCCATGCTGCGCACTCCCAAACGTGCTCCATCCGCCATGCTGCGCACTCCCAAACGTGGTCCATCCGCCATTCTGCGCACTCCCAAACGTGCTCCATCCGCCATACTCCGCACTCCCCATCGTGCTGCATCCCCCATGCTGCGCACTCCCCATCGTGCTCCATCTCCCATGCTGCGCACTCCCAAACGTGCTCCATCCGCCGTGCTGCGCACTCCCAAACGTGCTCCATCCGCCATGCTGCGCACTCCCAAACGTGCTCCATCCGCCATGCTGCGCACTCCCCATCGTGCTCCATCCCCCATGCTGCGCACTCCCAAACATGCTCCATCCGCCATGCTGCGCACTCCCCATCGTGCTCCATCTCCCATGCTGCGCACTCCCAAACGTGCTCCATCCGCCATACTCCGCACTCCCCATCGTGCTCCATTCCCCATGCAGCGCACTCCCCATCGTGCTGCATCCCCCATGCTGCGCACTCCCCATCGTGCTCAATCTCCCATGCTGCGCACTCCCAAACATGCTCCATCCGCCGTGCTGCGCACTCCCAAACGTGCTCCATCCGCCATGCTGCGCACTCCCAAACGTGCTCCATCCGCCATGCTGCGCACTCCCCATCGTGCTCCATCCCCCATGCTGCGCACTCCCAAACGTGCTCCATCCGCCATGCTGCGCACTCCCAAACGTGCTCCATCCGCCATGCTGCGCACTCCCAAACGTGCTCCATCCGCCATACTCCGCACTCCCCATCGTGCTCTATCCCCCATGCAGCGCACTCCCCATCGTGCTCCATCCCCTATGCTGCGCACCCCCCATCGTGCTCCATCTCCCATGCTGCGCACTCCCAAACGTGCTCCATCCGCCATGCTGCGCACTCCCAAACGTGGTCCATCCGCCATGCTGCGCACTCCCAAACATGCTCCATCCGCCATACTCCGCACTCCCCATCGTGCTGCATCCCCCATGCTGCGCACTCCCAAACGTGCTCCATCCGCCATGCTGCGCACTCCCAAACGTGCTCCATCCGCCATGCTGCGCACTCCCAAACGTGCTCCATCCGCCATGCTGCACACTCCCAAACGTGCTCCATCCGCCATGCTGCGCACTCCCAAACGTGCTCCATCCGCCATGCTGCGCACTCCCAAACGTGCTCCATCCACCATGCTGCGCACTCCCAAACGTGCTCCATCCGCCATGCTGCGCCAGCATCAGCCTCTCTACCCGCAGCATCAGCCTCTCTGCCCACAGCATCAGCCTCTCTCCTCCCAGCATCAGCCTCTCTCCCCGCAGCATCAGCCTCTCTGTCCCCAGCATCAGCCTCTCTGTCCCCAGCATCAGCCTCTCTGTCCCCAGCATCAGCCTCTCTCATAACAGCATCAGCCTCTCTGTCCCCAGCATCAGCCTCTCTGTCCCCAGCATCAGCCTCTCTGTCCCCAGCATCAGCCTCTCTGTCCCCAGCATCAGCCTCTCTGTCCCCAGAATCAGCCTCTCTCATCCCAGCATCAGCCTCTCTGTCCCCAGCATCAGCCTCTCTGTCCCCAGCATCAGCCTCTCTGTCCCCAGCATCAGCCTCTCTCATCCCAGCATCAGCCTCTCTGTCCCCAGCATCAGCCTCTCTGTCCCCAGCATCAGCCAATCTGTCCCCAGCATCAGCCTCTCTCATCCCAGCATCAGCCTCTCTGTCCCCAGCATCAGCCTCTCCATCCCAGCCTTCCCCAGGATCAGCCTCTCTCCTCCCAGCCTCCTCCAGCACGCCATGCTCCTCTGCCGACACTCACACACCCGATCGCATACACTCACACACACCCACACACACCCGATCGCATACACTCACACACACCCGATCGCATACACTCACACACACACACACTGACGATATTGCACATACGCGCTCATACTCACAACATCCGGAGATACCACATGCTTCTGGCCATGTGATCCTCCGACAGGTCCTGGAAGGTCACAACAGCACAGTATCGAGGCCGAGAAGCAAGCGATATCGCCGGATGCTGTGAGTGTGTGGATGCGATGTGATGTATGTGTGAGGTGTGTGTGAGAGTGAGTGTGAGCCGGTGTACACTGTTAACTATGATACACATCGGGTAACCAAGGGACCTTAGTTACCCGATGTGTATAATGGTTAACAGCGTTCACGGGCTCCGTGAAGATCCCAGCATCGCAAGGTTATGTCTGGCGCTGCTGGGATCGTGACGGAGCCGGTGTAGAAGCAAGCGATATCCCAGGATGTTGTGAGTGTGTGGATGTGATGTGTGAGGTGTGTGTGAGAGTGAGTGTGATCTGATGTGTGTGTGTGTACTCACCTGGGAGTCGGAGCTACGTGTCAGTTGGGCAAGAGCGAGCGTGCATTGCGTGAGGGGGCGGGGCCTGCAGAGAGCCGGGGCGAGAGGCCAATCCGTGGGGGGGGGCGGGGCCATGGCGAGCCCAGCGGCCAATCAGCTTTGTGTCACCGTAAGGACACAATTTTGGAGCATGACAGACAGACAGACAGACAGAATAGGGCAATTATATATATAGATGTCCCCCCTCTTTTTAGTGGTTTCCTCACTGAGCCCGCTTTTTTTGTCATTGTCAGACATTATAAAATTTTTAATCAAAATAATTTTCAATCGCAGTGTCCTTGCAGTTCTATTCCTCATTCTTTATAGTTTTATATATATATAAATAAATAAATATAAAAAGATTTTTTTCACGTCCCTCTGGATATTCACTCACGATCGCTGTATCCCCATATATAGTTCTATATATATATATATATATATATACTTTTTTACACATTGTTTTGAATTTTCACTCACAATCTCTGTATCCCCATGTAGAGTAGAGGACTAAACACCAGTATATTCACCTACACTCCATAGGTTTGCACACCATCTTAAACACATCCCTCACATCTCTTCCCCCCTGGCTTTATTAAATAACACGAGGAACAAGTGTTTTCATGTCTTTATCATTCATTTATTTATTTTTTATTTTTTCAGTATTCCCTTTGTTGGAATTATCCATGTTTCTTGGGATCATGCTGTTTCAGACACTTTTTTCTGTTAATCACGATTGTTCATCTTTCCGTTTTTTTCTTCTTTTTCTTCTATTCCTTCCTTTTTTTTTTTTTTTCCTTTACCATGTGGCTCTGAGTCAACAGCTCTGAGTCATACAGGTAGTCCTTAATGCATACATGGCTGTTTGCTCCTTATATATAGGTCTAAGCGGCCTTGCTGTAATATGATTTCTTTTCCTGAGGAAGGAGACGGATGTCTCTGAAACGCGTAGGAACTGTCCAATAAAAAGGAAATCTTTTAATTTACACGCATCAGTGGTTTTTAGCGCGGCATAAACCCGGTCTTCTCTTCTATCTGTGTGATACAAAATCCCTCTCCTGGGGCTGCAGCTAAACCACCGGGCACTCACAGGCTATCATAAGGGGTTGTGACTGGCACAACCTCACCAGTTGAGTGCTTCTTTGTCTTGTCTGTCTACCCTCATACCGGGTAAGACCCTATTGCGCTTTTTTCCCCTTTACAGTTTTACATATTCTTATCCCAGAACAGAATGTATGCTCTTATCAAATAGAGGTAGTGGTAAAAGGTCAGTACAAATCGTATTAAAGGGGGTTATACCACAAGATGTCCGACCAGATTCAAACATATGGGGGGAGGGCACTATGCAAAAAAATATTACTGTAGTGTGGAGGTTGAAATTAATTGGATGTCAGAGATGTTCTAGCTGGGGAATCAGAAGACCATTGCTAAATGTATCACTAATCAACCTCAAAAAATGGAGGGGTAGAGAAAGACCTTTTAGCGCAATGTCCACAACCCATGTAACAGCAAGGTTGGACAAAGAATGTGACCTCTCAAAATACTAATACCCATTAGATCAACAATGTGGATACAAAAAAGAGGCTGTAACGAGGTGAGTCCACCAAAAGGGGAACTGATTACAATAAAGAAAAAATGTACAGTAAACTTGGTGTAAAACCCAGGAGCTGGAGAGCACAGGTTGAAAATAGTTAAGATAACATTACCGTTGTGTTGAGAAGTGGGGAAACCCACTGACATACATCGCACAGGTTGAGTTCTTGTCAAAGGGGCTCACCTTTTCTCCTGTTAACGCATATCATTATTTTACAGAACTGAAGGACTTGCACTTATTTTCGAGACAACTCACCTTAAAGAAGTTACACATAAGAAGGCAGTTTCTCAGGAGATTATGAGTGACCAAGAACAGGAGGCTCTTCCAGCATTGGAGTGTTTGCTTCTCGAGCAAACTACCGATTTGGGTAGGTCTCCCACATTCCTCCATCCCAGGTTATCAAGGTTCCCCCTTTTGTCTGTCTGCCCTGCAGTGAAAATCTTCACAAAACTTGTAATGGATGATTTCAAAAAGATATCCACACAATATGGATGTGACAATCTTACTGGTCCACAGAGGAAAGTTCTTAAACAATTGCAAAGTTTTGATGATGTAATTTTCAAGGTGGCAGACAAGGGGGGCAACATTGTGACCTGGCCTATCCATCTATATGAAAGAGAGGTGTTCAGACAACTGAGGGTTAGTGTTACGGGGGGCTGTCTGATAATAACCTAAAGGAGTATCAGACAGTCAGGGTCCACCGTGCAAAGACTCTGCTGCAGACTATGGCAGAGTGCAATACCTCTGTTAACTCACAGAAGGATATAATAAGTAAGTAAAGCAATTCCTCCCTTACTTGGAGGGTGTGTGGAATGATCTCTGTTAATAATCACAGACACAAAGGCAATGTGTGCGAAATGGCACCTACCTAGGTCCGCTCTTCTAGTGGTGCAAAAGAGACGAACATCAGCGTAAGCCGAACAAAGCTCCTACCTGCGTTCGCTCCACTAGTGTGCGAGGACACGAACCACTAGATATGGCACCTGCCTAGGTCCGCTCTTCTAGTGGTGCAAAAGAGACGAACAGCAGCGTAAGCCGCACAAAGCTCCTACCTCTGTTCGCTCCCCTAGTGTGCGAGGATACAAACAACTGCCAGACGCAGTATAAGGAACGTTACCCTAGCGGCAACGTCCACCTACGAGTCGAACCACAAGGCCCAGCCAGACCATGTGCCTCAGGCACCTGCCTGTGTCCGCTCCCCTAAGAGGTAAGGATACGGACAGCAGCCGAAGCTGTAAGGTATAAGAACGCTACCCTGCCGGTAGCGCTCACCTAGCATAGACAGAGGAATGCCTAGAGGAACGCGCACAGAGCGTCTACTCTTATGCATGAACCAAGAGGACTGAGCGCCATGCGGCGTGTGTCAGGGTCTTATATAGACTCTGTGCCTCATCCAAGAAGGAGGACACCAGAGCCAATCCGCTGCCAGAACGACAGGAGTGACGTCAAGCTGGCCTATCACCGAGCAAGGCGTCACAAGCACATGACCAGCGACCAATCAGCATAGAAGGTGTCAGAGACATGTGACCTCGTGTCAGCGATGATGTCACCCGCACATGTGCAAGGGCTCCAAGATAGGACTTAGTCTCCGGCGCTCGCACATGTGCAGTAGCAAGAAATCTGGACTTAGTTTCCAGCGCTCGCACATGTGCAGTAGCAAGAAATCTGGACTTGGTCTCCAGTGCTCGCAGCAACCGTAACAGTACCTCCCCCTCAAGGGCCCCCCTCCCGGTGACGCAGGTAATCGACAACTAAGTCGGGAGCATGGACAGCCTCCTCAGGCTCCCAAGAGCGATGTTCCGGGCCGTAACCCTCCCAATCTATCAAGAAGAACCTGCGCCCTCTAACCATCTTAGAACCAACTATGGCTCGTACCTCATAGCTAGAGCGAGAGGAATCAGAGGCAGGAGAGTGCACTTCACGAGCGTGAGGTAAAATAGCCGGCTTTAGCAGTGAGACATGGAATGTGTCATGAATCCTAAGATGGACGGGTAACTTCAATTGGTAGACTACAGGATTTACCTGTCGAAGAACCTCATAAGGACCCAGGAAGCGAGGAGCAAATTTGACAGAGCTCACTCTAAGTCTCACGTGTTTTGCAGAGAGCCACACAAAGTCCCCTGGAGAAAAGACAGGAGCCGGGCGACGAAACCGATCGGACACCGTCTTCATACGGTCCTTAGCTTCTTGGATCGACTCTTGAGTCCGATCCCAAACCTCTCTGGCATTAGTTGCCCAGTCGGCCACAAGAGGAGGAGGTGCAGCAGCGGGAAACGGTACCGGTACCCTAGGGTGTTGCCCATTATTGAGTACGAACGGTGTCTGCCCAGTGGCCTCAGCCAGCGAATTGTTAAGGGCAAATTCTGCCCAGGGTAGGAGGGAGGGCCAGTTATCGTGGTTCTCAGCAACAAAGTGTCGAAGGTATATAATCATAGATTGATTGGTACGCTCAACCAAACCATTGGTCTCCGGATGGTATGCCGAAGAGAGATTCAACTCAATTTGCAGAAGGCTACAAAGATCACGCCAGAAACGGGAAGCAAATTGCGGGCCTCTATCACAAATGATATGATCTGACATCCCGTGAAGCCTAAAGACATGCTTGAGGAATAGTTTGGCTAGTACCCTGGAAGATGGGATTCTCGATAACGGTACGAGATGAACCATCCGGGAGAAATGGTCCGTAATGACCCACACAAATCTATGTCCCTGTGAACATGGAAGATCACCTACAAAGTCCATGCCTACCACCTCCCATGGTCTATCTGGCACTGGTAAAGGATGCAAGAGCCCAGCCGGTCTCTGCCGTAATGGACGGTTGCGAGCACACGAGTAGCAGGAACCGACATATCTCTTGACATGGCTGGCTAAGTGTGGCCACCAATACCACCTCTCCAGTAACTCTCGTGTCCGCCTAATACCAAAATGCCCATCCACCTTTGAGGTGTGGGCCCATGACAGTATATCATTCTGTCGATCAGGCGGAACAAAGGTCTTGCCCGGTGGGATTTGGTCTAACGTCACAGGGCAGAGCGTATGAAAAACCCTGGAGGGAAGGATAAGACGAGGTTCGTCAATCTCTTCCTGGGTAGAAAGCATAGAGCGAGACAGGGCATCTGCCTTGTTATTCTTACTCCCAGACAGATAGTTGATGGAGAAGTGAAAGCGGGAGAAAAACAAGGACCAGCGGGCTTGGCGAGGATTCAGACGCTGAGCGGTTTGTAAGTACGTCAGATTCTTATGGTCTGTATAGACCTGGAAAGGATGTTTCGCTCCTTCCAGCAAGTGACGCCACTCCTCCAAGGCTAATCTCAAGGCGAGCAGTTCCCTATCCCCAATGGTATAGTTTCTCTCTGCCGGTGAAAAGGTTTTAGCAAAGAAGAAACACGGCCTTTTTCTACCTGCACCGTTCTTTTGATACAAGACCGCACCAGCACCCACTGAAGAGGCATCAACCTCTAAGAGGAAGGGCTTACTCTCATCGGGTCTTTGAAGAACGGGAGCAGTTGAAAAGTGTCTTTTTACTGCCTCAAAAGCCTGAGATGTCTCAGTAGACCAGGCTTTGGGATTAGCACCTTTCTTAGTCAAGGCCACCAAAGGGGCCACCACAGTAGAAAAATGGGGTATGAACTGCCTGTAATAATTTATGAATCCTAAGAAGCGTTGCACCGCCTTCAAGGAATGAGGTTTGGACCATTGCAGGACAGCAGAGAGCTTCGCAGGATCCATAGCCAGGCCCTCTTGTGAGATAATGTAACCCAAAAAAGGCAATGAGGACTGCTCGAATACACATTTCTCGAGTTTAGCAAACAATGAGTGCTCCCTTAAACGGGAAAGGACACGAACGACATCCTGACGATGAGTCTCCAGATCAGGAGAAAAAATCAGGATGTCGTCCAGATACACCACTACTGAGGATAACAGTAAATCCCTGAACACATCGTTTACGAAGTCCTGAAATACTGCGGGTGCATTACATAACCCAAAAGGCATGACGAGGTATTCATAGTGACCGTCTCGGGTGTTAAAAGCGGTCTTCCATTCGTCACCCTTTCGAATTCGTACCAAGTTATACGCACCCCGCAGATCCAACTTCGTAAAAACTTGAGCTCCTCTCAGTCTGTCAAAGAGCTCCGAAATTAAAGGTAATGGGTATTTGTTCTTTATTGTGATTGCGTTGAGACCCCTGTAATCTATGCAGGGACGCAAATCACCCTCTTTCTTCCGAACAAAGAAAAACCCAGCTCCCGCGGGAGAGACAGACTTACGAATGAACCCCTTCTCTAAACTCTCTCTTATATAGGTCGACATGGCCTCCGACTCAGGTATCGACAGGGGGTAAACCCTGCCTTTAGGTGGAACCGAACCTGGGATAAGGTCTATGGCACAGTCATACGGCCTATGGGGTGGAAGAACCTCAGCACCCTGTTTGGAGAACACGTCAGCGAAATCCAGATAGGGTGTAGGTATGGGAGAGAGATCGGTAGATGCAACCGCAATGACCTTAGGTGGTAAGGGAAGACATCGGGACTGACATTTCGAACCCCAACTAATAATGGTGTCAGACTCCCAGTCAATGTGAGGAGCATGAGTCCGAAGCCATGGGAGACCCAGAAGAACATCGTCTATACCCTCAGGCAAAACAAGAAAAGAAATCTCTTCTATGTGACCCTGAGACAGGGAAAGGCGCAAGGGAACTGTCCTCAATGTAATGGAGTCAGACAACATAGTTCCATTAACAACACGGACAGGAATAGGCGCCTCTAACATGATAGAGGGAATATTGTGTCCCTTTACAAATCCTGAGGACACAAAAGTCCCGTCAGCTCCGGAATCCACAAAAGCCATAATAGGCCATGTATTCTCAGATAACGAGAGCTGACCTGGGATACAACACTTAGAGGGTGCAGAAGACGTCTCTAGTAACCCCCCTCTAATGGTTACTAGGCCAAGGAGTTTCCCTGACGACTAGGACACTTGTTGGCATAGTGCCCAGCCTGACGACATACGTAACATATAGGAGGACCAGGCTTGCGTAGTCTGGAAGACGTATGACCTAACTCCATAGGATTGGGAGATGTGTCAGATGCTAAGGAAGATGGTAGTGGACCCTCAACAACTGGAATAGCCCGATGCTTAGGGCGTGAGGAAGAGACCTCGAGTCTACGTTCCTTATGGCGTACATCGATCCTCGTTGCTACTGTGATCAAGTCCTCCAGAGAAGCAGGGACCTCACGAGTAGCAAGAGCATCCTTGACATAGCCTGCCAACCCTCTCCAGAAGATAGGAATCAACACCCTCTCTGGCCAATCTAGTTCTGCCACCAGGGTTCTAAAAGCAATGGCATAAGAACTAGTGGATAACGAACCCTGAGATAGATCTAACAGTCTCAGGGCCGCATCATGGGTAACCTGCGGACCCATGAATACCGCCTTAAGAGCATCAAGAAAGTCTTGATGTCTCAGAGTAACCACATCAGAGCGCTCCCATAGGGGAGTCGCCCATTCTAAGGCTTTGTCCTGAAGTAAGGAGATGATAAAGCCTACTCTGGACCTCTCCGTAGAGAAGCGAGAAGAGTTGACCTCTAGGTGTATCTGACACTGACTAATGAAATCACGACATGATCTGGCATCGCCAGAATATCTGTTTGGCAGAGCAAGTCGAGGATCATGTGCAGATGTCACCATGGTCTGAGGTTTATCCTCTATACTCTTGAGCCGTGACTCAAGTACTTGTATGTAACAGTGTAACTGCTGATATTCTGCCATAACTGCCAGACCCTGGGCTCAGTCCTAATGTTACGGGGGGCTGTCTGATAATAACCTAAAGGAGTATCAGACAGTTAGGGTCCACCGTGCAAAGACTCTGCTGCAGACTATGGCAGAGTGCAATACCTCTGTTAACTCACAGAAGGATATAATAAGTAAGTAAAGCAATTCCTCCCTTACTTGGAGGGTGTGTGGAATGATCTCTGTTAATAATCACAGAGACAAAGGCAATGTGTGCGAAATGGCACCTACCTAGGGCCGCTCTTCTAGTGGTGCAAAAGAGACGAACAGCAGCGTAAGCCGCACAAAGCTCCTACCTGCGTTCACTCCACTAGTGTGCAAGGACACGAACCACTAGATATGGCACCTGCCTAGGTCCGCTCTTCTAGTGGTGCAAAAGAGACGAACAGCAGCGTAAGCCGCACAAAGCTCCTACCTCTGTTTGCTCCCCTAGTGTGCGAGGATACGAACAACTGCCAGACGCAGTATAAGGAACGTTACCCTAGCGGCAACGTCCACCTACGAGTCGAACCACAAGGCCCAGCCAGACCATGTGCCTCAGGCACCTGCCTATGTCCACTCCCCTAAGAGGTAAGGATACGGACAGCAGCCGAAGCTGTAAGGTATAAGAACGCTACCCTGCCGGTAGCGCTCACCTAGCATAGACAGAGGAATGCCTAGAGGAACGCGCACAGAGCGTCTACTCTTATGCATGAACCAAGAGGACTGAGCGCCATGCGGCGTGTGTCAGGGTCTTATATAGACTCTGTGCCTCATCCAAGATGGAGGACACCAGAGCCAATCCGCTGCCAGAACGACAGGAGTGACGTCATGCTGGCCTATCACCGAGCAAGGTGTCACAAGCACATGACCAGCGACCAATCGGCATAGAAGGTGTCAGAGACATGTGACCTCGTGTCAGCGATGATGTCACCCGCACATGTGCAATGGCTCCAAGATAGGACTTAGTCTCCGGCGCTCGCACATGTGCAGTAGCAAGAAATCTGGACTTAGTTTCCAGCGCTCGCACATGTGCAGTAGCAAGAAATCTGGACTTAGTCTCCAGCGCTCGCACATGTGCAGTAGCAAGAAATCTGGACTTAGTCTCCAGTGCTCGCAGCAACCGTAACAGTTAGGGAGACCTATCAAAGATTGGTTATAATTAGTGATGAGCGAGTACTAAAATGCTCGGGTGCTCGAAGCTCGGGCCGAGCATCCCAAGATACTCGTGTACTCGGGCCGAGCAACGAGCCCAATGTTATCCTATGGGAGACCCGAGTATTTTTGTGAAATGACCCCCCGGCAGCATGGAGAAACCCTAAAAATGTCACAAAAGTCTCAGAAGAGTGCTCAAATGACATGGCAACAGCATGGGGAAGACCCCTTGAAGCATTTATCACTGAAAAGTCACAGCTGTGAACAATTTTGTCCGCGTTTTACGCCATTTTTACGGACTCACCAGAAAACCTTCCAAAATGACCCCAAAATGATTTTTCATGGCGGAAATGTTAAGGGCACATACCCAATAGTGAGATAGAGCTGGTGTATGTTACTTTTTGAGATTAATACATGAAAGATTTTACGTGAAAACATTGTGTGGCACTCCGATGTCCCTGAGAAGAGACGTACATGAAGGCCTCTTGAGTCTAATGTGCCCATTTTGAGGAAGTGAGTCTTTGTAGTATTTTCCTTTGCCAGGGCAGTCCAAAATTGTGAGGTTCACCAATGCCCCTGCATACAGACGTGCATGAGGGCCTGTAAACCTGAAGTGCCCATTGGAAGGAAGTGGGTCTATTGTAGTATAGCCCTTAGGCAGGGCAGCCAAAAATTGGGAGGCTCCACGTTGTCCCTGGGTAGAGACGTGCATGAGGGCCTCAAAACATTAAGTGTCCATTTTAAGGAAGTGGGTGTATTATAGTATAGCCCTTAGGCAGGGCAGCCAAAAATTGGGAGGCTCCACGTTGTCCCTGGGTAGAGACGTGCATGATGGCCTGTAAACCTGAAGTGCCCATTGTAAGGAAGTGGGTCTATTTCAGTATAGCCCTTTGCCAGGGCAGCCAAAAATTGGGAGGCTCCACATTGTCCCTGGGTAGAGACGTGCATGAGGGCCTCAAAACATTAAGTGTCCATTTTAAGGAAGTGGGTGTATTATAGTATAGCCCTTAGGCAGGGCAGCCAAAAATTGGGAGGCTCCACGTTGTCCCTGGGTAGAGACGTGCATGAGGGCCACAAAACATTAAGTGTCCATTTTAAGGAAGTGGGTGTATTATAGTATAGCCCTTAGGCAGGGCAGCCAAAAATTGGGAGGCTCCACGTTGTCCCTGGGTAGAGACGTGCATGAGGGCCTCAAAACATTAAGTGTCCATTTTAAGGAAGTGGGTGTATTATAGTATAGCCCTTAGGCAGGGCAGCCAAAAATTTGGAGGCTCCACGTTGTCCCTGGGTAGAGACGTGCATGAGGGCCTCAAAACATTAAGTGTCCATTTTAAGGAAGTGGGTGTATTATAGTATAGCCCTTAGGCAGGGCAGCCAAAAATTGGGAGGCTCCACGTTGTCCCTGGGTAGAGACGTGCATGAGGGCCTCAAAACATTAAGTGTCCATTTTAAGGAAGTGGGTGTATTATAGTATAGCCCTTAGGCAGGGCAGCCAAAAATTGGGAGGCTCCACGTTGTCCCTGGGTAGAGACGTGCATGATGGCCTGTAAACCTAAAGTGCCCATTGTAAGGAAGTGGGTCTATTTCAGTATAGCCCTTTGCCAGGGCAGCCAAAAATTGGGAGGCTCCACATTGTCCCTGGGTAGAGACGTGCATGAGGGCCTCAAAACATTAAGTGTCCATTTTAAGGAAGTGGGTGTATTATAGTATAGCCCTTAGGCAGGGCAGCCAAAAATTGGGAGGCTCCACGTTGTCCCTGGGTAGAGACGTGCATGAGGGCCTCAAAACATTAAGTGTCCATTTTAAGGAAGTGGGTGTATTATAGTATAGCCCTTAGGCAGGGCAGCCAAAAATTGGGAGGCTCCACGTTGTCCCTGGGTAGAGACGTGCATGATGGCCTGTAAACCTGAAGTGCCCATTGTAAGGAAGTGGGTCTATTTCAGTATAGCCCTTTGCCAGGGCAGCCAAAAATTGGGAGGCTCCACATTGTCCCTGGGTAGAGACGTGCATGAGGGCCTCAAAACATTAAGTGTCCATTTTAAGGAAGTGGGTGTATTATAGTATAGCCCTTAGGCAGGGCAGCCAAAAATTGGGAGGCTCCACGTTGTCCCTGGGTAGAGACGTGCATGAGGGCCTCAAAACATTAAGTGTCCATTTTAAGGAAGTGGGTGTATTATAGTATAGCCCTTAGGCAGGGCAGCCAAAAATTGGGAGGCTCCACGTTGTCCCTGGGTAGAGACGTGCATGATGGCCTGTAAACCTGAAGTGCCCATTGTAAGGAAGTGGGTCTATTTCAGTATAGCCCTTTGCCAGGGCAGCCAAAAATTGGGAGGCTCCACATTGTCCCTGGGTAGAGACGTGCATGAGGGCCTCAAAACATTAAGTGTCCATTTTAAGGAAGTGGGTGTATTATAGTATAGCCCTTAGGCAGGGCAGCCAAAAATTGGAAGGCTCCACGTTGTCCCTGGGTAGAGACGTGCATGAGGGCCTCAAAACATTAAGTGTCCATTTTAAGGAAGTGGGTGTATTATAGTATAGCCCTTAGGCAGGGCAGCCAAAAATTGGGAGGCTCCACGTTGTCCCTGGGTAGAGACGTGCATGATGGCCTGTAAACCTGAAGTGCCCATTGTAAGGAAGTGGGTCTATTTCAGTATAGCCCTTTGCGAGGGCAGCCAAAAATTGGGAGGCTCCACATTGTCCCTGGGTAGAGACGTGCATGAGGGCCTCAAAACATTAAGTGTCCATTTTAAGGAAGTGGGTGTATTATAGTATAGCCCTTAGGCAGGGCAGCCAAAAATTGGGAGGCTCTACGTTGTCCCTGGGTAGAGACGTGCATGAGGGCCTCAAAACATTAAGTGTCCATTTTAAGGAAGTGGGTGTATTATAGTATAGCCCTTAGGCAGGGCAGCCAAAAATTGGGAGGCTCCACGTTGTCCCTGGGTAGAGACGTGCATGAGGGCCTCAGAACATTAAGTGTCCATTTTAAGGAAGTGGGTGTATTATAGTATAGCCCTTAGGCAGGGCAGCCAAAAATTGGGAGGCTCCACGTTGTCCCTGGGTAGAGACGTGCATGATGGCCTGTAAACCTGAAGTGCCCATTGTAAGGAAGTGGGTCTATTTCAGTATAGCCCTTTGCCAGGGCAGCCAAAAATTGGGAGGCTCCACATTGTCCCTGGGTAGAGACGTGCATGAGGGCCTCAAAACATTAAGTGTCCATTTTAAGGAAGTGGGTGTATTATAGTATAGCCCTTAGGCAGGGCAGCCAAAAATTGGGAGGCTCCACGTTGTCCCTGGGTAGAGACGTGCATGAGGGCCTCAAAACATTGTTCCCATTGCAAAGGAGCGGGTCTCCTGTCGTTGTAATGTCCATTCTGCAAAGAATGGGCGAAAAAATTTACCACTGGGGGTATACCTGAAACAAAGGCCTAAGTATTGCAATTTGTAACGGTCATCATCATGGTGGCGCATGAGGAGAAGGAGGAGGAGTCCAGCGATTATCCAAAGTCCAGAAGTGTGTACCCATGGGTGAGTGGAGGTACATGGCAAACTTTAAATTCCGCTCTCATTTGCTGGTGGTGTGGTGAAGTCTGGCCCAATCCAACCCTTGTTCATCTTGATCAGAGTCAGCCTGTAAGCATTTTCAGTTGACAGGCGGGTGCGTTTATCTGTAATGATTCAACCTGCGGCACTAAAAACACGCTCTGACAAAACGCTAGCAGCAGGGCAGGCCAGGACTTCCAAGGCGTAGAGAGCCAATTCATGCCACGTGTCCAGCTTGGATACCCAATAATTGTAAGGCACAGAGGAATGTCGGAGTACTGTTGTTCGATCTGCAAGGTACTCCTTCAGCATCTGGGCAAACTTAGGATTTCTTGTGGCACTACCCCGCACCTCAGGGGCTGTGGTACGTGAGGGGCTGAGAAAACTGTCCCACATCTTAAAGACTGTTCCCCTACCTCTGGCGGATTGGACTTGTGCCTCTCTCGGCTGTACGCCTCGGTTGTCCACTGATTCATGACCTATGCCGCTAGCGTTTTGTGAGGGGAATGCTTTGCCTACTTCCGTGAGTATGGCCTTCCGAAACTGCTGTATTTTGGTTGACCTCTCCTCCACGGGAATAAGAGACAAAAAGTTCTCCTTGTAGCGTGGGTCTAACAGTGTTACCAACCAGTAATGATTGTCGGCCAAGATGTTCTTAACGCGAGGGTCACGAGACAGGCAGCTTACCATAAAGTCAGCCATGTGCGCCAGACTCTTAACAGCCAGGACTTCAGTAGCCTGACCAACAAGATGACTGAACATGCTGTCCTCCTCCTCCTCCTCCTCCTCCTCCTCCTCCTCATCTACCCTGTCCTCTGGCCAGCCACGCTGAACCGAGGATATGACTGGTGTGCATGTCATATCCTCAATTTGGCCGGAGAGTTGCTCCATGTCTTCATCCTCCTCCTCGTCATAGTCCTCCACTGCACGTTGTGATGAGACGAGGCTGGGCTGTGTGTTATCACCCACACCCACTACTGTTTCTTGCTGCAACTCATCGCGCTCCGCCTGCAATGCATCATGTTTGTTTTTCAGCAGAGACCGTTTTAGAAGGCAGAGTAGCGGTATGGTGACGCTAATAATGGCGTCATCACCACTCACCATCTTGGTGGAGTCCTCAAAGTTTTGGAGGATGGTACATAGGTCTGACATCCATCTCCACTCCTCAGGTGTTATGTGTGGAGTTTGACCCATTTCCCGACGGCTTAGGTGATGCAGGTACTCAACAACTGCCCTCTTCTGCTCACATATCCTGACCAACATGTGCAGAGTTGAATTCCAACGCGTGGGGACATCACACACCAGTCTGTGAGCCGGAAGATGCAAACGGCGCTGAAAGCCGGCAAGGCCGGCTGAAGCAGTAGGTGACTTTCGAAAATGTGCAGACAGGCGGCGAACTTTTACCAGTAGATCAGACAGCTCTGGGTATGACTTTATAAACCGCTGAACCACGAGGTTGAGCACATGGGCCACGCATGGAACATGTGTCAGCTGGCCTCGCCTCAAAGCCGCCACTAGGTTCCGGCCATTGTCACACACGACCTTTCCTGGCTTTAGGTTCAGAGGTGTGAGCCAGTGATCTGCCTGCTGTTTCAGAGCTGTCCACAGCTCTTCTGCATTGTGGGGTTTGTCACCTATGCAGATTAGCTTCAGCACAGCCTGTTGCCGCTTCGCCGAGGCAGTGCTGCAGTGCTTCCAGCTTGTGACTGGTGTGGAGGGCACAGTGGATGAGGATGCGCAGGAGGAGGAGGAGGCTGAAGAGCATGACATTCCGGAGCTGTAGAGTGTGGGTGAAACACTGACTGAGGTAGGGCCTGCAAACCTTGGTGTGGGAAGGACGTGTTCCGTCCCTCGCTCAGACTGGGTCCCAGCTTCCACAATATTAACCCAGTGTGCCGTCAACGAGATGTAGCGGCCTTGCCCACAAGCACTTGTCCACGTGTCTGTGGTTAGGTGGACCTTGGGTGAAACAGCGTTGTTCAGGGCACGTGTGATGTTTTGTGACACGTGGTTATGCAACGCGGGGACGGCACACCGGGAGAAATAGTGGCGGCTGGGGACCGAGTAACGTGGGACAGCTGCCGCCATCAGGTCACGGAATGCTTCAGTCTCCACCAGCCTAAAAGGCAACATTTCCAGCGCAAGCAGTCGCGAAATGTTAGCATTTAGAACTGTGGCATGTGGGGTGTTGGCAGTGTATTTGCGCCTGCGTTCAAAGGTTTGCTGAATGGATAACTGAACGCTGCGCTGGGACAAGGACGTGCTTGATGATGGTGTTCTTTCTGCGTAGGCAACTGCAGGTGCAGGAGTGGAGGAGGCTTGTTCGCAGGCAGCATGGACAGAGGATTGGCTCGCATGCACAATCAGCGAAGACGTAGCAGTGACATCAGCAAGCACTGCTCCTCGACTCTGTTGTACTTCCCACAAAGTCGGGTGCTTGGCTGACATGTGTCTGATCATGCTGGTGGTGGTCAGGCTGCTAGTTTTGGTACTCCTGCTGATGCTGGCACGGCAGGTGTTGCAAATGGCCTTTTTTTAATCATCTGGATCCAACTTAAAAAACTGCCAGACTCGGGAAGACCTAACATTTGTACAGGCACCTTGTGTCGTCGTGTTGTTCCGGGGAACGGTTGCCTGACTTCTGCCTGGGGCCACCACCCTGCTTCTTACTGCCTGTTGTGATGCTACGCCTCCCTCCCCCTGTGCACTGCTGTCCTCGCTCTGCATATCCTCCTGCCAGGTTGGGTCAGTTACTGGATCATCCACCACGTCGTCTTCCTCTTCCGCACCCTGCTCCTCCTCCTGACTTGCTGACAATTGTGTCTCATCATCGTCCACCACTTGTTGAGACACGTTGCCAACTTCGTGAGAACGTGGCTGCTCAAATATTTGGCCATCTGTACAGACGATCTCCTCATGACCCACTTCAATATGAGCTGGCGAGAGGCCAGAATGTGTGAATGGAAACGTGAACAGCTCTTCCGAGTGTCCAAGTGTGGGATCATTAATGTCCGAGGAGGACGTGTACTCAGCCTGGTGGTAGGAAGGAGGATCAGGTTCAGAAATGTGCGGTGCAGTATCACGGCTACTGACACTTGACCGTGTGGAAGACAGAGTGTTTGTGGTGGTGCCAATCTGACTGGAAGCATTATCTGCTATCCAACTAACAACCTGTTGACACTGGTCTTGGTTCAAGAGCGGTGTACTGCTGCGGTCCCCAAGAATTTGGGACAGGACGTGCGAGCGACTAGATATGGCCCTTTGTTGTGGCGAAATTAGAGCTTGCCCACGACCTCGGCCTCTGCCTGCACCACCATCACGTCCACTTCCTTGTTCCTTGCCAATGCCCTTGCGCATTTTGCAATGCTGTGCACTGCTGACGTGTATATTCACTACTTGTGCGTTATATCAAAGTGTGTGGAAATTGCACACAAGTGCACCTGTACGCTGCCACCAACAGGCACACACGTGCGGTTTTAAAAACCAAGCACGGACGCAATAATAACCTAACAGGTTTTTTTGGGGAGCGACAATTACAGACAAGTCAGACACTATCTGGACTGTTTTACACTGTGTACACCAGCCCCAGATATGATGAAGGCTGGTATACGGTCACCACTACCCTGCCTGCCTGCCTGCCTGTATACTGGTACAATAATCCTGACAAGGACTCTTTTGGTCACTAGCCTGTATTCAGACCTGGCTATACCCTGCCTGTATATAGCAACAGTAGTCCTGAGAAGGACTCTGCTACTGTACTCCGACCTGGCTATACCCTGCCTGCCTGTATACAACTAGAATAGTCCTGAGAAGGACTTTTGGTCACACTGTTTGCAGCCCTGCAACTGAAAAAGCTATAAAGGGCCGCAAAGCTTTCCCTGAATCAGCGACACTCTCCCTACACTGACTGTCTGAATAGCTGTGAGCAGAGCACAGCGCGCCGGCCGATATAAAGGCTCGGTCACGCTGTGCAGGCCGGCCAATCACTGCAATTCCACAACTAACAGGGCTGTGGCATTGCAGTGGTCTGCCAGCCAATCCCTGCATGAGGGCTGGCTCTCAAAAGAGCGCCAACATGCAGAAATGAAGACCACGAGTACAGCACGAGTATCGCGAGATTACTCGGTCCCCGCCGAGCAGCCCGAGTACAGCGATACTCGTGCGAGTACCGAGTAGTGACAAGCATGCTCGCTCATCACTAGTTATAATCCCACCACCTCCTTTTTAACCCAATTGCACAAGATTTTTATGAAGGCCTTTGAAGTGGGTGTCAGCTCCAAGAAAATACTGGATAGCCTAATTGTTAAATTCCCCAGGGTGCAGACACTGTACCTCCTCCCCAAGATCCATAAGAATGCCGTCGACCTCCCTGGACATCCAATCGTATCAGGAATCGATGGATTCTGTGATCCCATATGCAGATTCATTGATTTGTACCTCAAACCTCTGGTTGAATTGTTACCTTCATTTGTAAAAGATACGACGGACGTCCTTACAAGGGTCCACGGTATTTCAATGGAGACTGACATGTCCATCGTCATGATGGACGTGGAGTCATTATACACATGCATACATCATGAAGATGGCATTAGAGTGTTTTGGTTTTTCCTCTAAATGTCCGGTCGGGACCCGGGCCTGAATGAACTTGTAGTTGCGCTGCTCCATTTTGCTCTGACACATAACTGTTTCACCTTCAAAGATGTATTCTACCTTCAGAAGCATGGCACTTAGATGTGCGCGGCTTGTGTACTCTCGTACGTCAACCTGTTTCTGAGGTACTGGGAGAGATAGGTGTTTGGCGACGAGGGCGTCCAGTCCGCTGCCCAGGTGCAGTGCTGGATCAGATACATCGATGATATTTTGATGTTTTGTCAATGCACAGTGAACAATCTCACCCAATTCCTGGTGTCTTGTTTGCCAGACGGTCAGTTTGTCCTCATATTCGGCGTAGTCCAAAAGACCCTCATCAAACAGGTCTAGGACCCCTTATGAATGGACTCACTGTCCTCTCCCAGAGTCTCCTTCTCCCTTCTCCCAAGGGAGAAGGGAGAAGGAGACTCTGGGAGAGGACAGTGAGTCCATTCGTAAGGGGTCCTAGACAACTTGTCTCAGTTTACGCGCATGCGCTTTGGCACATTGACTGCCGCAGTGATGTCATTGGGGTCGGCTGACGTGCTCGCGCATGCGCCATTACACCCTGACATCGGAATAATGTTCCATCATAGCCTATTGCGGTAGGCGGATTGATTTAAAAGGTGCGCTGCGGAAAGTGTGCACTACTCTTCACCTTCCCCTTTGATGAAGCAGCTGGCTTCTCCATAAGCCGCGAAACGTACGTCAGAGGTTTTTCCCGCTTCTCAACACAACAGAAATGTTATCTTAACTATTTGCAGCCTGTGTTCTCCAGCTCCTAGTTTTACGCCAAGTGTAATCAGTTCCCCTTTTGGGCGACTCACCTCGTTACAGATTTTTTTTTGCATCCACATTGTTGATCTACTGGGTATTAGTATTTTAAGAGGTCACATTTAAGAGGTCCTACCTTGCTGTTACATGGGTTGCAGACATTGCGCTAAAAAGATCTTTCTCTACCCCTCCTTTTTTTGAGGTTGATTAGTAATACATTTAGCAGCGGTCTTCTGATTCCCCAGCTAGAACATCTCTGACATCCAATTACTTACAACCTCCATACTACATTAATATTGTTTGCACAGTGTCCTCTCCCCATATGTTTGAATCTGGCTGGACATCTTGTGGTATAACCCCCTTTAATATGATTTGTACTGACCTCTTACCACTATCTCTATTTGATAGGAGGATACATTCTGTTCTGGGATAAGAATATGCACATGTTAACCCTATCATTTTGTAGCTGTCTCTCACTCCAATTGCAGGTAGTGTCTAGTTGCCTGATTTCCTTCGTCCTCTTTTATTATGTCTTGTGTACTTTATTATAAATACCTCATGCACTGTGCACTTTGATTATTGCATCAAATAAAAATATTTATTACTGTTCAGCAATTTTTGAAGATTGGGTGCTTTTTTCGGTTCAATATGTTATTATGAGCTGCTGTTGACCTGGTAGACTCCTCCCACCTTGGTCTTCAATTCTTGTTGTTTCCTTATGAAATTTAAGTTACTTATTGTGGAATATATTGTGGATCTTATATGATGATGGTAAGGCAAGACAGAAAGCCAGTGGGTTGATGACAACAGTAATTCTGAATGGACCAATGAAACAAGTGCCTAACTTAAGTGAGTGTACCTTAAGCTTAATGTTTTTTTATGGATAACCACACCAAATCACCCACACACAGATCAGGACCCGACACACGTCCTCAGTCAGCCACACACTTATACTTAGAGCCCATGTTAAGCAGGTGCTGCTGAACCTTTTAACATGTAGATGATAATGCAGAGTCAAATGATCCTCTTTGGGTACCCTGGAAGAGTACCTTTCAGAAACGTACAGAACTGGGGATGGTGACCATAAACACAAAAAAAGGGGACACACAAGAGGACTCATGGCAGCAATTATTGATAGCAAATTCAGCCAGAGGAAGTAACGAGGACCACTCCTCTTGATTATTCCATACAAAACAGCAGAAATACTGCTCCAAGTTCTGATTTATGTACTCTGTTTGCCCATTAGACTGTTGATGGAATGCCGATGAGTGAGACAATTTAATCTCTAAGTAAGAGCAGAATGTCCTCCAAAAATTGGTAATAAATTGAGCACCCCTATCATATACAATGTCGGACCGGACCCCATAGAGTCTGACAATTTCACAAATAAATACCTCCACTAAAGTCTTAGCATTGGGTAAAGATGGTAGAGCGATAAAATGTGTCATTTTGGAAAACCTGGCAACCACAACAAAAATAACAGTATTACCAGCAGAGGGAGAAAGATCTGTACTAAAATCCATGGAAATATCCATCCAAGGTTTGCTGGGAACACTCAATGGTAGCAAATAACCTTACGGACGAGAGTGTGATTATTTAGAACGCGCACAGGTGGCAAAGGCTGACACATAGTACGTAAGTTTGCCAATAGACAGACCCTGAAACAATACAGCTCCTACACACACCACTGATGCGTCAACTTACACTGTGAAAGGAAGAGATACATCAGGCTGTATAGACAATACGTGATCAGGAGGAAACTAAAGGAAGGAAAGAAATAATCAGATAAGTATTTCCACAACACACCAAACAGCTCACAGAAGTTCACCAGCTACTAATTATCAAAGCACAATCGGGATCACATAAACCTGTCATCAGCATGGGAGGCCAGGCTCCACCATCTTACACAGGGCAGAGGCGATTGTGATAGGTCTTCTGCAACATGTGACTCAAAACATAACACACAATGTCTGATTGGTATTTTCAGAACAATGAAGCTATAGAAACTTTGTAATAAAATATTAATTTGTATTCAAATATTATTAAAAATTGTTACAAATATAAAATGTCAATAAGAATTCCACATAAATACAACAGAGACATGAATATGAGTCAACAAGCAAAATAAAGGATTATTTTCACAGTAAGAAAGTGTCTCTTTTTTTTTTATAAAAGTACAGATATATATAAATATAGAAAAATATATCCCTTAACAGTGATTAATAAATATTAGCACTATTGCACATAATTATCCAAGGGCAAACTTCATATAAATAACATGGGGTAATTGTTATTATGAAAAAATATAAATTTATATATAATAATATCAAAATTTATTGCAAAATTCATTATCTTAATTATATATAAATGTTTTAAAAGACCAAATATACAAAAAAATAAACCATAAACCATATTTGAATAAAAAATAATATTTTATTACTCAGTTTCTATAGCTTAATTGTTCTGAAAATACCAATCAGACATTGTGTGTTATGTTCTAGTTAAAGCTTATCCTTATTGGGGAAATAGCATTTATATGGGCATTTTTTTAATGAAATTAACATATGACTCAAGCAGTAATCCACAGGTTAGCAGAAATTAACTCCTGCAAGTCTGAGTACCACCAACAAAAGCACAGCTGGTTGAAGCCCAAACTTGTCTGTGCAACTCAAAAGCAGCATCATGTGGAGTGTCTGCCTCTGCTGTGTAAACATCGTCCGAAGTAGTCCTGACACTCTGCAAGTGTGGAGCCAAACACCATGTGACAGTTAGTTCACCCTGACATTGATGCATCCTGAGCCTGCAGGACAGCTTGAATTTCTTCAGAACTTTATTGGGGCTGCTTATTCACCAGCCAGATTTTCTTGCATTGCTGCTTTTCAACAATTTTTCTCTCCAGTAAAAGTATGTTGCGCACTATGGACAAAGGAACATCAAGATTTATGGAGATGTACTTGATACCTTGAGATTATTGATATTTTTTAACAATTTTGGTTCTCAAGTCCTCAGACAGTGCTCTTCTCTTTCTGTTCTCCATGCTTAGGGTGGAAAAGACACAATGCAGACATTGAATAAACTTCTCTCCTTTTTATTAGGTTTCAGGTGTGATTTTCATATTGCCCCACTTGTTACTTACCATAGGGGAGTTTGAATGAGCATCAGGTGCTTGAAACAAAGTTGTTTACCCGCAATTATGGAAAGGTGTCAACAATTTTGTGTGCCTATTCTTGGCGTTTTGTGTGAAATTATGTCCAACTTGCCATTTATTCCCTCTTTTTTTGTTGTTCCAATAAACACAAAGGAAATAAACCTGTGTATGACCAAACGTGTAATTGCAATAATTTTTTGGGAGAAAGAGTTCCTTTTCTGGAAAAATTTCAACGGTACCAACACTTTCAAGCATGACTGTATGTATATGAATGTGATTTGTATACATGCGTGGGTATGTGCACAGTGTATACATTCATGAGTGTGTGCTATGCATGTGTATGTGTTTGTAAGTGCCTGGCCTATAAATGTGTGTGTAACATGCAGTGTTTGTGTCACATACTGTGTGTATGTAGCACCTATTTATAAATCCAGGATGCACAGATAGGAGTTCATAGGTGTAAACATGTCACAAAAATGCTGCTCATTCATTGGATGATTGGATTGTTTATGGTGGAACAAACACAATTGTTCTCAGCAGCACATCACCTGGTGCAAACTGCAGATGTTTTGCTGATAACATGATACTGTAGGGAACAGATTGATCTACTAGTGATCGTTCTGTGCCCATCATTCATTGTCAACCTGTGTAAAGAGGCGGGGAAACAAGCAATTAATTTCTTCAGTATTGTCAATCGCTCTCATATAAACTACTCTAGAGGGTTTTTTTTCAGTACTGGCATGACGTTTTAAAGTTAAGACCCCTGCACGGTCTTATACTCAGCTTCCGGCAACTTCATTTTTTATCAACGCCATTCCGGTCACGCTGCATCATCTTGTGACAGTAACTTGTGACTGGCTGGAAGTCAGAAGTTACTTTACAAGCTGGCAATGCAGCTCTATGAGCGCCAGAACGAGGTTCTCATAGACTTGTCTTGCGTTGTAACCTCTGGAGCGTTCCATGAAACACTGGTGCTGCCAGCAGGTCACAAACTGCAAGAAACCCACTGGAGCACTGGTGGAAAAAGATGAAACCGTTGAAAAGTGAGTATCAGGCAAGGGGCAGGGGACTTACATTTAAAGCACCACACTAGTGGTGCAATATATTAGCATTAAGGACCCCACTTTAATCTTTTGCCATGGGTCCCACTTTGTTTACATCTGGCACTGATTGCTGCTCAATTAAAAAAAAACAGATACAAGATGTACTGTACATTATTTACGGACGTGTGAATGATGCCTAAAGGGTATAGACTATGAAGAAATAAACTATCAATGTCAAAAATATAACCAGAAAATTGTATATGGTATCTAAAATCATGGAGATTTTGCTCTTCTAATTGATATTTCTCACTTAACCTGCAACTCTGTCCTGGGTGTCATTCCTCTATTATTTTGCAGGAGATTGTTTCCCCACACATTACCACTCCTCCATTAGCATAGCTAAGGAAGCCAGCTGAGGTCAAACTGCTAGTTCTATTATTTCTCCAGCACTAATTTTCCCTCCTTTCCTTGGCTTTTGAATAGTATTTTTCAGGCTTTTCTTTCTTGCTGTTGGAGGTTGGACTGAAATGCAATGAATAAATTGCACAGTGTATGGATTCGTGTTAGGCTAAGTTCACACACTGCATTTTTTTGACGCTGCGTTTGTGCATTTTTGCGGCAAAAAACCCACAAAAACGAACCCGCGGCAAAAAACGCATGCGTTTTTGCAGCGTTTTGGTGATTTTTTTGCTGAGTTTTTGCTCACTGCTTTTTTATGCGTTTTTTTTTTATCAGTGAACAATGCCATTAAAGATTGTGTTACGGGGGGACCAGCAGATTAGGACCAGGGGGTATATGTCCCAATCGCCAGTCGGGGCCCACCGTGCTCCAGATGGCAATGGAGCTGCTGGCACCCTGTGGGTTAGGTGGAGACTATAGAGCTGATGACTCAGAGATAACCCAGGAGCCCTGGGAACCAGTCACGTGTGTAGGGACACGTCAAACCGGACGACAACCCAGTTAGCGTTTCGGTGGAGCGGGCGCTACTCCGACCACGTGTGTAGGGAACACGTCAGGCCGGATGGTAACCAGTTAGCGTTGACCAAGAAGTCCGCTGCGACAGCGCCCTGTTGGCCACGTGTGTAAGGGACGTCAGGCCGAGCGGTCATTCGATTAGCGTTTCTGGTCACCACTCAACTGGCCACGTGTGCGAAGGACACGTCAGACCAGGTAGTCACACCAGTAGCATTTGACTGGGAAGCCGAGGAGAGAAATAGGGTTCACACACAAAATCCAGGAACACCCTGTTAGCTCCACAGGGGTTCTGAAATATGCTGTCCATGTGCGTAGAAGGCACTCTCGGACAGGTGACGCAGCAGGTATGCTGTCCGTGTGCGTAGAGGACACAACCGGACAAGTAAGGCAACAGGTATGCTGTCCTTGTGCGTAGGAGGCACAAACGGACAGGTGACACAGCAGCCACAGTCCAGTTAACGCCACTGGACTGCTATAGCACAACTGGAACGGCAGCAAGGAAGCACGGCACCTGACCCTGATGTGTTGAGGCAAGAATCTTGGCGTGACAGGCACCGTTCGCCTAGCCCTACGTACCACTTCCAACAAAGCTTATGCCACCATGAACTCTAAATGAAGACTGCGCACCTCCATGTTGTCTCCAGGCTTATAACTTAGATCCACCCCAAACCCAGGGTGGAACCACCAAGGTCCAATAGCAGAGTGCCATATCATCAGCGACATCACCAGTGGCCTATCCGGAACCACCACGTCATTGATGACCTAATAGCAGACACGCCCCAAACACTTCACCAGTCATCGTCTGACGACCAATGGTGAGGTGCCAGATCATAGGGGCGGGCCTCTGCGAGCCAGTCCGGAGTGGCCATGTCATCAGGACATCTGACACCCTCTGCCCTATCAGGACCTGCCACCTCACGGACATGCTCAGTGAGGTCCTTACTGGACCTAGCCTCTGATGCACTAAGTGCCTGAGCATGCTCAGTAGCCTGAACAACAGACTCAGAAATCAGACTATCTGCCTGAGCATGCTCAGTAGCCTGAACAACAGACTCAGAAATCAGACTATCTTCCTGAGCATGCTCAGTAGGCACATCCCAGAACTTAGACACAGCACGATGTGCAAGTACCTGTGCAAAGAGGCTGTTAGGATTAATTGTGGGAGCATGCTCAGTAGCCTGAACTGAGGACTTAGTCTCAGAAATGACACAATCAGGCTGAGCATGCTCAGGAGGCAAAACACCAGACTTAGACTCTGGCTGAGGTAAATCGGCGCGCGCATATGCACTAGCCGCCTCTCCACACTTAGACGTGGTGGAAGGAGCAGCCAACTGGATGACCCGAGGCACGGCCAAGAATGTCAGCCAGCGCCTGGGCGCAACAGGAACCGCAGCAGGCTGCTTGCGGCTATGGTGGTGCCGGTTCATAACAGTACCCCCCACTCTAGCGGCCCTCCTACTCGAATGGTCTATAGTCGCCACAGATACCATTGAGCGACGGGCGGAAGATGGAGACATGAAGTGGGAGCTACAAGACTCGCTCCACCGCGTAATCACCCAAAACGACCAGTCGATATATGTGGGGAATGCCACTTCAACCAAGGAATACCCAGCAAAATATCATCTGCACCCTTAGGAAGAACCAGAAATGAAATGGTCTCCCTATGCCCAGATGACATGGCAAGGATAATGGGCACTGTCCGCTGGGGAATTACCTTGGGCAACAAGGACCCATCCACCACACGGACTCTCACTGGCCTTGGCATTTGCACCAGCGGGATGGCGTGCCGCCGGGCAAAAGAGGAGGAGATGAAATTATCCCCAGCACCTGTGTCCACACTTGCCCTTGTGGACCATGTTGACCCCTTAAAGGAAATGGACTCAGGAGACATCACCCTAATGGATGACGCAGAGTCCAGTCTACCTCCAGCTATGGTCACCAATCGCGGTCGCTTACCCTGACGCTTTGGGCAATGGTTGGCATACTGACCATACTTCCCACAAGCAAAACAGGAAATGCCCTTGCGACTCGATGACCTAGCAGCACCAACCCTAGAGACGTCCATAGGGACAGAGACGTCCTCTAAGGGAGGTGCAGTAGAAGAGACCACCACAGTGGCTGAACGACCCTCTGACCTGCGCTCCAGCTGACGTTCGGAGGTCCGTAGGTCAATGCGAGTAGCCAAAGTCATAAGGCCCTCAAGGGTAGTTGGTAGCTAACGCGTCCTTCACGTGCGAGGCTAATCCCCTCCAGAACATTGGCATGAGAGTCCTCTCTGGCCACCCCAGTTCTGTAGCAAGTGTCCTGAAGCTCACAGCATATTGACTCGAGCAGATACGCCCCTGCTCCAAAGTCAGTAGCTGTAGGGCCGAGTCATGAGTGACCTGAGGCCCCAGGAACACTTGCCTCAAAGACTCCAAAAACTCCTCAGAGTCATGAACTACAGGATCATTCCTCTCCCACAATGGTGTAGCCCACTCCAGTGCTCTATCAGAGAGCAAGGAGATGATAAACCCCACCTTCGACCTCTCTGTAAGTAACCGTGCAGCCAGCAACTGCAGATGGATTGAGCACTGGTTCACGAATCCACTACATGCCTTGCTGTCCCCTGAAAACTTGTTGGGCAGTGAGAGGTGAGGGAGGGTTGGAGTGGGCTTGGTGGCCGACACCATTGCAGCCGCTTGAGCCACCACATCATCCATATCAGCAGCAAGAGCCGACTGCTCCAGAGACCTCACTCTGGCCTCAAGCTGCAGTATGAACTGACGTAGCTGCTCCATCTCCACCATGCCAGCCAGACCCTGGCGCAGTCTTACTGTTACGGGGGGACCGGCAGATTAGGACCAGGGAGTATATGTCCCAATCGACAGTCGGGGCCCACCGTGCTCCAGATGGCAATGGAGCTGCTAGCACCCTGTGGGTTAGGCGGAGACTATAGAGCTGATGACTCAGAGATAACCCAGGAGACCTGGGAACCGGTCACGTGTGTAGGGACACGTCAAACCGGACGACAAACCAGTTAGCGTTTCAGTGGAGCGGGCGCTACTTCGACGACGTGTGTAGGGAACACGTCAGACCGGATGGTAACCAGTTAGCGTTGACCGAGAAGACTGCTGCGACAGCGCCCTGTCGGCCACATGTGTAAGGCACGTCAGGCCGAGCGGTCCTTCGATTAGCGTTTCTGGTCACCACTCAACTGGCCACGTGTGTGAAGGACACGTCAGACCAGGTAGTCTGGTAGAGAGAGGTTCGGTTAGGTAGCGAAATAAGGTTCACAAACCCAATCCAGGAACACCCTGTTAACGCCACAGGGGTTCTGAAATATGCTGTCCATGCGCGTAGAGGGCACTCTTGGACAGGTGATGCAGCAGGTATGCTGTCCGTGTGCATAGAGGACACAACCGGACAAGTAACGCAACAGGTATGCTGTCCGTGTGCGTAGGAGGCACAAACGGACAGGTGACACAGCAGCCGCTGTCCAGTTAACGCCACTGGACTGCTATAGCACAACTGGAACGGCAGCAAGGAAGCACGGCGCCTGACCCTGATGTGCTGAGCCACGAATCTTGGCGTGACAGGCACCGTTCGCCTAGCCCCACCTACCACTTCCAACAAAGCTTATGCCACCATGAACTCTAAATGAAGACTGCGCACCTCCATGTTGTCTCCAGCCCCTTTTATAACCTAGATCCACCCCAAACCCAGGGTGGAACAACCAAGGTCCAATAGCAGAGTGCCATATCATCAGCGACGTCACCAGCGGCCTATCCGGAATCACCACGTCATTGATGACCTCATGGCAGCCACGCCCCAAACAATTCACCAGTCATCGTCTGACGACCAATGGTGAGGTGCCAGATCACAGGGGCGGGCCTCTGCGAGCCAGTCTGGAGTGGCCATGTCATCAGGACACCTGACACCCTCTGCCCTATCAGGGCCTGCCACCTCACGGACGTGCTCAGGGAGGTCCTTACTGGGCCTAGCCTCTGATGCACTAAGTGCCTGCGCATGCTCAGTAGCCTGAACAACAGACTCAGAAATCAGACTATCTGCCTGAGTACCTGTGCAAAGAGGCTGTTAGGATTAATTGTGGGAGCATGCTCAGTAGCGTGAACTGAGGACTTAGTCTCAGAAATGACACAATCAGGCTGAGCATGCTCAGTAGGCAAAACACCAGACTGAGACTCTGGCTGGGGTAAGTCGGAGCGCTCATGCGCACTAGCCGCCTCTCCACACTTAGACGTGGTGGAAGGAGCAACCAACTGGACGACCCGAGGCACGGCCAAGAACGGCAGCCAGCGCCTGGGCGCAACAGGAACCGCAGCAGGCTGCTTGCGGCTATGGCGGCGCCGGTTCGTAACAGATTGTTGAAAAAAAAAAAGAAAAAGAAAAAAGGTCTGATGTCTATTCCTTCTTCAATATGTTCTTCATTCTCCACTAGTGTATGCAGGAGAGCAGACAGCTGCAGAACTACAAGGCTCAGCATGCTCCATCCAGGACTGTATGCTGGAGGGATAGGCACCCGGCATAGGGGCAGCTGGAAGAGTTGGATACAGCGCCAGAAGATGGAGCTTCTATGAAAGAGCCATTTTCTGGGGTGACTGCGGACTGCAATTCACAGAGGGGGTGCCCAGAAAGCTTGGGAACCCTGCATTGCGGATTCTAATCCCCAGCTGCCTAATTGTACCTGACTGGACTCAAAAATTGGGGGTTGGGAGCAGCCCGTACCTGCCTGCTGTACCCGGCTAGCATACAAAAATATGGCAAAGCCCACGTAATTTTTTTGGGGGGGCAAAGAAATCCTGCATACAGTCCTGGATGGAGGATGCTGAGCCTTGCAGTTCGGCAGCTGATGTCTACTCTCCTGCATCCACTAGTGGATGGAGTATGCTGAGCCTTGTAGTTTTGCTCCCCCTGCCTATCCCTCCAGCATACAGTCCTGGATGGAGCATGCTGAGCCTTGTAGTTCTGTAGCTGTCTGCTCTGCTGCATACACTAATGGAGAATGAAAAATATATTGAAAAAGGAAATGACATCAGACCTTTTTTTTTTACTTTTCAACAATCTTTAATGGTATTGTTCACTGATAAAAAAAAAACGCATACAAATGCAGTGAGCAAAAACGCAGCAAAAAATGCACCAAAACGCGGTAAAAACGCATGCATTTTTTGCCTCGTTTATTTGCCGCAGGTGCGTCTTTGTGCGTTTTTTGCTGCAAAAGACGCACAAAAACGCAGCGTTAAAAAAACGCAGTGTGTGAACTTAGCCTTAATCAGTTTTCACCTTCAATTTATTAAACACCCAATTGAAAAGAGCATTCCAGTTTAAAAGCCTCATGACAAGTGTGGAATCTGCCTGACCAATTTAAAGACAATTCACTTATTCAAGGGCTCTCCCTTAAAAGTTGTGGCAAAACATAATTCAGAAATTTGAGAGCTAAGGCTATGTGCGCACGTTGCGTAAATACATGCAGTTACGCTGCGCTTTGTAGCGCAGCGTAACTGCATGCGTCCTGCGTCCCCTGCACAGTCTATGGAGATTGTGCAGGGGCCGTGCGCACGTGGCGTTTTAGAGCGCAGCGCTTCGGCTACTGCCGAAGCGCTGCGTAAAAAGAAGTGACATGTCACTTCTTCCGTGCGCTTTGCTGGCAGCTCGTGCTCTGTCTATGGGAGGAGCTGCAGGCAGAGCGCATGGAATCGGCTTCACTACGGACATTTCTGCAGCGATTTAAAGCGCACATGTGCTCTTCAGATCGCTGCAGAAATTTCTGCAGTGAACTGTACGCAACGTGCGCACATAGCCTAATACTAAAAAATAGTGATGAGCGAGTACTAAAAAGCTTGGGTGCTCGAGGCTCGGGCCGAGCATCCCAAGATACTCATGTACTCGGCCCGAGCACCAAGCCCAATGTTATCCTATGGGAGACCCGAGTATTTTTATGAAATGACCCCCCGGCAGCATGTAGAAACCCTAAAAATGTCACAAAAGTCTCAGAAGAGTGCTCAAATGACATGGCAACAGCATGGGGAAGACCCCTTGAAGCATTTATCACTCAAAAGTCACAGCTGTGAACAATTTTGTCCGCGTTTTACGCCATTTTTACGGACTCACCAGAAAACCTTCAAAAATGACACCAAAACGAATTTTCATGGCGGAAATGTTAAGGGCACATACCCAATAGTGAGATAGAGCTGGTGTATGTTACTTTTGGAGATTACATGAAAGATTTTACGTGAAAACATTGTGTGGCACTCCGATGTCCCTGAGAAGAGACGTACATGAAGGCCTCTTGAGTCTAATGTGCCCATTTTGAGGAAGTGAGTCTTTGTAGTATTTTCCTTTGCCAGGGCAGTCCAAAATTGTGAGGTTCACCAATGCCCCTGCATACAGACGTGCATGAGGGCCTGTAAACCTCAAGTGCCCATTGTAAGGAAGTGGGTCTATTGTAGTATAGCCCTTAGGCAGGGCAGCCAAAAATTGGGAGGCTCCATATTGTCCCTGGATAGAGACGTGCATGATGGCCTGTAAACCAGAAGTGCCCATTGTAAGGAAGTGGGTCTATTTTAGTATAGACCTTTGGCAGGGCAGCAAAAAATTGGGAGGCTCCACATTGTCCCTGGATAGAGACCTGTTAGGTTCTTAGTGCGTCCGTGCTTGCATTTAAAAACCGCACATGTGTGCCTGTTGGTGGCAGCGTTCAGGAGCACTTGTGTGCGTTTTGCACAAACTTGGATATAACGCACAAGTCTAGTGAATACACATCAGCACAGCATTGCAAAATGCGCAAGGGCGTTGGCAACGAACAAGGAAGTGGACGTGATGGTGGTGCAGGCAGAGACCGAGGTCGTGTGCAAGCTCTAATTTCGCCACAACAAAGGGCCACATCTACTCGCTCGCACATCCTGTCCCAAATTCTTGGGGACCGCAGCAGTACACCGCTCTTGAACCAAGACCAGTGTCAACAGGTTGTTAGTTGGATAGCGGATAATGCTTCCAGTCAGATTGGCACCACCACAAACACTCTGTCTTCCACACGGTCAAGTGTCAGTAGCCGTGATACTGCACCGCACATTTCAGAACCTGATCCTCCTTCCTACCAACAGGCCAAGTAAACGTCCACGGACACTCGGAAGAGCTGTTCACGTTTCCATTCACACATTCTGGCCTCTCGCCAGCTCCTGTTGAAGTGGGTCATGACGAGATTGTATGTACAGATGCCCAAATATTTGAGCAGCCACATTCTCACGAAGTTGGCAATGTGTCTCAACAAGGGGTGGACGATGATGAGACACAATTGTCAGGAAGTCAGGAGGAGGAGCAGGGTGCGGAAGAGGAAGACGACGTGGTGGATGATCCAGTAACTGACCCAACCTGGCAGGAGGATATGCAGAGCGAGGACAGCAGTGCCCAGGGGGAGGGAGGCGTAGCATCCCAACAGGCAGTAAGAAGCAGGGTGGTGGCCCCAGGCAGAAGTCAGGCAACCGTTCCCCGGAACAACAACACGACACAAGGTGCCTATACAAATGTTAGGTCTTCCCGAGTCTGGCAGTTTTTTAAGTTGGCTCCAGATGATTCTAAAAAGGCCATTTGCAACACCTGCCGTGCCAGCATCAGCAGGGGTACCAAAACTAGCAGCCTGACCACCACCAGCATGATCAGGCACATGTCAGCCAAGCACCCAACTTTGTGGGATGTACAACAGAGTCGAGGAGCAGTGCTTGCTGATGTCACTGCTGCGTCTTCGCTTGTTGTGCATGCGAGCCAATCCCCTGTCCATGCTGCCCGCGAACAAGCCTCCTCCGGCCCTGCACCTGCAGTTGCCCACGCAGAAATAACACCATCATCAAGCATGTCCTTGTCCCAGCGCAGCGTTCAGTTATCCATTCAGCAAACCTTTGAACGCAGGCGCAAATACACTGCCAACGCCCCACATGCCACACTTCTAAATGCTAACATTTCGCGACTGCTTGCGCTGGAAATGTTGCCTTTTAGGCTGGTGGAGACAGAAGCATTCCGCGACCTGATGGCGGCAGCTGCCCCACATTACTCGGTCCCCAGCCGCCACTATTTCTCCCGGTGTGCCGTCCCCGCATTGCATAACCACGTGTCACAAAACATCACACGTGCCCTGAACAATGCTGTTTCAGCCAAAGTCCACCTAACCACAGACACGTGGACAAGTGCTTGTGGGCAAGGCCGCTATATCTCGTTGACGGCACACTGGGTTAATATTGTGGAAGCTGGGACCCAGTCTGAGCGACGTCCTTCCCACACCAAGGTTTGCAGGCCCTTCCTCAGTCAGGGTTTCACCTACTCTCTACAGCTCCGGAATGTCATGCTCCTCAGCCTCCTCTTCCTCCTGCGCATCCTCATCCACTTTACCCTCCACACCAGTCCCAAGCTGGAAGCACTGCAGCACTGCCTCGGTGAAGCGGCAACCGGCTGTGCTGAAGCTAATCTGCATAGGTGACAAACCCCACAATGCAGAAGAGGTGTGGACAGCTCTGAAACAGCAGGCAGATCACTGGCTCACACCTCTGAACCTAAAGCCAGGAAAGGTCGTGTGTGACAATGGCCGGAACCTGGTGGCGGCTTTGAGGCAAGGCCAGCTGACACATGTTCCATGCGTGGCCCATGTGCTCAACCTCGTGGTTCAGCGGTTTCTAAAGTCAGACCCAGAGCTGTCTGATCTGCTGGTAAAAGTTCGCCACCTGTCTGCACATTTTCAAAAGTCACCTACTGCTTCAGCCGGCCTTGCCGGCTTTCAGCGCCATTTGCATCTTCCGGCTCACAGACTGGTGTGTGATGTCCCCACGCGTTGGAATTCAACTCTGCACATGTTGGTCAGGATATGTGAGCAGAAGAGGGCAGTTGTTGAGTACCTGCATCACCTAAGCCGTCGGGAAATGGGTCAAACTCCACACATAACACCTGAGGAGTGGAGATGGATGTCCGACCTATGTACCATCCGCCAAAACTTTAAGGACTCCACCAAGATGGTGAGCGGCGATGACGACATTATTAGCGTCACCATACCGCTTCTCTGCCTTCTAAAATGGTCTCTGCTCAAAAACAAACATGATGCATTGCAGGCGGAGCGCGATGAGTTGGAGCAAGAAACAGTAGTGGGTGTGGGTGATAACACACAGCCCAGCCTCGTCTCATCACAACGTGCAGTGGAGGACTATGACGAGGAAGAGGATGAAGACATGGAGCAACTCTCCGGCCAAATTGAGGATATGACATGCAGTCATATCCTCGGTTCAGCGTGGCTGGCCAGAGGACAGGGTAGATGATGAGGAGGAGGAGGAGGACAGCATGTTCAGTCATCGTGTTGGTCAGGATACTGAAGTGATGGCTGTTAAGAGTCTGGCGCACATGGCTGACTTTATGGTAAGCTGCCTGTCTCCTGACCCTCACATTACGAACATCTTGGCCGGCAATCATTACTGGTTGGTAACACTGTTAGACCCACGCTAAAAGGAGAACTTTATGTCTCTTATTCCCAAGGCGGAGAGGTCAGGCAAAATGCAGCAGTTCCAGAAGGTCATAGTCACGGAAGTAGGCAAAGCATTCCCCTCACAAAACGCTAGCGGCATAGGTCAGGAATCAGTGGACAACCAAGGCTTACAGCCGAGAGGGGCACAAGTCCAATCCGCCAGAGGTAGGGGTACAGTCCTTAAGATGTGGGACAGTTTTCTCAGCCCCTCACATACCACAGCCCCTGAGGTGCGGGGTAGTGCCACAAGAAATTCTAAGTTTGCCCAGATGCTCAAGGAGTATCTTGCAGATCGAACAACTGTACTCCGACATTCCTCTGTGCCTTACAATTAATGGGTATCCAAGCTGGATACGTGGCATGAATTGGCTCTCTACACCTTGGAAGTCCTGGCCTGCCCTGCCGCTAGCGTTTTGTCAGAGCGTGTTTTTAGTGCCGCAGGTGGAATCATTACAGATAAACGCACCCGCCTGTCAACTGAAAATGCTGACAGGCTGACTCTGATCAAGATGAACAAGGGTTGGATTGGGCCAGACTTCACCACACCACCAGCAAATGACAGCGGAATTTAAAGTTTGTAACGGGAATTTGCCATGTACCTCCACTCACCCATGGGTACACACTTCTGGACTTTGGCTAATCGCTGGACTGCTCCTCCTTTTCCTTATGCGCCACCATGATGACCGTTACAATAGTTAGGCCGTTGTTTCAGGTATACCCCCAGTGGTAAATTTTTTCGCCCATTCTTTCAGAATGGGCATTACAACGACAGGAGACCCGCTCCTTTGCAATGGGAACAATGTTTTGAGGCCCTCATGCACGTCTCTATCCAGGGACAATGTGGAGCCTCCCAATTTTTGGATGCCCTGCCAAAGGGCTATACTACAATAGACCCACTTCCTTACAATGGGCACTTCAGGTTTACAGGCCCTCATGCATGTCTCTATCCAGGGACAATGTGGAGCCTCCCAATTTTTGGCTGCCCTGCCTAAGGGCTATACTACAATAGACCCATTTCCTTACAATGGGCACTTCAGGTTTACAGGCCATCATGCACATCTCTATCCAGCCTGACGCTGCCACCGACAGCCACACACGTGCGTTTTTTAAATGCAAGCACGGACGGAATAAGAACCTAACAGGTTTTTAGGAGCGACAATTACTGAGAAGTTTGACACTATCAGACACTGCTGACTGACGTGTATTATGCACTAGACTTGTGCGTTATATACTAGTTTGTGCAAAACATGCACCTGTACGCTGCCACCGACAGGCAAACACGTGCGGTTTTTAAATGCAAGCACGGATGCACTAAGAACCTAACAGCTTTTTAGGAGCGACAATTACTGAGAAGTTTGACCCTATCAGACACTGCTGACTGACGTGTATTATTCACTAGACTTGTGCGTTATATACTAGTTTGTAAAAAACGCACACAAGTGCACCTGTACGCTGCCACCGACAGGCACACACGTGCAGTTTTTAAATGCAAGCACGGACGCATTAAGAACCTAACAGGTTTTTAGGAGCGACAATTACTGAGAAGTTTGACACTATCAGACACTGCTGACTAGAGATGAGCGAACCGGTCCCGGTTCGGCTCGAGGTCGGTTCGCCGAACGGAGGTCCCGTTCGAGTTCGATTCGTCGAACGTTCGACGAACCGAAATCGAGCCAATAGGAAACAATGGCAGGCAATCACAAACACAGAAAAACACCTAGAAAACACCCTCAAAGGTGTCCAAAAGGTGACAAACAACTCACAACACAACACAAACACATGGGAAAGTGACAAGGACATATACTCATGCGAAAACAAAACAGCTGGACAAGGAAAAAGAGGAGGACACACAGATATAGGCATGGCACGCCCTTCTAAAGTCATGTAAAACACCGCAAGGTGACTCCAAGCGGAGTCTCCCTTTTTTCCAAAAATTGGGCCCCACACACACCCACCCCTTCAGTGGCAGCAGTTGTGCCCCAGTTGTACACTTCACAGCTAGATTTGCATCAAGCACATTCAAAAATACGCCATTCTCATCCGTCCCCAGGATGACACCGGGGTAGGTAGCAAAGTCTTTCCTGATCCCAGCTCTGTTCATCTTGGCTTCTTTTAAAAACACAGCAAGCAAGGGTTACTCCAAGCGGAGTCTCCCTTTTTTCCAAAAATTGGGACCCACACACACCCACCCCTTCAGTGGCAGCAGTTGTGCCCCAGTTGTACAATTCACAGCTAGATTTGCATCAAGCACATTCAAAAATACGGCCTAATTAACCGTCCCCTGGATGACACCGGGGTAGGTAGCAAAGTCTTTCCTGATCCCAGCTCTGTTCATCTTGGCTTCTTTTAAAAACACAGCAAGCAAGGGTTACTCCAAGCGGAGTCTCCCTTTTTTCCAAAAATTGGGACCCACACACACCCACCCCTTCAGTGGCAGCAGTTGTGCCCCAGTTGTACAATTCACAGCTAGATTTGCATCAAGCACATTCAAAAATACGCCATTCTCATCCGTCCCCAGGATGACACCGGGGTAGGTAGCAAAGTCTTTCCTGATCCCAGCTCTGTTCATCTTGTCTTCTTTTAAAAACACAGCAAGCAAGGGTTACTCCAAGCGGAGTCTCCCTTTTTTCCAAAAATTGGGACCCACACACACCCACCCCTTCAGTGGCAGCAGTTGTGCCCCAGTTGTACAATTCACAGCTAGATTTCCATCAAGCACATTCAAAAATACGCCATTCTCATCCGTCCCCAGGATGACACCGGGGTAGGTAGCAAAGTCTTTCCTGATCCCAGCTCTGTTTATCTTGGCTTCTTTTAAAAACACAGCAAGCAAGGGTTACTCCAAGCGGAGTCTCCCTTTTTTCCAAAAATTGGGACCCACACACACCCACCCCTTCAGTGGCAGCAGTTGTGCCCCAGTTGTACACTTCACAGCTAGATTTGCATCAAGCACATTCAAAAATACGCCATTCTCATCCGTCCCCAGGATGACACCGGGGTAGGTAGCAAAGTCTTTCCTGATCCCAGCTCTGTTCATCTTGGCTTCTTTTAAAAACACAGCAAGCAAGGGTTACTCCAAGCGGAGTCTCCCTTTTTTCCAAAAATTGGGACCCACACACACCCACCCCTTCAGTGGCAGCAGTTGTGCCCCAGTTGTACAATTCACAGCTAGATTTGCATCAAGCACATTCAAAAATACGGCCTAATTAACCGTCCCCAGGATGACTCCGGGGTAGGTAGCAAAGTCTTTCCTGATCCCAGCTCTGTTCATCTTGGCTTCTTTTAAAAACACAGCAAGCAAGGGTTACTCCAAGCGGAGTCTCCCTTTTTTCCAAAAATTGGGACCCACACACACCCACCCCTTCAGTGGCAGCAGTTGTGCCCCAGTTGTACAATTCACAGCTAGATTTGCATCAAGCACATTCAAAAATACGCCATTCTCATCCGTCCCCAGGATGACACCGGGGTAGGTAGCAAAGTCTTTCCTGATCCCAGCTCTGTTTATCTTGGCTTCTTTTAAAAACACAGCAAGCAAGGGTTACTCCAAGCGGAGTCTCCCTTTTTTCCAAAAATTGGGACCCACACACACCCACCCCTTCAGTGGCAGCAGTTGTGCCCCAGTTGTACACTTCACAGCTAGATTTGCATCAAGCACATTCAAAAATACGCCATTCTCATCCGTCCCCAGGATGACACCGGGGTAGGTAGCAAAGTCTTTCCTGATCCCAGCTCTGTTCATCTTGGCTTCTTTTAAAGGGAACCTGTCATCAGAAATTTCGCCCAAAAGCTAAAAGATTCCCCCTCTGCAGCTCCTGGGCTGCATTCTAGGAAGGTCCCTGTTATTATTGTGCCCCATGTGAGACCAAAATAAAGCCTTTATAAAGTTCTACCTTTTTGTATGCAGCTTCTGTAAATCCGTCACGGGGGCGGGCTCTCTGCCGTCCGTTATTCTGCCTCCTGGTCCTGTATGCCGCCCCCATCGCTCCTTTCCATATCTGATGCACCGCCCACTGCTCCAGCCATCCCCGCGCATGCCCAGTGCCAGTCTCACAGGACTGAGCAGTGTGACCGCTGGTGACGTGTGCGCAGGCAAGTGATTATGGACGGGACTGTGACTGTTATCAGCAAGTACCCGGCCATAATCTCTTGAGCGCGCAAACCTCTCCAGCATTCACACTGAGCTCAGTGTAGATGCTAGACTGTATGGGCTGCTTCCAGGGATGACGTCCCTTTGTCATGTGATAGGGGCGTGTTCGAAATACTATCACATGACAAAGGGACGTCATCCCTGGAAGCAGCCCATACAGTCTAGCATCTACACTGAGCTCAGTGTGAATGCTGGAGAGGTTTGCGCGCTCAAGAGATTATGGCCGGGTACTTGCTGATAACAGTCACAGTCCCGTCCATAATCACTTGCCTGCGCACACGTCACCAGCGGTCACACTGCTCAGTCCTGTGAGACTGGCACTGGGCATGCGCGGGGATGGCTGGAGCAGTGGGCGGTGCATCAGATATGGAAAGGAGCGATGGGGGCGGCATACAGGACCAGGAGGCAGAATAACGGACGGCAGAGAGCCCGCCCCCGTGACGGATTTACAGAAGTTGCATACAAAAAGGTAGAACTTTATAAAGGCTTTATTTTGGTCTCACATGGGGCACAATAATAACAGGGACCTTCCTAGAATGCAGCCCAGGAGCTGCAGAGGGGGAATCTTTTAGCTTTTGGGCGAAATTTCTGATGACAGGTTCCCTTTAAAAACAATGTAAGCAAGGGTTACTCCAAGCGGAGTCTCCCTTTTTTTCCAAAAATTGTGCCCCACACACACCCACCCATTCAGTGGCAGCACTTGTGCCCTAGTTGTACACTTCACAGCTAGATTTGCATCAAGCACATTCAAAAATACGCCATAATTAACCGTCCCCAGCATGACACCAGGGTAGGTAGCAAAGTCTTTCCTGATCCCAGCTCTGTTCATCTTGGCTTCTTTTAAAAACAATGTAAGCAAGGGTTACTTCAAGCGGAGTCTCCCTTTTTTCCAAAAATTGGGCCACACAGACACCCACCCCATCAGTGGCAGCACTTGGGCCCTAGTTGCAAACAGGATGTTTTGATTTGCATCAAGCACATTCAAAAATACGTCATAATTAACCGTCCCCAGCATGACACCGGGGTAGGTAGATAAAGTCTTTGCTGACCCATGACTTGTTCATCTTGGCTTCTTTTAAAAACAATGTAAGCAAGGGTTACTCCAAGCGGAGTCTCCCTTTTTTCCAAAAAATTGGGCCACACACACACCCACCCATTCAGTGGCAGCACTTGTGCCCTAGTTGTACACTTCACAGCTAGATTTGCATCAAGCACATTCCAAAATACGCCATTCTTATCCGTCCCCAGGATGACACCGGAGTAGGTAGCAAAGTCTTTCCTGATCCCAGCTCTGTTCATCTTGGCTTCTTTTAAAAACAATGTAATCAAGGGTTACTCCAAGCGGAGTCTCCCTTTTTTCCAAAAATTGTGCCCCACACACACCCACCCATTCAGTGGCAGCACTTGTGCCCTAGTTGTACACTTCACAGCTAGATTTGCATCAAGCACATTACAAATCCACAAGCATTTACTCTCCCCAGGATGACACAGGGGTTGTAAATTCCTTCTGGATCCATGACTTGTTCATTTTGATGAACGTCAGTCTGTCCACATTGTCACTGGACAGACGCGTGCGCTTATCTGTCAGCACACACCCAGCAGCACTGAAGACACGTTCAGAGACAACACTGGCAGCTGGACACGACAAAATCTCCAAGGCGTAAGTTGATAGCTCTGGCCATTTTTCTGGGTTTGAAGCCCAAAAGGAGCAAGGCTCCAGTTGCAAAGTCATGGCATCGATGTTCATTTGTAGATACTCCTGTATCATCCTCTCCAGCCGTTGACTATGTGTCAGACTTGTTGTCTCTGGTGGCCTTGCAAAGGAGGGTCTAAAAAAATTATGAAAAGATTCCATAAAATTGCTGTTACCAGCACCAGATACGGTGCTGCTGGTACGGGTATACTGTTGAAGATGACGAGACCGTCCCATGTTTGTCAAGTTACAACTGGGAGATTCACTCCCTGCACCTGCACGGTTGTTTGGTGGAAAAGCGGATCTAAGATCGAGTAACAGCTTCTGCTGATACTCTTGCATACGTGCGTCCCTTTCTATGGCTGGAATTATGTCACAAAATTTGGACTTGTACCGGGGATCTAATAGTGTGGCAAGCCAGTAGTCATCATCACTTCTAATTTTGACAATACGAGGGTCATGGTGGAGGTAGTGCAACAAGAAGGCACTCATGTGTCTTGCGCAGCCATGCGGACCAAGTCCACGCTGTGTTTGTGGCATAGAGGTGCTAACCGTTCTTTCGTCCTCTGACATCTCCCCCCAACCTCTTTCAACTGAAATTTGACCAAGGTCTCCCTCATCTGCTGAGTCTTCCATGTCCATGGACAGTTCGTCCTCCATTTCTTCATGTCCTCCTGCACCTTCCTCAACATCTCGCCTGCTACCATGCGCCCTTGTTGATCCATGTCCCCCATGCTCCCATGCCTGGCGCCTTGGTGATGATGAACGTCTGGACCTTGGTGATGTTGTTGTCCCTTGCGCATATGAATCCTCCTGTAGTTCATCCCCTTCCTGTTGTCCCACCCCCTGACTCCGAATAGTGTTTAGCGTGTGTTCCAGCATGTAAATGACTGGAATCGTCATGCTGATAATGGCATTGTCAGCGCTAAAAATATTCGTCGCCATGTCGAAACTGTGCAGAAGGGTGCATAGGTCCTTGATCTGAGACCACTCCATCAGGGTGATCTGCCCCACCTCTGCATCTCCTTGGCCCAGGCTATACGTCATGACGTATTGCACCAGGGCTCGGCGGTGCTGCCACAGTCGCTGTAACATGTGGAGAGTTGAATTCCAGCGTGTCGGCACATCGCATTTCAGGCGATGAACCGGCAGGCCGAAAGACTTCTGGAGCGATGCAAGTCGCTCAGCTGCGGCGCTTGAACGGCGGAAGTGAGCAGACAGTTTTCGTGCCCTGTTCAGAAGGCCATCTAGCCCGGGATACTGTGTTAAAAATTGCTGCACGACAAGGTTCAACACGTGAGCCATACAAGGTACGTCTGTCACCTTGCCCAGGCGACGGGCCGCACCCAGGTTTGCAGCATTGTCGCACACGGCCTTACCAGTCTGCAGGTTGAGTGGAGACAACCATTTATTAAACTCGGACCGCAGAGCTGACCACAACTCCTCAGCTGTGTGACTCTTATTCCCAAGACATGTCAAGCTAAAGACCGCCTGATGCCGTTGCGCTCTGCTGCCAGCATAGTAATGAGGGGTGCGTGATTCCTTCTGCGCAGTGAGAACGCTGGTGGCCTGACCAGGCAGGCTTGGGGCGGAGGTGGAGGACCCAGATGAGGTGGAGGATGCAGAAGCAGTGGCGGAACTTGGACAGACAGAGGATTGACACACAAGTCGTGGGGACGGCAAGACTTGTGCAGCAGACCCTTCACCATCTATCACCATAGTTACCCAGTGGCCAGTCAGCGACATGTAACGTCCCTGTCCATGCTTACTGGTCCAAGTATCGGTGGTGAAATGCACCCGTTCACACACAGAGTTTCTCAAGGAAGCGGTGATGTTGTGTGTGACATGCTGGTGTAGCGCGGGCACACCTTTCTTAGAGAAGTAGTGGCGACTAGGCATCTGGTACTGGGGCACAGCGACAGACATAAGGTCTCTAAAATCCTGTGTGTCCACTAGGCGGAAAGGCAGCATTTCGGTAGCCAACAGCTTACAGAGGGATAGAGTCAACCTCTTCGCTTTGTCATGGGTCGCAGGAAGTGGCCTTTTATTTGACCACATCTGAGGGACAGAGATCTGGCTGCTGTGTGTAGGCGGTGTTGAGTAGGGTGTCCCTGGAAAAATGCAGCTTTGTGAGGAAAGTGCAGGCGGAGACATGATGTTTCCTTCATCCAAAGTTGGTGCTATCGATGTCTGAGAGAGCTGTACACACTCACTTGTTTCCCCTTCCAAAACAACTGACGACCTACCAAGCAAACTGCCTGTTGCGGTTACAGTGGTGGAAGTTGTGGGTGGAAAAACAGGTGTGACAGCTGTCCCAACAGTCCTAGAAGATGACGAGCGCGCGGATGCACTGGAAGGGGCAGGCGGTGGATGGTTTGCTCCGCTAGGCCGCATTGCAGCACGGTGAGCTTCCCACCGGGCCATATGATATTTATTCATGTGACGATTCATGGAAGAAGTTGTCAAACTGCTGAGGTTTTGACCTCTACTAAGAGAACCATGACAAATTTTACATATCACATAATTTGGGCGATCTTTTTCTATGTCAAAAAAGGACCAGGCTAGGCAAGGCTTAGAGGCCATGCGACCTGTTGATCCACCCCGAATAATGCTCAGAGGCAGAGTGGTGGCTGAGGATGCAGTTGTAGACGTGCTACCAGTGCTCCGACTTTGTCCAGGAAGGCGCAAGGTAACTTCGTCGTCGGTTGCATCCTCCTCCACCGCCTCTGTTGACCTCCTCGAGTGCCTGACTGGGGGTTGACAGTAGGTGGGATCTAGAACTTCATCATCAATTGTTGTGTTTGCACTCCCCTCCCCCTCTGACCGAGCCTCTTCTTGCCCTGACCGAATATTTAAGTTGTCATCCCAATCGGGTATCTGCGTCTCATCTTCATCAGAATGTTCCTCATTGTCTATAACCACAGGTGTTACAGTTTGTGACAAAGGGTCAACATTATGCTCAGAAACTTGTTCCTCACGGCCTGAATCCGAGTCACAAAGGTTCTGGGCATCACTGCAGACCATTTCCTGTTCTGTACTCACTGTAGCTTGGGAGCAGACCTCTGATTCCCAGGCTATAGTGTGACTGAACAGCTCTGCAGACTCAGCCATCTCAGTTCCACCATACTGTGCAGGGCTGATGGAGACTTCAGAGCTGGGAGAAATCAAGTGTGATTGGGATGACAACTCAGAGGACTGGTGTTTTTTGGATGCGGTACTTGAAGTGGCTGAGAGGGCACTTGTTGGACCACTTGAGATCCATTCAAGCATTTTCCTTTTTTGCCCATCATCTACCTTTCTTCCTGTTGTTCGTGTCCGTAAAAAAGGGAGCACATCGGATTGTCCATGGTAAGTAGTAGACATCTTACTTTTGCTGGTAGAGGGTCTATCTTCAGCAGATGATAATGGAGCTTTGCCACCTTCCCCACGGACAAAACCTTTTTTGCCTTTTCCACCACGCCTCTTCCCCTTTCCACCAGCATCTGTCATTTTGCCACTCATGTTGATTGCGACAAGATTGTGGACTGAAAATGTGGTAGTAAAAATTGAGAGGTGGTGTAGATTGCAGTGGTGGTCTAGCTTTATTAACAGCAGAATAATAAAGAATAAATATCCCTGACAATGCAACTACAGGCCTTAAACTGGCAGCAAAAATTGCTAGTCTAATGGCTTAGTTATAATGAGTTGGAGTGTGCAATGCAGGCAGACGCGCTATGCAAATGTCTTTGCACTAGTGGGACTATAGCAAAGTCCAATAGCCACGTATAGGATGCCACTAGGTACACTGAGTGTTTGCTAGTATAATGGCTTAGTTATAATGAGTTGGAGTGTGCAATGCAGGCAGACGCGCTCTGCAAATGTCTTTGCACTAGTGGGACTATAGCAAAGTCCAATAGCCACGTATAGGATGCCACTAGGTACACTGAGTGTTTGCTAGTATAATGGCTTAGTTATAATGAGTTGGAGTGTGCAATGCAGGCAGACGCGCTCTGCAAATGTCTTTTCACTAGTGGGACTATAGCAAAGTCCAATAGCCACGTATAGGATGCCACTAGGTACACTGAGTGTTTGCTAGTATAATGGCTTAGTTATAATGAGTTGGAGTGTGCAATGCAGGCAGACGCGCTCTGCAAATGTCTTTGCACTAGTGGGACTATAGCAAAGTCCAATAGCCACAGATAGGATGCCACTAGGTGCACTGAGTGTTTTCTAGTATAATGGCTTAGTTATAATGAGTTGGAGTGTGCAATGCAGGCAGACGCGCTCTGCAAATGTCTTTGCACTAGTGGGACTATAGCAAAGTCCAATAGCCACGTATAGGATGCCACTAGGTACACTGAGTGTTTGCTAGTCTAATGGCTTAGTTATAATGAGTTGGAGTGTGCAATGCAGGCAGACGCGCTCTGCAAATGTCTTTGCACTAGTGGGACTATAGCAAAGTCCAATAGCCACGTATAGGATGCCACTAGGTACACTGAGTGTTTGCTAGTATAATGGCTTAGTTATCATGAGTTGGAGTGTGCAATGCAGGCAGACGCGCTCTGCAAATGTCTTTTCACTAGTGGGACTATAGCAAAGTCCAATAGCCACGTATAGGATGCCACTAGGTACACTGAATGTTTGCTAGTATAATGGCTTAGTTATAATGAGTTGGAGTGTGCAATGCAGGCAGACGCGCTCTGCAAATGTCTTTGCACTAGTGGGACTATAGCAAAGTCCAATAGCCACGTATAGGATGCCACTAGGTACACTGAGTGTTTGCTAGTATAATGGCTTAGTTATAATGAGTTGGAGTGTGCAATGCTGGCAGACGCGCTCTGCAAATGTCTTTGCACTAGTGGGACTATAGCAAAGTCCAATAGCCACGTATAGGATGCCACTAGGTACACTGAGTGTTTGCTAGTATAATGGCTTAGTTATAATGAGTTGGAGTGTGCAATGCAGGCAGACGCGCTCTGCATATGTCTTTTCACTAGTGGGACTATAGCAAAGTCCAATAGCCACGTATAGGATGCCACTAGGTACACTGAGTGTTTGCTAGTATAATGGCTTAGTTATAATGAGTTGGAGTGTGCAATGCAGGCAGACGCGCTCTGCAAATGTCCTTGCACTAGTGGGACTATAGCAAAGTCCAATAGCCACGTATAGGATGCCACTAGGTACACTGAGTGTTTGCTAGTATAATGGCTTAGTTATAATGAGTTGGAGTGTGCAATGCAGGCAGACGCGCTCTGCAAATGTCTTTGCACTAGTGGGACTATAGCAAAGTCCAATAGCCACGTATAGGATGCCACTAGGTACACTGAGTGTTTGCTAGTATAATGGCTTAGTTATAATGAGTTGGAGTGTGCAATGCAGGCAGACGCGCTCTGCAAATGTCTTTGCACTAGTGGGACTATAGCAAAGTCCAATAGCCACGTATAGGATGCCACTAGGTACACTGAGTGTTTGCTAGTATAATGGCTTAGTTATAATGAGTTGGAGTGTGCAATGCAGGCAGACGCGCTCTGCAAATGTCTTTGCACTAGTGGGACTATAGCAAAGTCCAATAGCCACGTATAGGATGCCACTAGGTACACTGAGTGTTTGCTAGTATAATGGCTTAGTTATAATGAGTTGGAGTGTGCAATGCAGGCAGACGCGCTCTGCAAATGTCTTTGCACTAGTGGGACTATAGCAAAGTCCAATAGCCACGTATAGGATGCCACTAGGTACACTGAGAGTTTGCTAGTATAATGGCTTAGTTATAATGAGTTGGAGTGTGCAATGCAGGCAGACGCGCTCTGCAAATGTCTTTGCACTAGTGGGACTATAGCAAAGTCCAATAGCCACGTATAGGATGCCACTAGGTACACTGAGTGTTTGCTAGTATAATGGCTTAGTTATAATGAGTTGGAGTGTGCAATGCAGGCAGACGCGCTCTGCAAATGTCTTTGCACTAGTGGGACTATAGCAAAGTCCAATAGCCACGTATAGGATGCCACTAGGTACACTGAGTGTTTGCTAGTATAATGGCTTAGTTATCATGAGTTGGAGTGTGCAATGCAGGCAGACGCGCTCTGCAAATGTCTTTTCACTAGTGGGACTATAGCAAAGTCCAATAGCCACGTATAGGATGCCACTAGGTACACTGAGTGTTTGCTAGTATAATGGCTTAGTTATAATGAGTTGGAGTGTACAATGCAGGCAGACGCGCTCTGCAAATGTCTTTGCACTAGTGGGACTATAGCAAAGTCCAATAGCCACGTATAGGATGCCACTAGGTACACTGAGTGTTTGCTAGTATAATGGCTTAGTTATAATGAGTTGGAGTGTGCAATGCAGGCAGACGCGCTCTGCAAATGTCTTTGCACTAGTGGGACTATAGCAAAGTCCAATAGCCACGTATAGAATGCCACTAGGTACACTGAGTGTTTGCTAGTATAATGGCTTAGTTATAATGAGTTGGAGTGTGCAATGCAGGCAGACGCGTTCTGCAAATGTCTTTGCACTAGTGGGACTATAGCAAAGTCCAATAGCCACGTATAGGATGCCACTAGGTACACTGAGTGTTTGCTAGTATAATGGCTTAGTTATAATGAGTTGGAGTGTGCAATGCAGGCAGACGCGCTCTGCAAATGTCTTTGCACTAGTGGGACTATAGCAAAGTGAAATAGCCACGTATAGGATGCCACTAGGTACACTGAGTGTTTGCTAGTATAATGGCTTAGTTATCATGAGTTGGAGTGTGCAATGCAGGCAGACGCGCTCTGCAAATGTCTTTTCACTAGTGGGACTATAGCAAAGTCCAATAGCCACGTATAGGATGCCACTAGGTACACTGAGTGTTTGCTAGTATAATGGCTTAGTTATAATGAGTTGGAGTGTGCAATGCAGGCAGACGCGCTCTGCAAATATCTTTGCACTAGTGGGACTATAGCAAAGTCCAATAGCCACGTATAGGATGCCACTAGGTACACTGAGTGTTTGCTAGTATAATGGCTTAGTTAAAATGAGTTGGAGTGTGCAATGCAGGCAGACGCGCTCTGCAAATGTCTTTCCACTAGTGGGACTATAGCAAAGTCCAATAGCCACGTATAGGATGCCACTAGGTACACTGAGTGTTTGCTAGTATAATGGCTTAGTTATAATGAGTTGGAGTGTGCAATGCAGGCAGACGCGCTCTGCAAATGTCTTTGCACTAGTGGAACTATAGCAAAGTCCAATAGCCACGTATAGGATGCCACTAGGTACACTGAGTGTTTGCTAGTATAATGGCTTAGTTATAATGAGTTGGAGTGTGCAATGCAGGCAGACGCGCTCTGCAAATGTCTTTGCACTAGTGGGACTATAGCAAAGTCCAATAGCCACGTATAGGATGCCACTAGGTACACTGAGTGTTTGCTAGTATAATGGCTTAGTTATAATGAGTTGGAGTGTGCAATGCAGGCAGACGCGCTCTGCAAATGTCTTTGCACTAGTGGGACTATAGCAAAGTGAAATAGCCACGTATAGGATGCCACTAGGTACACTGAGTGTTTGCTAGTATAATGGCTTAGTTATCATGAGTTGGAGTGTGCAATGCAGGCAGACTTGCTCTGCAAATGTCTTTTCACTAGTGGGACTATAGCAAAGTCCAATAGCCACGTATAGGATGCCACTAGGTACACTGAGTGTTTGCTAGTATAATGGCTTAGTTATAATGAGTTGGAGTGTGCAATGCAGGCAGACGCGCTCTGCAAATGTCTTTGCACTAGTGGGACTATAGCAAAGTCCAATAGCCACGTATAGGATGCCACTAGGTACACTGAGTGTTTGCTAGTATAATGGCTTAGTTATAATGAGTTGGAGTGTGCAATGCAGGCAGACGCACTCTGCAAATGTCTTTTCACTAGTGGGACTATAGCAAAGTCCAATAGCCACGTATAGGATGCCACTAGGTACACTGAGTGTTTGCTAGTATAATGGCTTAGTTATAATGAGTTGGAGTGTGCAATGCAGGCAGACGCGCTCTGCAAATGTCTTTGCACTAGTGGGACTATAGCAAAGTCCAATAGCCACAGATAGGATGCCACTAGGTACACTGAGTGTTTGCTAGTATAATGGCTTAGTTATAATGAGTTGGAGTGTGCAATGCAGGCAGACGCGCTCTGCAAATGTCTTTGCACTAGTGGGACTATAGCAAAGTCCAATAGCCACGTATAGGATGCCACTAGGTACACTGAGTGTTTGCTAGTATAATGGCTTAGTTATAATGAGTTGGAGTGTGCAATGCAGGCAGACGCGCTCTGCAAATGTCTTTGCACTAGTGGGACTATAGCAAAGTCCAATAGCCACGTATAGGATGCCACTAGGTACACTGAGTGTTTGCTAGTATAATGGCTTAGTTATAATGAGTTGAAGTGTGCAATGCAGGCAGACGCGCTCTGCAAATGTCTTTGCACTAGTGGGACTATAGCAAAGTCCAATAGCCACGTATAGGATGCCACTAGGTACACTGAGTGTTTTCTAGTATAATGGCTTAGTTATAATGAGTTGGAGTGTGCAATGCAGGCAGACGCGTTCTGCAAATATCTTTGCACTAGTGGGACTATAGCAAAGTCCAATAGCCACGTATAGGATGCCACTAGGTACACTGAGTGTTTCCTAGTATAATGGCTTAGTTATAATGAGTTGGAGTGTGCAATGCAGGCAGACGCGCTCTGCAAATGTCTTTGCACTAGTGGGACTATAGCAAAGTGAAATAGCCACGTATAGGATGCCACTAGGTACACTGAGTGTTTGCTAGTATAATGGCTTAGTTATCATGAGTTGGAGTGTGCAATGCAGGCAGACGCGCTCTGCAAATGTCTTTTCACTAGTGGGACTATAGCAAAGTCCAATAGCCACGTATAGGATGCCACTAGGTACACTGAGTGTTTGCTAGTATAATGGCTTAGTTATAATGAGTTGGAGTGTGCAATGCAGGCAGACGCGCTCTGCAAATGTCTTTGCACTAGTGGGACTATAGCAAAGTCCAATAGCCACGTATAGGATGCCACTAGGTACACTGAGTGTTTGCTAGTATAATGGCTTAGTTATAATGAGTTGGAGTGTGCAATGCAGGCAGACGCGCTCTGCAAATGTCTTTGCACTAGTGGGACTATAGCAAAGTCCAATAGCCACGTATAGGATGCCACTAGGTACACTGAGTGTTTGCTAGTATAATGGCTTAGTTATAATGAGTTGGAGTGTGCAATGCAGGCAGACGCGCTCTGCAAATGTCTTTTCACTAGTGGGACTATAGCAAAGTCCAATAGCCACGTATAGGATGCCACTAGGTACACTGAGTGTTTGCTAGTATAATGGCTTAGTTATAATGAGTTGGAGTGTGCAATGCAGGCAGACGCGCTCTGCAAATGTCTTTGCACTAGTGGGACTATAGCAAAGTCCAATAGCCACAGATAGGATGCCACTAGGTACACTGAGTGTTTGCTAGTATAATGGCTTAGTTATAATGAGTTGGAGTGTGCAATGCAGGCAGACGCGCTCTGCAAATGTCTTTGCACTAGTGGGACTATAGCAAAGTCCAATAGCCACGTATAGGATGCCACTAGGTACACTGAGTGTTTGCTAGTATAATGGCTTAGTTATAATGAGTTGGAGTGTGCAATGCAGGCAGACGCGCTCTGCAAATGTCTTTGCACTAGTGGGACTATAGCAAAGTCCAATAGCCACGTATAGGATGCCACTAGGTACACTGAGTGTTTGCTAGTATAATGGCTTAGTTATAATGAGTTGGAGTGTGCAATGCAGGCAGACGCGCTCTGCAAATGTCTTTTCACTAGTGGGACTATAGCAAAGTCCAATAGCCACGTATAGGATGCCACTAGGTACACTGAGTGTTTGCTAGTATAATGGCTTAGTTATAATGAGTTGGAGTGTGCAATGCAGGCAGACGCGCTCTGCAAATGTCTTTGCACTAGTGGGACTATAGCAAAGTCCAATAGCCACGTATAGGATGCCACTAGGTACACTGAGTGTTTGCTAGTATAATGGCTTAGTTATAATGAGTTGGAGTGTGCAATGCAGGCAGACGCGCTCTGCAAATGTCTTTGCACTAGTGGGACTATAGCAAAGTCCAATAGCCACGTATAGGATGCCACTAGGTACACTGAGTGTTTGCTAGTATAATGGCTTAGTTATAATGAGTTGGAGTGTGCAATGCAGGCAGACGCGCTCTGCAAATGTCTTTGCACTAGTGGGACTATAGCAAAGTCCAATAGCCACGTATAGGATGCCACTAGGTACACTGAGTGTTTGCTAGTATAATGGCTTAGTTATAATGAGTTGGAGTGTGCAATGCAGGCAGACGCGCTCTGCAAATGTCTTTGCACTAGTGGGACTATAGCAAAGTCCAATAGCCACAGATAGGATGCCACTAGGTACACTGAGTGTTTGCTAGTATAATGGCTTAGTTATAATGAGTTGGAGTGCGCAGAGGACAAGAGGGTACAGTGGCAGGATTGTGGTGCTCTGGGTAGAGGAATGGAAGCCTGCCTTTCTATTCCCTCCTAATGGTGAAATGCAGGGAGGAAATCCCTGACCTTGGCTACACAGACGCTGTTGCTGTTTGCAGGACCTGTCACCTATGGCTCTCTGACCCTGCCGGTTTGAGCCCTTAAAAGGACTGCTAGAAAGTGCTCTCCCTAAGCTGTCTAACGCTGTGTATGGAGCGCATACAGCTGTATCGGCGATAGGACTCAGGAGGACGGAGCTGCGACAGTGATGTCTGACACCAAAGACGCAGAAGGCAGATAATGGCGTCCTGGAAGAAAATGTCCGGTTTTATAATGCAGGGACATGTGACATGGACATCCTATCACACATGCCGTTGCTTCTCTGGCTCAAAGTCCACTTAGCTGTGTGTGTGTCTGGGATTGGCTGACATGCTAGCCCGCCCCACTACACGCGCGCGCTTAGGGAAGGAAGACAAGAAAAAAAAAAAAAAATGGCGATCGCCATTATAGAAACAGCAGTGATCTGAAGGCGCTGTTCATGCACACTATACACTGAAATGTCATAATAGTGTGATTCACAGAGTGACTTACACTATTACAGCAGAAACCAAGCTAGGAATTAGCTGTTTTTTGCTGCTAGAACTGTTCTCGAACGTTTCTAGAACTATCGAGCTTTTGCAAAAAGCTCGAGTTCTAGTTCGATCTAGAACAGGCCCCAAAATCACTCGAGCCTAGAACTGGAGAACCTCGAACCGTGAACCGCGCTCAACTCTACTGCTGACTGACGTGTATTATGCACTAGACTTGTGCGTTATATACTAGCTTGTGAACAACGCACACAAGTGCACCTCTACACTGCCACCGACAGCCACACACGTGCGGTTTTCAAATGCAAGCACGGACGCACTAAGAACCTAACAGCTTTTTAGGAGCGACAATTACTGAGAAGTTTGACACTATCAGACACTGCTGACGTGTATTATTCACTAGACTTGTGCGTTATATACTAGTTTGTGAACAACGCACACAAGTGCACCTGTACACTGCCACCGACAGGCACACACATGCGGTTTTTAAATGCAAGCACGGATGCAATAAGAACCTAACAGGTTTTTAGGAGCGACAATTACTGAGAAGTTTGACACTATCAAACACTGCTGACTGACGTGTATTATTCACTAGACTTGTGCGTTATATACTAGTTTGTGCAAATCGCACACAAGTGCACCTGTACGCTGTCACCAACAGGCACACACGTGCGGTTTTTAAATGCACGCACGGACGCACTAAGAACCTAACAGCTTTTTAGGAGCGACAATTACTGAGAAGTTTGACACTATCAGACACTACTGACATGTATTATTCACTAGACTTGTGCGTTATATACTAGCTTGTGAAAAACGCACACAAGTGCACCTGTACACTGCCACCGACAGCCACACACATGCGGTTTTTAAATGCAAGCACGGACGCAATAAGAACCTAACAGGTTTTTAGGAGCGACAATTACTGAGAAGTTTGACACTATCAGACACTGCTGACTGACGTGTATTATGCACTAGACTTGTGCGTTATATACTAGTTTGTGCAAAACGTGCACCTGTACGCTGCCACCGACAGGCACACACGTGCGGTTTTCAAATGCAAGCACGGACGCACTAAGAACCTAACAGCTTTTTAGGAGCGACAATTACTGAGAAGTTTGACACTATCAGACACTGCTGACTGACGTGTATTATTCACTAGACTTGTGCGTTATATACTAGTTTGTGAACAACGCACACAAGTGCACCTGTACACTGCCACCAACAGCCACACACGTGCGGTTTTTAAATGCAAGCACAGACGCAATAAGAACCTAACAGGTTTTTAGGAGCGACAATTACTGAGAAGTTTGACACTATCAGACACTGCTGACTGACGTGTATTATGCACTAGACTTGTGCGTTATATACTAGTTTGTGCAAAACGTGCACCTGTACGCTGCCACCCACAGGCACACACGTGCGGTTTTTAAATGCAAGCACGGACATACTAAGAACCTAACAGCTTTTTAGGAGCGACAATTACTGAGAAGTTTGACACTATCAGACACTGCTGACGTGTATTATTCACTAGACTTGTGCGTTATATACTAGTTTGTGAAAAACGCACACAAGTGCACCTGTACACTGCCACCGACAGCCACACACGTGCGGTTTTTAAATGCAAGCACGGACGCAATAAGAACCTAACAGGTTTTTAGGAGCGACAATTACTTAGACGTTTGACACTATCAGACACTGCTGACTGACGTGTATTATGCACTAGACTTGTGCGTTATATACTACTTTGTGCAAAACGTGCACCTGTACGCTGCCACCGACAGGCACACACGTGCGGTTTTCAAATGCAAGCACGGACGCACTAAGAACCTAACAGCTTTTTAGGAGCGACAATTACTGAGAAGTTTGACACTATCAGACACTGCTGACTGACGTGTATTATGCACTAGACTTGTGCGTTATATACCAGTTTGTGCAAAATGCACACATGTGCACCTGTACGCTGCCACCGACTGCCACATACGTGCGGTTTTTAAATGCAAGCACGGACGCAATAAGAACCTAACAGGTTTTTAGGAGCGACAATTACTGAGAAGTTTGACACTATCATACACTGCTGACTGACGTGTATTATTCACTAGACTTGTGCGTTATATACTAGTTTGTGAAAAACGCACACAAGTGCACCTGTACGCTGCCACCGACAGACACACACGTGCGGTTTTTAAATGCAAGCACAGACGCAATAAGAACCTAACTGGTTTTTAGGAGCGACAATTACTGAGAAGTCTGACACTATCAGACACTGCTGACTGACGTGTATTATGCACTAGACTTCTGCGTTATATACTAGTTTGTGCAAAACGTGCACCTGTACGCTGCCACCGACAGGCACACACGTGCGGTTTTCAAATGCAAGCACGGACGCACTAAGAACCTAACAGCTTTTTAGGAGCGACAATTACTGAGAAGTTTGACACTATCAGACACTGCTGACTGACGTGTATTATTCACTAGACTTGTGCGTTATATACTAGCTTGTGAACAACGCACACAAGTGCACCTCTACACTGCCACCGACAGCCACACACGTGCGGTTTTTAAATGCAAGCACGGACGCAATAAGAACCTAACAGGTTTTTAGGAGCGACAATTACTGAGACGTTTGACACTATCAGACACTGCTGACTGACGTGTATTATGCACTAGACTTGTGCGTTATATACTACTTTGTGCAAAACGTGCACCTGTACGCTGCCACCGACAGGCACACACGTGCGGTTTTCAAATGCAAGCACGGACGCACTAAGAACCTAACAGCTTTTTAGGAGCGACAATTACTGAGAAGTTTGACACTATCAGACACTGCTGACTGACGTGTATTATGCACTAGACTTGTGCGTTATATACCAGTTTGTGCAAAATGCACACATGTGCACCTGTACGCTGCCACCGACTGCCACATACGTGCGGTTTTTAAATGCAAGCACGGACGCAATAAGAACCTAACAGGTTTTTAGGAGCGACAATTACTGAGAAGTTTGACACTATCATACACTGCTGACTGACGTGTATTATTCACTAGACTTGTGCGTTATATACTAGTTTGTGAAAAACGCACACAAGTGCACCTGTACACTGCCACCGACAGCCACACACGTGCGGTTTTTAAATGCAAGCACAGACGCAATAAGAACCTAACTGGTTTTTAGGAGCGACAATTACTGAGAAGTCTGACACTATCAGACACTGCTGACTGACGTGTATTATGCACTAGACTTCTGCGTTATATACTAGTTTGTGCAAAACGTGCACCTGTACATTGCCACCGACAGGCACACACGTGCGGTTTTCAAATGCAAGCACGGACGCACTAAGAACCTAACAGCTTTTTAGGAGCGACAATTACTGAGAAGTTTGACACTATCAGACACTGCTGACGTGTATTATTCACTAGACTTGTGCGTTATATACTAGTTTGTGAACAACGCACACAAGTGCACCTGTACACTGCCACCAACAGCCACACACGTGCGGTTTTTAAATGCAAGCACGGACGCAATAAGAACCTAACAGGTTTTTAGGAGCGACAATTACTGAGAAGTTTGACACTATCAGACACTGCTGACTGACGTGTATTATGCACTAGACTTGTGCGTTATATACTAGTTTGTGCAAAACGTGCACCTGTACGCTGCCACCGACAGGCACACACGTGCGGTTTTCAAATGCAAGCACGGACGCACTAAGAACCTAACAGCTTTTTAGGAGCGACAATTACTGAGAAGTTTGACACTATCAGACACTGCTGACTGACGTGTATTATGCACTAGACTTGTGCGTTATATACCAGTTTGTGCAAAATGCACACATGTGCACCTGTACGCTGCCACCGACTGCCACATACGTGCGGTTTTTAAATGCAAGCACGGACGCAATAAGAACCTAACAGGTTTTTAGGAGCGACAATTACTGAGAAGTTTGACACTATCATACATTGCTGACTGACGTGTATTATTCACTAGACTCTTGCGTTATATACTAGTTTGTGCAAATCGCACACAAGTGCACCTGTACGCTGCCACCAACAGGCACACACGTGCGGTTTTTAAATGCACGCACGGACGCACTAAGAACCTAACAGCTTTTTAGCAGCGACAATTACTGAGAAGTCTGACACTATCAGGACTGTTTTAGACTGTGTACACCAGCCCCAGATATGATGAAGGCTGGTATATGGTCACCACTAGGAATGGCTATATACCCTGCCTGCCTGCCTGTATACAGCTACAATAGTCCTGAGAAGGACTCTTCTCGTCACTAGCCTGTATTCCGACCTGGCTATACCCTGCCTGCCCTGCCTGTATACAGCAACAATAGTTCTGAGAAGGACTCTGCTCCTGTACTCCGACCTGGCTATACCCTGCTGCCTGTATACAACTACAATAGTCCTGAGAAGGACTTCTGGTCACACTGTTTGCAGCCCTGCTACAGAAATAACTATAAAGGGCCGCAAACCTTTCCCTGAAGCAGCAACACTCTCCCTGCACTAACTGTCTGGATGGCTGTGTGCAGAGCACAGCGCGCCCACCGGTATAAAGGCTCGGTCACGCTGTGCAGGCCGGCCAATCACTGCAATTCCACAACTAACAGGGCTGTGGCATTGCAGTGATCTGCCAGCAAATCCCTGCATGAGGGCTGGCTCTCAAAAGAGCGCCAACATGCAGGGATGAAGACCACGAGTACAGCACGAGTATCGCGAGATTACTCGGTCCCCGCCGAGTAGCCCAAGTACAGTGATACTCGTGCGAGTACCGAGTAGTGACAAGCATACTCGCTCATCACTACTAAAAAACAAAATGAAGAAATAAAAATATAAAACGTGAAGTAGAAATATGGTAAGGCAGTATTAGTGCAACATTTCTGTTATAGACCAGCTTGCATGAGTTACAATGATGAGGGAGGTACAGTACAGACCAAAGGTTTGGACAGACCTTCTTATTCAAAGAGTTTTCTTTATTTTCATGACTCTGAAAATTGTAGATTCACATTGAAGGCATCAAAACTATGAATTAACACATGGGGAATGAAATACTTAACAAAAAAGTGTGAAACAACTGATAATATGTACCTCTTGGCATTCTCTTGATGAGCTTCAAGAGGTAGTTCCCGGAAATGGTTTTCACTTCACAGGTGTGCCCTGTCAGGTTTAATAAGTGGGATTTCTTGCCTTATAAATGGGGTTGGGACCATCAGTTGTGTTGTGCAGAAGTCTGATGGATATACAGCTAATAGTCCTACTGAATAAACTGTTAGAATTTGTATTATGGCAAATAAAAGCAGCTAAGTAATGAAAAATGGGTGGCCATTATTACTTTAAGAAATGAAGGTCAGTCAGTCCGATAAATTGGGAAAACTTTGAAAGTGTCCGCAAGTGCAGTTGCAAAAACCATCAAACGCTACAAGGAAACTGGCTCACATGAGGACCGTCCCAGGAAAGGAAGACCAAGAGTCTCCTCTGCTGTGGAGGATAAGTTATCCGAGTCACCAGCCTCAAAAATTGCAGGTTAACAGCAGCTCAGATTAGATAACAGGTCAATGCCACACAGAGTTCTAGCAGCAGACACATCTCTAGAACAACTGTTAAGAGGAGACTTTGTGCAGCAGGCCTTCATGGTAAAATAGCTTCTAGGAAACCACTGCTAAGGACAGGCAACAAGCAGAAGAGACTTGTTTGGGTTAAAGAATACAAGGAATGGACATTAGACCAGTGGAAATCTGTGCTTTGGTCTGATGAGTCCAAATTTGAGATCTTTGGATCCAACCACCGTGTTTTTGTCGGACGCAGAAAAGGTGAACAGATGGACTCTGCATGCCTGGTTCCCACCCTGAAGCATGGAGAAGGAGGTGTGATGGTGTGGGGTGCTTTTCTGGTGACACTGTTGGGGATTTATTCAAAATTGAAGGCATACTGAACCAGCATGGCTACCACAGCATCTTGCAGCAGCATGCTATTCCATCCGGTTTGCGTTTAGTTGGACCATCATTTATTTTTCAACAAGACAATGACCCCAAACACACCTTCAGGCTGTGTAAGGGCTATTAAACTAAGAAGGAGAGTGATGGGGTGCTACACCAGATGACATGGCCTCCACAGTCACCAGACCTGAACCCAATCGAGATGGTTTGGGGTGAGCTGGATCTGAGAGTGAAGGCAAAAGGACCAACAAGTGATAAACATCTCTGGGAACTCCTTCAAGACTGTTGGAAGACCATTTCCGGTGACTACCTCTTGAAGCTCATTAAGAGAATGCCAAGAGTGTGCAAAGCAATAATCAAAGCAAAATGTGGCTACTTTGAAGAACCTAGAATATAAGACATATTTTCAGTTGCTTCACTCTTTTTTGTTACGTATTTCATTCCACATGTGTTAATTCATAGTTTTGATGCCTTCAATATGAATCTACAATTTTCAGAGTCATGAAAAATAGGAAAACTCTTTGAATGAGAACGTTTGTCCAAACTTTTGGTCTGTACTATATATTGGATTAAGATGCTTGATGCATTAAATCAAAAGTCTTAAATGGAATCTGTCACCTGTAATAATGCTATTAACCTGCAGATATGGGGTTAATCTACGGGTTAATAACGTTTGAGACATGCCTGGCACCTGCATATTGAACCCCGTTGCCAGGAGGAGATTAACTTTAATCCTCCTGACAGCAATTTGGCTTTAGTCACTGGGGTGGCACCGGCGCAGGTTCAGTCACTGTTCTGTAAATCTAGAGCGGCCCTTGGATAGGTTCAGTAAAATGGTACATTTTATAACCTACCGGTGTGGAGACATGAGGGTCAGTGGGTGCTCTCATCCACTGGCCTGGCTGTACTCATAAAGACGGCACATCCAGGACTCATCCCGCTGAATGCCTACACTCTTTCCATGTGGGTAGAACACTACTCAGGTGAGGGAAAAACACTTTGGTAAGACTTAATTGTTTCTCCAACAGGCAAAAACATATTGTATATTCCCAGCAAGAACATAAGATGGTACAAGCAACAGAGTCTCATCCTTCCGCTGGTCTGCCAGGGATTACCAGCTGAGGAAGCTGACCAAACACAGCAAGATAAGTAGCCAGATGTCCAAGGTGTTGAGCAGTGAAATAGTTCTGTGTTCTTTCAGCTAGAACCTTAGCTTCTCAGCTGAAATCCTGTAGAATATCCAAACTGAAGCAGTTCTGTGTTTCTTAACAGCTGAAACCGTAGCTCCTCAGCTGAGGTCATATTGAATATCCCAAGTGAAGTAGTTCTCCAGCTGGAACCAAAGCTCCTTGGTTGAGGTCATGTAGAATTTATCCCTGGTGACAGAACCAAGGCCCTTTTATAAGATTCAGTTCTCTTACAGGATTGGTGGACATGGCTGTTCTCTCATTGGTCGCAAGTTCAATCCGACTGCATAATTTTCCTCTTGTCCTGTATATTTGATATAATTTTCAGTATCTGTATTCTCTGTATCTTCTCTATATGTACACTGCACAGTACCACTTATCCTGTCCTGTATACTAGATTTAATTCTCATTATCTATACAGCCTCTGTAATGCTAGGTATAAAGGAATACGATACAAACAGCAAAAGGGGGAAAAGAGAAACCCTGTCTCTAGAGAAGGAGGAAGAATGGGACACCTGGTAAAACCTATCGCTGGCCCCTGACACCTCTTACATCCCTATGTAGATTCCGCAACTATACGTCGATCAGGATACCTAGACTCTGGCTGACCCTGAAATAGGCCCTAGATACTGAACGGAGGGGCTGAGCATTAGTTAACCCCGCTAAAACCGAAAGAATACTTCTCCTGTACTCTATACAGTATCTATATTATTGATATTATGAAAAAAAAATGATGTAACATTTTTTCAAAAAGGAGCAAATAAGTCTCGAATAATTAATAATAATCTTTATTCAATATTTAAAATGTAAACACACAATTAAAAGAGATGTATACAACAAAAGAAAAAAGAACTAGCAGCATAATAATATTGCACATAGAAGAAAAGTGACAAGTGCTGTGCAATGTTGCAAAAGACCTCCTCCCCATATCAGTACAGATAGGGCTATATAACCAATTTACTTTCCATAAATGGAATAAACAGTATAATGCCCATATAAAATCTGACAAAAACAGAGGCTAGTATATTGCTAAACTATTGCAGGATGAATGAAGTTGGCCACACTCCAGTCATTAGAGGATGAAAGCGCATCACAGGTAGTAAGTACTTTTCCCCATGATTTGTTAAAAAAGTCTAACAAATTTCCTGCCTTTAATATTGCCCTGCTATTGAGATTTTTACAAGAATGGTTTCACAAGAATTTAAACAAAGTTTCTCTATACATTCTGGTTCTTCTAATCTGTCCAAGAAAGAAAGGGAGGCATTGAAAGATTTGCAATCGTGGACTGACGTTGTTTTTAAAGGCGCCGATAAAGGCAGAAATATAGTTGTATGGCCTGTTGCTATGTATTAGTGACAGGCCTACAAACTATTGAATGTGAGACAGTGTTATAAAAAACTAGTGTCTAATCCCCTCTCGATTTTTCAGGATGAACTACTCTCGATTTTATCTCAAGCTTTTGGGAAAGGGATAATACCAAAGAAACTCTTAGATCATGTCAAGAACTTACATTTGGCAATCTTTTACCTTATTCCAAAGGTGCACAAAAGTGTCACAGACCCTCCCGGAAGACTGATAGTTGCAGGTAATGGCGGGTTGTGTGAAGTTATCTGTGACATTATTGATCATTACCTTAAACTGTTAGTGGCTGACTTGCCATCATATATTAAGGACACGACATCGGCATTGTGCAGATTGGATGGTATTCAGTTGAATTCGAGTATGGTTTTAGTCACAGCCGATGTCGAGTCCTTATATACATCTATCAAACATATGGACAGTTTGCGAGCAGCTTCGCTCTTTTTGAGAAATAGTACGATCGACAAATCAATGGTAGAATTACTTCTAATCCTACTGGAGTTCATATTAACGCATAATGTTTTTACCTTTAATGGAAACATTTTTTTGCAGATACAGGGTACGGCAATGGGGGCAGCATGTGCCCCCTCTTATGCCAATCTTTTTTTAGGAGCATGGGCGAGAGATATTTTTCTTGGTGATGCCATCCCAGGTGGTAGTCACATCCACAATTGGATACACTACATTGATGATATTCTATTCATCTGGGATGGCACCCCTTCTGAGCTAAATGAGGTGATGCAGGCCCTGAATAATAATGAACAAAATATTAAATTAACATTCAAACAGGGTAGAGAACTTGAGTTTCTCGATATCTCCATCAAAACTGAAGACAATGGCTTTTTGTCAACTTCCATCTTTAGAAAAAGCATGGCCACGGGGCGTGGCCTAGGCACCTAACAGGGAAGAAGCACTTCACTTGGGCTCCTGCTTTTAGAACACAAAACTTCCTCTTTAAACTTTACAATTTGCTACAAAACACCCTAACTTGGGTCCCCTGCTACCCTGGAAGATACCTGTAGGATTCAGCACCCCTAAGTAGCCAGCAAGGTGCAAGCCAGGATCTCCAGCTATCACCCCAAGCTCTGGACACAGACCTAGGCTGGGAGCACAACTCCAGGAGGGCTCCAAGCAGAACACTGAGATCGGAACTATACCCGTGGGACAGCTCCCAGCACGCACCGAGACACAGTGGAGGAGACACAGAAGGAGACCCCTGCCCCCCCCCCTCCCTGAAATGTCATAGCACCTCCACATAGTCAGAGTGCAGCCCTGAGTCTCACCTTCAGTGCTGTCCCAGTTCAGAAACAGGAGAGATAGTGTCCTTGAGGAGAAGGAGTCATTTCCAAGTGACAGAGTGGTTGTACCCCAGAGGTGCAGCAGCTGTGATTGCACCCCCCTCGGGACACCAGGGCTCCATGTGGGTGACGCCATTTTGCAGCCTTTGAGAGCTGAAGAAGAAGAGGGCGGGAAATTGTGCTGCAGTTGCCTTAAAAAAACAGCAAAGCTTTTACAGAGCTCTGCATTGCCACCTAGTGGATAAAGCTTTTCTCTAAGTGCTCAGCTGAAAAAAGGTCTGCACTGACACCTAGTGGACATTTCTTGGCTCCCTGCACATTACCCTATCGCCACCTGGTGGTCACTGTGACACTGACTTGCTGCAAAGAAAACACCGCATGAGGTAGCTGTGAAGGAGTAATGTAACCCTGTATAATGTCTGAGTAGAGGGGAGGCTCATTCTACTGCCCGAATAGAGGATATAAGTTGACAGCTACAACTTTAATAGTCTCATATACATAAGGAATACTGAAAAGAGACATAATAAACTGCACTGACTGAGTAACGATCTGGCTGGGCTGAGGAGGAGAAGAGGACCAGGGTGGTCAATCAGATTAAGAAGGGGACATCCGTTTGTGACTCCATTGGACAAGTTTCTTACTAAGAAAAACTGTGCTGTGAGAGATCCTATGCCACCTAAGGCACAAAGACAATCAACCCTTAAGGGCAGTCAGGCGAAAAATAAAAGTGCGTAGTCGGATCCATTGGATATGGACCTAGACACTACGCCTTCACTGTCTGCTCTGGTGTCTCAGCAGGAGGACGAGGGAGGGTCACGTGACTCCCCATCAGAGACTGAGTTGGGAGATATGGAACACCATTTTGACCATAGAAGATTTAAAAAGTATCTGGATCTCATTCCTACCAAGTCCCTGATCTCAGAGGTGAAAGAAACCTGTAAGTCAGAAATTAACTCAATCCGTCAAGATGTTGCGCTACTGGCAGATAGAGTGGACTCAGTGGAAAGGGAACACGATGCCACTAGACAGTACATTATCAAATTACAGAAAAACGTGACTTCCTATGCTCAGGCTCTGAGTGAAACTAACAAACATCTGGAAGACCTGGAAAACAGAGGACGCCGTAAAATATCCGAGTGAGAGGTGTCCCTGAGACCACGGGTAATGAGGATGTCCATGCCATACTTGAAACTATATTTAACACTGTGCTGGAGCGCCCTACAACTCAAAGGATAAAATTGGAAAGAGCGCATAGAGCATTACGCCCCAGGGGGCCTCAAAATCAATCTCGTGACATTATCTGCTGCGTCCACGACTTCCAACTAAAAGAGTCCATTATGGCTAAAGCCCGTACCTCAGAGAGAATTGAATATCAAGGGACTCGGATCCAATTATTTCCTGATCTATCTTGGATCACCCTACAGAAAAGGAGACACCTGCAGCCACTACTTGCATCCTTAAAAGATAAGGGCATCTGATATCGCTGGGGGTTCCCATTTGCCCTCATAGCCTCAAAAGATGGTCATACGGCTGTGCTATGCTCAACTCGGGACCTCCCAGCCTTCTGCACTGACCTGAGAATCCCTCCACCCACCCTGGTAGACTGGGAATTAGAGATGCCATCCAATCCACCCCGTCCAGTCTGGCAGCAAGTGGACTCTAGGGGGGGATCTCCCTCATCATGGCCTAAGGCACGACCAGCTCCAACCTGAGATAACAATTTTTATTTATTTTTTTTCTCTTCTGGGAATTGGAGCCCCTTGTTTGAATCTCTGGTTTCAAGCTGCAGCCCCCTTTAGGGGTAATGGGGGGGGGGTGGCTTCATGACCTCCCTTGTTTATTACAGGGACTTTTGTTGGTCCTTTTCTTTCATAAGTAGCTGCTCACTTTTTTATTTTTTTTTCTTCTCTTTTTTGATATTAATATATCTGGTTATGACTCCTCATAAAATTTGCATTGGTTTGCTACTAGGGCGGTGAGAATTGAATACTCCCCTCTTGTAGATGTTTTGAATCTAGCTTCCGATACTGACTGCGATAGCAGAGTGTCCATAGCTACAAACCCCCTTCAAGGGTTAGAGTTACCCTGGTTCCTCCTACGGAAGAGTTGGTAAAGGAGGTTAGGGTTTAGATATTGGTAAAGTTTTTTACGTTATGACAATTTTTTCTTCTTTGACCCTGGCCAGAGAGGACGGTGGCGGAGGTAAAGGCTTTTGCCCATGGCTTCACTCTTCTCTAGTAACATTTGTGATATGTAAATGTTATGCTCTATATGTTATGTGTTTTGTCATTGTCTTTTCCCATTCCTTATGTGTCTGCCCTAATTGTGGTGAGGGAATCCTCTGTACCCCATTGAGAGCCATTCAGCGTGGGCCTTTAGGCAGTTGTGAGATGGGCAATACCCGGTTAGCCTTCGTATGTAATGCTAATTTTGCATTATACTACTACAACTTAAAATATGGTTAAAATTTTAACGTTAAATGTTAAGGGTTTAAACTCAAACATTAAGAGGCGTATGGCGATTGGTGAGATGCGGATCCAGAGAGCTGATGTGGTTTTCTTGCAAGAAACGCACTTGAACCTCAATGGGAACTCCAATTTTGCTAAACATCTGTACCCCACGATTTGTTTAGCTTCCCAGGAAAGGAAAAAAGCCGGTGTGGCGATTTTGATATCAAGGACCTGTCCCATTCAAGTTATGACCTCCTTGGCAGACCCACAGGGTAGGTACCTTATCCTACAAGGGACATATAAGGATCTTCCGATCATTTTGTGTAATATTTACGCCCCTAATACCTCCCAGATCCTCTTTTTGAACCGGGTATTCCTCAAACTCACATGCCTTCCCTCCTCAGCATGGATTGTGGGTGGAGATTTTAACACTATTTTCTCTGACTCTTTAGACAGGTTGACCATTAACAATCAATTGTCGAGCCCGTCGTAACGTAAATTGACAGCTGCCTTTCGAAGACTGATCCGCAGGTTTGCCTTATTTGATTTGTGGTGAGTTAAACATCCCTCAGAAAAAAACTTTACCTTCTACTCTCCCCCTCATGGTGCACACACCAGGATCGACTTCTTCTTTGGCAACATTCAAGCCCTTAGATTGACGAGCAATGTGGATATTGGTGCAATACCGTGGTCAGACCATGCGCCAATGACTCTCACCCTAGATCAGACAACACCACGCACAAGAGTCTGCCACTGGAGGCTCAATGAGTCCCTCCTCAAGAGAACTCCCTACAGAGACAAACTGGAAGCAGGACTGATAGAATACTTCAAGAACAACGAGGGGTCAGTGCCTAATTTTTCTACAGTTTGGGAAGCCCATAAGGCCGTCTTCAGAGGGCAATGCATAGCATTAAGCTCCCGTATCAAAAAGATAGACTTTATCAGAGAGATCAGCTCTTCAGAAGTCTCAGAGGACCCTTAACCCATCAATACATACCCTTAGAGGTATAGTAAAGACTCGTGCTCAACTGAAGGACCTAGAGGTCAATATAACAGAAAAATTACTACTTTATAGCAGGCATAACTACTATGAAAAAGGAAATAAATCTCACTCCCTCTTGGCTCGCCAACTTATAGAGGATAGGGGGAACTCATCCGTTTATAACTTGAGAGATTCGGGGGGGGGGATATTTTCTATGACCCCACTAAAGTTGCAAAGATCTTTCAGGATTATCTATCAAGACTGTATTCTTTGCCTAGCTCTCTTCCTGCAGACCCAGGAAAGCAGAGGGAGCTAATCCACTCCTTTCTTGAGCAGTGTAAGTTACCTACTCTTACTCAGAGTGCTGTAAATACACTGAATAAAGAAATTACATGTGAAGAGGTAGAAGAGGTGCTTAAATTACTTCCTAATGGAAAATCACCGGGTCCAGATGGTCTGACATATTTTTACTACAAGGCATTTGCGGATCGACTCACCCCCTTTTAGTTAAATTATTTAATAGCTTCCTCACGGGCTCCCCTATACCCACAAGTATGTTACATTCTTATATTACACTCATACCCAAACCGGGAAAGGATGCTATGGAATGTGCCAATTATAGGCCCATAGCACTCCTTAATGCTGATTTGAAAATCTTTACTAAACTACTAGCTCTACGTCTTTCGGTCCTGCTCCCTCACCTAATACATAAAGACCAGGTGGGTTTTGTCCCATGTAGGCAAGGGGGGACAACACCTGGAAGATTATTGACTTAGTAGAAGTTGTTAATAAGGCAGAGAGTGAAGCACTCCTTCTTAGTTTGGATGCAGAGAAGGCGTTTGTTCGTCTGGGGTGGCCATTCATGTTTGAAACATTGCATCATTTTGGAATCTCAGGTGCATTTATTATGGCCCTGAAAAGTTTATATTCATGCCCCTCAGCATCGGTCAAACTTCCTTATGCCGCATCTCAACCCTTTCAGATACACAATGGCACTCGTCAGGGATGCCCTTTGTCCCCCCTGCTCTTTGTTATGTGCATTGAGCCATTGGCTGCTGCTATTCGCATTGACCCTAATATACGGGGAGTAATGGTGAGAGACAAGGAGTTTAAGCTATCCTTATATGCGGATGATGTCCTATTGATTTTGTCCCAACCACATACCACCCTCCCGAATTTGCATTCCCTATTACTACAATTTGGAAGGCTGTCAGGGTATAAGGTCAACCAGAGCAAAACGGAAGCCCTGCCTATTAATATTCCACAGGGGCGAGTTTCCTCCTTACAGGAAAACTACAATTATAAATGGAAAAATATATCCTTGACATACCTGGGGATACAACTAACATCAAAGTATAAGCTATTATACCAGCAGAACTATCCTAGTTTATTTACTGAGATAAAAAGGCTCCTGCTCAATTAGAACAAGCTCCCATTGTCTCTGTTTGCAAGAATCTCCGCTGTCAAAATGTCTGTCCTGCCGAAGCTACTTTACCTATTTGAGACCCTTCCGGTGTGTGTACCATACAAAGAGTTGCGCAGCATTCAGTCTATTATACTTCAATTTGTTTGGGCCGACAAGAGACATAGAATTAAGAAAACGACTTTGTTTGACAGTAAACTGAGAGGAGGCCTAGGAGTCCCTGATATTACTAGGTACTATTGGGCAGTACATCTACGCCACATCCCTGCATGGTCTAATCGCAGTGCCTTCTTTAGATGGATGGAAATAGAGAAGTTATGGCTCGCTCCAATACACCCCAATTCCTACCTCTGGGGCACCTCATCAAACAAGCCTGACCCACATACTCTGGGCCCTATAGCCTTCACGAAGAGGATATGGGACTGTTGTGTCAAAAAGTTTCCACTTAAATCTGAACACTCTCCATTGACTTCTTTTCTTTTTAATCCCAGAATGCCAGATGGTATGCAGGGTACAGCGACTAAAACATGGTTTGACAGGAAACTCTTTTGCTTTGCTGACATAGTAGACGCACACTCTAGAGTCCTTCTCCCCTACGCAGTGCCGCCATCAGGGCATTACTACTGTGCCTGGTGTAGGGGGCCCGGTGAAGAGTGGGGGCCCGGACAGGCCCGGTGTAATTACTTAGCTTTGTTAAGCCCCGAACAGGCCAGGCCTTCCCTCTTCACCGGGCCTCAGTCACAGGCGCAGCAGAGGGGCCCGACCGTGTCGTTTCAGCCACTGCACGCACGGCTAAATTGCAGGCGAAGCCCTTCTAGGGCATCGCATGCAAATTAGCCATGTGGCCGGAAGCAAGGCGAATGGAGCAGGGAGGCAGCGCGTCATCCCGCAGCCCAATGTGATGAGGTCATCACTCTGCGCCTCATCACAGTGCTGCGGACAATGCGGGGGTGTCGGGGACGCGGCAGCCAGCGGAGATAGCTGGACAGGTAAGCGCTGTAAGCTGAAGACGATCCGGGGATCTGCCGCCGATCTCTGCCCTCTGATCTCTGCCCGTGGGGGGCCGCCGCTGATCTCTGCATGGGAGGGGGGGCGCCGCTGATCTCTGCCCCCTAATCCCTGCCCGCGGGGGGCGCCGCTGATCTCTGCACGGGGGGGCGCCGCTGATCTCTGCCCCCTGATCTCTGCACGCGGGGGGGCGCCGCTGATCTCTGCCCCCTAATCCCTGCCTGCGGGGGGGCCGTCGCTGATCTCTGCATGGGAGGGGGGGGCGCCGCTGATCTCTGCCCCCTAATTCCTGCCTGCGGGGGGCGCCGCTGATCTCTGCCCCCTGACCTCTGCCCGCGGGGGGTGCCGCTGATCTCTGCCCCCTAATCCCTGCCCGCGGGGGTCGCCGCTGATCTCTGCGCGGGGGGGCACTGCTGATCTCTGCCCCCTGATCTCTGCCCGCGGGGGGGCGCCACTGAACTCTGCCCTCTGATCTCTGCCCGCGGGGGGCCGCCGCTGATCTCTGCGTGGGAGGGGGGGGCACCGCTGATCTCTGCACCCTAATCCCTGCCCGTGGGGGGGCGCCGCTGATCTCTGCGCGGGGGGGTGCCGCTGATCTCTGCCCCCTGATCTCTGCCCACAGGGGGGTGCCGCTGATCTCTTCCCGGGGGGGACGCTGCTGGTATCTGCCCGCGGGGGGCACCGCTAATCTCAGCCCTCTGATCTCTGCCCGCGGGGGGGGCGCCACTGATCTCTGCCCTTTGATCTCAGCCCTCTGATCTCTGCCTGCGGGGGGGTGCCGCTGATCTCTGCCCGGGGGGAGGGGGTGCCGCTGATCCCAGCCCGCTGATATCTGCCTGGGGGGAAGGGGTGCTGCTGATCCCAGCCCTTTGATCTCTGCTGGGGGGGGGGGCTCTGATCCCAGCCCTCTGATCTCAGCCCCGGGGGGGCCGCTGATCCCAACCCACTGATCTCTGCTTGGAGAGGGGGGGCACTGATCCCAACCAGCTGATCTCTGCCCGGGGGGGGGCGCCGACCTCAGCCCCTGTCTTGCTTCAGCTAGATCAGGGGTGGGGAACCTCCAAACTCTGGTATCATGCCTTCCTGCTGTGAGCCTCCTGCCTCCCGATGCTGTGAGCCTCCTGCCTCCCGATGCTGTGAGCCTCCTACCTCCCGATGCTGTGAGCCTCCTGCCTCCCAGTGTGGTGAGCCTCCTATCTCCCGGCGTTGTAAGTCTCCTGCCTCTCTGCTGTGAGCCTCCTGCCTCCCGATGCTGTTAGCCTCCTGCTTCCTGATGCTGTGAGCCTCCTACCTTTCGGTGCTGTGAGCCACACCCCCCAGTGCTGTCTGTGCTCCCTCAGACCTGTTCATGTCCTCCAGTCCTGTTTGTGCCCCTCTAGTGTTGTCTGTGCCACCGCCAGTGCTGGCTGTGCCCAGCAGTACTGTCTAAGCCCCAGACCCTCCTGTGATGTGTATATGCCCACAGTCTCTCCTGCTGTGATATGTGTATATGTCCGCAGCCCCTCCTGTAATGTAGATACATGTCCCCAGCCCCTTCTGCTGTGATGTGTGTATATGTCCACAGCCCCTCCTGTGATGTATATATATATATGTCCCCAACCCCTCCTGTGATGTATATATATATATATATATATATATATATGTCCCCAACCCCTCCTGTGATGTATATATATGCCCCTAGCCCCTCCTGTGATGTATGTGCCATCAGCATCTCCTACATGATGTATATCAAAATATATGTGTGTATGTATATATATATATATATATATATATATATATTACACGTCGTGGCTCTCTTATTGCAAGGAATGAGGTGGTCCCCCATTCCTTGTCTGCCACGAGCCCTCCTGCTCAGCAGCGCCAAAGGTCTGGGAGACTGCAGGAGTTGCCTTCTCAGAGACACAGCAGAAGGGTGACACCTAGTGGTTCTCCCCTTGCAAGGAATGGAGCGGTCTCCCATCCCTTGCCTGCCACGAGCTTTCCTGCTCAGCATCACGGAGGCTCTGGGAGGTTGCGCAGTGTGCAAAGAACAGATGCTCAGGGAAGCAGCAAGACTTCCCATGTCTCTGCACATTGTGTAACCGGGGATCCCGCCTTTATGACCCAGAGGCAGGAAGATGAGCATGTGCTCCACGTGACGTCTTCTGATTCGCTCACTGATATCACACGGCCCGATGACAAGGCTGGTGATGTGCTGAATCCTGACTGGCTGGGCCAGGACGTCACGAATCCTGATTGGGTCACGCCCGTCTTGCGCCCGCCCTTGGGTGGAGCTACACCTCCTTAAAAGCTCCCCCTGCCATCATGGCGGCGCGCGACGGTCCTTCTATGTTTGGATGTCTGGCAGCGTGCTGCCACGCCACTGCTCAGGCACTATTGTCTTTTTTGGGCTTTGCCCTTGCTGCTCAGGCAGCACCTAGTTTGCAGGTCTTGCCCCTGCCTTGCTGCTCCGGCAGTATCCCGTTTAGCAGGCTGTGTTCCTGTCCCAGGTGAGCTCCTCGAGTCTCTGTCGGACTCACTTGGTTTCTGAAGCACACGTGCGTGGGCACCTCTGTGCTACCCCCGTGCCATATTCCTGTGACTCCCGCTGGCACACGTGTGTAGGCACCTCTGTGCGTCCCCGTGCAACAGGTACACCGTACGAGAAGCCCCGAGCCATACAACCCTCACGGGTTAGTGCGGACCGGTGTACATAGATCGTCTGTGACATTCCAGACGATCACTAGCAGCAACCCGCTCACTCTTTCCTGACCATAGCAGCGGTCCCTTACACCGCACAGTGGACCTTGACCGGCGGAAGCTGTCCATTTCCCATCTTGGCACGCTTCCCCGGGTCCCCCTCGTAACATTACGGTCTCGCCAAAGGTCTGGCTATGGCGGAAGAGCAGCAGCAGTTGCTGCGTTATGTGCAGCAGTTGGAGTCACGATTGGCAGCAGTGGAGCGGTCTTCCCCCGATAAGGCTGTTCTAGCAACAGTCGCCACCCAGGCGGCTACTCAGGCTGTGGAATTGTGCGGAATGTCGCCTCGCCTTGCGCTCCCAGAGCGCTTCAGCGGGGACAGCTCTGAGTGCCGTGGTTTCATAAACCAGGTTACCACCTACTTGGAGTTGTCCGCGACTGATTACGCTACTGAGAAGGTGAAGGTAGCCTTCGTCCAGTCCCTGCTCACAGGGAAAGCGCTAAAATGGTCCACCCCGTTATGGGAGCGCGGAGATCGGGTGGTGAATCACCTTCCAGTTTATCTTGAGGCCATGAGAAAGGTGTTCCTCGGGCCTCAAGTCACCCACGACTCCGCGCTGCGGCTCCTACGCCTTCGGCAAAGGTCCACTTCAGTCGGGGACTTTGCAGTACAATTCAGGACACTCGCCGCAGAGCTGGACTGGCCAGATAAAGTCCTGGTCCCTGTGTTCTGGGAGGGTCTGGCAGGGTTCGTCAAAGATGCACTGGCCACGCGTGACGTGCCGACCACCTTAGAGTCCTTGATTCGGCTTGCCTCTCGCATAGACATCCGCCACGCGGAGCGGAGGCTCGAGGTCTCTTCGGCACCCACGTCTACCTGGTCTATAGAGCCTCTGACTCCCCTTCCCCACCAGACCGGTCTCCCAGCCAGCTCTGTTGATGACTCTGTGGAGCCAATGGAAGTCTCCAAAGTGGTCTCCTCTACCACAGGTTCTCGGCCGTCGGCCATTTGCTTTGCCTGTGGGCAGGAGGGACATGTAGCTACCCGATGTTTGAAACCTTCGGAAGAAAGTCAGTGTCTTGTTTCACCTTCAATCAGCGGGAGGAGGGTCATTTCCACTTCCCAAGACCAGGTGCCACCTGGTAAGACCCTCACTTCCTCTGACTCACGGAACGGTGTGCTGTCATGGGATCAGGCCTCCAAAGTTGGGGCCCACTTCGGGGTCGACAGGACCAGAGACCTAGGGGTCAGGCATTATTGGGGGCCGGCGGTAGCCCAGGATGTACAGAATAATATGGGAGTCCGTACGTCGTGTGCGTATAATAAACCGTTCAGGCGGAGGCCTGCGGGTCTTCCACATCCTGTGCCATCTTTCGCACCTGGTGACCTAGTGTGGCTGTCTTCTAAACATATTAACCTTCCGGTACAGACAGCCGAGTTTGCTCCTAGGTACCTTGGCCCGTTTACAGTAATAGAGCGGGTAAACCCGGCGGTATATCGACTCCAGCTCCCTCCATGCTGGGCTATTTCTAATACTTTTCATGTATCTCTTCTGAAACCCGTACGACCTAAAACCTTGGGGTCTCTGCTGTCCCAGGTTGGCTTCTCGTCCGACGACCCTGAAGTAGCGAAGCTAGTAAGAACAAAAATTGTACAGGGCAAGAGGTACTTCCTCGTGGAGTGGGTCGGTCGTGGCCCGGAGCATAGGTCCTGGGAATTGGAGGAGCATGTCCTTGCCCCCGGTTTGGTGGCGGCCTTCAGGCGCAGGCGAGGGGGGGCCCTAGACGGGGGGGTAATGTTACACGTCGTGGCTCTTATTGCAAGGAATGAGGTGGTCCCCCATTCCTTGTCTGCCACGAGCCCTCCTGCTCAGCAGCGCCAAAGGTCTGGGAGACTGCAGGAGTTGCCTTCTCAGAGACACAGCAGAAGGGTGACACCTAGTGGTTCTCCCCTTGCAAGGAATGGAGCGGTCTCCCATCCCTTGCCTGCCACGAGCTTTCCTGCTCAGCATCACGGAGGCTCTGGGAGGTTGCGCAGTGTGCAAAGAATAGATGCTCAGGGAAGCAGCAAGACTTCCCATGTCTCTGCACATTGTGAAACCGGGGATCCCGCCTTTATGACCCAGAGGCAGGAAGATGAGCATGTGCTCCACGTGACGTCTTCTGATTCGCTCACTGATATCACACGGCCCGATGACGAGGCTGGTGATGTGCTTAATCCTGACTGGCTGGGCCAGGACGTCACGAATCCTGATTGGGTCATGCCCGTCTCGCGCCCGCCCTTGGGTGGAGCAACACCTCCTTAAAAGTTCCCCCTGCCATCATGGCGGCGCGCGACCGTCCTTCTATGTTTGGATGTCCGGCAGTGTGCTGCCACGCCACTGCTCAGGCACTATTGTCTTTTGTGGACTTTGCCCTTGCTGCTCAGGCAGCACCTAGTTTGCAGGTCTTGCCCCTGCCTTGCTGCTCCGGCAGTATCCCGTTTAGCAGGCTGTGTTCCTGTCCCAGGTGAGCTCCTCGAGTCTCTGTCGGATTCACTTGGTTTCTGATGCACACGTGCGTGGGCAACTCTGTGCTACCCCCGTGCCATATTCCTGTGACTCCCGCTGGCACACGTGTGTAGGCACCTCTGTGCGTCCCCGTGCAACAGGTACACCGTACGAGAAGCCCCGAGCCATACAACCCTCACGGGTTAGGGCGGACCGGTGTACATAGATCGTCTGTGTCATTCCAGACGATCACTAGCAGCAACCCGCTCACTCTTTCCTGACCATAGCAGCGGTCCCTTACACCGCACAGTGGACCTTGACCGGCGGAAGCTGTACATTTCCCATCTTGGCACGCTTCCCCGGGTCCCCCTCGTAACATTACGGTCGTGCCAAAGGTCTGGCTATGGCGGAAGAGCAGCAGCAGTTGCTGCGTTATGTGCAGCAGTTGGAGTCACGATTGGCAGCAGTGGAGCGGTCTTCCCCCGATAAGGCTGTTCTAGCAACAGTCGCCACCCAATGGGCTACTCAGGCTGTGGAATTGTGCGGAAGGTTGCCTTGCCTTGCGCTCCCAGAGCGCTTCAGCGGGGACAGCTCTGAGTGCCGTGGTTTCATAAACCAGGTTACCACCTACTTGGAGTTGTCCGCGACTGATTACGCTACTGAGAAGGCGAAGGTAGCCTTCGTCCAGTCCCTGCTCACAGGGAAAGCGCTAAAATGGTCCACCCCGTTGTGGGAGCGCGGAGATATATATATATATATATACACACACACACATGTTTTTCCAAGAGTTAGACTGTAGGAGGTTTGTCGGGTGGAGCCTGGGCGGAGTCCCAAGGGGGCCCGAAAATTTTGCCAGTATGGGGCCCTGAAATTCCTAGTGGCGGCCCTGCCCCTATGCCACCATAGCTGCTAAATTTAATCTCCCTGGCAATTCCCAATATCTGTATTTACCTGATGCATTCCTTTTTTACCTCCTTAGAAGTCTCTATCCCTACATTTTTTGAGAGATTATGCAGAGCTGGGGTCTCTACTAAAGGCCTCATCTCAGATATATACCGTGTTTTAATTACCCCCTGCCCAGAAGACAAGTCGGATTACATATATATGAGGAAATGGGAAGATTTCCTTGGTGAGACCATTCCCTTGGGTATGTGGAAACAGATCTGGGATACTGCCTCTACGACATCCTCATGCTATGTCTATAAGGAAAATCAGTATAAATTACTCATGTATTGGTATCACACCCCATCACTACTACATAAACTAAACCCAGCTATACCTGACAATTGTTGGAGGTGTGGAGCTACAGGAGGAGACATACCACACATATTCTGGGTATGCCCCATTATCCAGTGCTTCTAGAGGTTGGTGCAATCCGTTATATATAAATTAACTGGCCTTCGGGTTCCAATGGATCCTAAATTCTATATATTAAAGATACCACTTGTTCAACTGGGGAAAAGAGTTAAGCGGTTATTGTTACATTTAACTACAGCAGCTAGATGTCTGATGGCCCGTAACTGGAGATCGGCCCATCCACCCTCACTTACAGATCTCCATTCTCGGATCCAAGATGTGAGAAGGATGGAGTATCTATCTGCCCTGTCAAATAACACGGTAGATCATGTTGAGAGCGTTTGGTCACTTTGGGACACCTATTGGGCCAATAAAAAATAATAGGTATGGTTTTGATGGAAGCCTGATATATCCACCCTCACCACTTCATCCCCCCCCTCCTTATATCTTGTCTAGTATTGTTTTGTTTGTCTTGTCACATTCCCTGTTTTTATTGTATTAGTGATAGTATGATATGTATACTGATTCTCAGTTTAGTTATTGCTCATATGCTTGTGAGACATATCTATGCATTCATGTACTTTTTCCGTGTCTGTTTAAAAAAATGTAATAAAACATTCAGTTATAAAAAAAAAAGCATGGCAACCAATAGCCTTCTTCATGCTTCCTCTTCACACCCTAAGGCAGTGATCTCTGGTATCCCTGTAGGACAGTTTTTGAGAACTAAAAGGATCTGTTATGATCAAAATAGTTTTAATAAACAATCTAGTGAGCTGTCACAGAGAATTTTGGAAAGAGGCTATATTAAGAAAGTGATACAAAAAGGTTACCACCGAGCTACACTCTCTTCTAGAAATGCGTTACTTTTTTTCCAGTGATTCTGGATCAAACAGGAACAACAAAACAAAGGAAGAGAAAATGGGGCAAATACAATTTATTACCACCTACCATAACCACTGGGCAGAGATGAGAGGGATTCTACAAAAGTATTGGGATAACTTATGCTCTGATGCCATTTTGAACAGTATTTTACCCCCTAAGCCTTTGGTCACGGCAAGAAGGTCAAAAAATTTGAAAGATACGTTGGTTCACAGCCATTTTGACCCGGAAGTAAAACATAAAAGAGTGTTGACTGCAGCAGATCAAGGTTTTTTCTCCTGGGGCTGTGTGAAGCCTGTGCTAATTTAGTAAAGTCCAAAAATTTCACTAACTTTAATGGGTCCTGGAATTTTACTATAAGGAAGCAACTAACATGTTTGTCAAAGGGAGTCCTTTACTTGGGTGAATGCCCTTGTAAAAAACTATATGTTGGCCTTACGACCCGTGAATTGAAAATTAGGGTGCGAGAACATTGTAGGGACATTGCCAAAGCAAAGACGGTGGAGGACAATACACAATTAAAGACCCTACCACGACATTTTAAAGAATTTCATAATTGCAAAACCCATTTTTGCTGAAGGTTAAAGCTATTAACCAGGTGGAGCTTGGAATTAGAGGAGGGGACTTAGGTAAAATTTTAGCCAGAGTTGAGAGCTGGTGGATTTATCGGCTGGGCACCCTTAGCCCCCAGGGCCTCAATAAAACCTTACGCTTTGGTGCTTTTTTGTGAATTCCAGTGACGGTGTCCTTAACAGTACTTTAGAATTTTTATATTTGGCATCTTTTTGTCTATTCCGTTTTATTAATTAATTTTTAATCTGTGTTGGGTGTAGGTGGAAGTGAACAATTTTTAATGTTATTTATGAGGTATTTTGTTAATATAGTTATTTTTTTCTCCATTATAGATATTGTTCCTTTCATCTCTATGTGCTAGAAAAATCTGAGCATATATTTATGGTTTTAATATTTGTATTGTTGATAATATGATCCGCTATTTATTGTTAAAATGGATTACATTTCCCTGTTAATAATGGATTATAACATATTTGTTCTGGTAATTTTTTGGTGGTTCCTTGGCATTTGTAATAAAGTCAAAATTATTGGGAATTTATGATGTATACTACTGTTTATAATTGATGTAGCGTTTGATTTTGAGTATATTTCAGGGTATGGTATACAGTTTTGTATTGTTATTTGAGATGTGTAATATCTTTCTATATTTAGCTATATAATGGAGAATGTTATTATTATGCAATAATAGTATGCGGTTTTCGCGCTATGGTACTGTGGTTAGCTTACCCATAGGCGCAGAGCGCTTATATGGTCCGAAGCCTCCCGGAACTGAAATGCCGGGCGTAACAAGTGGAGTGGTTTAGTTTGTCGGACACTTTCGAGTGCCTGACATGCAAGCTGCGTTCCACGGTCGCCCAGCAGGAAGTTACGTTACACTGAGGGAGGAACACGACTGATTTAAGCGCCGCGAGTGCTTCCGATTGGTGAAGTACCGGTATTTAATCCTAGTGCTTCTTCTTGCCCGGCATGCCCCCCGTTGAAGCGGGTTTGCGAAACGTACGTCGGGGTAAGAGACTGGCGGCATCTTATTACAACATACCCAGGTAACCTTTACGCTGGTGGCTGGTGGATCTTGTTCGGGTGTTCGGTCAGTGTGGCACCTGCTTGGCAAGGCACTTTCTCCCATCGGAGGGAGTTGTCAGTAGCTGCCAGCTGATCTAACTTGATGTTAGGTATTTACATATACTGATCCCGCTCATAGGCGGGACATAGCGCCACTTATGGACGCAACCGAGTAGCAGATCGATCATTCACCTGCAACTGGGTTATATGGCACAGAATCTTATATGTCAACATGTTTAAGTGACTAAAACAACTTCACTCATCCTGCAATAGTTTAGCAATATATTAGCCTCCGTTTTTGTCAGATTTTATATGGGCATTATACTGTTTATTCCATGTATGGAAAGTAATTTGGTTCTATAGCCCTATCTGTACTGATATGGGGAGGAGGTCTTTTGCAACATTGCACAGCACTTGTCACTTTTCTTCTATGTGAAATATTATTCTGCTGCTAGTTCTTTTTTCTTTTGTTGTATACATCTCTTTTAATTGTGTGTTTACATTTTAAATATTGAATAAAGATTATTATTAATTATTCGGGACTTATTTGCTCCTTTTTGAAAAAATGTTACATAAAAATGTTTTCATAATATTGATATTGCTAAAACATGGGAGTGTCCACTTATAGAGACCGCCTGTGTGTTAATCTATATTATTGACTCAAGATCATAGCAGAGTTTGAGCCGAGTGTCATTAGCATATCGCAACCGATGCTCTTGCATGGGAGAATCATAGGATGTTATATGCAAATCTGAGTGTACCCTTACACCCACTATACAGGACAGGGGAAGTGGTACTGTGTATATATGTACTGTATATCTACATTTTTTAAGTAAATATATTTAAATAGGTGCTATTGACAGTTCTCACCAAATGTCAGTAACAACCCAACAATCAACACAGGCAAAGAAATCAATCTATAGATATTCATAAATTTAGTTGTTTGTAACAATGAGAACTGACACAGTGAAAAAGTATTGAACACGCTTACTGAAATTTATTTCATGCATTGTACAAATGCATTTGTTGGAGAAGACAGTTTCAAGACTCTTCCTGTATGGAAAAACTAGTGGCATGCATTGCTCAGGTGTGATTTTGGCCCTTTCTTCCACGCAAAAACTTTTTAAATACTGGAGGTCCCAAGGGCTCCTTCTATGAACTCTGATGTTTAGTTCATTGCATACATTTTCTATTGGATTCAGGTCAGGTGATTGGCTGGACCATTCTAACAAATTTACTTTCTTTCTCTGAAGCAAAATCCAGAGGTAAGGGTGTGGGGCCTCGAGCTTCAGACTGGTGTGGTGGGCCTCAGTAAGTAGTAAGTGGTCCCAGACCAAAAATACAGCCCCCAATCAGAACATGGGGGTCCGATTTGGTGTGTGAGGCCATATTCCCTACAATATCTCCTTTGAAGGGTAGGAAGCAGGGGAATGGAGCCTGGACAGGGGCTCTTGCTAACACGTTTGTCCATGCTGGCGGCCATTTTGGACCCCGACACCTCATTGTTTTAACCCATCATGAGATGTTTCTTGTGTGGTATTTTGATATTAAGACCTTTTTTATAGGCCATCAGTTGAACCAGCTGTTATTATTTTTCATAAGAGGCAGGGTTGCTTTCTAAGTACTTATTTGATTTCAGCTGGTATCAAGACTTTTTACATCTCTTTCTTCATGTGTTCAATACTTTTTCCCTGTATCATTTCTCATTATTACACATTACTTAATTTATGGACATATATGGTTTGATTTCTTTGTGTGGATTGGATGGGTTTTTACTAACATCTGGTATAAAATTAATGTTAAGAGCACCTTTTGAAATTTATTTGCTTACAAAATTGGAGATGTGTTCAATACTTATTTCAACAGCTGTATATAGATATACACTGACGAGCAAAAGGGTAACAATGTTTTGAGCTTTTGTCTTTCTGACTCTATATCTCACCATCCAAAATGGCTTTAAGAGTGAGACTACCTTCATGGATGGACAATAATCTTTCATAAATTTGACTTGCAACTATTTGCCATATGATTAGTTATGTGGTTTCTTGTCATGTCACTGCATTGTTACTGTTTTGCTTTTGGTATTTGAAAAATCTTTTTCTTCCTGTGTTCTACAAATTGCAACCTGTTCTCACATTCCCTAATAGCTCAGTATGTGATTACGTTCATTCCTAATTGAAAGGTCACTGGTTCGAATCAAGGAGTAGCCATGTAGAAGATTTCCAAAGAAAAGATAACTCTCATCATCCAGCTCATCGATAGTGATCTTTCAGCCAATAAATTTGCCAAACTGCATAATATCAGTGCCATGACAGCTGGAGTAATACGACATGAAGTTCATCCATTCATTCAAAAGCGAAGAGGTGGATGTCCAGGCAAAATATCAGCGTGAACAAGTTGATCATCGCAAGTTCTATCAGTTCTGGCATGATAAACATGAAAGTGGAGGTGGATGTCCAGGCAAAATATCGGAGTCAACAAGTCGGCTCATCACAAAGTTTATCAGTTTGGGAGTGACAAACATGGCAGTGGAGGTGGCTCATATGCTTCATAATAGTGAGATCACAGACGTCCATGCAAGCAATGTGAGACGCACATTAAGACTGGAATGGTGCCCTGAAAAAAGGTGAAGAAGCTTTGAACTCAATATTGTCATATGAAGAGTAAACTTGAAATTGCAAAAAAGTATGAATGGGTGATTTGGAGGGATGAGATGAAAGTCAAGAGACTAGACTCTGATGGGTGCTAATGAGTCTAGAAGAAACAAGGAAAAAACGGGACGGATTGAGATATTGAAGGAATTTTCAAGTTAGGTAGAGGAAGCCTTATTATATGGGGTTGTTTCAAAGCCAAAATTGTTGGATACTTGACCAGGATCGATGTTGGTCTCAAAGCTGAGCTAAATGTGAGTATCTAACAAGACGAGTTACTTCATACACTGAAGTACTATGAGTGTGAAAAGGATGACATAGTGCTCCAGCAGTACATTGACCATGTATATAGGATAGGAAAAGTATACACAGCTCCACAATATATGCTAAAATCAAATGTATACACAGCTGCACACTATACAGTACTAAAGAATATAGTGTGGAGCCGTGTACAAACCATATAGTGTAGAGCTGTGCCAGTGTATATAATGTGGATTCCACAATATATACTGTATACACAGCATAATACTATATAAACATCTCTACTTTTTATTACATTACAAAACTATACTTTATATACTATACTTTAGCTGTAGTACCCGGGCGTTGCCCAGGATAGTAACTGTCTCTGTCTCTCTCCCAGTCTGTCTGTCTCTTTCCCTGTCTGTCTCTTGACCACTGAGGAAGGATTCTCCGGTCGTGATGGTTAGTATACCCACTTAACCTAATAAATAACACACCGACTGCATGTGACTTGGTTAAACAAATTGGCCACAGCAGCCTTTATTACCTATTATTAACATACTAACACAAGGGGGCGCCGTCCAACGGGCGACCCCAAACAAATAATAGGTAACACATAAATAATAACTGTACATGTAACCCCATGTAGGCCCGGTCCAGAAACCACTTCCTCCACCAATATCCCTGGCCGCAACACTCCGACCCAGAGATGAGGTATTAATCACCCCGTGGATTAATACCCCCCAAACCTTGCAGAACCCCGTGCCTGCAATTTACCGGAACCCGGAGACACCATACCAAGACAGTGCCTCTCAGTCCAGCCACCAATCCCTTACAACCGCCTCTGGACCAGACCTACCCCCGCTGCTGCGACAGAACATACGACTCTTAACCTGTATTCCCCCTTTTTTTTTTTTTTTTTTTTTTTTTTTGCTTTAAAACCGCATCATTCCATTTTCTCATTTTGTTTTCTTCTTTTTTTTTTTTTTTTTTTTTTTTTATAAACAAACATAGCCAAAACGAACTCGCAAAACACAAGGGCGGGTGGGCGGGAATCCTTTACTGTCCGGAGTCACAAGGAAGGTAAGACCCCTCCCCTATAGTTTATATACTAGCCCCCTCCCCACCCTACAGTGACCCTATTCCACCAATCCCCTATAAGGGCCCATAATGCCCTTTAATTCACTTTATTAACCCCTCACTCCCTCCCTTCCCTCTGGTCATGTCGCCCCTCCCCCCTATGGGGTCCATGGCTTTCTTGACCACTGAGGAAGGATTCTCCGGTCGTGATGGTTAGTATACCCACTTAACCTAATAAATAACACACCGACTGCATGTGACTTGGTTAAACAAATTGGCCACAGCAGCCTTTATTACCTATTATTAACATACTAACACAAGGGGGCGCCGTCCAACGGGCGACCCCAAACAAATAATAGGTAACACATAAATAATAACTGTACATGTAACCCCATGTAGGCCCGGTCCAGAAACCACTTCCTCCACCAATATCCCTGGCCGCAACACTCCGACCCAGAGATGAGGTATTAATCACCCCGTGGATTAATACCCCCCAAACCTTGCAGAACCCCGTGCCTGCAATTTACCGGAACCCGGAGACACCATACCAAGACAGTGCCTCTCAGTCCAGCCACCAATCCCTTACAACCGCCTCTGGACCAGACCTACCCCCGCCACAGGACAGGACACGTGACACCTTACGTGGCCTGGACCCGCCACACACCCAAGGCTTGCTCCACCATCACGCAAACCCAAGGCCCATAGATCAGAACCAATCTCAGTAAGGTGAACCCCATCACCCCTTCGAAACTGCCACTTTGGCGACTCCAGATCCACACGTCACACTACACTACCGCCGTTTCTCCGCACGAAACGCGCAACCACCCTGTTCACATGATCCCGGGCGCGATTAAGCTTCTCAACTGACCGTGCCCCCCTCCACACCAATGTGGCCACAATCCGACCATACCACTATCAAACCCGGATACCTGGTCCATAAACGCAATAGATCCATCTTGATGTCCCAGATCAAATCACGTGATGCCCGCACTCCCAAGTCACTTCCCCCCCACGTGCAAAAACCAACACGTTCGGAGGTCTATCCACCCTGCAATAGTATTCAAACTCCGTCACGCCCCGCTCCATTCCAAGCCCCGCACACCGAACCACTTGACCAACGCAAGCGATCTGTCCACCCAACTGCCGACCATTCAGGCGAGCATCGGCCCGACGGGCCCCCCAGAACACGAAGGAGAGCCCCAGAATCCATATCAGGCAGATTCCTACAACCACCAAAACTTTTACCAAAACAAACCCCACCAACACCAATTTTTTAGCATGAAACCCGGACCAAGTCACAACCAACTACTCCATAAAGCCCTCACTGGGACAACAACTGTGGGCGCACATAACCCCGAAAAACGATAAGACTCCCACCAACCGATTCGTCCCACCATGTCATCACCCAGGCCACAACGCGAAGCCTCCGCAGCCGCCCCGATCCTGAAGGAATGAGGCCCATAATCTCCCGAGCATTCCCCCGCCCAGCGCAAACAACTCCTCAGTACGGCCACAAACTGGTAACGAGACAAACCAAGACCCATCCACGTGCCATAACAGCAGGCCCGGAGGACCGCCCCCAAGCCGCAAAACTTCCTCACCAACTGCCCCGGGCACCACGCATCCATCACCACCAACCTGCCTCGACCCATCAGGTCTGTTTTTGGACCGCCTAAGCTGACACTCTACTCTCCGTCCCACCAATGCCACAACCTCGGACATCAGACCACCCCCCCTGAACCTGGAAGGGCTTACCAACGCCCCAAAAAAGGCTAACACAAAAGCCGTTTCAAAAGCACCCTCTCATAAACTGAGACACAAATTTCCCGCAAACCGTCCACCAATTGCCGTAACAAAACCAAAGAAATGGGCCACCTAGTGTCCCGCTCCTTCGCCCTTTTTCCGAAAAAAAAACCCTTCAAGGCCTGCCGCCCCAAAATTCCGCGACACGCCCCACTCACCCCTGACCTTCAACCAAAAAAGGCCACAGCCGCCACCCTAAGTATCACTGCTGATGCTGACTTCCCAGCCCTGAAATCCTCGCTCACTAGTGCCAGTAGCGCCAACAAGTAATTTGCTCGCCCGTCACCAAACATAACTCCCAGCATCTCCTGCCACTCACCGAATTCCTAATGAACCCGCAATCAATGCCTCACCAGGCTCCACAAGTCCTCTGGACACTGCTCCGATCTCGTCTGCCCCCCGGCATGAACTCCCACAACCTGTGGACTGAAAATGAGATAAAGCGTCCGCCACCCCGTTATCAACCCCCACCACGTGTTTCGCAACCACATGAACGTTCCACAGTAAACACTTGAGCACCAAATGCCGCAGATAAGCCACTACCGGTCCGGACTCTGCTGACAAGCTGTTCATCGCATGCACCACCGCCTGATTATCGCAGTGATCGCACACTTACATCCCGAAAATTGCGACCCCCCACAATTCCACCGTCACCACGATCGAAAATAACCACAGCAAGGCCAGATTCCTAACCAGACCAACCTGCCGCCATTCCTCAGGCCACCTCCCAACGTACCAATGTCCCTGAAAAAGTGGTGACGAAACCTGCCGACCCGGCCGCATCCCTGTACAGTTCTAGCACACCATTGGGCACCACCTTCTTCAACCACAAGGCTCGGCCGTTAAAACATTGCAAGAAAAACATCCCAACCAGAAAATCCTCCTTGATCTCCCGCGTGACCCGCACAAAATGCACCGGGGACCGTACGCCTACCCTATCTGCCGCCAAAATCTTGGCGAACACCCGCACCATTGGCATAATCCTGCACGCAAAGTTCAAACTTCCCGAGCAAAGACTGCACCACCTACAGCCGCCCTTTCCGTGCTGCCAGCATTGCTGCTACCACACACCACAAGGCCACCATCTTCCCCTCCGGCAGCCTGCATGCCATAGCCAAAGAGTCAATCTCAGTCCCCAAAGAAAACAAAAAATTACCGCATAACCGTCGCCGGCCCCTCCGACTTATCCTGTGCTAAAGGGAACCCAAAGCTATCCGCCACTCTCTGTAAGGCGAACAACGAGCCAGCGCAAACCATGGATCCCGCCGGACCGACACCAAGAAAATCATCTAGATAGAGGATAATGGAGGACACCCAGACACGTCCCGCACCACCCACTCAGCAAAGGAACTAAACGCCTCAAAATACAAACCAGAAATTGAAACAGCCCATAGGCAAACAATGATCAACATAAACTCATCACCCCACCAGCAACCCAGAAGGTGCTGGCTCTCCGGATGCACCGGCAGCAAACGAAACGCCGATTCTACATCCACCTTTGCCATCAATGCACCGCATCCCGCCGCCCGCACCAAGTCCAGCGCTTTGTCAAACGAGACGTAGTACACTGCCGACAATTCTAGCGCGATGCCATCATTCCCTGACGACCCCCCCGGAAATGAAAGATGCTGGATGAGCCGAAATTTATCCGGCTCCTTCTTTGGCACCACCCCCAACCGGGACACCACCAGATTACTGCACGGCAGGCTCTCAAATGGACCCCCCCATCCTGCCCAACTCAACCTCTGTCCCCAACTTCCCACCCACAACCATAGGGTGGTTCCTTGCCGACCGTAAAGTACGACAAACCGGAGGCCATGCCTCGACCGCCGACGAAATCAGAAAACCGTATAAAAACCAAACCGCAAAATTGACGCCGCTGCCCCGCCCGGATACCTATTTAAAAGATGGCGCCATTGCCCCCTATTTTCACTGGCGTCCTCCCTTTTACCAAAAACCCGTCCCCCCTCAGCCGGAGCACTCATGCTCGAACCTGCATGCTGCCCCAAATTTGCACCGGCCGTCGCCAACTTGCCAGCACAATCCCTTTTTCTGGGTACCCGAGGGCCTGGCTCCCGTTCCCCCCGGCGCCGCCATGAAAAGGGGAGGGGGGGGGGGGGGAAGGGGTAGGCTCGGGGCCGCCATTCAACGCATCCCTAAGGAAATGTCCTCACGGTCCCACCGAATGCCGGGCCGCAACGCCTTCCGCCGCCTAAACTGCACATCATACCGCAGCCATGGCAAGCCCCTGTCCGTGCGATACGCCTCCCCCATTGCATCCCGATAGTCAAACAGAGCCGAGCAATGCTCCGGCTCCTTTTCCCCTTCACATACTCCCCCTTCCCAATCTTGTCCCTCACCTCCCTCTGGAGGTGAGCCCCTAACGGTCCCTCAAAGCACACGTAAACTGAACCCTATCCGCCAAACGCACCACCACATCCCCATTTTCCTGTTCTACCGCTGTTTAACCCGCGGGCTCCACTACTCCACCAACCGCACCCGTCCCAACCGGCGCCGCCTCGCTGCTGACCGACGCTGCGCCCTCCACCGTCGACCCGTCCAGGCCGCTGCTGCCGCCGGCGCGCGCGTTAACCCTGCAACAAGCCCAGCAACTGACTAAGCAATGCTGACCCCCCTTGGCGCTGCCGTGCCCGCAGCCACCTCCCCAAAACTAGCACCCCGCGCCGCAAGCAATGCCGAATCCACGGCTAGCTCACCCGACCGTGGCGCAGAAATGGAAATTGGAACCGCGACGTCCTCCGCCATCTGCTCGTCAGATTCGTCCCCCCGACCTGAGGGCTCCCTCTTCTTCCTCGCTGTAGTCGTCCTCCACCATTCCAGCTCCAGGGGACGCAGCCGATGCCTCCCCTCCACCACGGCCGCCCTCCTGGGCCACCGCGTGGGCACTGGCGGTGGGCATCCGTCTCTTCCTGTGCGGCGACAGCCCGCGAGACCGTCCTGTCCCCCGGGCCGCCGCTGACCGAATCCTCTTCTTGGAGGAGCCTCTCCCTGAGCTCAGGGGGCTCCCCACCGTCGCCTCCAGCCCTCCAGGGGCCCCAACCGTGCCATCCCGCCGGGTCCTCCCCGGGAGGGGGAGACCGCTGCTGCCGGGCGCAGTACTGATGACCTGAGGGACCTGGCAGGAACCGCAGGGCTCCTGCCGTCCCCCCTGCTCCCCGCAGCCTCACGGGTATCCGGGTGCCGCCTGCACACACCGGTCCCCCCGCTGGCTGCCTGCGCCCAGCCCCCCCCGCCACCCACGGGGGGTACTGCTGGCCTCCTTCAATTGCAGGGCCCGCTCCCATTTGGAAGCTGCCGCAGGGCCGTGTCCCTCCGCAGGGTGCCTGTCACCAGGAGCAGGCCCCCCAGGCTGGGCACGCCCCTTCTCAAACCTCCGATCATCGCTGGGCACGCCCCCCGGTCCCGGGCTGCCGCTGGCCTGGTAATTGAGCCCGAGGCCTGGGACCGGAAGTAGGCCCCAGGCCGGGCCCGCCTCCGTCCAGGCCGCCGCTGGCCTCAGATCGTCGCCGGGCTCGCTCCCGGCTGGGAGACGCCGCTAGGCTCCTCACTCCAGCCCGAGGCCCGACATCAGGAGAAGGCCCCGGGCTGGCCACGCCCCCTTTGCGGCCGCCGCGGCCTCGCCGGAGATTCCTCCCTGCGGCCGGGGCAGACGCTGGAAGCAGCCGCTGCCCACCCCGCCGCGGAGGGTCCCGAGGGGGGCTCTCACTGGGCCTCCTTGCCCCCCCTGCGGCCGGAGAATACCTGATGATGGGGGGGGGGGCCTGGAACGCCGCCCGCGGCCGAGGGGGAGACAAGGGGCAGGTGCCGACGGGGAAACCCAGGCAGCCCTGAAGTGGGACTGCACTGCCTGGGCCCCGTGCACCGCCATCGCTGATCGGATCGTCCTGTCCCGTTCCTGGAGGTCCGCCATGCCGTTGGACAGGTCTGAATCCTTTACTGTCCGGAGTCACAAGTAAGGTAAGACCCCTCCCCTATAGTTTATATACTAGCCCCCTCCCCACCCTACAGTGACCCTATTCCACCAATCCCCTATAAGGGCCCATAATGCCCTTTAATTCACTTTATTAACCCCTCACTCCCTCCCTTCCCTCTGGTCATGTCGCCCCTCCCCCCTATGGGGTCCATGGCTTTCTGTGTGTCTGTCTGTGTCTATGTCTCTGTGTCTATCTCTCTGTCTCTGTATCAGTCTCTCTGTCTCTCTCTATCTCTCTCTATCTCTGTCTGTCTGTGTATGTCTGTCTCTCTCTATCTCTGTCTCTTTCCCCGTCTCGCTCTTTCCCCGTCTCGCTCTTTCCCCGTCTCGCTCTTTCCCCGTCTCGCTCTTTCCCCGTCTCGCTCTTTCCCCGTCTCGCTCTTTCCCCGTCTCGCTCTTTCCCCGTTTGTCTCGTTCCCCGTCTGTCTATTTCCATGTCTGTCTCTTTCCCCATCTGTGTCTGTCTCTGTCTGTTTCTCTGTATGTCTCTCTCTCTCTTCCCCTATCTGTCTGTGCCTGTCTCTTTCCCCGTCTCTCTCTTTCCCTGTCTCTCACTTTCCCCATCTCTTTTTCCCCGTCTCTCTCTTTCCCTATCTGTCTCTTTCCCCGTCTGTCTCTTTCCCCGTCTGTCTCTTTCCCCGTCTGTCTCTTTCCCCGTCTGTCTCTTTCCCCGTCTGTCTCTTTCCCAGGTCTGTCTCTTTCCCAGGTCTGTCTCTTTCCCAGGTCTGTCTCTTTCCCAGGTCTGTCTCTTTCCTAGGTCTGTCTCTTTTCCAGGTCTGTTTCTTTTCCAAGTCTGTTTCTTTCCCCATCTGTCTTTGTCTGTCTTTCTGTCTGTCTCTTTCCCTGTCTGCATGTCTCTGTCTCAATCTCTGTGTCACTTTCCTTGTCTGTCTCTTTCCAGGTCTGTCTCTTTCCCCGTCTGTCTCTTTCCTCATCTGTCTTTTTCCTCGTCTGTCTCTTTCCCCATCTGTCTCTGTCTGTCTCTTTCCCCGTCTGTCTCTGTCTCATTCCCTGTCTATCTGTGACTGTCACTTTCCCTGTCTGTGTCTGTCTGCCTCTGTCTCTGTGTCTGTCTGTCTCTATTATTCTCCACTGAAATCATATTACCTCACACATGATCTTCTTATACTAATAATGTCTTTCGTTCCTATAGCAACCAATCACAGCTACTAAAAATTACCTGTAGCTTCCAGCTCCATTGACTCTAATGAAGGCAGGATTTTTGGAGAGTAACTGTAAAGCGCGGGATTAAATTTTCCGGTCAAAACATAGTCTATGACGTTTCCTGAGTCACATGAGGCATCTGTGCAAAATTTCGTGATTGTAAATGCGACGGTACACACACACACACACACACACACACACACACACACACACACACACACACACACACACACACACACACTCAGCTTTATATATTAGATTTAAGGCTAGGGCTACACAAGTGTATGTCATCCAATGCTAGAGCATCGGATGTAATATACTAATGATCCTTGACTCCCGCTCTGCTGCGAGCTGTGAGCGTGAGCCAAGTGAAATTAAACTGCGATCCGATCCTGCAATCAAAATACAGGTGCGGAACAGAGGGAGAGAGCTGCGGAGGAGAGGGAGGGATTAATCTCTCCATCTCCTCCATTGTCAGCTGATGCGTATATCGCACTGCACTCAGATGTCTTTTAAGTGCAGTCCAGTGTTTCACTTGCACCCATAGAATTGTATGGGTGCAAGTAAATACAGCTCTCACATACACTCGCAGCATGCTGGGATTGCTTTCTGTATGCGATTCCGCCTGAGAAAAAAATCGCAGATGGGAACTACCTGATAGAGAAACATTGGTCCTAGTAGAATGCGATTTTTTTTTATATTTCATTCCACTCGCCCGATTTTACTCACCGTGTGTTCTAGGCCTAAACACAACAATATACTATACACCTTATTACACTGTATACATTACATAGGATACAACAATACTACTGTATTGACATCACATAGGAGACACTGAGGCTACTACTGTATATATACTGTCCCATAGAAGACACTATGACTGCTGTATATACATAACATAAGACACACTGTAACTGCTATATATACAACACATAGAAAACACTAAAATTGCTTTACCTTTTTTATACTAGCTTAAGATGGTCCCTACTGGCTACACCTTGTAGCAGTGGGATGGCTTTTATGCATTTTTATCAGTGTTAACTAAGTACCCTATATTACCGTATTTAAATGTACTATTACCATTTACTTATACTCTTATTATAGGGTATATGATCATTTTGTGCTTTTGTATTGGATTTTCTTTGTGAAATGGCCACACTGTGAATGTGCACCTATTGCACATATACCAACTTCTGCTCTGGCTCATTTTTTTTGTTTATCACATAGATAGAGCAGAGCGCAAACTCTGCCTACAAAAAAAAGTCCTGATGATGGTACCAACCAGCATCATACTTCATAACAATTTTGTATGTGCTGCGGCAGAGTGGTGAATGTGCACACTGCCCAAATGCAGAAGATTTAAAGGACCAGCAACCAAGATTTAAAAGGTCAGTGACCAAGATATAAAGAGCGAGCAGCCGAAAAACATGGCTGAGCTTTGTAGCTCAGTGCTTTGGCCCACCAGGAGTCTGACAAGTTAGGCAGATGGTCAGTCCAGTCCAGGGTGAAAGTCAAAAATAAATTGTCACTGACATTAGGATTATTCATACATTTATCTAAACAATCAAGAATTTAGGAGAGCAAATGCAGAGACCTTGGATAGTAACTGAAGAAGACAGGGCTGTAGAATTTGCCATGACTTGCTTTATCATGCTAAAAGGCACAATGACGTTAAAACTGTGCCATTCTTCTTATAAAAAATATTTGAGAATATAAATGTTTTATAGTTTCACTTGAGGAAGACATTATTACAAACTAAGTATTAAATAGAATACAAATACTAATAAAGGCAAAAATTAAAAAAAAAATGACTTACTGGGTGCAGTTCTGCTTTTGCATGGTTTCATATATTACCAATTGTGATGGGTGAACCAGAACTGTAAAGTTCGGGGTCCTTACCGATCACTTAAGGGGGCTTTACACGCTACGACATCGCTAATGCGAACTCGTTGAGGTCACGGAGTTGGTGATGCACATCCGGCCGCATTAGCGATGCTGTTGCGTGTGACACCTATGAGCGATTTTGCATCGTCGCAAAAACGTGCAAAATCGCTCATCGGTGACATGGGGGTCCATTCTCAAAAATCGTTACTGCAGCAGTAACGAGGTTGTTCCTCGTTCCTGCGGCAGCACACATCGCTCCGTGTGACGCCGCAGGAACGAGGAAGCTCTCCTTACCTGCATCCCGGCCGCTATGCGGAGGGAAGGAGGTGGGCGGGATGTTACGTCCCGCTCATCTCCGCCCCTCCGCTTCTATTGGGTGGCAGTTCAGTGACGCAGCTGTGACGTCGCTGTGACGCTGAACGAACCGCCCCCTTAGATAGGAGGCGGTTTGCCGGTCACAGCGACGTCGCTGGGCAGGTAAGTATGTGTGACATGTCTGGGCGATGTTGTGCGGCACGGGCAGCGATTTGCCCATGTCGCACAACAGATGGGGGCGGGTACCCACGCTAGCGATATCGGTACCGATATCGCAGCGTGTAAAGTAGCCTTTAGCGTTCGTGCACACGGTCCCGAACATGAGTTTTCCTGGGAAACTCGTGTTACAGTTCGGGTCCAGTTCGGGTCCAGGGGCTATAAAAAAAAGCACATTAGTAAAAAACATTAGGATTATACTTACCTGTCCCGCGACGCGTCCTGCAGACTCTGTCTCCCGGCCACTTCTGCTTTCGGGTACAATCATTAACTTCCGGTGGTATTCACTGCACTGCTCATCACTCGTCTTTGGCTGTTTTCGGCCATGTTCACAGTGACGTAAGTAGTCACCTGAGTCCGTGAGCCATGGACTCAATTGAATTTAACTGTCACTGTGCGAATCTCGCATCGGTATCACCTGGCATGGCGCACACTCTCCTGACAAGAATGGGTCGGCTACATGTATTTCTATGCAGCAGAGGCGCTCCTGTCAAGAGAGCGTGCGCCGTTCAGGGTGAAACCGATGCGAGACTCACAGGAGGCATACGCAAGTGGAATCATACCCTCAGTGTCAGCCTGCTTCTCGCTCTGTAGAGACGCTTGTCTGTACAGAGGGATGAAACAGAGCTGACATTACTCTCCCTGTGGACTACGTCAGACTAAGGTTTTTTTTTTATAATAAAGATGGAGTCTCTAAATGTTTTTTTTGTTTTATTTCTAATAAAAAAAATTCTAAGTGTTGAGGGTTTTTTTTACTGTATACTAGAAATTCATGGTGGCCATGTCTTATTTGGCATGACACCATGAATGTCAAGCTTAGTACCAGCTGAGAATACAAAGCTGGTATTGGCCCCTTTGTTACCCAGCATGCCACCCTCATCAGGGCCGCTGGATGATCCGAGTAAAGCGACTGGAAATGGTGCTAAGAAACAATGTGCCATTTCCAGGAGTGGCTGTGGGCTGCGGTTTTTAGTATGGGGGCCCTAGAACACTTGGGCCTTACCATGCTGAGAATCCCAGCCCCACAGCTGCCTGATTTTACCTGACTGACTATCAAAATATGGCGGGTGCCCACGCATTTTTTTTTTATTATTTTTTCAAATAATTAAAAAAAAAATGAATGTGCTTTCCTGTATTTTGATTGACAGCCAAGGTAAAGCCAGGCAGATGGGGGTGGCAGCCCATAGCCATCTGCTTTATCTGTGCTGAAAATCAAAAGTACCACAGAGTGCTACATCATTTTTTAAAATTATTTCTTTATTTTTACACTACTATATGTGTGAGGGACCCAACAGCCAATCACAGATGCTGTCACGCAGAATGGGCATCTGTAATTGGCTGTTGGAGTAACCTGGAATCTGCCCATACATTCTAGATGCTAGAATGTATGGGCTGGTTTCAGGTCACTCTAGCATTTAATCATAGACACCCACTCTGTGACAGCATCTGTGATTGTCTGTTATTTTAACAGTAAAATAAAACAACAACAGAAAAAAATATTTTATTAGAAATAAAACAGAAGACATTTAGGACTCAACTGACGTCACAACACTGCCGTAAAGCGAGTGCTTGTTGGCAGTGAGAGCGTTGACATCAAATTCGGGGTTACCCGAGGGCACAGCTGACATCACTGCAAGACATCATGGAAGGTCCTGTAACCTATGAGGTGACAACAATATTCACACCAGACTGGTCACATGGCTATGACGTCATGGAAGGTCCTGTAGTCAGTGGAGGTTACCCGGGGGCAAAGCGAATCGGCCTTAGCTGTGCACTCGAGTGAAGTCTTTGACAGCTCTCAGCGGAGTCGGTAGGGAGCAGACCTATGTTTATCTCCTTGCACACATGTAGCAGAGCTGAAGATGCTTGTGTGGCGCCCTGGACAAGCCAGGTTGTCACAGGTACTTCAACAACACACACCACACCCCGGTTAGGCACATCAGCCGCACACACAAAATCCTTGTTGCCTCCCTCCAGGGGCTGATGTCCACACCAGGTGGGGTGGAGCCAGGCAGTTGGCCCCTCCCACCGAGGAGTTCACAGTCCTGGAGGCGGGAAAAAAGTTCAGTTGAGTTTGGAAAGTTGAAGTTCTGTGAGGGAAGTGGAAGGAGTAGTGGAGGAGCTGACTGACCGTGTCCGGGTACATGGCCCGGGCACCTACAAGCAAGGTTGGCAGACGGTGGTGACCGTCTGCAGGCGAGGCCGATTGACACACAACCGTAAGGACCGGGGACGGGCGGTGGCCCGCCGGTACTGGACCGGGGAGCGAAGAGAGGCTAGCACCATTCGGCAGGGCCTACGGACCCCGACCAGGCTTGGAGTTGCCGTTAAACCGGTCAAATCCATCAGCGACGGGAACCTCCGGGGTTTCCCAGCAGCAAAGACCCGACTGAAGGCAACCGCTCAACCTGTGAAGGGAAATACAGCTACCGCCACAGCTAGACTTCCCAGGGCCAGCGCCTGCGGGCAAAAAGGGGCTCCTCCGGCAAATATACCGCTGGGGAGTGGGTTACCGGTGGGAAGCCATCGGGGCCGAGAACACAACACTGGTGCAGGGAGAGACAGTTACCGCCAACCTACCGGGAGTGACCGTCGCAGCCGTCTGTGGGACTCATCCATCCAGCCGTTTGTTTTACCAGAGACTCCGTGTACGTTACTGGCTGAGTAAGTACCACCGTGCCGTCTGTCACAGTGCTGCCCCCGTGACCCTGCACCTGGCCAAGCCCCGCAATCCACCCTACAGTCATCAACTCCGGGCCCCGGGGCTACCAAAATCCCCCTACCCACGTAGGGGAGAGAAACATCCCAGCTGCTCCCTGTCATCGCTCCCGGGATCCCCATACAGAGCAGCGGTGGTGCGCCAACCTCACCACACACCATGGGTGGCGTCACAAACCGACATCCCAAACCCCAACAGACCACTCCTTTCACTCACGGGCGAGGAGCGACGCTCGAGGTCCCGGGATCCGGCCCATCACTCGAGCCACCGAGCAGCAGCAGCAGCCGGACCTGAGCCGCAAGCGTGGATTCGAGCAGCGCACCCCCCGCCCATGACAACTTGGCGTCACGAACAGGATCTTACCGCTCTGCCATCTGGTAGAGGTGCGCCTTGTGTCCCGCCGGAGGGTCCGGACGAAAATTTTCAGAAGCCGCCATCTTGGGTGCGAAAAGTCCCCACTCGAGCGCCTTCCTGAGCAGTGGAGGCGCGAAAGCCGAAGCTCCGCCCCTGAAGAGGAGGTGCCAAATAGAAACCAAGGGGGCACGGATGGCGTCTGGCCGCATGTAGACCGCGGCTATAAAAGCAGGGACGCCAGGACCCTGCGGCCATCTTTTGGTTCCTGGAAGAGGCCGCCGCAGCGATGCACTGTCCGACCAGCAACACCGTAGCCCCCGCGCCCGGCACCGCGGCGTGGGTGGAGGTCTGGACCGCTCAGCTGCATAGCCGACAGCAGATCCGAGTGCAGCTCCTCTTGGAGGAGTGGGAGGCCGACATGGCAGAAGTGGTGGCGGCCATACGGAGACGCGAGGTGGAGGAAGTTTCGGAAGAGCGGGTAAGCGACCCACGCCCCTGTATCCCTATAGGGTCGGCCATCGCAGCTGAGGAACCCGGTCTGCACCCACTCGCCCTGCTGCCTCCCCCGCTACCTGTGTTGGCTGCTGCTGCCCCGCCACTAGGCCCGCTACCACCGCAACCGGTAGCGGTACCCTGCCAATCCGCCCAGGCGGACCGACCTGCAGCCGGGGCCCGTGACCGTCCGGAACCGCTCCCCTGGAAGATACCAAAAGCCAAGCCTGTTAGTGGAGATGTCCCAGAGGCACACACAGTGACCGTGCCTAGGCCCGAACCGACTCCGGCAGCTTGCCCCATGCAGAAAGAGACAGAGGTCAAGCGGGAGAGGATCCCTGTACCCATCCCCCACGCCTTGGCTGAGGCTGCGCCTGGTTGTTACTGTGAAGCAGCACCCCAGGCCATGACACCACGGGACCTCCCACCCCGAATGCCAATAATAGGCAGCGTAAAGGAGGTCTCGCGGGGCCCGACCCGTGCGCAGGGGCCCGCAATAGCCCCTTACTGGGACAGGGAGCCGACACCGCTGGGCCAAGAAATCGCGGAGAGGGAGAAGAGGAAGGCGGAGCTGGTAGCCCGCACAATAAGAGAGAAAGAGAACCTCCGCAGGTCCACTTTCCGGGTGCGGGGCTCGAGGTACGAAGGGCAAGTGAGGCGCTTCAATGTCCGTAGGGGATACGGCTTCATTTTCGAACCGGGCCTGGAGACCGAAGTTTTTATAGCCCAGAGGGACGTAAATGACCACCTGCCAGAGGATCACCCAGGCCGTAACTTGTTCCCTGGCGACCTTGTCACCTATACCCGACACTGCGGGGAGAGGGGCTGGTTTGCCCTGGACGCTAGGCTGAGAGGAGGCCAGGATCCTCAAGCACCAACCCAACACCCTCCCCCGCCAGGTGGAGTGGATCTGGAGTGATGGCAGCAGTCCTCCGCCGCAAGTTGTCCCCGTTGGGACCACCAGCACCGTTGTGATGTTGTTGAATGTATAAGAATGTAACTGAATGATAAAAAAAGTAAGCAACCGTTGTTTATCTGATTTGCACCGTGATTGAACCGGCCGTTGCCGGCAACTAGTCCCCGTAGGGACCTTCTGCAACCGTTGCGTAAGGAACTACTTACGGACAAGCCCGAGAACTTGCAGGGCAACCACAAACTTGTGGCATGTAAATAAAAATGTTGCCTTGTTACCGTGACCGCCTCCAGAGAGGCTGATTTGGGAGGATGGGCCTGGAGGAAATGGATGGCCCAGGCCCGCCACTACTGTAACCGGTGGCAATCCTCCGGGGGTTCAGGGGTCCCCATGGACGTGAGTCCCCTGAAAGAGACCGTACCCACTCGGGCAATTTGGTTCTGGACTGGGGCAAGAGGTACTGCCCATTTTCTTAGGGGCAGCATCAGGGCCAGGTTGTTTGGGCGGGAGGAGAGCGGAAACCGTTGCCGTTAATAAAAATGTTAGTAACATTTAAGAAAAGTGCCTCCCGTTATGGGAAGTTTTATGAAGTGATGCTTGTGTTTTACATGTTTTTCTACTTTTTTCAGTTGTGAAAATATAACCGGTGATGGACGAGCAGCTCGCGGATGGTCTGCGTTTAACCAAGGGGGAATGTGGCGCCCTGGACAAGCCAGGTCGTCACAGCTACTGCAACAACACACCCCACACCCCGTTTAGGCACATCAGCCGCACACACAAAATCCTGGTTGCCTCCCTCCAGGGGCTGATGTCCACACCAGGTGGGGTGGAGCCAGGCAGTTGGCCCCTCCCACCGAGGAGTTCACAGTTCTGGAGGCGGGAAAAGAGTTCAGTTGAGTTTGGAGAGTTGAAGTTCCGTGAGGGAAGTGGAAGGAGTAGTGGAGGAGCTGACTGATCGTGTCCGGGTACGTGGCCCGGGCACCTACGAGCAAGGTTGGCAGATGGTGGTGACCGTTTGCAGGCGAGGCCGATTGACGCACAACCGTAAGGACCGGGGACGGGCGGTGGCCCGCCGGTACCGGACCGGGGAGTGAAGAGAGGCCAGCACCATTCGGCAGGGCTTACGGACCCCGACCAGGCTTGGAGTCGCCGTTAAACCGGTCAAATCCGTCTGCGACGGGAACCTCCGGGGTTTCCCAGCAGCAAAGACCCAACTGAAGGCAACCGCTCAACCGTGTAGGGAAATACAGCTACCGCCACAGCTAGAGTTCCCAGGGCCAGCACCTGCGGGCAAAAAGGGGCTCCTTCGGCAAATATACCCCTGAGGAGTGGGTTACCGGTGGGAAGCCATCGGGGCCAAGAACACAACACCGGTTACCGCCAACCTACCGGGAGTGACCGTCGCAGTGACCGTGTGTCTTGTTTTACCAGAGACTCCGTGTACGTTACTGGCTGAGTAAGTACCACCGTGCCGTCTGGCACAGCGCTGCCCCCGCGACCCTGCACCTGGCCAAGCCCCGCAATCCACCCTACAGTCAACAACTCCGGGCCCCGGGACTACCAAAATCCCCCTACCCATGGAGGGGAGAGAAACATCCCAGCTGCTCCCTGTCATCGCTCCCGGGATCCCCGTACAAAGCAGCGGTGGTGCCCCAACCTCACCACACACCGTGGGTGGCGTCACAAACCGACATCCCAAACCCCAACAGACCACCCCTTTCACTCACGGGCGAGGAGCGCCACTCGAGGTCCCAGGATCCGGCCCACCGCTTGAGCCACCGAGCAGCAGCAGCCAGACCTGAGCCGCAAGCGCGGAGTCGAGCAGCGCACCCCCCGCCCGCGACACTTGCCTGCCTTTGGACTACATTGGAGAGATTTTTTGGGGGTAATAAAGATGGAGTCCTAAATGTCTTCTGTTTTATTTCTAATAAAATGTTTTTTTCTCTGTGTTGTTTTATTTTACTGTTAAAATTACAGACAATAACAGACACTGTCACAGAGTGGGCATCTGTGATTGGATGCTGGAGTAACCTGAAACCAGCCAAAATGGGCAGATTCCAGGTTATTCAACAACCAATCACAGATGCCCATTCTGTATGACAACGACTGAGATTTGCTGTTGAGTCTCTCACACATATACTAGTGTAAAAATAAATAATTTAAAAAATGACATAGCGCTCCATGGTATTTTTGATTCTTAGCACAGATAAATCGGACCTCTACAGGCTGCCTCCCCAGCTGCCTGGCTTTACCTTGGCTGGCAATCAGAATACAGGCAAGCCCATTAATTTCTTTTTTAATTATTTAAAAAGAAATGTAAAAAAATGCGTGGGTTTCAGCCATATTTTGATTGCCAGTCAGGTAAAACCAGGCAGCTGGGGGCTGGGATTCTCAGTATGGTAAGGCCCAAGCACTCTGGTTCCACCACGCTTAAAACCCCAGCCCACAGCCTCCCCTAGAAATGGCACATTGTTTCTTAGCGCCATTTCCAGGGGCTTTACCTGGCTCGTGCAGCGGCCCTGATGGCGGTGGTGAGGTGCCCCTGAGGCTCTGGTAGCCACAGGGTACTGCGCTTCAGTTAAGGTGCAGTGCCCATCTCAGGTGAGGAGGGGGTTAACCATCAGTGTTTTCACATTTCATCTTACATACAGTTAGGTGCGTTCTCACGGGGAGTTGACTTGGGGCAGACGGGGGGTGGCCATTTGAGACATGGGACTTTCCAGTCGCCAGGACAACCACCTGGGGGACGGGTGCCATTTGGGGTAGAGGTAGGAGCAACCATCTCATAGACTTCAGTCTAGTCGGGACCACAGTTCTGGCAACACAAACCACTTGTGACTCTTCTTCTTCTTCACTGGGCCCGAGGCTTGGAGTGGGAGCTCAGCCCGGGTTCCTTACTTCTAATGGGGACACCCTGCAGAAAGGACACTCTGTATTTCTCTCTCTCAAACACCAGTGGTGACTTTCCGATTTGCCTGGGATTGACCAGAGCCCGTGACGGCAGAGACCGGTATCTGGGGTGCAGCATCCAATCAGTGAGTAAAGAAACCTGGAACCACAGCTGCAGACTGAGACTCTGATTACCGACGCTATAGCCCCGCGCTTCAGCGCTCCCAGGGACTGCCATCCCCATCATCCTCCTGGGGCCTGCTCCACCTGTTGGGAGCAACAACACCTCAGCTGCATTAACACCAGCCCCAGTGAGGATCACTGCAGCAGCGGCTAAATTCTTGGCCATGTACCACAGGTGGCGTCATGACAAACCATCCCCATTACCCAACTTTCCCCTCCATTTGTGTACACCTCGGAGCAACGGGACTGGGAAAGGCCACCCATGACACCTCCAGACCTACGCTCAATGGCCCGGCTACGAGTAGGCTAACCTCCTGCCTCATTGGGCACTGAATTGGCACGCTGGGTAATAAAGGGGTTAATACCAGCTCTGTATGCTCAGCTGGTGCTAAGCCCAAAATTCATTGTGTCATTCCAAATTAGACAAAAAAACACAGAATTTTTTTTTTTACTACAAATAAAACAAAAAAAACATTTAGAGACTCCATCTTTATTATAAAAAAATCCTTAGCCCGACGTAGTCCACAGGGAGAGCAATGTGAGCTCTGCTTCATCGCTCTGTACAGACAAGTGTCTCTACAGAGCGAGAAGCAGGCTGACACTGACAGTGAGAATCAAACTTCAATCAAGTCCATGGCTAAGCCACGGTTAATCCTGACGTACCATGAACACGGCCGAAAACAGCCGAAGACTGCCAAGTGACGAGCAGTGCAGTGAATACCCCCAAAAGTAAATAATCAGACCCGGAAGCAGAAGTGTCCGGAAGACAGCGGTTGAGCGGGTCTGTAGGTCACGTCGCGGGACTTGTAGGTATAATGACAATGTTTATTATTAACTATATTCTTTATTTTACAGCCCCATCCCATAACTGTAAAGTCCAAGCTCGGAGTTCGGACTCAAGTTCACGTTTTCTCCGACCCCGAATACGGACTTTACAAAACATTCAGCCAAGTCTCCCGATCCGAAACATCAGGGGGTTCGCTCATCACTAATTACAATTCCTGTGCATTACTTGTGAGGATGTTAAAACTTTTACATATATCTTTGACTTATTTCTCCAATGATCATTTTTAGCTTGCTACTATTTAAAAAAAATGCTTCCAGGTAAGGAGAGGATTGTTATTAGCCAGATATGTTTAGAAATTAAATGAGTGATTCCAGATCCCTTGTGTCTTGGAAATGTTCTCAGTTGTTCCTGATGGATTTCAACTTATATTCTTTTTGTCCTAAAAAGACTAAAATTCCTAAAAGTCCTAAAATTCTTTCAAAAGCAGTGATTATATCAAGTAAAGTAATGTGTCCAAAATTTTTCAGATAAACAATTCACGAGAAAATGCTTGCTTTTCTTACAGATAAAAACTTTTGAAATAATAAAAAGAATCTTTACTTTAAAAAGTAATGCAGTGGGTTTTTTTCAGACAGAAAAGCACCATTGAGTGAATGCTGCCAGGGGCGAGAATAACGTGGTGTTTATGGCAGGTTTAATACAGTGTTTGATCCTTATATACAAGTGGATTCAAAAGTAACTAGAATATAGATGAATTACTTATACTCTTCTATCCTGTTGGATCTACTTTTGACTTTGGTTCAAAAATGCTGTGTGTGAAATCACTTTTAGGCCCCTTGTGGCACGATTCTTTTGCTTGTTATTATTTTATGTTCTTATTCAAGTGAAGTACTTCTTTATATAGACTTATTTTTATAGAGAAGCATATGGGAAAACACATAAAAATGCGACTCTAAACAATGCTTTATTTGGAAGAAAATAAAAAAACATCGTTGACCCAAAACACGCACTAAAAATACGTACAACGAACACATTTTATATTTTCCCATTGCCTAAATAGCTGGCTGCAATGTTTAAAAAAATGCTACATTTCCTAAAAACAAGCCACTATCAAGGATGAATGGCAAGCTTGCATATATGAAGCTCCCTTTTGGGTAAATGAAAAAAAAAATGTCTGCTCTTTTCACCCTGAAGGGTAAGAGTCTCAAACTTACAGTCTATGTGCAGTACAGCACGAAAGTGAATACACCCCTTACATCTTCTAAATATTCTATTATATCTTTTCATGGGACAATACTGAAGATATGACACTTTGATACAATGTAAAATAGTCAGCATACAGCTTGTATAACAGTATTAGGCTATGTGCGCACGTTGCGTTGTGTCCATGCTGCAAATCCTGCAGCGATTTGGGCAGCACATGTGCGCTTCAAATTGCTACAGAAGCACTGCGTAATGGATTCAGTGTGTTTGCACAATAGATGCCAATTTCATGCGCTCGGGATGCTGGCTCTCCCATAGACAGAGTGGGAGCAGCATCCAAAGCGCACAAAATAAGTGACATGCTGCTTTTTTAATCGCAGAGATTTTGTTAAATTTTTGACTCAAAACGCTGCGTTCAAAAAAGCATCGTGCGCACGGATTTGGCATGATTCTCATAGACTTTGCTTGGAAAGCATAACGCATGCATTTTGACAATGTGACGCTGCAGCTTAAAACGCTGCGGAAACGCTAGAAAAAAACACTACGTGCGCACATAGCCAAAATTTGGTGTTCCCTCTAAATAACTCAACACAGTTATGAATGTCTAAACCACTTTCAACAAAAGTGAGTACACTCCTAAGTAGAGATAAGCAATGTTCGATTTGAACCGTTCGCCAATTTCAAATTCGAGTGATTTTGGGCGGTGTTCGAGTCGTTCGACGAACTCGAACGATTTGCTTCAAGTTTGGCCGTTCGAGTTACCGCTCGATAACGGTTCGATCACCAAAAGCATGGCTTTTCACAGTAAGGTTATGTGTGCACGTTGTGTATTTGAGTTCGTCCTGCGTCCCCAGCACAATCCCTCTCTCTTTCCTACTCACCGATCACTGGTGCGGCGCTGCACGGCTGTCACAAAGCTCCTGCGGCTTTTCCTTTTTTGAAAATGGCTGCCGCTCATTATTTAGTCTGGTATTCCCTGCTTTCCCCACCCATGATTGGTTGCAGTCAGACACGCCCCCTTGCTGAGTGACAGCTGTCTCACTGCAACCAATCACAGCCCCCGGTGGGCGAGTCTATATCGTGCAGTAAAATAAATAAATAAATAATTAAAATAAAAAAAAAACTGCGGTTCCCCCCAATTTTGATACTAGCCAAGATAAAGCCACATGGCTGGAGGCTGGTATTGTCAGGATGGGGAGCGCCACGTTATGGGGAGCCCACCACCCTAACAATATCAGCCAACAATCGCCCGGATTTGCCGCATCCATTAGATGCGACAGTCCCGGGACTCTACCCGGCTCATCCCGAATTGCCATGGTGCGGTGGCAATCGGGGTAATATGGTTAGGTTAATCATGACAGGCATCTCCCCGAGATACCTTCCATGATTAACGTGTAAGTGAAAGTAAATGAATACACACAACGAAAAATCCTTTATTTGGAATAAAAGACAAAAAAAACCTCATTTACCTCTTTATTAATCCCAAAACAACAATCCAGGTCCGAAGTAATCCACACGACGCTTTCAGCTCTGCTACATGAAGCTGACAGGGATGCGCCATAGAACACAACAGCTCTGTGTCAGCTCCACGCAGCAACTGAAGTGAGCCACGCTGTCACTGGAGACTTCACTCAGGCAGTGCTTGCATGTGATATCTCTCTTTCTCTCCTCTCTCTTCCCTCTCTCTCCTCTCTCTCTTCTCTCTCTTCTCTCTCTCTTCTCTCTCTCTCTTCTCTCTTGCTCTCTCTCTTTCTCTCTTTTTCTCTTTTTCTTTCATTCTCCCTCTCTCTCTCCTTTTTGTAGCTGAATAATCCACTTCTGGATTCTCTACTGCAATACAGAGGTGAAGATTACCAAATTTTCTATGCTTTTCATGACAGGCAGTGACACAATGGGTAGAGCTGCCGCCTAAGGCTGCTTTCACACATTCGGTTTTAGCAGTGCGGCTAAATCCGGCTCTAAAACCTATGCAACGGATGCGGCGAAAAAAAACGCATCCTTTGCATAAGTTTTTACATGCGGCTCGTCCGTTTTTTGCCGTTTGCGGCACGCTACTTAGCATGCACAGTGCAAAAAAACGCATGCGGCGGCCGGATGCGTTTTTTGCTGCATCCGGCGTCCATAGGCTTGCATTGGAAAAAACGCCGCATCGGCCGGATGCGGCGCGATGCGGTTTTTTTCGCTGGACAAAAACGTGCCAGGCAACGTTCCATCCGGCCACCGCATGGGCTAAATATGCCGCATCCGGCAAAAACCGGACCGAACGCAAGGCCAAGCGGCACAATCCGGCACTAATGGAAGTCTATGCGGAAAAAACGCAACCGGTGGCAAAAAAAAACGGTTGCGTTTTTTCTGCAAAGAGCCGGATTGTGCTGCACAGCAAAAAATGGATGTGTGAAAGCAGCCTAAGGAGGATTAGTTCACAAGTTTGAGCCCTGGCCTTCCCAGTAAATAATTTAATTTATTTATAAATTGAAATTATAATTATTATTTATTGATAATTATAATTTAATTTAATTATGCACTGAGGGGAGGAGTCGGACATCAGCTGTGAGCCACGGGACATACCTCTAAAATCGCAGCAGTTTACAGAATGAGGCTGCTTTCTCTATCTTTTTCTTTCTTTTTCTCTTTTACTCTCTTTTTCGCTCTCTCTCTCTTTCTTTCTCTTTTTCTCTCTTTTTCTCTCTTTTTCTCTCTTTTTTTCTCTCTTTTTTTCTCTCTCTCTCTCCTCTTTGGAGCTGAATAGTCCACTTCTGGATTCTCTACTGCAATACAGAGGTCAAGATTTCCAAATCTTCCTATACTTTTCATTACAGGCAGTGACTCAATGGGTAGAGCTGCCACCTAAGGGGAATTAGTTCACGAGTTCGAGTCCTGGCCATCCCGGTAAAGAATTTGATTTATTTATAATTTTCAAATTATAATTATTATTTATTTATAATTTAATTTAATTATGCACTGAGGGGAGGAGTCGGACAGCAGCTGTGAGCCGCGGGACACACCTCTAAAATCAGAGCGGAAAAACGGAATGAGGGTGCATTGCTCTCTCCTCTCTCTCTTTTCTCTCGCTTCTCTCTCTCTCTCTTCTCTCTCCTCTCTCTTCTCCCTCTCTTTTCTCTCCATCTCTTCTCTCTCTTTTCTCTCTCTTTTCTCTCTCTTTTCTCTCTCTCAGACCTGGCGATGATCAGCTTATGCAGTCACCTGACGGCATCAGCTGACACTATAAGTTGAGCGGTGAGGCCAACTTTTTACCGCCCAGCCGGCTAAACTATCAGCTGCTTCTGTCAGACAGGAGTCTGCACAGAAGTGTGTATTTTTTTTTTTTGCACTGATGCATCAGCTGATTGTATAAAAGCCGTTTATGCAATAAGCTGTCATGATATTCAGGCCCTTGAATCTGACACATCATCTGATCGTTTTGCCTTCCAGCCAACCGATCAGATGATATTGGATCCGGATTGGACGGCGCAGGACCCTTGACCCAGGATAACTGCGGAGGGGAGTTCTTTATTTCAATAAAGATGGAGTCACTAATTGTGTTGTGTTTTATTTCTAATAAAAATATTTTATATTATATATATATATATATTTTATATATTTTATACTAGAAATTCATGGTGGCCATGTCTAATATTGGCATGACACCATGAATTTTGGGCTTAGGGCCAGATGATATGTGTCACGCTCCCCGGCTCCCCTGTCACGCTCTCCGGCTCCCCTGCCACGCTCCCCGGCTCCCCTGCCTCGCTCCTCTGCCAGGCGTCCCCCGCTCCACAGCCTTCATGCCCCATCACCTGCGGTCCCCAGGCAGCCCGGTCCCCGCTCCCGGCACCCGTCGGCAACTCTGCTCCAGCCCGGCTCTCCTGCCTCCTGTTCACCGCTCCCTGCTCTGGCTTCTGGCACCCGGGCCTCGCGCATGCGCATTAGGGCGCGCGCGCGGTCATTGACCCTCTCTTAAAGGGCCAGTGTCCTCCAACAGGATATTGAAGAATCAGGTACAGGGTATATAGGGAGATCCTTTCCAAGTGGGCGGGGCCTGTTCTTCGTGTTTTGCTAAGCTAGGAGTCAGGTCTCCTTGTGTCTTGTGGTATACTTACCTATCTCTCTCCTAGAGCCGCTCCTGCCTTGCCAACCGGTCCTGACGATACCCGAACCCCGAACGGTGACGGTCTGCCATCCCGTCAGTTCATACCATCTCCGATCCCTGTGGTGACCCGTCTTCTCGCTCCGTCGGTTCCGGACTCTGCCTGACGTCATCTCGGCCTCCGAACCTGAGCTCCGTCACCCGGACTACCTTCAGTGACTCCGTGGTTCCAGGGACTTCTACACTCCTCTGAACGGACTGTCCTGCTACCCGTTGTGCTCCGGCTACCGGGCACCTTGCCTTCGGTGAGGTGTTCAGCCCAGTGGATCCACCTCCTGGGTCTGCCCGTCCACCTGGCCCTAACAGTAAGAACAGGCCATGGATCCCGCCGAAGCACTAGCGACCCAGCTGGGCACCTTGCAGCAGGAACTCGTACGACAGCGCGAGACCCAGTCCCGCATGCTGGCCTTCATGTCCTCGGTGGATACCCGCCTGCACACGCTGCAAGCATCTGCCACGTCCCTGGCATCTCAGGTTACTACTGCACAGTCCACGGCCACGGTTCCCGTGGCGGTTACCTCGGAAGCTTCTAAACTCCGCTTGGCCTCTCCACCCCGATATGCCGGAGATCCCAAGACCTGCAGAGGATTCTTAAACCAGTGCTCCCTCCATTTCAAGCTGCTTCCGCACTTGTTTGCCTCCAACCAAGCCAAGGTGGCGTTTGTGATGTCCCATCTAGAGGGTGAGGCACTGGCCTGGATGAACCCCTTGTGGGAGAAGGAGGACCCTGTGACCACTAACATCCAGGACTTCCTGCAGGCGTTTAGAACTACCTTTGACGAACCCGGACGTACCGCCGCATCCGCCTCATCACTCCTCAGGCTACGTCAGGGGACCATGACGGTGGGGCAGTATGCCATCCGCTTCCGCACTTTGGCCTCAGAATTGGGGTGGAACTATGAAGCCCTCACCGCCGCCTTCTGGGAAGGACTCTCCAGCCGTATTAAGGACGAGCTGGCAGGCCGCGATGTTCCTTCCACCCTGGATGCCCTGATCGCACTAGCCACCCGCGTGGACCTCAGATTCCAGGAATGATCCAAAGAGGTGTCCCGTGAGAGACGTCCGATACAGCATTCCTCTCCTCCGCAGAAGCCCGCCGTACTTCAGTCAGCGTCGTCTGGTGTCTCTGTCCACGAGCCCATGCAGATTGACCGTTTGCGGTAGTCCGAACAACGCCGAGCAGAACGGCTCGCCAAGGGCATCTGCTTCTACTGCGGAGAGGGCACACACCTGCTACGTTCCTGTCCAGAGAGGCCGGGAAACTCCAAAGCTTAGGGTTGGTAGGAGAGGCCACCCTAGGTGCTGGGACTCTCTCAGACCCGGTTACGTGGACTGTTCAAGTAACAACGGGAGAGACGCGGTTCACGGCCGAGGCGTACCTCGATTCCGGGGCAGCAGGCAATTTCATCCAGCAGGCCACGGTGGACAAGTACCAGGTGCCTGTTACTCCACTCGACAAACCCCTCGTGATTGCCTCTGTAGATGGGAGACCCCTCTCTGACACCATCTCGTGGATCACCAAGCCGGTGGAACTACGTATTGGTGCCCTGTACACCGAGAACATCGCTCTCTACGTCCTCCCACACATGTCTCATCAAATCCTGCTGGGACTCCCCTGGTTACGGACACACGAACAGTCAGTCAGCTGGTGTACTGGTGAAATCACCCGATGGGGCTCCTCTTGCCACGAGAACTGTCTGTTCTATACAGCCCATCCGACGACCTCCGGTTCCGGAGTCCCTACCGGGACTGCCCTCGGCCTATTGGTCCTTCGCGGACGTCTTTGATAAAAAGGAGTCAGAGGTACTGCCGCCACATCGTCCTTATGACTGTGCCATCGACCTACTCCCAGGAACTACACCGCCTCGAGGACGGATATATCCTCTGTCTCCTGCTGAAACAAGGGCCATGTCTGCCTACATCACGGAGAACCTGGCAAGGGGATTCATTCGGAGATCCTCCTCTCCTGCTGGAGCAGGCTTCTTCTTCGTTAAGAAGAAAGAGGGCGACCTACGCCCATGCATTGACTACCGGGGATTGAACCAAATCACCGTGAAAAATGAATACCCCCTGCCGCTCATCCCCGAATTGTTTGATCGCTTATAGGAGCTCGTGTGTTTACCAAGTTGGATCTTCGGGGTGCCTACAACCTGTTCCGCATCCGCTCTGGGGATGAATGGAAGACCGCATTCAATACTCGCGATGGGCACTATGAATACTGTGTGATGCCCTTCGGCCTGTGTAACGCACCAGCAGTCTTTCAGGAATTGGTGAACGACGTGTTCCGGGACCTTCTCTACGTCTGTGTGGTGGTGTATCTTGATGATATCCTGGTCTTCTCTCCGGACCTCCAGACCCACAGAGAGAACGTGCAGCTGGTACTACAAAGACTGAGAGAGAATCGTCTGTACGCCAAGTACGAGAAGTGTGTCTTCAAGCAGTCTTCTCTTCCCTTCCTGGGTTACGTAATCTCCAATACCGGTCTGCAGATGGACCCGGAGAAGGTCTCTTCCATTCTCAACTGGCCCCCTCCTTCCGGACTGAAGGCAATCCAACGCTTTCTTGGATTCGCAAACTATTACCGTCAGTTCATCCCTCACTTCTCTGCCCTGACTGCACCTCTCTCCGCCTTGACCAAGAAGGGGGCTAATCCAAAGGACTGGTCACCTGCGGCCGACGCCGTGTTTGGCTCCCTGAAACAGGCATTTGCTTCTTCCCCTGTGCTCCACCGTCCTGAGTTAAACCGACAGTTCACCTTGGAGGTGGATGCCTCCTCCTCGGGAGCCGGAGCAGTGCTCATGCAGAAGTCCTCCTCCGGGAAGATGGTTACTTGTGGTTTCTACTCCAAGGGCTTCTCAGCGCCTGAACGCAACTACACCATCGGTGACCGAGAGCTATTAGCAGTCAAACTGGCTCTGGAGGAATGGCGCTACCTTCTGGAGGGAGCAGTGTACCCCGTGATCATTTACACGGACCACAAGAACCTGGAATACCTGCGGTCCGCTCAGCGACTGAACCCACGGCAAGCCAGGTGGTCCTTGTTCTTTGCCAGGTTCGATTTTCAGCTCCATTTTCGACCCGCGGACAAGAATGTGCGAGCAGATGCCTTGTCCAGGTCATTCATGCCCATGGAACAGGAGGAGGAGACATCCCAGCCCATCATCTGCCCAAGTAAAATCATTCCGGTGGCCCCTGTCACCCTGGCCCAGATACCGCCCGGGAAGACCTATGTCTCTGAGACTGACAGGCAAAAAGTGTTGCACTGGGGCCATGCCTCGAAAATAGCCGGCCATGCTGGTCAGAAGAAAACATGGAGTACAATTGTAAGTCACTACTGGTGGCCATCCCTTCGCACGGACGTCGCTTCTTTTGTCTCAGCCTGCTCCTCTTGTGCCAGGAACAAGATGCCCAAACACCTGCCATATGGTCGTCTTCTGCCTCTGCCTATACCCTCCGTTCCGTGGCAACACATTGCAATGGACTTTATTACAGACTTGCCCCTGTCCTCCGGACACACAGTCATATGGGTCGTGGTGGATCGGTTCTCCAAAATGGCTCATTTCGTCCCTATGGCTAGACTGCCCTCTGCCCAGGAACTCGCTGACGCCTACATACAGCACATCTTCCGGTTGCATGGCTTTCCATCACACATTGTGTCCGACAGAGGAACTCAGTTTACCTCCCGCTTCTGGAGGGCTCTCTGCAGACATCTGGGAGTGACTCTGGACTTTTCTTCAGCCTATCATCCTCAGTCGAATGGCCAAGTGGAACGAGTCAATCAGATCTTGACCTCCTTCTTACGTCACTACGTTAACGCCCATCACGACGACTGGTCCACGCTTCTTCCTTGGGCTGAATTCTCCCATAACCACCACGTCTGTGAGTCCTCCTCCAGCTCTCCCTTCCATGTCATTTACGGACTTCAGCCTTCCGTCCCTTTACCTGTATCCTCTTCCTCGGATGTCACTGCTGCTGATGCTGTAGTCCGTGACTTTACAACAATTTGGGACTCTGTCAAGACGTCCCTTGGATGTGCTTCCCTGCGGATGAAGAGACACGCAGACAAGAGGTGTCTGGATCCTCCGTGTTTCTCTCCAGGAGATCTGGTCTGGCTTGCTTCCAAGTATGTCCGATTGAAGCTACCATCATACAAGCTGGGTCCTTGCTACATCGGGCTGTTTAAAGTCCTCAGCAAAATAAATGAGGTCTCCTACAAGCTGCAGCTCCCGGCCACGATGAGAATACCCAACTCCTTCCACGTCTCCCTGCTCAAGCCGGTTGTCCTGGGTCCCTTCTCCGCTGCTGCCAGTTCTGCTCCTCCTCCTATTGCTGATGATGACATCTATGCGGTAAGGGATATCGTGGCCATGAAAACCGTACGGGGCCGACAGTTCTTCCTGGTGGACTGGGCAGGGTATGGTCCTGAGGATAGGTCCTGGGAACCCCGGGAGAATGTGGGTACTCCCCTGATATGTGCCTTCCTGTCCCGGTTGCGGGGAGGGGGGCGTGGGGGAGGGGGTACTGTCACGCTCCCCGGCTCCCCTGCCACGCTCCCTGGCTCCCCTGCCACACTCCCCGGCTCCTCTGCCAGGCGTCCCCCGCTCCACAGCCTCCATGCCCCATAACCTGCTGTCCCCAGGCAGCCCGGTCCCCGCTCCCGGCGCCCGTCGGCAACTCTGCTCCAGCCCGGCTCTCCTGCCTCCTGTTCACCGCTCCCTGCTCTGGCTTCTGGCACCCGGGCCTCGCGCATGCGCATTAGGGCGCGCGCGGTCATTGACCCTCTCTTAAAGGGCCAGTGTCCTCCAACAGGATATTGAAGAATCAGGTACAGGGTATATAGGGAGATCCTTTCCAAGTGGGTGGGGCCTGTTCTTCGTGTTTTGCTAAGCTAGGAGTCAGGTCTCCTTGTGTCTTGTGGTATATTTACCTATCTCTCTCCTAGAGCCGCTCCTGCCTCACCAACCGGTCCTGACGATACCCGAACCCCGAACGGTGACGGTCTGCCATCCCGTCAGTTCATACCATCTCCGATCCCTGTGCTGACCCGTCTTCTTGCTCCGTCGGTTCCGGACTCTGCCTGACGTCATCTCGGCCTTCGAATCTGAGCTCCGTCACCCGGACTACCTTCAGTGACTCCGTGGTTCCAGGGACTTCTACACTCCTCTGAACGGACTGTCCTGCTACCCGTTGTGCTCCGGCTACCGGGCACCTTGCCTTCGGTGAGGTGTTCAGCCCAGTGGATCCACCTCCTGGGTCTGCCCGTCCACCTGGCCCTAACAATATGAAAAGCACCATTTCTATGAAAGCGCCATTTTCTGGGGCGGCTGCGGACTGCAATTCGCAGCAGGGGTGACCAGAAAGCTTGGGAACCCTGCACTGCAGATTCCAATCCCCAGCTGCCTAGTAGTACCTGGCTGGACACAAAAATTGGGCAAAGCCCACGTCATTTTTTTTAAAAATTATTTCATGAAATTCATGAAATAATTAAAAAAAAAGGTCTTCCCTATATTTTTGGTTCCCAGCCGGGTACAAATAGGCAGCTGGGGGTTGGGGGGCAGCTCGTAGCTGTCTGCTGTACCTGGCTAGCATACAAAACATGGTGAAGCTCACGTAAGTTTTTGGGTGGGGCTAAAAACTACTGCATACAGTCCTGGATGGAGTATGCTGAGCCTTGTAGTTCTGCAGCTGCTGTCTGCTGTCTGTCTGTATGGAGGAAAGCAGACAGCAGCTGCCGAACTACAAGGCTCAGCATCCTCCATCCAGGACTGTATGCTGGAGGGAGAGGCAGGGGGAGCAGAACTGCAAGGCTCAGCATACTTCATCCACTAGTGTATGCAGGAGAGCAGACAGCAGCTGCAGAACTACAAGGCTCAGCATGCTGCATCCAGAACGGTATGCTGGAGGGAGAGACAGGGGGAGCAGAACTACAAGGCTCAGCATGCTCAATTCACTAGTGTATGCAGGAGAGCAGACAGCAGCTGCAGAACTACAAGGCTCAGCATACTCCATCCAGGACTGTATGCAGGAGTTTTTTGCCCACCAAAAAAATGACGTGGGCTTCGCCATATTTTTGTATGCTAGCCAGGTACAGCAGGCAGGTACGGCTGCCCCAACCCCCAGCTGCCTATTTGTACCTGGCTGGGAACTACAAATATAGGGAAGCCCTTTTTTTAATTATTTCATGAATTTCATGAAATAATTAAAAAAAACGACATAGGCTTCGCCCCATTTTTGTATCCAGCCAAGTACAACTAGGCAGCTGGGGATTGGAATCCGCAGCACAAGTTGGCCCGAGCTTTCTGGGCCCCTCTGCTACAAATTGCAGTCCACAGCCGCCCCACAAAATGGCGCTTTCATAGAAGCGCCATCATCTGGCGCTTTATCCAACTCTTCCAGCAGCCCTGATTCCGGGTGGCTTGCTGAGTACTAAAGGGTTAATACTAGCTTTGTTTTACTAGCTAGTATTAAGCCAGAGATTCTAAATGTCAGGCAAGTTTGACCCGGCCATTAAGAATCTTCAATAAAGGGTTAAAAAAAGACACCACACAGAGAAAAAATACTTTAATAGAAATAAATACACAGACACACTTAGAGACTCCATGTTTATTACTCCCTCTCACCCCTCCACGATCCTGGTCTTCTGTCTTATTTCTCCTTCAACCCATGCAGCTCTGCTACATCAGACAGCACTGCACGGGAGGAAGACGCTGCTGCTCCCGTGCAGTCTAATCACTCAGTAAGTGAGCAGAGGCTGCGGGTTGTAAGCCGTGACATTACCGCTGCCACCGTTGCTATGGTAATCTGACAGGCGGGTTGCTATAGCAACAGTGATCTCTGATCACCTGATTCCCGGTGCCGCTATTCACTGGCTGTGGCATCAAGTCCCCGCGGGCTGACTCTGTAAAGAGCGCCTAACAATCAAATGACTACTGGAACGCCATTGTAAATGTGAACAGGGTGCTAGCCAAAAAATCCATAATCTATATGAAGTGAAAGCTGCACACCAAATTCAGAGTAATATGAACAAGCATAACTGCTTGATGATACATAAAGAATGAAAAATACAACTAGCCATATGAAAAATGAAAAAAAAAGTTTTTGGGTGATATTGCATAACTGCTGAGGATTATTTTGAAAAAAAGAGATATTTAGCTAATGTATTGATCAATTCATTACTGCCCCATAACCACTTCATGGTAATCTCTTATTTATGGGGTCCCTAACAAAATGTTACCTCTATATGCGGTTAAAACCTGCTTGTGTGCATGGGTACCTAACCAAACTGCATAACAATCAAAATGTCCGCTGGAACTCCATTGTAAATGTGAACAGGGTGCTAGCCAAAAAATACATAATCTATATGAAGTGAAAGCTGCACACCAAATTCAGAGTAATACAGTTAGGTCCAGAAATATTTGGACAGGTCCAGAAATATTTGGACAGTGACACAAGTTTTGTTATTTTAGCTATTTACAAAAACATGTTCAGAAATACAATTATATATATAATATGGGCTGAAAGTGCACACTCCCAGCTGCAATATGAGAGTTTTCACATCCAAATCGGAGAAAGGGTTTAGGAATCATAGCTCTGTAATGCATAGCCTCCTCTTTTTCAAGGGACCAAAAGTAATTGGACAAGGGACTCTAAGGGCTGCAATTAACTCTGAAGGCGTCTCCCTCGTTAACCTGTAATCAATGAAGTAGTTAAAAGGTCTGGGGTTGATTACAGGTGTGTGGTTTTGCATTTGGAAGCTGTTGCTGTGACCAGACAACATGCGGTCTAAGGAACTCTCAATTGAGTTGAAGCAGAACATCCTGAGGCTGAAAAAAAAGAAAAAATCCATCAGAGAGATAGCAGACATGCTTGGAGTAGCAAAATCAACAGTCGGGTACATTCTGAGAAAAAAGGAATTGACTGGTGAGCTTGGGAACTCAAAAAGGCCTGGGCGTCCACGGATGACAACAGTGGTGGATGATCGCCGCATACTTTCTTTGGTGAAGAAGAACCCGTTCACAACATCAACTGAAGTCCAGAACACTCTCAGTGAAGTAGGTGTATCTGTCTTTAAGTCAACAGTAAAGAGAAGACTCCATGAAAGTAAATACAAAGGGTTCACATCTAGATGCAAACCATTCATCAATTCCAAAAATAGACAGGCCAGAGTTAAATTTGCTGAAAAACACCTCATGAAGCCAGCTCAGTTCTGGAAAAGTATTCTATGGACAGATGAGACAAAGATCAACCTGTACCAGAATGATGGGAAGAAAAAAGTTTGGAGAAGAAAGGGAACGGCACATGATCCAAGGCACACCACATCCTCTGTAAAACATGGTGGAGGCAACGTGATGGCATGGGCATGCATGGCTTTCAATGGCACTGGGTCACTTGTGTTTATTGATGACATAACAGCAGACAAGAGTAGCCGGATGAATTCTGAAGTGTACCGGGATATACTTTCAGCCCAGAATCAGCCAAATGCCGCAAAGTTGATCGGACGGCGCTTCATAGTACAGATGGACAATGACCCCAAGCATACAGCCAAAGCTACCCAGGAGTTCATGAGTGCAAAAAAGTGGAACATTCTGCAATGGCCAAGTCAATCACCAGATCTTAACCCAATTGAGCATGCATTTCACTTGCTCATATCCAGACTTAAGACGGAAAGACCCACGAACAAGCAAGACCTGAAGGCTGCAGCTGTAAAGGCCTGGCAAAGCATTAAGAAGGATGAAACCCAGCATTTGGTGATGTCCATGGGTTCCAGACTTAAGGCAGTGATTGCCTCCAAAGGATTCGCAACAAAATATTGAAAATAAAAATATTTTGTTTGGGTTTGGTTTATTTGTCCAATTACTTTTGACCTCCTAAAATGTGGACTGTTTGTAAAGAAATGTGTACAATTCCTACAATTTCTATCAGATATTTTTGTTCAAACCTTCAAATTAAATGTTACAATCTGCACTTGAATTCTGTTGTAGAGGTTTCATTTCAAATCCAATGTGGTGGCATGCAGAGCCCAACTCGCGAAAATTGTGTCACTGTCCAAATATTTCTGGACCTAACTGTATGAACAAGCATAACTGCTTGATGATACATAAAGAATGAAATGCTTGTTCATATTACTCTGAATTTGGTGTGCAGCTTTCACTTCACACATAAACTCTTCGTCCCGAACAGGATTGAATTCATTCACTTACCAGTGAAGTGTGCCTTGAAGTTGAAGTCAGCGGTGATCCGCTGCGAAAATCAGAGAATCCGCCATCTTTTGGCACGAAGATTGCCACCAGAGTCTTCCTCCCCGCAGAAAGGGCGCAAAAGCGTAAGCCCCGCCTCCAGAGAACGCGGCCTGGCAGAGAAAGTGAGCGGTTGCAGAGTGAAGTTATCCGGCTGGAAATGGGAAGCCCATGAAAAGATCAAGGGGGAGCGGGTGAATTGGTGACTGTTGATGACCGCAGGAGAAGAGAAGGATGTCGGTGTTCAGGGAGGTGAGTGGAGCGGTGCCCGTCTTCGGAGTGGCGGGACCCAGAAGCGGCCGAGGTGGAGTGGCATTTGTCCCGGAGGACCGCAGCCCAAACGAGCTCCCCGCAGGAACCGCTGCCTGGTTGGAGTGGGAGCTGGGCCGATTCTGTGTCCAGGTAAGAGCGCAGCCCCTGCAGCAGGTGCTCGACTGGAAGGAGGAGGTCCGGAGGATGGTGGCTGTGGTGTGGGCCCGTGAACAGATAGTCTCAGCCGCAGCGCCACGCCATGAGAAAGCCACGCAGACCCCCATGTCGTCCGTCATCAGCTGGGAGCTGGAGACCACCAGTACCGTGACAAGTGAGCCCGGAGTTGCGCAACTCATGGAAGAAGAGCTACCGTTTATGCTGCCCCCGCCGCCATTCCCGCTGGAGGTCCATAGTCCAGGGACCTATTGTACTTGGAAAGGAAGCCCGATCACCCGTCCGCAGATGGCGCAGTACGGTCCCCTGCGATGGTAGGAGCCGCACTGCCAGTTAACCCCTGCAGTTCCAAAGTTTTAAAGTTAAATGTTTTAAAGTTTTAAAAGGACCCGCTCCTGCAGTAGCCCTCCTACCTTTGATGAACGTCCCCATGTTCCCGGGAGACGCCATCCTGCACACGGGTGGAAGGAGGAGGACCTTGCCCGACTTGTTGAACGCCGCTGCGGTTGGAGTCCCAGAGAGCGCCATCAGGGGTCGCAGCCCCTAGTGGAGAACGGCAAGGAGTTAAAGGAGTGAGGACAGTTCCCGTTCCAGAACCTGGTTCACCGTACCCGCACTGCAGGCAGTGGAGGAGAGGGTCTTTCTATACAGTGTCACCATGAGTGAATGTGGCATTGGGGACCCGTGCTGCCCTGTGGTGGACTGTGGGAAAGTGACTGGAGAAGGCTGCATCGGCAGCAAAGTTACCCTGTTTTAAATAAGTTCCGGACCACCCTTTCAGGTCCCAGAGCCTCCGGAGAGGCAGACTGGAGGAAGGGCCTGCGGGAATGTGATGGTCGAGGCCCTGTCACCTTTGCAACCGGTGACAATCCTCTGGGTCAGGGGTCCCCTGGACGTAGGGCCTCTGAGAGACTGCCGGAAATGGAACTTTATACTCGGCCCGTGTTGGCAATACCCGGACCCGTTCCTGTTTCCTAGACTGGGGAAAAGGGATGCTGCCTGTTTCTTAGAGGCAGCATCAAGGGGCAGGTTTGTTTGGGTGGGTGACTGAAAGGACCCGGTCCCGTCCCGTTCCAGTTGTAATAAAAGTGTTTTAATGTTAGCAATGGTTTAAGCAAAATGCCTCCCGCAAGGGTAGAAATACTTTAAAAATGTAAATATGTTATTATAAATCTTACCTGTTATTCCCTTTTATCTTTTACAGTTAAAAATAAACGGTGGTGGTCGGACAGCCCGCGGATGGTCTGTATTAAACCAAGGGGGAATGTAACGCCCTGGACTAGGAAGGTAGTCACAGGTAGGCCCTTGCATAACACCCATCCCCCTAATAAGGTAACAACAGCCAACCACACAAAACCTAGTCACCTCCCTCAGGGTTTGATGGTCATACCAAGGGGCGGAGCCAGGCGGTTGGCCACGCCCACCGAGGAGTCCAGAGGATCAGAGGCAGGAAAACAGCGGTCAGTCTGTTGTGTTCAGTTCCCGGTGGAGAGCACAGAGTCTAGAGCAGTTTGTAGTGACAGGAGTGAAGGAGAGCGCAGCAGGCCTGTGGTGACAGGTCTGCCACAAACTGACAGGTGTGAGGGTCGTAGCCCGCACACCTTGGCTAGGAGGCAGGTGGTGGCCTGGCCTCCAAGAGCTGGGAAGACGGCCAGGTGGAACCGTAAGGGACCGGGACAGGGTAGTGGCCCGTCGGTACCGAGCCGGGGAACCGACTGGAAACCGGAGCACCAGGGGGGTACTCAGACCCAGAACGAGGCCCAGAGGCCACTAGACCACGTCGAATTCACCGATTGAGGTCTGGACCTTAGGTCCTTTCCCATCCCAAGACCCGAAAGACGGCAACAGCCCACCGAGGGGGATAGAAAGCCACTGCACAGGCAGAGAGATCCCACGGGCCAGCGCCTGCGGGCAAACGGACTCCTCTGGCAAATATATAGTCGGGGACGGACTCCCATTGCTGAGGCATAGGCAGTCAACACAACATAAAGATGTGCAGGAGACAGACCAGGACCACCAACCCAGGTGGGGGACAAGACGCAGCCGGCTGCGGGCACCGACCATCACCAATTTGGTTTACCAGAGACTTGCGTGTATCAATAATCGTGAGCACAACAGTGCCATCCGGCCGTGCACCGCCCTGCACCGCACAGACACTACACACTTTCCAAACGGTTCCCGGGGCCACCATCCCTGCCCACGGAGGGGTTAACATCTTGCTGCACGACCATCTCCCCCGGGTGCCCCGTAACTGCAGCGGTGGTGTCTACACCTTCACCACGTCCCATGGGTGGCGTCACGAACTCAAAACACAGCTCCGGCCATACACCTACCTAACCACCCCCATCGAGATCGCCAGCAATCACTTGCAGAGCGACGTGACCCCCGGGTCCAGAGGCGCTCGAGCCACCCACCAAACGAGCCCGGATGCGAGCGGCTTGGCTGCGGCCGAGCGCGGGGCGGTACACTATCAGAAGACAACTTTACTACCTCAAATCACTGGTGAGAGTCTGGCTCAAGATATTCGACAGTGTCGACACACCTATACTGCTGTATAGCAGCGAGGTATGGGGCCCAGTGACCTATCCAGACCAGACAAAGTGGGATTTCAGCCCAACTGAAGTCTTCCATATGGAGTTCTGCAAATATCTCCAAGTCCATCGCAGCACCTCAAACATAGCCTGTCGGGCAGAGCTGGACCGATTCCCCTTATGGCTCCGTATACACAAGAGGGCGCTATCGCACCAAGCGCACATGCAGAACAGCAACCCCAGCTCCTACCATCATAAAGCCCTGCTGAGCCAGAGCAAGCCAGGAATCCCGGTAGCCAGTACAGACAAAGTCAACAACGCACCCTGACAAAGCCCAAATAAAAGAGATCTCAGAGAGCTGCAAGATGCAATACATAGAGGACTGGAACAGTGAATTAGAGAACTCCCAGAAACTCACCATTTACCGGTCACTGCGGAGGAACTACACTCTGGCCCCATATCTGGAAAGGTTACGCCACCCCAAAGACAGGCAGACCCTGAGCATGTACAGACTGAGGGCCCACAGCTGGAAACAGGGTGGCATCGACAGACATACAAACCGCGGGAGAACAAACTGTGCCAGCACTGCCAGCACTCCCCTGTCACATTTCTTTACTTGCTTTGGCAATACTGATTGTATTTTGGTCTTGCCAATAAAGACTATTTGATTTGATTTGATTTGACAAAGAAAGAGAGCAAGAGAGAAACAGAGAGACAGATAGAGATAGAGATAGAGGCCGACAGAGAGAGACAGAGAGGCAGACCGGGAGAGAGACAGACAGAGACAGAGAGACGGATAGAGAGAGGGACAGACAGATAGAGACAGACAGAGAGACAAAGATAGATGGATAGAGAGAGACAGACAGAAACAGAGAGACAGAGCACTAAAAAGAGAGATGGTGAGAGAGAAACAGACAGCTAGAGAGACACAGAGAGACAGACAGAGTGAGAGACAGCGAGAGAGAAACAGAGAGAGACATAGAGGCAGACAGGGAGAGAGACAGAAAGAGAGAGATGGATAGAAAGAGAGACAGAGAGAAAAAGAGAAACAGACAGAGACAGAGAGAGATGATAGAGACAGACAGAGAGACACAGACAGAGACACAGACAGACACAGAGATAGACAGAGAGGGAGACAGACAGAGACAAAGAGGGAGACAGACAGACAGAGAGGGAGACAGACAGAGAGAGAGAGAGTGAGAGAGTGGGAGAGAGATAGAGAGACACTTAGTTCCTATCCCGGGCAACGCTGGGCACTACAGCTAGTATTACATATTTGTTCAATGTGCAGAAGAGGTCATCAATTGCTTTTTTTTAACTAGGTCAATAAGCTTCCAACATACTCTCAATATATGTAGCAGAGTTCATTTATAAATGTAATAACCGGGAAATAATAGGCATCAAATATAATACAACAAATAGATAAAAAAGTTCACAGTTAAACAATTTTATATAATTATACACAGAACAGAAATAGAAACACAACAGTTTTGTTTTTGCTCCACATTTTACAGTGGACTTTTATTGTGGCCAGCCTAAGCCACACCTGTGCAAACCTGTGCAATAATCATTATGTCTAATCAGCATCTTGATTTGCCACACCTGTGAGGTGGATGAATGAGCTCAGCAAAGGAGAAGTGTTTACTAACACAGGTTTAATCACTTGGGCTGCTTTCACACCTCCGGTTTTAGCAGACCCGGCCAATCCGGCTCTAAAACCTATGCAACGGATGCGGCGACAAAACCGCATCCTTTGCATAAGTTTTTGACATGCGGCCCGTCCAGTTTTTGCCGCTTGCGGCAGGCTACTGAGCATGCGCAGTGGAAAAAACCGCATACGGCGGCCGGATGCGGTGTTTGCCGCAGGACGCCACATGCGGCGTCCACAGGCATGCATTGCAAATCGCGCTGCATCGGCCGGATGCGGCGCAATGCGTTTTTTTTTGCCGGACAAAAAAATGTGCCAGGCAACGTTCCATTCCGCATGCGGCAAAAAACGGACGGAACGCAAGCCCATGCGGTACAATACAACACTAATGTAAGGCGGGGTTTGCACACTACGACATCGCAGGCCGATGCTGCGATGCCGAGTGCGATAGTCCCCGCCCCCGTCGCAGCAGCGATATGTGGTGATAGCTGGCATAGCGAAAGTTATCGCTACGCCAGCTTCACACACACACTCACCTGCCGTGCGACGTCCCTGTGGCCGGCGACCCGCCTCCTTGTTAAGGGGGCAGGTCGTGCGGCGTCACTGCGACGTCACACGGCAGGCGGCCAATCAGAGCGGAGGGGCGGAGATGAGCAGGATGTAAACATCCTGCCCACCTCCTTCCTTCCGCATATCCTACGGAAGCCGCAGTGAGGCCGGTAGGAGACGTTCCTCGCTCCTGCGACTTCACACACAGCGATGTGTGCTGCCGCAGGAGCGAGGAACAACATCGGACCATGGCGTCAGCGTAATTATGGATTACGCCGACGCTGCACCGATGATACGATTACGACGCTTTTGCGCTCGTTAATCGTATCATCCAGCCTTTACACACTGCGATGTCGCATGCGATGCCGGATGTGCGTCATTTTCAATTTGACCCCACCGACATCGCACCTGCGATGTCGCAGTGTGCAAAGTGCCCCTAAGTCTATGCAAAAAAAAAACGCAACCGGCGGCAAAAAAAAAACGGTTGCGTTTTTTCTGCATAGTACCGGATTGTGCCGCACAGGAAAAACCAGATGTGTGAAAGCAGCCTTAAGGATGAAGCCAGTTTTATACTGAATGCCCAGGACATTTTTTTGTAATTCTGACCAGTGCCAGGTTATGAGGTTATAACTCTGGAACGCTTCAACGGATCCCGGTGATTCTGAGAATGTTTTTTTCGTGACATATTGTACTTCATGTTAGTGGTAAAATTTTGATGATATTTTTTGCTTTTATTTGTGAAAAAATCAGAAATTTGACAAAAATTTTGAAAATTTCGCAATTTTCAAACTTTTAATTTTTATGTCCATAAACCAGAGAGTTGTGTCATACAAAATAGTTACTAAATTACATTTCCCACATCTCTACTTTACACCAGTGCAATTTTTTTAAAAACATTTTTTGGGATTAGGAAATTAGAAGGGTTCAAATTTCATCAGCACTTTCTCATTTTTTCAACATAATTTACAAAACCATTTTTTTAGGGACCACATCACATTTGAAGTGACTTTGAGAGGCCTAGGTAACAGAAAGTACCCAAAAGTGAGACCATTCTAAAATCTGCACCCCTGAAACTGCTCAAAACCACATCCAAGAAGTTTATTAACCCTTCAGGTGCCTCGAATAAAGCAATGTGGAATGAAAAAAAAATGATTTTACCTAAAAATGTTGCTCTAGCGCCACTTTATTCACTTTTAAAAGTAACAAAACAAAATGGAACCCAAAATTTGTTCACCAGTTTCTCCTGAGTGCGTTGATACCCCACATGTGGTCAGAAATCTCTGTTTGGACAAATGAGAGGGCTCGGAACAGAAGGAACAGTATTTGAATTTTGGAAAGCAAATTTGGCTGAACTAGATTGAGGGTACCATGTTAAATTTGCAGAGCCCCTAAGGTACCTAAACGCAAATAAAAACCACAAGTGACCCCATTTTGGAAACTAGACCTCTCAAGGATTTTATCTAGGGATATAGTGAGCATTTTGAACCCACAAATACTTTACTACTTTACAGAATTTGATAACATTAAGCCATCATATTGAAAATTTCCATTTTTTTAACAAAAACGTTGCTTTAGCATTACATTTCTCACGTTTTCAAGAGGAAACACCAAAACGTAGACCACGCAGTTTGTTATACAATTTTTTATGAATGCAGGAATACCTCACATGTGGCCAAAAACCTCTGTTTGGACAAACGGGAGAGCTTTGAATGGAAGGAGCAATATTTGAATTTTGGAAAAGCTGAAATAGATTGCGAGCACTATGTCACATTTGCAGGGCCCCTAAGGTACCTATACAGCAGAAACCCCTACAAGTGACCTCAATTTGGAAAGTAGACCCATCAAGAATTTTATTCAGTGGTATAGTGAGCATTTTGAACCCCCAAGGGCATCACAAAATGTTGCTCTAGCATCAAATTACTCACTCTAAGGCAGGCTTTGAACACTACGACATCCCAGGTGCGATGTCGGTGGGGTCAAATTGAAAATGACGTACTTCCGGCATCGCATGCGACGTCGTAGTGTGTAAAGGTTCGATGATACGATTATTAACGAGCGCAAAAGCGGCGTAATCGTATCATCGGTGCAGCGTCGGCGTAATCCATAATTACGCTGACGCGACGGTCCGATGTTGTTCCTCGCTCCTGCGGCAGCACACATCGCTGTGTGTGAAGTCGCAGGAGCGAGGAACATCTCCTACTGGCGTCACCGCGGCTTCCGTAGGTTATGCGGAAGGAAGGAGGTGGGCGGGATGTTTACATCCTGCTCATCTCCGCCCCGCCGCTCCTATTGGCCGCCTGCCGTGTGACGTCGCAGTGATGCCGCACGACCCGCCCCCTTAATAAGGTGGAGGGTCGCAGGCCAGAGCAACAGTCGCAGGGCAGGTGAGTGCATGTGAAGCCGGCGTAGCGATAATTTTCGCTGCGCCAGCTTTCACAAGATATTGTACCTGCGACAGGGGCGGGGACTATCGCGTGCGACATCGCAGCATCGGCTTGCGATGTCGCAACGTGCAAAGCCCGCCTTAGGCTATGTGCACAATCCGGTGACACTAAGTCTGTGGAGATGTGAGTGTTGTCCCTGGGAGAACGCAGCTGCCCATGACCACGATCCAGGCTCAGACTGCTGTTGACTTTAGCTCTATTCTCTCCACGGAGAACTCTCCTCTCTACAGCATAAACTGACATTCTAATTAATGCATTTATCCAGGTTTGCATAATCAAACAATATTATGCTAACTCCACTACAATATTTAAACAAAAAGAACACCGGAGTAATTACGCATTACAAAATTACAAATTTTATTACACATATATATTTGACACTAACAAAACCGTACATGAACATTAAAAATGAAGTGTTAAGGCCCTGTCACACACACAGATAAATCTTTGGCAGATCTGTGGTTGCAGTGAAATCCTGGACATAGTGTTCCATTTGTACACAGCCACAAACCTGGCACTGATTGTCCACAATTTCACTGCAACCACAGATCTGCCGCAGACTTATCTCTGTGTGTGACAGGGCCTTTACAGTGTACAAAACACACACAGATGCAAAGGACAAAAATACAGGCTAAATCTCCGTTGCAATAAAGTGATTAGTGTAACAAACAAGGAGGGCCTACATAGGTCTATTCCTCCTGCCAATACAAAGCAACAGAGATATATAATTCACCTAGATGCTATGATTAAAGTGCTTAGTGCAAATAACAAGTTAATAATTGCTATGTTGCACATAGGGTAGTATAGCCATAGTGTCTGGTCAGAAGAGAAGACTGTGAAGAATGCAATCACCGTGTATAGAACCCAGTGTCCAAGTTGGACAAATCACTGGGCAAAACATGGATCCACATATGAATCCACAATCATTATTCAGATATACCTTTCACAATCGGCTTATGGCACATGTGGTCCAGGCCACACAATGTAACACGGCAATAAAGTATTACCCATTGAAGGGGTGAATCAGCACAAAGCACCTTTAGTCCAAATCACACAGCCCCACCTGCAATCCCAAATCGGCGCATGTGCGATGCCATCCACCGCTCTCCCGGAAGCGCCGCTCGTCAGCGACGCACGTGCGTACCGAGTGGCAGTGATGCCAAACGCACATGCGTCGCCTGTGACAGCAGCGTCATCCAGGAGAGCAGGCGGAGAACAGCGCAAACGCGCACAGAGATGCACCTGGGATACAATACATCCTTGTGAGGGGACATAGTCCACTGTTCCACTTAACATCATATTAGTGACAGTATGTACAAGAAATGTGCATATACAATAAAATGCACTATATGTCCAAAATTGCACACAATCATGGTGACTTTTTTTCTACAGGACTGGATGTCCCCGGATGGTAAGCAGGATTCAATAGGGATCACATTCACAAATAGAGTTCTTCTCAAGGCGATAGGGGAAAAGTTAACTGTAAAAAAACAAAAATGTTTTGCACATTAAAAAATGATTAAAAGCAGTGTAGGAGAGCTGTGGAGAAAAAGCTGCTATGACTACTAAAAGGATACACATGTATGTGTACATACACATATATACACACATGCACACACTCATGTGTACATCTGTACAGGTGCACACACATACATGTACATGTGCATCTCAAGCATGCTGCGCCAGAATCCAAAGATAAAAATGGACACCCTATTCATATAATCCATCAAGTCAACCTACTCAAAGAAAGCATGCAAATGACTTAGTTTCATTTAGCCCTGTAGGTGACTCCGTCTTTAGTAGGGTGATCCATTTACACTCCTGCTGTAGTAGTTTTTTGTGAATGTCACCTCCACGGATCCCCACTGACACTCGTTCTATACCTATAATCCTAAAAGTGCAGGGATCACAGCCATGTTTGAGTCTAAAGTGACGTGGGATCGTCTTAAGATCATCTACATTGAGAGCAGTTTTTGCAGCTAAGATGTCATGGACATGTTCTCTCGTCCGAACACGCAGTTGGCGAGATGTCAGCCCGATATAAATCAGGTTGCATCCGCAAACCGCATAGTATATTACCTGCGTAGTGGAGCAGGTCATATACTGCCGGATTTCAAATTCTTTATCACCCCCAGAGGACTTGAACGTTTTCGCTCTACTCATATTGGCACAAGCCTTACATCCGCCACAGGGAAAAATAACCCTAACTGGTGGGACTGTGGCAAATGCTGTGTTGGTAGTTGTAACATAATGGCTTTTGACCAACAAATCTTTCAGATTTTTATCTCTCTTATAAGACATCTGGGGGTAATCCATTAAATAGTTCTTTAGAGTTGGTTCTGTTTGGAGAACAGACCAGTGACGCTGCAAAATTCTCTTAATTTCTTCACTTTGAGAATTAAAGGTTGTGATAAATCTAACACAATCCCCGTCCCTAGAAGTTCGTATCGAAGGCTGGAGTAAGGTTTCCCTAGTGGAGTTCTTGGCCCTATTATAGCCTTGTTTTATGGCTCTATTGCTGTACCCTCGTGACTGGAATCTCTTTTTAAGTATCTCTGCCTGATGTTCATATTTCTGTGGGGTGGAGCAAATCCGCTTTGTCCTCATGAATTGGCCAACTGGGATGGCTTTGATAGTTGAATGATGGTGACTGGACCCAGCATGCAGCAGGGAGTTGACTGCCGTGGGCTTCCTGAAGAGATCTGTCTGCAACTGACCATTAACATCGACCTCAATCTTGATATCCAGGAAGTCCACCGCAACCCTGCTGCACACATACAGTTAGGTCCAGAAATATTTGGACAGTGACACAATTTTCGCGAGTTGGGCTCTGCATGCCACCACATTGGATTTGAAATGAAATCTCTACAACAGAATTCAAGTGCAGATTGTAACGTTTAATTTGAAGGTTTGAACAAAAATATCTGATAGAAATTGTAGGAATTGTACACATTTCTTTACAAACACTCCACATTTTAGGAGGTCAAAAGTAATTGGAAAAATAAACCAAACCCAAAAAAAAAATTGTTATTTTCAATATTTTGTTGCGAATCCTTTGGAGGCAATCACTGCCTTAAGTCTGGAACCCATGGACATTACCAAATGCTGGGTTTCCTCCTTCTTAATGCTTTGCCAGGCCTTTACAGCTGCAGCCTTCAGGTCTTGCTTGTTTGTGGGTCTTTCCGTCTTAAGTCTGGATTTGAGCAAGTGAAATGCATGCTCAATTGGGTTAAGATCTGGTGATTGACTTGGCCATTGCAGAATGTTCCACTTTTTTGCACTCATGAACTCCTGGGTAACTTTGGCTGTATGCTTGGGGTCATTGTCCATCTGTACTATGAAGCGCCGTCCGATCAACTTTGCGGCATTTGGCTGAATCTGGGCTGAAAGTATATCCCGGTACACTTCAGAATTCATCCGGCTACTCTTGTCTGCTGTTATGTCATCAATAAACACAAGTGACCCAGGGCCATTGAAAGCCATGCATGCCCATGCCATCACGTTGCCTCCACCATGTTTTACAGAGGATGTGGTGTGCCTTGGATCATGTGCCGTTCCCTTTCTTCTCCAAACTTTTTTCTTCCCATCATTCTGGTACAGGTTGATCTTGGTCTCATCTGTCCATAGAATACTTTTCCAGAACTGAGCTGGCTTCATGAGGTGTTTTTCAGCAAATTTAACTCTGGCCTGTCTATTTTTGGAATTGATGAATGGTTTGCATCTAGATGTGAACCCTTTGTATTTACTTTCATGGAGTCTTCTCTTTACTGTTGACTTAGAGACAGATACACCTACTTCACTGAGAGTGTTCTGGACTTCAGTTGATGTTGTGAACGGGTTCTTCTTCACCAAAGAAAGTATGCGGCGATCATCCACCACTGTTGTCATCTGTGGACGCCCAGGCCTTTTTGAGTTCCCAAGCTCACCAGTCAATTCCTTTTTTCTCAGAATGTACCCGACTGTTGATTTTGCTACTCCAAGCATGTCTGCTATCTCTCTGATGGATTTTTTCTTTTTTTTTCAGCCTCAGGATGTTCTGCTTCACCTCAATTGAGAGTTTCTTAGACCGCATGTTGTCTGGTCACAGCAACAGCTTCCAAATGCAAAACCACACACCTGTAATCAACCCCAGACCTTTTAACTACTTCATTGATTACAGGTTAACGAGGGAGACGCCTTCAGAGTTAATTGCAGCCCTTAGAGTCCCTTGTCCAATTACTTTTGGTCCCTTGAAAAAGAGGAGGCTATGCATTACAGAGCTATGATTCCTAAACCCTTTCTCCGATTTGGATGTGAAAACTCTCATATTGCAGCTGGGAGTGTGCACTTTCAGCCCATATTATATATATAATTGTATTTCTGAACATGTTTTTGTAAACAGCTAAAATAACAAAACTTGTGTCACTGTCCAAATATTTCTGAACCTAACTGTAGGTCAGCTTGATATTATAATCGTTCACATTGAGTCGTCCCATGAACTGCCGGAGTCCATCCTCACTCCCTTGCCAAATAAACAAAATGTCATCAATATATCTCAGCCAGAGGGGCACATGATCTTCTGCCAGCGTGCCTTCGTCCCCCCACAAACCCCTCTCCCAAAATCCAAGATTTTCATTTTTAATGTTCATGTACGGTTTTATTAGTGTCAAATATATATGTGTAATAAAATTTGTAATTTTGTAATGCGTAATTACTCCGGTGTTCTTTTTGTTTAAATATTGTAGTGGAGTTAGCATAATATTGTTTGATTATGCAAACCTGGATAAATGCATTAATTGTCATATTTACTGTGTTTTACACAGCATCCAGTATTAAGAAAATGGACTACAGAGCCAGAGAGAAAGTATGGCTCTCTAAAGTCAATGAAGTGTTCAGTGACGAACCTACATCGGTGTCTCTGGAGAGCAGTGGAGAGATGCAAAGCTGCATGTTTAGATATAAGGAGCTGCTGCGCAAAAGAACCAAAGTTTGGTGGAATAGGGCATTTTTAGAAAAATATCTTGAGAAGAATCTCATACCAAGAGGACTCAGAGTGCAGATGTTCCCTGCCTTTGAGGTCCCGGATGATGTATTCAGGAGCAGGTGGGAACAGGCGGCCACCACCTGTTCCAGAGAGTTCATGGAATTACTGGTACAACACAATAGACAGACCGTCAATGAGATGGATACTGAAATTGAACAACTGCAGAAAAAACTCCAGGATGGTCTGTCTAGTGAAGCACTAGTTAGATTAAATGCCGAGATTGAGGAGGAATCTACTAAATGGGAAAAAGAGATCTGTGAAATTAAAACTAAAAAGTTCCAAAGAGACACCATGGATCGTAATTCTAACAATGTTTATAAGTGGCGTAGAAAACAACGGGGCAAATGGAGAAATACCGGCTCCAGATCTGGATCATTCACATCCTGTACATCCAATGAGGAGTCAAACAATCAGGAGTCGGGATCCAACAGTGGTATGACTTTAAGATCGTTGGATAGAAGACAAAACAATCCTAATAGGGGTATGCCCTCAGGAGTACACAAGAAGGGCTTTAAGAAAAATAATACTGATAAACTTCAGGTGATAAATTTATCTGATCATCTATTGACAGCTGATCAGACGAGGTTGCTTGAGAGGGGGTTGACTTTTGTACCCACTAATGAGTTTGATCTTTTTTCAGTAATCAGGGACGTCAACCTCTTCGCAAGGAAGCTTATCCTGAAGAAGCTCCATCATAAAAATCGTGATGACTACACTGCCTTGACTGACTCCATGATAGAAGAGGATGCCCTTAGAAATTTAAACTCCTTGTTGGATGAGCAGGATGGAATATCTAAAGGCAAGTATCCAGAATATTTATATCCCAAATCTACAACTTATCCCCCTTTGTCGACATGTCCTGCAGTGGCCGAACTGGTCACTCGTGACCTAGGGGGGATCTCCACCGCACGACGTATTGACAATCTCACCAGGCCTGAACGCAAAGCCCTGAGAGAATTGCAGGCACTTGATGACATCGTCATCAAGCCCGCCGACAAGGGGGGTAATGTGGTTCTATGGCCGAAGGCCTTATATGAAAAAGAAGCACAAAAACAACTCAGGGATAGAACCACATACATTAAATTACCATCTAACCCGATAGTGGCATTCTCAGCAGAACTGGATCTCATATTGTACGATGCTCTCATTCAGGGAATTATTCCTAAGAAAATTTATGAAGGTCTAACCATCAAGTGCCCCAGGACACCTACAATTTATTTCATTCCTAAGGTCCACAAAAATGCCACCGAACCCCCTGGCAGACCTATTGTGTCGGGGGTGGAAGGTTTGAACGATTCGGTGTGCAAATTTGTGGACTTTTATTTGAAGCCACTAGCTGAGGCCCTTCCTTCATACGTCCGTGATACCACTGATGTGTTGAAGAGAATCAATGGCATATCCCTGGAGGACGACATGTACCTCGTGACTGCGGACATCGAATCTCTATACACTTGCATAGATCATCAACAGGGGTTGGAGACGGTCCGCTTCTTTCTTGTGAACAGCAACTGGGATGGCTCCACATGTGAGTTGGTCCTGGCGCTGCTGGAGTTCATCCTCACTCATAATTTTTTTACGTTTAAAGAACAGTATTATCTTCAGCGGAGGGGCACCGCCATGGGGGCGGCTTGCGCGCATTCGTTCGCAAACCTCTTCCTTGGATTTTGGGAGAGGGGTTTGTGGGGGGACGAAGGCGCGCTGGCAGAAGATCATGTGCCCCTCTGGCTGAGATATATTGATGACATTTTGTTTATTTGGCAAGGGAGTGAGGATGGACTCCAGCAGTTCATGGGACGACTCAATGTGAATGATTATAATATCAAGTTGACCTATGTGTGCAGCAGGGTTGCGGTGGACTTCCTGGATATCAAGATTGAGGTTGATGTTAATGGTCAGTTGCAGACAGATCTCTTCAGGAAGCCCACGGCAGTCAACTCCCTGCTGCATGCTGGGTCCAGTCACCATCATTCAACTATCAAAGCCATCCCAGTTGGCCAATTCATGAGGACGAAGCGGATTTGCTCCACCCCACAGAAATATGAACATCAGGCAGAGATACTTAAAAAGAGATTCCAGTCACGAGGGTACAGCAATAGAGCCATAAAACAAGGCTATAATAGGGCCAAGAACTCCACTAGGGCAACCTTACTCCAGCCTTCGATACGAACTTCTAGGGACGGGGATTGTGTTAGGTTTATCACAACCTTTAATTCTCAAAGTGAAGAAATTAAGAGAATTTTGCAGCGTCACTGGTCTGTTCTCCAAACAGAACCAACTCTAAAGAACTATTTAATGGATTACCCCCAGATGTCTTATAAGAGAGATAAAAATCTGAAAGATTTGTTGGTCAAAAGCCATTATGTTACAACTACCAACACACCATTTGCCACAGGCCCACCAGTTAGGGTTTTTTTTCCCTGTGGCGGATGTAAGGCTTGTGCCAATATGAGTAGAGCGAAAACGTTCAAGTCCTCTGGGGGTGATAAAGAATTTGAAATCCGGCAGTATATGACCTGCTCCACTACGCAGGTAATATACTATGCGGTTTGCGGATGCAACCTGATTTATATCGGGCTGACATCTCGCCAACTGCGTGTTCGGACGAGAGAACATGTCCATGACATCTTAGCTGCAAAAACTGCTCTCAATGTAGATGATCTTAAGACGATCCCACGTCACGTTAGACTCAAACATGGCTGTGACCCCTGCACTTTTAGGATTATAGGTATAGAACGAGTGTCAGTGGGGATCCGTGGAGGTGACATTCACAAAAAACTACTACAGCAGGAGTGTAAATGGATCACCCTACTAAAGACGGAGTCACCTACAGGGCTAAATGAAACTAAGTCATTTGCATGCTTTCTTTGAGTAGGTTGACTTGATGGATTATATGAATAGGGTGTCCATTTTTATCTTTGGATTCTGGCGCAGCATGCTTGAGATGCACATGTACATGTATGTGTGTGCACCTGTACAGATGTACACATGAGTGTGTGCATGTGTGCATGTGTGTATATATGTGTATGTACACATACATGTGTATCCTTTTAGTAGTCATAGCAGCTTTTTCTTCTCCACAGCTCTCCTACACTGCTTTTAATCATTTTTTAATGTGCAAAACATTTTTGTTTTTTTACAGTTAACTTTTCCCCTATCGCCTTGAGAAGAACTCTATTTGTGAATGTGATCCCTATTGAATCCTGCTTACCATCCGGGGACATCCAGTCCTGTAGAAAAAAAGTCACCATGATTGTGTGCAATTTTGGACATATAGTGCATTTTATTGTATATGCACATTTCTTGTACATACTGTCACTAATGTGATGTTAAGTGGAACAGTGGACTATGTCCCCTCACAAGGATGTATTATATCCCAGGTGCATCTCTGTGCGCGTTTGCGCTGTTCTCCGCCTGCTCTCCTGGATGACGCTGCTGTCACAGGCGACGCATGTGCGTTTGGCATCACTGCCACTCAGTACGCACGTGCGTCGCTGACGAGCGGCGCTTCCGGGAGAGCGGTGGATGGTATCGCACATGCGCCGATTTGGGATTGCAGGTGGGACCGGGCGCCGACGCATGTGCGTCATGGCGTCACAGCCGTGGTGCACGCACGTGCGGTGGCATCGCACATGCGTCGGCGTGGGATCGCAGGTGAGATCCGATTCAAACACAACAGTATAAAAGGTGTGGGTGCATGGATTAATGGCAGCCCCCTGAGGAAGCGTTTTTTCTGCGAAATGTATATTGGGGTAGAGGACTTACAGTGCTGATTCACCTCTCTATAATGGGTAATACTATCTTGCTATGTTAGGCCTGCGCCACACATCCGTGCCTCCGGTACGTTTTTGGCATTTTTTGCACGTACCGGAGACACGTGCTGATGTTGACATACTATTTTTAATCTAAAAAGCCTCACGTCAGTGTTTGCGCACGGAGCGTGTGTCCGTTCCGTGCGTACGTTTGAGCGTGTCGAAAAAGCGCTGACATGTCCGTTTTCCACCGGCATCACGTCCTCACGGATCCATTAAATCCTATGGGTCCGTGTTTACACGTACGTGATACGGATGGCCTCCGTATGCTATCCGTGTGGTCCGTGTCCGTGTTTTAATTAGAAAGTTTGTTACACTCTGAAATACTTTCAGGTGGCGTAGCTAACATATTTTTTTGCACAAAACTAACTGTGCATTTGCAGAAGGAGTGAGCAAGCAAGAAGTTGTAGTTCTGTGTATTGCAAGATCTATTTTGAGCAAACTTTCGTCTTCGAAATATAATAATGGCACCACGGGTGGACACGGAGAAACTTATAACAGCTGTCGAGACTCACCCACCATTATGGGATACACGTGTAGATGGTTACCATGACCGACTGACAGTTGAGCGCCATTGGAATCAAGTAGCTGAGGAAGTGTACCCCAATAATGCATGGTCTAGATGTTCTCCTGCAAAGCGTGCTAAATATGGTAAGTTGTTGTATTTTTTTATAGTTATTTATTTAATATCTATATTTGGAATTGTTCATACTTTCAAACTGTGATTGTTTTGGCATAGTTATGTTTTCTTTTAGTGTAAAATCCTATGAGAAGATTTGGTATATGTACTACTCAATATATTGAGTTCCTGTACACTTTTTTCATAGTATCACCAAACTTTCATAAGTGTCAAAAATCAAAGTATACTTAAATTTGTAATCTGACTTGGAATTCTTCATGAATTTACTTAATTAACTGATTAAACTGTCATGTGTTTTAAAATTCCCTGTTGTATTAGTCTAAATTTAGTATCACAATTGAAATTTTTTTTTTTTCTTTTTTTTAAACTAAAATTGTTTAAAATGACATGTCAATATCATTACCTACATGTATCAAATAATATTTCTAGTAATTTATAGCCAAATGTCATTGCAAAAACACCAAATTATAATTTAAATATAGATGACAATTACTTAAAATATAATTATTCAGAAATATTATTTGGTTATGTGTGAATGTCTAAACATGTTTTTGAATGAAGAATATCTAAATAAATTATATTTCATCCTAAGTATTTGACCAACATAATTGTGTAAAATTGTATATTACATTTCGCAAACATTATTTAAATTAATGTGTGCAGATTTATGGAGAATGTTGCAAGTGACATATTTTTTTATTTTCCACAGTTGACTTGGTAAAAAGGCGTTGGCGTTCAGCCCGTGATCAGTACCGAAGGGAGTACAACCCTATACCATCCTCATCCAGCCAAGGCCGCAAACGCAGATATGTCTACTATGAACAAATAAGCTTCCTAGCACCCATCTTAGAAGTTACACAGTAATTTTTTTTTTTTTTTTTTAAAAAAAAAAAAAAAACCCCTGAAGATAATTGGACAAAGATAAATGTTAAGATAGTAATATGTTTTTTCATTTCTTATAGAACGGAGGATAATCTTGACGAAACAGATGATGAACCAACAGCAGGTCCCTCTGCTACAGCCACCTCAGCATCAGAACAAGAACCTGCCAGAGAAGACATTGAAATTCCTGAGACTCAACAAGATGCAGCAAATGATTCACATGAGGGTGGGACAGAGAGTGCACAAACCAACACCCAAGGCTCATCAACGCAACAAACAACCACACCAGCTACACAATCAACACAAACAAATGTACTTCCACGTTTTGCACCACAACCTGTACGTGCAAGAAGAATCCGCAGACCTGAGGAAATGAGATCCTTACCGGAAATAATTGACACACGCATTATTCACATAATGAACACTTTAATTCCAGAAACAGATGCCGAGCGTTTTTGTCGGTCTTTATCTACTAGCTTAACCAAAATTCCTTCAGATAGGCAGGAACGTGTAAGAGCTGCTATGCTTACCCTACTGTCAGCTAGTCAGGCAGAACAGGAACCAGTGAGAGTGTATGAGGCCATAGAAAATTGGCGTACCATTATGCAACAACATACAGTCCCAAACACAACAGACAATCAAAATACAATTTCAACACAAACAACAATGGCAACTGTAATAGTCAATAATCCACTATTACAACAATCTGGACAACCTTCAATTGCTTCAAGTACGTTATTCCCAACACCAATTAGACAAGGGTATGTTGCAACCAATACTGGTGCCTTAAGCACAGTACAAAGTGCTACCTCTCAGCAACCCATGAACTATATGAATTTACAACCAACTCAAACTACTAGTTACTTTACTCAACCCACAAATATTGGTGGTTTACCTAATTTGTTTCCAGGTTCAACATACCCACAATCATTCATGATGCCTCATTATCCAATCTCAACTATGTTACCTACACCACACTTACAAACATCAGTCAACTATCCTCAAGGTCAACAACATACACACACACAATACCCAATTACCCATGTAGATCCACAGGTGTACTCAACCACAGGCAATGTGTTGGGACAAACCAGCATGCAACAGACTGTTCCACACACTACTGTAGCTAGTAATAGGAATGTTGTTCAGCAAACAACTGTTTCCATTCCTGAAAATACCATTTCTGAGGCCACACAAAACAACATACTCAGCAACACTCAGGTTACTTCACTAGAAGATCTTGTTGACTTGTGATGCACATTTTTGTTAATCTTAACAATCAAACAACAAATCTGATGAATGTGTCAAAATGTTAAAAAAGAGGGATTTCCAAAAATGTGCAAACTCAGAGTTGAAAAGATTTTAAAAACATGTGTGATTATACTTAGTGACGGATCACATATATGTTTTATGGCCTTTATTTTTGGAATTGTATGAACACATTTTTACCCAACCAATTTGATGGTTAGATTAGTTCTAATATTCTGAAAACACAGTTTACAATTTTTTGTTCTATGTCAATGTCCAACATGATAGCAACTTAATTGGCCGACATTTTTCTACATTGTAAGCAATGCACACATTTTCATTACAATTACTCTTGTATGTAAAGTATATTTTGTATGTTATGAAGAATAGCATCAAAATTTTCATTTAGAAAATTTTAACACAAAATGAACAATATGTACATTTTGAATGTGGATGTGAAAAAATAACATCCTTACTTTATGGATTAATATGCTTATTCTTAATAAAAGATTCTGTTTTTGAAGAAAAGAAACATGTTTATTATTGATATTTATTAATAATATTGCATTTTTTCAATAGACGATTAACATTATTAATGTTGTAAGTTTGAAATAAGTTTCCTAAAACATGATAGTAACACAGAAATGTACATACACATACATACAACATTCAGAAAACCATGTTGCTAACAGAAATGTCAGTTTATGATTAACGCATTTGCCCTTTAATACTAGTTCGATTTAAGCTCTTAGATGTTGAGAAAAATTAACCAAGTTCATATAATAAAAAAAATTTATATTTTTATCAACAAAAAACCATCACAATCTTAACAATCAACACTATTATTAGTATCATCAAAACAATTAAAGTAATCAGTAAATAAATTTCTAATTTGTAAACCAGATGTCACGGAATTATGAGACATAGGTTCACCTGTGGGATTAACAACATGGTTTATCTGAATTTCATCATCCACATAAGTTCCTCCTTCATGTATCCGACAGTAATTGTGAAGCACTATGGTAGCCTTGAGTACAGATGTGACAAAGGTTGGCTGCAACTGAATAGTTGTCTGATAAATGCGCCATTTGTTAGCTAAAATACCAAATGCACACTCCACATAACGTCTTGCTTTAGTTAGCCGATTATTAAAGTACTGTTTCCTGTCATCAATGGATCTCCTTGGATATGGTCGCATAACATGTTTGGATAATGCAAATCCTGCATCTGCTACCATCACATATGGTGCCAACGGTCCAGATGTACCAGGTAGGGCAACTGGAGGGGGGATCAATAATGAATTTTCTTGCAGGCGTTGGGCTAATCTTGATGAACGAAAAATACGGGCATCTGAGGCACTACCATAGGCCCCAATGTCTGCATAAATAAATCGGTATTCTGTGTCAACCAATGCCAAAATAACAACGGAAAAAAACTTATGAAAATTGAAATAACGTGACCCAGAGTTTGGTGGCTTTTTAACTCTGAAATGCTTGCCATCCAAAGCTCCTATGCAGTTAGGAAAGTCAACAGAGTCCTTGAAGCCCTTAGAGATTTTCAACCAATCTTCTCTGTTTGGCTGAGGCATCATTTCTTCTTTTAAATGTTGCCATATCATGTCGCATGTGTGACGTACTATAACGGCAATGGTTGATCGACCCAACAAAAAATCAAAATGTAAAGCACTAAAAGATTGACCAGTCGCCAAGAATCTATGAAAACAAGACAAACAATGATTTACAATTAACACTATGTTTTTTTAAATTAAAACAATCATAAGAAAACAGAAACATTAAATCAAAAATGAGATTAGATCAATAAAGATCAATTACACATTTCAATGTGAAAAATAACACATTTACACAAATTACAAAAATAACAAATATAATACCTCAGAGTCACCATAAATCTCTCCTCTGGGGAAATGGAAAGCCGCATCCAAGTGTCCTGATGTTGCAAATGAGGTCGTAAAATATTTAGTAAGTAATCAAAACTCTCAACTGACAACCGGCAGTATGAAAAAAACTTATCTGGGAAATTCCGTAACTCAAAAAATAAAGTATGGAAATGACCATGCATAGGCCGCATCATCATTAGTGGATGCACCCACAATCTGGTTCTTCTTACATTATCATATTGCAACATGTGGCGTCGAACGCCAAAACGACGAGATATAATCCAACATAAAAACACTAAGGCCTCCGTGGATAATGGCATTGCGACAATTTTGTCTCAACACATAGGTGCTCCAAGGCATAATACAAGCAGGAAACAGTTTATAGTTAACTTATATTTATGTCCTAATCACATACACCTATGTGTCATTTAATTCCAAGTAATCACCATTATCTCAATGTGTGAAACATGTGAAACACGCACAAAAAACGGACTGCACACGGAACACACACTGACGTATTTCACGCACAGGAAAACGCACACACGTACACACGTATGACACACGATATGCATACGGACACCACACGGAGGGGAAAAACGGACTGCAAATACGGAACACGGACACAAAAAACGGACTACACCAAACGTACGTTTTTTACACGTGAGTGTGGCAGAGGCCTTAGACTGTGTGATTTGGACTAAATGTGCTTTGTGCTGATTCACCCCTTCAATGGGTAATACTTTATTGCCGTGTTACATTGTGTGGCCTGGACCACATGTGCCATAAGCCGATTGTGAAAGGTATATCTGAATAATGATTGTGGATTCATATGTGGATCCATGTTTTGCCCAGTGATTTGTCCAACTTGCACACTGGGTTCTATACATGGTGATTGCATTCTTCACAGTCTTCTCTTCTGACCAGACACTATGGATATACTACCCTATGGGCAACATAGCAATTATTAACTTGTTATTTGCACTAAGCACTTTAATCATAGCATCTAGGTGAATTATATATCTCTGTTGCTTTGTATTGGCAGGAGGAATAGACCTATGTAGGCCCTCCTTGTTTGTTACACTAATCACTTTATTGCAACGGAGATTTAGCCTGTATTTTCGTCCTTTGCATCTGTGTGTGTTTTGTACACTGTAACACTTCATTTTTAATGTTCATGTACGGTTTTATTAGTGTCAAATATATATGTGTAATAAAATTTGTAATTTTGTAATGCGTAATTACTCCGGTGTTCTTTTTGTTTAAATAAACTGACATTCTGCAGCACCAGATGTCAGTTTATTCTGTGGAGAAAATAAGCACAGTGGGCAAGAGATTTCTAAAAATCCTTCCACTGCGCTTCTACTGCACAGTGCAGCGTTATAGACACAGCGAAAACACAGTGTCCAAAACGCTTGAATGCCTAATCGCGGGCACACAGCCTAAAAAGCTAGGATGGATGGATAGATAGACAGACATGTCAAACACATATATAATGTGCCATCCCTTTGCATATTCTAAGCTTGCACCCTTTAGTGACTTTCATGTGGCACTAAAGGGTGCTTAGCCTTGTATTTAGCCAAAAAATAATTTAAAAAAAACCCAACATGGGATCCCCCCATTTTTGATAGCCAGCTAGGGTAAAGTAAATGGCTGCAGCCTGCAAACTACAGCTGGCAGCTTTACCTTGGTTGGCAGTCCAGTGGCATTAACTGGGCTGTGGCTGCTGCGTCACCTGTCCAGTTGTGTCTCCTACTGCACCTCCCTTAGAGGACGTCTCTGTCCCTATGGACATCTCTAGGGTTGGCACTGCTAGATCATCGAGTTGCAAGGGCATTTCCTGTTTCGCTTGTGGGCAGTATGGTCATTATGCCAACCGTTGCCCAAAGCGTCAGGGTAAGCGACCGCGATTGGTGACCATAGCTGGAGGTAGACTGGACTCGGCGTCATCCATTAGGGTGACGTTTCCTGTGTCCATTTCCTTTAAGGGGTCAACATAGTCCACAAGGGCGAGTGTGGACACAGGTTCTGGGGATAATTTCATCTCCTCCTCTTTTGCCCGGCGGCATGCCATCCCGCTGGTGCAAATTCCAAGGTCAGTAAGAGTCCGTGTGGTGGATGGGTCCTTGTTGCCCAAGGTAATTCACCAGCGGACAGTGCCCATTACCCTTGCCATGTCATCTGGGCATAGGGAGACCATTTCATTCCTGGCTCTCCCTAAGGGTGCAGATTATATTCTGCTGGGTATTCCTTGGTTGAAGCGGCATTCCCCACATGTCGACTGGTCGTCAGGTGTGATTACGCGGTGGAATGAGTCTTGTAGCTCCCACTGCATGTCTCCATATTCCGCCCGTCGCTCAGTGGTATCTTTGGCGACTATAGACCATTCGAGTGGGAGGGCCGCTAGAGGGGGGTACTGTTACGAACCGGCGCCGCCATAGCCGCAAGCAGCCTGCTGCACTTCCTGTTGCACCCAGGCGCCGGCTGCCATTCTTGGCCGTGCCTCGGGTCATCCAGTTGGCTGCTCCTTCCACCACGTCTAAGTGTGGAGAGGCAGCCAGTGCGCCTGCGTGCGTCGATTTACCCCAGCCAGAGTCTAAGCCCGGTGTTTTGCCTAGTAACCATGCTCAGCCTGATTGTGTCATTTCTGAGACTAACAAATAGGAATAACGTTTGGAACACCATTCTAAGTCCGAACTGGGTGCAAAAACCTAAAAAAACATCACTATGGGGAGATAAGGTATGCACACCAGTGACTATGTAAGGGGAATACATGAAATAGCAGAAACTGCTGTGTGAATACTGACTTGAAAAATCCAATAGCTATATGCAAGAGTGAAAATGTGAAAAATGGAATCTGCATTACTGCCATGAACATATGAATCAAGAGAAATTTAGCTACTGAATTGATCAATGCAATAGAGCCCCAACACTACGCCAAAGTATTTCTCTACGTTGGGGTCCTTAGCTTGTGTGTGTCCTCTCATGCAGTTAAAAAACCTACCGTGTATGGGAAGCTGAGACCCAGGCTATTTATGCGTATGATATGGATTGGCAATAGGTGTGGTTGGGGAGGGTTCACAAACGAAAAAATACTAACAAATAGGACTGCATGAGAGGATACACACAAGCTAGGGACCCCAACGTAGAGAAATACTTTGGCGTAGTGTTGGGGCTCTATTGCATTGATCAATTCAGTAGCTAAATTTCTCTTGATTCATATGTTCATGGCAGTAATGCAGATTCCATTTTTCACATTTTCACTCTTGCATATAGCTATTGGATTTTTCAAGTCAGTATTCACACAGCAGTTTCTGCTATTTCATGTATTCCCCTTACATAGTCACTGGTGTGCATACCTTATCTCCCCATAGTGATGTTTTTTTAGGTTTTTGCACCCAGTTCGGACTTAGAATGGTGTTCCAAACGTTATTCCTATTTGTTAGTATTTTTTCATTTGTGAACCCTCCCCAACCACACCTATTGCCAATCAATATCATACGCATAAATAGCCTGGGTCTCAGCTTCCCATACACGGTAGGTTTTTTAACTGCATGAGAGGACACACACAATCTAGGGACCCCAACGTAGAGAAATACTTTGGCGTAGTGTTGGGGCTCTATTGCATTGATCAATTCAGTAGCTAAATTTCTCTTGATTCATATGTTCATGGCAGTAATGCAGATTCCATTTTTCACATTTTCACTCTTGCATATAGCTATTGGATTTTTCAAGTCAGTATTCACACAGCAGTTTCTGCTATTTCATGTATTCCCCTTACATAGTCACTGGTGTGCATACCTTATCTCCCCATAGTGATGTTTTTTTAGGTTTTTGCACCCAGTTCGGACTTAGAATGGTGTTCCAAACGTTATTCCTATTTGTTAGTATTTTTTCGTTTGTGAACCCTCCCCAACCACACCTATTGCCAATCCATATCATACGCATAAATAGCCTGGGTCTCAGCTTCCCATACACGGTAGGTTTTTTAACTGCATGAGAGGACACACACAAGCTAGGGACCCCAACGTAGAGGAATACTTTGGCGTAGTGTTGGGGCTCTATTGCATTGATCAATTCAGTAGCTAAATTTCTCTTGATTCATATGTTCATGGCAGTAATGCAGATTCCATTTTTCACATTTTCACTCTTGCATATAGCTATTGGATTTTTCAAGTCAGTATTCACACAGCAGTTTCTGCTATTTCATGTATTCCCCTTACATAGTCATTTCTGAGACTAAGTCCTCAGTTCAGGCTACTGAGCATGCTCCCACAATTAATCCGAACAGCCTCTTTGAACAGGTACTTGGACTTCGTGCTGTGTCTAAGTTCTGGGATGTGCCTACTGAGCATGCTCAGGCAGATAATCTGATTTCTGAGTCTGTTGTTCAGGCTACTGAGCATGCTCAGGCACTTAGTGCATCAGAGGCTAGGTCCGGTAAGGACCTCATTGAGCATGTCCGTGAGGTGGCAGGCCCTGATAGGGCAGAGGGTGTCAGGTGTCCTGATGATTTGGCCACTCCGGACTGGCTCGCAGAGGCCCGCCCCTATGATCTGGCACCTCACCATTGGTCGTCAGACGATGACTGGTGAAGTGTTTGGGGCGTGGCTGCCATGAAGTCATCAGTGACGTGGCGGTTCCGGATAGGCCGCTGGTGGCATCGCTGATGATATGGCACTCTACTATTGGACCTTGGTGGTTCCACTCTGGGTTTGGGGCGGATCTAGGTTATAAAAGGGGCTGGAGACAACATGGAGGTGTGCAGTCTTCACTCATATTCACTTAGAATTCATGGTGGCATAAGCCTTGTTGGAAGCGGTAGGTAGGGCTAGGCGAACAGTGCCTGTCACGCCAAGATTCGTGGCTCAGCACATGAGGGTCAGGCGCCGTGCTTCCTTGCTACCGTTCCTGTTGTGCTATAGCAGTCTAGTGGCGTTAACTGGGCTGCGGCTGCTGCGTCACCTGTCCAGTTGTGCCTCCTACGCACACGGACAGCATACCTGCTGCGTCACCTGTCCGAGAGTGCCCTCTACGCACACGGACAACGCACCTGTTGCGCCACCTGTCCGGTTGTGCCTCCTACGCGCACGGACGGCATACCCCAGGACCCCTGTGGAGTTAACAGGGTATTCCAGGATTGGGTGTGTGAACCTATTATCCTCCTTGGCTTCCCAGTCTACGCTACTGGTGTGATCCCTTGGCCTGATGTGTCCTCTACACACGTGGCCATTCGAGTAGTGACCATAAACGCTAATCGAAGGACCGCTCGACCTGTCGTGTCTGACACACGTGGCCAACAGGGCGCTGTTGCAGCGGTCTTCTCGGTCAACGCTACCTTGTCACCATCCGGTCTGACGTGTTCCCTGCACACGTGGTCGGGGTTGCGCCAATTCCACCGACACGCTAACTGGGTTGTCGTCCGGTCTGTTGTGTCACTACACACGTGACCGGTTCCCAGGTCTCCTGGGTTATCTCTGAGTCATCAGCTCTATTGTCTCCGCCTAACCCACAGGGTGCCAGCAGCTCCATTACCATCTGGAGCAAGGTGGGCCCTGACTGGCGATTGGGATATATACCCCCTGGTCCTAATCTGCCGGTTCCCCCGTAACACATAGCTCTGCTGCATACATACAGACACACACAGCTCTGCTGCATACATACAGACACACATAGCTCTGCTACATACATACAGACACACATAGCTCTGCTGCATACATACAGACAGACATAGAAAACACTGCTGCATAAATACATACAGACAGACACACATAACTCTGCTGCATACATACAGACAGACAGACACACATAACTCTGCTGCATACATACAGACAGACAGACACACATAACTCTGCTGCATGCATACATACAGACAGACACACATAACTCTGCTGCATGCATACATACAGACAGACACACAAAACTCTGCTGTATACATATATGCAGACAGACACACATAACTCTGCTGCATACTGACAGACACACATAACTCTGCTGCATACATACATGCAGACAGACACACATAACTCTGCTGCATACATACATACATACAGACAGACACACATAACTCTGCTGCATACATACATACAGACATACACACATAACTCTGCTGCATACAAACATGCATGCAGACACACAACTCTGCTGCATACATATATACAGACAGACACACACAACTTTGCTGCATACATACATGCAGACAGACACGCGGCTCTGGGAAGCTCACACATGCTGCTCTGGGGGGCCCCCACACGTGGCTCTGACGGGCCCACACTCGCGGCTCTGGGGGCCCACACATGCGGCTGTGCGGGGCCCAAACACACAGCTCATACGGCACCGGGGGGGCAGGCAGGGAATACATCTCGGGGGGAGAAGCCCATACAGCTCACCGGGGCCATTAAATCGGGGGGCGGGGAGGGCACATACCGCTTAGGTCACGGTGGAGAGGGGGCCCACACAGCGCCGGACAGAAGCGCTGTGCTGGAGGTCGCTGTCTGTCACTGCGCCTCCTTCATCTGTGGGACTGAGCAGGACGCCACGCAGTAGCTCCGCCCACAGTTTAACTTCAAACCAGGAGGTCTGCGCTCCTTAAAGGGACGGCGCCGCAGATTCCTGCTGAGGACTGCGGTCCCCGGAACTCGGCCCGGGGGCAGCAGAACTGAAGGCGAGTGGGCCCCGGCCAAGGGGCAGCAGAACTGACGAGGCCGAGTGGGCCCCCCGGCTCTCCAGGGCCCCGGCATTTGCCCGGGTGTTCCGAGTGCTGACGCCGGCCCTGCTCTAGCTAGCTAGCATTCATCTATCATTTTTCTGGCTTCGCACATCTTTTAGAGATTAAAAACTATTAATTTCAGTATAATGAGGGTTTTTTCCGTTATCAGTCACATGGATGTCACATGGACGTGTCAGATAGACATACGGACGGCACATGAATGTCATACAGATGACACATACGGACACACAGATGGCCATACGGAGGTCCAAAACGAACCATGCAACACGTACTTTTTTAACAGCATTTCTGAGCTTGGTGCTCATACTCAATTCTGCATTGTGCATACATTCTGGATTTGTGTTAGAGCATTTTGCTGCAAATCTTGATGTGTTGGAATGAAAATCAATGAGTAAAATACACACTTTTTTGCCATGTTTTTGTTAAGTTTTTTACATGTCTTTTTGTTGTGACTTTTTCCCCACTCATTGTTATGTGTAAAATCTGCAAGAATTGACATGTTGCAGATATCAATCTGCTGCAAATCTGCAAGGAAAACATAAGCAATGTGTGCATGAGACTTCACGAATCTCATTTACTTTTCTGATACTAGAAAATCAGGTTTTGTAATAAAACTGCAAAGAAATGTAACTAAAACACAATGTGTGTGCATACCCTAAGGCTGCTTTCACACATCCGGCTTGAGCTCTGCAGCTCAATCGGCTGTGCAAGCTATGCAACGGATGCGGTGAACACACCGCATCCTTTGCATAAGTTTTTCCTTTGCGGTCAGTCCGGTTTTTGCCGCTTGCGGCATGCTACTGAGCATGCGCAGTGGCAAAAACCGCATGCAGCGGCCGGATGCGGTTATTGCCGCATCGCGCCGCATCCGGCCGCCATAGGCATGCATTGAAAAATGCGTCGCATCGGCCGAATGCGGCGCGATGCGGGTTTTTTTGCCGCACGAAAAAACGTGCCAGGCAACGTTCCATCTGGCCGCCGCATCGGCTAAATCTGCCGCATGCGGCAAAAACCGGATGGAACGCAAGGCCTTGCGGCACAATGCGGCACTAATTAAAGTCTATGCAGAAAAAACGCAACCGGCAGCAAAAAAAAACCGTTTGCGATTTTCCTGCAAAGTGCCGGATTGTGCCACATTGCAGAGACCGGAGGTGTGAAAGCAGCCTAAATCAAGATATTTTGAATATTTTTTGTTTGCGTTTTTTCTTCAATTGTATATCATTGCCATGCCTATCCATCCTATGATGTCCCTAGTTCCACAACATTTTCTTTTTGGTTTTGCAATTTTAATGTTGAGGAGTAAATATACAGCTACAGTATCTAATTAAAATAATTAGAGTTAAATGTACTACTACGATATACTATATCATATGAATCAGTACAAAAATTTGAATCAAATAAGTTTTTTTTAATTATTCTGGAGACTTGCTGCAACTGTTAGGAGAGTAAAAACTAACAAAAGCCTCATTAAGCCACTTGTGTTAATTTTTATTGCATAGAAAACAAAGACAATTTTAAGCATTTCTCTGAAACATTTAAACATTGATGGTCAAAACTGTTGTCAGGACTTTAAAAGCTATTAATAGCTTAGTGTTGGTCACTGAGTTACTGCTATGACCGCTCCTCAGAAAATCTGACCAACGGTAACCTATGGAGCCTCGTCCTGAGAAAATTGTGTCAGTGTCTCTGATTGGTTGTCCTCACAAAGGCTGTCTGTGTCCCCTAGTAGAGTGTAAAATTAAATAAATAAAAATATGACGTAGGGCCCCCATATTGTGATACCCAGTGCAGATAAAGCAGATGGCTAAAGGCTGCACCCGCCAATCACAGATGCTCTCACAGAGGGTGGACGGGGGAAGCAGTGAATATGCATGAAAGCTAATGAGTGGACTCAGAAGTCATATCCGTGCCTGAGACTTGGTAAGTATAACTGTCCTGCTTTGTAGCCCTCTAGCGCTTTCAACCACCATTTTACAGCACAATGTTTGGGTCCCCATAGTCTTATACCATGTTCCAAATTATTATGCAAATTGGATTTAAGTGTCTTAGCAATTAATTTATTTTTTTTTTCAATGAAACTCATTGATGGTATTGTGTCTCAGGGTTCTTTGGATCACTAAAATCAATCTCAGATACCTGTGATAATTAGTTTGCCAGGTGAGCCCAATAAAAGGAAAACTAGATGTTCCACAATATTAAGCAGGCCACAGTGTTCAAGTAACATGGGAAAGAAAAAGGATCTCTCTGCTGCCAAAAAGCATCAAACAGTGCAATGCCTTGGAGAAGGGATGAAAACATTAGATATTTCACGAAAACTTAAGAGTGATCATCGTACTGTGAAGAGATTTGTGGCTGATTCAGAGCACATACGTGTTCGTGCTGATAAAGGCAGAATGAGGAAGGTTTCTGCCAGACACGTTCATTGGATTAAGAGAGCAGCTGCTAAAAATCCATTACAAACCAGCAAACACATACTTGAAGCTGCTGGTGCCTCTGGAGTCCCTCGAATCTCAAGGTGTAGGATCCTTCAAAGGCTTGCTGTGGTGCATAAACCTACTATTCGGCCACCCCTAACCAGTGCTCACAAGCAGAAACGGTTGCAGTGGTCCCAGACATACATGAAGGCTAATTTTCAAACAGTCGTGTTTACTGATGAGTGTAGAGCCACCCTTGATGGTCCAGATGGATGGAATAGTGGATGGTTGGTGGACGGCCATCATGTCCCAACAAAGCTGCGATGTAAGCAAGGATGTGGAGGAGTCATGTTTTTGGCCGGAATCATGGTGAGACATCTGGTAGGCCCCTTTAGGGTTCCTGAAGGTGTAAAAATGACCTCTGTAAAGTATATAGAGTTTCTGACTGACAACTTTCTTCCATGGTACAAAAAGCAGAAATGGGTCTTCAGGAGCAAACTCATCTTCATGCATGAAATTACACCATCTCATGCTGCCAAGAATACCTCTGTTGGCTGCTATGGGCATAAAAGGAGATAATCTTATGGTGTGGCCACCATCTTCCCCTGACCTCAACCTTATAGAGAACCTATGGAGTATCATCAAGCAAAAGATCTATGAGGGTGGGAGGCAGTTCACATCAAAACAGCAGCTCTGGGAGGCTATTCTGACATCATGCAAAGAAATCCAAGCAGAAACTCTCCAAAAACTCACAAGTTCAATGGATGCAAAGAATTGTGAAGATGATATCAAAGAAGGGTTCCTATGTTAACATGTAACTTGGCCTGTTAGGATGTTTTGGATTTAAATAGCTTTTTATTTCAGTGAATGTGACCTCCTAATGCTGCAAATTCCACAAATTAGCATTTTCAGTTCTTTAAAACATATAAAATGTTTAGAGACTCTACTGTGCCTAATAATTTTGAACAGTGCCTTTTGAGTTTTGTTTAATTTTGAAGATTATACTGTTATCATTGGGAGGTTTCTTCAATAAAATTCAATGTATACTCTAACGGGTGATGACTTTTATTAGACTGACTGTCATTTGCACCGACCATTTAGGAAAATCAGAGAAAAATATAATTTGCATAATAATTTGGAACGTGGTGTATATGGGGTTTGGTGTCTGGGCAGATGATCAGGTTTAAGTCCAGTCCCACACCGGATTTTTTTAAAGTTCGTCCGGACCCATCAAACCTGAACATCTGCGGGTTTGCCCATCTTTATTGGGGAGGCTTTACTCAAATGAACTTTTTTTCCCTGTGTTTGTGGGGGGTTTTTTTTACCTCTGTGCTTGATGCCAAATGTCAATTCACAGCTGACATCAACCCCGCAAGTATTACCTTGATTGCCAACAAACCAAGGCAATCAGGAAGAGCCAGGCAAAGTGCCAGAATTGGAGAATCTAATGGATGTGCCATGTCTGGAGTAGCTGTTTGCTGGTATTTTTAGGCTGGGAAGGGTCCAATGACCATGGGCCTTCCCGCCCTGATAATACCAGCCCCCAGCTGTCTGCTATACTTTGGCTGGTTAAACAAGGGGATCCCATGCCATTTTTTTTACTTATTTAAATAAATAATTTTATAAAGTGGCATGGGATTCCCTTTATTTTTGATAACCAGTCCATGTAGAGCAGACAGCTGAGGGTTGTAGCAATTAGCTGTCTGTTTTATCTGCTCTGGTTAACAAAAATAGGCCAGAGCCTACATCTTTTTTTTATTACTTCATTGTTCACAGCAGGATGCAGTCATATTCTGCATACAATACGTTTGCTGATTGTCTGCGCTGCAGCCTTTCAACAAACTTTATCAGCATCCGAACTAGTACCTAAACTCTGAACTTGGACACAGACTTTTTTTAAAGTCTGTATTTGAGTCCGAGACCTGGGCACCTGCTATTTGGTACAAACCCCAAACTTTACAGTTCAGGTTCATCATTCTCTAGTCCTTACATGTGGAGATTTAGAAACGTAGGATTTCTCAGTATTGCGCTATGTTCGCTTAAAATTTATAGACTGTTTCATAAATATGTTCTGAAACTCCAGGTATAAGTTGGTGCTTCATTTTAATATGGAAATGCAATCCTATAAGAAGGTATGTAGTAAAACAATGTGTACTGCATTATACAGCCTAGAATTGTTCTTGTTTCTTTATTTCTGCTATTGTCCATTCAGAAGTTTTAAACCTGACTGTCTCCATATAGAAGTACAATAATTTGCATTTATATTTTAATTGCATACTGTGGGTATAATTGAGAAAAAAAAAAGTTTAATAATGATAAACGCCTTCTGAAAGAGTTTTCTTGTTCATATTTGTTAATGGAGGTTATGAAACCCAGGACTCAGTATCGGACACAGACAGAATAGGGGCCCTGTGCGTGCAAGAAAAGTACATGATGCTTTGTAGTCCAATAGTTCTTCATAATGCACAGTTTCATCTCCTTTTGAGTTGGTTGTGACCCCCTTACCTCCTGGGTCGCTATACTGTGCCACCAATACTATGTCCGCCCCTGCCAGGACTATTGTCAGTCAGATAAATTAAGAGACTGCAGCACACATTTACATACTCTAAAAAAGCAATGAAACTGGAAATGTAATAGTAAGGGAAAAAATCTAATAAACGTGAATCACATTAAAATAAGGGAGAGATGTTTTTGCTAATTTGTCAAGTGTTCCAGTATTTTTCACTACAAGAATAGCAAAGTCTGAAGAGTTATTCGTGCCATCAAAAAAACGATTTCCCAAAGGAAATCTGATGGATCCTATCATACACCAAAGGAGTCTTTCAAGATTCATCAGTGTCTCTCCCCGAATGTATCTGACATAACTGTCATGAGCCACAGAAAGATGAAAGCGATAACGCCTGTGTAAAGAGAGCTGTACTTGCATATGATAACTGGTTATAATATATTGTACTTTTTTGCAGTTTGGATATATTAAATAATATCTTCAATGAATATAATGGATTAGGCAGATTAGATGGTATCGGAGGGTTAAGTTACAGTACAATAATGGTTTGTGGTCTTGGGCCGCACCATATGTTGTTATTTAAATTACCTTTAGTGTTGATGGCATTCTCTTGCAGAAAATCCGCTGTTTATATTGCCGGAATAGTGCATTAGCCTTTAAGAAATTTCACGCACTTGCTGTGGAATATAACCGCAACGTAAATTGACAGGAGCCGAGATCAGCAAATCCCGATGCAAATTTCACCCTTTGCAGTGCAAAAAATGAAATGTGCAGTGCAAAAGATGAAATGTGCAGTGCAAAAGAGGAAATGTGCAGTGCAAAAGAGGAAATGTGCAGTGCAGAAGATGAAATGTACAGTGCAAAAGATGAAATGTGCAGTGCAAAAGATGAAATGTGCAGTGCAAAAAAAGAAATGTGCAGTGCAAAAGAAGAAATGTGCAGTGCAAAAGATGAAATGTGCAGTGCAAAAGAAGAAATGTGCAGTGCAAAAGATGAAATGTGCAGTGCAAAAGAAGAAATGTGCAGTGCAAAAGATGAAATGTGCAGTGCAAAAGAAGAAATGTGCAGTGCAAAAGATGCAATGTGCAGTGCAAAAGAAGAAATGTGCAGTGCAAAAGATGAAATGTGCAGTGCAAAAGATGAAATGTGCAGTGCAAAAGAAGAAATGTGCAGTGCAAAAGATGAAATGCGCAGTGCAAAAAATAAAATGTGCAGTGCAAAATAAGAAATGTGCAGTGCAAAAGAAGAAATGTCCAGTGCAAAAGAAGAAATGTGCAGTGCAAAAGAAGAAATGTGCAGTGCAAAAGATGAAATGCGCAGTGCAAAAGTAGGAAATGTGCAGTGCAAAAGATGAAATGTGCAGTGCAAAAGATGAAATGTGCATTGTAAAAGATGAATTGTGCAGTGCAAAAGATGAAATGCGCAGTGCAAAAGAAGAAATGTGCAGTGCAAAAGAAGAAATGTGCAGTGCAAAAGAAGAAATGTGCAGTGCAAAAGAAGAAATGTGCAGTGCAAAAGATGAAATGCGCAGTGCAAAAGTAGGAAATGTGCAGTGCAAAAGATGAAATGTGCAGTGCAAAAGATGAAATGTGCATTGTAAAAGATGAATTGTGCAGTGCAAAAGATGAAATGCGCAGTGCAAAAGAAGAAATGTGCAGTGCAAAAGAAGAAATGTGCAGTGCAAAAGAAGAAATGTGCAGTGCAAAAGAAGAAATGTGCAGTGCAAAAGATGAAATGCGCAGTGCAAAAGTAGGAAATGTGCATTGCAAAAGATGAAATGTGCAGTGCAAAAGATGAAATGTGCAGTGCAAAAGATGAAATGTGCATTGTAAAAGATGAATTGTGCAGTAGGAAAGATGAAATGTGCTGCTTCTCGCAATGATATCTGCAGGTTAAATGCCACAGTGGATATTGCTGTACCATCCTCCACTGTGAGGGATCCATAGTAAAGATGCTACATTGGAACAAAAGCTTTTTGGGATGCACATACTAATGAGCTGCACTGTGCAAAACCAAAAACTGTGTTAGGCCTCTTTCACACATCAGTGAAAAACACACACGTTTTTCACTAATGTGATAAAGGTGTGTATGTCCCTCCGTGTGCCGTGATTTTGGCACATGTGTGATCTCCGTGTGCTATCCCTGATAATACTTGGAGATTAGGCACTTATGCTCACCTGTCCCCACTCCTGCTGTCCATAGTGCTGAAGTCTCCCGTGATGCTATGTCCAGCCGCCGCTGTCATCCCTTTTGCAGCTACTTCTGGGTCGACTGTGCAGTGTATATGCATGAGCATAATTAGCCGCCATGGAAGCAGGAGTCTGCAGCGGCCGGAGACAGCGTCGTTGGAGACCGGTGAGTTTAAAAAGCTTTTTATTTTAAAGGAACGTGTTTTCTCTGGTATTTTTTTCACAGATCACACCACTGTGTGGTCCGTGTGACATCAGTGATGCCAATAAACAGTCTCCGTGCGGCAAACAAGGACACGTGTGTGCACCGCATGGAAACATGTCGGGGAAAAATCACTGATGTGTGTGCAGACCCATTGATTTGAATGGGTCAGCGTATGTCCATAATTCTGGTACGTATAAAAACTACCACATATGTACCAGAATCACTGACGAGTGAAGGGGCCTTACAGAATAATGAGACTATAGAGTCTACTCCAGCCCAAGTCTGTAGATAATAACATGGAGTCTGGTATTGCCGGCTATTACCTTTCCAGTGCATCTGGATTGTAACAATCTGTAAGCGGTTCAGTACTGCTGCCTGCCAGGTGTTCAGGAGAAATGTATTTCACATGTTAGTAAAACTGTGCTTTCTAAAATATGACAAATATTACTGCATAATAGGCAATACGATCATGTGTATAATAAGCATTATCGGTGCGTCTGACAAGGTACAGTAATGTGCTGCTCGTGCAGTAATGAGGACTGTTCTCCATGCCTTTTGTGTGCTGCGCTTCACACCTAGCAATGTGCAGCACGTGGTAGTGTCGTTCAGCATTTACTGGCATGATGGATATTCTCCATCCCACAAACCTCTCTCAGTGGGTTACTTGCTTAGATGGCTGCGTTAGGAGAGCAGGTGTTTGCTCACGTGGGATGTCAAAGCGTTCTCCTTAATGACTGTCTACATTTCTGCGTGAAGTCCTGCCTTGTATATTTTTGCATTTTTCTCATTGCTTCAGCTTATTCCCTGTGGTCGTCTTTCCCATCTCAGCAGCCACTGATGCACTATTACTTTACATTACAGTGACAGGCCAGCAGCCATAGAATACAGAGCAGCAGCTGGTTTTAGGCCTTAGAAGAAACTTCCCGGCTGAATCATACTCCGCTTACTCCACCTCGGAGACTCTCCTGAATATCAGTGCATTACTCAGATTGCCTTCATTATACTACAGAACTAGGATTTCTACAGTATGGTTATTATGTTATTCTATTCAGTACTGATATTATGGAACACGAAATCTGGAATTAGAGGATCAAACACGTACCTCAGGCATACCTCCCAACCGTCCCGGATACAGCGGGACAGTCCCTCTTTTGAGCCTTTGATCCCGACTCCCGCCCGTGAGGCTGTTTGTCCCGGGCTCCACCCACCCACTGTAGCCCCGCCTCGCTGTTTCTCCCTTCTATTCATCACAGAGTCGAGCGCGCACCTTGAAACTCCTGTGACTGCTGCTGAGGTATGAATCACCCCCTGCAGCAGAGCGACCCCCCCGCACCAGAGCCGACCCCCCCTGCACCAGAGCCGACCCCCCCTCCCCCAGAGTGGACATCCCCAGTCCCGAAGCCTGCGTTTGTCTGCAGCTGTTCTCTGACTCCCCGTGTGCGGCTTCTCACTGCTGCAGACACGCGGGGAGTCAGGAAGCTGAGGAGACCGTGCAATCAGCACTTCTCTCTCCTGCAGATAGCACTGGCCAGTAATAACCTATGCAGAGTGACATCTGCAGGCTTCTATTACCGATCAGTGGTCTCCTGCCTGTGGAGCTGCTGGGTCCTAGCTTCCCAACAGGTTCAGCTCTGCTTTATCCTGGCTCCCCTACCAGTTAAAGGGAAACTGTCAGCAGAAATTTCACAATAAAAATAAAAGGATTCCCCTCTGCAGCTCCTGGGCTGCTTCTAGAAAGGTTCCTGTTGTTATTGTGCCCCCTTTGAGACCTACAAAAATACTTTATGAAGTCTTACCTTTTTGTATGCAAATGTGTTTTTATGGTCACGGGGGCGGGCTGTCTGGCGTCCGTTATTCCCCCTCCTGCCGCTTTACGCAGTCCCCCATTGCTCATTTACATACACAAGGACGCCTTCCTCATGTAACTGTCCTCCCGAAGTTTTACGCATGTGAACGCTTTTTCAGGTGATTGCGCAGGCGCGAGATTATGGGCTGCGCTGTGATTGTCATCAGCAGCGTTAACCAAGTACCCGCCCATAATCTCGTGCCCGCACTTTTCCCTCTGACTCCACCGTTATGCGCAAGTGCTGGCCATATGAACCATGTTACTTATTACTGCTTGCACGAGATTATGGGCGGGTACTTGGATGACTTTGCTGATGACAATCACAGCGCCGCCCATAATCTCGCGCCCACGGTAATAGGTAACATGGTTCATATGGACAGTGCTTGCGCATAACGGTGGAGGCAGAGTGAGAAGCGTGGGCACGAGATTATGGGTGGGTACTTGGATGACGCTGCTGATGACAATCACAGCGCCGCCCATAATCTCGCGCCTGCGCAATCACCTCAAAAGCGTTCACACTTTGCACAGTGCTCAGTCCCGTGAGAGTGGCAATGGGCATGCGCAAAACTTCAGGAGGACAGTTACATGAGGAAGGCGTCCTCATGTATGGAAATGAGCAATGGGGGATGGTGTACAGCGGCAGGAGGGGGAATAACGGACGCCAGACAGCCCGCCCCCGTGACCATAAAAACAGATTTGCATATGAAAAGGTAAGACTTCATAAAGTATTTTTTTAGGTCTCAAAGGGGGCACAATAGCAACAGGAACCTTTCCAGAATGCAGCCCAGGAGCTGCAGAGGGGAATCTTTTATTTTTTTTTGCTAAATTTCTGGTGACAGGTTCCCTTCAAAGGGAACCTATCAGGTGCAATCTGCACTCAGAGCCAGGAGCAGTTCTGGGTGTATATTGCTAATCCCTCCCTAACTGTCCCTGTATACACTAGCATAGATAAAGGCATCTATAGAAAAAGTATTTTTAAAGAGCTTATATCTTATGCTAATTAGCGCGGGGACTAGTCCCAAGGGCGTTACTTCACTTGGCTAGTCGGCTCACATAGCGTGTGAGTACTCACACAGGGGCGTAATAACATGCTAACATGCTATGCGAGCCGACTAGCCAAGTGAAGTAACGCCCTTGGGACTAGTCCCCGCGCTCATTAGCATAAGATATAAGATCTTTAAAAATATTTGTTCTTGATCTCTTTATCTATGCTAGTGTATACAGGGACGGTTAGGCAGGGATTAGCAATATTCACCCAGAACTGCTCCTGGCTCTGAGTGCATATTTCACCTGACAGGTTCACTTTAAAGGGAACCTGTCACCAGATTTGGGGCCTATAAGCTGCGGCCACCACCAGTGGGATCTTATATACACATTCTAACATGCTGCATACATACCTCCCAACCGTCCCGGATACAGCGGGACTTTCACGCTTTACGTTGTTTGTCCCGTTGCCACGGGCGGGACGGCCGGCTCCCGGGCTCCGCCCACCCACTCTCTCCGCCTCCCTGCTTTTCCCTCCTACCATCCTAGTAGACGTGGCATAGAGAGGAGCGCTGCCTGTGCTGCTGCTGGCACAGTAAACTAATCTCCCCAGCGCTGATTTCCCTCCCTCCCCCCTCACCCCCGGCCGCCGCCTGTCTGTGCGGGCGCCCCCCTGCCGCCTGTCTGTGCGGGCGCCCCCCTGCCGCCTGTCTGTGCGGGCGCCCCCCTGCCGCCTGTCTGTGCGGGCGCCCCCCTGCTGCCTGTCTGTGCGGGCGCCCCCCTGCCGCCTGTCTGTGCGGGCGCCCCCCTGCCGCCTGTCTGTGCGGGCGCCCCCCTGCCGCCTGTCTGTGCGGGCGCCCCCCTGCCACCTGTCTGTGCGGGCGCCCCCCTGCCGCCTGTCTGTGCGGGCGCCCCCCTGCCGCCTGTCTGTGCGGGCGGCCCGCCGCCTCTCTGTGCGGGCGGCCGGCCGCCTCTCTGTGCGGGCGGCCCGCCGCCTGTCTGTGAAGGCGACCGGTCGCCTCACTGTGCGGGCGACCGGCCGCCTCACTGTGGCTGCCTGCGTGTCCGTGCTGGAGGCCCGCCGGCTGCCTGCGTGTCCGTGCTGGAGGCCCGCCGGCTGCCTGCGTGTCCGTGCTGGAGGCCCGCCGGCTGCCTGCGTGTCCGTGCTGGAGGCCCGCCGGCTGCCTGCGTGTCCGTGCTGGAGGCCCGCCGGCTGCCTGCGTGTCCGTGCTGGAGGCCCGCCGGCTGCCTGCGTGTCCGTGCTGGAGGCCCGCCGGCTGCCTGCGTGTCCGTGCTGGAGGCCCGCCGGCTGCCTGCGTGTCCGTGCTGGAGGCCCGCCGGCTGCCTGTGTGTCCGTGCTGGAGGCCCGCCGGCTGCCTGCGTGTCCGTGCTGGAGGCCCGCCGGCTGCCTGCGTGTCCGTGCTGGAGGCCCGCCGGCTGCCTGCGTGTCCCTGCTGAGTGGGTGTGGATGGGGAGTGGATATGGGCGTGACTGTGAAATGGGTGTGGTTAGGGGGCGTGGCCTAAAAATTTGCCACGGCGCGCAACGCGCGCCGCAAACTTTGTCCCTCTTTCCCTTCTTTTAAAGTTGGGAGGTATGCGGTACCTGTCATCCTGCACAGGCCGCTCACAGCTTATGCCAATTACCCAAATACAAAGCATCTAATATTTCTTGGTGCCTCCCTGTCTTGACCAATTCATCACAATGTTGTGTTACTAACAGGTGGCGCTTAGCTTGTTTGGTCTCCATTGTGAGCGGAGTATCTGAGACTCTTCAACCTATCTTTTTAAATCTGTTTATGCCGTAATTACAGAGAAAAATAGAGAATAATATGTTGTTACCTCTAGGGGAAAATATTACAATCAGGCCTGTGATATCAAACAGTAAAAGATGTAAAGGTATAAGGATAAAGGAATACGAGCACATTCCCACATCCCATATACAGCTTTTCAGCACTGGCATAATAGCAGCCAAACACATTGCAGAAAAAATGAACATCAGTGACATTTGTAGCCTAAACTGACATTATCCAGTCAATTTAGACTGATGTTTTTTCTGCAATGAGATATTGATTAATATCTTACTTTTCAAAGGGAGTGTACTCATTTGTGCTGAGCACTGTATATTCTGGACTTGTCTCCCTCTGCTTTGCATGGACACATTGTCTGTGGAAAAACACGGACATGTGAATAAAACCATAAGCTATCATTAGAGATGAGCGAACCTGAAGTTCGGTGTTTGTACCGAGCACAGAATTTACAGATAAATAGTGTTCGAGATCGGGTGCTTTCAGGTATGGACACCACTACTTGTGTGAGCATCGCTGTGCTCAGGTATGCTCAGCTCAGCCCAGTGAGAGCCCAGTGAGAGCGCATGCAGTGTTTGAACAGCGCACACTGGGGGTAATAACAGCATGATCAGATGTAATGTGCACCAACCCCAAAAAATAGGAAAAACACCACCATCCCCGGAAGTGCTCTGTTTATGGCTGGATGTATGTGGATGCAGATCTGAACTGCCCAATCAGATCTGAACCCCAATCTATTGGGGTTCAGGTCAAGTCCGGGTCCCAAATAAACTTTACCTAAAGTCCGACTGAACCTGCTGAACCAAACTTCCACGAGTCTGCTCATCTCTAACTATAATGGGTATGTGCTGTATCAGTAAGGAAAAATGCAACATGGATGACTGAATGAGGCCTTATACAGCCACAGAGGTAAAGACGTAAAAGTAATATATGCTGTGTAAATGTATGTTTTTATTCAAAACAGGATGGAGAAAACAAGATCAGCTCATCTGTTTAGTGCATGGTCACAAAGCTCCCGATAACAAAAGATTGTAGGAAAAACAGTACTAATTTTGTCTATATAATCCATAGAATGTATTCAATAATAATCAAAAAATTCAAAGATAAAAACAACACAGCGGTCCAAAGCTTGGCTAGGAGTAAATCACAATGCCTGGCATTGACTAAGGAGCACACAGGTCAGAAACGCGTTGTTATGTACTCCTAGCCACGCTTTGTACCACAGTGTTGTTTTTATCTGTGGATTTTTTTGTCTATGATTGAATAAATCCTATGGATTTTATGGACGAGATTAGTGCTGTTTATTGCTACATTTTATTTTTATGTTTTTATTACTATACTAGACAGTGAGCCTCATGCTCTAACTATAGTAAAGATAGGTTTTATACAATAAAGGGCATCTGTTAGCAAAGATACGATACGATACGATACGATACACTTTATTGATCCCGTGGGAAATTATGGTATCACAGCAGCACAACTTAAATCATAACATGAATTACTTAATTGACAAGACAGTAGAGTTTACAGAAGACCATTATACATTAGATTAGGTCATACACAGCGGGTAAACTGAGAAGTAGAAGAAATAAAGAAGTAAACATTCACCTTCATTCAACATTCAAAGAGGGCAAAATGCTAACTATTCACCTAGTTACAGTGTGAAGAAGCGCCAAGCATCTGCTCCCGGGATTCGCTTTAGAGACGACCCAGTTAATATGATACGTGGGCACTCCTTCTGCCAGTATTGCCATAGTCTTTCAGCACTAGGAATCCTCTTGGCAGCATCTCCCTTTACACTCATTAATCAGCATGTTCAGCGGTACTGAGCTCTTATATAGAAGAAAAACTACTCCGGCTGCTATGATTCATGAGATAATGGAGTATACCACCACTGTGATCAATATATTAATGAACTATTCAGCTCCAAGCAGTAATAATCAATCGGTGATGCATTAGTTACAGGTCTGAAGGCACTTCCAATACCTAATGTGACTATATAGAGATACATTTATTATGCCAGCAGTGTCTGTTCTACTTTGGCACATTTCATTTCACATAGCCTTTCATTTCCTTTGCTTTTATCCTGGGCCGCATAGTACTAAGATCTAAGAAACAACAGATGTTCTTGCATTAGTTTGCAGCTATCTCTGTACAGCTTATATTCATATACTCTGAGAAAAGTGAGGCTGTGGTGATCAGTAGCTCATTTTAATTAACAATTTAGCATTACAATATTGCTGACTACACTGCGTTTAGAACCTCGGCTTACAGATATGTTCACATCAATTGTTGATTTTTTTTCTCTGTTCATCAAAAAGCACAATTGTATTTGGGGTTTTGACTATTTTTAAAGTTCTTTTTTAAGTTACAGTAACCACTATAACTAAACTTTGTAGTCTGCAGTTACATGGAATGTGTGGAAAACTTCCCTAGACCGTGACATTTTTTGAGGTGGGTCCTTGTTGGTCCTCTAATGTTCATAACTATTTTATCACATGTAATTTATTTCTTCTTAATTCTGCAAACAAGATTATTAGCAAGTAACACTTACATGACTCCTTTTATTTCTTATCACCAGGAATTTGGGGATAGGACATATGGTCATTTAAAAATGATGGTGCAGTTTTAGCTTCACCATGGTAGTTAAGGAGTCTAAATGTTATGTGCCCCTTTGCCCTCTTACGTGGCATGTAGAATACGAGGGCATAGTGTCTGCCATTAGGTGTGCATAGAGACCAGCTCAGTATTGGGGAGCATTGCGTTGTGCCAGTGTTAGCAGAGTGGAGCTGTCCCTGAGTCACTCCAGGGCAGGGATCTCCAACCTGTTGCTGTGGAGCCACATGTGGATAATGGGCCCTTGATATGTAGCTCATGACTGTCCACTGATTTGGTGCATCAACACAAGGTATAGCAACAGCTATGAAGAGCAGGTCTAACGATGGTGACTTTTCTGAGTAGCCCAGCAAGGAAAAGTAAATATGAATGAGCACTTACTGGCTATGAGGGTGGAGAGATAAATATGGTAAGCTGAAGATAGGATGGTAATACCAATCAGAAAGGTGCTTGAAGCTGGATGTCATAGTGTCATGGGAATGCTTGATGTGAGCATACAGAATGGGAGTAAGGTGGAAACTCCTAAATCTACAGTGGCTTGCGAAATTATTAATTTTCCTTGGAATTTTTTGTGTATTGCTAGCTCACAACCTGGAATGTCACAGTTTTTTTGTAGGGTTTAAATCAGTTCATGTAAAGAAGATGCCTACAACTGAGAACATTTGTTTTTCATTTTATTGTGACTTAAACAGCAAATAGGACAACATAACTGAAAACTTCAGTTTGCATAATTATTCACCCCTAAAGTTAGTACTTTGTAGAGCCTTCTTTTGTGGCAATTACAGCTGCAAGTCACTGTGAATAAGTCTCTGTGAGCTTTCTACATCTTGCCACTGGGATTTTTGTCCATTTCCTCAAGACAAAGCTGCTCCAGCTCCTTCAAGTTGGTTTCCTTTGATGAACAGCAATCTTCCAATTTGACCACCGATTATCAATTGGATTAAGGTCTGGGCTTTGACTAGGCAATTCCAAAACATTTACACATTTCACCTTAAATCATTCAAGTGTTGCTTTAGCAGCATGCCTTGGGTCATTGTCTTGTTGGAAGGTGAACCTCTGTCTCAGTCTCAAATCACTGACAGACTGAAAGGTTTTTCTGAAGAATATCACTGTAATTTGCATTATCCATTTTCCCCTTGACTTGGACCATTTTAGTTGTCCCAGTGGTCGAAAAACATCCCCACATCATGATGCTGCCACCATGTTTCACTGTGGAGATGGTGTTCTTAGGGTGATCTGCTGTGTTGGTTTGACACCAGACATAGAGCTTTCCTTGGTGTTCCAAAAAGTTTACTTTTGATCTCAACTGACTACAGCACCTTCCTCCATACATTTAGGAAGTCTGCCACATGCCTTTTGGTCTACTCAAAACAAGCCTTCCAAATTTTTCTGTGTAAGTAAATGCTTTTCTCTGGCCACTCTTGCAAAAAGATCGGCTCTATGGAGAGTACGGCTTATTGTGGTCATGTGGACAGACACTCCAGTCTCTGCTTGGAAACTCTGAGGCTCCTTCAGGGTTATCCTTGGTCTCTGTGCTGTCTCTATGATTAATATCGTCCCTGACTGGGCTGAGAGTTTTGGTGGGCAGCTCCCTCTTGACAGGTTTGTTGTGGTAACATGTTCTTTCCATTTGATGTAATGGATTTGATGGTGCTCTGGGGGATCATCAGCGATTGGCATATTTTTTTTAGAACCCAACCCTCAATTGCACTTCTCAGCAGCTTGAGAACTCTGACTTGTTTGGGGATCTCCTTGATATTCAAGGTGTTGTTTGGTTAGTGGTGCCTCTCTCTTAATGGTGTTGCAGCCTCTGTGGCCTTTCAGAAAAGGTGTGTACCGTATATACTGACAGACCCTGGGACACTTAGACTGCACACAGACGGACTTCCTGTCACTAATAGAGATGAGCCACCCCCCTAGAGTTCGAGTTCGGTTCATCGAACGGTGCCCCGTTCGACAAACCGTTCGACGAAGCTCTCGAACCTCATAGGAAACAATGGGAGGCAATCACAAACACATAAAAACACCTGGAAAACACCCTCAAAGGTGTCCAAAAGGTGACAAACAACTCCCAAGACAGCACAAACACATGGGAAAGTGACAAGGACATATACTCCTGCGAAAACAAAACAGCTGGACGAGGAAAAAGAGGATGAGGCACAGATATAGGCATGGCATGCCCTTCTAAAATCATGTAAAACACAGCAAGCGGACTCCAAGCAGAGTCTCCCTTTTCATTATAAAAATTGGGCCACACAGACACTCCTTCAGTGGCAGCACTTGTGCCCCTGTTGTACACTTCACAGGTAGATTTGCATCAAGCACATTCAAAAATAAGCCATCCTTAACCATCCCCAGGATGACACCGGCTTAGGTAGCAAAGTCTTTGCTGAACCATGACTTTTTCATCTTGGCTCATTTTTAAAAACACAGCAAGAGTTACTCCAAGCGGAGTCTCCCTTTTTTCCAAAAATTGGGCCCCACAGACACCACTTCAGTGGCATCACTTGTGCCCCTGTTGTACACTTCACAGGTAGATTTGCATCAAACACATTCAAAAATACGCCACCCTTAGCTGTCCCCGGGATGACACCGGCCTAGGTAGCAAAGCCTTTGCTGAACCATGACTTGTTCATCTTGGCTCGTTTTTAAAAACGCAGCAGGGGGACTCCAAGCAGAGTCGCCCTTTTTTCCAAAAATTAGGCCCCACAGACACCACTTCAGTGGCATCACTTGTGCCCCTGTTGTACACTTCACAGGTAGATTTGCATCAAGCACATTCCAAAATATGCCAGCCTTAACTGTCCCCAGGATGACACCAGGGTAGGTAGCAAAGTCTTTGCTGATCCCAGATCTGTTCATCTTGGATCATTTTTAAAACAATGCAAGCAAGCGGACTCCAAGCAAAGTTTCCTTTATTTCCAAAAATTGGGCCCCACAGACACCACTTCAGTGGCATCACTTGTGCCCCATTTGCAAACTTGACAGGTAGATTTGCATCAAGCACATTCCAAAATACGCCAGCCTTAACTGTTCCTGGGATGACACTGGGGTAGTTAGCAAAGTCTTTGCTGATCCCAGATCTGTTCATCTTGGATTATTTTTAAAAACACAGCAAGGGTTACTCCAAGCAGAGTCTCCCTTTTTTCCAAAAATTGGGCCACACAGACACCCGTTCAGTGGCATCACTTGTGCCCCATTTGCAAACTTGACAGGTAGATTTGCATCAAGCACATTCAAAAATACGCCAGCCTTAGCTGTCCCCAGGATGACACCGGCCTAGGTAGCAAAGTCTTTGCTGAAGCATGACTGGTTCATCTTGGCTCGTTTTTCAAAATACAGCAGGGGGACTCCAAGCAGAGTCTCCCTTTTTTCCAAAAATTGGGCCCCACAAACGCCACTTCAGTGGCATCACTTGCGCCCCTGTTGTACACTTCACAGGTAGATTTGCATCAAGCACATTCCAAAATATGCCAGCCTTAACTGTCCCCAGGATGACACCGGGGTAGGTAGCAAAGTCTTTGCTGAACCATGAATTGTTCATCTTGGCTCGTTTTTAAAAACACAGCTAGAGTTACTCCAAGTGGAGTCTCCCTTTTTCCAAAAATTGGGCCCCACAGACACCCCTTCAGTGGCATCACTTGTTCCCCTATTGTACACTTCACAGGTAGATTTGCATCAAGTACATTCTAAAATACGCCAGCCTTAACTGTCCCCAGGATGACACCGGGGTAGGTAGCAAAGTCTTTGCTGAACCATGACTTGTTCATCTTGGCTCGTTTTTAAAAACACAGCAGGGGGACTTCAAGCAGAGTTGCCCTTTTTTCCAAAAATTGGGTCCCACAGACACCCCTTCAGTAACATCACTTGTGCCCCAGTTGCAAACTTGACAGGTACATTTGCATCAAGCACATTCCAAATCCACAAGCCTTTACTCTCCACAGGATGACACAGGGGTAGTAAAGTCCTTTCGGATCCATGACTTGTTCATCTTGATGAACGTTAGTCTGTCCACATTGTCACTGGACAGATGCATGCGCTTATCTGTCAGCACACACCCAACAGCACTAAAGACACGTTCTGAGACAACGCTGGCAGCTGGACCCGACAAGATCTCCAAGGCGTAAGTGGAGAGCTCAGGCCATTTTTCAAGATTTGAAGCTCAAAATGAGCAAGGCTCCAGTTGCAAAGTCATGGCATCGATGTTCATTTGGAGATACTCCTGTATCATCCTCTGCAGCCGTTGACTATGTGTCAGACTTCTTGTCTCTGTTGGCCTTGCAAAGGATGGTCTAAACAAATTATGAAACGATTTAATAAAATTGCTGTTACCTGCAACAGATACGGTGCTGCTGGTACAGTTAGACTGTTGATGACGAGACAGTCCCATGTTTGTCAAGTTACAACTGGGAGATTCACTCCGTGCACCACTGGTGTTTGGTGGAAAAGCCAAGCTAAGATTGAGTAACAGCTTCTGCTGATACTCCTACATACGTACGTCCCTTTCTATGGCTGGAATTATTTCACAAAATTTGTACTTGTACCAGGGATCTAATAGTGTGGCAACCCAGTATCATCATCACTTCTAATTTTGACAATCCAAGGGTTATGTTGTAGGTAGTGCAGCAAGAAAGCGCTCAAGTCCTTGCTGTGTTTGTGGCATAGAGGTGCTAACCATTCTTTCTTCCTCTGACATCTTCCCCAACCTCTTTCAACTGAAATTTGACCAAGGTCTCCCTCATCTGCTGCATCTTCCATGTCCATGGACAGTTCGTCCTCCATTTCTTCATGTTCTCCTGCACCTTCCTCAACATTTTGCCTGCTACCATGCGCCCTTGTTAATCCCTCTCCCCCATCGTCCCATGCCTGCCGCTTTGGTGATGATGAACGTCTGGACCTTGGTGATGTTGTTATCCCTTGCGCATATGAATCCTCCTGTACTTCCTCCCCTTCCTGTTGTCCCACCCCCTGACTCCGAATAGTGTTTAGCGTGTGCTCCAGCATGAAAATCACTGGAATTGTCATGCTGATAATGGCATTGTCAGCGCTAAACATATTCATCGCCATGTCGAAGGGTGCATAGGTCCTTGATCTGAGACCACTCCATCAGGGTGATCTTCCCCACCTCTGCATCTCGTTGGCCCAGGCTATACGTCATGACGTATTGCACCAGTGCTCGGCGGTGCTGCCACAGTCGCTATAACATGTGGAGAGTCGAATTCCAGCGTGTCAGCATATCGCATTTCAGGCGATGAACCGGCAGGCCAAAAGACTTCTGGAGCGATGCAAGTCGCTCAGCTGCGGCGGTTGAATGGCGGAAGTGAGCAGACAGTTTTTGTGCCCTGTTCAGAAGGCCATCTAGGCCGGGATAGTGTGTTAAAAATTGCTGGACAACAAGGTTCAACACGTGAGCCATACAAGACACGTGTGTCACCTTGCCCAGGCGAAGGGCCGCACTCAGGTTTGCAGCATTGTCGCACACAGCCTTACCTGGCTGAAGGTTGAGTGGAGACAACCATTTACGAAACTCGTACCGCAGAGCTGCCCACAACTCAGCCACTGTGTGACTCTTATTTCCAAGACATTTCAAGCTAAAGACCGTCTGATGCCGTTGCGCTCTGCTGCCAGCATAGTAAGGAGGTGTCCGTGATTCCTTGTGCGCAGTTACAACACTGGTGGCCTGATCAGGCAGGCTTGGGGTGGAGGTGGAGGACCCAAACGAGGTTGAGGAGGCAGAAGTGTTGGAGGAACTTCTACATACAGAGGATTGATGCACAAGTCGTGGGGACGGCAAGACTTGTTCAGCAGACCCTTCTCCATCTATCACCATAGTTACCCAGTACCCAGTCAGCGACATGTAACGCCCCTGTCCATGCTTACTGGTCCAAGTATCGGTGGTGAAATGCACCCGTTCACACACAGAGTTTCTCAAGGAAGCGGTGATGTTGTGTGCGACATGCTGGTGTAGCGCAGGCACACCTTTCTTAGAGAAGTAGTGGCGACTGGGCATCTGGTACTGTGGCACAGCAACGGACATAAGGTCTCGAAAATCATGTGTGTCCACCAGGCGGAATGGCAACATTTCGGTAGCCAAGAGCTTACAGAGGGATAAAGTCAACCTCTTAGCTTTGTCATGGGTCTCAGGAAATGGCCTTTTATTTGTCCACATCTGAGGGACAGAGATCTGGCTGCTGTGTGTAGACGGTGTTGAGTAGGGTGTTCCTGGAAAAATGCAGGTTTGTGAGGAAAGTGCAGGCGGAAACATGATGTTGCCTTCATCCAAAGTTGGTGCTATCGATGTCTGAGAGAGCTGTACACCCGCACATGTTTCGCCTTCCAAACCAACTGACGATCTACCAAGCAAACTGCCTGTTGTGGTTACAGTGGTGGAAGGTGTGCGTGGAAAACCAGGTGTGACAGCTGTCCGCACAGTCATAGAAGATGAAGAGCACGCGGATGCACTGGAAGGGGAAGGCGGTGGTTGGCCCGCTACGCTAGGCCACATTGCAGCACAGTGAGCTTCCCTCTGGGAATTATGCTTGGTATTCATGTGACGATTCATGGAAGAAGTTGTCAAACTGGTGAGCTTTTTGCCTCTACTTATAGATTCCCGACAAATTTTACAGATCACATAATTTGGGAGATCCTTTGCAAGGTCAAGAAAGGACCAGGCTAGGCAAGGCTTAGAGAACATGCAACCTGCAGAGCCACCCCAACTTGTGCTCAGAGGCAGAGTGGTGGTTGAGGATGCAGTTGTAGACGTGCTACCAGTACTCTGACTCTGTCCAGGAAGGTGCAAGGTAACTTCGTCGTCAGTTGCATCCTCCTCCACTCCCTCAGACCTAGCCTCTTCCTGCCCTGACCGAATATTTAAGTTGTCATCCCAATCTGGTATCTGCGTCTCATCGTCATCAGTATGTTCCTCATTGTCTCCACCAACAGGTGTTACAGTTTGTGAATGAGGGTCTTCATTATGCTCAGAAACTTGGTCATCAGGGCCTGAATCTGAGTCACAAAGCTTCTGGGCATCACTGCAGACCATTTCCTGGTCTGTACTCACTGTAGCTTGGGAGCAGACCTCTGATTCCCAGGCAATAGTGTGACTGTACAGCTCTGCAGACTCAGCCATCTCTGTTACACCATACTGTGCACGGCAGGTGGGGACTTGAGAACTGGGAGAAAGCAAATGTGAATGGGATGACAACTCAGAGGACTGGTTTTTTTTTATGTGGTAGTTGAGGTGGAGGAGAGGGCACTTGTTGGAGCACTTGAGATCCATTAAAGCATGTTCTTTTTTTGTGCATCATCTACCTTTCTTACAGTAAAAAAGGGAGCACATCGGATTGTCCACGGAAAGTAGTAGACATCTTACTTTTGCTGGAAGATGGCCTATCTTCAGCAGATGTAAATGTAGCTTTGCCACCTTCCCCACAGACACAAACTTGTTTTCCTTTTCCAACACGCCTGTTCCCCTTTCCACCAGCATCTGTCCTTTTGCCACTCATATTGTTAGCAACAAGATTAGCCACTTAAAATGTGGTAGCAAAAATTGAGAGGTGGTGTAGATTGCAGAGGTGGTCTAGCTTTATTGACAGCTGAAGAACCAACACTGACCATCCCTGACAATGCAACTATGGCCCTACAACTGGCAGCACTGTTTGCTATTAAAATAGCGGAGCAAAATGTGCATGAGGGTAGAATGCAGAGGTGGTGGAACTTGCTTGGCACCAGTGGGACACTAATTTAGTATAGCAGACACTGTTTGGATGCCACTAAGTTTCAGCACTGTTTGCTATAAAAATTGCGTAGCAAAATGTGCAGGAGCGTAGAATGCAGAGTTATTGGAACTTGCTTGGCACCAGTGGGACACTAATTTAGTATAGCAGACAATGTTTGGATGCCACTAACTTTCAGCACTGTTTGATATTAAAATAGCGTAGCAAACATGGGCAGGAGGGTAGAATGCAGAGGTGCTGGAACTTGCTTGGCACCGGTGGTACACTAATGGAGTATAGCAGCCACTTTCTGGATGCCAATAAGTTTCAGCACTGTTTGCTATAAAAATAGCATGGCAAAAGTGGGCAAGTGGATACAGTGGCCGGGTTCTGTGGGTCAGTGGACAGGAAAGGAAGCCTCACTTTCTATCCCTCCTAATTATGCAATGCAGCAAGGAATTCCCTGAGCCTAGGTACACAGACGCTATCTAAAGCTGTATACAGCGTTTCCACGAACCTGCCTATCAGCTATGGCTCTGAGCCCCAGGAAATCAGCCCTGAAAAGGGCTGAAATAAACTTCTGTCCCTAATCTGCACAGCGCTGTGTGTGTAGCGTACTGGCGACAGGAGCTGCGTGAGCGGTGACTGTCACCCACACGCACAAAGGAGATAATGGCGGAGACAGGGGAAATGGCCGTATTTTATAAGGCAAGGACATGTGATATTCACAGCCTATGACACATGCCCTTGCTTGTCTGGCAAAAAGTACACTTAACTGTGTGTGTGTCTGGGATTGGCTGACATGCTAGCCCGCCCCACTGCACGCGCGCTTAGGAAAAAAAAAAAAAAAAAGGCGATCGCCATTCTCCCAGCAGCACAGATCTAAATGCGTCCCCCCGCACACTATACGCTGAAATTTGATAATAGTGTGAATCACAGAGTGACTCACACTATTACAGTGAAAAGCCAGCTAGTAACTAGCTAGGCTTTTTGCTGATCGAACCGTTATCGAACGTAACTCGAGCTGTCGAGCTTTTAGCAAAAAGCTCGCGTTCGAGTTCAATCTCGAGCACCCCCAAAATCACTCGAACATGAAATTGGCGAACCTCGAACATCGCTCATCTCTAGTCACTAAGCTTACACCAGAAATTTTTAAAGGCGTCATAGCAAAAGGGATGAATACATATGCACATGCGAATTTTTAGTTATTTGATCCCATAAATTACATTTTTGCCTATATTTTTCTCACTTCAGCAACTTAAATGTTTTAGTGCTGCTGATGCATCACACACAAATTGGATTACAAAAAAATGTAAACACAGGTTGTAATGTAATAAAATAGGTAAAATGCCAAGAGAATGAATACTTTTGAAAGCCAGTGTAAGTATATTTCCTATAAGGCAAGGGAGCACAAGTTCTCAGAGTGATTTGGAAGGGAGAGCTTAAGTTGTCATTATACCGGTAATGTAACGCTAAAGGTGTAACTATTGGGGGATGGTGGGAGAACTAGATGTCACTAGATGGGCTCTAGATGTGACTCTCAACCATCAGTCAAATTTGAATATGGCTCTTTGGGTAAAAAAGGTTGGGTATCAATGCTCCAGCATCTGTGTATGATGGAAGTGAAATGGAGAAAGACAATGTTAATATGGTAACAAGAGGTTCCAAAACTAGCATGAAGTCTTCTTATCCAGACTTCTGAAATGAGAGGAAATTTGCCTTTCTATTGCTGCTGAGAGTGAGTAAATCTTTGCTCTTGGGTACAGTTCTTTTGCAGTAATACCCAGAGAACTCCTGTAAAACAAGCATCATGCAACGTGTTAATATGCACGTCAGTAACTAAACACATTCGTTGTGGTTATATGAGTCACCATTTATTCAATGGAAGCATTGAAAGACAACACCCATGACTTTGATTTCCTTGTTATTGAACAGCTCTGTTACTAATTTGCTGTTAGACTTCACTCAGCGGATGAATCAAAGAATAACTTTGTATATACAGCTCCTTAATTGGATACCGCAGATAGAATACATTTTTGCTAAATATTTATTGAACATTTTCATGCAAATTAAGTTAATTATAATTTCATCGGATGCTCACTCTGGCAATGGAGTTGTAAAGTCGGCTATACATACAGTATTAGATGGCTGAGATCAGTTGCCGATAGCCATAATGACCATCTCTCCCATTCTCAGGAGCGCTCGTTCGGCAAGCGCTCCTGTGCTCGCTATGAGAAAGCCGCTAGCAGAGATCTCAGCCAGTGGTTTATCCCCTGTAGAACAAAGCAATATCAGTCTGAAATTGGACATGCCCATTCCACATCTTTTCTGATGATTAGTTGTCCACCTGCCCCAAACACATAAGACTGTGTATATCATGGTGGTTTCAGCCAACATTAGTCTATTGTGTTTGGGGTCCTTAGTCACATGTAAACAATGCTCCTAGAAAACTCCTTTAGTTTAGAAATACAGTTCTCTGAAGGGCAATTTTATATAGGATCATGATTTTTATTGAACAACTTTTAAAGACATATAAAAGATATAAAATTTAAATAACATTCATTTATATATATTTATAGTATAAACAATATGTCTAAGATTTGTAATATACATTATGTTGAAATTCAATGTCTCAAATTGCCCGGGGTGTGTTTCTCTTGGGTATTTTTTTGTGGCAGTGACTCTCCATAGATGTCAACATGGTTATATAGTTTTGATTACTTAGTGTTAAAAAAGACACCATGTAACGTTGATGGATACTTACTGGGTATATCAAAGACTAAGATATAATTATCCGATCAATAGCATGAGTTATCAATAACAGATTGGTGGGGTTCCAACACCCAGCACCCCTAGTCAGCCGATATCTGTTGCCACGGCTGCCATAAGAAAACAGTGTATTGTACTGCTCCATACACCATTTTCAAGAACTACCAGTTCAGCTCACATTTATGTAAATATGATCTGAGATACTGGTGGACACCGACAGAAAAGGGCAAGAACAATATATAATAATAATATTTGTTCACTTATATAGAGCCATTAATTCCACAGCGCTTTACATATATCAGGAACACTGTACCCACTGGGGCTCACAATCTAAAGACCCTATCAGTATAGTATGTCTATGGAGTGTGGGAGGAAACCGGAGAACCCAGAGGAAACCCACACAAACACGGGGAGAACATACAAACTCCTTGTAGATGTTGTCCTTGGTGGGATTAGAATCAAGGATCCCAGCGCTCCAAAGTAACAGGGCTAACTACTGAGGCCCTTTGCAGCCTAAGAGCTCATGAAATTGCACATGTGGGGCACTGCAGCCAATTTTGGAATGCTGCCCCCTGACTGACGGCACTTGTTAGTGGTAAAAAAAGAGATGTCCCCTTTAAAAAGTTCGCCCCTTCCTCTCCTGGTGATGCGGTTTGTAATGCGCGCTGACCCCGCCCCCCGGTTTATAGGTCACCGCGCTGCCCAGTCCAAGGACTCTCTTGAAGGACCCAGACCTGTTGGGCAGCCGGAGACGTGTACCCGCTCCTGGAGGCGGTAAGAGAGTTATCAGCAAGGAGGGAAGCAACCTGCTCACGGTGCTTTTAGCTGTTAGCGGCTCCCTCCCTGCTGAGGCACAAGCTATGTGTGGCAGCGTGCGGCGTTCTGAGGGAACTACCCACCGCATGTCGTTTGTGCCCGCCGTAAGTTTGAAAAAGAGCGCGAAGAATGTTATTTTGCGCTTTTCGCCTATGTCACCCCCCCAACCCTCCATCGTCCTGTCACAGCCAGCCCAGGAGAGAAGCAGCATACGGGAGCAGGCTGTGGGCCAGCACATTTTTTGGTAAGGCGCAGGTTAGAAGCACTGCAGTGGGGGAGTGATTATCTTGGGCACCAACCTGCACGTATTGAGACCCTAACCCCCCGCCCTGGTCCAGCATCCACAATGGTTGTTCGTGGCTGCCTGACCAGAGCTTTACGGCTCTGTTTCTACCTTCTAGCACCTAGCCCCACTCCCCCCTCCCCCTCCAGCTGTATGCCCCAGAACTCCAGGAGTGCTAGCCAGGTTAGAACCAGGGGCAGATGGGTCCTTCAGGAGCTGGTGGGATAGGGGTAATGTCAGGCCCCACTTTAATTGTGCAGGATGAGGGGGCGGGAGGGGCGCACTCGCACTATGCAGGGAGCAGGTAGTCTGCTGGCGGTGTACCCCCACCCTCCCCCTGCTGATACCCTACCACCTTTCAGTAGTTAGCGTTCAGGTGTTTTTTGGCCACTTTAGGGGTCGTCATTACGCCGCAGGTAAAAGCATCCAAACCCCCTCTCATTTGACACTGCATGCAATGGGGAACAACCCCCCTTCGTTGTTGTACAGTGGGTTTCAGCATGTTGTCGTACAGTGGGTTTCAGCATGTTATGGCGGCTGTGGGGGGCGGTGATGACCATCGCGCTGTGCTGTCATGTGCAGGGACCCCGGCCACAGTTGCAGTCTATGGCGCGGGTAGCCGCCGTGACCCGAGTCCATCATCTTCACCCGAGGATCAGCATGAGCGTCGGAGCTCCGGGCATCGTGAGCGTCGTTGTAGCAGGCACCACATAGGTAGAGCTAGATCCAGTAGTCACGGCGGGCATTCATGATCGTTGCTTTGGCATTCTCCCTCTTTTTCAGACTAAGCTCCGGTGAGGTCCCATAGGGGAACAAAGAGCATCTGAGGGTGCGTCTGTCCGGACAGCGGGGTTGGCATCTGGCGAGCAACCTACAGAGTCGGGTCCACCATTTCCTGCATCACCTGGTGAGTACCCTGATGTGGGAGTGCGAGGTGGGTTAAGGCCCCTGGGGAGGGTACCGTGATGTCCAAAGGGAACAGGATTTCCGCCCAGGTCTACATTCTGTCACTGTTATTTATTACAAACAACGTTGTTGGTACTGAGGAAAGTGCCAACCCTTTTGTTAAAAGCGGTGATAGTATCTGTTTTTCCTACCCCTTTGGGGACTGCTCTAACTGTAAAGAATCCTTCCCTATTTCGGAGGTATAAGCTTAGTGCCAGTTCTTTATATTGACCACACATGTAGTTATACAAATGAGATCTCCTTTAAGACGCCATTTTTTTAAGTTAAACATATCTAATTTTTCCAACCCTCCTCATACGGGCGGCCTCCATTCCCTGTAATAGTGTAGTTGGCCGCCTTTGAGCTGATGCTTGCTTCTGTATGTTCTTTTTGAGATGTAGAGCCCAAAACTGAATCCCGTGTGCCTGGTGTGGCTTTGCAGATGGTTTGTAGAAGGGTATACGCAGGGATCACGGGATCGAATGCCCCTTTTTTATACACCATAATTTAGTGCTGTAATTGAAAAGATGGGACCTGTATTGGTCTCGGATAATTTATTGAAATGTCAGAAGTGTATTTCTGTACATTTGCATTGCTCGATTGTTTTCCTCACTGTAGGACACGGAAATAAACAAGTGAGAAGGGAAAATTGGCATTTTATTTATCTGCATAATTATGCCCACTGATATTTCTGAACAATTATGTCCACATTAATATTCTCATAAAAAAGTATAAATTCACTTTTAGGTTTTGTTTAAACGGGCATGTAATGGACAAGGCTATCCAATGTTTGATCAGACAGCAATCACCCAATATTATACTATAGAGGGTTTAGACTAGCTCTATTATTTGAGGCACCTATACGGTGAGGTAGTTACCAACCATACCTTTTACCAGGCAAATCGAGATTTGAAAACTTTGCTATTTGCCATGTTGCAGCGGTTGAAGACTGCTTGGCACCTGCTAAAATCTTTTACAGAGGCTTCCAAAGCTGGCAGTAGAGACAGATGAGGCATTAACAATGTAGTTCCCTTTATACCTATATTTTCGTAAAAGCATCCATAAGGAGTCAACAAAAAAAAAAAGAAAAAAGAGCCCCCTTTCAGTTTTCTTCCTTCTGGAATGTTGTGCTTCGCGGAAACAGTTTTTATCCACTATTACCCATTATCTGGACGCTTGTTATCCTTCGGCCCAAAGGGCCCACGAGTATGCCTCAACTTTGCGTGCAAGGTCATTTCCATGGCAGTAATTTTTACGAGGCACCTTTCCCAGGCTACCTGGGGGGGGGGCGCAGCTTACGTCCCCAGAGTATGACTCAGTGGCGGGTTGTGGTACTTGGATTTTGGTACATGGGTCCAACCCCAGTAGTGGTAAAGTTTAAACTTGATTTTTCCGCAACATGGAATCAGGATACCGGCAGCTCTAAATGAGGACCTGATGGTGTAGTGGAATTTCTTGCTGAGTTTTGAATGGCCACACTTGTTTTAAGAGATGGAATGGACAAATTCGTAGATGGAGTATCTCTCGGCATAGCAGGGCCAGCTGGTTTTGGGGTTGTTTCAATACAATGGTGTTCCCAAAAAAAAAAACGTTCTGCCGCTTGGCCTGGCGGGCATGGCTGAGCAACCTAACTATGATCATGCCTTTCCTCCATTTCGGTTCAGTTGCAAAAGGGGGGAGACTTTGAGATAGGTGTATAACCGGTTGTTTTGACAAGGCGTACAGCTTCCCCCTTCTGTAATCAGGTTGATTAGACCTTGGTTTTAGAATGCCTATCTGGTAACGCAAGGTTGAAGGCAAAACAGGTACCCTGTTGCTGTAATAGCATGGCTCACGCGCTATTGTTATTTCAATTTCAGGTGTTCTGGTAAATCCATCCGTTCCAGGATCAAGGCTTAGAGTTCCCAGCTTGGTTGTGGGATGTCGCGATGAATGGGGGCCAATGATCCCGTCCTCCGTTGCCACACCGACATGGTGGGCCTATGGTAAAGTATGCAGCGAGTGGCGTGACCAGGTGGGTTAAGTGCAGGATGATTTCACCAGGGATTCCTTAGTAATACACACCCTGCAGTATTTAGCGGATCTAAACTACCAACGGGTGTCGGTTTCTGTTACGAGCAAGCGGTTATGGGGTAAGCTTGCCATTTTAACTTGCGGTTCTGTACTAACGTGACCATGGCCTAGTGGGGCACAAGGTATTGAAGGGTCGGAGGATTGGCGGCATGCAGGTGGATAACAGGGGCCCGATTTCTTTCTAGTCATTGACTGACCTAAGAAAGGTACCGGGTTGGGCTGTTACTCCCATTGGAAATCTACTCCTTTTTTAGCGGTTTTGGGATCATTTTCCCCACCCCCGGCTGGTATGCCCGAAGGCGTCGGTCTTGGCCCTTAGGCGAGCAGGGGTTACTGGGACCAATTTTTACCTACGTACACAGTCCCTCAATTTATTGGGCAGTTTCCATTGGTAACGCAGCGTTTTTTCTGGTTTCTTTGTGTTTGCCAGCGGCGTTACCCAAGACGTACCCTTTCAGAATTGCGCTTCTCCCAAGGCTTCACGGGCAAGTATGCATGAGCGTAGCGTCAGCGGGTTGGGAGATGGCAAACAAAATGCATTATGAGGAACATTAGTACTGAGTTGTTTTGAAAACGTGTTTTTGATAGACACGCAAGAGGCTACGGACCGGTGTACAGTGCTGGATTTATAGTACAGATGTTTCAGATTCGGATTTTGAGTTTTTTTAAAAAAAAAAAAAAAATTACATGGGATTTATAGCAGAGCCACCCCAGGGATAAGAGGTGTCTGCTTATTTCGAGAATTCGCTTTTATGACAGTGTTTTCCTTACAGATGTAAGCCGCTCTAGTGTTTGGTTCCTGGTCCCTCCTACATATTTTGGGCCTCCTACATATTTTGGGCTTCGTGGAGAGCTGATCCCCCACCTGGCGGTCAGTTCTTCATTTTCTTTGACGTGGATACACATTGGAGAGGTTGCCGGGGCCTGGCATGGCCACAGGTGCTACGAGAAGTGATCAGGATTGAGTGAGCCATCTATTTTCCGGTCATCTTGATGATCCATGTGGGTGACAAAGATCTAGTCCCCTGCTGTCTTATTGTGCCCTTTACCCTCATCTGGTCGGATATGTACAAATTCCCCTGCTTCTTTTCCAGGTTTAAGATGGTTCAGGCTGTGGGGACCTTTCAGCTCATGGGACACAGAGCTAGGGAAGGATGTGTTATGGAGCTGTCTTGGCGCACGCTCCTTCCTACCTAAGTTGATCCTGAATAAAAAAAAAAATATTGGGTGTTGGTCTGGCATCGTCAGTAGGGAGGTAATAACTTGGCTTTCCTTACGCTTGGATGGATACATCTAAAACGTTACCGTTTCGGTTATTGTTTAGCAGGAAGGTTTCAGGAGGTGGCTCAGGGAATTTAGATTTTTTTTGGGGGCTGGGGGTTGCAGCTTGCTAGGGCTTTGCTGCTCCTTGGCGGAAGGAGGCCGGTTTAGGCGGAAAATGTCCCAATAACCCCGTTTTGGTGTTGGCCATTTTAAGGCCTTTAAGTTTAAGCTTTGACCAAAAAATTTGCCAACGGAAAAGATGAGCGTTTTATTACCAGTCTCTCCTTTAAAAGAGAAAAAATAGTTAAAAAAAAGTTTTGCATTTATAAAAAAGAACTTGTTGTGGCATCCTTTTTAAAGGGGAAAACAGGTGTTGGGGTCTGGGCAGTCTGTGGGGCACTGCAGCCAATTTTGGAATGCTGCCCCCTGACTGCCGGCCCCTGTTAGTGGTAAAAAAGAGATGTCCCCTTTAAAAACTTCGCCCCTTCATCTCCTGGTGATGCGGTTTGTGACGCACGCTGACCCCGCCCTCCGGTTTATAGGTCACCGCGCTGCTCCGCCCACGGACTCTCTTGAAGGACCCAGACCTGTTTCCCACCCTCCCTCCCCAGTTTAAATTTCTTTGGTTTTGTTGTGGTTTTTTCTGTCACAGCAGCGGAAGGGGTTGGTAAAGGTGGTTGGAGATACCCGCACCGAACGGCCGGTTTAGGTGTATCTCCCAATAACCCCGTTTTGGTGTTGGCCATTTTAAGGCCTTTAAGTTTAAGCTGTGACCAAAAAATTTGCTAACGGAAAAGATGAGCATTTTATTACCAGTCTCTCCTTTAAAAGAGAAAAAATAGTTCAATAAAGTTTTGCATTTATAAAAAAGAACTTGCTGTGGCGTCCTTTTTAAAGGGGAAAACAGGTGTTGGGGTCTGGGCAGTCAGCCACCTGTTTTGGAGGTAGAAATGGGCCCCCTTACCTCTTGGGCCCTTATGCGATTGCACAGGCTGCAGCAATGATATGTCCACTCCTGATCTAAGCTGCAGTACTTGAGACTGGCCACTACACAAGGTGTGGAGCTGTGGTATTACAGCCCTCTATAGTGGCATCTCCTGTCGGCTGCTGAATTAGACATCACACCCTATAAGATGTTGATCTGTTAAAAACATTCATCTCATTATTGCAGTGGTAATAAAGTATTTAAGATATTTGTAGTAATATCTTAATCCGACATGTAGGTTTTGTATATAATTATAAAAACAGCTCTAGTTATAAATATGACGAATAATCCATAAGTCCCATATAGAACACATATTTGTAAGTAAAGTGAATGCAACATGAAGACAACCTCATTCTGTTTTCTTGTGAATATCCCTGCGCCTTTCTTAAACCTACTACAGTGTAATTGCGCAGACACACTTCAGCAGAATACAGAGAGATTATTTCACTTCTCATCAACTATTGTAAAACTCTGAGACAAAGGCATTAGATTGAAAGTAAGCCAATGGGTTAGCTATATAATAAGAAAGTGAAGTGTAACAAGATGACCCAAACGGAGCTTAAAACACATCAGTGTGACTGTGATTAGATCTAGGAAAGCAGTGTAATTCCTCTTCTATCATCACATTTCTTCAACTTTCTGCCTCTGAAAGGTCGATGTCAGCTGAATTTATTTATGTTTACGCAGCCTGGCAGCATGTTCTATATGATATCTGGATATTTGTGGTTTCTCAAAGTAAAAGCCACTATATTTAATACTAGAGAACTGTCATTGTGTTAAATAAGCCAAAGCCATTTATACACTCATAGATCAAATACTGGTCACATGCTTTTAACCCTGAACGCTTATGACCCTATACACTCACTCAACTAAATATTCTAAATTATTATGTGACGATCAAAGAGAAACTGTCACTGCCAAAAATCTGAAATAAAAGCACAAGATGGGCAGCAAAGGGCAAATCTAATTTTGCTTGGGATATTTCTAAATAAATTCAGTGATCACAAAATGATGAATTAAAGGGAACCTATTATGTACCCAAACGCTGTTAACCTACAGATATGGGGTTAATGTACAGATTAATAGCATTCTAAAGCTGTGCAAGTGCCACAAAGAGAGCTATATTCTGCATCAGTACAGAGCCAGCTGTCAGTTAGTGCCGGTGCCAGCTGTGCTGAGCAGTGACTGGAGCCGCACCTCTATGACTGAAAGTTCATTTCCCCCAGTAGCTGGGCATTCAGTGTGGTGACTGCAAAGCTTTAGAATGCTACTAACCTGCAGATTAATGTCATATCTGCAGTTTAATGGCACTTCTTGATGGGTTCCTCTTAACCTCTTCACCCCCAGCTTGTATTCACCTTCATGAGCAGGCCAATTCTTTCAATTCTGACTAGTGTCAATGTATGAGGTTATAACTCTGGAACACTTCAATGGATCCCAGTGATTCTGAGTTTGTTTTTTAGTGATATATTTTACTTCATGATTTGAGGCAATATGTTTTGCGTTTATTTATGAAAATATTGGACGTTTTACGAAATTTACAAATTTTGAATTTTTATGCCTTTAAACCAGAGAGTAATGTCACACCAAATAGTTAATAAATAACATTTCCCCCATGTCTACTCTACATCAGTGCAATTTTTGAAACATACCATATTTTTCGGACTATAAGACGCATTTTTTCCCCCCAAATGTTGGAGGAAAGTGGGGGGTGCGTCTTATAGTCTGAATGTAGGGCATGGCTGCAGAGAATGAGGGTGCTGCAGTGAAGCGGGTCATCGGCGGCATGCGCAGGCTGTAGCAGCGCCTGCTGTGACCACGTGCACCTGCTCATTTCATATGCATTCATCCTCCCACAGATCATCTCTCAGCGTTGAAGCCGGCACTAACAGGTGGGCGGGATGATGGGCGGGGGATGTGCGCATAATTAGCAGCCGACCCTCGTGATCACCCCTGGCAACTACAGCCTGGAGTGATCATGTGTGGCTATATTCACTGCCCCCCAGCGCATCATCGTCAGCGCGGGGGGCAATAAATAAGTATGGAATACTCACCATTCCCTGCAAACATCGCGATGTCCTCCTGTCTGCTGGCTCGCTGATCTATGTGTAGCCAGTTCACCGTTCCCTGCAGCATCGCGATGTCCTCCTGTCTGCTGGCTCGCTGATGTGTGTGGAGAGCGTGCACAGTGATGACGTCATCCCTGTGCGCACTGCTCTCCACATAGGTCAGCAGGCTGGCAGACAGGAGGACATCACAATGCTGCATGGAACGGTGAACTGGCTTCACACAGATCAGCGCCGCTGCTGCTGGCACAGGCAGGAAGATGAGCGATTCTGCTGGAGTGAGGAAAGGTGAGTATAAATGTTTATTTTTTTGTGTGCCACAGGATGCAGGCCATATACCAGGATGAGAGTATATAGCAGGATGAGGGTATATAGCAGGATGTGGGTATTTATCAGGATAGGGGTATATAGCAGGATGAGGGTATATATCAGGATCGGGGTATATAGCAGGATGGGGGTATATAGCAGGATGGGGTATATAGCAGGAAGGGGGTATTTATCAGGAAGGGGGTATATAGCAGGATAGGGGTATATAGCAGGATGGGGTATATAGCAGTATGGGAGTGTATATAGCAGGAGGAGGTATATAGCAGGATGGGGGTATTTATGAGGATGGGGTATATAGCAGGATGGGGGTATTTATCAGGATGGGGGCATATAGCAGGATGGGGCATATAACAGGATGGGGGTATATAGCAGGATGGGGGTATATAGCAGGATGGGAGTATATAGAAGGATGGGGGTATTTATGAGGATGGGGGTATTTATCAGGATGGGGGCTAAACAGTCCACCAATACCCCATATGTGATTGAAAATTAATTTGAGGCACAGTGCAAAGTGAAGAATGGAAGGAGCACCATATTTGAGCTCAAATTTAATTGAAATAGTTTTCAGGTGCTATATCACATTGAAAATCCCCTGAGGTGCTGAGCAGCCTCATGTATATCTGGGATCACAAGATCAGTGTATAGTTGGTCGTAAATCCTCTTTAGTGCCCGCTTGTTGTTTATCCTAAGTTGGAGCTTATTTAATTCCATCCAGTGCATTAGGGGTTAAGGATCCCATCTATGTTCCACTCCTTTCTGCTATAAGTGTCCCTGAGCCTCAATTAAGATGGCCCAGACTGAGTTTTTCTTGCTGAATCCAAGGTACGTTGGCTTCGGCAGGGGATCGGTCTGAAAAGGAATTTTGTTCAGAATTCCACATAGAAGGGTCACTGACACTGGGTGAAATGAGCCCCTCCTATAAAGAAAGGAGGGCCAAAACAGGGAGCCTCATCCTTCTTCTTCATGGATGGCGAAAATTTGCAGAAGGATTAGTTATCACTTGGATCTTCACATAGCAAAAAAATACTTGATGTAACTGGTAAACCACAGGGCCTTTGATTTTATGGCACACTTTGTCCTCATTAACTTCTGCTGTTCAGTTCTTACCCACACTAGGTGGGGTAGGCAGAAAGACTAGTTAAAACTTTGCTAGTAAATATATAAGGATGTATTTAGGTCCTTTTATGTTTTTTTTTTATTAGGAAATAGAGCTTTGTGGGGAAAAAAGAAGACATTTCTGAGATAGGCCCTTTTAAGTTTCATATTCATATTTCTTTTCACAATTCCTTTTTTTATGGAATAACACTTATCTAACATAAGTCAAATTATATTCATTCCAGCATCTTAGAGTTGCTTTTGATATACAGTATGCTTGGGCAATCTTGCTTCAAACTGGCACTAATTGGACACTTTCCTTAGGTATCACATCCACAAGTGTTATTTTTAGTGGTGAAATAAATTGATCTCAGAGGTCTGCAGGCAAAATGACTACTGCAGTTAGGGTGATAGCTGGATCAACATAACACTTGTCAAATTGTGTTTGACACTCACTGAAACAAAATAGTCACTTCTATAATGAGTCAAGAGGCAGAGCCACATTCTTCTTTATTACTGCTTTCTCTTCTTCTAGTGGAAGCCTATTAGACTTTCTTGATTCCCTTGTGGTTGGTGTAGAAAAAAATCAAATAATGCTGAACTTGTCCTTTTTTTACAGTAAATTATTCTTTCACCACTGCTAAGCCTATTAAGCTAAACAGTCCATTAAATTGAATTCATTAAAATGTGGTGAAGATACAATAATTTGTACTTAGAACAATGGTCGAGCCAATATTACATTATTTAACAGGAATCGGGAATTTAAAAAAGCCTGAGATATACAGTGGCTTTGCTTGATCAGTAACTACTGCAAGGCAAGTAAAAAAAATGAAAGTATATAAATGTTTTAATTAAGATTTACATCGCGAAAAACCTTGTTGTATCAAAGGCTGAAAAACATGTCCAAACCTATATTTCTACATATTGCATTACATTTTACTACTACGTGCACAGCAGATATGAATGGATAATTAATATTTATCTCCCTGTGGTTACTTATTTAGCAATGAAGAAATCAATTTCTGGTAAGGCCAAGAGGAATAATTACTGAATAACAGAACAAAATACAAAGAAGCAACAGCATTTCTCTCTTTTACACTGCACTTTCTCCAGACTCTTTCTACATTGCAGAACATGTACTAATGTACTTCCATTTCATTTATTTAAAGTCTTCCCCTGGAGTGGTGGCATTTCTTAAAATGCTGTCTCGGTTAAGAAGTCTTTCAGCATGCAATATGAAAAATGACTCCAGGTTTAGATTCTAAGGTCAACTCTGATGGTTTATGCTGGAATTGCCTCACAATGTTATGTTTCTTCACAGGACACATATTTTGTAAGACAAAGCTATAAAATAGATTTTACACAAATAAATTGTTCTTTAATCCTATTGATCTGTGACAAGGTTACACCAAATATGATTACTAATCCCCGAAACAAACAAGAAAAATGACCAGCCAATAAGTTCCCAAAATCATAAATCTTTAATATTATTCAATTCTACAAAATTCAAATAGACCAAACCCTTCAACCAGAACATCGAAACTGGACAAACATAAGAATAAAAAGTTTGATAAATCCAAATAACTACAACCATTAGACTAAGGTTAATTTACTTTCTTGAAATAATGTGTGAGTGAATGTTCTATGTTGGTAATTTCCTAACTATACTAAGAAGACTAAGCCAAAGCAAAAAAATGGGTTCTATGGAGGTAACAAATTGTGGAAAGCGGGTTAGTGGCAGCATCATCCTGTAGGAGGATCTTTTGGTGGCATCATATTATTCAGGTAGGTCTGTAGGGAGCATCATACTGTTTAATGGGGGGGTCTATGGGGGAATCATACCTTATGGAGTGAATAACAAGGGCATTATTCTATATGTGGGGGGCTGTGGCGGCATCTGTGTAGGGAGCTCCATGGAGACATGAAAGGGGTACCATACCATACAATGTGACAGCATTAATGGACTTCACTAAGAGAAATGTTTTTTTATGTGGGGGTAGAGGTCAGCCTTTGCAAAGGACTGAGTTAAACTGTGACTTTAAGAGACAAAGCTTCCCTCTTATTTATGTGCATTTAGACTAGTCCAACCGCCCTACAGCTTGCCATGTGTTGGTTTGTGATCGGGGTTCTTGAGTTTGGAGCAGGAATAGATGGAGAGTCAGAAGTGAGGGGGGCCAGCACACAGGCCTACAGCAGGAAAACAGATTGTAAAGGGTGTCTAACTTTTGTGAAACTGAAGATCGGAGGCCTGTATGGAGAATATAGTGACAGGCTACCACAGTATCAGCTAGTAGAACCGTGTCCTAGAGAAAGGGCTGCATAGCAGAGCCCATGCTTTTTTTTCCCTTCACCTGTAACCCAAAGAGAGAGAATGTAGCATGATGGGACAAGCGACCCCTCTGCAACGAAAGTTGGACTATGCCTGTCCCAGCCCTGGAAAAGGACAGATATATGAGTGTGATGCACTGGCAAAATCAGGTAGTCACAGATAGGCCCCTGCACAACATCCTTCCCTCACTCAGGAAACAGACAGCCAACCTGAAACCCTAGTCACCCCCCTTAGGGAAAGATAGACACACCAGTGGGCGGGACCAGGTGGTTGGACATGCCCACTAAGGGGTCTAGACAGCCCGGGGCGGGAAAACAAGCGGTGAAGCTTCAGTGCAGTTTGGAGTTCAAGTGGAGAGGAGTGTGGGCTGGAGCTAGGTGTAGCTCCAGCAGAGGACGTTCAAGTTGAACGGTGCCAGGGTAGGAGCCCTGGTGCCTTTGGCAAGGTGGCATACAGTGGTCTCCGTCAGCAGGAGACAGGAAGACGGCTCGGCAGAACCGAGGTGGACCGGGACAGGATTGTAGCCCACCGGTACCGACCCGGGGACCCAACCCAGAGCACAAAGGGGGGTACTTGGACCCTGAAGCCAGGACCGGAAACCAGCGGCTTGGTTAATTAACCAATTGAGGCCAGGACTAGAAGTCCTGTCCCACCCAACCAAAGTCCCTCATAGAAGACAACAGCCCACCGATAGGGATTAGAGGTGACCGCCAGGGCCCATAGATCCCACGGGCCAGCGTCTGCGGGCAAGGCTCCTTAGGCCACATCCAGCCGGGAGAGGACTCCTGGGTTCCAGACTAGGAAGTCCACCTTACACAAAGTCAGTGCAGAGGAAAAGGATAGAGACCACCACCCCGGGTGGGGGATCCGAATGCAACCGGCCGCGGCACCGGCCACCAGCACCTTGGTTTACCAGAGACTCGACCTGCATCAAGACACTGGGTCCCGGGGCAACCATCCCTACCCACGGAGGGGTTAACATCCAGCTGCCAATACACCTCCCCTGGGTGCCCCATGAGAGCAGCGGTGGTGTCCCACCTCACCACGCACCGTGAGTGGCATCACGAACTTAATACGGCCTAGCCCTTACATCTACGTCCCCCTTTTTATTTGGCGTGCCCGTGAGACCCCCGGGTCTGGAGACCCTCGAGCCAACCCCCTTGGGAGATCCGGAACCGAGCAGCGGCGGCTGCTGGCATGGGGCGGCACATGAGCCTCAAGGAAGAGGGAAATACAGTCACCTCAGCTACAGCGGGAACAAGCAGAAACTAGTGTATTTTTCTTTCCCCCTTAGCTGCAGAACTGTGAGTGTCGCATCGGTATTCCTCTGTGTTAGGGTATAGAGCCGGCTTTATTAGTCCATTACAGTGGCATGGCCCAGCTCGCATAGATAGAATTTTAGTTTAGAGCCCTTGTCTCGCTGCACCTGTATCCCTTGTGATTAACCACGTTCTCCCCTTGGTTAGAAGGCCAGTACTATAATCTGGTATTTGAAAAAAACTGACCCGCACATCCAGCAAGTGTGTATCGGTGCCAGCTGAAAAAAGCATAGTAACTAGAAAATGCATACAGCTGCACACTAAGAAGCCAACAATGTATAAAGGAAACTTTGGTACTGCATTACTGCTATAGGAATATATGTTTTTTTTCGGCTGGCACCTATACATACTTGTTGGATGTGCGGGTCCGTTTTTTTCAAATATTTGTAGTGAGTCTCTTTCTGACTGAGCACTCTGCCTTATAATCAGGCTGTATGTGTCGCGGGCAGGGGTGACTGACCACATCAGGGAAGGCTACCCGAAGCGCTCGGATCCGGGATCGTGGCTGGGGCTCGAGTGGCAGCCGGATCCGAGGCTCGTGCAGCGGCCTGTCGCCCACAACAATTAAAAGGGGGTATTTACAGGGGAAGAGTTTGTCAGTGACGCCACCTGTGGGTCGCGGTGATGGTTGGTGACACCGCCGCTGCCTTGGTATGGGATGCCAAGGACTGATGGAGCGGGGCAGCAGGATGGTATCCCCTCCATGGGTAGGGAAGGTGTTGTCCCGGGGCCCAGGTGTACAGGGAAGGAGGATGTTGCAGAGCGTGTTCTGCAGGGCTGAACTGGGTGGTATTGGTGTACTCACAGTTCCAGAGAAATTCACACAGAGTCCAATGGTAAACCAAATTGACAGTGACCGGTGACCTCCGGCGGGTGTATTCGGGTCCCACACCCTGGTACAGCAAACAGGGGTCCCTTCCTCCTGCACTTAGTGTTTGTGTCCTTAGTTTGACTACTCCGCTTGAAACGGGGAAGTCCACTCCCGGTGATTCTGTGTATTGGGAGCTGTGGCCCGTGAGAAATCACCCTTGGGATCTTAGCAGGCAATTGCGGAACCCTATTCCCCTCGTTGGGCTTCCGTCTCGCTCTCTGGGCTTACTGGTGGGACAAGACATGGAGACTTGTTCCCGGCTGGCTAATTGACAAGGGGCTTGAAGCTGTCCTCACCCTAGGGTCCAGGCACCCCGACTGTGCACGGCCTCCGGACCGGATTCCCACTGTCGGCACCGGCGGGCTACAACTCTGCCCCGGTCCACTTAAGGTCTCCTGCAACCGGATCTCTGTAGCTTGTGGCCCTGTCTGCCGACTGCCACCTAGTCAGTAGTCCGGTAGTCCAGAGGCTCCAACCCCTGACTACCCTGTAACTTCACGCTCCTCTCACTTTCACTGTCAGTACTGTTCTGCTTGTGTTCCCTCCCGACACCTCAGAACCCCTAGGTGGGCATCACCATCTGCTTGGCCCCACCCACTGGTGTGTCCCTATTGTCATGGGGGTGACTAGGCTTTGCTGGCTGATGTTGTGTACCTTGGTGTGGGTTTGTGTTGGTATGCCAAGGAGGATGGATTCCTGCACCTGGAAGATTTGTGCAGTCTCTGTGACAACCAGGGCGTCACATATGCATAAACTTTATAGCAGGAGTCTAGCTGCCCATACATGGAGGTTTGTAGTCCAAATAGTGGCGTTTTCCAAGACACGGATGTTTTTAACATAGATAGTGGCATTTAGGTTAGGTTCCCGGATTACAGAGATTACCTTGCCATTGGTTCCGAGCTTACATGCACTGTACTATAATCTGAGTCATAGCCGTGACGTGTCAGATATCACTTAAACTGACGGTGATGTATTTTCATTGCAGTAGCTGGCGCGCATCTTTTGTGACACGTTCCAGCCATCCTTCCTTGTACCTGTTGTTGCTGTTACCAACATAAACTGTTAATTGCACTTTCCGGCATAAAAACTCTGTGATTCAATAAAGCCAGTGTTTTGTTTCTCGCTTCTTGTCTACTGTACCGTATTTTGAACCCCATCCAGTGGTGTCCCCCTGGCACTGCTTCATTGGTGCAATTAAAGGACTGAGTGCGTTAAGAATAAAGGCTTCGCATAAAATAAAATTTGCAGCATTTATCTCTCTTTCTCATTTTTTAAAAGATGGGAGGTTATGAGATTTTAGACTTTATATGTGTATGTTTCAAAAGCTTTCAAAATGCTTATGCCAAATCAATATGTGAACAAAGCATTACATGATAGCTGAGACGTTTCTCATTAATTTATATCATATTTTAAACAGATGGGAGTTTGACTTCTCAGACTTGCATCTAAAGGAAAGTGGCCTATAATAGTGCTAGCCAAACGGGGAAACTCTACCAGGGCCACGAATTGCAACCCTTCGTCTCTCTGACATGAAGGTAGGGAGCAGCTAACAGAGAGCGCTCACACATATGTCTGAAGTCCGTTACTGATGTTTAAATTATTGTAGGTGGTATGGATACAGATATCCGCTCAGTGCTCTCTCCACTTCTGTGTTACTAGATGGTGGCTCGATTCTACGCATCGGGTATTCTAGAATTTATTGTGTAGTTAATGTATGATTTTTGTTATATATATATATATATATAGATGTTGTTGTGTGTAGTTGCCAAGTGTTTGTGTAGGGCGCTGTAAATGTTCTGGGTGCTGTCTGGGTGTGGGGGTGTGAGAGCGGTGTTATTTGTGTGTTGCGTTGTGTGTATTGCGTTGTTTGTGAAGCGCTGTGTGTCTGCAGAGTTGTGTATGTGTGGTGCTGTGTGTGTTGCGTGGTTTGTGTAAGTGGTGTGTGTGGGGTGCGTGTGTGTGTTTTGGGGGAGGTATGTTTTGTGCAGTGTGCGTTGCGCGGTGTGTGCGTATATTTGTGTGTGCCGTGGTGTTTGTGTGTTGGGTGTTGTGTGTGTGCGGCGTTGTCTGTGTGTGTGGGTGTCTGTGTAGGGCGGTGTTTGTGGTTCCCAGTGTGTGTGGTGGTGTCTCTGTGTGGTTTGGGGGGGAGGTGTGCACCCCCATCATCCTCCATCCCCCATGCTGCACACCCCTATCATGCTTCATGCCCCCATGCTGCGTACCCCCCATCGTGCTTCATCCCCCCATTGTGCTTCATCCCCCCATGCTGCACACCCCCATCGTGCTCCATCCCCCATGCTGCGCACCCCTCAGAGAGGAGTATAATAAGAGGACTATAATAGGAGGAGTATAATAGGAGGAGTAGTCCTGAGGAGAGAGGAGTATAATAGGAGGAGTAGTCCTGCGGGGAGGAGTCTAATAGGAGGAGTAGTCCTGGGGGGAGAGGAGTATAATAGGAGGAGTAGTCCTGGGGAGAGAGGAGTATAATAGGAGGAGTAGTCCTCGGGAGAGAGGAGTATAATAGGAGGAGTAGTCCTGGGGAGAGAGGAGTATAATAGGAGGAGTAGTCCTGGTGAGAGAGGAGTATAATAGGAGGAGTAGTCCTGGGGAGAGAGGAGTATAATAGGAGGAGTAGTCTTCGGGAGAGAGGAGTATAATAGGAGGAGTAGTCCTGGGGAGAGAGGAGTATAATAGGAGGAGTAGTCCTGGGGAGAGAGGAGTATAATAGTAGGAGTAGTCCTGGGGGGAGAGGAGTATAATAGGAGGAGTAGTCCTGGGGGGAGAGGAGGATAATAGGAGGAGTAGTCCTGGGGGGAGAGGAGTATAATAGGAGGAGTAGTCCTGGGAAGAGAGGAGTATAATAGGAGGAGTAGTCCTGGGGGGAGAGGAGTATAATAGTAGGAGTAGTCCTGGGGGGAGAGGAGCATAATAGGATAGTAGTCCTGGGGGGAGAGGAGGATAATAGGAGGAGTAGTCCTGGGGGGAGAGGAGTATAATAGGAGGAGTAGTCCTGGGGGGAGAGGAGGATAATAGGAGTAGTAGTCCTGGGGGGAGAGCTGGATAATAGGAGGAGTAGTCCTGGGGAGAGAGGAGTACAATAGCAGGAGTAGTCCTGGGGGGAGAGGAGTATAATAGGAGGAGTAGTCCCGGGGGAGAGGAGTATAATAGGAGTAGTCCTGGGGAGAGAAGAGTATAATAGGAGGAGTAGTCCTGGGGGGAGAGGAGTATAATAGGAGGAGTAGTCCTGGGGGGAGATGAGTATAATAGGAGGAGTAGTCCTGGGGGGAGAGGAGTATAATAGGAGGAGTAGTCCTGGGGGGAGAGGAGTATAATAGGAGGAGTAGTCCTGGGGGGAAAGGAGTATAATAGGAGGAGTAGTCCCGGGGGAGAGGAGTATAATAGGAGGAGTAGTCCTGGGGAGAGAGGAGGATAATAGGAGGTGTAGTCCTGGGGGGGAGGAGGATAATAGGAGAGTAGTCCTGGAGGGAGAGGAGGATAATAGGAGGAGTAGTCCTGGGGAGAGAAGAGGATAATAGGAGGAGTAGTCCTGGAGGGAGAGGAGGATAATAGGAGGAGTAGTCCCGGGGGAGAGGAGTATAATAGGAGGAGTAGTCCTGGGGAGAGAGGAGGATAATAGGAGGTGTAGTCCTGGGGGAGAGGAGGATAATAGGAGGAGTAGTCCTGGAGGTGAGAAGTATAATAGGTGGAGTAGTCCTGGGGGGAGGTGTATAGGTGCTCAATGTGTGCGGGGAGCGGGGCCGAGCGGCCAATGTGTGAGGGGCGGGGCTGAGCGGCCAATATGTGCGAGGGGCGGGGCCAAGTGGAGCGGCCAATGCGACGGTTGTCACTGTAATGACGTCATTTTGGAGCAAGACAGACAGACAGAATAAGGCAATTATATATATAGATACCTATTAACACCTTAGTGTTTGTTAATCTAGAGTCACATTTGCTAGTGACGCGCACGTAACCCACATGAGTCTCGCATCGCATCATCTGGCATGGCCTACTGCTCTCTGGACAGGAGCGGGTCAGTTGCTTGCGTTTCTATGCAGCTGACCCGCTACTGTCCGGAGATCAGTAGGCCATGCTGGGTAACGCCCAATATGAGACCCATGTGGGTTACACGCTAGTCACTCGCAAGTGTGACTCCAGTCTTATGTGTGTGCTGAGTCTGGTTTTCAGAGACTCGAATGGTTGGGTCTGCTTAAAAGAAACAAACATGTCTATATCTGGTACCATTATTTGGGTGACCAGGCTTGCTCACTCATGTGAATGCATCTCTGAAAAGAAATGGACATCACATCAACCTGCATGTAGTTACACAATTGAGTTTTGAACTTGTAATCTGGGCTCTGTTCGCAGCTCATTAGAAATACTCACAAACAACAGCTTTTCATTAGCATAATGGAAGAAAAACACACATAATAAAAGATAACATCCAGTGCAAATGAAAAAGAAAGGCTCCATCTGGTGAATTCTCTCTACTTGACACTAATGATAACACATCATTCCACAACATACTGCACCGTCTCTAAAACCCATAGATTCACCTCCGTTTAACATGCCTGTCACTAGGAATTTTGTTTGTCATATATCTTTTCCATCTTTCTAAGCAGAAGATACACTGCTGGAAAATGCGGAAGGCTGACTCTCGGATGGAATTACTGGCTGTAACAATCAGCTACTCGATGCCCATGAACTGTGACAGGATGACACTCTCTTGTGATGTAATCCTATAGGAGATCTGTACTATGTGCCTTGGAGAATTTTAATCCTTTCTCCTTTGTTATCAACCAAAATCTGAGGCTGCAGAAGGGCAATTTACCTGCCAGCGTCCTCTCCACACAATCATATATTCTATCAGATGCATTATGCATTACTTATTGCCTTTGCCTTCTGTTTTGAACACTTGAAAGTGCTGACTGTCATTTTATGTCATCTAACGGCAATATGAAGAAGTAAACATATTACGCCGGACTAACAATATCACTAAACCATACATATAAAAAGAGCAGCTAAAAAACATTGGGTATGTGATAACAGAGAGATACAGCAAATCAGCCCACTGTTAAATGAGTGCTGCTGATCTGAGCCAGAAAACAGCTCTGACTGCTGATGGACTGACAGGAAAGCCACACAGAATTAGATTTTAACCCTTTCACCCCCGAACCTGTTTTCACCTTCCTGACCAGACCAAATTTTACAATTTTGGCCAGTGTTACTTTATGTGGTAATAACTCTGTAACACTTCAATAGATTCCAGTGATTTTGAAAATGATTTTTTTTGGGACACATTGTACTTTATGTTATTGGTATATTTAGGACAATATTTTTTGCGTTTGTGAAAATATCAGCTATTTGGCAAAAATGTTAACCTTGAATGTTGATGCTCTTAAACCAGAGCGTTATATCATACAAAATAGTTAATAAATAACCACTTGTCTATTTTACACAAGCACAATTTTTGAAACATAATTTTTTTTAGTTAGGAAGTTAGATGAGTTAAAAGTTTATCATCAATGTCTCCTTTTTCCAACACAATTTAGAAAACCAATTTTAATAGGGACCACATAACATTTGAAGTGACTGAGGGGCCTATATGACAGAAAAATACCCAAAAGTGACATCATTATAAAAATTGCACCCATCAAACTGCTTAAAAAAACATTCAATAAGTTTATTAACCCTTTAGGAGCTTCACAGGAAATTACCCCTTCACGACTATGAATGTATCTGTACGTTCTTGGCCGTGTCTGCCCCTTTATGTTGGCTCGCATGGCAAGCTCGCATGTCTGCTGATCCAATCAACAGACATGTGCAGCTAACAGGCACGGGTGGATCTACAATCCACCCGAGCCTGTTAGCTCCTTAGATCACACTGTCAAATTCTGACAGTGCAATCTAAAGCGCTACGGTGGGGATCGCACTGTTCCCCACTGCCATCAATGACCCCTTGATGCGATCACAGGGCGCCAATGGATTGTCATGGATGTTTCCTGTGAATGCCTGCAGAGCCTCGTCACTCACAGGAGAGCAGCATTTCTCCTCATCAGAGCGATGCTATTCCGAGCAACTCTCTAACTTGCTTTTTCTAAAGCAGTTTCCGCCAATTCTGGATTGTATCCACATTTTTATTTGGGGTTTAACTTCTGTGAAGATGGAGGTTGTTGGTTCTATTAATCATCTAGGCAGGTTAATAATGCAACATTTTTTATTTCTTCCTTACACGCTCTTACAACACCCAAATGCTCCTCCACATGTAGAATACCATGACTGTAGTGTTTGTTTCTAGCTCCAGCTACCAACAACAGTCCTCAGGATAGTTCCTCAGATCCAGACTACAGATATCACGACTAGAGATGAACGAACCGGTCCCGGTTCGGCTCGAGGTCGGTTCGCCGAACGGAGCTCCCGTTCGAGTTCGGCTCGTCGAACGTTCGACGAACCGAACTCGGACTGCATAGGAAACAATGGCAGGCAATCACAAACACATAAAAACACCTAGAAAACACCCTCAAAGGTGTCCAAAAGGTGACAAACAACTCACAACACAACACAAACACATGGGAAAGTGACAAGGACATATACTCATGCGAAAACAAAACAGCTGGACAAGGAAAAAGAGGAGGACACACAGATATATGAGTATATGCAAGGAAACATCGATTCCATTATTGTGCAACTTGAGCCCTGCTCATTTTAGGCTTCCAATCTTGATAAATTGACTGAGCTCGCCACGTACGCCTTGGGGATCTTGTCGTGTCCTGCAGCCAGCGTTCTCTCGGAACCTGTCTTCAGTGCTGCTAGGGGTCTGCTGGCAGATAAGCACACGTGTCTGTCCACTGACAATGTGGACATGGCTCTCAGAGGACTTTTCTTCCCCTGGGTCAGCCAGGGGACGGGAAAGGCACGCGTATTTTTGAGAGTGCTTCATGCAAAGCATCTTTTTCTTTCTCAAAAGGGGCTCAACCGATGCCAGTCAAGTGGGGTGTGTGTGGCCCAGTTAGTGGAAACGAGGGAGACTGTGGTTGGAGTCCCCTCGCTGTGTTTCTAAAAGAACCAAGATGAACAAGTCATGGCTCTCAGAGGACTTTTCTTCCCCTGGGTCAGCCAGGGGACGGGAAAGGCACGCGTATTTTTGAGAGTGCTTCATGCAAAGCATCTTTTTCATTTTGAAAAGGGGGGTCAACTGATGCTAGTCAAGTGGGGTTTGTGTGGCCCAATTAGTGGCAACGAGGGAGACTGTGGTTGGAGTCCCCTCGCTGTGTTTCTAAAAGAACCAAAATAAACAAATCACGGCTCTCAGAGGACTTGTCTTCCCCTGGGTCATCCAGGGGAGGCGAAAGGCACGCGTATTTTTGATAGTGCTTCATGCAAAGCATCTTTGTAAGCTTGAAAATGGGGGTCAACTGATGTCAGTCAAGTGGGATGTGTGTGGCCCAGTTAGTGGAAACGAGGGAGACTGTGGTTGGAGTCCCCTCGCTGTGTTTCTAAAAGAACCAAAATGAACAAATCATGGCTCTCAGAGGACTTGTCTTCCCCTGGGTCATCCAGGGGAGGCGAAAGGCACGCGTATTTTTGATAGTGCTTCATGCAAAGCATCTTTGTAAGCTTGAAAATGGGGGTCAACTGATGTCAGTCAAGTGGGGTGTGTGTGGCCCAGTTAGTGGAAACGAGGGAGACTGTGGTTGGAGTCCCCTCGCTGTGTTTCTAAAAGAACCAAGATGAACAAGTCATGGCTCTCAGAGGACTTTTCTTCCCCTGGGTCAGCCAGGGGACGGGAAAGGCACGCGTATTTTTGAGAGTGCTTCATGCAAAGCATCTTTTTCATTTTGAAAAGGGGAGTCAACTGATGCTAGTCAAGTGGGGTGTGTGTGGCCCAATTAGTGGCAACGAGGGAGACTGTGGTTGGAGTCCCCTCGCTGTGTTTCTAAAAGAACCAAAATGAACAAATCATGGCTCTCAGAGGACTTGTCTTCCCCTGGGTCATCCAGGGGAGGCGAAAGGCACGCGTATTTGTGAGAGTGCTTCATGCCAAGCATCTTTTTCTTTTTCAAAAGGGGGGGTCAACTGATGCCAGTCAAGTGTGGTGTGTGTGGCCCAATTAGTGGCAACGAGAGAGACTGTGGTTGGAGTCCCCTCGCTGTGTTTCTAAAAGAACCAAAATGAACAAATCATGGCTCTCAGAGGACTTGTCTTCCCCTGGGTCATCCAGGGGAGGCGAAAGGCACGCGTATTTTTGAGAGTGCTTCATGCCAAGCATCTTTTTCTTTTTCAAAAGGGGGGGTCAACTGATGCCAGTCAAGTGTGGTGTGTGTGGCCCAATTAGTGGCAACGAGGGAGACTGTGGTTGGAGTCCCCTCGCTGTGTTTCTAAAAGAACCAAAATGAACAAATCATGGCTCTCAGAGGACTTGTCTTCCCCTGGGTCATCCAGGGGAGGCGAAAGGCACGCGTATTTTTGATAGTGCTTCATGCAAAGCATCTTTGTAAGCTTGAAAATGGGGGTCAACTGATGTCAGTCAAGTGGGGTGTGTGTGGCCCAGTTAGTGGAAACGAGGGAGACTGTGGTTGGAGTCCCCTCGCTGTGTTTCTAAAAGAACCAAGATGAACAAGTCATGGCTCTCAGAGGACTTTTCTTCCCCTGGGTCAGCCAGGGGACGGGAAAGGCACGCGTATTTTTGAGAGTGCTTCATGCCAAGCATCTTTTTCTTTTTCAAAAGGGGGGGTCAACTGATGCCAGTCAAGTGGGGTGTGTGTGGCTCAATTAGTGGCAACGAGGGAGACTGTGGTTGGAGTCCCCTCGCTGTGTTTCTAAAAGAACCAAGATGAACAAGTCATGGCTCTCAGAGGACTTTTCTTCCCCTGGGTCATCCAGGGGACGGGAAAGGCACGCGTATTTTTGAGAGTGCTTCATGCCAAGCATCTTTTTCTTTTTCAAAAGGGGGGGTCAACTGATGCCAGTCAAGTGTGGTGTGTGTGGCCCAATTAGTGGCACCGAGGGAGACTGTGGTTGGAGTCCCCTCGCTGTGTTTCTAAAAGAACCAAGATGAACAAGTCATGGCTCTCAGAGGACTTTTCTTCCCCTGGGTCAGCCAGGGGACGGGAAAGGCACGCGTATTTTTGAGAGTGCTTCATGCAAAGCATCTTTTTCTTTTTCAAAAGGGGGCTCAACCGATGCCAGTCAAGTGGGGTGTGTGTGGCCCAATTAGTGGCAACGAGGGAGACTGTGGTTGGAGTCCCCTTACTGTGTTTTACATGCTTTTAGAAGGGGATGACATGGCTTAGAGGTTGACTTTCAGCATCTGGAAACTGTTGGCTACCAAAATGCTGCCTTTCCAACCTTTTTAACCGAGGATTTTCGAGACCTTATGCCCATCGCAGTGCCCCAAGAGCCGATGCCCAGGTGCCACTCCTTCTACAACAAAGGCGTGCACGCGCTACACCAGTATGTCGCACTAAACATCACTGATTCCTTGAGAAACTCTGTGTGACAGGGTGCATTTCACCACAGATAATTGGCCCAGTAAGCATGGACAGGGGCGTTACATGTCGCTGACTGGGCAATGGGTTACTGTGGAGAGAGATGGAGAAGGGTCTGCTGTACAAGTCTTGCCGTCCCCACGAGTTGTGTCAATCCTTCTTCTGTATGTAGAAGTTAATACACTGCTTCTGCCTCTTCAACCTCGTGTGGGTCCTCCACCTTGGCGCAAACCCTGTGTGGTCAGGCCACCCTTCCTTGTAACTGCGCACAAGGACTACCACACACCTCCTTACTATGCTGGCAGCAGAGCTCAATGCCATCAGGCGGTCAAAGGTTTACTTTGAAATGTATGGGAAATGTGAGTCACACCGCTGAGAAGTTGTGGACGGTTAGCTCTGGAGACCGAGTTTCATCAATGGTTGTCTCCACTCAACCAGCAGCCAGGGAAGGCCGGGTGCGACAATGATGCAAACATGGGTGCGGCCCTTCGCTGTGACAATGTGACACACGTGCCTTGTGTGGTTCACGTGTTGAACCTGGTTGTCCAGCAATTTTTATAGCACTATCCTGGCCCACATGGCCTTCTGCAGAGAGCACGGTGTAACGCCTTCCTTGATCCACACACTCAGATGGGCTGTAAATGATAGGCTAGAGGGAAGCCACTCACCAAGCAGGACCCCTAGAACCCTGAAACCCTTTAACCCCTATACAGGGATTAGGAATTACACAGGGCCCAAGGTGATTAATACCTGTGGAAGGCTGCAGTTCCAGAGAATAGTAGTCAGGCAGGGTCAAAACATTAATTGAGGAACAGGAACAGAATGGGACGGCCAGGACTTAATCAGAAAACAAGCAGAGGTGAAATGCGGATCGGCCAACAAGGTACATAAACAGCAAGCAGGAAAAGTAGTCAGGTAACAAGCACACAAAATCATAAAACTGAACTGGGGGTAAAATTAACCAGAGGTTCATAGCTATGTCTGGCAGTGGTCTGCAGACAGGATGGGAATAAAAAAGGGTGTGGTGTCTTCCCATTGGTTGTAGCTGAATGATGGTATTTCATCTGTGAGATACCCACCAGCTACATTCAGCCAGAGATTCTGCATCTGTCAAGGTAATGCAGCCCAGTGGGTGAGCATAACCTGCGTCCACCTGCGCCGCTGGCATCGACTCCTCTCCCATCATCAGCACTATGCATGAAAGGAACACGTTGTCACCTGGCGACCGGAGTACAAATTGACGGAGCGGACTCCGTTGGTGACTTAACAGCCGTGTGCGGCAATGATGCAAACCTGGCTGCGGGCCATCGTCAGGGCAATGTGACACACGTGCCTTGTATGGCTCACGTGTTGAACCTAATTCTCCAGCAATTTTTAAAACACCATCCCGGCCTACATGGCCTTGTGCAGCGGGCACGCTCGCTATGTGCTCACTTCCATCGTGCGCACACAGCAGCTCAACAACTTTCGTCGCTACAGAAGTCTTTAGGTCTGGTGGTTAAACGCCTGAATTGCGATGTGCCGACACGCAGGAATTTGACTCTGCACATGTTGCAGCGTTTGTGGCAGCACCGCCGAACCCTGCTGCAATACATTATGACATATAGCCTGGGATAACTTGATCCAGAGGTGGTGCAGATCACGCTGCTGGAGTGGTGTCAGATCAAGGACTTATGCACCCTGCTACACAGTTTACAAATGTCGACGAAGATGTTTAGCACTGGCAATGTCATTCTCAGCGTGACAATTCTGGTCATCTACATGATGGAGCACACTGTAATTATTATTCGGAGTCAGGTGTTGGGACAAGAGGAAGGGGAGGAAGTACAGGAGGAGTCATATGCGTAAGGGATAACAAGATCTATGAGGTCCAGATGGTCAGCGGCACCTATGCGGCAGTCATGGTGAGGGAGAGGGATTAACAAGGGCGCATAGTATCAGCAAAAAGTGTTGAGGAAGGTGCAGGAGCCCATGAAGAAATGGAGGACGAACTGGCGATGGGCATGGAAGACTCAGCAGATGAGTGAGAGCTTGCTCACATTTCGGTTGTGCGAGGTTGTGGGGAGAGGGCAGAGGAAGGAGGCATGATTCTCACCTCTCTGCCACCAACACACCAAGGACTTGGTCCTCCTGGATGCACAAGACACATGAGCGCCTTCTTGCTGCACTACCTACAACATGACCCTCGGATTGTACGAATTCAAAGTAATCCTGAATACTGGGTTGCCACACTGTTAGATCCCCGGTACAAGACAAAATTTGGCGAAATAATTCCTGCCATAGAAATGGACGCACGTATACAGGAGTATCTGCAGAATGTGGTACGCAATCTTAGATCTGCTTTTCCACTAAACACCAGTGCTGCACAGAGTGAATCTCAACGCTTTGCCATGGATAGGAGGAAATGGTCTTTTACTTGTCCACATCTGAGGGACCGAGGGCTGGCTGCTGTGCTGAGATGGCGTTGAGTACGGTGTCCCTACAGAGTTGCACTTTTGGTCATATACCAAAATGAGTTGAAAAAGGACAGATGCTGGTGGAAAGGGGAACAGGTGTGTTGGAAAGGGGAAAAAAGTTTTGGTCCGTGGATTTGGTGGTTAAGCAAAAGTAACATTTGCTGAAGAAACACCATCTGTTACGGTGGGACTGGCAGATTTGGATAAGGTGGTATATACTATGTTACCGCTATATAACGTAAATTAATAAGAAAAGAAAGAGAAAGGTATATATCCCCATCAGCAGTCAGTGTCCACCGTGCTCCCAGTTGGAAAAGGAGAGGTTGGCAACTGGAAGGTTTGGTGGAGGATACAGAGCTGTGTGGCTACGAAACTAATAGTAGCCTGAACCGAGTTAGACGCCATTCGGATCTGGAGACTGGGAGCCCTGTTAGCGTCACAGGGTCCACATGCCCACCCAGCCCAGGAACTCCCTGTTAACAACACAGGGGCCATTGAGTACGCTGACCGTGTGCGTAGGGGCCACACCTGTGGACAGCAGGCGCATCAGCAGCAGCAGGCCTGTTAATGCCACTGGGCTGCACAAGCAGGACTGGTAGGACAGGAGCTGGTCTTAACCGTTCTGCGTTACCAACTGTGGTGGTGGCCTGCATCGACACCCTATCCCTGCCTACCTCTGGCCTAAAGCCGCAATGGGTTCAACACATGGAGGTGTGCTCTTTCGGAGCATAATAGAAGACTGCGCACCTCCTTGTTGGCTCCAGCCCCTTTTATAACCTGGGTCCGCCCCAAACCAGGGTGAACCACAATGCACCTCCTGGAGACAAAAGTAGAGTGACATGTCATGAGTGGCATAACTAGCGTCCTATTTGGAACCGCAACTTCAATGATGACCTCATGGCTGCCATGACCCAAACACCTCACCAGTCATCGTCTGACCATCAATAATGCGGTGACAAGTCATTGGGGTGGGCCTCTGCAAGCCATTTGGGAGGACACCTGATACCCTGTGGTCTATATGGGACCCCCACATCAGGGGCAGGGCCAAAGAGTTCATTACCGGACCTAGTCTCTGATGCAGTAAGTGCCTGAGCATGCTCAGTAGCATGAAATACAGTCTCTGAAAAAAGACTATCAGCTTTAGCATGGTGTCTAGGCACAAAACAGGACTTAGACCCGGCACGGAATGCAAGTACCTGTGCAAAGAGGCTTTTGACATTTAGTGTGGGAGCATGCGCTGTATCCCGAAATGAAGACTTAGCGTCAGGAATGGCACAGTCAGGCTGAGCATACTCACTAGGCGAAACACTGTAGTTAGGCTGCAGCTGGGGTAAATCGGCACACGCATGCGCACTACCTGCCTCTCCACACTTAGACGTGGAGGAGAAATTGCTCTTCGGGTGTGAACTTGGAGATGCTGTCTATGAACAGAAGGAAAAGCTAAAGGAAGCCTCACTTTCTATCCCTCCGAATTATCAAATGCAGCAATGAATTCCCTGAGTTTGCTATAACATTAGCGTAGCAAAATCTGCATGAGGGTGTCATGTAGAGGTGCTAGAAATAGCTTGGCACCAGTGGGGCACTAATGGAATACAACAGCCAGTTCTATGATGCCACTAAATGGCAGTATTTTTTGCTATCATTATAGCTTATTAAAAACAGAGCAGGAGGGTGTCCTGCACAGGTGCTAGAAATAGCTTGGCACCAGTGGGGCACTAATGGGATACAACAGCCAGTTCTATGATGCCACTAAATGGCAGTATTTTTTGCTATCATTATAGCTTATTAGAAACAGAGCAGGAGGGTGTCATGCAGAGGTGCTTCACATAGATTTGCACTAGTGTGACTAGACAAAAGTCCAATAGCCACGTTTAGGATGCCACTAAGTTCACTCAGTGTTTGCTATTATAATGGCTTAGTAACAATGAGTTTGAGTGTGCAATGCAGGCAGAGGTGCTGCAAATATCTGTGCACTAGTGGGACTATACAGAAGTCCAATAGCCACGTTTAGGATGACACTAAGTTCACTCAGTGTTTGCTAGTATAATGGCTTAGTAACAATGAGTTTGAGTGTGCAATGCAGGCAGAGGTGCTGCAAATATCTGTGCACTAGTGGGACTATACAGAAGTCCAATAGCCACGTTTAGGGTGCCACTAAGTTCACTCAGTGTTTGCTAGTATAATGGCTTAGTAACAATGAGTTTGAGTGTGCAATGCAGGCAGAGGTGCTGCAAATATCTGTGCACTAGTGGGACTATACAGAAGTCCAATAGCCACGTTTAGGATGACACTAAGTTCACTCAGTGTTTGCTAGTATAATGGCTTAGTAACAATGAGTTTGAGTGTGCAATGCAGGCAGAGGTGCTGCAAATATCTGTGCACTAGTGGGACTATACAGAAGTCCAATAGCCACGTTTAGGATGCCACTAAGTTCACTCAGTGTTTGCTAGTATAATGGCTTAGTAACAATGAGTTTGAGTGTGCAATGCAGGCAGAGGTGCTGAAAATATCTGTGCACTAGTGGGACTACACAAAAGTCCAATAGCCACGTTTAGGATGCCACTAGGTACACTGACTGTTTGCTAGTATAATGGCTTAGTTAAAAAGAGTTTGAGTGTGCAATGCAGGCAGACGTGCTGCAAATATCTTTCCACTAGTGTGACTACACAAAAGTACAATAGCCACGTTTAGGATGCCACTAGGTACACTGACTGTTTGCTAGTATAAGGGCTTAGTTAAAAAGAGTTGGAGTGTGCAATGCAGGCAGACGTGCTGCAAATATCTTTCCACTAGTGTGACTACACAAAAGTACAATAGCCACATTTAGGATGCCACTAGGTACACTGACTGTTTGCTAGTATAAGGGCTTAGTTAAAAAGAGTTTGAGTGTGCAATGCAGGCAGACGTGCTGCAAATATCTTTCCACTAGTGTGACTATACAAAAGTACAATAGCCACGTTTAGGATGCCACTAGGTACACTGACTGTTTGCTAGTATAATGACTTAGTTAAAAAGAGTTGGAGTGTGCAATGCAGGAAGACGTGCTGCAAATATCTTTCCACTAGTGTGACTACACAAAAGTACAATAGTCACGTTTAGGATGCCACTAGGTACACTGACTGTTTGCTAGTATAATGGCTTAGTTAAAAAGAGTTGGAGTGTGCTATGCAGGCAGACGTGCTGCAAATATCTTTGCACTAGTGTGACTACACAAAAGTACAATAGCCACGTTTAGGATGCCACTAGGTACACTGACTGTTTGCTAGTATAATGGCTTAGTTAAAAAGAGTTGGAGTGTGCAGAGGACAGGAGGGTACAGTGCCAGGATTGTGGGGCTCGGGTAGAGGAATGGAAGCCTGCCTTTCTATTCCCTCCTAATGGGGAAATGCAGCGACGAAATCCCTGACCTTGGCTACACAGACGCTGACTCTGTTTTCAGGACCTGTCACCTATGGCTCTGACCCTGCCGGTACGAGCCCTTAAAAGGACTGATAGAAAGTGCTCTCCCTAAGCTGTCTAGCGCTGTGTATGGAGCGCATACAGCAGTATCGGCGATAGGACAAAGGACGGAGCTGCGCCAGTGATGTCTGACACCAAGGACGCAGAAGAGATAATGGCGTCCGGACGGGCAGATACTCGTTTTTATAATGCAGGGACATGTGACATGGACATCCTATCACACATGCCGTTGCTTCTCTGGTTAAAAGTCCACTTAGCTGTGTGTGTCTGGGATTGGCTGACATGCTGGCCCGCCCCACAAGACGCGCGCGCTTAGGGAAGGAAGACAAGGAAAAAAAAAAAAAAATGGCGATCGCCATTATACAAACAGCAGTGATCTGAAGGCGCTGTTCCCGCACACTATACACTGAAATGTCATAATAGTGTGAGTCACAGAGTGACTTACACTATTACAGCGGAAAGCCAGCTAGGAATTAGCTGTTTTTTTGCTGCTAGAACCGTTCTCGAACGTTTCTAGAACTATCGAGCTTTTGCAAAAAGCTCGAGTTCTAGTTCGATCTAGAACAGGCCCCAAAATCACTCGAGCCTAGAACTGGAGAACCTCGAACCGCGAACCGCGCTCAACTCTAATCACGATCATATCACGTGTATCCAGCTCCCATCTCTATAGTCCATCCATGGCCACCAGGACCTAGCAGCAACAACAGATTCTCGCCCTTCAACATCACAATATCAACTTACTGACCAAACGTGTGGCTTATTTTTCTCCCATTTCTGGGAGCAGCCCTCAGGATGGGCAAAAGTGCTCACACCCATCTCCATAAACATTTAGGTAAGCCGCAGTGTACTACTTATGGGGAGCTCAGATCTCATCCATGGCCCTCTGGAAGGTGGTTAGAGCTTCTTGCAGCCCGAACGGCATCCTTGTATACTGAAAGCACCCATTATGCTCAGAAAAAGCTGTCTTCTCCTTAGCTTCTTAGGACAGGGTGATTTGTCAATACCCTTTTGTTAGGTCAAGAGTGGGAATATAATGTGCTGGCCCTAGCCTCTCAATTAGCTCATTGACATGAGGCATTGGATACTCATCGAATTTGGAGACTTCATTCAACTCCCGATAGGCATTGCAGAATCTCCAATTGCCATTAGGTTTCGGCATAAAGACAATGGGGCTGGACCAGCTGCTCGTGGACTCCTCAATGATACCCAAGTTCAACATTTGCTTCATCTGCTCATAAATCAGTTGTTGACGGTCCTCAGGGATTTGGTACAGTTTCAAGTTCATTGTAAATAAGCACTTGTACCTTGTCCTCCCCCATCTCATTGTAGATTGTAAGCTCTCATGAGCAGGGTTGTCTTTTTTTTCCCTCTAATTATTGTATTTTATATAACTTTTACCTGTTTGTATATGATCCTCCTGAATTGTAAAGCGCTGCATAATATGTTGGCACTATAGAAATAAAGACTATTAGTACCTGCACATGAGGTTCCATAAGAACCTTGTGTTCCACGATCTGCATACATCCGACAATTCTGAAAACAGATCTTTTTTTCAGTGGACTAATTCCTGATACTGCTATTTCTTAACCGTGTCTCTGCTACCGTGATATCATTGATGTCAACTTCAGGACTGGCCACAAGACATGGAGTTTCAACTGGCTTCCTATATTGCCGCAGTTTGATTAGGTTGACGTCGTATACTTGATAGGGTTTTCATCTTCCCGGCTGATGTTCCTTATAGTTCACCTCCCCAAGTTTTTCTGCCACTTTTTATTGCCTCTGCCATTTGGCCATAAACTTGCCCCATTTTAGAAATCAGCTCTAACGTCTGGATTCCAGGGCTAAATTGTCTCACCCTTGCCGATCGATTGTAGACCCTCGCCTGCGCCTCATGCACCTAGAGAAGTCTTTCTTTCATGATAGGCTTTACACTCACAATCCTCTCCAGCATCTGCACCATGTTTGATGACGCTCTTATTTGGTGTAATTTCGACCTCCCATATCTTTGCTGATCATGTTGGCTATAAAGGAGTTCAAACGGTAACAACCCTGTAGACATCTAGGGAACTTCTCTAATGGAGAATATCAGAAACAGCAGTAGACAATTCCAGTACTGGACATCTTTCTGTACAACCTTTCTGACCATGGCGTTCAAGATTTTGCTGAACTTCTCAATGAGACTGTCTGTCTGTGGATGCTAGATGGATGTCTTTTGCTGTGTAATCTGGAGGGCTTTACACAACTCTCTTATTACTTTGGACTTGAAGGGTGTCCCTTGGTCTGTCAGGATCTCCTTTGACAGTCCTGTCTGGGAGAAGATATGGACAAATTCTCAGGCAATACTCCTAGCGGAAGAGTTCCTTAGTGGTACCTCCTCCGAGTATAAGGTCGCATAATCTAGAATGACTAAGATATATTTATGCTCCCTGGTGGACGTGATCAATGGTGCTACTAAATCCATAACAATTCTATCAAATGGGACTTCTATGATGGGTAATGGCACTAAGGGACTACAGAAATGAGCAACTGGAGTGGTTAGCTGGCAGATGGAACAGGACCTGTAACAATTCAAACATCTGGGCCAGTAGAACCTCTGAAGGATGTACTCTTGGGTTTTGTCCACTCTCAGATGACTACCCAAGAAATGAGAATGGGCCATGTCTAACGCCATACGCCTATATGGCCCTGGTACTAATAGATGCTCTATTACTTCACCTCTCTGCTTAGTAACCCAATATGACAAGTCACCATTTAGAGCAAAATATAGCCACCTGGTGTTAGCCGCCGGCTCCTGAACAACCCCTTTTCTAAACGTAATATTATCAAATGCGCTTCTAAGCATTAGGTCCCTCAGTTAAGTAGTTCCAAAGTTCCCCCAGAGACCCCCAGTTCAGGAATGTTAGCCTCCGGGGACACTGCCACCTCCTCATCACCTACAGGTACACAAAAAGGAAACCCATCAGGTTCTGGCAGCAATGCGGTTTCTTTAAGAGTGACCTCACTTTTACAAGAGTAACTACGCACCTCCAAATTCTCCCACAAGTCCCAGAATAAAGGAAAGTATTATAACAAGGTGTAATAGGTCATTAACCATGCCAACCTCATAGGATTCAGTGCCCCAGTTTGTCTTGAAGACCACTGCGACCACAGGGTAGTTCTTAGCATCCCTATGTATACAGCCAAAGCCCACCCATATCCTCAGGATCTGACGGTAAGTATGGCCCTTACCAGTGTCATCAAACTCCCTGAATTCATCAGTCCTGTTATAAGAACTCTATTTTTTGATACAGAACATCTCTTTGGCCCCTCATTGGGGAGTCCACACTGCTAACTGGATTGGCATATGTTAGGTCCTGGTGGTGGAATCTCTGGGCCGTGCACCGGACTCCCCCAGTGAAGCAACCCGGAGCTAACCCCTGTACAGGGACTGTCCGGTCACCATGCCAGAGGGCCCTGAAGCACTAACTGTACAGGAACAGTCCATTCAGGAAACTTGGGAGGAAGATGTCCCTGGGGCCACAGAGCTCCTGGACGTAGTCCAGATGACGAGGCTCAGGTTCAGGTGCCAGGTGGAGATGTCAGGTGGGAACCGGATCCAGCTGAACGAGAGGGCAGAAGTCACCAAGTGGAGCCGGGGATCGGAGCCGGGTCCAGACTGAAGAAGATGGTGGAGTTCTCAGCTGACAGTCACCGAAAGGACCCCTGGGAAAGCCGTGGTCAGGACCGGGTTGGAGTGGCAGTACTGGCTCTGCGAGAAATACAGGGTTAATATGGCACAAAGCAAAAGGAGACCTCAACTCCTAGCTTACAAAACACGTAGAACAGGCACCGCCCACATGGAAGGAAGATCCTATTATACCCTGTACCTGCATTTGGCAATATCCTGTTTCTGGAACGCTGGCCCTTTAAGAGGAGTTCAATGACCGCGCGCGCCCTAATGCGCATGCGCGAAGCCCGAGTGCCAGAGACCAGAGCAGGAAGTGGTGCAGAGAATGCAGGAGAGCCAAGCAGTGTGTCCTGGGTCGCAGAGGAACGCTGGGAGCGAGGGACAGGAAGCATGGAGGACGCAGGGGAGGAAGAGTGAGCAGGGAGGCCGTGGGCAGGAGGACCGGGGACCAGAGCGGTGAGTGAGGGACGGCGTCAGGACTCGGGGAGCGTGACAGCATAATTTGAAGAATGTCAACCCATACTGCAGTCCATCGGCTCAGTGATTTTGTGGCAACAGGCAGCTACATGACCTGCACCATACCTCCCAAAAAGTCTTGGCATCTCATTGGGCAACCCAGCACTACACAAGCCTTGGGAGGGAGTGAATGAATCAGTCCATGACAACCCGCTCCACCATCTGCACTGGGGTGGAGGACTTTGACTGCAACTACTTTTGGACTAAAGACAGGAAGCCAAACATTTAGGAGCAGACAGATTTGTAACTATAATACTCCCAATGGTGCACCCATTTACAGTGAAAGTCACGCCTAAGCATATCAATATTTCAATTTTTAATTTATCATATTCTTTTGTGTCTTGCAAGGCCAGGTCATAATAGGCCTTCTGCATTTCTCTAGTTTGATATGGTGCCAGCACATCTGCCCACTGCTCCGGAAGCAGTCTCTCCCATTCTGTGACCCTTTAAAACACATGCAAAAATGCCTTGATATCGAGTCCTGGGGTCATCTTTTGTATGGATCTTCTTACTGCCTTCCAAATATGTGAATCATCACCTTGACTCAGGGTAGGAGTGTCTTCCCTGGGGAGAAGCGGCTCAGCCAGGACCATCATCTGATGTTGTTGTTGCCTTTGCTGTTCGTGAAACTGCTGCTGCTCTTGTCGCTGCTGTCCCTGATGCTGCTGTTGTAGATTACTCTTTAGCAGCTGCTTGATTAGTTCCTCCATTTTATCTGACCGTCTCCTGTACTTATGGCCGTCTTCACCAGGACATGCAGATTGTCCACAGCAGTCACACACACTCCTCGGGAATCTTGCCTCCACTTCTAGCACCAACTGTGAGGAGGTGGCTCTCTCAGAAATAGGAACGGTTTTCATTTAAATGTCCACCTGGTTTATTCAGTATTTATAAACTGCTCAGTAGAACAAACACAAAACAGCTTTTTTCCGTCATAAAAAGATTAAAAACTGAAAAATGCAAGTCCATATAATGCTGTGGGTTCCACCTGCTCAGGGTAACATCCCACTCTTTGACAAGAGCACATCTCCACAAAAAAAGACTGAGACTATAGGTCTCCATTTAACTTCAAGTACCACATTCTAGGGTGGGAATATGTGAACAGTCATTCCCACCCATCTCTATGACTGCTTGTAAACCCAGTCCTGTCATGCCCTATTAACCCTTTCTGTATTTAACATGCTGGAGTCTTCCTCCGGGCTTACATCACCGAGGCTACCAACTTCGATGATACATATCTCCCTTTCTGGACTCTCCTGGTGACCTTCTTACGGGGGATAGATTTATCTATTAGTGATCGTTCTTTGCCCAGCATAGTCCGTCAGCCTATGTAGTGAGGCCAGTAAACAAGCGCTGAATGACTTGAATATTGTCAATCGCAATTGTTTAATGGTCTGAGCTCAGCTCATGTAAATGCAACCTAAAAGTTTGAGTGTAATGATGCAATATGTTAGCATTAGGGCCCTATATTAAACTTCGCCCAGAGTCCCACTTTGTCTAAAACCAGCCTGGGGTACAATGGATGTCAAATTTAGGAATACTTCTTAGCTTTTACTTTTAAAGTCATGTGTATGTTTTAATTTCATTGACAAAATGACATGTTCTCTTTCATTTAAAAAAGGTCTGTAAATACTTTCAGTTTGTGAAAAAAAAATAATTGAAATTCAGCTATGGGGGAAGTCACTTCATGCGTCATAAAAAAAACACTATGGTCCACTGAATATGCTGTACAATGAGTACCACCAGTGCCTGATGAGCAATTTACTGATGAAGTCGTCAGATTACAACACTAATTTTGACAGCATTGCATTCTGTGCTATATTTGCCATTAATAGATTATGCTGTGGCGGCTCTATATGAAGCTTTTGGTACAGTGCCTTGCGAAAGTATTCGGCTCCCTTGAATTTTTCAACCTTTCCCACATTTCAGGCTTCAAACATAAATATAAAAATTTTAATGTTACAGTGAAGAATCAACAACAAGTGGGACACAATTGTGAAGTTGAACAAAAATTATTGCTTATTTTAAACTTTTTTTAAAAAAATAAATAAATGAAAATTGGGGCGTGCGATATTATTCGACCCCTTTACTTTCAGTGCAGCAAACTCACTCCAGAAGTTCATTGATGAGCTCTGAATGATCCAATGTTGTCCTAAATGACTGATGATGATAAATATAAGCCACCTGTGTGTAATCAAGTCTCCGTATAAATGCACCTGCTCTGTGATAGTCTTAGTGTTCTGTTTAAAGCGCAGATAGCATCATGAAGACCAAGGAACACAACAGGCAGGTCCGTGATACTGTTGTGAAGTTTAAAGCCAGATTTGGTTACAAAAAGATTAAAACTTTAAACATCCCAAGGAGCACTGTGCAAGCGATCATATTGAAATGGAAGGAGTATCATACCACTGCAAATCTACCAAGACCTGGCCGTCCATCCAAACTTTCATCTCAAACAAGGAGAAGACTAATAAGAGATACAGCCAAGAGGTCCATGATCATTCTGGATGAACTGCAGAGATCTACAGCTGAGGTAGGAGAGTCTGTCCATAGGACAACAATCAGTCAAACACTGCACAAATCTGGCCTTTATGGAAGAGTGGCAATGAGAAAGCCATTTCTCAAAGATATCCATAAAAAGTGTTGTTTAAAGTTTGCCACAAGCCACCTGGGAGACACACCAAACATGTGAAAGAAGGTGTTTTGGTCAGATGAAATCAAAATTAAACTATTTGGGCACAATGCCAAACGATATGTTTGGCGTAAAAGCAACACAGCTTATCACCCTGAACACACCATCCCCACTGTCAAACATGGTGGTGGCAGCATCATGGTTTGGGCATGCTTATCTTTAGCAGGGACAGGGAAGATGGTTAAAATTGATGGGAAGATGGATGGAGCCAAATACAGGATCATTCTTGAAGAAAACCTGTTGGAGTCTGCAAAAGACCTGAGACTGGGACGGAGCTTTGTCTTCCAACAAGACAATGATCGCAAACATAAAGCAAAATCTACAATGGAATGGTTCCCCATTAAACATATCTAGGTGTTAAAATTGCCAAGTCAAAATCACGACCTGAATCCAATCAAGAATCTGTGGAAAGAGCTGAAAACTGCTGTTCACAGACGCTCTCCATCCAACCTCACTCAGCTCCAGCTATTTGCAATGGAAGAATCAGCAAGAATTTTAGTCTCTGAATTCAAGGGAGCTGAATACTTTTGCAAGGCACTGTATATTATGTAGGGGCGTGAACATAGTAAAGGCCTGTACTTTCAGCCCTGGGTGCCAGCCTTTTATATAATGGCTTTCCCTGAATTGACTCCTGCCTTAAAGCAGAGGTTTAACACCCTATTGTTTTTTGGTGCCCCCTCTTAACGGTGGCTGATCCTATTCTGCATCTACTAACCACTGCTGTGGTATCCATTTTCAAATTCAATTTGATATATTCCAGGGGTCAATTTTATCTCAAAAATATATTATAAACCCCAACTTTTTAAAAAATTCCTTTATTATACCAAAAGCTAAACAGACTCATAGACATAAATACAAACAGTGTCTCAGCTGGATTCAACCAATAAGGGGGTAGATACATTGCAATATATAATTCATCCTTCTTTCACGATTCGATACCTATTTCCCCTCATCAATAAATTCCTCAGAGGGAAAAATTGCACTTTTTCAAAGGTTTATATATACTTCATACCATTATTCACATTATATATACATTTTTTATAAATACCTATTAAACTCATCGTCACACAGTGGTTTAGGAGCTGAATACAGAGACAAAAAGATATTTCGTCTCTATATCTAGTTCCAACCCCTATCCAGTTTTAGAGACCATATAAACACACTTATGATAATGTCATCCCTGGTCACTCTTTTTGATGTTTTTTTGACCACTACTCGACATCCAAATCACATCCTCAACTGGTCAATTGAACAGAGGAAAAAACAGGGATAACTTTTTTTAAAAAAGCACATCCTGGAATACCCTAGGTTATTCCTAACAGAACCAACACCCAATATGTAGTGCAAACTCATCTACCGAACTGTTATTTTAGATACTATGCACCCTATAGAATGCCAAAGGTCATTCTCTACAGAACAGAGACCTAATATCGGCCCGAGGCCATCATCTGAACTGTTAGAAAAAAGATTTTTTCAGCAAAGCAACAAACACATATATGCCAAAAATAATACAGAGTAAAAAGTCCAGTAACCATAATTTGTTCCTTAATAGGATTCTTGATAGATGAAATATTTATCACATATCCACTTGAGATTATCATATAAAATAATATCCTTCTTCATAGAGGTAGTTGATTTCAGACATGTGAAATGTCACAGGTTCCTTTTGGTAATGGTTAGACACTCTGTGCTTGATAGCTTCACAATCTTGGGATACAATTTACACCTTACACCTCGACGCGTTTCCCCCCTTGTATGATAGAGCCAAAGGGTTCATCAGGAGGTTTTATTGATCCATGAGTTCAATATCAATATTCAATATGGATCCCAAAATCACCTCAGATAAAGTATGGTATGCCAAACCGGACCACTACAGCAATCGTTTAGGGGTCCAAGTAAGATGAGACAGTAGAAACTGGCAAAACGCCATGATAGCCTCCGTCCCAGAAAATCCCCAAATGAGGACACCAGCACGCTATCAAGCACAGAGTGTCTAACCATTACCAAAAGGAACCTGTGACATTTCACATGTCTGAAATCAACTACCTCTATGAAGAAGGATATTATTTTATATGATAATCTCAAGTGGATATGTGATAAATATTTCATCTATCAAGAATCCTATTAAGGAACAAATTATGGTTACTGGACTTTTTACTCTGTATTATCTTTGGCATATATGTGTTTGTTGCTTTGCTGAAAAAAATCTTTTTTCTAACAGTTCAGATGATGGCCTCGGGCCGATATTAGGTCTCTGTTCTGTAGAGAATGACCTTTGGCATTCTATAGGGTGCATGGTATCTAAAATAACAGTTCGGTAGATGAGTTTGCACTACATATTGGGTGTTGGTTCTGTTAGGAATAACCTAGGGTATTCCAGGATGTGCTTTTTTAAAAAAAGTTATCCCTGTTTTTTCCTCTGTTCAATTGACCAGCTGAGGATGTGATTTGGATGTCGAGTAGCGGTCAAAAAAACATCAAAAAGAGTGACCAGGGATGACATTATCATAAGTGTGTTTATATGGTCTCTAAAACTGGATAGGGGTTGGAACTAGATATAGAGACGAAATATCTTTTTGTTTCTGTATTCAGCTCCTAAACCACTGTGTGACGGTGAGTTTAATAGGTATTTATAATACACTAGAAGGTGGCCCGATTCTACGCATCGGGTATTCTAGAATTTACGTATTGTGTAGTTCATGTATGATTTTTGTTATATATATATAGATGTTGTTGTGTGTAGTTACCAAGTGTTTGTGTAGGGCGCTGTACATGTTCTGGGTGTTGTCTGGGTGTGGCGGGGGGTGAGAGCGGTGTTGTTTGTGTGTTGCGTTGTGTGTCGTTATTTGTGGAGCCCTGTGTGTCTGTATCGTTGTGTATGTGTGTTGCGCGGTTTGTGTGCGTGTGTGTGTGTGGTGTGTTTTGGTGGGAGGTATGTTTTGTGCAATGTGTGTGTTGTGCGGTATGTGCGTATATTTGTGTGTGCCACGGTGTTTGTGTGTTGGGTGTTGTGTGTCTGCGGCGTTGAGTGTGCGTGTGAGTCTGAGTCTGAGTGTGAGTGTGCGTGTGAGTGTGCGTGTGAGTCTGAGTCTGAGTGTGAGTGAGTCTGAGTCTGAGTGTGAGTGTGAGTGTGCGTGTGAGTGAGTGTGAGTGTGCATGTGAGTCTGAGTGTGCGTGTGAGTCTGAGTGTGAGTGTGCGTGTGAGTGTGCGTGAGTGTGCGTGTAAGTGTGAGTTTGAGTGTGAGTCTGAGTGTGCGTGTGAGTCTGAGTGTGAGTCTGAGTGTGCGTGTGAGTGTGCGTGTAAGTGTGAGTCTGAGTCTGAGTGTGAGTCTGAGTGTGAGTCTGAGTGTGAGTCTGAGTCTGAGTGTGTCTGAGTGTGAGTCTGAGTGTGAGTCTGAGTGTGAGTCTGAGTCTGAGTGTGAGTCTGAGTGTAAGTTTGAGTGTGAGTCTGAGTCTGAGTGTGCGTGTGAGTCTGAGTGTGCGTGAGTGTGCGTGTGAGTCTGAGTGTGAGTCTGAGTGTGAGTCTGAGTGTGAGTGTGAGTCTGAGTGTGAGTCTGAGTGTGAGTCTGAGTGTGAGTCTGAGTCTGAGTGTGAGTCTGAGTCTGAGTGTGAGTCTGAGTGTGAGTCTGAGTGTGCGTGTGAGTGTGCGTGTAAGTGTGAGTGTGAGTCTGAGTGTGAGTCTGAGTGTGAGTCTGAGTGTGAGTCTGAGTGTAAGTTTGAGTGTGAGTCTGAGTGTGAGTCTGAGTGTGAGTCTGAGTGTGAGTCTGATTGTGAGTCTGAGTGTGAGTCTGAGTCTGAGTGTGCATGTGAGTCTGAGTGTGCGTGAGTGTGCGTGTGAGTCTGAGTGTGAGTCTGAGTGTGAGTGTGAGTCTGAGTGTGAGTCTGAGTGTGAGTCTGAGTCTGAGTGTGAGTCTGAGTCTGAGTGTGAGTCTGAGTCTGAGTGTGAGTCTGAGTGTGAGTCTGAGTGTGAGTCTGAGTGTGAGTGTGAGTCTGAGTCTGAGTGTGAGTCTGAGTCTGAGTGTGGGTGTGAGTGTGAGTCTGAGTGTGAGTGTGAGTCTGAGTCTGAGTCTGAGTGTGAGTCTGAGTGTGAGTGTGAGTCTGAGTGTGAGTCTGAGTGTGAGTCTGAGTGTGAGTCTGAGTGTGAGTCTGAGTGTGAGTCTGAGTCTGAGTGTGAGTCTGAGTCTGAGTGTGAGTCTGAGTGTGAGTCTGAGTGTGAGTCTGAGTCTGAGTGTGAGTGTGAGTCTGAGTCTGAGTGTGAGTCTGAGTCTGAGTGTGAGTCTGAGTGTAAGTCTGAGTGTGAGTCTGAGTCTGAGTGTGAGTGTGAGTCTGAGTCTGAGTGTGAGTCTGAGTGTGAGTCTGAGTCTGAGTCTGAGTGTGAGTGTGAGTCTGAGTCTGAGTGTGAGTCTGAGTGTGAGTCTGAGTCTGAGTGTGAGTGTGAGTCTGAGTCTGAGTGTGAGTCTGAGTCTGAGTCTGAGTGTGAGTCTGAGTCTGAGTGTGAGTCTGAGTGTGAGTCTGAGTGTGAGTCTGAGTCTGAGTGTGAGTCTGAGTCTGAGTGTGAGTCTGAGTGTGAGTCTGTGTGAGTCTGAGTGTGAGTCTGAGTCTGAGTCTGAGTCTGAGTGTGAGTCTGAGTGTGAGTCTGAGTGTCTGAGTGTGAGTGTGAGTCTGAGTGTGAGTCTGAGTGTGAGTCTGAGTCTGAGTGTGAGTCTGAGTCTGAGTGTGAGTCTGAGTCTGAGTGTGAGTCTGAGTGTGAGTCTGAGTGTGAGTGTGAGTCTGAGTGTGAGTCTGAGTGTGAGTCTGAGTCTGAGTGTGAGTCTGAGTCTGAGTCTGAGTCTGAGTGTGAGTCTGAGTCTGAGTGTGAGTCTGAGTCTGAGTGTGAGTGTGAGTCTGAGTCTGAGTCTGAGTCTGAGTGTGAGTCTGAGTGTGAGTCTGAGTGAGTGTGAGTCTGAGTGTGAGTCTGAGTGTGAGTCTGAGTCTGAGTCTGAGTCTGAGTCTGAGTCTGAGTGTGAGTCTGAGTCTGAGTGTGAGTCTGAGTCTGAGTGTGAGTGTGAGTCTGAGTCTGAGTGTGAGTCTGAGTCTGAGTGTGAGTCTGAGTCTGAGTGTGAGTCTGAGTGTGAGTCTGAGTGTGAGTCTGAGTCTGAGTCTGAGTCTGAGTCTGAGTGTGAGTCTGAGTCTGAGTGTGAGTCTGAGTGTGAGTGTGAGTCTGAGTCTGAGTCTGAGTCTGAGTGTAAGTTTGAGTGTGAGTCTGAGTGTGAGTCTGAGTGTGAGTCTGAGTGTGAGTCTGATTGTGAGTCTGAGTGTGAGTCTGAGTGTGAGTCTGAGTGTGAGTCTGAGTGTGAGTCTGAGTGTGAGTCTGAGTCTGAGTGTGCGTGTGAGTCTGAGTGTGCGTGAGTGTGCGTGTGAGTCTGAGTGTGAGTCTGAGTGTGAGTGTGAGTGTGAGTGTGAGTCTGAGTGTGAGTCTGAGTGTGAGTCTGAGTCTGAGTCTGAGTGTGAGTCTGAGTATGAGTGTGAGTCTGAGTGTGAGTCTGAGTGTGAGTCTGAGTCTGAGTGTGAGTGTGAGTCTGAGTCTGAGTGTGAGTCTGAGTGTGAGTCTGAGTCTGAGTGTGAGTCTGAGTGTGAGTCTGAGTGTGAGTCTGAGTCTGAGTCTGAGTCTGAGTGTGAGTCTGAGTCTGAGTGTGAGTCTGAGTGTGAGTCTGAGTCTGAGTCTGAGTGTGAGTCTGAGTCTGAGTGTGAGTCTGAGTCTGAGTGTGAGTCTGAGTCTGAGTGTGAGTCTGAGTGTGAGTCTGAGTCTGAGTGTGAGTCTGAGTGTGAGTCTGAGTGTGAGTCTGAGTGTGAGTCTGAGTCTGAGTGTGAGTCTGAGTCTGAGTCTGAGTGTGAGTCTGAGTCTGAGTGTGAGTCTGAGTGTGAGTCTGAGTCTGAGTGTGAGTCTGAGTGTGAGTGTGAGTCTGAGTGTGAGTCTGAGTGTGAGTCTGAGTCTGAGTGTGAGTCTGAGTCTGAGTCTGAGTCTGAGTGTGAGTCTGAGTCTGAGTGTGAGTCTGAGTCTGAGTGTGAGTGTGAGTCTGAGTCTGAGTGTGAGTCTGAGTGTGAGTCTGAGTGTGAGTGTGAGTCTGAGTGTGAGTCTGAGTGTGAGTCTGAGTCTGAGTCTGAGTGTGAGTCTGAGTCTGAGTCTGAGTCTGAGTGTGAGTCTGAGTCTGAGTGTGAGTCTGAGTCTGAGTGTGAGTGTGAGTCTGAGTCTGAGTGTGAGTCTGAGTCTGAGTGTGAGTGTGAGTCTGAGTGTGAGTCTGAGTGTGAGTCTGAGTCTGAGTGTGAGTCTGAGTCTGAGTGTGAGTCTGAGTGTGAGTCTGAGTGTGAGTCTGAGTCTGAGTCTGAGTCTGAGTGTGAGTCTGAGTCTGAGTGTGAGTCTGAGTGTGAGTGTGAGTCTGAGTCTGAGTCTGAGTCTGAGTCTGAGTGTAAGTTTGAGTGTGAGTCTGAGTGTGAGTCTGAGTGTGAGTCTGAGTGTGAGTCTGATTGTGAGTCTGAGTGTGAGTCTGAGTGTGAGTCTGAGTGTGAGTCTGAGTGTGAGTCTGAGTCTGAGTGTGCGTGTGAGTCTGAGTGTGCGTGAGTGTGCGTGTGAGTCTGAGTGTGAGTCTGAGTGTGAGTGTGAGTCTGAGTGTGAGTCTGAGTGTGAGTCTGAGTGTGAGTCTGAGTCTGAGTGTGAGTCTGAGTGTGAGTCTGAGTGTGAGTCTGAGTGTGAGTCTGAGTCTGAGTGTGAGTCTGAGTCTGAGTGTGAGTCTGAGTCTGAGTGTGAGTCTGAGTGTGAGTCTGAGTCTGAGTGTGAGTCTGAGTGTGAGTCTGAGTGTGAGTCTGAGTCTGAGTCTGAGTCTGAGTGTGAGTCTGAGTCTGAGTGTGAGTCTGAGTGTGAGTCTGAGTGTGAGTCTGAGTGTGAGTCTGAGTCTGAGTGTGAGTCTGAGTCTGAGTGTGAGTCTGAGTCTGAGTGTGAGTCTGAGTGTGAGTCTGAGTCTGAGTGTGAGTCTGAGTGTGAGTCTGAGTGTGAGTCTGAGTGTGAGTCTGAGTCTGAGTCTGAGTGTGAGTCTGAGTCTGAGTGTGAGTCTGAGTCTGAGTGTGAGTCTGAGTGTGAGTCTGAGTCTGAGTGTGAGTCTGAGTGTGAGTCTGAGTGTGAGTCTGAGTCTGAGTGTGAGTCTGAGTCTGAGTGTGAGTCTGAGTGTGAGTCTGAGTGTGAGTGTGAGTCTGAGTGTGAGTCTGAGTGTGAGTCTGAGTCTGAGTCTGAGTGTGAGTCTGAGTCTGAGTCTGAGTCTGAGTGTGAGTCTGAGTCTGAGTGTGAGTGTGAGTCTGAGTCTGAGTCTGAGTCTGAGTGTGAGTCTGAGTGTGAGTCTGAGTGTGAGTGTGAGTCTGAGTGTGAGTCTGAGTGTGAGTCTGAGTCTGAGTGTGAGTCTGAGTCTGAGTCTGAGTCTGAGTGTGAGTCTGAGTGTGAGTCTGAGTCTGAGTGTGAGTCTGAGTGTGAGTCTGAGTGTGAGTCTGAGTGTGAGTCTGAGTGTGAGTCTGAGTCTGAGTGTGAGTCTGAGTCTGAGTGTGAGTCTGAGTCTGAGTGTGAGTCTGAGTGTGAGTCTGAGTGTGAGTCTGAGTCTGAGTGTGAGTCTGAGTCTGAGTGTGAGTCTGAGTCTGAGTGTGAGTCTGAGTGTGAGTCTGAGTCTGAGTGTGAGTCTGAGTGTGAGTCTGAGTGTGAGTCTGAGTCTGAGTCTGAGTGTGAGTCTGAGTCTGAGTCTGAGTGTGAGTCTGAGTCTGAGTGTGAGTCTGAGTGTGAGTCTGAGTCTGAGTGTGAGTCTGAGTGTGAGTCTGAGTGTGAGTCTGAGTCTGAGTGTGAGTCTGAGTCTGAGTGTGAGTCTGAGTCTGAGTCTGAGTGTGAGTCTGAGTGTGAGTGTGAGTCTGAGTGTGAGTCTGAGTGTGAGTCTGAGTCTGAGTCTGAGTCTGAGTGTGAGTCTGAGTCTGAGTCTGAGTGTGAGTCTGAGTCTGAGTGTGAGTGTGAGTCTGAGTCTGAGTCTGAGTCTGAGTGTGAGTCTGAGTGTGAGTCTGAGTGTGAGTGTGAGTCTGAGTGTGAGTCTGAGTGTGAGTCTGAGTCTGAGTCTGAGTCTGAGTCTGAGTCTGAGTCTGAGTGTGAGTCTGAGTCTGAGTGTGAGTCTGAGTCTGAGTGTGAGTGTGAGTCTGAGTCTGAGTGTGAGTCTGAGTCTGAGTGTGAGTCTGAGTCTGAGTGTGAGTCTGAGTGTGAGTCTGAGTGTGAGTCTGAGTGTGAGTCTGAGTCTGAGTGTGAGTCTGAGTCTGAGTGTGAGTCTGAGTCTGAGTGTGAGTCTGAGTGTGAGTGTGAGTCTGAGTCTGAGTCTGAGTCTGAGTCTGAGTGTAAGTTTGAGTGTGAGTCTGAGTGTGAGTCTGAGTGTGAGTCTGAGTCTGAGTCTGAGTGTAAGTTTGAGTGTGAGTCTGAGTGTGAGTCTGAGTGTGAGTCTGAGTGTGAGTCTGATTGTGAGTCTGAGTGTGAGTCTGAGTGTGAGTCTGAGTGTGAGTCTGAGTGTGAGTCTGAGTCTGAGTGTGCGTGTGAGTCTGAGTGTGCGTGAGTGTGCGTGTGAGTCTGAGTGTGAGTCTGAGTGTGAGTGTGAGTCTGAGTGTGAGTCTGAGTGTGAGTCTGAGTCTGAGTGTGAGTCTGAGTCTGAGTGTGAGTCTGAGTGTGAGTCTGAGTGTGAGTCTGAGTGTGAGTCTGAGTCTGAGTGTGAGTCTGAGTGTGAGTCTGAGTCTGAGTGTGAGTC